>NW_023425416.1:3695000-5191530 GCF_014108245.1 Pipistrellus kuhlii | reverse complement strand
GAGAGAGAGAGAAATATTCATTGATTTCAGAGAAACAGGAAGGGAGAAAAGAGGGATGGAGAGAAGAAGGGGGAGAGAGAGAGAGAGAGAGAGAGAGAGAGAGAGAGAGAGAGAGAGAGAGAGAGAGAGAAGGAAGAAAGATGTTGAGATGAGATTGGTTGCCTCCTATATAAGCCTTGATTGGTGATCAAATCCACAACTTAGCTATGTGCCCTGGAATGGAACCTGTAACCTTTTGGTATATGGGTTGAAACTCCAACCAACTGAGCCACTCAGCCTGGGCTATAAAAGAAAAGAAAAAAAAAAAAAAAAAAAAAAAAAAAAAAAAAAGATGTGCATACAATTTATTTGAAAATCTGGCCAATTATTTACTCCTGAAGGAGATACAAAGTAAAATTTAAAGTCTTATGGATATCATTTACCCTCCAGATCCCTATTGGACTATATTCCCAGTATTTCTTTTCCCCCTTGAAAATGAGTGAATGAGGGTCATACATATGGACTGCTGTCTGGAAGTATTCTAATAGGCAAACGGAAGCAAATTTTATGTATTGCTTGTGTCTCGTGTTTTGGATAAAGCTCAGTTTTTTCAAGTTCTGTTTGAATTTTTTAAGGACAGGAGGTCAATAGAAAATGTTAATATTGGAAATAATACCTAAGGTTATGTAGAGCAGTGAGAGCAAAACAGGGCCAATAAGAAGTGTGGGGCATTGGAACTCCATGGACTTGCTCTATCATGTAGAAAGAATGAATCAGAAGAATCAGTGAAGTTGGTTAAGGGCAATCTGATGCTCTGACCGCAATGAACCTGGTAGCCACAGCTCTTGCCAGGGATCCTTCTGACCCAGAGGAACTACCTGAGCTGGTCTAAAATGTAACCCCCAGCCCCAGAGCAACAAATCCATGCTCATTATTGTCAACAGCCACCTGCAGACCAAAAAAATAAATTAAAAAGGCAATAAATACGGACCGAGAATCACAATTAAAGAGCCCTCCTCTGCTAATTCTCATTCATGATAAAATAAATTACACATTTGAATACAAATAAGCAATGTAACAAAGATAACATTTAACCATCACTCACATACAGTGTGAGAGGCACTGTGCCAGGCACTACAAGCACCAGGTCAACAAAACGTCCAGATGTCTCATGCTGTTCTTATCCCCACAGTCATATTTCATGGAGGCCTCAGGCTTAGGTTGCTGGTTGCCGGATCAAGATCACACCACCAGGGAGGACCCAAGCTGCAACCACACCCACGTCTTCCCTAAGATGCTCCAATAATTAGAACTCTCAAACAGAATTCTCAAGGAGAACACTGATATTTTCAAAAGTGAATTCTTACCACGGGGGACTTTCATGTCTATCATTCGATTTCAAACCCATGAGGAAAATCCCAGGAACAGGAGAAGCCTCACCCATCTGGGAATGGCAGGCAGTGATTTCTAGATCAAAGAGCCCAAGGTGACAAGAGCAAAGCCCATTTAATAGGGTACCATCATTTCAAAGACGATGTCATTCACCTTCTATTATAAACACCTGTGTTCTCACCAGCCAGAACTGATTATTAATATTGTTTCCTTCAATCCTTTTTAAATGCATGAGTGGATGGGTGGGTGGACAGATTGCCCCAAAATTAATAACAAAAGCAATTTCTTCAGGTAAGGGGCAATCTTGGGGCTAATTCATTTCTTCAGCAAGCACTCCCTGAGTTAGAACCCAGCCATGTGCTGGGAACCAAAAGGCCCAAGACAATGAAGCAATGAGCTCCCATTGGGCAGCAGCTCCAATGCGGTGCGCAGAGTGCGGTGGGACACGGCAGGGGGCGCTGTAACCCTGTCCTGGAGACCAGGGTTGCTGGCAAATGTCTATAACAGCACTCAGGACCACTTGCTGCTACGTGTGGCCAGGCCGCCCAACTCCTGAGGCAGGAGGTGAAGGGTTCGGGTGAGTAGGTGCATGGGGTCAGTCATGTCAAATCAGAAACAATGAAAGGAAGTGAAGTCATGGGATTGCACTTATGAACGTCACTCTAGCTCCACGTGACGAAGGGGCGGGAAAGGGTGAAGGGAGGTCTACGTTTCATTTAACCAGTTACTGAAAACACACACCCACACACATCCATCAGCCCACAGAGCCAGCCTCATTAGGCCTCCTAAACATAGCTTCTGTATTCCCTTATCATTTTCTAAGTTAATAAGAAAAACTCACTGCAATCAATCCTGTTTTCAAAAGCTCCAAAGTTTTCTCTCTTCTTTGTGCCAATGGATTCTGCCACGACTTCCCCCTACGGTACCAGAGTGTTTAAATCACAGGTTTACGTTGAAACGAGCACTCAGCCTGACATCCTCCAAGACATGTAATGGTTTCCATGTTCATCCAAAGCCCTGACAGTAATGTCCACACGGCACACACAGGTACTCCCACTTGCACTACTTCTGCCAGGGAACCCCCTGGATCGGTTCCACTGGGGTGCCTGTAAGGTCTTTGTAACAATCCACTGATATCCACTGACACTAAAAACATTTCCTAAGTGCTAGACATTGTGCGAGGTGCATTATGAACATTTCCACAACATTCCATTTAATGCCTGCCTGGATCCTGAGAGCTCAGTGCAATTACTACCCCACTGTCCAGGTGCGGAGACCAATGCTCTGAGTGGTAATGAGCTTCCCAAAGGTCACACACACCCACTGTGAAGCCAAGATCAGGCCCTGGAGAACCCATGCCAACCCCTTTCTAAATGCCACACCCACTGCATCAAGGGCAAGAACAACAAAGGTTCTTCTACGGCTTCCGTTGCGGTGTGTCAATGACAAAACAACAGCAACAGCAGCAGGCCTTACCACGGGAGCCCTCTGTGCCTCAGAGGCCATGTCAAACCGTCCATGCCATTGCATTTAATAGAAAGATGATTCTAAGAACCCTTGTGCACATGTTCTAAGACAGCACATGTAGTTTTTCCTTCTAGAAAAATCCAATACACCCCAAACATGCTTCTCATTTCAATCTCTCTCTCTCTCTCTCTCTCTCTCTCTCTCTCTTGTGGGCAAGAGAGAGAACAATTAAGAGCTTTGGAGCATGATATATGAGGGAGTGAATTGTGACAGCAACATAAATTTTTCAAGTGGACTTTGGCAAGTTTTATGGCCTCTGAGACTCTCTGCTCTCATTTAGGTAATGAAGATTCTGTTGTCTTTCCCCAGGACTCTTCAGAGGTTTACACAGGATGCCACATGTGGGTGAGTGAGTGAGTGAGTGCACTGCACAGGATGTGAAATGGTAACCCCACTAGGGTAAGTGCACAATGGCTGGGCATCATCTTATTCAAGACCAGCCCTACAACGGGGCTGCTTTGCCTGCTCTCCCCCTTTTCGGGAATTCCTTCTGTGCGAACTGTCCTAAGCCTCTCAGTCAGATTTCCACTGGGTTGTGCTGAGCTGATAAGCTTCTCTGTCCCTGCCTCTCTGAAAGCCTAATAGCACTTGTCATACAGTCGGAACTCAGGAAACAGGCTTACGAAGCTGCTGGTAATTGAAGAAACCTGCTGACAGTATGTCTGCAAAAATGTTTGTAAACAAACTCTGAAACATCTGCCCACATAAACATCTGAAAAAGATTAGCTTTTGCAGACAGGGAGTAAATGGGAGGTAATGTACTAGTAAATAAGTCCTATTTTATCACCAAAAGAAACCCTATCTGCTTTCTACATATAAAGGTATCCCCACACGTTCCTGGGTGCCAGGCACAAACAAGCATGGCTCATACCATCTCATTATCACCACTCCAAGGTCCTTGAGATCCTGTATTAAGATAAGTAATATATGTTTATTCCTGTGGTGATAATATTCACATCCCAGTGTAATGTTCTTTCAAAATCTATGTATTCATTGAACTTGTGTATCAAGTTTCCACTATGTGCCTGGTACTCTGCAATGAGGAGATAATCTAGAAAATCCTTACGAGGCTGTCTACCCAGTTCATGTTTCACCATCCCCCCTCTAAGTCAACCAAGAAAAATGTTTCAGAAGCAGCCCTAAATCTAAAAGCACTTCCACTGGTCTCATTAAGGTTTCCTTAAAGCAATTTTCTGTATCTATATTTAGTATATAATCATATTCTTATGTTGGTTCTCAAATCTTAAGAAAGAGAAAAGGAAGACTGGGGAGAATTAATTTACACATAAGAAAGATACATATTCACAAAACTCAGTGTGTGGGCTTTGTTCTATTTCTTTAAAAAAAAAATAAAAATGAGACTTCACACTTCTCCAGAAGTCTGGTGAGGAGAGGCACTTGTTTTTTTTGCTGTATGTTTTTTAACACTTTTTTGAAATTGTTCATTATATTACAAATCAGTCTTTAGCAGAGGTCAAAAACATCTTGCCTGTCCCCTGACAGAGAAAAGGAGAGCTGACTATACCAGAGAATTTTAGCACCACAGGAATGATAGAGAATCATAGACCATTCACCCAGTGTTTCCCAAATACACCCCACAGACTGGTCTGCAGAGGTCAGGTGATCCTGGCTTTCCCACGCTACAGGGCAAGAGGCCGAGGGGTACTCAGGCCATGCCTGAGAGCTACCTGCTAATGAATGAAGTGGAGACATCAGCACTAACAGGATTAGGCTGGGAAGGACTATGGTGGCACTTAGTTTTGAATGAATGTGTCTGATCAGAATGAACTCTTGTGTAGCTGATGGTATTGATGCAAAGGTTTCAATGGTATAGAAAAATATTTATGAAAGAGGGTTGGATTAAAGAAAACAAGATGTAGAAATTATTGTGATATAGGACCTTAACTTCAATAAGAAGATTATCAGGCGATATGTTAAAAAAATTTTAGCGTAAGGATTATGCTCCCACGAATTAACTGTGAAATCTTTGAAGGATGAGATTATGACTCATTTACTTTTTTTAATTTTTAAAATTTGTGATAGCCTGGATGGTGTTGCTCAGTGGTTAAGCATCAACCTATGAACCAGAAGATCATGATTCAATTCCTGGTCAGGACACATGCCTGGGTTGCAGGCTTGATCCTCAGTAGGGGGCGTGAGGGTAGCAGCTGTTCAATGATACTCATCACTAATGTTTCTATCTCTCCCTCCCCCTTCCTCTCTGAAATCAATAAAAAATATTTTTTTTAAATTGTGATAAAATATTTATAACATAAAATTAGCCACCAGTATACAACTGAGTGACAACAGTTACTAGTACAGTCACAAAATTTTGCAACCATCACCACTATTTCCAATACGTTTTTCAATAATAGCTCAATAAAACTTGGGGGGGAGGGGATCCTTTTACATCACCTCAAACAGAAATTCTGTAATTATTAAGTGATAATCCCACATCCCCTCGCTCCTGCCTCTATGAAAGTGTCCATTTTGGAGATTTCATATAAGTAGAATCATATTATTGGTCCGGCCTATTTCAATTAGCATAATGTTTTCAAGGTTCATCTGTATTTTGTATATATTTTTTTTTATAATGAAAATGCTATCTATGGGAAATCATGATTAGGCTTTGTGCTTGAGATAAGAGTGAGATAAAAGGGAAGGCATCCCCATAGGGTGAACAGAGCGGACAGAGGTGCAGAGGACAGCTGGTGGGTAGCACTGAGCCTGCACTAGAGATGGGGGGAGGGGTGTGCTCGGGAGCAGTGGCCAGTATCAGGCCGCTGCTCTGGTGTCAGCCTGACAGAGAATATACAGAGCCCCAGGTATCCTCCATAGCTCTTACCTCAAGATCCCCTCCACTGACAAAAGCTCAGAGCGTATTACTTACAAGCGAGGCCCTAATTTGGCAGGTGAGCACATGGGCAGGATTGGCAGGTTACAAACAAATGCAAGAAGACAGCATCTGTCAAGTTCCTGAGGAAACCGGGCAGAACCAAATGCAATTCCTTACCTGGAAAACATAAACACACAACACAGGTTAAACCTCGGTTGGCATCATGTTATACCTTTCTTAGTAGTCTATTAATTGATGGTTTCTCCTCATGGCAGGCTGACAATGGCATGTGGAGACTGAATTCCTGGTTCAAGGCCAGGTATCCCCAAGGCAACCTGCTTCCTGGGAACATCCCATCCAGGATGTATACCTGGTAAGGACTCCCACTGCACGTTTGTGAAATCACGTGCCAAACGTTAACTCGGAGCTGACAGCAGTGACTCACAGTGTCATCAGTCATTCCAGGGCACAGAAGTCACATGGTCAAATGGTCCCTCAGCTGCCCCTGCAATCCCATCTACCCCTGATCCCATCCACTCACTAGCTGAATAGCTATGTGCTCGCTCAGCATGACTCCTACCGAGCACAAGTCTGCCTGTTGATGGGGCGCAGAAAAAAGCATTGTTCCCGCCATCAATGACTTCAGTCTCATGTAGAAATAGTCATGTTCAAGCTATTCTTCCCCCTTTACTGGTCAATTCCTGGACAACAATTCTATCAGTTTCCAGTTTTTTCTGCCTAATCGATCACTGCTTCAACCACTGCACGCAGGACATGGATGCTAAGACTACGCCACCCAGCAGCGAGCAGTCCCGCCCTCCGGACACGCAGTCTAGCAGCGCATCCAGACAGTCTGATGTGAGTGTGTGTGACGGGAGGCCAACAGGAGGGCTGGCCTGCAGGAGAAAGGCCTCCTTGACCACACACACCTAAACTGAGGTCTAAAGGATGAAAGGGAGAAAAGGAAGCGTGTGGGTGTGTGGAAGTGGTTCTCAAAGTGGGGTCAGAGGGTTCCCAAGACCCTTTCAGGGAATTTACAAGCTCAAATATGTTTCCTAGTGATACAGCCATATATAGGCCATTCCACCCTCACTGTCTCACAAATACCCAGCGCTGTCCTCCAGAAGCTATGAGCAATTATGGGACGCCAAATTGGCATCACAACAGACTGAAAAAAAAGAAGCAATTATGGGACGCCAACTGTTTTCTATTATACTAGACCATAAAGATTGGCAAAAATTTAAAGAAATACCCTTTATAATTTTTTAATTTCTCAGTTTCAATTTTCAAAAAGGTATACAAGAAACAAAAGCCTTTTTATGTTCTCAAATATATTTATGAATGTAAGGGATTAAACTATGGACTTTAAGTAATATATGATATTGACTTATCAAGCCTAACAAATGTATACACTAACAGCAATTTTCAATCGACATGCCACAAGAATTTTTAAAACATGCAATGCCTAACTATTCAGTCAGGGGCACTGACCTCTTTTCCCTTATATTGTCAAATTTAAAAAATAACAACAGCCAACATAGCAATAGCCATCCAGTGTGAATTAATCATAATTATACCTATTTTTTTGGCCCAAAGAATACATATAACTTTAAACTACAATGAGGATATGTTTACAGATTTCAGAGAGAGAAGTGGGAGAGAGAGGGAGGGAGAGAAACACTGATGAGCTGCTGTGTATGTGCAGCTCATCAGTGTTTCTCTCCCTCCTGACTAGGGCTCAAACCCACAACTGAGGTATGGTCCCTGACCAGAAATCGCACCCTCAACCTTCTGGTGTACGGGACAATGCCCAACCAACAGAGCCACCTGAACGGAGCCAGACATATATGCGATTTGCTGCAGAATTTTAGTAGTTTACGTGTGCCATGAGGTGAAAAAAGTTGAAACTTGCTGCACCAACACAAAACTGCTGGGTGAGGGAGATGTGTGGGAACGCTCTGTATTTTGTGCAATTTTTCTGTGAACATAAAACTGCTCTGAACAGTAAAGTCTCTTGGAGAGAGACAGAGTACAAAGTGCTGAGATGACAGGTGTGAGGCCCCGACCTGCAGAAGCACTGAAGCTGGTGGAGGCGGCGGGCGGAGAGCTGGGAGCATGTCCTCTCTCCAGGCGAGGCCACGGGGCAGGACTCGGTGTAGCTGAGCGAAGCTTTCCACACGGTGCCGTTTCCCAGCACCACCGCCAGGCACAGGGCGCCTCTGTGCTCACACACCGGCAGCTCCAAAGGCAGCAAGCACCAAAGTCTCAGGCAATCACGCTGCCTGCAAGCAGGGCTGCCTGCACCTTAGAGAGAAGTCAGACCTTCCCTCTTCCCAGGTTTTGCTCTGAGCATCAGCAGAATTAAGATGCTGTTTTAATAAACACCAGGTCGCTAGAAAAGTGTCCTCAAAGAATCAGAGAGGAGCAGCACGAAGCCAGCTCATGTCCACCGAGGCTACTTTCTCTGGTGGCCAGGAGACGAAAAATGAGGTCATGAGCAGGCAAACATTTCGATTCCCAAGTTCAAGTCTTCTGGAGATGACTGAGGCTCAGCCCAGAGCAAGGTGTGAGCCTTTAGATCTCTCTTTTCTGGGTTAGGGTTTGAAAAGCTGAGCAGTCAGATACACACACACACACACACACACACACACCCCACACACACACAGTGTGCAGAACACAAGGGAAGTGTAATGATGTGCCCTTTCAGACACGGGGTGATATAAATTTCTACCTGCTGCTTTTTTTTTAATTAAAATTTTTTTAAATAGATTTTTATTAATTTGAGAGAGAAAGATAGATAGAAACATCAATGATGAGAGAATCATTTATAGGCTGCCTCCTGCACGCACCCCACTGGGGATTGAGCCCGCAACCAGGCATGTGGTCTTGACCAGAACTGAACATGGGACCCTTCAGTCCACAGGCCGACACTCCATCCACCGAGCCAAACCGGCCAGGGCTCTACCTGCAGCTTTGTACTGCCACACAGACTGGCGGGCGAAGCTCCGCTGTCCGTTCGCTCTTTCAAATGATATTTATTAAGCCCCTACTGTGTGCCAGACCTGGCATCAAGGACCTGGTGATCAAGTTGGAGAAACTTATTAAAAAGAAACAGAGCCCGGCCGGGTGGCTCTGTTGGTTGGAGTCTTATCCTGTTCACCCAAAAGGTTGCGGGTTCGATTCCCCATCAGGGCACATACCCTAATTGGTAATTGGGATGCATACAGGAGGCAACAGATCAATGCTTCTCTCTCACTTCAATGTATCTCTCTCCCCACTCCCACCACCACCCCCTCGAGGAGGAGGAGGAGGAGGGGGAGGAGAGGGAGGAGGAGGAGGAGGAGGAGGAGGAGGAGGAGGGGACGAGGAGAGAGAGGAGGAGGAGAGGAGAAGGGGGGAGGAGAGAGGAGGGGAGAAGGAAAGGGAGAAGGGAGAAATAGGGAAGAAGGAGAAGCAGAAGGAGAAGAAGAAGGAGGAGAAGAAGAAGAAGAGGAAAATTTTAAAAATCATATCTTTGGGTGAGGATTTTTCTAAAAAGGGTTTGACATGTCAGACAGAGAGAAGATACTAAAGGTGTCCACGGAAGGCAGTGAGGAACATGTATTTCTAGAGGAGCTGCTGTCAAACCTATGGCTGGGCTGACAAGAAGAATCTGTCCGGATCACCAGTAGAAGGATGGAACACACAACAGCATTGAGACTAGGGGACCCCGTGTGCACAAGGGCAGACACACCAAGATCTCACAGGAGCCTGGGGAAAAGGACCAGAGCAGAGCAGGCAAGTGGGCCAGAGGGTGATGATGGCCCAGAGGCATCCTTGGCAAGGCCAGCAGCAGGGCTGGGAGAGGTGGGTGGGTCATAGCTAACCGGGAAGAGCACCTATGGGCTCTGGGGCTAACTGGATGCATGGAGTGAACGAGGGGACCACAACACAAACTGCCGGACATCTAAGTGGAAGAGCCGATGGCTTCTACAGCTCAGTCACAGGAGGGTGGAAGTCTTGCTGGTGGCCAGCAAACCTGGCAAAGGGGTGCTAACAATTCGGTGGAAGAACGCCCAGCGCCTGTCAGGTGTGAAACAGCCATTGCTACTATTATCATAGCTGTCCTAGTAACTGAGCACCAGGCCAACTAAAGAGGACGACTCCGACTCTATTCTGCATAAACCACAAGAAAGTCAGCTGCAAAACTGTGCTCTTGCCCATCACCTACTATGTTGAATGGGGCTGGACGTTGGATCCAGGAAGAGCTGATATGACTGAATCACATGCTGGCCAAGCAAGCAAAGGAGAGGCCTCAAGTCATAGTGCAAGTCTTTCCTTTAAAATGTATGGTTTGCTGTGTGCCCCTCAGGCAAGATCCAGCCAATATAGACAGAGCATACTCTTGCCACCTGCTCCATAACCTTGGGGGAGCATTTAAAGTCAAAGTGATGATGGAGGGCAGACAGGGCCAGGAGGGCTGTGTGTACAGGGAGGAGCAGCCTGCGCAGGCCCCGGCTCTGATTAAGGCAGGCAGAGCGGGACGGGGCCCAGCGGTTGCTGAAGCTGGGACACAAATTACAACCAGAAGGCAATGTCGAAGGCAAGCGCCCGGCATGATGAGTGGGTGATGGAACGGAAAGCAGCCATCCTGTAATTCTGCTAAGTGTCCCTGCTGGAGGCAGGGACAGAAACCAGGAAACCTGAGACAGGTTCAAAAGGAAGGTAGACGTGCAACTCAGGAAAATGGGCTTTTAAAGTGGGATTGAGCCCCGCCAGTGCAGCCCAGCAGCTGAGCATTGACCCATGAACAAAGAGGTCACGGGTTGATTCCAGGTCAGGGCACATGCCCAAGTTGTGGGCTAGATCCCCAATAGGAGGCGTGAAGGAGACAGCTGAGGGATGTTTCTTTCTCTCAGTGATGTTTCTATCTCTCCTCTCGCTCTAAAGTCTATAAAGGCATACTTTACAGGGGACTGAGGAACTGGGATTTTGAAACAGAGAGGTGAGAAAGGAATCTTTAACGCTGCTTCTCATGTAGAGATGCATCATCAAGATGAAATGTGGTGTTAGCAATCAAGTCAACAAAGTGAGTTCATAAAATTTATAATAACACACAGCATGGGTCTTCCAAAATGTGATTAATTTAACAAATACTGATTTATAAACATTTTATAAATCTATGCAATACCATTAGTGACTCTGAAAAATCAGAATTAGTTCAAACTTTGTTATAGAGATCAGAATTTCTCCAAACATAGTCAATGGACTGTCTATACCTCTTTCACTTGTGGTATTTGTGGAAAATGCACATTTTTCGGGCCCAAATTCAGATCCACTCCATTAGAACCTTTGGGTCACAAAAGCCTTGGCTCAGGCCCTAAGGTGTTTACATACACTGGGACTGGGACTGGGGCTGGGGCTGGGGCTGGGGCTGGGGCTGGGGCTGGAGCTGGGACTGGGACTGGGGCTGGGGCTGGGGCTGGGACTGGGGCTGGGGCTGGGACTGGGGCTGGGGCTGGGACTGGGGCTGGGAGTGGGACAGGGGCTGGGACTGGGGCTGGAGCTGGGACTGGGGCTGGGGCTGGGGCTGGAGCTGGGACTGGGACTGGGGCTGGGGCTGGGGCTGGGGCTGGGGCTGGGGCTGGAGCTGGGACTGGGACTGGGGCTGGGGCTGGGGCTGGGGCTGGGACTGGGGCTGGGGCTGGGACAGGGGCTGGGACTGGGACTGGGGCTGGGACTGGGACTGGGACTGGGACTGGGGCTGGGACTGGGACTGGGACAGGGGCTAGGACAGGGGCTGGGACTGGGGCTGGAGCATCCCCCGGGAAAGCATGGAGACCTTGAAGGAAGGGCTCTCGTGTACTCAGCTGATCTCAGTGAGCACAGAACTAAAACACTCCATGGAATTGTGTGGCCAAAGAGTTTTACAACAGGAGGTGTTAATGAACATCAAACTGACTTATCAAAGAAGCTTATAAAAAAGTTCTGAACCTTTCCAAACTGGTTTGGCTCAGTGGATAGAGCGTTGGCCTGCAGACTGAAAGGTTCCAAGTTCGATTCTGGTCAAGGGCATGTACATTGGTTGCAGGCACATCCCCAGTGGGGGGTGTGCAGGAGGCAGCTGATCAATGATTCTCTCTCATCGATGTTTCTAACTCTCTATCCCTCTCCCTTCCTCTCTGCAAAAAATCAATAAAATATATATTTTTTAAAAGTTTAAAAAATTTTTCTGAACCTTCCTTTACATAAGATGCAGTGGGCAAGTTATTTAACCTCTCTGAGTCTTTAAAATTGGGATTAAAAGTAACATCATACACCTGTTCTGAGGTTTGACCAGCTGATGCATTTACTAGGTGAACAGTGCCAGGCACACAGAAAGCTCTGAGCTATCCAGTATACGCAGTAAATACACAACATCTGGTTAAAGTGGTGTGACTAGTCCTGCATTTGCCCTAACCAGCTGAGGCCTCTGAACCAACAGGGCAGATCTTCAGGGGGGAGAGAACTCATGAAGAAAGAAACAAACTGCCCTGCCCCCTGCTGGGCAATAGAGTAACAGCAGAAGGAGAAAGTCACCCATGTCTGTAGCATCAGAAGCAGGCCGCAGTGTTTTATGTGGCAGGGACACTGCAAAGAACAGTCTCCTTTGTCTTCTGTGATGTCCCTTCTCAACCTGAGAGATGATGTCGCGCTGACCTTCAGAGGAAAGGGCGCTGTTCCACAGGGCTCTGATAAGCCGCTTCTGAGAAACACTTCCCAGATGCCTGCCGTCCTTCCCACCCGAGGACCAGAGAGGATGGCCGCTCATTCAATAGCGGCCTTAGGAGAGAGAGATGACGACAAAGGCCATTTCCGAAGTTCGCTGAAAAACATGTCTGTGAGGCTCACTGAGCACAGGGTGGCCCGCGTGGTGTGAGAATGCCTGTACATGCGTCTCCATATACAACCGCACATTCCCTATTTGTTCCCTCCCGAATGGAAACACCTAACAACTCTACACTCAAGTTCACGCAACACTTTTACAGTCTACAAGAAGATGGATAATATTTAGGGTCAAAAGACCTGATTGCTAACCAAACTTTTTTTATTTCCTTCTTTATTCTGTTCAGTCTTTTACAAACACAGAATTCCTTATGGACGGACTTTTAAATGGTGTTTATCTGTAGGATATGCCTTTTCCGACTTAAAGGTATTCCGTGTGGTCGAGACTGGTTTGGCTCAATGGATAGAGCGTTGTTGGCCTGGGGACTGAGAGGTCCCGGGTTCAATTCCTGTCAAGGGCATGTGCCTTGGTTGTGGGCACATCCCCAGTAGGGGGTGTGCAAGAAGCAGCTGATCGGTGACTCTCTCTCATCGATGTTTCTAGCTCTCTATCCCTCTCTCTTCCTCTCTGTAAAAATCAATAAAATATATTTTTTTAAAAATAAAGGTATTCCGTGTGACTTTAGGCACCACCTACCCTCTGGAAGCTTCTAAGATGGGAAATGCTCACTGAGGCTTCTTGTGAGGAGTACGTGAAACAATGTACGGTGAAGTGCTTTACCAATGGCAACCAATTACAGAAATGTAGCTTCAAGTCAAAATTAAACCATGTAAGTAATCCAAAGTGGATGCTCTCCACAAAATTTGGAAATAGTCTGGCATAGTTACCGCTGCCAGCCCAGAGGTATGATTCTTAAGTGCAGGGAACAAAGCTATTAAGGGACGGTGCCAGCAGCCATCTATTTTTGGTTCAGGACAAGCCTTGCTGTGTCCCTGTGTACTGACAGGCTTTCATTGATCCCTCCTTTGTCACTTGGTCTTGACCTTGGTCCCCATCTTGTCTTTGCCCTCCCAGCCCGATTTCAGCAAAGAATCCTGCCATCCCTCCACCCTTGAAATCTGATCACCTTGACCTGCTTTCAGCCAGAAGGAAGTCCACTTATCATGAAGTCCTCCCTTATGTCTCCCTGAGTAATCTTCCATCCACTGACCGCCCCCACTCTGCTCAGTGGTTACAAACCCCGTCTGGTCCTTCCAGTACTCAGAGTTGAGCCCAATCTCTCTCCCCTATTGTAAGCCCTCACTGTAATCAAACTGAGGTCTTTTGTGTCATTTTAACAAGTGTCCGAATGTTTTCTTTTTAGCAGTCTGTAAAAGAAAAATAGGGAGAACAAGCATGAGCTCATGTCACAGGACAGCCACAAAGATGACAGAAACGGACAAGAAAATCAGGAAAAGGCCATATATCCTGTATTGAAATGCAGTGTCTGAGAACAATAGGGAAGCATTTGCAGTCTCTCTCCCTCCCTCTCTCTCTCTCTCTCTCTCTCTCTCTCTTTCTCAATCTCTCTCTCTCTCTCTCTCTCTCTCTCTTCTCAATCTCTCTCTCTCTCTCTCTCTCTCTTTCTCAATCTCTCTCTCTCTCTCTCTCTCTCTCTCTCTCTCTCTCTCTCTCTCTCTCTCTCTCCCCCCCCCCCCACCCCCTCCTTCCCTCTCTCCCTACCTTCCTCCCTCCCTACCTTCCTCCCTCCCTCCCTCTCTCCCTAAACTGCCCAGGGTCCTTGAAACCTGTGGTATGGTCCAGTCATACCCCATTATCACTCAATGAAAAAAAACAAGAAAAATACTAAGGTGAAGCCCTCACGTGTATACCCCACTGAAACCTGAAACCTCACACAAGTAGGTGATAAGTTAATTGAACATGGACATCATTAGACAGGTGGCTTTAAAGTCTTAGCCTACATTAGCTACTCAAAACCTAAGCCAGGAACGCCCCAGATTAAGAAAGCAAAACCAAAGGACAGCAATGCTAACAGTTCACAAGACTTTCCTCAATAATGCAACTGCTGAAATGACAGCCAAGCAAACAGTTTCCTGGCTTGGCTTCACCCTCTTCTCTATACAAGTCCCTCCCCTCTCCAGTGGGGGGCGCACTCCCAGGACTTCCAGGTCGGCTCTGCCCAAATTGAATTGATTTTTGCTCAAATAAACTATTAAAATTGTTAATGTGCCTGGGTTCATCTTTTAACATAGGCATAATCATTATCCCCATTTTATTTGTGAAATAATTAGAAAAGTAAAGTAATTTGTGCCAAGTTACACAGCTAGGAAGTGGCAGAGCCTGGATGAAACCCAGGCAGCTTGATTTTCACCAGCACACAAAGCTGACTCTCTGGGAGCGGTATCCAGGAGAAAAGAGGAAAAGGAACACTGAAATTCCAGGGTAACTAAGAGCCCAAACCACAGAACCTCCAATTCCAACATGGGTTCAGGCACTTTTTGGATAGAATGGATGCTTAATGTCTAACAGAAGGAATAAGTTAGTTTGCCCTCCTCATCCTATACAATTAAAGCCTAATATGCAAATTGACCAAAAGGCAGAACAACTGGTGGAACAACTGGTCGCTATGACAGGAACTGACCACCAGGGAGAAGACTCTCAATGCAAGAGATACCCCTAGCCTGCAGGCCCCAGGCCAGCCAAGGTGGGTGCCAGCAGGGGCCTCCCCAAATGCCCTACCAGTCGCCCCACAGATCACCCTGATTGCCCACTAGGCCTAGAGACCCTTCCCATGCACGAATTCCGTGCACCAGGACTCTGGTTCATTATAATCAGACAAAATCTTTCTCGTTATTCTTCAAATATTCCCCCCAGAAGGTTCTGCTCCTCCCTTTCCCATTTACCATTCACGTGAAATTTATCACATTATGGCTACTGCTACAATACAGTTAACTTATTTTTTATTTTTACCAATTATTTTAAAGCATAAAAGCAAAACACATTTCCTACTTATGGTTGAGAGACAATTTTGATCACCACAGCAAAGAATGAATCAGCAAATATGCCAGGATCTGATGTAAAAACAATGGCAGCTTAAAAATTAATGCCAAACCCCACTAAAGTGACAGTTTCAGGAGAAAAAAAAATAAGAAGCTAATTTGTAAAGAAATTTTTAAAAATAACTATTTAAGACACCTGTCAAAGACATTAAAATACAGGGCACACAGCCCTGGCCAGGTAGCTCAGTTGGTTAGTGTCATCCCAATAGGCCAAGGTTGTGAGTTCAGATCTCGCCAGGCTCATATGAGAAGCAACCAATGAATGCATACATAGATGGAGCAACAAATCGAAGTCTCTTCATCTCAAATCAATTAATAAAAAACTACATATTCAGGGCACATGACAACAGTCACCCAATTTTGTGCTCACTCACTTGCTTTGGTCCTCAGATTTTTATCCTCCTTATAATTTTTAAAAAACATATTTTTATTGATTTCAAAGAAGAAGAGAGAGGGGAAGACAGAAACATCAATGATGAGAGAGAAACGTTGATTGGCTGCTTCCTGCACACCCCCTACTGGGGATGATCCCTCAACCCACATATGTACCCTTGACCGGAATGGAACCCAGGACCCTTCAGTCCACAGGCCAACACTCTATCCACTGACCAAACCTGCTAGGGCCTCCGCATCATTTTTCAAGAGCAAGAAAGTCATTTCACAAGCTTCCGAAGCAGGCACTGTATTAGTTGTATGCCAGGATGCACTCTTTGATGTTGTCAGTCTGCTTTATCAGGGTCCCTGGAAAAGGCAATGCTTTAAGGGAAACAGCTTGTGTACACCAGCCCCCCACACCCCAAGGCAGTGTTAGTTCCAAGCATCTGAAAGAAGTTAAACTTGAGAGAAGCCCTACTGGTTTTTAAATTCTTTATTCTCATTATTATTTGAAACCATGGATGCCAAGTTACAGATAAACATATGACACATTCCTAGTCAACCAATTTGGACAGTATTTTGCAGGCTAAGCCAATTTGGAGCACATATGAATTGACTGCTGTTTTTCATGTTTCAGCGAAAGTATCTTCTATGTAAAAAAAAAAAAAAGGGGGGGGGGGGGGGGTCGGGGACCAGTTAAAACCTACCGGTATTAGGCACCAAAACACAGTGCATTCATATTCTCTCTTTTTTATAAAACCCAATCCCCAGCCTCCATCCCCAGCTTCTGGGAGCCACCAAGTTGCATTCTGTCTCTACGGATTCAGTATTTTTTAAATTCCACATATAAGTGAGATCATACAGTATTTGTATTTCTATGTTTGACTTATTTCACTTAGCATAATACCCTCAAAACCCATCCATGCTGTCACAAATGAAAGGATTCTGGGGTTTTTTTATGGAGAAATAGTATACACACACACACACACACACACACACACACACATATAATTTATATATATCGACCTAATAAGAGTAGCATGCTAATTAACCATACCTTCGCGATGCCCACCAGCCAATCACCAGCCAACCCAACAAATATGGCGGGTTAATTTGCATACACAGGCACCGAGCGGCTGGGGGCAGGCATGCCACAACACTCCAGCTACTCGGGCCTCTGGGCAGCATGCAAAGGCAGAAAGGTGGCTCCAAGCCGGAGCGAAGATGATGCCAGCAGCCTGGGGAAGGAATGTCCATTCTTGCATGAAACTTCATGCATCAGGCCTTTAGTAAAAAAAAAAATATATATATATATATATTCGCATTTTTTTTTATCAGTTCATCCAGTAATAAACACTAAAGTTGCTCTCATGTCTTGGCAATTTTGACTAATGCTGCAATGAACATGGGGCATGGATACCTCTTGGGGATAGTTATTTGAATATTCCCCACAGAAGGTTCTGCTCCTCTCTTCCTTCAGGTATAGACCGAGAAGTGGGATTGCTGTCATATAATAGCTCTTTCTTAAATTTATTGAAGAACCTTCATACTGCTTTCCACAGTGGTTGCACCAATTTGCATACTGTGTGCATTAAACTCAATTAATGCATAAAATAATTCACATAAGGAGGCAGTTATCTCCTTTAGATAATTAAAAAGAGCTACAATGATTAAGTAATTTGGTGGGGTTCATGGTCATTTTTGACCAGGTCCAGTCCATACCTCCCCCTATATTTGTGGTTTCTGATATTGGCATATTTGCACAAACGTGGGAGTTTATTTGAAATAAAAATCACCACTTTCTGTATAGTCATACAGGAAAAAGGAAAGGGCATGGGTGGTATTAGAATTAATTTATTCCAGTGTGTGATGGGATTCAGCACTAGGTGGTGGGGATTTACATATAGGCATAAGAAAATCAATGTCTTTTATGAAAATGTAAATGAGACCCAAAGATACAATTATGTATATGTATGGCCTACAGGAAGGTCATCATGATGCTTCAGTATTTGTTCGTGTGAGTAATAAAATTAACTCACCACAATCAAGTAAGTCTTTTAAAAATTAAGGCAATAGCTATTCTTCAAAGTTATCCTAATTATTAAAATAAAATCTCATTAACCCTGCGCCAACTTATTTCAGATAGGACCAATTTGAGAAAATTGTTATCCCAAAGGCAACTCTGTGCATTATTATGCTATAATAATGAATAAGCTGATCGTGGATAATTCAAAATCTGTCATTTCTAATCTCTTACATTTAAAATTCATGTAATTTTATCATTATCACTTCTCCACTTGTGAATAAGCTCTCCTCTTAAATCTTTCAAATACTTTCAACTTTCACAATAAAAGACATTCTAAGTCTAGGAACAACCAAATAATATTCATGCAGTAAGAGCATTTGTATGGGGAGGGGCAGAGACTTCCACCTCTTTCTCGACTGGGCTTCCCTGGTCCCTACTTGCTGGAAGGAAAAAGGAGAAACCTGGTGGTTTTTCACTGTGGGAGCCCCGAGGGAGAAGGGGCCTCGGGGCACACAGCATGAGGCAGAGACTGTGCACACTGCAGCATGGCTCAGGCCGGGACCGGAGGTGGTGGCGCTAGGATGTGGGCGCAGCAAAGTCCTCGGTGCTGGGAGTGAGAGAACTGAGGCCAGAGATTTTCAGTACGCATCACTTCCTCATGAAGCCAGTCACTCTGGACCACCTTCAGAATCTCATAACAACACAAGCAAAGGTCACAATTCCTGTTGGGACTGTCTTCTTAAAGGCAACGCTGCTCCAGGACTGGACGGCATGAGCACAGTCTGTGAACATGAGGCGCCCACCCAGCTTTCCCACCTGCTGCCAGGCCTCCCACAGCATCTCTGTGCATCCGGAGGCATGGCCTTTGCCATGTACACCCTCCAAAGTGCATATAGTGGCATAATCTCTTCCTGTGAACGGCATTAATGACATCATTCTGGTCATGTCCTCATGTTCTGAGGTCATTGGTAGTTATTATCAGCAATACAGAGTACTCAGAGAGCAGAGCTAAAATAAGAACTATCCATAACATCTACACATCAGTCTTAGCGAAAACAAAATAATACCCACATTCACAAACACATGGTCATATACACTGGATACTTCGCTCTACTATCTACCCTGGATGGAAAGGAGAATTCTTGTGGTGAGGCAGACCTTATATCTGCTGTTACATGGAAGGCCACATTTGAAAGCATTTCCATTCAAGAAAATAACTCTTAAGCTCTAATGAACTAATTTCATTTTAGACACTTAAAAATATATACTTAATGTATCAGAGCTTTAGGTATCCTATTTGAATGCAAAGTTTATAAAATGACTTAAAAGCCCTTCTCAAATTTTGTAACTTTCCATTTGCTATTTTTTAAACAGTAATTTGGAAACAAAAATACTTTTGATTGTGTTAACTTTTCATCTTCACTGAGTGTGAGCTCATGACAAGCACTAACTCCTAAGCATTTTCGAGGACCGCGCTGGGGGTGAGAAAGAGGGCATTTACAGAGGAGAGAGTGTTGGAAACATGAAAACAAAGAGACTGCACTGGGCAACATGAGCAGTTGGCTTTTTTTAATGTGGTATAAACTAAGTTCCTATAAATAAAACCAGACGAAACCGGTTTGGCTCAGTGGTAGACTGAAAGGTCCCGGGTTCGATTCCGGTCAAGGGTATGTACATTGGTTGCGGGCACATCCTCAATGGGGGATGTACAAGAGGCAGCTGGTCGATGTTTCTCTCTCATTGATGTTTCTAGCTCTCTATCTCTCTCCCTTCCTCTCTGTAAAAAATCAATAAAAAAAATATATTTAAAAAAATATATTTAAAAAAATAAATAAATAAATAAAACCATACTCTCCTGCTGACTTAACCCATCTCCTCAGAAGATGCATGGGCAGCTCATTGCTTGTGCTTTAGGTTTCTCTGCTGGTTTCTCTGCCATGTGATCCATGAAAAGGAACTCTCGAATAAATTATTTATGGAACGAAAACGAGGTAAGAACAACAACAACAAAAAAAACCCACTTGTTTCTACTTTCTCTGGATCACAAGTTGAATTTTTCATCTTTGATATGGGAACAATAAGCTCTTGAATCTTCACTAAAAGAACCAGCTAATTCCTTTGAAAAACAGAGGTAAACATTCTGTTCCAGGGAGACACTTCAGAACACTTCTCCTCTTGCCAGAAGCTTCTCTCGGGAAAAGCTGAGTGGAGAGGCTCATTTTGTCAATATCTCAGCAGCTGACACAGAGCTGGATGACACCTGAAGTCCTAGCGTCTCATTAAGTGGGTTCTAGCCCGAACGAGGACACTTGCTGACTTCGGGAGGGTATTGATTCCCAAGGAGACGGATCTCCCAGAGGCACAGAAAGAAACACATAGCGTGGAACTGTTGAACCAATCACCTTCCTGTGTTAAGAAAACAAGGTGGAAAAAAGATCTTTCATAAAAATTGAAAAACAACAACAACTAGGGTTGCAATTCTTACACCAGCAAAATAGACTTTAAAACAAAGGCTATATACTAAGAGACAAAGAAAGAAAGGCCCAGTAATTCCACTTTGGGATAATTTATCCAAGGAAACTCAAGACACTAAATAAAAAAGACCTATGCATCCATATGTTCACTGCAGCATTATTTACAATAACCAGGATACGGAAGCCACCTGAGTGCCCATCAATAAATGAATGAATGGATAAAGAAGATGTGGTACGTATGTATACAACGGAATATTACTCGGCCATAAAAAAAGAATGAAATCTTATCATCTGCAAGAACATGGGTGGACCTGGAGGATTACTTTGAGTGAAATAAATCAGACTGAGAAAGAGAAATACCAGACGATTTCCCTGATGTGGGAAGTCTACAGAACAAAATAAGCCAACAAACAAAACAGAATCAGACCCACAGATACAGAGAACACACCGATGGTTGCCAAAGGGGCAACGGGGCGAAACGGTGAAAAGATTAAAAAGCACAGATTGGTTGTTACAAAATCTTCATGGAGATGAAAAGTGCAGCGTAGGGAATACAGCCAATAATATTGTAGTAACTGTGCATGGTGCCAGGTGGGTACCAATTTGTCAGGGGCACCACTTCATAAGTTATATAAATATCTAATCAACGTTCACCTGAAACGAACGTTGTACACCAGCCGCAATGGAAAAATTAAAAGTTATTTTAGGAAAAGAAAATAAGAGGGAGCACGGAAGGGAGGGGCAGAATGAGACATGAACAAAACTCAGAGAAGGGAGAGAAAGGAAGATTTCTCATCCTTTTCAAAGATGCTTCCTGCGACTGGTTTTATGACACTCAGCACTTCCCACTTAGACCACCAGCCTGGCTCCCAGCTTTTCTCTTGCAGTCACGTGGTGCTCACTCCCACAAAGGCAGGCACTCTGGAGGTACCTGAGAAGAAGCTCCCTTTTTGTCCATGGCGGCCCGATTTCACAAGCTGCCCACGTGGGCCTATCAGCACATGTACCCAGTCTACCGCACATTCACTCTTCAGTTAATTCCTTGCCAATACAGATTCCCAGACCAATGGGCTTCAATGGGGGTTACTCTCGCTCCCAGGGACGCTTGGCAGTGTCTGGAGACATTTCTGGTTGTCACACAAGGGGATGCTGCTGGCATCTAGTGGGTACGTGCCCAGGATATGCTAACCCTACAATCACAGACCTCCCACTGCCTGTAGTGTGGAGGGTGAGACACTCTGCCCGGGAGAAATCATTGTGCTGCCTTCACTCACTGAGCGCAGTGTTTCTCAAGAGTAAACTTTCTCACTCAAAACTCAACGGACTTCAACGCATCCCTTCCAGAAGCCTGACAAATGGGCAAATATTTACTTATTTCCCACACTCCAAAATAAGACAATGAACACATATGCTTGTGACTGTTAGCAGAGTTCACACTTTAAACCATCAAATGCTTGCAAGCATTCCTGTCTGTTAGTGCATATCCGTCAGCACAGCCCCCGCAGGGAGAGCGTTAGCCCAACCTGGGGAGAAGGATGAGGCCCGTGGGCAGGGAAGCCATTCACCTGATTGCCCCACTGTGTGCACAGGAGGGCAGGAACCTGGCTCTTGCCCTTGGGGCTTTCCCTGCCACAAGGATGTGCCCAGGATGGTGTGTAATGTGGGAGTGAGCCACTCAGTGAGCCATCCTCCTCAACGCCCTCATGTAACTGCAAGCCTGTGTCCTGACCTGAGCAGTGGGGATAACAGGGCTCCTAGGTCTGTGCTTGCACACAATGCGCTCTGGCCAACATGCAGCGGCTGCTGCTGCTCTCGGTGAGACCTCAGGCCAATGTGTGGGATTCCAGCAGAACAAGCAAAATGTTGGAGAGGGAAGCCACCAGAAGAAACACCTACTGCAAAATCTGAAGGGAGCAGTCCCGGGGGATAAAGGAGGGGGGGAGGGTGCCAGGGGGCGAGTGGGAGGCTGCTTTCCAGTGAGATGGGCACAGGGTCACACAAACAGAAGTCCTTGGCATTCGTCTTCTATCCTTTTCTGCTACTAAAGACACAGTCAGGGCAAAGCTGTGTCCTCTGCTCCAGAAAACCAGGAGCGCGTCTCTTTACTGAGGGCCACGAGCCGGTGAGAGACTGGAAGTAGCTCCTTCTCATGGGAGAGGTGTGGCAACAAATTTAAAACTCAAGGTCCTAGAAATAACAGCTGGATTGGAATTTTGGTTCTACCACTCAGTGGCTCTGACCAGTAAAAAGCTACACAGCTTTCTAACCCCAGCTTCCAGGGCAAATCTGAGATTCCAACAGCACCTCCTTCATAGAACTGTTGGCATTCAGATGACATAATGCAGGTCAAACGCTTCACACCGGATCCGGCCTGGAGAGGAACCTTGATCTGTCACTACTGCTGCTGCTGCTATGGTCACCATCACCTAGTTACCTCTGAACGGTTGTGGAAACAAAAGCAGAGCAAGGAAATTGAGAACTGTCACTACGATGGAACCTCATCATCCCTCCAACTGGATCTCGGCGCAGTAGGCCTCGCTTCCCTCTCTGAGCTCTGAGGACACTGCGGCAGAATGAGAACGAAGGGGCCTTTGAGCTCAGGTTCTAGAGGGAGGAGGGCAAAGTGTTCACATCCAAAATGCACCCTGAAGTCTCAAGTTGAAGATTGATGGAAAGCTTGGGGCCCATGCGTGCTGGCTGGGCCCGTGAGGCTGTTATAGCCCCCACACACCTCGTTATTGGGGAGCGGGGGTATGAGGGAGAGAGGAGAAAACGCATTACAGGGCCACGAGCTCGCTGTGCTCACCACGAGTTTGTGCCAAACTCTTCCCCGCCTCTCTGCTCTCTCTCCATGGGATCCCTGGGACCGGGGACAGCCATGTAGGGAACATGCGTGTTCTGTGAAAAACATGTGGGCAAATGGAACAGCCGCTGCATGTTCCCCAGACCAGCACAGCTCCTCCCTCTGCAGAAGGACTGCATCTTGCAGGGCCTAGTCCCTCGTGTGTGACATGGGGAGGCTGCCAGGCTGGCAGTGCTGTTGTAAGAAACAGATGAAACCCTACGTATGAAGTTTTCAGGATAGTACTAGCCTAGAGTGAGTCTCCATTAATGTCAGCTAGCATTAGTTTTATCCCCGTGACATATAAAGTTAAAAACTACATACAAACCCCCAAGTTCTCACCAATCCTGAATCACCATGAGCAAGGCATAAGATATTAAAACAACAACCAACACCTCGGAAGACGAATGGCCTGGATGAGGGGGAGGGAATCCCTGGCAGACAGGGGCCCCAGGCCGGCCACCTCCCTCGGACGGTCTTGGAAATTTCCAGGGCTGGTGGTGCTCACAGACAGGCCTTGGAACGCTACCTTGCGTCACCTTGAGTTTTCTCTAGGATCTAAAAACGCACAAGACTGCCTTCTGGAGAGTAAGAGAGATTCCGAAGGAAATATAATTGCAATCTAATTTGCCCTTCTCAGGTTTCAGATTGCCTTGGCTAGGCTGGATAGCCTTAATTATACTTAAGTCATTAATTTTAATGACATTTTTGTAATTAGATACCCAGATTAGAATTTTTATGTCCCATTGTACTTTCATTTTAATACAAATTACTTGTGGTTGCTGAATGAGTTACAAATTAAAATAATTTCTTCCAAAGAACAAAGGGGAAGAAGAACTCCCAGGGAGAGAGAAAACGCCAAAGGATTCTGGTACAGAAACCACATACAGGACCCCAGAATGTAACTGCCCAATGACCAAGTGGCACTCAGACATTTGTTTTCAGAGCCCAGTTCCCCTAGCTAATACAAAAAATAAAAAACTGGTATATGATACGGGCTTCGTCTAACATTGGAATTAACTTTCCATTGTTAAAAATGTCTACTTACAACATATGATTCTGGTTGAGCCAAAGTCCCGTTTTTGACAAACAAAGAAGCCCTAAGCAGGGTGAAACAGTGACTATTGATAGCCTTTGATGTTGCTTCCAAAGGTGGACTATATGGATCACAATACCTATGTTGCCTGGACTGTATGATTTGCCTGTAATCTTTTTCTCACCCACAAATTTATTGAAAATGTGTATGAAATGAGCCTCCTTTTTTTTTTCCTGCATCACTTCTGGGATCATTGTTTTCTGAGGTCCAACTCAGTTCG
This sequence comes from Pipistrellus kuhlii, assembly GCF_014108245.1. Taxonomy (NCBI): domain Eukaryota; kingdom Metazoa; phylum Chordata; class Mammalia; order Chiroptera; family Vespertilionidae; genus Pipistrellus; species Pipistrellus kuhlii. The sequence continues at coordinate 5,166,959 of NW_023425416.1, read as the reverse complement.
ACATTTAAAGTCTCGCAGCTAAGAGTTCCTTCTTATTCTGAAACCCCTGCTTTTGGTGGAAATGGACTCCTGTTGAGTGCTCACACACTTTCCGCAGAGCCCTGTGTCCCCTGAAAACCCAGACCCCATCAAGCTTTTGTTCCGTGGTCTGTGGACATGCTGTGCATCCACCCCTCGCCTTGGCATTAGCCTGCTCCACTAAGAGAAATAGCGTGCTCAAAGTATCCCCCATCCGGGAGGAACAAGTACGTCCAACGCAGAGAGCTCAGTGATGTGAAGTAAGAAACAGCCCAGGGATTCAACCAAGGAGCCGACTGGTGCTGACTGAGCCTGTGTTCTTGCCTAACCAGGTCCTGAGACTCAGCACTGGGAGACACTGGGAAGAAGTCAGCCTTTGGAAGCAGGTACGCTTGAGTTTGATTCCCGCCTCTGCTATTGATTGTCTATGATCAATTACTAAAAGTATCATCAGCATCGGACAGCAGTGAACATTTAATGAGGCAATGTATATAAAGTTCATAGTATCTGGCATATAGCAAGAGCTCAATAACATTAGCCATAAATTTCCTATCATTACAATTCTTATCATCATCCAAAAGAGTCACATTCATACAGCATAAATACAGATGTACTGATCCAAAGCGCATTTTTTCACTCTACATTTCATGAAATCTGTGATTTAATAAAGTTTCCTTCGCCTTTTCCTCCACCCTTCCAAACTACCGATGGCTACTCTGGTGAGCAATGATAAACATCACAATAGACAGAGTCTTATAATAAAGACCGCACAGTCTATAAATAAAAAGCACAGGAAAAATCTGCAGTCACATACACTCAAGTGTTCATTGTGATTATCGTGATTGGCAAGTCAACAGGTCTTTTTAGGGCATTTTCGAATTGTTCTTTGAGAAATGTAATTATTTCTGAAATAAATAAAATGTTTTAAAAAGGAAATAAAGCATAAACCCCCAACTTACATTGTGTCCCAAATCTAACAGAGTAAACTGCATGAATATGGTACAGCTTTTTGATGCTCTTACTGTACATCTGCAATCTTCACTCGTCTCTTGAAATACGCATCTGCATTGCCTCTCCGTAGGCACCAGGGTTCAAAGGCAGCAGGCAGCATTCCGGACCACTTGCTGCAGGAAACCCTCCCTCAACAGCTGAGGCTCTAAGCCTTCTGAGTGTCTGCCTCCCATTCATTAAATCCTACTCACAATTATTTTTAAAGAGCCACAGAAACATTCATGTAAGTAAAAAAAAAAAAAGTGATGAAGTGAAAGAATGGAAGATATATTTCCAAAAATTCTTCAAGGTCTCTTGAGTTCCAGAAAACACAATGTTTAAAATGGTAACCCTTATTTAAGCGGGCGAGCACAATCTCTCTCACACACACACACACACACACACACACACACACACAGGAAAAAGATCTTGTCAAACATTAAATTATAAATTGGACATCATTTTTGTAAAGGCTGATTTCTACATCGTAATAGAACACATCTGGGGTGATTTTCTGACTCTCCTTGAATATTTGGTTTTCTTGGCAACTACAGGAAATATCTGGGCAGACCCGCTGCTACAATAATTAATGCCAGCTTTCAGGCACCGTGATGAAAAAATTCATGACAGAAACAAAAAATGGTGTCCAACCCCCCCCACCCCCGCAAAAAAAAAAATAAATAAATAACCACAAATTTAATGTAAAACATGAATCCTCGCAGCCTCGCAGCCTCCAGCAGCTGAAAGACATTTATGTGATTCGTGAACAAAGAGTCATTCGCTCGCTTCCATCAGAGCTTTTCTGCATTCCAGCCATTTGTTTACGCCCTGTCCTGGCTGCTTCATTCATACTCTGGCTTTCCCGGGGCTGAACCACTGGCCCAACAAGGCCTTTGCCTTCTCCTTCTTCCAATCTCCCACAGTCCCCGAAGGGCACCCAGAGCCAGCAGAGCGCCTGCACAGCGCAGATGCTCCACCAGAGGCGGGGCAGGTGGACCGAGAGTGAATGAGTGTGACTGGATCAAGATAGTTTAAACAAAGCCCTGGGCCAGTAGCTCAGGTGGCTAGAGCCTTAACCAGATATGCCAAGGTGCAGGTTCGGTCTCTGGTCCAGGCACATACAAGAAACAATCCATCCTATATAATAAAAAGCTAATAGGCAAATCATCCAAACTGCAGAACGACCTGATGCTATAATGCGCATGGACCACCAGGGGGCAGACACTCAGCGCAGGAGCTGCCCCTGGTGGTCAGTGCACTCACACAGGAGGAGCACTGCTCAGCCAGAAGCTGGGCTCATGCGGTGTGCACAGTGGCGGTGGCAGGAGGCTCTCACGTCACAGCAGTGCTAAGGAGCAGCGAGCAGAGCAGTAAGAAGTGAGGGCTCCAGTCTGTGAGAGGGATGTCTGACTGTCAGCTTACACCTGATCCCCATGGGGATCAGGCCTAAGCCAGCAGTTGGAAATCCCCTAAGGGCTCCTGGACTGCAAGAAGGCGCAGGAGGGCTGAGGGACCCCCCCAACCTGTGCACAAATTTCATGCACTGGACCTCTAGAGAATGTATAAAGAAGTAGAACAGCCCTAGCTGGTTTGGCCCAGTGGATAGAGCGTCGGCCTGAGGACTGAAGGGTCCAATTAAGGGGCACATGTCTGGGTTGCAGGCTTGATCTCCAGTAGGGGGCAAGCAAGAGGCAGCCAATCATTGATGTTTCTATCTCTTTCTACCTCTCCCTTCCTCTCTGAAATTAATAATAAAAAAATAAAAAAACAACTTTCAAAAAAGAAGTAGAACAACAAAACTGAGCTCTCTCTCTCAAGTCAATATATATATATATATATATATATATAAAATTTACCATTTGAACAAAAAACAAATGTCAAAAACTAAAAACTTTTCCTGGTTCTAAAATAACTTCATTTATAAAAGCAAATATTCCACTTCTCAGAAGCACACACACACACACACACACACACACACACACTATGCTCAGCTGTGTGCCTCCAGGGAAATCCCTTCCCCCTGAGCTCCAGTTTCCTCACCCGTAAAACACAGGTAGTGACAGCACCTGCCTCAGCATTGCGGAAAGGGTGAGATACATTTCCGTTTGTAACATACTGCCCAGATTGACTGGGACATAATAAATGCTACAAGTCAAGAAAAAAAAGCAAAGAAACAGCATGTTCATTATCACTATTTTATGAAAACACAGGGCCATACTTGGCATAAATACCGAATGGACTTCAAAAACATGTTCAGTCTCCTACAAGATGGGGAACAAATGCACACATTGGCTTCACTCCTGCCTGTCTGATTAGAATGTAGAATCTCCAGGACACTCAGCCACTACCACACAGAGTGATAACAATAGTTCTCTTTCTCACAGGGATTCTGTGAGGATTACATTAATGATATGTGTGAAGAATTGAGCAAGGCCCTGGCCCGTGTGGCTCAGTCAGTGGAGCACGGTTCCTGCACCAAAAGGTTCGATTCCAGCTCAGGGCACATGCCTGGGCTGCAGGCTCAATCCCCAGTAGGGGGTGTACAGGAGGCAGCCTACATGTTTCTCTCGCACATCAATGTCTGTCTCTCCCTCCCTTTTTCTCTAAAAATCAATTAAAAAAAAAAGAATTTAGCAAGATGCCTGGCACATAGTTAGTAACCAATATATTTTAGCTAACACTACTATAGTGTTATTTGAGGATCTGTTAACTCATGAGGAAACAGGTGCTGTATAATAATTAATGCTGTGCATCATTTCTTCCTGCACCAACTACACATTAAGCACTTACATCGTATCAGGCAATTTTAAAGATCATATTCTGCAAAGCCCCACAACAGCCACGTGAGACTAACTGCATTAAGAACAACAACAACAAAACCACCAGAAATTTAAAAATAAAAACCTTTTGAGATATGCAGGAGAGGATGAAAAGAACGGTAGTACTGATTAAAGACCAAACATATTCCAGGCCCCATACAAGGCCCTTTCCATACATGATCTAATTTTATCCTCACAAAATACCAAGAAGATCACTGCCGTTACCTAACCTGCACAGGTGAGGACACACGTCAGGCAGCCATTGGTCGAGATCACACAAGTCCGAGACCCGGAATTCAAGCTCAGATCTATAGACTGTGTTGCCCATGACTTTAACATTTGCTAAGCAGAAAAATATGAAGATGAACACACAAGTCAAAGTTCATCTTCACTTTTAGCAGCTTTTGAAAATACAGACTCTCGTCTCAGCTCAAGTTGACCTAAGAGGTTTACAAAGATTCCAGGGCATTTGCCAGCTTCTCTACCAGGGCTGACTGTGTCTCCAGGGGCCATCAGTGTCTAGAGACAGTGATGTTACCACACTAGGGAGGAGCTACTGGCATCCAGGGGTGGAGCCTGGATGCAGCTAAAACCCCACAAAGTACGGCACAGTCCCAGACAGCAATGTCCAAATATCAGTAGTGTGGATGTCCCAAAACCCTGCATTCACCAATGAAAGGAAAACCTTTGACTTTGCAAAAAGCTGTGCAGTGCTTGGCCATGCTCTAGAGCCCACAGGAATGACCAGTTAGGCTGCTCATGTTCTCCACCATGAAGCTGGTGTGTCAACACAAACGTGACCACGTCCATCACAGCCTGGCGTGGCCAGCATTCATGTCCACAGCCCTCTCTTCTCCGTATTGATATGAGCAAATGGACCAACAATTGTACCAAGTTGACACAGATAGTCCCCAACCGGCTTCTGAGAAGACTCAGGCCAGGCACTCTTTCTGGTGCCATGCGTTTGCATTCAACACTTTCCAGGACTGCGGTCTACCTTGCCCGTGTTCTCTGGCAAAAACAAAAGGTAGGTGATTTAAAATGAACTTAGGAAAGTAAAGTTGAATCTGCCCTGACCAGGAATTGCAGTCACTTGATAGATGTATCCCCTAATTTGGTAGCTTCTGTGCCTTCCCAGAAAATTTCAGCGTAAGATTTATGGATCTACTGGGATGCCCAGTTCCCTGGGGGAACACGGGTCTCTGGAAGTACCAGGCAAATGAATTTGACTCACACCACGGGAGAAAAGCTTTTGATTCCTGAAGGTCTCCAAAAGCCATCTATCTGATGAAAGTGACAGGAGTATGTTGTTAAGCCGAGCAGTAACAAGTAACCTTAACCGTTTTTTTACCAGCTGGCTCTGTTACCTATCACATGTGAAGAGAGCATGAATTCTCATGCAAATCATAGCGTTTAAGGGGGGAATGGCAGCTCGAAGAAAGGCAGCTTGTGGTTGGAGCCTGTGCCATCATGTTAATGTGTAACCACAGGCAGGTGGAGGAAAGGTGGTTTATTCCATGTGATCGCCACCAAATGCGCAAGCAAAATTATTCCCCCATCACACACATACAGGTTAATTTAAGTCAACACTTAATTTTAAAATTCCTAACTTGCCCTGTGAGCGAAACACCTACTTAGTGCAAAACCCACTAAGCACAACCCCACTAAACACAGCACCCAGTGAGAATTGCACCCACTGAACACAGCCCTTACTAAACACAGCACCCACTGAGACAGCACCCAGTGAGAATTGCACCCACTGAACACAGCACTCTCTAAGCACTATAACCACTGAGAACTGCATCCAGTGAAGACAGCACCCACTGAGCAATGCACTCACTGAGCACTGCACCCCCTGAACAATGCACCCACTGAGCACAGCACCCACTGAGCACTGAACCCCCAGTACACGGCACCCCCTGAGCACAGCACCCCCTGAACAATGCACCCACTGAGCACAGCACCCACTGAGAACTGCACCCACTGAGCACAGCACCCACTGAGCACAGCACCCACTGAGAACTGCACCCACTGAGCACAGCACCCACTGAGCACAGCACCCACTGAGAACTGCACCCACTGAGCACAGCACCCACTGAGAACTGCACCCACTGAGACTGCACCCACTGAGAACTGCACCCACTGAGCACAGCACCCACTGAGAACTCACCCCCTGAACACAGCCCCCACCGAGCACAGCACCCACTGAGCACAGCACCCACTGAGAACTGCACCCACTGAGAACTGCACTCACTGAGCACAGCACCCACTGAGCACAGCACCCACTGAGAACTGCCACCACTGAGCACAGCAACCCACTGAGCACAGCGGCCCCAACTGAGAACTGCACCCACTGAGCACAGCACCCACTTGAGCACAGCACCCAGAGAACTGCTCCCCACTGAGCACAGCACCCACTGAGCACAGCACCCACTGAGAACTGTACCCACTGAGCACAGCACCCACTGAGAACTGCACCCATTGAGAACTGCACCCATTGAGAACTGCACCCACTGAGCACAGCACCCACTGAGAACTGCACCCACTAAGCCCAGCACCCACTGAGAACTGCACCCACTGAGCCCAGCACCCACTGAGAACTGCACCCATTGAGAACTGCACCCACTGAGCACAGCACCCACTGAGAACTGCACCCACTGAGAACTGCACCCACTGAGAACTCACCCCCTGAACACAGCCCCCACCGAGCACAGCACCCACTGAGCACAGCACCCACTGAGAACTGCACCCACTGAGCACAGCACCCACTGAGCACAGCACCGAGAACTGCACCCCCTGAACACAGCACCCACCAAGCACTGCACCCACTGAGCACAGCACCCACTGAGCACAGCACCCACTGAGAACTGCACCCACTGAGCACAGCACCCACTGAGCACAGCACCGAGAACTGCACCCCCTGAACACAGCACCCACCAAGCACTGCACCCACTGAGCACAGCACCCACTGAGAACTCACCCCCTGAACACAGCACCCACCATGCACAGCACTCACTGAGCACAGCACCCACTGAGCATAGCACCCACTGAACACTGCATCCCCTGAGCACTTTCATTTCCAGGCTCTGGGCTTCCAGCTTCACTGCTGCCTTATCTGCCTGAGCAGGGACTGTATCAAGTCTTCTTAACTAAAAGGTTTTTTTCACAGAAATAGGTTCATTAAAATAATTCTTATCCAAACTGTATAGCAATTGTAGCTTTTCAAACACCAAGGACATAATGAAATTGGCTTGACATTAAACTCATCTTATAGATAATTCAGTTTCATCTCATGGCTGGGAAGCTGTTACAGGGTCAAAACAGCTTTCAGCTGACAGTGGCACTATCCCTCAATTCTGGTTAATCCTCTGTCCGCCCGCCCTGTCTGAGGCTGCAAATCAGGTCAGTCACAGGGTGGGTGGGTTAAGGGGGGTGGGGAGGGGGAGGCTGAGCTGGCTGAACGGAAACCCTCACCGAAGACAGTTCTGGGAAAACGGAGGCGCCTTGAGAAGAGCCTTCTCGGGGCGGACTGTAGATTTCTCTGTCTCCTGGAGTGTGGGATGGGATGCATTTCATGTCAGTTCATCACATGTCTAGTCTACGTAAGCCCTGGTCATCAAAACCCTCAATCACAGCACGGCAGACAAAATAAGGCCCCAAAGAGGTCCATGTCCGACGCCCCAGACCGTGAATGAGTCACATGGCAAAGGAGAGTAAAGCTGCTAACTATGGTGACCTTGAATAAACAGGAGAGGACCCTGGATTACCTAGGCGGGCCTGCCCCAATCACAGGGCCTGAAACATAGAAGAGAAGAATCAGCCTGGGTGGCCACGGGAGAAAGATCCAGCCTGCTGGCTCTGAAGACGGAAGAAAGCCTCTCCAGTGGAGAAGCCCAGGAAGCAGATTCTCCCATCAGGCCTTGGAAACAACAGCCCTGCAGCGACTGGGCTTCAGCAGAAAGACGCCTGTGAGAACTTCTAACCTACAGAACTGCAGGATGACACATGTGCATATTTTAACTCACTTTATAGACATGTGTTACAGCACTACAACGGAAACAGATACAGGAAGTAGGTACTGAGTCTCTCTCTCAACCTCTTGGAAGGGAAGAAAATCAACTATTTGAAAAGGAACTACAGTCAGTCCTCGGGTTATGTCAGAGATCTGTTCCTACGGGCGACGGAATGCGATTTTCTGAAAGTCAGAACCCACCCACACAAGCACCTACGTCACTCACATGGAGCACAGACACAGCAATAATGGAGAGAAACGGTAAAAAATAATAATAATAATAATAAAAATAAAAATAAAAGAAAGGTAACAATTCCTGATCTTTACTTGTGGCAAATAAATAATAAAAAATATAAAGCACATATGTACATACGTCCAAATGACGGAACTTTTTTTTTTACATATTAATACTGTAAATGGGAGATCAAACGTAACCACGAAATGATGTACATCGAGTCCGACGTGACCCGAGGACTGCCTGTATTTTGCAATAAAAAGGAATGAAGTACTGATACACATTTCAACATGGATGAATCTGAAAACAAGCCAGGTGAAAGCAGCCGGCCACTAAAGACCACGTGTTGGTGTTGCATGATTCTCTGCATCCTTTTGTCCAGAACAAATTGGTGCACACAGACGATGGGTCTGTGGTTTCCTAGGGCTGGTGGGAGGATGGGCGAGTTGAGCAAATGAGTGTAGGATTTCTTATGGAAGGGATAAAATGCTCTAAAATTTGATTGTGGCAATGGTTGCACAACCCTGTGAATGCCCTAAAATAAGAAATTGTACATGTTACATGGATAAAATACATGGTATATTAATTATATCTCAATATAATTTAAAAATGCCTAATTTTTGTGTGACTGAGCTTGGAGTCAAGTTCAATGTTTGCAATTGCACAAGGCTGTGCAGAGGAAGTAGGGCCAGTATTATTATTGCCTGCATTCACCTCATCTTTAAAAAGTGGGATTTAACTTCTGTATTCCATGAATTACTATATAGTTTTCATTTAAGGAGGCAGAAATTTGAGAAAGTCTTGTAAAACAACCAGACAACCACAAGAGGGCACTTGCTTCATAGCTACAGAATGAGGAGGATCTAAATTACCTGGGAAATACAATATTTACCAGTTTAACCTCATTCACAGCTCCCAGTGTGTGTATGGGTGGGGAGGGGTACGGAGGGTATATTATTATGAGTATGTTTCATCTAATACATTCAAGCCAATAGTGTAACCAAAGTCAACGATGGGTTGAAAAAAATCATGACATACACTGGCAGAAAGTAAATGTCTACACTTCAATAATAGAGGAACAATAATAGATAGCATTGGATTGGGCTTATTTCTATTCCTTCTAGTCATACAACAGATTATACAAAGTTATCTATTTAGCATAAAACTTATTCAAATAATACAAATCATTACAAGATATGAAACATGTCATAAATACTTGATCTCTGGTTCTCTGCTCTCTATTTCCAACCCCAGGAACAATGCGTTGTATAACTGGCACTTGATAAATATTTATTAAATGGATGAGATAAATTTAAAAAAATGAATGATATCCACATTTCTTATATTTCAGGGGGGAAAATGTATCTACTATGCCTTGGGGACCACATCAAAATATTTCCCTTCATCTATACAACAAATGAATAAAACATCACAGTTATTCCACTGAATAAATATCTCTCAAAGAAGTTCATAGAGACATCTGTGGTGTCAAATAAAATGCCTTGGCCAGAAATCCCTTAATATTGACCGACATACCTCTCTCAGTGAGTGATGCTTCATCTTCCTACTTAGCGTCCTTCAATCAATGCACCTCTTAGGAAACCACAGTATATAAAAATTCATTAGGGAGACCGGAGTCCTCTCCATTCACCTCCAATTCCCAATGGTCTGACATCAAAATGATGTCTGGAGGGAATCATAATACTGATCCATGTACAATTGCAAAAATGGTACCTGACTCCCAGCACAGTCACACACAAATGAGGCATAATTTTTACAGATATTTTGCATTTGGGATGAATAAATAGGTGTAGGATGAGCTGCTGCAGACACAGAAGGATGAGCTGTTGCAGACGCAGCATTTTCACAGCAACTCACTGTATAAGAAACCAGAGCACAAATGATAAACAACTAGAAATGTCTTCTCTGCCACTTCTTTAGTGAACAGTCTGCTGTCAAAACAAAGGCACCATGCTAGGCTGTTTCAAAGCATCCCAGAAACTGAAATACAGTGCCAAAAACATAGTGTACCTGAGCAGCAAGGGAACTAACACTCACACATCATTCATGCACATGTCTAAAAACTGTTCCATGGAACTAGGTGCAGGGAGATATGACAGCAAAAGGGCCCTTTTCCTGCCCTCTAGGAACTCTCAGCCTCGTAGACCAGATGGACAAACAGGTGGGCAATAACAAGAGAATGGAATGTCAGGGCGAGCATGCAGCGCTGTAGCAACACAGACGCTGAACTCCTAATGTAACCTTAGGTGGCTAATAATAACTACTAGTGGATGTGAGAATTCAGCTGAAAGCTGGGGAGAGGAGCTAGCCACTGCAGTAAGTAGGGAGATCACCCTAAGCGAAAGGTGAAACTGAGTATGGAGGGAAGACTAACAGAAGTTAAGGAGGTGAACTAATCATAAAAATATAGAATAAACATTACGATCCTTAGGGAACCACCTTTGGAGTTTGGAGGCTGCATCTCTCCACCCCCATATTCTAGACCCTTCTAAATTTACTTGAGGTCAAACCAGAAACCTTAAAAAATAATGAATACATGTTGTCACTAGGCCCAAGTAATAACGGTGAGAAATTCTCCAAAAGCCCATTTGGGGAGGATTCACAAGTTACATGTATATTAAAAGCACTTTAAAGTTTTACAAGAGTTTTCAGATGCACTTTGTCCTCCTGGCAATTATATCATACAACCACCCCGCTCCTCCCCACCCCTTAGTGTCTCATGCCAATCTTAAAATAATGTTACTGAGGACGAAAGAGCCAAGGTCATGAACTCAGTAGCAGGACCCGGACTCCAGCTCTGGTTTGTTTTATTCCAGACCAGTAGTTCTGACTTTCCCAAGAGCCAAAGCAAGCGTATGCTCACCCATTTTCGCCAACATTAATAATCAAGATGCAATATTCAAAATTAATAAAAACTAAAGTGCCTCTGGACCATAAAAAGCAAAAATAAAATGTACTGCCTTCTTAATTACAGCAGTTCACATAACTGAGGAGGAAAGAAGAAAAAGGAGAAGAAGCCACGGAGGTCTCCTTTAAAAACATCTGCCTACAACAGCTCTACCTAAATTAGTCTTTTATTAACCCAGACTCTTCAAGCTTTTGACCCAACTCCTCTGAAGTCTAGTAACGGCCCTTCTTTTGACTGGAAGCCAAATGGGGTTGTCATTTCATTGATGAAGCAGAAGACATGACTGTCAGACAAAAACAGTCTATTTCGCCCCAAACACAGATGTTTGAAAGTTGATAGAATAACATTTTACTGGTCCCGTTAAATTGGCTACAGAATAAAAAACGCTAAACTGAAGCAAATGAAGTGGGGAAATGGTAGCCTGGACTCAAGCACCATGGCATGTCCCCGTTACCACCTCAGCTCCCTGAGATTAGAGTCTTTCCACCCCGAAGTGTTAAGAGATGGGTGCGACAGGAGGATGTTCAAATCAGCATGCCTTAAGCATGCAATCCTTCTGCAACAATCCTTCACAGTGCCTGCCGCCCCCATTTCTGTCAACTCCTCACCTCATGCCCTGGTAACTGCAGACTCACCGCCATGTGAGGAACCCACGATCTCCCCAGAGGACTCACCCAGGCTGGGCCCTCAGACCCTCTCCGCCACAATTCAGAAGCAAGAGGCGAACACTAGGTATCTGGTTATAGCCTGTTGCTGAAACCCCACAAAGCCGGGGCTGCGATGGCCATCTCCCCCATTTGGGGAGGATTCACAAGTTACATGTATGTTAAAAGCACTTTAACATACATGTAAAATTCCCCCCGCCTCCCTGTACATGTGAAAACAGAGGAGCACATGCTGTGAGGGGAAGGGCGATGGAGTAGGTGCAAACAGTGGTGAACAGGAACTAAAACAAGGGAAGGCAAAGGGGGACCCTGGTACTGAATGTCCCAAACTGAGTCGGGGCTCACAAGGCCTGCTCTCTCCCTTGTGCCTGGCTCTGAAAGTCGCCTGTTCCTTCGGAAATTCCTGGTGCTCCAGCTGATTTGAACAGGTTTCTTTTCATGTTGAACCCTTTGGCCTGATATTTCCATTTTGAGGTAGAATTCCACCTTGAGGTATAATTTTCTCAAGAAAATAGTTGGGTAAAAACACTAACACATAGAATATGCATACAAGTACACTCACTGGGCAGAAGAGTAAATGACAAGCTGCACAGGATGGGCTAAGTAAATTCTGATCCAAGTGTTCTGATACTGCTCAACAGACATTTATTTAGCATCTCCTAACCTAAGGGCACTGCCACAGGGTCTCTGCCTCAAAGACACCAGGTCCTAGTGATGTGTGATAGACAGCAAGACAAAGTGTATGGCTTAAAAAATTCATATCAGACAATAGTTAAGGGGCATTAAGCTGGACAAGCTTACAAATTAGACTTTCTAAAAATTATTCAATTATCAGTAGCTATATAATTACTTTAACATGCAAGGGCAGAGGGAGGAGACAACAAAGAGAAAGGAGGAAATGGGAAAGGGAACAGGAAGTGATGGAGGATGTACCATCCTTCCCTCCAAATTAACAATAAGATAAACATTTTTACTGGTAGCTTATGGGTAGTGTTTATTCTCTTCTCATGTTTCTCCACTTGCCAAGTTGTCCACAAGGAAGATATGTTACTTTGATGTTAGGAAAACCACTTACTTTTATTTATACACTGGAGTCCTGGTGTATGAAATCTGTGCAGGGGGGGGGGGGGGGAGGCAATGGTGGTGTCCCTCAGCCAGCCTGCACCCTCTCCAATCTGGGATCCCTGGAGAGATGTCTGACTGCCCGTTTAGGCCGATCCTACTGGGATTGGGCCTAAACGGGCAGTTGGACATCCCTCTCACAATCCAGGACTGCTGGTTCCCAACAGCTCGCCTGCCTGCCTTCCTGATTGCCCCTAACCACCTCTGCTTGCCAGCCTGTCACCACCTAACCACTCCCCTGCCAGCCTGATTGATGTCTAACTACTCCCTTGCCAGCCCGTTTGTCCCCACTTCCCTCCTCTGCCAGCCTGGTCACCCCTAACTGCCCTCCCCTGCAGGTTTGGGTGAGGAGCTGAGACCTGCCCCAGCTCTCTATCTGGGAGGCCCTCCTCTCACTGTGCCTTCACTACACCCTGGGAATCCGGCCACAAAGAGATTATGTACGGTACCTGGAAATATTTCTCTACCGATACCATGTGGACAAAACCCACTCCATATTCTGCTCTTGTGACACATGGTACCAACCTTCTCCTCGGACTGATGGTGCACTCCCTGAACCCGCACTCCGCTCAAACCATTCCTTTCCTTTTTCTTTGGAGCAAATGGCCACAGTATCTGGGATGGTCTGCATTCCACAACAAAAATCATGACTTGACCCCGAGTCCTTCCCTTCCTGGACCACACCCAAAGGCTAGAAGATACCAACACAAGTAAAAGATGTGATGGCAGCCACTGGCCAAAGACCTGGAATGGCAAAGGCAACAGCCAGGCAGATTTCTCTGGAAGCTCTTCCTTAAGTCCCTGAACCTAACTGTCCCCTATACCTGGGCTCCTGGGCATTAAAGAGAAAAAATCAACATGATATAGAAAAGTGTTAGTTACATGCAAACAAGTGGTTAGAATAAGATGGAACTTGGGAGACATTGTAGAAAATAGGTCTAGGCAAAGTACCGAAAATTAGGTATATTGGTATAAAGGTATATTCGGAAATTACCGAAAAATCAGTACAGTGGTCTGGTAGGATTAACTCTTCCTCTCAGTCACCTTACAGTTATTTGCAAACTGCCCACAACACTGGTTTCTACTTTAGATGTTTATGAAAAATGAGATGAAGAACGACTCTGCGTAAGGCTCTTCCGGGCTAACCCCATAGATCTAAAGCTTCCAATGAAAATTTCATTTCTGAAATGGCAAGAAATCATGGCAGAAATTCAAGGGGAAAACAGACTTCAAAAAGAGCAGGTGTTTAGCTTCCAGCTATACAAAACACTGATGCAGTCAATACAAACAGCTTGAGTGCTTCCAGACCTAATTCGTACATTCCCAGGAATGGTCTAAAATTAATTTTAAAAAGCAGGAAGTGTTGATAAAAGAAGCTAGATCTCGAGTTCAGATGCAAAGTCATAACATTCTAGAAAAATGCCAGGTTGCTGAGATCTTAGATTCCATCCAGATGACTAATGAATTTGGAGAAAAATCTTTGCAGTTGGATCACTTAGCTGCAGCAGCCTCGTAGGCAAACTTGGCTGGAGAAAGCTCAACATTTTAAAGGTCTGAGGAAGATCTCTATAAATCTGGGTATTGTTGGGGGGGGGGGGGGGGGAGGTAGCGCACAAATTTCCCCTGCCCTTCTTAATGGCTGACCTAACTATAAAATGGGCACAAGACAGATTCACAGGGAAAATGTATTTATCCATAAGAGTGTCTCATAGATATGGGATCTAAGAAGTGACCAAGGCAGGCTGTTTGCCTACATTTTTAGACAAAGCAGCAATGACTTGTGAAGATATGACAAAACTTGGGGTTTTGCTTAGGGAAGCAAATTAATGAAGAACGAAAGGCGTCTATTTATACAGGTTTCTCAGCCTTGAACTCCTAACTGCACACAGGGTTGCCCTCCGTCTTCCTGGGAGGAGAGGATGCTTTCACATGGGGATTTAATTCCTGCTTCTGGGGGGGAGGGGCAGGGAGAGGGTTACAGTGTTCTTTCTTACACCAGCTGTTTATCAAGGAACTTTAATTCAAAATAATTAAATACCAAAGTGGCACATTTTGGGGTAACCTGCCCTAAGCCCCGTCAGTATTCTCTCCCTGCACCCTCCTCACTTCCCAAAGACCTCCCTGCACCCACCACTTGCCCTACCTCCAGCTCAGTAGCACCTAACTTTTCCAAATATGCAGATGCATTTAAAGGTTAGTGGATCCTAACATGACAGTAATCCTACTTTTATTATTAGTTGGTTAAAAAAATACATATAAACAACAACAACAACAACAAAAAACACCCAGAAATTCACAGGGTTCTGTGGGGGCTTGATGTGGCGGGGACCAGACCTGGCAGGGATCTCCCTTTTCTGAGTCCAGCAGGGAAAGAGAGGTTGAATGAACTGGTTCTAAGTGGAGGCGGCCAGGGATTGAGGAAGGAAGGAAGGAAAGGAAGGAAGGGAAGGAAGGGAAGGAAGGGAAGAAAGGGAAAGAAGGGGAGGAAGGGGAGGAAGGGGAGGAAGGGGAGGAAGGGGAGGAAGGGGAGGAAGGGGAGGAAGGGAGGAGGAGGGAGGGAGGGAGGGAGGGAGGGAGGGAGGGAGGGAGGGAGGGAGGAGGAAGGAAGGAAGGAAGGAAGGAAGGAAGGAAGGAAGGAAGGAAGGAAGGAAGGAAGGAGAGAGAGATTTAAAAGCTGGGAGCTGAGTGGGCTGCCTTCCCCTCCCAGCACATTTATTTTATACCCCCAATACCAGAAAGTAACACCAAAACTTAGGATCAAAAGAGCTTATTTGCATTCTTAAGTAGGCCCTCGAATTCCTGTTGCTTGTCTGGATTCTCTATCTAGACCAGCCCCTGCCTGGGCTGATACAAAGGCCAAGCTGATTACATTTTCCGCCATCTTGGGGAAATGTGTATCCTAGACATGGCTCTGCCAATTGTCTTGGTCTCAGCTGGCAACAATTAAAAGAAATGCCCATGTGCCTTCCCAGGCGGCCCTCTACAGGGTTCTTATTTTATTAACCCTCAAAGCAGCTGCATTAATTTAAATCTTTTCATTCAATTCTAATTTATTTGAGCTCTCCCTATGTGCTACCATTGTTTGCAGAACTTGAGATTCAAACTCTCCCCCTTTCTCCCCTCGCTCAGTACTTCTGAGAAGGGAAACCTTCCTCCTAGTTGGTTGAGGGAAAGAGGGAGGAGAGGGGAGGAGGATGCAGGCAATTTCCCATTTGTCTTGGGGTTTTAATTTTTGGACACAGGAACGCATTAATGAAATACTCATGTAACTGAAAGGAAAAGGAGGGACTAAAGCATTTGTGTGAGAGATGTTTGGAAAAAGAAAAAAGACCTTTGCAGTGACTTTCAGGCATCCTAAGAATATGGGGTACCACTCACCCACACCCTGCACCCTGCGATGTTCCTGTCAACGCAAATTAGTAAACTAGGCTCAGGCAAGAACCCCCTTCCTTCGGCTCTTCCTGGAACTTCCATCAGGGCACCAAGCCTGGCACTCAACTCAGCAGCTACTGAATGGCCGAAAGAATGGGTAACAGAAGACTAGTACTGAGTGTCGGACCATTTTTTCTTCCTTGGTGACCTAACACATCTTCACCTCTCCCCACAGAGGATGGCCTCCGCGGCACCTGAGCCTCTGCTGGCATCACACTCACCCAGGGTGCCGCACACACATGCCACGCCCACACCTGGGTGTGTTCTGCTCGGACACACCACACATTTCAGCACCCCTGGCAGGCCCCCTGGATAGTGCCTCCTTCATCCTTTTAATAGCATCTTCATCCATTTTCTGTTTGTTTCTTTGTTTTCTGCTACTTGCAAAGGGAAAGAGGTTTCGAATAAGACAATGTTTACATAAGCTGATTTTCTTTATGAGAGACAGCAGCCTCCCCGCTCTGGCATCACGATATAAACTATGAACAGCGTGAGGGCTCTGTCAGGACATGGAAATGGAATGCTGGGCTACGGTCACGTCAGTGACATTGAGCCTAAAGGGCATCATGAGCATGAAAATGTACCGAAGGTTTCTCATTGTGATACATCTATTCTCAATAGTCAATGCTTAAGTAACTTTTATTTGCTTGTGTGTTGACTACACATAGAAGATACACTAAGAAAATACTCAAATGAGACACAGTACACAACCTCAAAATTCTCATCTTAAAACTTCCACATATAAAACCTTATTTAATCCATCACTCAGAATGTCAGCAGGCCAAGTAATCTGTAAAGAAATTTTGCAAATAACAAAATACCTTGTCTCTTCTTTTACACAGGAATGATAATGAGAGCTTCAAACACAATGCCTAACTGAGGTCCATAAAGACTACTTACACCATAAAGAGAATAATGCTAAATTAACAAGAATCTGGAGCAACGTCTGAGGTCTCTCCAAAATCCACTCTCCCTCTCTCCCTGGGACAACTCCAACAACTTCAAGCCTCATTTATAACATTCAGGAAGTTCCAAAAACAAACATCTGTCTTATCAATGTGGAAGCCTCGAGAAGTATCAGCCCATTAGCTCCTCAGCACAGTCTGGCACAGGCTCCACTTGGCACAGAACACAGATAAGGAAGGCAGAAAGTTCTGAAGAATTCATCATTTTGCAGAACAGCAGTTTTCAGACGGCTTGGCAAAAGCAGCACGGTAATGCCAAAACATCAAAACGAAGGAAAGACTTCCAGGCGGCATCGGTGCCCGATGAGAACAGCCTCCACGGTACTGGCACCGGGGACCAGATCCTGCCCGGATGGGAGCTGTCCTGTGCGCGGGAGGATGTGCGACAGCATCCCTGGTCTCTGCCCACTGGATGCCAGCAGCATACACTACGTGTGACAACAAAAAGCATCACCGACATTGCAGATCCTCTGGGAAGGTAACTGAGCCCTGAGTTGAGATCCTCTGATTTATGATGATGACGTTGACGATGACAATGATGACAGGAACAACAGCAGTAAAAGTAATAAACATAACAATTTCCACCTATTCAGTACTGGACATCAGGGGTTATGGTGAGAACTCGATATAAACTTTATTCTGTAAAACAACCCTATTTGGTAAGTACGATAACTTCCCATATTTTACAGCCGAAGGAACTAAGGTTCAAGAGGTGACATGCCCTAGGCCTATCCAAGATCGCCTGGTAAGTGAGAGGCTGCCCAGGGGTTAAATATGACTTTTAAAGCCGGAAGTGTTACCACCATGCTGTATGTTACCACATCCACACAGAGAATGAAGTGAGCGCTCTTTGAACACAGAACGAGGTTAACTGTAGAGCCATGGTCGGCAAACTGCAGCTGGTGAGCCACATGCGGCTCTTTGGCCCCCGAGTGTGGCTCTTCCACAAAATACCATGGCCTGGGGGAGTCTTTGAAGAAGTGGCATTAGAAGAAGTTTAAGTTTAAAAAATGTGCCTCTCCAAAGAAATTTCAATCGTTTTCCTGTTGATATTTGGCTCTGTGGACTGATGAGTTTGCCAACCACTGTTGTAGAGCATGGCACACAAAGGCACAGTCACTGGGGGGCAGAGGCAGGGGAAGCAGCCACGCTGGACAGGGAACTCCCATGTGGCTTCTGGTAACAACACATGATCTCACAACCTCAGAGCAACTTTCGAGATAAATAACCAGCATTCCCATGTTACAACAAGAAAACCTTGTCTAGAGAGATTGAGGAAATTATTGGAGGTTTTCTGATGGAGCCACGATTTAACACTAGCTTGCTCTGACCTCTGAGCCCCCACTGCATTGGATACAGTGGTTTTCTGGGCTGAAGAACAGTAATCATGTAAACAGCCAGCCTACACAACCAGCAACTGAGATGGTTCAATACCCTTGGGCCCCACTTCGTGGCGAGGCTGTCATAAGGGTCCCAGCCTCCCTCCAACCACCTCACACCCTGGAGACTGTGCCATCTCCTGCCACTCGGGGCTCCCTGGGACCCTGAATGGCTCTTGGTTTTTCAAATCTCGTTTTATTTATTTATTTATAAATAAATTTTATTGATTTTTTAAAAATATATTTTATTGATTTTTTACACAGAGGAAGGGAGAGAGATAGAGAGCTAGAAGCATCGATGAGAGAGAAACATCAACCAGCTGCCTCTTGCACACCCCCTACTGGGGATGTGCCCGAAACCAACGTACATGCCCTTGACCGGAATCGAACCTGGGACCCTTCAGTCCGCAGACCAACGCTCTACTGCTGAGCCAAACAGGTTTCGTCAAATTTTATTGATTTTTTTACAAAGAGAAAGGGAGAGGGATAGCGAGTCAGAAATATCGATGAGAGAAACATAGATCAGCTGCCTCCTGCACACCCCCCATTGGGGACGTGCCTGCAACCAAGGTACATGCCCTTGATTGGAATCGAACCTGGGACCTTTCAGTCTACAGACCAACGCTCAATCCACTGAGCCAAACCGGTTTCGGCTCAAATTTCATTTTAAACAGAACCAAATTTTTTTGGGGGGTGAAGGGGGATGGTAGTGCATAAGTGAGCTTTCCCTCCATGCAAGTGTTACCCTCGGAGCTGACACTCCTGGGACAGGGGAGCCCGGGTGGAGAGGACAAACGAAGTGGGATTTATGTGGGAAAAGGGAGCTCCCTGTAAAGCACAGACATCCAATCTGAGGGGAAATATGTGGATGCTGGGAATTCCGAAGCAGAACCGAGCTCACAGCTATGGCCAGAGGGAGGCCCCTGGGCTGTTGTTAAGAAATGCACGTGAAGTGAAGCACCAGGAGGCATGCACACGTGCGCCCGGCGGGGCGGTAAAACTCGGGGTGCGTTTCACAGGGCGCTCCTGCCACGGACCACTGGGACACACTCCGCCGGCTGGGATAACGGAGCACGCCGGGACCCTGAGCCTCTTTCCCAGCCCTTCTGCAGCTCAAACGAGGAGATAAATGTCAATGTAAGGCCATTAGGACCCAGCCACGATTGTTACCATTGTCAAGGGGACATTAAACAAGTGGGTGAAAGATTTTATGTAAACCTTCACCAGGACCACAAATGTCATCAGTCCTCAGATGTCATCCATTCCCAGCTCCCGGCAATGTGACAGTACAGCGCTTATGCACGTCAGACAGGGGCAGGGGGGCAGCCGGGGGGCAGAGGAGAGACACGGGTGGAGAAGTCAGGGCCTCTCCGAAATGCTGTGCACTGGGCGGTTCGCTGAGTTCTGCTCAGCCCAAATCCTGGGATAGGCACAGCCAGGCGGACACACTGAGGCCAGTCCATCCTGTGCGTGGATCATGGCGAAAGCAGTCTGTCCCTTTCCCTCCATGGAGCTCCACACACCCATCCTGAGGGCCCCTCCCCCTTTCCTGCTTCTCCTGGGTGCCCATCCGCATCCCCTCCCCCCCACACCGCTCTCTGCCACCCTCCTTCTCCTGCATCTCAGTATCCCCTCCTGTCCCAAGCATCCTGTGATTCCATCTCTGCCAGAAACAGGAGCCAGTGCACGAACTCACTCATCCAAGTGGCTCCCAGCACCCTGCTCGGACACTGGGTAGTCATTTCCACCAGGAGGCTTGCGAGCTGATGATGGAAGGGCAGGCCCTGGGGCACTTTTGGGGAGACTATGAGGATCTCTCTTCCCAGTGGCCTTCAATGGGGGGAGGGGGGGAAAAGAAAGATGGTCTACTCTGAGGTCTAGCCAGCAGAAGCCTCTCTCCTTTACCCACTTTCTGCCCCTTCACCAAAAAGGACACGTCTTGCCCAGAGCACTGCTTCCCAGGGGAGAGTCCTGCCAGAGGCATTTCCAGACCCACCACAGAATGAAACCCGAGTACCGTATTTTCCTGCGTATAAGACGACTTTTGAACCGAAAAAAAAGCCTGCTCAGATTGGCCAGAGTCAGAGAGGCGGTCTATTAAAAAAAGAACTGGTGTTGCCTTGGAAGTGGGGGGTAGTCTTATACAGCAAATATAGGCCTAAACCTATGTTTTAACTGTAAAATTAGGGGTCGTCTTATACGCCGGAAAATACGGTAATCCCATTAGCTCTGATGAGGTGCTCAGGGCAGACATGGCTCCTGAGGAGAAACCAGTCACTGCAGCACAGGAAGGAGCTCCAGCCTGGCTCCCCGGGGAGAATCCAATGAACTGAGGGGGGTTTCCTCCTCTGGTCCCTGGGGACCCTGCAGAGGCCCCTGTGTTGTGATGGGATGTGGAGGCCCGGTTTCGGGGAGATGGTGGCAGCCCCCGCTGGAGCACTAGCATTCCTCAGTCACAGGGCAGGAGGTTTCTCCACTTCCAAAGAAACACCGGCGACACACCCCCACATCCCACCGCTCTCCTCCCTGCACAACACGCACACAGACACCCACACACACCCTTGCACCCAACAGCACGGTTACTCCAGCTCAGAATAACTCACAAATGCGTTACCACCTGAAGGACGTGTTGCCTTCTTGGTCATTTTGCCCGATGGCTGCTAGCTGTTTTCTTATGGCATCCATGTTTTTCATGTCAACCTGTGGATCTGTCTAGCAGTCTCAGTGACGTCCTGCACAGTGACTACTCAGCCCACCCTCTGAATGTGGTGACAAGACACCCATCTGCCCAGATGCTTCCGATGAAACTCAAACCTCTAACTCACACCTCCGGGGACACAGGCCTCAGCCGGCCTGGGCCAGGCACAGGGCGCCCTCCCTCCAGGAAGTCAGATGCTGCCTTCGCTGTGACCCCTCGACCCCTGCACCTCTCATCCCCGATGCACTTCCTGTTGCCAAATCTGCCTTGTATTACAAAATGGACTGTGAACCAAGTGGATTTCTTAAAAAGAACAACTCTCCATCTCTCCTGGGTCCTCGTGACCCAGGCTCATTCACTCCACAGCTGGCCTCGCTCAGTAGGACTCAGCAATACACCTGCCCTTCCCTCTCCCTGGAAAGGTCTCTACCCAGTTCCTTCCCTTCTTCCCGCCTCCATCCGTGTCACCTCCTCAGAAAGGTCTTTGTCGTGATCTGTAAATAGTGGGGTGGAAACCAGCCCTGCTGCCTCCCCAGGTCACCTGACTCACAACCTGTGTCCTGCATGGCGCCCGCACACCCTATTATCCCGTGTGTTTTGTTCTTTGTGAATGTGTTTGGTCTTCCTACCCTTTCCCCTCCACGAGGCTCTGTGTTTCAGGAGGGCTCAGAGCAGTATCCTTATTTCCTTGCAAAGACCTGGCACAGAGTAGGCACTTAATACATACTGGCTGTGATCATTAATCCACTGCTTTTGTTTGTTTTTTAGATATATTTTATTAATTTTTTACAGAGAGGAAGGGAAAGAGAAAGAGAGTTAGAAACATCAATGAGAGAGAATCATCGATCAGCTGCCTCCTGCACATGGGGATGTGACCGCAACCAAGGTACACGCCCTTGACCAGAATCAAACCTGGAGCCTTTCAGTCTGCAGGTCGACACTCTATCCACTGAGCCAAACTGGTTTCGGCTCCAGTGGTTTTAAACAAAGAATTGATGAGTAACTTAATGAATAGCAACATCTTGTCTTAGTCACCTATAGCTGTCATAACAAAACACCCAAGACCAGGTGGCTTAAACAATAGGAGTTTGTGTCTCATGGTCTGGAGGCTGAGAAGTACAAGGTCAAGGAGCCAATGGATTTGATTCCAGGAGAGAACTCTCTTCCTGGCTTGCAACCAGTTGCCTTCTCACTGTGTCTTTCTCCTCCTGTAAGGACACTGATCCCTCCCAGGGGGCCCATTCTCATGGCCTCACCTTAACCGAATTACCTCCCACCCACCCACCCCCCCGCTGCCCCCCCCCCCCCCACACACACACACAAACACACACAAACACATCACATCAGTGAGGGCTTCAGCACGTGGATTTGGAGTCCATACCACAGACAGACAAGGACAAGAAAGCTTTACTTCTCAGTGGGTAACCAATGCTCGGCCACTGCAAACTAACTCTTGAAGATGTGCTACAATGCCAAACTGCACATGCAGGAAAGCAAAATGCTGCCATCCATACTTCATCATTTACCTGCACACTGTTTCGCAAACAACCTTTGCATCTTGGCCTCGTATCTATTGGGCATCTATTGTCGTGGGCACTTTCTCCCCGAGTCTTATCATTCGCCCCCCCACTGACACAAACAAATGGTGGAGACAATATCCGCTAAGCTCCCCCGCTTAGAGTCTAGGGTGTCCCTGTCTAAGTGCTGGGTTGCTTTTTTCTTATTACATTGGACATCCTTGGGCCTGGCTGCCAGGCCCGGAGCCAGCCCTCTGCTCGGGAAGCTCCTGCCAGATCTCCACGGGGAGCTGAGGCAGCCCTGTGTGGCCTGGGAAGCTGCCTCCGCACAGCCCAGAGCAGTCAGCTGACCCGCTTGGCAGAGCGGCCTCTTTCCAGGGAATGCGGAACTGTGCCTGCGCCAGCTCGCAGGCTCTGTGGGTGGCTGCAGCCATGGGGAGCCAAGGCTTACTCATGTTTGCTTCCCCACGGAGGCCGTGCTGCAAAAACAAAATGCGGAGACCAGAGGGAGAAGGTCCTCCTGGCTTTTCAGGCTCAGTGTCCAGTCTATTTTGAGCGCCAGCTCTTTCCTGACCCTCGGTGGCTGGCACAAGACATCCCTGTATTATAAAGATCCCCCTCTTCTGCTTACTTTATTTACACTAGCCTCATTGCTAGCTAGTTAATTCATGATAACTAATATGTATGTTCTGAATTCCTGGGAATATGAAAATCTTTCGAATGTTTACATATGCATGTGTGTAAGGACACATACATGCCTGCAGAGGTATAAACACAGAACTATTTCTTTTTTTAAAATATTTTTTATTGATTTTAGAGAGAAAGGCAGAGAGAGAGAAAGATAGAAAGATCAATGATGAAAGAGAATCACTGAGCAGCTGCCTCTGCCCGCCCCCCAACTGAGGATCGAGGCTGCAACCTGGGCATGTGCCCTGTCTGGGAATGGAACCGTGACCTCCTAGTTCATAGGTCGACGCTCAAAGGCTGAGCCACAGCAGCTGGGCTGGAACTATTTTCTTTCTGTGCAAACGCCCACAGAAACTCTGAGGGAGGGAATCGCATGGTCTCTGCAGTAATCTGGCCTAGAACTCACCTGTGTATCTCTGTGACTCAAAGCCAAGCTATCTAAAGAGCTTGCAGAAAACACATTTTCCTAGACAAATGACAAATACTTTTTAAGTGCCAGGGGGGGAAAAACAGTGCCCACCAAGCTGGCCAATCTCTTCAGGTCTCTGACTCAGCATCGGTGCAGTATAAAAGGTAGCACGGAGTAGCTGTTCTAGAAAAATGCTAATTGCTGTGTTGTTGCTATTAAAATATTATTATTTACCTGGTCCTGCCTGACCCAGTGCTCCCAACTGGGCCAGCAAGGTGAGGGCACCCATTGCTGTGACCGGAAATCCATAAAAACATTTTCTGTGAGTGAAAACTGAATACAATTACAGGGTAATTATGAGTTAACAATGACACTTGGCATTCTGTGTTCCAAAAACATTTCAAATAACATTAAATTAATGGCATAAAATGACTGGTTAAAAGTGATTTACATGGTTTTAAATTTAAAAAAAAAAAAAGTAAATTTATATTTATTAAAGAGAAAATATTCAAAGTCACGGTGCCTTTTGAGAACATACGGTAAGAGCTCTTTCATTGTCCTGAAAGAATCCAGGAGGGAGAGTGTCAACAGGCCGTTTGGGGCCACCTTCCAATCTCTGCACTCTCTCTCTCACCATGCCTCACCCCTGCACTGGCTCCCTCCCTTTCACGGACCCAGGACCCAGCATGCGCCCAGTGTTCACTGCCTTCCTGCCCCAGGAAATTCCACCATGAAGCATGACCTCCTCTAGCAGAGGCTGACAGAGGCAACCTGAATAAGAGAAAGAAAAAGGGAAATAGGAAGGTGATTGGACTTCACAACAAAACAAATGGAAACAATGAGGTTCTATCTGGGGCTATAAAAAGGGCAGTTTATTCAGAAAAAAAAAATGTATTGTATAAGACGCAGAGATAGTGAGGATGCAGAAAAAGGACAGGCTCTAAGTTGACTGGTAGAAGGGAACTTGCTTTAAACATTCTAGTGCCCTTTGTTAAAATGGGCAGCATCCTGGACCCCGAATTTCCTATAGCTGTGAGCAGAGAGGCAGAGTGCTGTTCCAAACCATGAAACCACACATGGTCTTACACAGGGAGAAAAGAGCGCCAGCTAATGACCCCACAATGGTGGGTGGTGGCCAGAAATATACATATAGACCCAAGGCCAGGGTTCTTCTAACTTTTCTGAAAGGCCCAAGGAGTTGCTGAGCTAAAGGCTCCTGCAGTAGAGAGCAGGGAATTCCAGTGGGAGGTCTCTTCCCCATTCACCCCAGACTTAACCTGCATTACATTTGAAACACCCACCTAAAATCATCCTATAAAATAAAAGGCTAATATGCAAATCGACCAAATGGCAGAACGACCAGTTACTATGATACACACTGACCATCAAGGGGCAGACGCTCAATGCAGGAGCTGTCCCCCTGGTGGTCACTGCGCTCTCATGGATGGCGAGCACAGTGGCAGTGGCAGGAGTCTCTCCTGCCTCTGCTGCAGTGCTAAGGATATCAGAGCGGGCCTAAACTGTCAGTCAGACATCCCCTGAGAGCTCTCAGACTGTGAGAGGGCTCCGAATGGCTGAGGGACCCCTTCCCTCCACACCCCTGTGTAGGAATCTCGTGCACCGGGCCTCTAGTGTATAATAAAATGAATCCACTGCTTAAGAAACAAACAAAAATGGTAGGTACTAAATACTACTATGAAGCCATTATAACCCATGTACCTTAAAGATGACTGAAAGGGTAGTTAGCTCCCCAAATGCCGAACAGGTTCCCATGAGAGTGGGTCTTTAGTACCTACCACTTTAAAGGCACAGATTTTCCTGACACACACCAGGCTTTCACCCCTAATAAATTCTCAAAGATGGTGTAACCTTCTCTTAATTCTATCTGTTGTAAAAGTGTTTTAACTCAGAGTCTGATACATCACATCCCATAATAGAAGTGCCTTTGATATACATTAGCCTAAAGCCTGGAACAGCCTACAAAAATGTAGCCAGTATTGATCCCTCACAAGCATGGATGTCACTCCTGACACCGGCATCACCTGGGCATACTGGAAGGCATCCATGAAACCAAGACCTTTATAAAGCTAAAAACTGCTTCTCGCCTGAAGGACTCCATCTTGGAAATGTACAGGCTTTCTATTTTGTTTTTTTGTTTTGTTTTGTTTTTTTGTTTATATAGCTAAGGAAGCAAGCTCTTCGTTTCTTAAGCAACTGCACATCCTCACTAGCAAGCCCAGCAGGCTGCCTTTCCCTACCACCTCAGAACTACACCAACACCACCCAGAATGCTATAGACGCCTTTATGGAGAAGCGTAGAGCCGGCCTGTTTTCATGTCTTTGAGAAATGGCCATATTTCAGATTTCATTTCTATAGTAATCTGATTTGATTCTTTTAAAACACAGACATAAAATGGTCCACTTATATAGCCAGTTGCTAAGAGTCTTGGCATTTTAATAGGCAGCTTCTAAAGACATACCTTTTGAAAGAAAATATGAGTGTCTACAGAGAGGCAGAGGATGGATGAAGCCCATAAAAGTTAACTGCATTTTAGTTTTGACTTGGGGAAATCAATCCACAGATCTGCAGATAGACTGCCAAGTCCTACTGGTCCACTGCCCAGCCAGCTGCTGCCATGAGAGCCCTTTGTCTGAGGGGTTCAGGGAGCCAGCACCCAACTGCAAGCGCTGACCTCTGCCCTTCCTCTCGACCTCTCCATCCAACCTCGTGGAAGTCTCACCGGTTCTAAGGACTGGAAAGGAGTTTCTTCCCAATCGGATAAGGCTGGGCCCACTGGTCTGGGAATCAGATGGTCTTACCTAATTCAGGCCACGGCCAATAATGGTTATTGATTCCTCTAAGTATGGAGGGGGTACCAGCCCGGTCATTTCTCAAGAGAGAACAATGCTGAGAGCATTCTAATTCAATCCTGCTCAGCAATCTCACCACATGAACTAAGAAAGCAGAGCGAGCAGCTTGTGGTAGAAACAGCAGGCTCTATAGAAGCCTTCCTGCCCCCAAACATCTCCCCACTCGATAACAGGATGCCCAAAGTCCCACCTGGATTTCCCTCTAGATACCAGAAGGAGATATTTAAACATTTCCTGGCAGAGAGGAAAAATTCATGAACACAAATCATATAGAATGATCTTAGCAAGAATTTTATGATATAAAACTATTATGAACTACATTTTAATATATTTTATTACATACATATTAAAATATATCTTATTCTAAAATAGATTGATAATTATTAAGGGCTTATGTGCCAGGAACTGTCACAACTGTTTTATATGCCTTATGCTAATTAATCTTCACAGGCTCCAACCCAAGTACTACTGTTATCTGCATTTTACACGTGAAGGAAGAAAGGCTCAAAATGGCCCAGGAACTGGCCCACGGTCACTCAGCTCGTGTGGAGCAGACCCAGGGTCACTTGAGGCCCAAGACATTGTATTCTACTGTCTCTCTAAGCAGGTTCTGAAGGAGGTTGGTCAGAAAAAGACAGGTGTGCCAAGTTCAAGGGACACTAATCAGTACATTAAAAAATGAAACATGTTGGCTACAATGGTAGTGCTAAATGTTAGCAGTGACTGGAATCACTCAGGGAATTTTTTTAAACCATTTTTAAATATAATTTATTGATTTTTTACAGAGAGGAAGAGAGAGGAATAAACGATGGTGCCTGAGCCTCATACACCACCCCTCCCCCCCAGCGCCAACACACCATTCTGATTTCCACTGGCCTGAGCACAGGAATTTCTGAACACTCCCCAGCTGATTCCTGTGTGGAGTCCAAGTTAGAAACCACCACCTGGAAGGGTTAGGGGTAGGACTTCAATGTTAACAGAAGCAGCTAAGGGACCAAAGGAGGTTTTGCAAATCTCTGGAGCAGTTCCATCAAAAGCACCTTCTTGAGTGATGGGAATATTCAATCATCTGCACTGTCCAAACTGGTAGTCGTTAACTTCACTGGCTCGTGTGACTGAGGCACTCAATTTCAAATTTTATTAAACTGTCATTAACAAATTTAAATAGCCACATGACCGGAGCGGCTGTTACACTGGCCATCAGTCTGCCTGGGCTTCACTGGTTGGAAATGGGGGAGGAGAGATGCTGACGTAAGCAGAGAAGCAAAGCAGATGGACTCTTACTGTTATTAGTCAACAAAACTGCTTTTCCCAAATGGGCCTTTTTTAACGATACAGATGGTCCTAGTAGCTAATAGGAAAAAAATGATCGATGTCATTGAAAAGATGTCAAATATGTTCAACCAAACATGCTCTGATGGCAGAGCTCTTCAGGATCATTCTTAGTTTGTTCTGTTCAAAGCAAATTATACAGATTTGGTACCAACTGCTGGCATGGCCATCATATATACTGTTTCATAATGGCAATGCAAAGAAATGACGTGAATTTAGGACGTGAGAAATTAGATATGTGCATTCATATCTACTACTCCAATGCTCAATTCAATGGATTAATTCGGTGATTTTCAACTGGTGTCCTGAATTTTTAAAACATGCAATAAGTGACTATTTAGTCAGCAGCACTAACCTCTTTTCCCTTAAATTGTCAAATTAAAAAAAAAAAAAAAAAAAAAAAAAAAAGACAGCAGCCAACACAACAGTAGCCATTAGTTTGAATGATTTGTCTTGAACCATAAATATATAGGTCACATAAGGGCTGCGTCTTACTGGTCACATCACATAATAAGGTTGTGCCTGATGGGTTAATTCTTGGTACCTGCATATACAAGAACTGTACAGACATCTGATTTTTTTTTTAAAGTCACTTTGGAGCAAAACAGGTACGTAATTACTATTATTTTTGTAACTCAATCAAAAGCATACTTATTTTTTGTCAGACTGGCAAAAGATATATTTTTGGTGTGCTACAGAATTTTAGTAATTAGTTTATGTGTGCCATGAGATGAAAAAGGATGAAAATTACTGGATTACTTAATAATAATAGAGCAATTACAAATACATTAATTTATCCAATATCTTGAATACTGTAGCTAATCATATTTGAAGACTATAAAGGATTAGATGTAAGTTACCAATACAGCTCACTTTTACTAAAATAAGGATGTTTCACATTCTCAGGTAAATTACATGCCTATGTGCCAAGCTCTGCCCTTCGTGTGGGCTACAAGACTCCAAGTTAGTGGACTCATTCCAGAGATGTGTATGTCTTCCTGACTTTTGTCATAAGATAATATGCTTTTTCAAAAAGCCTCAGTTTTACATCAGACGTTGACATATTTCACCTCTGAATCTGATTTAGAAATACCTTGCAGGGAATTATATTTATTATAGTTAATTGCACATGGGAAAGCCCCCATAATTAAAATGACTTGTTCTACTCTGAACGGCCCTTTCAAAGAGGAAACATCACCTCTGATCTATTATACATTTACCATTACGGCACAATCACACTAAAACCAGGGCATGGTACCAAGCTAGAAGCCAGCAAGAGCTTCACCTGCTAAATTAAAATATCTGGAGATGAAAGGCAAAAAAGGTATTTATATACTTCTCATTAGCTCAGTATTGTCTCTGAACGTCCTCCCATTTTTTCAAAATGAAGCAGGTGACCCACCGGGTGGCATGAGAACGCGAGAGGGAGAGGGACCAGTGCACTGGGCACGGGTCGCAGGCCTCCGCTCAGCAGCAGCTCCGGGGACACACTCCTGGCCCTGCCTTCCTCTGTGTCCTCCAAGCACCCATGGCTGCTCTGGCCTCGAGAAGCACTGTTTTTATGGCAGTAATGAAAGAAAAAGTTTGCCTGTGTTTTTAAGCTAATGGCATGGCAAATGTATTAGACCCAGACACAATGGTGTAATAAAACAGAAAAGCAAATCCAAAAAGAAATTTGGACTGTGATAATGACCTGAAATAGTCATTTCCAACTCAGGAGACCGTATCTTCTAATTGCTCCTTTCTCGTTACACGGTGAAAGCCAAAACACATAACATTAACTGCGATCAAAGAACAACTAAGTGAAATTATGAGTGCTTCCTCCCTCCACCACCACCCCCCCACCCTTCTCCTTTCCTGAATAGAATATAAAAAGAACTGGAGACTTTTATTTTGTTAGTACAATACACTATTCAAACACTGCCCTGGTCTAGAAAATGTGGGTTAATTTCTCCTCCATGGGTTTACTTATAAATTTTTCTACCAAAGAATTTACTGCATTATTTTGTAGTTACTTTGTACATCTCTCTCCGACATTTAATTCCACAAATATTTACTGAGGGATCATTTGCCAAGCACCATCCAGGTGCAGCAGGTCTGACAATGAACTTGGTAAGGGCCATGGCTGAGGGAACAATACATAGATTTATGGCTGAATAAGGGCTGATAAAGGCAACGAAGGAAGGAATGTCAGGACATTCGGGGAGGGGAGGTCCAGCCCCATTTGGGAGCAAGTAGGAGCCTTCCGGAAGATGTGACCCAAAGCATGAATCCAAGCAGCAGAGGGCAGAGAGTAGGAAAGCTATGCGCATCACTGGCCCGAGGAGTGGCGTGCACTACAGCGTAGCAGCGGGCACAGCACGGAGAGGCGATGCAATGTGCAGTGAGCTGGACGGGAGAGGAGTGGGCTCAATGTGAGCAGAGGGCACCACTGAAGGCACGTGCTTCCTGTGAAGATGTGTCGGTTCTATCTTGATAATTTGGTGGAACCAGCCTTAAGGTTCACAGTTCACAGAACACCGGTTCTGTCGGCCTTGGAGAGAGGGAACTGGGGTGTGGAGGAAGCCAGAGAGAAGATGACCCTGCAGACAGCCTCTCAGAACGCAGTGTAACGGGCTCAGCACAAAACCAGGAACACTGACTCAACATATTAATAATTCGTTCCGGAAAACTTATTCATTTACCAATTCACTGAAATACATATTTACTTCTATCATTCTTTACTAACAATGCATAAACTCCCCAACAAGAGAACATGGTCTGGAGCTATTGCTGAATGAGCTTGCCCGGAAGTGTTTGCATTCTCCCTCCTGCCCATCACCCTCACATCCTTCATTCTAGTGGTCAATGGATGGCCTGCGCAAAATTAGAGATCCCCAGAACCGAGGTAACTCATTTTTTTACAATGCTGATTCCATCAGTGTGATAAGAGTCCACCAAGGAGACTTCATTCTCTGCCCAATTTTGTGCCTTAGTTGGGGGTCAAATCAGCAGAGGAAGGGGTCACGGTGGTTCCACATAAATCTAAGAGGCTTTTTCTGGAAGACAAGGAAGTGGGTACTGGTTACACACTCATGACTCACACACTGAACTTAAGTAGCCTCAGCTTTTGCAGTAGGATCTTAGAACCACAAAATCTCAGAGGTTAAGGAAACAACAGGATCCAGGCCAGCGTTTCTCAGTGGAGATCTGGAAACCTGTGGACGCATCAGGACAGGGTTGTTTCCCTGCCCAGTTTCAGGCATGGGGGCTCCTGCACTCTAGCCAGAGTACAAACCAATTGTGCATACGATTGGTGCCCTTTACCCTTATCTATAAGCTCCACCCTGTAATATTCATGGGGGCACTACTCCACACCAGCCTTCTCAGAGGTCAAAGTTGTTATACAATGAGAAGCCTGATTCTTACATGGAGCTAAAACAGATTATCACTACAACACAAGCATAATACAAACAGTCATCAATATATTTAGGCAAAGGGCTTTCCTGGTGCCTCCGTGATTTAGCATGTTCAGACTGGGTAAAGTTAAGACCTGTCAGAGGACAGAGTTGATGGTGCATCGTGATGAAGAGACTCAAGTCCTAACAAGGCACGCTCCAGGGAATGATGGCCAACATAAGCTAACAAACCCTGAGACAAGTATTTGTTTGCGGAACTTCATTTTTGCATTTCAAGGGGATCAGCTCAATTGGACCACACTGCTCCACTGTCCATCATGCAGAGAAGGAAGAGAGCAGGTGTCTATCTGCACCTCCTGACTCACAGGGAATACAGACTAGAGCATGGAACTGAGAGCAGTGGGACCCTCCACTGCAGGAAACCGGAGGAGAAACAACCCAGGTTCTCCCAGGCTACACCACAGCTAAAGGGAGACTGGTGAGGAGCCGGGGAGGTGGAGAGGGAACTGAACAGATAACCAGTCCCATAGAGGAACAATCAGTCACAGACCGGGGACCTTATTTGATCCTTATTCGATCAAAGAGAACAGCAGCCTACTTTTTAAGAGTTGATAGTCATTTGAACATGGACTGCATATTTGATGACTAAGGTATGAAGTTAGTTTTTTAGCTTGACACTTTAAAACCCTTCTCTCTTGGAAGCACACACTGAAAGATGCAGGAAATGAGAGAACATCTACAAAGTGCTTCAACGAGGAAGGAGGACACGTCTGAGGACTTGGGTGGACGGGACACACGGGGAGGGTCACTGAACTGTCCTGTCCACTCTTCTCATGTCCCAGTTCTTTTCTGGAGACAAGACAGAAAGTGGGGCCCAGAAAAGCAGGGCTCTTAGCCATCTTGTTTGTTAGATTCCCAGTCTCCACACGGTTCGTGACCAAATAGAGGCCCCATAATATTTGTTAAATGAAGGCGAGGGCATTCCCACTGGTTCATATTATTCATTTCTCTAGTCCGAGGCCAGTGGCAGCTTTGTGGAGGGTCATAGAAGCCGAATAAAATATTTGCAGCTGCTGCCAGAAGCATCTTTTTGTCTCGTCCTCTCTGTCACTACTGTCAGGCCTTCCTCCCCAGTACTGACAGCTTAGCACAGAGTCTCCTTTATTATGGGAATGCAACAGATGTGAGAAACCCAGAGTGATCGACATATATACTTATCCTCCATGTAAACACATGTTTTTTATGTAGACTATATGCCAGAGCTGACCTGGGTGCTGAGGAAGCCTTGTGGTGCTTACGTTTTTAATGGTGGACACATGCCTGGCATGCACCTTCTCCAGCGTCACCATGTGAGAGGCAGACATGCTCACTGGGCTCCAGAATTCCACAGACCAGGCATGAATTTGGTTTTGCTACCTACCAGATGGTGGACACCAGATGAGCTGGTTCAACCCTCTTCACTCTGTGTTTTTACTGGTAAAGGAGAGCATAAGAATGATTCCTAGAGTTGGCATTAGAATTAAACATAAAGTACTTTTCACCAAGCCCAGTACAAAAGAATCAAAATGTTACTGATGATTGTACCTTTTTTTTTTCTCCTGAAAAATTTTAAAGAATGGATTTGTTTTCATTGAAAGAGGATTGAAAGTTACTTTGCCAAACCACCCCTGCCCACTCACCACCACTGCAAATCTGAAGCATGACTTGATTTTGAGAATCCTTGCCCTACCTTCACTCTAAGCCCTTGTGGGATGTTGAAGGAGAGACATAATTAATTGTCAGAGCTGCAGGTGTGCAAATAGTGCGTCCTGTGTGCACATGACATCTGGACACCTTTCCAAATTCTTGCTGCTCAAGGACTCTTTGTAAGTACCAAAGCGACACTCTTTGCAAGTACCAAAGTCTTATTTGTGCACCTGTTGCAAGATGAAAATGAATGCATCTGCTGCGTGGACGGAGGAAAACAAGAGCGGGCAGGCCCAGAGGCCCAAGGTTAATCCTAGGCTCTGAGATGCTAAAAAACAAATGAATGGTAGTAGAGACCCAAGAAAGCCACATGTACAAGCCAAATGGATTGTTGAAAGGGTTCTGCAGAAGGACCACTCTCCTCAAAAATAAATCTGCTCCCACCTAAGTGTTTCCACCATTAATAGTTTCATGAACAAAGAAATGAACATAACAGCTCTCCATTTCCTCCTGAAAGTGGTCACCTAATACCATACACATCTAATATTGCATTTAGAGCTTAGGGTTTTTCATCAGAAAGGCAATACTATTAGGAACCATTTTTTTTTTTCCTGGCCTATCTATAATTTAACCTCTTTGAAAGTTACAAGAAACACCTGCTTACTGAAAAATGCCATGTTTCTGTCCATCCTGACCCCTCTGTTCCCAGACTCCAAAGCATCCATGGACATTAAAATATCCCTTACGATTAAATGGACACTCAATGTTCTCAGATGCTCCCGGAGAAGAACGGCCTGCATTCCTACCCCAGGCCACCAGGTATCACGCACGACAGCCCAGTGTGAAGTTGCGGGCAGAGTAACGTCTTCAAAAGGCACAGACACAGAATGCATTAATCAAATTACACAGCATACTGAGTCCAGATGTTGTAAAAGAATATCTTAGAAAACGGAAGCCCGGCATTAGTTTTGAAAGACTAAGAGAACAGGAGCAGTGAAAAGAAAAAGGTTGACACCTTATCAATTAAACATTTCTGACAATGGCAGGCATGCTCTCCCCACTCCTTCCCCTCCTCCCGCCCTAGCTGAGTGACTCTCTTATCGCATTTAGAATCTGTCAAGCATCTAAATATGTAAACAACACTTCTTGTGAAGAACTATCCTTGAAATCAATTGCTTAAAGCTTTAACCTCAGCCGTGTGGTGCCTATGCTGGTGTGCCCTGGTTCAGAGTCACAACTCTTCACAGCTCCCTGTTAAGTGACTTCACACTAGTGCCTGCCGTCAGCCTCCTGGATATAGTCACACCTTGGAAAGCAGATAGCCGCACATCAGGGCTCTTTTATACCCGGAAAACCAGTTGTTAAATACTTATCAGCACACTACTAAAGCTAAATGTCCATCAAAAATGAACTGTTAAGAAAGAAATTATGGCACATTAACCCAATGAAATTCTGAAACACTGTGAAAGGTAATATAGAACTATGTATTTATCAATACAAGATGTCTACTGTATTTTAAAGTTAAAATTACATATAATTTTTAAATTATATATAATAAAGAGGTAATATGCAAATTGACCATCACTCCAACAGGCAAGATGGCCGCCACAAGATGGCCAGCAGGGGAGGGCAGCTGTGGGCAATCAGGACAGCAGGGGAGAGCAGTTGGGAGGGACTAGGCCTGCAGGGGAGGGCAGTTAGGGGTGACCGGGCCAGCAGAGGAGGGCAGTTGTAGGGGTGAGGGGGGGAGGACCAGGCCTCTAATATATAGAGGAACAGTTAGGGGCAATTGGGCTGGCAGGGAGTCAGTTAGGTGTCGATCAAGCTGGCAGTAGAGTGGTTAGAAGGTTATCAGGCTGGCAGGCAGAAGCAGTTAGGGGCAATCAGGCAAGCAGGTGAGCGATTGAAAGCCAGAAGTCCTAGATCACATGTGTCAAACACAAGGCCCGAGGGCCAAATCCGTCCCGCCAGGCTTTGCAATGTGGCTCGCACCGTGCTGTCATCACTGCACTCCGCTGCGTTTCCATCACAATGACAGTTTATGACTGTTCAGTAAACCATTCGGCCCGCGATTTAGGCTGGATTTTAGATTTTGGCCCCTTCTCTGATTGAGTTCGACACCCCTATCCTAGATTGTGAGAGGGATCCCAGATTGGAGAGGGTGCAGGTTGGGCTGAGGGACACACACACCCTCCCCCCATGCATGAATTTCGTGCACCAGGCCTCTAGTATATGCATAAAAGTATTTCATATATATGATTGTGTTTTAGTAATTCACACACACACACACACACACACACACACACACCTTGAAAAATCTGCACCAAAATGGTAAAAACACACACACATTATTGATGAGTGCTAGAATTACTATTTTGTGGTTGTTGACAGTGTCACAGATGTATGCCATTTTCCCTGTCTTTGCCCGCCTTTGACCAGTACCAGCCTCACCCCAGGCCTTCACCACTTTATTGTCTGGGTCCATGGGTCATGCATATATATATATGTTAACTTCTTCCCATGCCCTCTGAGATCTGTCATTCTGTTCCATGCATCCATGCCCCTGAACCTACTGTGTTCGTCAGTTTATTGTTCATCAGATTCCACATATAAGTGAGATCATGTGATACTTGTCTTTCTCTTATTAGCTTATTTTGTCTAGCATAATAGCATAACAGTCTCCAGGTCTCAAGGGTAAGAGATTCTTCTTTTTAATATTCCATTGTATAAATGTACCACAGCTTCTTTACCCACTCGTCTAATGATGGGCACTTGGGCTATTTCCACATCTAATCTATCTATTGATATAAAAGCATAAGCAGCCATTACAACCAAAAAACCAGAATGACTGGAACAACCAATCAACCAGTTGTCATGACAGGCAGGAAGAACAGATGCTCAACGCAGGAGCTGCCCAATGGTGGTCAGTGCACTCTCACAGCCAACCTCCTACGGCCAGCCAATCTCCTCCAGTTCCTCTCCACAGCTGGCCAACCTCTTGTGGTCCCCCAGCCGTCCAACCTCCCACAGTCCTTCTCCCTGGCTAATCCCTTCCCTGGCCTGCCGACCTGATTGCCCAGTTGGGGCTGGTCAGCCAACCTCCCATTGTCCCTCCCCCTGTTCACCCCTACTGTCCAGCAGGCCCTGATCAGGACTTGGCAAGATGGCCCCTATCGGCCCTGATCACCATCCAGGACTAGGGACCCAACCCGTGTACGAATTTGTGCACCAGGCCTCTAGTGTGTGTGTGTGTGTGTGTGTGTGTGTGTGTGTGTGTGTATAAAACCCTAATAGACTGAATGGTGGAACAACCGAACAACCAGTTGCTATGACATGTGCTGACCACCAGGGGACATGCGTGGAAGTTGGCAGGTATCAGCAGCAGGCAGCAGAGCGCGGAACATGACAAGCATCAGCCACAGCAGGATAATGGAGCAGGTGAGTGGGGGTGCCAGATCAAGGCATGTGCCAGCCGCTGTCATGGGGGCAAGCCTCTGGTAGTTACTGAAAATTCTTTGCTCTTGCATGTCACGGTCCCATTGGACACTTGCACCTGCTGCTGGTGCTGGCCCTACATGCACCCACAGCTGGTGCCAGAGCCTCTGCTCACACCCACTGCCAGAGCCTGGTACCAGCCATGATTGCTTGGCACCTTCAACAGGTGCAAGCTGCAGCTGCTGGCCCCGATCAGCCCTGAGAGCTTCTCTTCCTCCTCTTGCTCCTGGGGGGTGATCGGGGCAGCAGCCACTGCTCGCACCCACT
Source organism: Pipistrellus kuhlii (assembly GCF_014108245.1). Classification (NCBI taxonomy): domain Eukaryota; kingdom Metazoa; phylum Chordata; class Mammalia; order Chiroptera; family Vespertilionidae; genus Pipistrellus; species Pipistrellus kuhlii. The sequence continues at coordinate 5,130,033 of NW_023425416.1, read as the reverse complement.
GATGGTGCTGGCCCAACTCAAGGTGGGCTCTCAAAACACAAAGAGGTTCAGCACCCCTGACAGGGGCTGCAGGAGCTGGGCTGCTGGCAGACGGGGCCGGGGGCTGCAGCAGGAGGAGCTGGACAGGGGCAAGGAGGATGGGCCGAGACCTGCCCCTCTGACACCACAGCCTCACAGCCCACAGTTTCTTTCAAGGTTCACAAATTCGTGCACTGGGCCCATAGTGTGTGTGTGTGTGTGTGTGTGTGTGTGTGTGTGTGTGTGTGTGTGTAAAAGCCTAAGCCACTGTTCGACCAGTAGAGCTAAGACACACACTGACCACCAGGGGGCAGATGCTCAATGCACAGACATAGAAACATGGAACAGACTGATGAATCTCAGAGGGAAGAGAGGAGGGTGGGAAGAGATTAACCAAAGATCTTATATGCATACCAGAGGCCTATTTCATGGATTCTTGTACAAGTGGGGTCCCTCGCCTGGCCTGTGGGGATCAGGCCAAAACCGGCAGTCCGACATCCCCAAGGGTTCCAGATTGCAAGAAGGTGCAGGCCAGGCCAAGGGGCCCCACTGGTACACAAATCTGTGCATCGGGCCTCTCATCTATTATAATAATGCTGCTATGAACAGAGGGGTGACATATTCTTTGATTTGGTGGCTCTGCCTTGTCACCAATATTCACTATACTTCTGTGGTCACCGAGTTCCATATGCCTGGAGTGGGGTCTGTGACCTGATAGGAGGGAGGCATGCCTGGTCTCGAGCAAGGGGTAAAAGGATGCGGCACATGGCAGCACAGCCCAACAAAGATGATGTTTAATTGGAAAGTCTGTAAACTCTACTCCGTGAATCAGCCCCACTCAGGGACAGGCTGACAGACATAAGGACACTGACCTCATTCAGCTGCTCAGTGTGGGGCGCCTGCAGTTCTGCCGGTTTCTACGGGATCTCAAAACACACAGAAGTTCAGCACCCCTGGCTGGGGCACAGGGGGGGCAAAGACAGGACACAGACGGGGGTATGCAGGGCAAAGACAGATGAGGCACGCTCCCTTGGAAGCTCTATGATGACGTACTCCATGGAGCCACTCCTGCTAGAAAGAGTCCCAGGCAAAGTGTAGTTTCAAGGGTGGTGTGTGCCTCCCGGGCCTGCACTCCATGCTGGGCCTGGTCTGCTGTCCCTGCAGCAGCGGACAGCCTGCAGGTCAACACCCAATGTAGCTGCCCTGAAGGCAACGCGGGGCACAAGCTGCAACAGGGAGAGGGGGAGAGACACACCCTCAGAGGACAGGGCTCCTGGATTCCTCCCTGGCCAAGCACCTGCAATGTCACACGTCACCGATCCCTCCAGCTCACCAAAGGCACTACTGCAGCCAGCAGGTGCCGCTGTCCTCTGCCTTATCAGACACACAGCCACTCCCCGGGGACAGCCAGACTCCAGCAGGTGCCTGCTTCCCCGGGACCGTGAGCGCTTTCCCTGTGCTGTAACCACCACGTCTGAACATATAACCCAAGTAACTCACCTCTGCCGTTCCTTCTTATCCAACACAGGCAGGTTTTTGTCAGCTTCCTACTTTCTGTGGGTCTACTGAGCTCATCTATCGTCCTCTTTGATTTTATTATCAGATGCCTTGGGGGTGTCATCCCAAATCTCACCTGTCCCAGGGTTTCTCAAACTCAACCTATTGACATTTCGAGCTGAATAATTCTCTAAGTTGGTGGCTTAGCTCTGTACTGTAAGGCATTTAGCAGCATCAGAATTTTCTCAAAAATGTGAAAGGAGGCAACTCGGGGCACAAGCTGCGACAGGGAGAGGAGGAGAGACACACCCTCAGAGGAGGACAGGGCTCCTGGATGTCTCCACGGCCACGCACCTGCAATGTCATTTCACAAAATGCCCGGGGATGAGGGAGGGGAGTCCTCACATTTGAAGAACAAATGACCCATATTACCACTGGGCTGAAACAAGCATGAGGGACATCAGGGGTTCATTTCAAATCCAGGATCACCATCGATTTTGATAATACAGTCACAAGGGAAGCCAATCCCAGTAATGCAATATTTAAAAAACTAAATAGCTTCATATCAGTGTGAGCATTTTTATCATTCCACCTTCCCACTTCCTGCTCCAGACCTCCCTCCGTGGAAATGACTGGCCTCAATCAAATGTTACTGCCCTTTCTCGCCAACATCCAAACAGATGCCACAGCCCTGAGCTAGGGGGCAGTTTCTGGAGAGCAGGGAGGAGTGTTGGTTTCCCTCCAGGGTCTGAAGAGATAGCAAGTAAACAAGGCTGCCTTTTTGCAACACCCTAATTCACACTCTAGTAAGGGAGGTGGTAGCAATGGTTGTTTCATTAAGCACACAAATGCACAGCTGTTCTCTCTTCTTTTCCTTAGTTCTGTCTCCCTTGAACTTTACAGATGTGTAGTTTTAACCTAATAATGTTTCCTGCTGAAAGAAATACTTGGGACTACAGTAAAATGCTCTCTGTAATTCCTACCTTCCAGCAAACTTCAGAGCCCATAGGGTTCCCAGGGGCAAATCATGGGGCCCACTGTTCCTGACTGATTTCCATCCATTCCTTACTGTCTCTGAGAACCTAGGGATCGGGAATGTGACGCTCACAGTGAGGGATGGTAGCATTTGGTCCCACTGTTCCCTGTCTCCTAACCACAAATGAAACGGAAGTGTGTCTCCCTATCAAGAGATCTCCGCGCTCCTCTCACTCCCGTGGTCCGTCACAAAAAGACCGTCTCCCCCTCCCGCTCCCCGACCCATCCTCCCGGGCGAAGCCAGGTGCCACATTGTGCAGCCGCTGTGCTGCGAGGTCCACGTGGTGAGGGGCCAAGGCATGCCAACCAGGAGAGGGGTCTTGGAAGGGGAGTCCCCAGCCCACAGTCGAGCCTCGGCTCACACTGCAGCCCCAGTGCACAGTGTGCTCCCAATCCCATCAGAAACCCTGGGCCAAGGCACCAAGGGAAGCCCTGCTCACATTACTGACCCTCAGAAACCATGCAATACACAACGTGTACCGTTGTGAGCTGACAGATGTGGGGCCCTCTGTTACCCAGTAGTAGATGACCAATATACCGTCCCAGCCAGGCACCTCTACAGCCAGAATCAGACCCAGTCCCCTGCATTTTACCCCCTCCTTTCCACACAGCCCGTTTCCAGGGGTCCCTGTGCTCCAGCTCTTAGCGGGGTCCTGATGTCTTCACCCCATGGAATGTTTTTCATATTAAAGCAACCAAAACACAATGGAAGTAGGGGGATGTAAAGCTCACATTTTTCATGTGTTTGCAATCCTGGTCTCAGAGGTGCTCTGTAAGAGAGTTTGGGCCAAATGTTTTGACAAGCTCTGCAGCTTCCTAAAGAACACCGTGCAGAGGAGCTCTGTGACCTTCAGGCAGCTCTGCACACCCCAAGTTTCTCCTCTCGCGGTGCTACTGAACCCTCCTGAGGGACACATTCTGGGGACCAGCGGTCAAAGGCAGCAGTTCTCCAAGTGCAGCTTGGAACGTGAGTGAAAACCCAGGTCACACACATAAAACCTGGGTCTTATCTGACAGCGTGCGTCCCAGAGCAGATCACAGCCCATTCTAAACGCATGGAAATCAAATTCTGAATGAGGTGATGCTGATCACTGGCCATCTACAGGGCACGCCAGGGGCCATGAGCACTCTCTTTCTTCAGATTTCACAGTTAAGGAGACATCAGCCAATGGAAATCCTTGGGAAGATGATTAACCTTGCTGAGAGTCACCATCTGTATCTATAAAACTGGAGTAATAAGGCCTACCTCGCCAGATCACATGAGGTAATTTATATTTATTTTATTTTTTTTTTTTTTTAATATATATTTTATTGATTTTGCACAGAGAGGAAGGGAGAGAGATAGAGAGTTAGAAACATCGATGAGAGAGAGTCATCGATTTGCTGCCTCTTGCACACCCCCTACTGGGGATATGCCCGCAACCAAGGTACATGCCCTTGACCGGAATCGAACCCGGGACCTTTCAGTCCCCAAGCCGACGCTCTATCCATTGAGCCAAACCGGTCTCGGCGAGGTAATTTATATTTAATTTTGGCATGACGTCTGGCACAGAGTAGGCTCTCAATAAATGTCACCTGTTAGTGTTATCACCACCTAATGCATCAGACCTTAAATTAACTAATTTAAGTGTCTAAAGGAGTCCCAACACCTCAGCATGCACACCACACCACTCACAACACACAGTCCCAACACCTCAACATGCTAGGCCACACCACTCAACACACAGTCCCAACACCTCAACATGCTCAGCCACACCACTCACAACAGCTCCATGTCCCAACACCTCAACATGCTCAGCCACACCACTCACAACAGCTCCATGTCCCAACACCTCAACATGCTCAGCCACACCACTCACAACAGCTCCATGTCCCAACACCTCAACATGCTCACCACACCACTCACAATGGCACAGGGGCCATGTCCTTGTTGTGTCGCCAGACACCAACTTCACTCTCACATGGCAGCTCTGAGCTTTTCGCCCTCACCGGTCCCACATACCTGTCTAGACCTTCTCTACGTTTGAACTGCAGGTGGTGCCACACTAACCACCCCAATTTTAGAAGTTCCAGTCATTTACAAAAGGTAAGCTTTGCTGTTTTCCTTCCAATGCCATTCATGATGCCTCTGATATCTTACTGTGGCCTAGCAGTCAGTTACCTGCGAAGCCTAACAGACCCTTTTGTAGGCATAAAAAGCTTAATTGTTTCTTTCACAAAATGTGGGGATCAGAGCTACAATAGTAAATTGCAGTAAAAAACGCCACCCTGGCACCATGCCGGGCAGTAGAGAACCCATGGAAATGGAGGGCGCACACAGCAAAGGAACAGAAATTGGGCAGCTGCACATGCAGCACCGCCAGCCCCACCCTGACACTGACAGGAGGCTCCACTCCCACTTAATGAGCGCCCAAAAGCAGCAGCAGGTGATATAAATAAAGTGCTGTTTTCAAGGGGCTCATGGAATCTCTACAGTGGACCAAAGGCTGCCTGAAATGAGGGTCATTCTGGTGTGTAAGCCATGATGTGACATGGTCTCATGAGTAACAGCTGAACAGGGACATTCCACCCTAGACTTGACAACATGGATAATCTACAGCAAGAATGACAGCCTGTGCAGCCTGCTTCACAAGCTGCTTAAGCCTCACAGCACCATTCCCTCCCTGGCCAAGCTGGGGGCATGGTCTGGGTCCTCCAGGTTTTCAGAGCTAAATGATGCTCTACCTCCAATGGCACCTAGGACAGCCAACCTGGGATGGGGGCTGCGGTTCCTTATATTAACCCTACGTGGTCACTGGCTTACAATACCAACATTCATGGTCACCAACATGTTCTGAGCATTTATTCTGTAAAAACACGTGAGCCATGCTTTTGGCCTCATCACAACCCTGAAGCAGGTTCTGTTATGATCCCCACAACAGATGGGATAACTGCAGGCCTGAGAGGTTAAGCAACTTCACTAAAGGCAGCTAGGAAATGCGGAGCTAGGATTCCAAGCCAAGGTCCTAGCCACTGCACCACACTGCCCCCCTGAGGAAGCATCTCACAGGGTATTTGGGAAAGGAAGGGTGGATCCACAAGGGCAAGTATCTGGGGTTTGTATCCTCTGGCACTTTCTTTGCTCCGAGGGAAGAAAACACTCATTTGTCCTCCGTGCAGGTCACACAGAGCAGCAGCAGCCTTCTGAACACCAAGCACATCTGTTTACACTGGTTTTAAGACAACGATTTCCTGAGCCACATTTTTCCACCCTGCAGGTGGGTACTTATTGAAACACTCCTATTTAATGAAATGAGCGCCCAAAAAGCAACAGCTAATCACTACGGGCACACTTTTTCTTTGTAAACACAAAAGCGCTACCGGCTAGGAGTGTAGCATGACAAATCACAAGTCAGAGACTGAGCTCTGACATGAGGATTTAAAGCTCAAGGATTTTCAATGTACTTAGTGTGAAATCTGAGGCCGATGGCTGATGCCTTCAGGAATCCCCAGTTGTTAAGGGTATCCAGATGGAAACAGGTAGCTGGGTTTGTATTTCTTCTCCCTGGATCAGAGAATGGCTGGTACCATCTGGTGGTTCTTTTTTTTTCTTCTCTAAAATCCAAGTCTCCATGAGCCAAAAAAAACCAAAACAAACACACACACACACACACACACACACACACACACACAGATCTGAACAATATTCTTGCTGTCCAAGAAACTGACTATATGTAAGAAAGTAATCTTTAACTTATAATTTACTCATGTAATTCTAACTAGAGTGTTGAATAAATTTAGTTTTCATCTATATGGAGACATTCTCATCTCTAAAGCATTCTCTAAAAATAAAAGACGTATCAAAATACATGAGTTCAGCCGAAACCGGTGTGGCTCAGTGGATAGAGCGTCAGCCTGCAGACTAAAAGGTCCTGGGTTCAATTCCAGTCAAGGGCATGTACCTTGGTTGCGGGCACATCCCCAGTAGGGGTTGTGCAAGAGGCAGCTGGTCGATGATTCTCTCTCATTGATGTTTCTAACTCTCTATCCCTCTCTCTTCCTCTCTGTAAAAAATCAATAAAGTATATATTAAAAAAAAAAAAAAGTATACAAAATACATGAGTTCAAAATCCCAACACTCACCCAGCAGAGTTTGAATGCTCCTGAGCTAACAGCCTGGGAAACCACCTACTTTGTTTGTTGTTTGGGCTGAGGATGGAAGGTCAATTCTATATACGTTCAGTGTACTTTCGATACGAACTCCACTGGAGATTGAGCTCTGCCCATTTAACAGATGAGGACACTGAAGCTCAGCCTGAACTGGGAACCTGCCCCAGAACTAGCCAGGAGGAGTAAGTAGCAGAGCTGGCACTTAAATGCAGCTTGGTCTGTTCCCATAATCCTCCTGGCTGTGCTCTGATTTGCTTTACCTTGACCATGATGCTCATTAATCCTCCCTCTCTCCCTCCCTCCTTCCTTCCATGTGTATGGAACAAGCATTTCGCTGGACCAGATGATATGGTTAGTGCTTCAGTGGTTCATGGGAGGTATGTTTTTCTTTACATCTAACAGAGAAGAAACTGAACTGAACTAAAATATAAATCAATGAACATTTTTTCCTTTCCTCCTCTTCCACTGAAGGTTTGATGTTGATGTTTGGAAATTATAAAACTTTAGCTCTGAGAGAACCAGCTCTCCCTCTCGGGACTCAGTTTCAAATGCAGATAAATAAGTTACTTTACCAGTTGGAGACAAAGCAAGAATGTACACCATAAATTAATGATCAACTATTCTCTATTATGCTTGAGGGCCATATCACATTTTCCTACTCAATAATGGGTAGAAGTGAAGTAAAATGTCACCAGCCAAACTCATCTGGGTACCGTTCCTTTATAAAAGAATGTTAGGCCAAAACTGGTTTGGCTCAGCAGATAGAGAGTCAGCCTGCGGACTGAAGGGTCCCAGGTTCGACTCCGGTCAAGGGCATGTACCTTGGTTGTGGGCACATCCCCAGTGGGGGGTGTGTAGGAGGCAACTGGTCAATATTTCTGGCTCTGTCACTCTCCCTTCCTCTCTGTAAAAAATCAATAAAATATGTTAAAAAGAAAAAAAATGTTAGTTTAAATGTAACATGTTCTGAGATGCTGCCCAGTGTTCTGTCCTGCTCTCAGGCACTGCCAGTGTGCCATGGAGGGTGACCACTCACCCCCTTTCCCTGGGCTCAGCTTTAACACGGGGAGCCCTGCAGGCCAGGGAGCCCTCAGGCCCGGGCAGGCCAATCATCCCAGAGCCTGTGTGTGGAGGAGGTCGCATCCTAGGAGCATGTCCACCAGGACACGCCAGTGTGATGCTCACCCTCATCCACCCGCTCCTGCGGTGTAGATACAGGGAGGGCATCACATCACATCACCTAAAAGGGTTTTCACTGAAACAAAGCTATGAAACACAATACCCCATAACTTCTGGCCGACCTTTTAGGGGGGAAAAACACACACACACACACACAAAAAAACCAGGCAGCCAGGGGAAGGTGGAGCTCTCTGGCCTGTTTTCACAGGGGCGAGCGGTGGAAGAGACTCAGAAGCAAGACTGGAGAAGAAAAGTCACACAGAAACGCCTACGGTGCAACCTCCTTGCCGCCTTCATTGGCGGCACGACCCTAGCCCGTCATTCCGTCTCCCTGGGCCTCCATCACGATTCCTATATTTCAAAGCACTGCCCACCGGAAGGCAGGGCCTTTGCCTGTTCGCTCCTGTGCGTCTGGGACCAAGAAGCAGGCCTCCCGCAAAGGACACGCTCACTCTGTGGCGTTTCGGTAAATGGGTGGGTATTAGCTGTGTCCTGCATCGGGGACACAGCTAATACCCACGGGAGGGTCGGTGACAGCGCAAAGACGACTGTGTCTGCAGAAGAACAGGGCTGTGGGAAAGCAACTGCTATTCTTTCTACAAAGCTCTTCATCATCATCTTGTCTCCCACTCGGCGGCGTATGGGTATTATGCTATTGCTATGTTTGGATTCTGATAGAGTGTGAATTTGCAAACTTCAAAGGGGGAAAATCCGTTGGGCTAAGGCTTAGCTAAGCCAACCATCATAGTAATCGCTCCTTATCCATGGTTTCACTTGCCACAGCTCCTGTCACCTGTAGTCAACCACACTCCAAAAATAATAAATGAAAAATTCCAGAAAGAAGCAACTCCTGAGTTTTAAGCTGCACACCATTATTTGGTAGTGCAGTAAAACCTCGCGACATCCGCGCCCTTGCGTCCCCCTTACCCATCTCCTCCACGCTGTCTGTGCTCCCCCACTGTCCGCACTGAGTGGCTGTCTCAGAAAATGTCATCATTTGGGGCATTTTCTCCTGTTAACCTGTCTCCTGTTAGCATCAGATTGGCCCAGACAGAAGAACTTAGAAAGATGGGGGGAAAAATTCCCTTTGACCTCCAAAGGGCCAAAAGCTGGGACTGCGGCGTGAGGAAGGCTAAGCAGGGACACAGAGCTCAGGGAGCCAGGTGGGAGGACGCAGGAGGCTGGGCCCAGGGCGAGACTGCCCCCGCCAGGCGGCGAGGACCAGCCCGAGCACCAGGTGTTCACGGGCCAGTGCTCCCGCACCTGCCTTCCTTCCTGTCCCTGTACCGGGAAGAAGCCCTGGCCAAGGTCATTCTCCGGGCGGCTTCCAGGAGGCGACAGCCTGGTGGCAGGAGCAGCATGCGGCCTGGGACGGAGCCCGCCCGGAGGGGGAGGGGAGGCGGGTGAGGAACATGCTGCCCTTTGCCTCTGCCCCACATCAGGTTTGGGATTATGGATCGACTGGGAAGCACCACCTAACAGGTAGATTAAACTTGCCATTTTTTAAATGTTAGGAGACATGGCGGACACACACATTTAACTATTAGGAAACCACCATTAAACGAAATACGGTCTTGTGTAGACAGAGGCTGCTTTTGTTTCCTGGACACCCAGCCACCCTGTTTGGGCACCCCTTTCGGGTGCATCGGACCAGAAATGCACCCTGGGCTTCTCTGTTCCGTCCAGGGGCTGACCAGAGAAATGAATGGTCTATGTCAGAACTTGCCAGCAGCTGAGAAGTGTGATGTAGGTTCTAGACTTTTGGTCTCGGTACTTTGAGGGGTGGAGCTTGTGCTAAGAATTCTGTCAGCACAGAAGGACCTAGGACCCTGTACATAGGCAGGACTCAAGAAAAATAAAAATGGGGTTGTGGGGAGGGTGTGTCGGGTAACAGAGAAGGAATGCCACACCTGAGAATAAATTTAATAGTTAAACTCTGGGCTGATCCAGCAAAGCCTGCCCAAATCCATGGGAGTGGGAGTTCCCAAGATCAGAATGAAAACCGATCAGGCGACGGTGACAGGCTGCAGGCGGAGGGAGCCCGATTTCACGGAGGCACCAGGTCCAGCTACAAAGCTGCCGTCCCAGCCTCCCCCGCAGGGAGGGGTAGCCAATGAGGTGTCCGTACAGAAAAGTTCTTTAAAAGAGGACAGGCTGCTTCCTCTTGGGCTCATCTCCTCCTCCTTTCCTCGGGCCTCGCACTCGGTCCAGGAGCCTCCGCGAGGTGAGGACCAGGGCCTGGCCTGAGGGTGGCGGGACAGAAAGCCACTGGGGATCCCCCGGCACTTTGGGCCACATCCCCCGACTGTTCATTTCCTGGGAGGAAAGTCCATCTTGTTTAGGCTGCTATTGCAGAGGCTTTGCGGTACGATCCCGGTATAATTCCTAGCTGACCAGGGTCCGAGGGGCGCCTAAGGTCAACAGAGCATTGGCTCCCAGCAGCCATGAGGGCACAGCGAGAGGGAGCCGGCCTCGTGGCTTTGGAGTCTGTGATAAGGACGAGACCATTGTTTCTGAGGCCTTCTTGGGAGCTGGTTCCCTTGGACAAACTTCTTAACCCTGCAGGCCTCAGCCTTCTCACAGGGCCTTGGTTAGCACCGCCTCCAGGCGGAACACCAAGCTTGCGTTGAAATGTTTACCTGGAGCACTTACCACCTAGCCAGCCGGTAATCCACCCTGTTTCAGGAGGCGTTCAGTAAAAGATGCCATAGGAGTAGAAACCCACGTGTCTGTGAGACGGAAATAGAAACCCACGCATCTGTGAGACCGAAAAGACTTATGAAATGTCTGCCTTGAGCTCTGCAAGCAAGAGATTCACATCACTGAAGAATGGAGGTAAACGTAGTCAAATAAAGGAAGTCAGGAGGAGGCCGACAGCACATGTCAACTTGTAAAAACCAGGCCTAGACAGCCATTGCCACCACAGGGTGCACTGGCTCGGGCAAGGGAAAGGCCGTGCTAAGCCACGCACATATGGAAACCCCTTCACCCCTCACTCATGTGTACCCCCTCACTCAGGCAGCATGTCCCTGCACTCGCTCCTGCACAGATACTGGTAGTCACTGGGAGCTTCTGAGGGGTCTGACACTGAAGGCGCACACGCACACACACACGCACACACTATCCCCGAGCTCTCTGTCTCTAATGCGTACAACAGAACTCCCTGCAAAGACAGAGGGCTGAGATCTGCAGTCATTGCCCTTTATGCAGCCACGTGGCTACGAGACATAGCTATCGTGACTGAGATGGATGTTTTTACTGTACTTCATTGAGAGTCATTGACACTTCGGTTTAAACAGCCACATGCGGCCAATGCGGCCACAGAGGACAGGGCAGGTCTAGGCAGGCTGTGCAGGAAGCAGCCCTCAGCCTAGGGGGCAGGGGAAGCAGTGAGAACGGCCCCCAGAGGAATGCAAGCGGGTCTGACCCCCACAGCCCTCACATACTCACCGCCTTCTCTACCTCATGTTCAGCTTCTCCGTTCCCAACTCCCCCAGCCCGGAAACACGCCTTCCCAGGGAGAAGCTACACGTGATTGGCAGGTGGTGGTAAACATAAAGGTGCTCCTGTTCGCTGGCATGCTGACCAGAGGGCCGAGTCAAGGAACTCAGCACCGCATCCAACTGGGTCCTAACTGTGTGCTGCCCAGTGATGCTCCCCTCCCCCTCCCGAGGAGAGGCACACGGGGCACTTCCCCATCCGGTGGCCCCTCCACTCCCAACAGAGCTGATGACTGAGTGAGGATGCCCTGTGTTAAGCATGCACAGCACTTCCTCAAGATCTGCTTGTCCCCACCAGACTGATGCCTGGCACACAGGGCCGGGGGCTGACAACCTAAACCCTCCGCAAGGCTGACCTGGTCTCGTCTCGCTGCCAGCGGCAGCCTGGAGGAGCAGGCCTTCTCTCTGCAGGGAGCTCCGAGCTCACCGTCCCGGATGCCTAAGGGAGGGGGAGCACAAATGCTCAAAGGGCCAGCCCTCCTCCTCGTGAAACCAAACGGCGGATTAGAAACCGACACTAGTCTACCACAAACACAGGGGTCACCTGGCACAGGGGTCACCTGGCATGCAGAGTAACCGGCCGCCCTGCTCACCCAGAGGAACCAATGGGCCACGGCAGAGGCAATGGGCCCCTGCGGCTCCCGGGAACGCGGCCCTGGCCTCTCAAAGGGAGCCGAGGTCACGGTCAGCAGCCTTCTGAACAGACACAGAACCAGTCTTTCCAGGAGGACAGGCGAGCAGTTTCCTGGAGGGAGAAACAGGAATCGAAGACTAAGATTTTACAAAACATCAAAACACAAAAATGATGCCAAGCCAGTTATGATTTCAGGTATGTCCTGTTTTGCACATTTAACTGGTTAAAAACTGATGCCACTGTGTCATTATCACCGTAAGACTGTTTGCAAGTCAGGATGCTCACCTGTTAATCCTCGAATGCCTCCAGCCACAGTGGGATTTCACCTCCCCATTCACAGGGGACTTCAGAGCCAGCAGCCCCACTTCCTGGAAGGCTATCCGATGGGTCCTAAGAAGCTGGTCAGCAAAGCAGTGGGTCCAGTATTTCCATCAAAAAAGAACCTGAGGGGGCAGCAGTGCCACATCAGACGCCTCCTGGCACAGAGCTGGCTTGAGCTGGTTATTTTCAAGAAATAGCAGACACACAGAGCTCTGAGCTGCGTAAAGTTGCCCTTTTGTAAGAGACACTTACATTAATAAGGGCATTTCCCTCTCTGAACCAGGAAGAGAAATGTGACCAAAACTCTGACACTCCACCAATGAATGAGGCTGGGCAGAAATGTGCCCATCCTTGTCCCCCAGGCTTCTCCTGGTCACCTCCCCGTCCTCACCTCCCCCCCCCCCCCCAGTCTCGCCTTTGTCTTCAGCTGGAGATGGTACATAGGTGATGGCTGGGACATTTCATGGAGTTACTCAGTCTTCCTGGGTATCACCCATGTGTATGAAAGTATTAAACCTGTTTGTTTCTTTCCCATTAATCTGTCTTTTATTACAGATCCCAGCCAAGAACAGGGTAGAGAGGAAATTATTTTTCTTCCCCTACAAACCCAAAAAGGCATAAACCTGAGATGCTCCCTTTCATGAAATCCTGTAAAGTGCAATGCACCAGGAAACCGGACAGGTGGCGCTACAGTCTGCCACCACAGACACAAACAGGTAGGTCCCGCTGTACCTGTACTGGATTCTGTCCACAAGAGATGCACTGACAGCATCCCTTAGGCATTTCAAAGGGGGACAGAAAGGGAAGGAGGGAGGGAGGGAAGAAATTGGCATAGCTACACACATTTGGTGATTTAAATAAAGGCTCATGAAAACACAGTGTTTTCAACAGGGTTTATTCTAAGAGGGTGATAGCAAGTACAATATCTTAGCAGTGGCCTAAGCATCAATGTGGTCATTACCACCAAACAGAAATTCCTGACGAAGGCTTCCCGGTGACTTCAGAAAAAACCCGTGGCCCCACGTTGCCGTGATAAGACATGCTGCCATATTTATGGAGCTAATCAGTTTAACGAGGAGAAATGGCCTGGCTCACGTTGATGACACAAGCCAGCTGCGGAGGAGACGATACACAACGGGTCCTGCAGCTAACGTTCAATCTTGTGGATGCGTAAGTCCTCTTGGCTGGATAATGCTGCTAACTAACTTGGAAAGATGGAAACCAGGGTTTTCAAAGTTCCTATAAGAGAGAATTAAATCATTGCTTCTTCCCAACAGGAATCAAAAATGCCTTTACCTTTAATACTACTGCACTCTTTCTCTTCTCGGGCATGTTTGGGACTATCTCAGTCTTGTGAGAAAAGGAAAGAGGAGGACGATAATTTTGTGACCCTAAAGCTTTGCTTTTTAAAATGACCAAAAGCCTACTCTTCTCATCTCTATAAGAAACTCCTCATCTATGAAGACAGCGGGGGGGAGGGAGGGGACATTTTCAAGAATTATTTTATGCAAATATATAGTTGCCAATTGCATCTACATTGAAATAGTAATACATCAAATCCTATGTTCTCATTGACTTGAATTATTTCAGAGTTCATCCATCTTCACTTCTGAACGAGCAAACACCAAGTTTCTCTGCATCCACCACAAATGCAATTCAACCCTTCAAGCTCACAGAGCAAGGAATTCACATCGTGGGCTGGAAAGGGCGAGGAGAGATCAATTATATGTTGAATGCCTACCGTGTGCCAGCTGGTTGCTATGTGCTTTAACTATGTGGTTTTACTTGTCCTAGGGCATATAATTGCAGACAAAGCCACCTTTGGGTGGGGACAACAGGCGGAGGAGCAGGCAGTTGTGGAGTTGGGTCATGGGGCTGCCAGTGTGTCTAGGTCTATGGGCCTCACGCTTTCCCTCCTTCCCAAGGAGGGAGAGGTCGGGGGGGGGGGGGGGGGCGCCGAGGTATGGAGGGGGGGGAGTTGCCAGGGTGGCAGCATCCTCAGCCAGGTGTCCCTGGCAGGGCTGTGCTCCAAGCTTGGTCCCTAGGGCAGCTGGTGCCATCCAAGGGAATGGGCAGGGGAGAAAAGCAGGGTGTGGGGCCGGCTAATGGGGGATTTCCTCTCCTCTTCCGTTACCATCAGCTGCTCTGAGAAGGGGACTGTCCTTTATGGATTTAAACAGGGTCTAACATGACAAATATATTGCTACAGCGATCTCAAAGAAACAATGATCATATGTCCCCTCACTTTCTCATTATCTCCAAAGTGGGAAAAAGAATTCAGCCCGAGGTGCAGGCTGTCCCTTCTCGAAGGTCCTTCCTTCAGCAGCACGTCCAAGCCGGTGAGAAGCTGGCCACAGCCTTGTGACCACAGCACTGTGACCACGGGGCCAGCGTCACCCTCGGATTTAAGAGTGACAGGAACCCAGCCGGCATGGCTCAGTGGTTAAGCATTGACCTATGATCACGGTAAGATTCCCGGTCAGGGCACATGCCTGAGTTTCAGGCTCGATCCCCAGGGCAGGGTGTGCAGGAGACAGCCAATCAATGATTCCCTCTCATCATTGATGCTTCCATCTCCCTCTCCCTCTCCCTTCACTCTAATTTCTCGGCTGGGGCAATGGGGGATGCCTACATCTTCTCAATGCTTCTCCTGGTTTTCAGAGATTTCTCCAGCGTGCCACATTCCTATCAGAGGCTGGTCACACAGTAGAAACATGGCACAGCACACACCTTTATGAATGTTTTGTTTGCCAGCACCAGGGAGTCAGCAGTTCCTCAGACCAAGTGTGGACACTTGTCCAGCCATCACCCCACCAATTCTGACCCATCCTGACTCAGCTACGCCAGTGTCACTCTTGTGTCACCTCTCTGGCCACAAACTCTGGTGTTTGCAAACCCAGCTTTGTACAAATGACAGACAACTCATCTCTCCAAAGATTCTGTCCCCATCCTTACTTCTCTTGTATAGAAACGTCAGACACTGGGGGTGTTAGCACTAATTGTGGAAACAGACCCCAATCAGGTCGTAATAAATCCGCAGAGTTAACTGCATGGCGTGAACCGAGAACAGGAGGAACTACCTCTGCCAAGAAGTCTGGGGAAGTGTCTTGTGAAGGAGCATTTGGCCTGGTCTGCCAGGTGGGTGGGAGCTTGCAGAGCGGAGGGGTATCCCAGACAAATACAATTGCTTGGTGAGGAGTGACGTGACACAATGGCTGAGTCTCAGGCACTGTGCCCCCACTGCCCGCCTCCAATGTGCATCTAACTCTCCTGCAGCAGCCAATAGGGAGCAGCAATGCAACTCACACAGAGCAACCCGTCCTGCTGCTACCAGGCGCGTGTGGCCCTGGATGGCGGGTGGCAGGTCTGGAGCTGGGGAGGCCTCGAGCACAGAGGAGCCCAGAACACGCCCTGCCCCTCCCTCAGGCACCACCAGGCGCCCAAGCATGACACTGCTTTGTCTTTGACTACTCCCCTGCTCACATCTAATGAGGAACTGTCACCTCATCTCAGACGTGGTTCTCTCCCCCCTCCCTCCTCTGTAGCAGAATAATAGCAGCTGGTGAGCGAGCAGCAGGCGGTGGTCCCAGGCTCAGGAGCTGGGCAAGACCAGCCTGGATCAGACAAACTACCTCCAGCCTCAAGTTTGTCTTCTGTAAAATGGGGACACGGCAGCACCTGTCATGTAGGGTTGATTCTTCTGAGGCTCCAGCATGGAGAGTCCTCAGTAAATGTTAGCCTTCTTTATCCCTGCCCTCACGATAAGGCTTTCCCCCGTCTCTGCTCCCCTCCTCCCAATCCTTCCCGACATCCCATCACAACTCAATGTCAAGAACAGACATGCAGCAGGTCTGCTACTCTATTCCTCTACGTCTGTGCAAAGCACCGAGACACACTCCCCCGTGCCCAGGCAGCTGGCTGAGTGCAGAACAGAGTGCCAGCCAGTGGGATGTGCCCGGTGACATGAGGCCACTTCCAGAACCTGCTTACGAAAAACTTCACGACCCCTGTCCTTTCCTCTTCCACCAGCTTCTTGCAGGGACAGGAAAGCCACACGCTGAAGGCGGCAGAGCCCAAAACTAAGGAGCCTGGGGCCATGAGTCACCAGCTGGAGCAGAGCCACCTGCCCATCAGAAACCCCTCTGGACCCCCTGTGAAGACCAGGTGGGTTTCCATGAGGTGAAGTCACAGAGGTTCTGCATTTTGTCCGTCACAGTGGCTAACATCCCCTTAACACACTCAATCTGATGAAATCATTCTCTCACCACAGACGAATAAAATTGCACTTTCCTGGCTTAGTATTCAAGGTCTCTCCTAATCCAGCCCCAGTGACTGCCCAAGCCCAATTCCACACTCTCCCATCGGATCCTTTCAAGGAGAAACTGAAAACCCGGGTGTCTGTGCAATTTCCTGACATGTGAAGTGTCCATTACGATAGGGGTGTGCCCTCGGGTGAGCTACCTAACCTCTCTCTGCCTTAGTTCTCATCTGTAAGCTGGAGGTAATATCTACCTCACAGGGCCAGTGTGATGTTTAAACGACTGAATCCATACAAAGTGCTTAGAAAGTTACCTGGCCCTCGGTAAGCCATCACTGCTCACCATGAGCACCCCCTGCCTGAAGGCTAGGAGCAACCTGAGGGCAGGGCCTCCACCAGCTTCCTTCACCTGACCACTGTTCGGTGTGGACACACTGCTGGCAGCAGCGTTTGTGAGTATATGGCTGCATCGAGCCACAATTCCTATCGAGGGAGGTCCATGAAGGCCTCTGGTGTCACCAACCCAGACCCACGTGACCTCAAAGGGTGTGAGTGGCTGCACAGAAGGCAGCGTACCAGGAAGACGGCCCTCCCCCAGCCCCCAAGGGCCTCTGCCCTTCACTTATTTTCCGAATTCCACTCTGGGTTGGAGACAGGAGACACGGCAAGGCTGGGGAGGATGGGAACAGATGGCAGTCCCAGGGGTGACACCTTAACTGCTGATCCGTCAGGAATCCACAAGCCACTCCTCCCGCCCTGTCGTTTGTTTGCCCATCCACCTGCTGAGAAAAGTCCCTGGGCCTCCTCCTGGCCCATATGCTGTTCTGGAAAGCGGGCCGGTGTTGGGAGGAGGAAGTGAGACGTGCCAGGGCGTCCCCACCACACGCCTCTCCCCTGGCTTCAGTGCCCAGACTCTGTAAGACTGGTACCTGGGCCATCTTGCCAGGAGTATAACCTCAAATGATCCTGCAGATGAGACGGATAACAATGATCACCATGTGACGACGCCCACCCCACAACCAACACTGTCAACCCTCTGATCATGTTCCAATAACCCTCTGAGCAAACATGGCTATTCCCATTTTACAGAGGAGAAAAGCAAATCTCCAGGAAGTGAAAGAGCACAGCAAGTGTCGAATGGCAGAGCTCACATCCAAAAGGTAGCTTGCTCTGGAGACAAGGCCTTAATCGCTTCGGTGCACCTCTGCAGAGATTCCGGTGCTCCAGGAAAACGCCTCGGAATATCACACCACCCAGCTCCACACAGCGTGTGCTCAGCATGCATCTAGGAGAATGCTGACTGGCCTCAACTCTCCACCTTGAACTTCATGCCAAATCTGTCCCTGCCATTCCCTGAAGTGATAGTTATTTCCTAAGAGTGAACTGGTCTCCCTCAAAACACAGCAAGGCATATGGAGCCTGGGGACAGTTAAGCCATTCCTATAGGTTACCCAGCTCAATAAAGACTTTTCAAATGAGTTCTTAAGACCTTTTAGCTAGACTATAGGACACAGTGGTCTTCTTAATATTTTGCACATTTTACTGAATTCTTCACTTTCCCGTGACTATTCCATTGAAAACTATAATCTACTAAGCCGTGGGCCCTGTCAATTTCCTGACCTTGCTCTACTTTCCTTGATTCCAGAGCCCTTAACAACTTCTAATATACTTCACAACGTACTCATAACTAGCCAACAGCAGAGCTAGAATTTGGATCCAGATTGAAAACTTGTACTCTCAACTCATACCAATACTGTCTCCAAGTCATTCTCTTCACTTCCTTCCCTTAACATTACCTCATTTAACATTTGAACATTCAGTGTTCCTTCAATATTATCCCATCTTCCAACCCTTTCTTTTTTTTAAAATATATTTTATTGATCTTGTACAGAGAGGAAGGGAGAGAGACAGAGAGTTAGAAACATCGATGAGAGAGAGCCATCAATCAGCCACCCCCTGCACACCCCCTACTGGGGATATGCCCGCAACCAAGGTACATGCCCTTGACCGGAATCGAACCAGGGTCCCCCAGTCCCCAAGCCGACGCTCTATCCACGAGCCAAACCGGTCTCAGCCCATCTTCCACCCCTTTCTATGGAATTCTTTTCTTTCCCATTCATGACCTGTCCATGGGGTCTGCAAACTCATGCTCTGAGCCAGAGCTTAAATAAATGTGAACAGGAGAAGAGGACAAAAAAAATCAGAATTCATTTAGGAGTTTTCTGAAGCCAAATGCATACCTACCATCCAACCCAGCTCTCCCACACCTGTGTAAAAACATGAAAGAAATGAGTTCTTGTGTCTATCAAAGTACCCAGACAAGAATAAATATAGCACTTTAACTTAAAATAGCCCCAAAGTACAACTACCCAGATTCCTATGAATAGAACAAGTGTATTATAGTATGTTCATACAGTGGAATACTACACTGAATGATATAAAAGTAGTAACAAATGATCTACTGATAAACACAACAAAATGGATGTGTCTCAAACATTATATTAAACAGGGTAAGCTAAAAGAGCATCTACTACAGTTTTTATTTATTGAAAATTCAAAAATAGGCCAAGTGATCTCTTTGAGAAGGGAGCTTTGAGTGGAAAGGAGGCTTTGGGGGTGCTTACAGTATTCCATACCTTGATCTGGGCTATGGCAACAGAAGATCACCAAGCAGTATTTAATATCAGTGTACTTCATGTATTCCAACTTCAATTAAAAAAGAAAAGAACAAAATCAATAAAAATAACTAAATCCATTTCACTGCAGAGGTATCCAAGGTTCTAGGCAGCAGCCAAGATGGCAGGCTTTGGTGCTGTCCACAGACAAAGTGCTGACTTGTCCCTCGCTAAGACCTCAGGCAACCTTGTATGAGGGGAATGGGAACAGTGTAGGTCAGGACACATCCAATGGACTCAGCCAAGTGCGTCTGCTGCTCTGCACCTCTCAGCCCCACAGCAACTCTTAGCCTGCAGAGGTCTGCAGCAAAGGCTAAAGCACAGCTCGTCCAAAGCTGGCCTACGCCTGCTTATGCTATGTCATATTCTTTTGGTAACTCTCAAAATTAATTCCTATTTCATATCTTCTGGCACATTTGACATTTTTCAGTTGGTATGACCTGATACTTTGGTTCACTAGCCTCCCATTATCTAACTTGAGATGTATCCCCCCAAAATGCTTATTCCTTCTGGTCACAAAAGTTTCACACAAGAGACTGTTGGAACCCATTCGTTTTATTACCAGTCACCCACACTTCAAGGGACAGAAAGATAGTGTGACAGCATGTCAAAGCCCCTATGGACTTAATTTTCAACAAGGGTGCCAAGACAATTCAGTGAGAAAAGAATAGTCCTTTCAACAAATGGAATATAAAGATGAACCCTCAATTTCTTACTAGGGATAATAGCTGATAATACCTACATTCCAAACTACAAGAAATAAAAATGCAAATATACCACTTGTGAATCTGGGGGGAAATGTCAAAGAAACTGCTTACAGAGTTGAACATGGTATTCTCTGAAAGGTCCCATTGAAGGGTTCAGAGGGATGATGTTGGGGACTCATACTTTTGTTATAAAGCTTAAAAATACTTTTGAGCTTCTTAAAGTTATCTACACCTATTACTTTGACAAAATTAAGTTAAAACAAAATTTAAAAACTTGTCCAAGTTCAAGCTGGGATTCAAATACAGGTCTGAGTCCAAAATCCATGCCATGGGATCTTTATCCCTAGGATATTAATATAAAATGCTCTTGGAAATGTCTTATAAAACATCTTTAAACAAATCAAGTCACTTTTCCAATAATCACCAATATGAGGTACTTCATTCCACATCAGCGATGAAACCCTACACAGCTCAACTCTATCTACCAACACTAGCTGTCACGAGTAATGCTCATAATTAAAGCAAAGCCATAAACACTGCAGCCTCCCTATAAGTATGAGCAGCTGACAGAATCCCCCAGATATTTTAATGTGGTTTTTTTCCCCACTTCCACCCATGGGGACAGGTTCCCCAGAGATGACCTCAGCTCGCATCCAGCTGAAGAGCGCAGGTCGCATCCCCGGAGAAGGTGTCCTACCTCTCACGCACAGATGCAGTAACGTAAGAAAAGGTGGGGAAATATTTCCCACCAAAACAGCCCTCTAAGTATTTCAGTAACTACTGTTCAGAAGCTCCATAGTCATCAGAAAGAAACCTGATCACCTGCAAGAACAGAAGAGCCCCTAACAGAAACAGCCTCAGTACATCTCAGAACCACACGTCTTGGGGCAAAATCCTCACCTGATAAAGGCTGTTTAGGCTGCAGGTCAACATTTGGATGTAACAAGGTAGGTCCATTCTTTAGTTGCCCAAATAAAGACAAAATAAATTATTATTCTCTCCAGTTCTCAAATAAGTGTTTATTATACCACGATTAGAAGGAAGAAATAGCGGTAACAAACAAGTGACACCAGACACAAATGGAGTCTTCCCACCACGACTGCACACTGCACTTGGGACCATTTAAGTAGCTCCCACGCTGTCGGGCTGCACACACCTAGCCCAGAGGAAGGCTGCCTGGTCTGATTCAATGACCAGAAGCTGCCTCCAATGTATCTGTGCAACAAGTGGGGGTGGATGGATGAGCTAAAGGTGAGAAGTGGCTTTTGCATTTGGCAGTTTCTCCCTCCAGAGCATCACCTTTCTCCCTGAGCTGCCCCCTGCAGCAAGAGCTCCCCCAGCTGGGAGCTGGGGTGGTGGGAGGTAATGCAGGCCACAATTCACTTTGGATGGCTTTGATGCCATCAATCCAACCTAAAGGGAAAAAGAAGGCTCCTCAGTAAACCAGAGTATTCCCACAAGGCAGGCCTGCAGCCTAATTGGGGTGAGTCAGCTCATCAATGCACCAGAGACTTTGGCAGAAACCTCCTCAAACATTTCTCAACTTATTGATGCAAAGCCAGAAATGGAGGTGGGAGCAGAGAGTGAATAGAAGCAATTGAAGTTCGCTGGGAGCCCCAGGAGAAAGTTCAGCTCCTAAAAGGCCCTCATTCTATTAATACATTCGCTTTAAGGACCAAGTTAGCCCAGGCCTACCTCCACCTACAGCAGACAAGGTCAAGATGGGAAGAAAGTGATCATGAACCAGGAGGTCACGGTTCAAATTCCTAGTCAGGGCACATGTCTGGGTTGCGGGCTCAATCCCTATTAGGGAGTGTGCAGAAGGCAACCAAGCAATGATTCTCTCTCATCACTGATGTTTTTATCTCTCCCTCTCCCTTCCACTCTGAAATCAATAAAAATAAAAAAACACTCTAAAAACTCACATAGTAGTAATAATAGTAGTAGTAGTGGTGGTCATTGTCATTGTAGTAGTATCAGTATAGTGCTGACCCCTGGCGTGCCATATTTGGAAGCAGCAGCACAGAGATACATGCTGGCAGGACAATTATAAACAAGAAATAATGCTGAATGGTCCCAAAACAAGTGCCTTTGTGACAGACCTTGGGGAAGAAGGACCAGCAGAGCAAATGTCCATGTCATAGATGGAGGCATTACACACTGCACATCCCTCCCATCTGAGGAGCTAAAGGACAGCTGACAACCACAGGTGGGAAGTGGCTTTTGCATTTGGCAGTTTCTCCCTCCAGAGCCATCTCCTGGGAGATGGTCCTCACTAAACCACCACAGCAGCAAAGGAAGGAAAAAAAGGGAAGAGAGAAGGAAAGGAGGGAGGGAGGGAGGGAGGGAGGGAGGGAGGGAGGGAGGGAGGGAGGGAGGGAGGGAGGGAGGGAGGGAGGGAGGATAAATAAGTGCACTGACCCCTCCATGTGGAAAATGCACATTTCATCCTGGGAGCATTCAGGGAGCCCACAACAGCAACTTACACAACTGTTTATCCTCCCAATTTCTTTAACATCCCAGTTATTTAGTGGATCAATTTATACAGAAAAGGTTGAAATCCAGGTCTGAAAATACAATGGCCTCTCATGAGACAAGCATAGTTAAAAATACATGTATTAAAAATGGGCCAAAAAGTCAATGAGTCGTAAAAAAGGATTCAGTTGTTCAATTTCATTCCATTATCTTTTCTGAAGATGGATTTTGTGAGACCTAAACAAGTTGGCTAGAAGACACACTCGTGCAGAAGTTGCACTTGTCCATAGGAAGTAAAATCAAGTAATTCTGAAATAAGACCCTCGGGAATGAGCAAGATTAGTTCCTTCACAAGCCAGGTAGGTCATAAAACATTTAGTGTTTGTTAGACAAACAATTCTTTGCAAAAATTATAACAAAGACTTATTTCTGGAATTTCGCTGAAACTGGCAATTTTCCCTATGATTTCTACTGCTGAAAGACCACCCAGTTTGAACAGAATGGGTCAGTAACTTAATTACTAATATTAATATTTTTCAAAAGAAAATCTTTGGTAGAGATTTGTTTCTTTAAACACTAGGATCAGAATACCCGTTGTAAAAGCACATGATACATGCCATGATTGCACTGTTCTAACCCTTTCCACAGTCTTACTTTCCCTCTCTCCTGCCCTTACACAGAAGGAGAAAGGATTTTTGCAATTATAACACCATTTGATCTTAGTCTTTTTTGCATGAGTGAATTGCCTATCGGCATTTGGTAAAAGGTGACTCCTCCGAGGAAACTAGCAGAGTCAGTACATCTGCCTGATACCAAGAAGAAATAAGGCCTTCAGTCTTAATTTCCCCAACTACCAAAAAGTAAGAAGAAAGGAATCTTTCAAAATCATCTCCTAAACAGAAGGAGAAGAAAAAAAAAAAAAAAGACAATGAGATTCTTTAAAAGATAGGAAAAGGAAGGTAGCTAGAGCAGGCACCAACCAAAGGCCATATTAAAAGGATCTAAAGTTGATGGTCAACTAATGGAATTCCTGAATTCGCAATATAACAGGAAGGAGTAAATGCCCAAATGAAACCTGCCCACCAGGCACGCGGTCTGGCTAATGAGATGAGAGCAGGAGTGAAGTATAGAAGAGACCTGTCCTTCCTGTTCCCTTCCCACAGCGTGAATACTAAAAAAAAAAAAAAAATAAATAAAAAATAATAAAAAAAAGACAGTAATACTCTCCTAATGCAGAGAGAAATGGGATAGAACCCACATTCTCATCCCCACAGAGCCACCATGCTAGCCCTGGACACTGGAGGGCTGGACCACTATATAAATCAGAAATGAGCTTCCATAATATTGAACCCACTGTGATTTGGGGTCATTAACTAATGCAGCCATGCCTATATCTTGGCTGATACACAGAAAACCTGAATGTAATGGAACCAAACAGCTACTTTATTTTTCCAATCTGATCTTATACTTCTCTTCCTTAAAAAAAAGAAAATCTCAAAATGGGTTGTCATGTAATCATTTAATAGAGTACCCAGTTAATGTTAAGAACTTCTAAATTCATAAACTTGCAACTTTTACTATACATAAAAAACAATAACACACCATAAAGCTTAAATCTAGTTCTTCAACTTCCTTAACTTTAACAGATACCTAAATAAAAATTCCTCTTAGAGACGGTAAACAGAAAAAGAAAAAAAGAAAAAAAACCTCAGGAAAAATTAAAGGGAGAGAAAAATAAACATGCCTTCCTGCCTGGTTAAGATGGTAAATACAATCACAGCCACCACTGCACTAAGGACAGTGTCTTCTATTAGGATGCTAAGTCAGCCCATCTGTAACCTCAATCAAGTTCTGATGGCCACCAAGACCGTATCGGGATGTGGCAAACAGCCCCTTATTACACATAAGCACTGACATAGTATTCACTGCAAAGAACTTACTGCCACAGAATAACTACATAGCTACACTGCACTGAATGATAATGCATCAAACAAACATTCATGCTGTATTCACTGAAAGTTAGCCACTCTGAGAGCTTGTGTAATACAATGTCAATAAATGACTTATCTTTCAGGCTGCCATTAGTTCAATATAGTATATTGTATTTCATGAAGAACATACCATCTTCTCTAGGTCAACAATACTCAATCTTTATAAAAGATAGCTCAGCTGAGCCCTGGCTGGTTTGGCTCAGTGGACAGAGCGACTGCCTATGAACTGAAGGGTTCCAGGTTCGATTCCGGTCAGGGCACATGCCTGAGTTCGCAGGCTCCATCCCCAGTAGGGGATGTACAGGAAGCAGTCGATCAATGATTCTCTCTCATCATTGATGTTTCTCTCTCTTTCTCCCTCTCCCTTCCTCTCTGAAATCAATTTTTTAAAAATGTAATAAAGTAAATTAAAAATATATTTTTTTAAAAAAAGGAGGGCCCACATTCTCACTACTGAGTAAACAATTCCCACCACCAGGTCTCAGGGTTAAAGAGAGTCACACATAACTATGCGAAATCAACAACTTTAAGTATTCCTAGAAAAGAGTTCCCCTAATCTTCATGGGACTTAGAATCAAATGACACATATTAAGCACCTAGAATCCATGTCAACAAACCTAGAAAAGCCCCAGGGCATTCAGAGAGAGCTGGAGAGAGGAAGGACTTTATCTTTCATCTCCGGGTCAGAACCGAGGAAGGTGTTGAGCCTGTAACACAGACTTCGTGCTGTCTAATGCTGGCAGCCAGAGAACTCAGGAGACCTCATGATAGCTCTCAAGGTCCAAAGAGAAGGACAAGGAATGTTGGCCTACACTGCACGTTACTACTGGCAGAAGCTAAGAAAATAGGATTACTCAAGCAGTAAATGGGATAAAGCTTCTAATATCAATTAAAGTACTTTTAGAACCTACTAAAGTGCAAAAATGAATTCACAAGTCTTAAATACACACACATTTAATTTTAAAATGCTACTGAAGCCTTTAGTTCCCCCATGCTAAAAAAATAAAATAAAATAAATAACACGAGAAACATAAAGTCTACCCAAGATGCACAAGACATTAACAGTCAATGCTCCCATCAACAGGATCACAAAACCTGACAAAAAAGTTATCCCAAGGGCTATGGGATCCTATATGCACATCAAGAATGATCTGTATGCTAAGTAAATAATGTAATTAACATATAAACATTATACACACATCATATGTTATAGACATAGTATTATATGGACATAATATATGATAGGCATTTTCTGGATTCCTTGTAGTTTTATAAAACTAACGGATTCTGAAAGTACAACTAACATGAAGGGAGTCTGAAGTTTTTTAGTATACACTCTATAGATGCTGAAAGACTGGAATCCACCACCCTATCCAGAGTGACCTTTCCACTGACTTAGGTAACATCATGCTTGGTAGGTGGGGAGAGTGACTAATTGAGCCGTGGGTCGGAAGGAGATGCTGAATGAACGAAGCACAGAAAGCAGTCATCTGATATGTAGCGGAAAACGTGTGAAAGGAGAAGAGAAAGCTCCATCAATTGAAAAGGCAGGTCTCCTCAGAATCTGCACAGTTCTGCTGCAGATTGTGGATCAGCACAAACCATTCTTTCTCATCTGGGTTTAGTGACACATGCAACACTTTCTGCCCAAAGTCAGAATTCTCTGTCCTCTCAGCTATTCCAACACACAATGAGCCACAGTGATGACTATGTTTAATACCATCAATACTTTCAACAAATCCTAAGGTCACGCCATTTTTAAACACAAGAACACCGGTGAGCTGCCACTTGAGAGTAGCGCCATATCGCAATGTCAGGAAGACGTAAGAATTTAGCTTGAGAGGCCTTCAAATAACTATAACTGAAACAACAAGGCAAAATTCAAGGGGAAGGGAAATAGCAATGGCAGTCACCATCAGTTGAGAGCCAAGGTAATGAATACAGGTGCATTATTACCTCAATAGGGCTATAGGCTCTAAGACCGAGAAAACCACTGCTGGGCTCCTCTTTTTATTTGGTTTTAAATGCAGCCCTTGAAGTCAAAAGAACAGGCAATGTCTGCCTCCTCTGCAATCACAGAGAAACAAAGATGTAGAATATTCAGAAGTCACTGGTCAGCGATTATTGGAGTAGCACGCCTTCTGAAGTTCATCTCGCTAAACTGGTGATAAAGTACCTATACAGTTCTGAATATATACCAAAAGATTCTCACAAATGGCGAAGTACAATAAAATGTGTGAGAAGTAAATAAACTGACATTAAAATATTTTATTATTCACTTTCTTAGTAGCACACTATCAATAAAACAATACAGCTTTGAACATTCAAAACATCACATCTACATTTTCTGGTAACTTAGTGAAAGGGTATGAGAAATACCTCCCTGAACTTCAACCAAGTTGAGGAAAATAAAGCCAGAAAAAATGAAATATAAAACCCAAAGTGAATAATAATTATTAAAAACAAAACAAAACGACCCTCAAGATGAAATATTCATATTCTGATTAAAATTTGCATTATGCAAGAGAAGGAATAAGAGGTAAAGTTAGCCACAGAAACTTCAGTTTTAGCTAATGTCCATCAGTCCATTCATCTATACATTCATATATAGGATGTATAAACCATATGAATTACATGTGTATGAATCACTATGTACTAATATGTACTGAGCATCTATACTGTGTCATGTGAGGCCACAAATATAAAGGAAGCCATATTTACTCTCATGTGGGGAGGAAAACAAAGACATGTGGTACAAAGGGAGCAAGAAAAGAGTCACTTCACCTGGGAGGAAGAAGAGGCGGGAGGACTTGGAGCCGGTTGTTGGGTGAGGCTGCCTGGAGGAGGTGCCACCTGAACTGAAGCCAAAAGCAGGAGGAGAATGTAAATCTCTTGGCGTCCGATCACAGGGATAGGGCTGCGGATGC
This sequence comes from Pipistrellus kuhlii, assembly GCF_014108245.1. Lineage (NCBI taxonomy): Eukaryota > Metazoa > Chordata > Mammalia > Chiroptera > Vespertilionidae > Pipistrellus > Pipistrellus kuhlii. Next base: position 5,102,667 of record NW_023425416.1, on the reverse strand, counting down.
TCACATGCATATGGATGTGCACTGCAGTGTTCCTTAGAAAAGCCACGTGTGGAAATAAGCTTTGGAGCCTTCAACAGGCAGGAATCTTAATGCCCATCTCATGATGTTTGTAAAAAAAAATGTATATGGTAACAACATGCATATATAGAGACTTATTGTGGTGATCATTTCACAATGCATTCAAACATGAAATCGTTATGCTGTATACATCAATTACACATTGATTCTTTAAAAGACAGTAAGTTTATCTTTCACAATTTCAGTTAGTGGGGGTTTTTGGACAGAGCACCATGGAAATGTCAGCTCCCGACGTCTGGAGCTTCCATTGTGCGGACTGAGGCGGCTCAGTAGCCAGGGGGGCTGCTCAGCAGGCACCCAGCGGAGCCCCAGCGGCTGTGTGGGCCCTGAGTCTGCTCAGGCTTCCTCATAGCCCGCTGGCTGGGTTCCAAACCAAACATCCCAGGACCCCCAGGTGGACGATGTGCCACTTTGTAGAGTCCTGCCTCACAATGCTCACAGCACCACTTCTGCCATCATCACAAGCCCCTGATTCTGCAAGGAGAGCAGACTACAGCTGCACTAGGTCTGCCATAACCCCCCAAAGACAATGGATAGTGGGATTCCGGCTAAGAGTGGAAGATTCGTTTCAGAGAGGCTGTGCGAGCGGCCTGAGGCCACACAATCCATAAGCGATGGCAGAAGATACTCAGCCCAGACCTGCGTGGCTCCAAACCCTGTGAGCTTCCACCGCGGCGCTCTTGTTGGCACGCTGTGGGAAATGTGTCCCTTCGGCAACAGTGCAGACACGTGTGTGCTTTTTAACGATATGTCATTTCTCGAAAAATATGGTAAAGAGTATCCAAATGATCTGATTTTCGAAAGGTAGCAATTGGAAATTCTACAGTGTACTTAGCCTTATCAATACTAGGGTTTACTTGTTTTTTAACTGAGGATTAGTGTAAGAAAAGAGAAATAAATAATAAGAATATTCTGAAAATAAAGTCCCAGAAAGGAACAGGAACCACCTAGGGCAGTGGTGCAGCCATCCAATGAGCCTAAGTAGGATGCATGCAGGCAACCCCGTGGGCCAACTGCATCTGCTGACAAGCCCAGAGGGGTGTTCCCAGCCATCACCACCAAGAGCCTCGGAAGGGCCAATCCCGTCTCGGAGTGTGGCTGCTGGCACGAGGAATTTCACAACATCGCTGCACTGCGGGCCAAGGCCGCTTACATCACCCAGATTTATTGCCTTCTGAGGACCTGCCATGTGAACTGTTTACTGTTGTCATGGATCCTTCACATGAGGTCAAAATAACACACGCCCATGGTTGTGACATTTCCAAATAGGTCATGGTCGCAATGATGGGAAATGGAGACGTGTACTAATGTTACTTATTACCACAAATCAAGCCGTCTCTTTTCCTGATAGCTGTGCTGTGCACGGCGAACTCTGCCACAGGAACAAGCTCTTGCATAGTTTGACTTAAGTCCATCAGTGTTTTATTTCACCACCGGCTGAGTACAACCAGGCACAACCGTGACTGCGCCTCCACAGCAAACGTCTTAAAACTGGCTCCCTCCAGGGGATCACAGCAAGTACAAGAGGCGGAAGGACGTCTTTAAAACCCCAGAGCCTCTTCCCCACCCCTTTTCTCTCCACCACTGCCTGGCTTGACCAACATACTAAAGAACACAACATGCGAAATACACACAGCACTTGATGGTCTGGGTTAGATCAAGTGACATCTTGAGGGTTCAGAATCAAACTATCACCTCAGAGTCAGAGACCAGCATTCTCAAAATCACTATCATTCATTCCAGAAGGCAAGGCACAGCAGATACCAGCTTTGTCTTCAAACAGTAATCAGACTTCTTTCTTTCCAGACTCAAGTCCCTACTAACAATCTTGATATACGACTAACAACCACCTATCCTGTAGTTTTCTTTAGGAATAACTTAACCTAAATTAATTATAGTTTCAAGTGCTAACTGCACAGTTAATGACTAAAATCAAAACAAAGTCATCTAGATGGTGAAGCCTCTTTCAAAATTCTGCCAAGTCTCCCTTCATATTAGCATTGAAAACTATGCCCATCTATGCCATCAAAGCACTGAACACTTCCATCCTCTGAAAGGGCTCTTCAGTAATCAAACTATAGTTGGCATTAAGCCCAAAAGAATATTCATACATAACACTGGCTATCTCCCTGGGAACCAGTTAATTAGTCAGCTTTCCCCAGCTGCCCAGAAACCCAGAGACAGATGCTCAGGTTGTTCAGGGATGGCAACACTCGCTCAGGACCCCTCCGGCATGGAGAGGACCACAGCCTCACCGCCTGCCACAACAGGGACAGGATGCTCACGGAGGATCAGGTCAGTTACCAGCAGCCTGGCTGAGCAGGAAGCTGCACACGGAGCACACCTCTACCCGCTGTGGTATCTTTCTCCCTTCAGACATTGGCCAAAAGGCTACAGCCCTCAGATTCAGACATGAGTAACAGACCTGGGCACGGAAGAAAACAGAGGCTTCCATCACAAAAGTGAAACCACCAGGCCATTAAATAATGGTAACAGCAGTAGTCACAACAGCAAGAGCACAACCATGCCCAGTGCCGACGGGAAGGTTACCGACAGGGAAATTTGGTTACATGTGATTCAAAGAAAAAGCCTTAAAGTCATCAAAATCCTGAACTCAGCAACTCTGCGTCTGGGAAGCTCTTCCAGGAAAATTATTAAGGTGTTCGGGCAAAGAGCTAGCTACAAGGATATCCACCACAGAGTTGTTTAACATGTGAAAAACCAAAACAACTGAGGTACCTGACATTAAGAAAATAGCTCATTGAATATGTGCATACAGTAGCACACTAAGCAACCCTTAAAAATAGCAGTGGGTTTCTTTTCGATGAAGCACATGTTTATGATTTATTAGGAAATGGAAATTCTAGGAGCAACATGTACACACTTGGATATAAATTGTAATTTCACACATACGCACATAATACATCTAAAAGAGCATATTCCAAAAGGGTAACACTGGTTATATCTGATTGGTGCAATTATATGTGATTTTATCAGTTCTTTCTAATATTTATGTACTAAAAATGTACTTACTCCTCTTTTGCATTAGAAAATTTATAGAAAGCATTTGATCATTTCTCCAGCATGCTATGTCATGGAGCACTTGTCAGGGCTTACTGTTTTCTGAGAATCCCAAATCCAAGTATGTAACTCTATATCAAGTCATCAGCAGCTCTTTCTGTGTAGAACTCTTGGGATGAATGCTCAGATGAGACGGACCAGGAGCCAGGGAGTTTGACATGCAGTCAGTTCAATGATTCTTTCTGTAATCCCTGTTCAAAAGGACTCCTTAAACAAATCTGTTTTTGCCACATGTTTTCACCCAGAAATCCAAATGGATGGGTTGACAATGCCATACAAAATCATACCTTATTCATCCCAAATAAAAGTCAATTGAAAACTTCATTAAAAAGGATATGGGGAGAAAAGGTAATGATAGTCTTAGTTTACCACACCTAAAGAAAAGCTGTAATACAGAAGAGTTTAATGTGGCATCATATATTTTAGGCCTTTACTTGTAAAAATTAAACACACATGTTTGTATGTATATACACATACAACAAAAAATAAAAAAGATAACCTGAAATTCAAACTGTTCATGAGTACAGAAAACAGTAGTACGTGGATGCCTCCTTCCTTTATGGGAGTCATTTCAGCAACAGTTCCTATTGCTATTTTGAAGCACTTATTACATAGTCCCTCAAAATATACAGACCGAGACCAACAAATAAAGACAGCAGCAGCCACTGGCAAAGCCACACATTGTCAACAGGCATCCTTCAGACACGGAAAATGCATTCACACCGTGAATCCCCACTGAGAAAACTCAGCGCCAGGCAAGCGGCCCTCGGCGGCGGGGAGTGCCCAATTATGAGGTCCGTTTCTCTCAATAATTCTTACTAAAAAGGTGTTCCTTTCTGATGCTTCATCTGAAGACACCAGCTCCCCGGAAGGCCGAGGAGGAAGGTCAACCTCAGGAAAAATGCCATCCTCCCAGGATTGCTGACGAGTGATGGGAATGTCACTCACCCCCACACCCGACGTGACCGGAGAAAGCCCCTCACAGACCACAGCACCAGAGGGACAAAAGGAAGAGGGCTGGGAAGAGAAGAGGCCATCACAAGCCATCTTTGTCGTTTAGGAAGGAAAATTAATTTATAGCAAGGACCTTGGCATCAATGCTAATCCTCCTTACACACACCGATGACCCATAGAGATTTTTAATACAACTTATAGTATACTTCAGCCAACTTGTTTACATTTTTAATTAGACCTGCAAAGGCGGATTAAAGTTAAGACTGGATTAAGAGATGCAAACGAAAACAAACTCTCCCTGATGCATGAGTTTTCCAGACACCATCTGTCATGGTCAAATCCAAAGTGAGAGTCCTGAACTGGTCTTGAGTCCAGAGAAATCCACATCTTGTTTTCAAAGAAGAAGGGAAAGGCAGGTTTTTCACATGGCTTTCCATTAATCACTTGTATGCTTAGATCAAAGAGAATAATTAAATAAAGTTCCAAAAGAATTTCAGAGCAGCTTCCCCATTACCATGTGTACCATGGTTATAATGACCTGGGCCAAAATATTAAGAGCTTTCTATCCTACTGAGAAAACGTGCTTCTTTGTGTGTCTTCTGGGACAAGTGACGGGCAATATGTATTCAGTCATCAGACCTTGGATGTTACTGCAGGGACACATTCATTTCCTTACATATCTAATCTATGAATTCATTAACTATTTAAAAATCACACCACCACCCAGGACATGAAAGGTATAAATCAAACATCAATAGCCATCCTGCAAACTGACTCCTAATTTACTACAGTGAGCATGATGCTGAGAGGTAGACAGGAAACACAGGGTTATACCTGGGAAGAGGTTGTAAAGGGGCGGATGAGAATAAAGTGCAGCATGCATTGGTTGTCTAGCATTAGATGTGACACAGGGCTTAGCATACAGTAGGTACTCAATAAAGGCTCACTCAGCAATAGTATACTGGACACAGTTAATTTGCCATATCTGACTGTGCAATACCATACACATAGACATTTGCTGGTATTTGGCGAGGTTCTACTGAAATTGGAGTTGGGACGGAAGGAACTTAATAAGAGGCCCAACAAGCAAGTATAAAACCCAGTCGTGGAGCACTGCACACGCCAGGCAAACAGCCCGACCCCCACTTTTCCAGCTATTGTCGCGCTCCTATGTCCTGGTCACAACACACACACCTCCGCCACCAATACTGCATGGAGCTCCACTGTACTAGCCAGTTTACTGATCCGGGCCCTATGGACCAATCAGAGTCACTCCCCTGGAATTTACAACAAAGACTGGAGATTCCAGCTTCAGTCCAGCTGAGACCACGAGAGGAATGTATGCTCGGAGCTGTGGACAGCCGTGCGCTGTTACGGTAGGTAGATTAGTCTATTTTAAGAGAAGAATAGAAGAATGAAGCAAGACCTAATTCAGGGGGAAAGACAGATACCTACAGAAAACCTTATATGGCTAACGTCCCAGGTCCCAGGCTGTTCCTAAGGCTTAACTACAGCCCTTAGCTGGGGCATTCCTTTTATCCATCAAATAGGCACCTTCTTTCTATTTGGGTTCAAAAGCATCACACAACTTGTAACTCGGGGTCCTACACAAAAGATTCCAATAAAAATAATCAACAGACAAGAGAATAATAAAAGAAAGAAAGAAAAAGGATGAGGCCACTGGAAGAGAGAGGATAAATAACACAGGCCGGCCCTGACCAGCTTGCAGGGCCCGAGGGGGATGGGAGGTCAGAGAGGGCGCCGCGGGACAGTCCTGGTCCCCCCGGAGACGGTGAGAGCTGCTGACTAAGCGGAGGAGCCCCAGTTGTCTCCGTGCCTTCGTATCTACAAACACCACGTTTTTTTCCCTTTCTTGCATAGTCTTGTCTGAAACTCTGGCAAAGGCTGCACGGGGAAGCAATTGAAAGTTGGCTGAGATGAAGTTCTGTGATTTCAATGAAAAACATTCTCTCTCTCTCCCTCTCTCTCTCTCTCTCTCTCTCTCTCTCTCTCTCTCGCCGCTTGCTGCCACCAGGGAAAATAAAGGACTGCAATTGGGAGGTTTTCTTCCTTTTGAGAAATATTTCTGCTAAGCTCCAGAATGGGGAAAATCGTTTATCTGCATACACACATAACTGCTGCTCAGGCTACACCAGGGCTCCGGTCCAAACCCCAGTTCCTGGGAAACTGGCACAGTTAGCTGAGACTAATTCGACCGTTCTCATTTCCTCCTCGACCTCCCTGGATCTGCGGTTCATCCATCCAAACGCCTGCAGACGCACACAGCCCCGCTCCCCACGGGGCTCCTGGTGCAGCGTGCTTCAGGAGGCACCCATTGGGTTTCAAAAGTCATCTTACTTAAACAACACCCTCCCCACCCACAAACAGCTCAAGACGGCTCTCCCCAGAAGGACAACACACGTCCCCTTAAGTTTCCACCAGGACACTAACCACAGAGGAACACAACCATCAGCCTCTGGGAGAAGGGCACCAATAAATGGTGACTTCTAATACAGCAAGAGGAGAGAATGAACTCCCCCACCTGCTTCTGTCACTGGACACCCGCACCGGCGGGGCCTTGGCATGGCACACACAGCAGGCAGGGCTGCGGGCGCAGAGCGGAAGGAGAGCTCTCCCCTCTGAGCTCCTCCTCCGGTGCCAGCAGGGAAGGAGCCACACACTGCCACCCTCCAAATGGAAGCCCAGCTTCAGAGGAATAAGAACAGGAAGAGCCAAGATGGCCCCTTCGCAGTGAAATGCCAGGCACTGAAGGCAGACAGCAGTCCGGACCCTGGAACTCTAACTCCAGGCGCCAGGAGCAGCCCAGGCCCTGGGCTGTAAACTGCACTCCGTGGGATCCCATTCCTGAAGGAGGCAGCAGGCCCTGAGGGAGGTAGGAGAAAGTCTGGGTCTCACAGTGAAGAAACAGGGAGCCGGAGCTCGGAGCTCCGATGGCTTACCTGTACCGGCCTGTGGCTCCCGCCCCCGTTGCCATTTGGGAGAGGCGCCTGCTCCTCTGGCAGCTGTGGGAAGGGGCGGGGCTGCCAGCTGAGCATGCTCCCCATCAGGAGACCCACCCTCAGCTCCGGGTTAGGAACAGGCCAGGCCGGCAGTGTGTGCCTTCTAACATAAGCTAAGGGAACATGAGTGAAACCTAAAGTTGCTCCGAGGAGCTGTAAGAGAATCAGAAGTGAAAGCTCAAAGGAAGGGAGCCAACGGGTCTTCAGGGTCTCTAAAGGGCCAGCAAGGCCACAGGGCCAATGGGGTAAAAAGGCCCGCGGTGTCCCCGCGCTCAGCCAGGGGCCCTTTGCTGGAAGTCTAAGTGCAGGGGCAGTGGATGGAGAGCTCAGGCTGTGGAACTGCGCTTCTTCCCTGGCCATGTGATGCCTTTCCCAGCTGGGTGTGACCTTGGGCAGGCCACTTCTCCTCTCCTCGGTGCAGTTTCCTCATCTACAAAATAGGGGCCATCACAGTGCCTACCTCATAGCAAGAATTAAATTCCCAGCGCCAGAAGCAGTCATGAAAGATCCTTATCAAGTGTAATACAACCCAGGACAGTGTACACACACACACACACACACATACACACACACACACACAACCCAGGACAGTGTACACACACACACACTCACACACACACACACACCCCTTCCCTGGAGATCCGGTACTTCTGAAAGGTTTTTGTTTTTATCTCTTGCCAGTAGGTTTGCCTTCATCAAAGTTCCTAAGTGCCTTTTACAAATGGCCTAGTTTTCAATTTGCCTAAAATCAGGCACAGAAAATCACTTGAAATTCCGTGAAACCACGTGTATCTAGCAAATTGAAAAGGAGCACTGTCTTTGGGAAGGCATCTAGATTGTGCAATACCTGCTGGGTTCCGCTCTCGCCTTTCCAATAATCCCTGACAGCGCAGCACACAGCACGCTGACGGCTGTTAGCTCCACAAGATGGGCAGCGCAGAGAACTGGGGAGACTGGCGGGGCCTGCCCTGGCCACTGCCTTACCTCCTAGTCAGCTCTTGGCGGGAAATTGTTCTCAGGATTAGAAGGGGCAGCAAAACCACTCAATGTCAAGGCCCTTCTCACCTACCATGCCTGCAAAGGGTTATCAGCCTCTGAGATGTCACGCTGGTGACAGGAAGTTCACTGCCTGCTCAACATCCTCCAAGGGCTGGCACTGCCCTTTGGACAAATCCCAAACCCCTTGCCATGGCCTCTGAGGCCCCGGAGCCTGCCCTCTGCTGCTCTTGCCAGTAGTTCCCACCACTCCCCTGAGCCCACCACTTGGGACAACATTCAAAGCTCCGCCTGCATCTCGGGCGTGTTCCCATCATCCCTCAGCCCAGAATGCCCTTTTTCTCTTACTCCCATCGCCACCTCTTGCCCATTCTCCAGGCCTTAGCCCACCTGCCTCACAGAGGCCCCGCCCAATTGGTGTACAGCGAGTTTACATCCATCTCCCTCTCCCCAAATACGGCAACCCCAGGAGGGGAGAGCCATGAGCTGGCTCCTGTGGACAGAAAGCACGTGACGTACAACACGGAGAACAGGCAGGGAAGGTGCTAACCATCTCTGGGGCTGCCCAGCTCCCCTCTGACAGCATTCTGAAACAGAGCTGAAAACTTTCCGTCTGTTCTAGAAAGCAACAAGAATTCCCAACACCCAAGCAGTATGGGAGGCACACTCTACAGGGAACCTCAATGTTGACCCCACAGTTCTGTAAGAGGAGAGCTTTAAAAAATATTCTAAAAGAAAAAAAACACTGATGCCTGGGTATACATCCCCGGGATTCTGATTTATGGAGTTCCTTACCAGCTCCCCCAGGTGAGCCCAGGGGCAGCCAGGGCTGAAAACCACCGTTTCACAACACTGCTTCTCAGACTATTTGTGGGAAGGACCAGTTGTTTCTAGTTTCCAAAGAGTATAAAAATACAACAAAAACTAATAACTAGGAGAAGAACACAAGCTCCTAATTATTTTTATTATTAAAGTCAACAGAAGCACAATTGCTCTGTAAAACTATTATTAAATTTCTAGATGCTCGCACTCAAATTTCTTTGTGGGTCATTGCTAGAGACGGCAGGGCATCTCATGTTTCTCACCGTGGTTCAAGCACGGAAACACGTGGTTAGGTTCTTTTGTGTTGACAGCATTGTGCATGGGTGACAAGAACAGTCTGCAGGGATCTACAGAGCATGCTCAGAGTAGCACTGCCCAGAGGGTTCAGAGAAAAGCTCTAGAGGCAGCCTACCAACTCTGCTGCCTTTGGATAACAGGGAGAGCTCTGAGCATTCTTAGAATTCTTAGATTTCTGGAATGGTTTCTGCACAACTAAAGTATTTCCCTGTTAAAGACATACCCTTATTTGTGTTCGCTTGGTTTTGCTAAGGTCACTGTACTGGAACATGTGCCTGGCATTACCTGACAGTGCACAGGTGTGTCTTATTCTCCCTGAAAATACACTCTTCACATGAAGACATGTGTAAAATGATAGCTCTACCAATGCGGAGAAAATGCTACTTGATGTAGGACTGAGTAGGAAGGGGAGACGCAGAGCCTAAAATGAGTTCAGGATGGGAGTGGTCGCGGTGGGCCAGAGGGCTCATGAAGGAAGTGCCACACGTGGGCTTAAAGAGGCATTAGATTGGACGTGGGAGCAAGGAAACGGTCGGCCCGTCCGAAGGACAGCAAGACCAGCCGGTCGGGGCGCAGGGCTCTGCACAGCCAGGGAGAGACAGGGTGGGCAGAGGTAACCTTCTGCAGGCTCGGCCCATCCGGCCTCCTCAGGCTCCACAGGAGTCAATGCTTTCACTGAGCTCTCAAGGGAAAGGCCACAACCAAAGAGAAGTTTAAAAGTGATCTAAGCAAAGGCCCCAGTCTTCCTCATAAGTTTGAAAAAAGAGACCTTGATCGTGTAGTTCCACACTTGAACCATGAGGAGAAAAATGAGATGTCCTACTGTCCCTAGCACTAACCCACAGTCAGTGGGCTGAGCCCTGCTGCTTGCTTACAAAACAAAACCACTGGAGCAATCTCCATTATGATCTCTGAACGCATAACAATCTGGCCAGAGTATGCGTGTGTGTGTGTGTGTGTGTGTGTGTGTGTGTGTGTGTGTATGAGGCCCGGTGCATGAATTCATGCATGGGTGGGGTCTGACCAACCTGGTCAGGGACATGGGCAGTGGGCCGGCCTGCCTGCTGGTGGAGGAGACAATTTGTATATTAGCCTTTTATTATATAGAATATACACAGAATGGCCAGATTATTATGCGTTCAGAGATCATAATAATCTGGCCACTCAGTGTGTGTGTGTGTGTGTGTGTGTGTGTGTGTGTGTGTGGTTCCTGTTGCTCCTTTAGATAACCAGAGTGGGTGGGTGGCTATCACTATCTGTTCATAGACTGAGGCCTAGAGGTAAAATTACTTGTCAAAAGTCCTACAGATTGTCATGACATGAGTAACACTCCACTCAGGTCTCAGGTGCCAAATCCTTTGAAGGTTCCACTGCCTCTCCTAAACCATGTAGCAGCTCGGACAGTCAAGTTTTGGCTAATGAAATATAAGCAAATGTTAAAGTAAAGAGGACATATTAAAAGCAAAAACAACCCAGCCAGACAGAGTGGCTCAGCTGGTTGAGTGCCGCCCTGCATACCAAAAGGTTGGCAGTTCGGTTCCGGGTCAGGGCACACACCTGGGTTGGGTTGCGGGTTTGATCCCCAGTTGGTAACCAATAGATGCGTCTCTCTCCCATCAAGGTTTCTCTCTCTTCCCTCCTCTCTCTAAGCGTGTGCTCAGGTGAGGATTGAAAAACATACAGACAGCAAATATTGTTTTACAATTGAGACTACTCTGCTCTCTGGAAATGGCCAACCAAAAGGCTTACATTTTTCAGGTTGAAGTCCTCAGCAGACCTGGTGTTTCGTGTGGCCCGGCCCTGAATGGTCACTGCACCACCTCTCATTCTACGGGTAACTTCACTTCACTGTCCTTCGAGACTGTCCCAGCTATGCCTTCTCCACCCGTTACAGTCCTCACACTCGCAGCGGCTTTCTTCAGATGTGCCCCTGCCTCAAGGCCTTGACACGTGCCATTTGCCCTGCGCTCACGCTTTCTCCAATCCCCGGGTACCTGGAGCCTGGGTTGTACCTATGTTGTCACATGTTACCCTCCCTTGTCACCCCTCTGTTTCACTCTCTCTACTGTGCCCCACCACCGGAGACTCTTATTTACTAGATATACAAACTCCACATGAGCACAATGTAAAAGAAGAGAGACAGAATCGAAGTTAACACAGTAAAAAAGCCAGATGCCACACATATCATAAAAATACATGCCTGAAGGAAACACATTTCACCTAACAAGAGACCAAGCACTGACTTCTGCTGGCGTGTCCGCCGCACAGAGATGCACTCGGAGGCAGTATACACAGAGTGAGTCCCTCAAGCCACAAACACCAACCTCTCCTTCCTGCTGTTTTACACGTTCCCCCGCTATTGTCCACGGCAAACCTCGATGTTTCTAAAAAGAACAACTTTTGAGTTGCAGCTACAGATTATCTCCAGAGCAACCCCCTCTGTGAAGTAGGTTGGGTTACAAAAAGCAGGCACGAAAAAACTGGCCACTGGGCCGTCCAACATTAAAATAAAACATTAGGACCCCCTGGCCACGTTCTCCTTCAGAAACCCTGGGTCAGTCTTCCCAGCAGGCTCCTCGGCTCACTTCCCAGGGTGCCCTGTCACTATATCCGCATGGTCATCCCCCAGTGACCCCTCACAGATCCTCCTGCCTGTAACACGGGCTGAAGCGCAAGTCCGCTCCTTCCCAGCATGTAGTGCAGATGCAGGTCAATGTTTCAATAAAAGTGGTTCTTTTATGATTTCAAAATATACAGGGCAAATTCCAGCTATGACAGAATGACCCACTTCCTCATTTTCTAGGGATGGCCTTCTGCCATGCCAACCCCGGGCACCATGGGAAAGCACGTTCAAGTGAGACTGTCTCCAAGGAGAGTGTGTGAATTCTGACTGTGAGGTGTTTTCTGCTCACTGTGCCCACCCTCCCCGTGAGACCACCTCAAATTGCATTCACACCTCTCCTTGTAATGAAGTGCTAGTGTTGAAATTATATCCTACAGCCCACTCTCCTCAGAGCAGCTCTGTCAGCTCTATTTCAGAGGCCTGGGGACTCCAAACAAGATAAGCAAACCAGATAACACCTGCACAATGCAAGCTCCTAGCCACAGGTCTGCGTGTGGAGAAAGTTATATGGAATAACGATGTGAAACAACAGGACACTTCAAAAACAGTTTGGCTACCACTCTAAAAACTTAAGAAGTGCCTTTGTTAAAAGACAGAACTGGAATGTCAATTCTGGAAGGAGATGTTTATTGCCATGAAAAGAACATACCAGTTATTTCCAAACAAATTTGTAAAATATGACAATAAATACTGTGCTGACAATATACAAATCTGTCAACTGTACATTCCAGAGTGAAAACAAACATCATTAAAAAGGAATCCATGAGAAACAATGAATAGGTAAGTCACCTACAACCAATATAATGGGGGACAAACAGATATCAGGTAGCTAGGAAAAGTGAAAAATTATCTAACAAAAGAGTACTGCTTATTAAAGAAGTATTTAAAATACCTTGCTATAAAAACAGGAAATGACCCTCAACTCCCTCCACCAAAATCCTACTATGACTTCCCGTTACCTGCAGGACATAATCCCAAACTGCCTTCCTAGCCCCCTCGACACAAAAGTCTCAATCAAACGAAACATCTGTGCATCACCTCCCCAACTTCGTGGATGAACTTCTACTCTAAGGCCTCAGACATGGTGGATTTCCGCTACCCAACATCCACCTCTTTTCTCCTGCTGAGAAAGTAAGTTTTGTTGAAAGGATATATACCCGTTCTCCACTAGCTATAGTTCAGTGGGGCCAGCAGCCTAGCTGCTCTACACGGACATTTTTCTCAGGCTGGGCAATTGGACATCTGTTCCTGGATTTTGAATCTCAAGCTGAAAATGGCTGGAGTCGGTTCATCCTCCAGGGGGCGCTTGACAACTCATCAGTTCCTCCATCTAGGAGCCTGGAGCTGCCCAGTCTCTACCTTTCTGTTCCCATTTTTCAGGTGTCCTTCTGGTGTTGTAAGCTACTCCATTGTCCTATTATTTGTTTTTAACACTTTTTTTCCCTTAAAGTAGATTCAGGTAGATTTTCTGCTGTTTACAATCAAAGTACCTAAACTACATGCTTGCCAAGGTCATTCTTGTACGTTGGTACAAAATCCCAGTCCCTGATCATGTTCAAACTCCTCACAGCTACTATTCCAACACCAAGACCTTCTCTCTCAAACTTTTATAAGTCCTATCATGTATTCTTACTTTCATTTACTTTGCTTTTCCAAATAAAATACAAAAGCATAGTTTTTGTTTTATAGCCCACTAACTTGTGACTTTCCAGCACTGAATTTGCTGGTGATAAAATACATATACTAAGTACTTACTATATGTAAGACTCTGTGCTAAATGACACATAAGATAGGTAGAGTTATCCCATTTCACAGATGAGCACACCAAGGCTAAAATGAGATTACTTACCCAATGGCATGCAAACACAGCTACTAAATGAACAAACCAGGATTTAAATCCAAGTGTGCCCTCAAGGGCCTAAATTCCAACTACTATGACGATAATACTTGATAGGGGGTGGGGGAGCTAAAAATAAATGTATCTTTGGAATTTTTGTTTTGTTAACTGGCTACTAATAGCCAAGCTCTTATCTTCTCTTGGGTCTGGTTATAAAACTGCCTATTTGAATGCCCGTGAATGGTGTCTAAAAACTATGTATAGTTAAATGGAACAGTCCATTACTTCAGCTAAACAAAAGCAAAAATAAACACTGTCATCTTAAAAAAAAAAAAAAAAAAAAAAAGTCCTGCTGCCTAAATTATGCACACCATGTTCCCAGACGTGGGGGATGGGGTGTAAGCTGCCCTGACAAGGCCAAGGCAGAGCCAGCCAGACATCAGCAGGCCCAGGGCAGGGAGAGCCCAGCAAGCAGGGACTAAAAGCCACCTGCACCCATGCTGGTGGCTCAGTCACTTGGAGTGTCATCCCGTATGCCAAAAGTTTGCAGGCTCGATTCCCACTCAGGGAATATACCTAGAATACAAGTTCAATCCCCAAGTATAGGAGGCAACCGATTGATGTGTCTCTCTCACATCAATGTTTCTCTCCCCCCACCCTTCTCTCTCCCCTCTCATCTATCTATCTCTATCTCTATCTTTAAAATCAATAAAAACATATTTCCCGGTGAGGATGGAAAAAACTACCTACAAGTGGATTTGGATATGATTAAAAATAACTAGTGTCTGGTTTTAGTTAAGCTCCCTGTTTTGTCTCATAAACAAGTGCCAAAAAAATAAGAAATTCTGACTTTGGGCTTTTTAAAAATTAGGTAACATAAATGTATTTTCAAGTCAGACACCAAGTTGAGTTAGTGTGGGGAATGGGCACCTGCAGCTGAAAAACCTAATTCACTGAACTCACACACCATGAGAGCCCAAGCAAACCCACCCACCATGAGAGCCAAGCAGAACCCGGGCTGACATCAGGACTGACAGGGTGACCAACTCCTCCCTACCTCAGCCTACCCGATCAGGAGAGCCCTCGGCCTCAACTCCTTTAGCTACCATGATTAATGGTTTTTCCCCAGCACGGCCCAGCCCCCGGAAGCCATCAGGGACCAGGTTTGGAGCAGGGGCTCACCTGTGACTCAATTTCCTTCAAAATAAACCTTTACTTTCTTAGCTGCAAAAATTTTTTAAAGTTGTTCGTATTTGACAAAGTTGCATTTCACAAAATAACTCCATTGAAATGAAACTGGAATTATGCCCACCGCCAAAATATCAAGCCATCGCTTCATGCTTTGGGGCAGTTTCTACGGAGAGACGACCTCAGAGCGTGTGCGGGAGAAAGCTCCTCCGGGCAGGCAGACTTGGAGATGGGGAGGTGGTGCACAGGCAGCACAGATCTAGAGGGGGTCTCTGGTCTAGCAAGGTGAGTAACACGATGCTAGGAAATACAAAGCATGCCCCTTACATACGTTACTGCTCAGTAAATGTCACTGCTACACAGAAATCCCTACATAGGCGCTGGACTAAGTACTTCCCAAACTTATTTGATAGAGCATCCTATTTCATGGGAAACACACCAAAAATGTGGCAGGAGACACTTGAAAATACATGGGACAGAAATTCCTTCAGAACACACTGAATTGAGAGAAGCAACGTGCACAGTGGTGTGGGGAGTTCTACCACTGACCCAGGTCCCAGCTTCTCTACCTCTCCTCAGAGTGCTCAAGCCCTTGAGTAATCTCGACAATTCAGAAGACTCTCACGTGGGGCCAGAATGCAGTTTATCTAAACTGGGCAGTCGGTCAGCAAGGAAGAGAGGAGAAAGGTACAGAAAAGGGAACCATAGACCCTCCTTTTTCTACTAATGCTCATGTACAAACAGCTAACTTGCTTCCATTTTTTCCTTCAGTAGATTCAGCCTGATGGTAAACATCACCTCAGGGCATATTATTAGACTGAACCAAACATCAGCCTTCAGGGCAGGCACCATATGACTATCCACGGGTCTGCAGACAGACATTCCACAAACTTAAAGAAGGCAGGAAATTCTCCCAACAAAGGGCCTCTGTGAAAAATGTTAAAAGTGAATTGGTAATAAAGTCAGCCCGTTGCTTTCTAATGAGTAAGGCTATACCAGCAATGTTTACTTCAGAGCACAAAAAATGGATGTTCATGTTAATCTGAACCAACAAATAAACCGTCTCCTCGCTGGCATACTTCCTGGTGTAATGGTTTATGCCACCACAAATTCAGGGGCCACGCAGATAAACTTAGTAAGTGAAGCAGGTAGGGCCTAGGAAAACGGGGGCTTATGGGGACTAAAGGGGAGCTAGAGAGTAACAAGCCAAGCCTGGAGGCATTCATGCTCAGTTCAATTAAAACACGGTACTTCCCTCTGCACCCAACTACCCCCAAACAAAAATCAGAAAGGTGCCGTCCAAATTCTGCCCACAGGAGGCCAGTCTGAGACTCTGGAAGAGCCACCTTCCTTAGGAGGATTTGAACATACTTTTCTACCAATGCCTGATGAGCACAGTAAATTTACAAATCGCCAAGCGGTAAAGAGCGAGTGAGCCCAGATGTGTAAGGTAAATGTGCTCAGAGTGGGTGAATCTCTGCAAAGCGTACACACAAACATCATGGGCTCTCAACACTGCATAACCAAGTGCTGCTCAGTGATGCTGGGCAAGGCGTGGCACCGCTCTGAGCCTCCATCTCTTCATCTGAAAATGAAAATACTAACAACAGCCAGGCCCTCTGGGAAGTAGTGAAGGGATGCATTTGTCACATTCAGCATAGAGAAGGCACGTCATGAAATAGCAGTTAGTCACTGTTTTCACAAGGAGGATCTCAGTTACTATTAAAGGTGAGATTTAAAACAATTCAGGTGAGGGCAGGGAGAATTTCACAGGCAAACTATTTAGGTAAATGATGCTGATAACTCCCTTGGGAAGAGCTCCTAATCCCAGCGACTTTCCACAAGTCATGAAAAGATGCTGGTGCCGTCTCATAGACATGCTCAAAGTCCTAAGGAGATAAAAATAAATTAAGTAAACTTAAAAAAACAAAACAACAACAAAAAACCACTGGTACCATTCAAATTTGAAAAACAGCTTATAAACATTTAGCATTAATTCCATAAAATAAATACTCAAATCAAAAGTGAAATTCCAGCCTGGCCGTAGTGGCTCAATGGTTGAGCATCGACCCATAAACCAGGAGGTCAGGTTCAGCTCCCAGTCAGGGCACGTGCCTGGGTTGCGGGCTTTCAGCAGGGGGTGTGCAGGATGATTCTCTCTCATCATGGATGTTTCTATCTCTCCCTCCCTCTTCCTTCCTCTCTGATATCAATAAAAACATATTTTCATAAAGGTGGAAATCCAAACACACAGGATGCTCAGGCATAGCTCCCTGCCAAACACCTCACAATGTGTACAGATGTTTGCCCTCCATAAGTCCCACCTGTTAACTCTCACCTCATCTCCCAGCAGATCACCTTTTGAAGATACTGAACGCTCTCCCCTACAGAAAATTTAAATTCCAACTTTGTTGGATCTTTTTTTTTTATTTTTTAATCCCTGAAGAAACTGGATTGGCAAGGGAAAAAAAAGTGATGAAGTAAGAACACACAGGTGCTTCCTACCTAATTAAGAGAGAAGTTTACAGCTGAACCGGCCGTGAATCACCGTGGTGGGTTACCCACGTGCATCCTTCAAGCAGCACGTAGCTCCAGCCAGAGCCATATTCCATATGCTTTCCTGAAAACTGCTTGGTAAAGCGATGACAATCAGGTAACTAATGGTGGTTCGGCTTCCTGCCTTTCCTCCCTATGGACAGCCCCTTCACTTGTGTTTCCTCGATTCTAAAAATAATTAAGCAACCTTGAAGCAAGAGCCTCGGAGCTCAGCAAATCAAGTGTTGATTTACGTTGAATCAAAATATCCTGTCAGTAGGTAACAAAAGCTAGATGCAAAATTATGTATATGTTACCATTCCATATCAATGATACTGCAATTTTACCTTTAGCTTTAAAACTTTTATCTGGACTGCCGAGTGTTTCTTACATTTCAAATCACTAATGTCAAGAATGTTTAAATTAATCTGTTTTTATTTCATAAACTTATCCAAAGATATTTCTTTTTTTTACATAAATAGAAAAATGCCTAGAAAGATATACATCAGACCACTAACTCGAAGAATGAGGAATTATCTAGGACTAGAGGTTTTGCTTCCCCCCCCCCCCCTATTTTTCTGCAGTATTGTCACCTTTCAGTTTTAAAAAGAAAAAGCCACACAATGAGATGACACTATACATCCATTAGAATGGCCAAATCCAGAACACTGACACCACCAGAATCATTACAAGTAAATTCCTGCACTTAAGCATTTTTAGTAAATGCCCAGAAAGACTCCTGCAATTTAAATGAGAACTTAAATGATTACATCAGGTTAACTTTCTGTATCCTTTTTAAATTGAATTAATTGGAGAGATTATTGGTTAATGAAATTACATAGGTTTCAGGTGTACAATTCTACAATGCATCATCTGTGTATTATATTGTGCTGTATCACATTGTGCATTCACCACCCAAGTCAATGTCTGCACTCTTCACTTTTGCTTATCTTGATTAAAACCTGGGGCTGAAAGCTTTCTCCTGCACATTGCTCCCTGTGAAGACCTGTAAAACAGCCAGCTCCCCAACATCCTGAAACTAATCTCTTTGGCTACAAGTGAGCTGTTTTCACCATGAAACTTAGTGGCTCACCAGGTCAGTTTAAACTTAATTGCTTAAAATCAGAATATTTAACATATTATTCTCCTCTTCAAATTGTCCCTCCTACAAACAAATGTAAGGTAAGGAGAATGCATATAAAAGGTGTTGAAACATTAAATTGTATCACAGGGAGATCTGTTTTTAAGGAAGGATAATGTTCCTCATTCCCCCCCCCGCCCCCCCCCCGCAAAAAAAAAAAACCATAAAACAGAACACAATGAAAACTAGCTTAAAGGGCATAAAATTTGAGTCCCCTTTCATTCTGGCAGGCATTAGAGTATCTACTGAGGCTCTTCACTGCACAGGAAACCAAGTAATATGATGAACATTGATTGGGAAAGCTATCAGTTTTCATGACCCTTGCTTTTCATCAGCTTTTCCTTTGGAGAAAAGTGAATTAATTTCAGTTAATTTAAGGAAGGGTTGTGAGTGTGTCTTTGGTTTTTTTGTCCCAGGAGATAAAATGCTGACTTCTCATTCTGAAATTATATATGTAAGCAGAACTTGGTTTTCATTTCTTAACCCCCAAAATGGAAGGCATGTAGGAGGTAACATGTATATATTCTCATTCATTCATTCTCTCTCTCCCTCTCTTTCTCTTCGCCTTCCATGTTTTTCTCTCTCATTGTGCCAAGTTATTAAAAAAAAAAAAAAAAAAAAAAAGCAACTTTCTCCCATCTGTGTCTTTTGTTAACAGTGACCATTCAATAATTTTCCCCATACTCTTGGTCTCCTCCGTCATACCCAGCTACTGCTCTGAATATCAAAACTACTTCTTAGCCAAATACCCTGGGCCTTCAATCAGCGTGCCTCTTTTAACTGTCTTCACTCTATCCCATTGGATATCATCTTGGAAACTCAGATCTCTGTGGTCACCTGTCCCAACTTCTCATCCAATCTCTGAGTCCCCTCTGAACTTCTGCTTGGCATGACCCAGCCTGGGCTTGGCAAGCTCAGCTGTCAGGGAAGGAACTACATGTCTAGGGCACCACCTCTCATTTTAGAGAGCTTTGCATGTCACCATTACTCCCCATAATTCTGTTTACATCCCTTAGGGCCACTAGAACAAACTGAACTCCATTTATACTTAATAGAGCTGCACTCACTTAATGTCAGTCCCCTACTCAACTCCATTCTGCTGTATTCTTTTCTTCTAACTCAACACTTCAGACTGTGCCCTGAGTTCTCCACGACCTCTGTGATAGTCTTTAAAGACAGAGTGATAATCGAGAAGGGGTTTTACTTCTTCTGAGTTTGAACCATAATCATCACAAGTCATATTGCATCTTCAATCACATTCTGTTAGTCACACATAAACACCACATGAATTTCTAATCTGAAACATCATTCTCTCCTGGGAGTTAAAAATATTTTTAAAACAATACAGTATAATTAATTTTAGTCTGTTTTGCCTCTTAAAGAGATTCTTAACAAATTTATTCAATTTCACATTTCGGAGGGTGGGGGGAAAAAACACACAAAAATTAATGTTAAATTGAATTATCACCCCATAATACATGATTTAATTTATATATACGAAGTACAAAATGGAATTCGTCTGCATTTTTATTTACACTTTTACTCTACTCCACTGCAAAATTATAACTGCACAGAAAATGCAAACACATTTCTTTGGCACTATTTTGACCCACAGCAGAATTACTTAATATGGTTTTGGCAAATTGGAAAAACCCAGCCACATGACCCCTTTCTCAAGCCAATGCAAAATCAGACAAAAATTGATTTGAAAATACAATTTCCTAAATCAGCCTGTATTTTAGCACTGACCTGCAATTTTCTTTAAAATTTTACCAGCATATTAAAATAATCTCCAATCAACACAGAGCTCTTAATTCTCTTGTAATCTTCCTCAAGGGATAATCAAACCATCCAATCAATCTAAGAAGAATCAGTCAAAAATGATTGACAATTGGCTATAACCTACTAATAAAAGTGAAAAGAGCAGAAATGAAAATAAGACTTGACTTGAAAAATCAGTAAAAAGAAACTCAGAAAATACCTGTAGGTTCAGATTCCAATAAAGAAAAGGAAAAAATAACAAGAATAGATTCAATGCTTTCCACAGGTACTGGCCATGTTTACATGGTTGTCTGCATCACCTCATTTAATTCTCAAAACCTCCTCCTGCCTGGGTGGCTCAGTTGGTTGGAGCATCATCCTATACATCAAAAGGTTACAGATTTGATTCCCAGTCAGGGTCAGTCAACCAATCACATGTTTCTCTCTTACATAATGTTTCTCTCTCTCCCTTCCTCTCTAAAATTCAATTTAAAACAACAACAACAACAATAAAACAAAAAACCACTTCCATCATATAGGTAATATTACTAGCACTCTTTTACAGAAACAGAGACTAAAAGAGAAGACATCACATATACAGTTGATAGATCCTCCCTTCCCACAACTAATGGACTGAGAATGACATAAACTCCACCTGCAGTCCGAACATTCCTGAGCCCCTAACCAGGCACCTTATATGGCCTGTACATTGAACCACCAATTAGCACCTGCCAAATATCCTAAGCCCCCAATTCCTAAGTCCTTAGGTCCCTAATCATATGTCTTACATGAAACCACTAATCAGCATGTGCTGAGTGTTCTAAGCCAGTCCCTTCCTTTTCCTCCCCTCAAAAGGTGTGTTTACCCAGCACGTGTGCTCTTTCCCCTCTGGAAGGCAGCCAGCAGGGTCTTCTCCATCAATAAAGCCTGTTTCCTATTTCTGGTCTCCGGCCCTCTATTTCATCTTTCAACAGTCACACAAAGAACAACAGAGCCTTGATCTAAACCCATGGACGAGCCACCAAGGAGAAGGTTTGAAACCTGGTCTACTAAGTTGAACAGTGAGTGTTCCCTTTCCCCTAAAAATCATGTCCACCTGGAACCCCAGGTGCCCTTATTTAGAAATAGGATCTTTGCAGATTTATTGGTTAAGATGAAGTCACACTGGATTAGGGTCAGCTCTACATCCAATGACTGTTATCCTTGTAAGACAAGAGAAACTCAGAGACTTGGAGGGAAGAAAATCATGTGCAGAGGGAGACAGAAATTGGAATGATGACGCTACCAACCAAGGAACGCAAGGACTGCCAGCCACCAGCAGCAGCCAGGAGACAAGAAGGTTCTTCCCAAGCCTTCAGAGAGGGCATGGCCTGGCCGACACCTTGCTCTCAGTCTTGCAGCTTCCAGGACTGTGAGAAAATAAGTTTCTGTTGGTTTCAGCCACCCTGATTGTGGTCCTTTGTTATGGTAATCCTAGGTAATCAAAACACCAGGGAAGAGAATGTGATGATTCCATGTCATTTCTGCCTGAAGAAAACCTATAAACAGCGGGACAGTATAGGGACCAACAAGTCAGAAGATCACCAGGTCAGTGTCAGATAACCCCAGTTTGTAAATGTCTCTGATGAGCTCTGGTGGCATTGCACATAACAGTAAAACATAACATGCTTTTCCTTCATAGCAGGAACATCTGGTCATGTGGGATGTGAGAGATTCACAACAGAAGAGATTTGCAAAAGATAGCCTCCCTGAGGGCTGAGAGCACTTAGACAAAACTGGATTATTCCAAACGAGTGTGCAAGTTTGGTTCCAAGATCCCAGACCCATGTGCCCCAGGCAAAGGATCTCTAATTCTTCACTCCAAGACCTATGCTTGGTCCATCCACTCCAATCGTATCTATCCACCCACCCATGCATACAACTGTCAAGCCTGCATGCAATACACACAATAAACAATAAACATGATAAAGAACCTACTAGGTGCCTGGTACTGTGCCTGCTCTTAGAGATACAGTGGCACAGATAACAAACATAGGACCATTCCTTAGGGCATTTACCCCCCAGCAAGAATGAGAGACATTCAATAAGTCATTTCAAGTGAGATGAGAATGACCAGGGACTTGGAGAACGTTGTGAGGGCTATGAGATGAGGCTGGTCAGGCTGTGCTGCACACAGGCACCCGGCCAGGAACATGTGGGCTAACGTGCAGCCCTCTCCATATGTACAGTCTGACAGGGAGTGTTATTTCCTCATTACCACAAAGAAGCAGTCTGAGCTAGTGTCAGCCCCGAAGTCATAGGGGCGGGGATC
Source organism: Pipistrellus kuhlii (assembly GCF_014108245.1). Classification (NCBI taxonomy): domain Eukaryota; kingdom Metazoa; phylum Chordata; class Mammalia; order Chiroptera; family Vespertilionidae; genus Pipistrellus; species Pipistrellus kuhlii. The sequence continues at coordinate 5,080,023 of NW_023425416.1, read as the reverse complement.
AGATATTGCAGAAAGCATCAGTGAATTAGGATTTTGTATTGAGTAATAGGAAGTAATCGAAGAGATTTTTATCTTCAACTTATTGGTGGAGGGGAGCAGAGGAGTGACTTAACTTACCCAACATCATTTCATCACTTGCATAATTCAAGGAAATGTATAAACAGATGAAGCTAACACCATCTGTAAAAATCTCATTTTGACTCCTGAAAAAGTGCATTTAAAACCTTATACAATCTGTCACTTTTTTCATTCTTTTAATTTTAGAAAAATGTAAATGGTTCATTAATCAAATGCTCTTTCAATTAACTAAAGTAGAACCACCAGCCCTATTCAAACCTGTTTTCCCTTTCCACATACCAAGTTCTCACCTTCAAGAGGTGCTACTGAAGATCTCAAATGACAAAGGGCTGGGTCTGTTCTCCCCATCCAGGAGATTGTAAAGTTGAAAAATTAAGCCTGTCACTTGAAGATATATGTGTCCAGCTTCAGGAATTTCTAGCATCAGATCAAGCAAGAATATCACTGGGAGACAAATCTATACAGTGTGGGGATTCTAAGAGAAGCTATCATTTCCTGGCAGAAGCCAGGAGGCCTAGTAACACAAGGTCAAAGGGAGGCCAGTTTGCTGGACCATCAGAGCCAGTTTGCTGGGCTCCAATCTCACAAGACCCATCTGACACAGCCTGTCTCTGATCTGATAGCTTAAGAAGCCCACATCCACTGAAACCGGTTTGGCTCAGTGGTAGAGTGTAGGTCTGCAGACTGAAAGGTCCCAGATTCGATTCCGGTCAAGGGCATGTACATTGGTTGCGGGAACATCCCCGGTAAGGGGTGTGCAGAAGGCAGCTGGTCAATGTTTCTCTCTCATCAACGTTTCTAGCTCTCTATCTCTCTCCCTTCCTCTCTGTAAAAGATCAATAAAATATATATTTTTTTAAATAAGAATTAAAAAAAAAAAAAAAGGCCCACATCCTACACTCCATGCCTCTGTTCCTCAGATGACAATAAACAGACGTGCCCACTTCACTGTGAGGATTTATGAGTTAATACTGTCAAGTGCTTAGAACCATGCCCAACACGTAGGAAGTGCTAAATAAAAGTTATCTTATTATTTTCCACTTAGGGCATCATGATGAATTTTCATATATAAAATTCTTTGAGAAGACATGCAAATAGATTGAGCTCTCTGTATTCCAGTCTTTCCCAATCCCATCCACCCCTCAACCCCATCCTTTCCCCTTCCCATTCTTTCCCCGCCCCCAAAAACACTTCCTGTCCCTGGGAGCTCAGGTCCTGCCCAGCTCACCGCAAGCCCCATATGAAAGCCCCAGAAAAAGCAGGTCTATATGAAAGCCGCCTTCAGCTCTGCAGCTCCTCAGCGATGGGATCAGCCTTGATATTTTTTGTGAAATTTAATCCCAAAGCAATAATTTAATCCCAGCACAATAAAAGGCCTCAGTCCAGGTGTTGTTTTATGTTTATTTATGCGTAAGAAATTGGCTGGAAGGTTAAATGAGATGACAATAATGGGCACCACACCCAGACTTGGTGTAAAAAGTCCACCTTTTCCCAACAAGAACCATTATAAACAAGACAGGGCCCGTGAAAACAATTCCCCAATGCAAATCCGGGAGAACAATGGGGACTTTGTTCAGGATTAACACAACGTGGTTCCTTCCTTTTTCAAGTTACATGACCTAGAACACTAACTGATACTCAACAATTGGGACATGTTGGTTAAAGTGGTAAAAATGAAGAACCTAATCCTCTTAAAATAATATAAGAAGAAGATAATAATGAGCTCACACTTACATAGCTGTAACTATCCTTAATGCATTGACTCATTTAATCCTTAGCCTTTAAGGTAAATACTTATATCCCCGTTTTTCAGATGAGGAAACCCAGATACCAAGCATTAAGTACCTTACCTCATTCAACTAGTAAAGAGGGATTCACATCAAGAGTTTGGATCCAGCCAAAACCGGTTTGGCTCAATGGATAGAGTGTCAGCCTGTGGACTGAAAGGTCCCAGGTTCAATTCTGGTCAAGGGCATGTACCTTGATTGCGGGCACATCCCAGTAGGGGGCGTGCAAGAGTCAGCTGATCAATGATTCTCTCTCATCGATGTTTCTAACTCTCTATCCCTCTCTCTTCCTCTCTGTAAAAAAATCAATTAATTTTAAAAAGAGAGAGAGAGAGAGATTGGGTTCAAAGTTTATGCTCTTAACCGCTATTCACAAGCATGATTATGGTGAGGTATTTTTATGTTTTAAAATGTTACTTCTTTTACAGCCTAGTCTATTAAAAGAATTTATGTTTGCTTCTGACCCTGCAGCATTATCTAGACAAATATTAACCAAACTTCAGCCACTGAAGAGCCAACTGATACGTGTCATACTTGAAAACACCTGTTATTTATTCACATGTTTAAATGAACTCATTTCTAACCTGAATAAATTTAAATTTCTTTCATTACTGTGAGACAAAAAATCAGTATCATCTATTCTGACTAAAAGGTAGCACTAAAAAGAAATACATCTTCTTTTTTTTTTTTAATATATTTTATTGATTTTGTACAGAGAGGAAGGGAGAGAGATAGAGAGCTAGAAACATCGATGAGAGAGAGTCATCGATCAGCTGCCTCCTGCACAACCCCTACCGGGGATATGCCCGCAGCCAAGGCACATGCCCTTGATCGGAATCGAACCCGGGTCCCTCAGTCCCCAAGCCGACGCTCTATCCATTGAGCCAAACCGGTCTCGGCAAGAAATACATCTTAAGTAAAAGAATGTTATTAAATTTCTAGCTAAAAACTGTCATTTGCAGAGGGTCCACACCTGGTTCTCTCCTTCTCACTGCTTCTCTCTGCGGAACAGGAGGGTCAGCAAGGCCGAAAGACAGTAAGAACCTCTGGCACCCAAAAGGCCTGGACATCATCACTCCAGGAGGGTGACCTACACGGGGAGCGGCTTGCCAGATTCGACGGCATGTCTGCCAATCGCCAAGTACCGTGGGTACCACACTTTAGAAAACACTGCTTTAAGAAGCATTAAGGAGCAGAGATGGCAAATGTAGATTTATTTGCCCATAAATCAAGTTATCCCTGCAGGTTTTGTACATTATGAGAAACCACAAAGGTAAATCTGAAGGACTGCTTCTAGGTCCCTCGATCAATGGTGAAATGAGCTGCAGAGGAAAACCAAGCCTGGCTGGCAGGTGTCCCTGGGGAAAGGACAGGTGGTGTGGGCTGACCACAGATCCACACCAGCCCAGATGGGACATGGGTCCGAGGGCAGGGAGGGCCTCTGAGCTGTGTTCCTGACCCAGGAAGGACAAATCCAGGGAAGGAAGGGAGCCGGGTCTGACCACACCTGGTGCTCAGGAAACAACTGCTTCACACAGCAGGTCCCTCCCCGGGAGGCGATCGGCAAAGGCTGGAGGTCTGAGAAGTAAGTTGATCCCAGGCGGTGGTACCACCTTGTTTAAAAAAAATGTTTATATCCTAACATGCAACATTTATTGCTTTTACATGAATCTGTTGTCTTTCTCCCCCCACTAGGATGAGAATATTTTACTGTTTTGTTCCCTGATGCACAATGAGGAGAACAATGCCTGACACATAACACTCACCTGAATAAAGTAATGAATTATTTCCTAAGAGTTGTGGAAATTTACAGCTGGAAGAGAGAAAGTTTAGGGAAAATGCCATCAACCTTTAAACCTCCGAATAATTCTCTGTGCCTTACGGAGATTACAAATGGTGCCCTAAAGTCAGAAAGACCCGTTTGGATCTCAGATTCAGGTTTTGGGTAACCTCAGAGCTCACCGAGATGTCCAAAGAGAAGGAGAACCCAAGTATATGGAAATAAAGGCCGTATTAACATGGTGTGAGACACAGCGCTTATTTCAGACTGTGCTCTTTAAATAACATGTGTAAAAGGGCTTTTAAAACTCCTAACCCCAATGACCCATTATCCACCCTCATTTACAATCACTATCTTATCAGTCCTGACTCCTTACTGTGTGTGGAACTCAGTGGTGGCAGGAGCCGCCTGAATTAACACCAGACAGCCAATCCTGTGCAGCTCTTTCCAGCTCTGTGTTCAGCGCCTGCACATTAGTCACTTCATATTGGCCTTGGAGGGAGTGTTTACACAATGGAAATGGGCAAACTACAAATCAGCTCTCCCTGCCCAGGGCACGTTGTTAACCATTAACCAGTACACCGGGCCACAACTGAGAACAGAATTAGGGCAACAGCAATTTAAGGTCAAATTGACAAGTGAGAGAGACATTTAGAGGGCATCAGTTTACGGAGCACAGGGTAATCCTTGCGGCAAGCACTTTGCATATGTGGCTGTTCAACTGCTTCCTTCCACCTCAAGACTCCAAAATTCTGTTAGACCCATCAAACCACATTAGGTCTAATCCCCAGCGTACTAAACTCTAGAGAAAAATGGGTCAATGTCTTCTTTTAAATGTGAAAAGTGCAGTTTCTCCTTTGAAAAATCTAGCTTTCAAGTAAAAATGCAAGGATGGTAGGAGCTGTTACCTAAGGAAAACTATGGTTCTTATTCCAGCCTCAGGCAAAACAGTGAAATCATTTTTGTTCTTCAAAAGATCCTTGGAAATGAAGATTTAGTCTGCATGAGTTTTCAGGAATACACAGATTGGGGTTGGGGGAGCTGGCGGGGGGAGAAGGGGGTACGTAAAAAGTTATCACTGATGCCTTTCAATGTATTCGAAGAAAAAGGCAAGTGGGACACATGCAGGAGGCAGCCAATCAATTCTCTTTCATCATTGATATTGCTATCTCTCTCTCTCTCCCTCTCCCTTCCTTTCTGAAATCAATACAAATATATATATATATATTTTTAAATCACCTGGCTGGTATTGCTCAGTGGTTGAGTGTTTAGCCATGATCCAAGAGGTCCCCTGTTCCATTTCTGATGTAGGCCCATGCCCACATTTCAGGAGTCAATCGCCAGTAGGGAGACATTCAGGTGGCAGCCGATAGATGTGTCTCTCTCATCAGTGTTTCTATTTCTCTATCCTTCTCCCTTCTTCTCTCTCTAAAATCAATAAAAATAGATTTATTTTTTTTAAAGTTGGTGATCTTCAATGTGGAAGTGTACTACACAAGGCATGAATACAAAAACAGAATTGTTTGGGGCAGCAGGGAGCTCTCAAAAGTCTGGCTACCACAACCAACTAGATTAGCACACAGACTCTCTGAGACTTAAAACACTTAAGTTTTATGTAAACTTGTTTGGAGTAAAAAGAGAGAAAGACATCTTGGATGAGCCAGTGTTTATTATTTTTGGTAGCCTGCACTGGGAAGAAGGGAATAAATGGGGTATAAAACACGTTCCTGTTCCTTCACAAAGTTGAACCTAAGTGAGAAGCTGACACTTGCACATGAAATAATTAGAGAGCAATTAGGGTGACAAATTGATTCTAACTGCAATATAGGCTCAGAAAAGAAAGAAATAAGAGGGTGGGTGAGCTAGGGAAAGTTTTTCTTAAGTTAGCACCTGTAACCAACTATTTTATAGACTACAGGTAAGACTTCTCCTAAAAACCACTTGATGTTAACAAGTGATTTAACAGTTCTAATGGCTCAGCAAATCTAAGAAAAAGTCTTCCAAACTAAGGGTATCATTAGGACCCTATTCTACTGGGCTATTTCTTTGAGGCCAGATTGCTTGGCTGAGCAGGAGGATTAGAAGGGGGAAGAGTGGAAGAGTGAGGACAACATTCCAAAAAGGAACATCAAAATCATCTTGTGAGCAAACGCCTGTACTGAGTCTGCACCAATCTGATCTGCATCGCACAAGTGCTTCTTTAACACCACCACTGAAGGCCCATCACTGGACACATAGACAGACAGCAGTCCTGCCTCCTACAGTTTCAGAAGTTCTGATGAAGGAGTGATGAGTGACACTATGACAGGGAAAGCAAAGGCAATCATTAAATCACAAAGGAGGGCTTTAGGGTATTGGCCAGCAAGAGCACCCTTACTGAATGCCAATGAGGCTGAAATCGCTAGTACGGCCGAAACCGGTTTGGCTCAATGGATAGAGTGTTGGCTTGGGGACTGAAGGGACCCGGGTTCGATTCCGGTCAAGGGCATGTACCTTGGTTGTGGGCATATCCCCAGTAGGGGGTGTGCAAGAGGCAGCTGATCGATGATTCTCTCTCATCGACATTTCTGGCTCTCTCTCTCTCTCCCTTCCTCTCTGTACAAAATCAATAAAATATATTGGGGGGGGGGGAGAAAAGAAAGAAATCACTAGTGCATGTAGCAGTTAGCTGGAAGAAGAGGCAAGAACATATTCCAATTAGAGAGAAGTACGTGTTCTCAGGACAAAAGCTGGAGAACAAGATGAGTGTAAGGAACAGAGAGAAGCTTTGTGGTTAGACTGTAAAGTGAAAGGGGACAATGGAAAGAGTAAAGAAAAGTTTTTGGCAGACAGAATTCTCTGCAGCAAATCCCATCAAGAGGTGGAGTCTGTTTTTTCACCATTTGAATTTTGGCTGATGGCAGGAGAGTGGGGGAAGAGGTGGGATTAGGACTTGCTTTGACCAATAGAATGTGGAGAAGGTGACACTGTGTGACCACTACAGCATGGGCCTCCAGGGACCTTGCTTCTAGAGAACTTCACAATTTTGAAACACTGCCCTGACACCACAAGTAAGGAAGCCAGTCTAGCCTAATGGAGGTGAAGAGAACATGTTGACAAGAAGCACAGAACAGCAAGGACTGGAGGCCAGTCTGAGGGAAACCACCTTGACCTTCTACCACAATCACCTTTCCTGTTAAATGTAAAAGATGAGTCAGCCCCAGTGAAACAAGCCCAGGAACTATCTGGCCAACCCAAATAATCATGAGAAACAACAAATGTTTGAGTTTTTGTTTTTGTAAGCCGCTGAGCTTTGGTGGACTCGTTAGGCAGCAAACAGCAAGAGACCAGGTCATTCGGAACCAGGTTAAGGATGTTCCGAAATCATTCCGAAATCAATGGAGAGCCATGGAAAGGTTTTAAGAACAGAGTATCATCATCCATTAGCACCACACACCTAGTGCCTAGGCCAATGAGCTTTCCAACGGCTTATAACTCTTATAATGTGGTCAGGGCAGGGCATTGTCCACAATACAAAATATGGTAGTCAGAATTCATCCATGTTTTAATGGATGTCTGCAATCCATAGTAAGTCAACTGTAAATCATTCTTTCATCTGAGAAGTGAGTACATTTCAATTAATTGTGACTAGTAAAGGAGGGAAGACTTTCCAAAGTATCCTGTTCCTTGTATCTTTAAATGGCAAAGATGGGAACAGAGAGGGGCTTAGAAGTGAAGGTACATAAAGGCTTACTATACCAAGGGATTGGGCCATCAATAAAGCAAAGAATAATTATACTTATCTTGCCAATCAAAAATAAAATAAAGAAAATTCAGCAAAATTTGAATCAAACTGCTAAAAAAAATATGTATCTAATTTTCTCAAAGGACAGTTATCTTTCATCCTAGAGATAAACAAGCTTGTACAGCTTACCAAAAGCACAGCTTACACCAGTGTAGCAATTCCAAAGAGAGAACCTCATCAAGAAAGTACGCCAGCAGCACTGGCCCGATGGCTCCGTTGCTTGGAGCATTGTTCCGTACACCAAAAGGGTGCAGGTTCAATTCCTGATCAGGGCATATACCTTGGGGTGTGTACAAGAGGCAACCAATCAATGTTTCTCACTCTCATCACTGTTTCTCTTTCACTCTTCCTTCCTCTCTCTGTAAAATCAATGAACATATCCTAGGGTGAGGATTTAAAAAAAAAAAAAAAAAAAAAAAGCCGAAATTCCAATAGCATGGTATTACTGCCTGAGATTTCAAAGAGCTAGCAAAAGAATAGCAGCCAAATACTTGAAAATGCTTTCAACCCTCCTGCTCCTCTGGTTATACTCCCTTGCCCTTTTCCCAAAATGTCCAAGGCTTGCTGCTTTGTCTGTTTTGAATGGCAGTGCACAGTGTTCAGCTAAGGAAGTCCCTCCTTCCTCAGCTGGCTCACCAGGAAACTGTCTGGAAGTCAGTGTTTGCCGGGAGGCGGCCCGAGTGCCCACGGGAGAGAGGGAGTGGAGAACACACCTGGCAGGCAGGTCCGTGAACGACAGGCGGCACATGTGGCCACGGACAGCTCAAGCAGCCACGGCAGCCCGGGCAACTGTGTGCCCGTGTTTGTATATGGCACACCCACCATTCACTGTCCCTCACCTGCTGGATACAATTTTTAAGGCACACCTTTTACTTGATTTTATTTATTTTTTACATCCAACTTAGCCAACTTCTAACAAACAGGACAGCTATTGAAAGGGATGAGGTTTTATTCAAAGAAGAGGGAAGAGACAGATAACAAAATAACATAAAATTAAATAAGAATTTTATCTGAAGGACATTATTCTGTTAGATGGCTACGTTAGCCCAGAAGGTATTTTTCTGAAATCAAGCTCAGTAAATTTAATTAAAAACAACAACAACAACAAAAAACCCAGAATATGGCAATTTTTAAAATTTATTTTTATTTATTTGTTTTTTCAGAAAAAGAGAAGTACATGAACAAAGGAACATGAACAAAATAATACTCTTCTAGTAATAAAGTATGACCATATAGCCTGACTTAAGAAGCATATTCTATATTAATGTCATTCTAACCCCCTTCCTCTCTCAAGTTCACGTATATACAAGGAAGATAAATTCCAAGCACCTAAGAAGATTTTTCAATCATCCAAGTTAAAAATAAAACAGTTCTGTCATGAGAAACCAAGAACTTGATCTGTGAAAAGGATGATTTCTTTCCCTTCTCCTTAGCTGAGTCAAGTGTTACGGAATGGGGTGGCATTCTGAAATGTTAAAGGCTCTGTCCTGGCTCCTCTGCTCAAGGTGAGTCAGGACTGCATAGAGCCTGTGACAGGGTGAGCAACCTGGGAAGTCTCCTTCAGTCCTATAATGGCATCGTTAAAATGACAACCTCCCACCAGTCACATTCGGTGACATGGCTGCTCCTTGCCTTTCTGCATTTAGACAGGACAATTTAAAGCCCAGAATACAATAAATTACAATAAAGCATCAAGCATGCATCCTTGAAGAGACTGCTCATCACGAACACGCTAGGACAGTCTAACATCTGAGGCCTCAAGGTGCACTTGTCCATCGGTGTAACTGTGACATAAGATTTATTTATAGTTTTCCGGAGACTCATTAAACATTTCCTGAAATGAGACCGCATCGCTGAAGTCATTTTATTGTTGTAAGATGGCAGGGCACAAAGGGGCACCAGGCCTCAAAGACGGAAGGTTCTGCTGGGTCTTTGCAGCCAAGGGCGGGACACGTTTTTACTGAGGATGCAGCCATTGTACGTAGACAGCAAGTATCTCTCCCTCTGTTATATCCTGTCCTGTTTAACTCATCAATTTAGGAGCCTCTCAGCTGCTGCCACTAGGAACTCTTTTGTGCCTGCCCCTCAAATCCTTTCATTATGACTCTGTAGCTAGAGAACAACATAGACCCATCCACTGATACTTGAAACTAGCACAAATTGTGCATGGAACGGGCTATTCAGATCATCATCAAAACACACTCTTTTTTAATTTATTGTGGACCCTCATTTGGACATAAAGAGTCGTTTTATTTATTTATTTATTTTTTTTATTGCCTCTTGCAAGTCCTGTATATTTCCACATTCTATTACTATGGGCTGGAAGATCAATAGCAAATATAGTATCTTTATTATTTGTAAACATACAAGCTACATTTTACTACCAAGATTATTTCATACTCTCCCATGTTTACACTGTGAGAGAGGGAAATCAATAATCAGAAAGATCACCAATTCTAATTCTGGACAAATCACGAACAGCTAAGTGTACTAGTAGACAGCTATAGACAATCTAGAATTCCTGACAGACAGACTGAATCATTTCAAGGTATTCCAAAGGAAAACACTGTCACATGGCCTGAAAGATGGTTCGTTTCCTAACCTCAGAGGAAATATTTCAATGGGGAATGCTCAGTTAAGAGCCTATCTGAATTATTAAGTAGGAATGACCTGGGCTATATAAAATGCTGACTCCTACTCCTCCATCACTCAGAGCAGTTCCTCTGATCTTCCTTGGAATGTGTCATCTGCATCTAAGAACCTACAAGAAAGGAGGGTGATTGATTTGGGGAGTAAAAGCATTTACGCAATGATGGTATCAAGTAGTTTGGGGCTAATGAGGATTTGGAAGCAAAGCTGACATTCCTCATACTCTTTGAACATCAGCGAGTGCACTGTGGCCAACTGATAAATGGCTGCTTATAATATTACTAGGTTTCTGGGTCCCTTTATAGTCTCTGAGCATAAAGAGAGCATAAAATAAGATAGAAAAATCTTAAGTGATTAAAACAAAACAAAAAAGTCAGAACAGAATCTCTGAATGTCAGTGGGAAAGGCTGCAGGTCGCCTGATGTCTGTCCTACCCCTTTGGCTCTTAGTAACAGAATACTCAGCATTGGCAACCAAATGCCAAGAGCTGGGCGAGACAAGCAGCATGGAGGGAAGGCCATGTCACACACACCAACCAGGAAGCAATTCTTCCAAACTCACTTCTCTTTATCCCAAACAAAGCACAGCTCCCAGGGAAAGCGCCCCCAGCCATGCCCACTCGAAGAATGATCTCTCTATGCCATGCTTCAGCAAAGAATGGGAGTCTCCTGGGATTCTTTCCCCATCTTTAAGATAGGTAACCTTCCTTTTTAATGTTATTGGATATAACGAGTAAGCAAAATATATGCAAAGCACATATCACAATGCCCAACCTAGGACAACCTGAAATGTTACCCAGGATTGGGTTTGTTCATATTATAGTACGTTTCGCTAGGAGGTCTCTGAACATCTCACAGACTCCAAACCCGAAAAGGCCCTCTCCAAGTTCAACAATTTTCCTGACAATGGATACCATCTCTCACCTCTTCTCTCCACCACTTCGGCATCTGCCCCAAATAATTTGCAAATGGACATGAAACCATAGCCAAGAAAAATAAGCTTAATGGCACCATGGAGCAAATATTGAGAACATGGTGGCTCCTAGTGAGAAACCAGACAGGTCGCTATCACAGAATGACATCGGCGTGTCCTGAGGCAGCTTTCCCAGCCTTCTGGGAGTGGCATTAAGTTTGCGGCTGGATAATTCTCTGTTGGGGGAGCTGTGCTGGGCATTGTGGGATGTTCTGGCCGAATCCCTGGACTCTATCTCTAGGTGCCAGGGGCACCCTCCACATTGTGACAATAAGTGTGTCCAGCCATCACCCGGGTCCAGCACAGACCCCATGGAGAGCCACTGCTGCTCTAACACCAGAATGCAAGAACCAGAGCTCTACAGCTGCAGCCGGTGGGCGTGGCTTCTCCCATAAGCCAATGAGAACACCTCTTCAGGAATGGCCAGTGATTTCCCATGGCTGTGGGGCATTAAAGGAACAGCATTCACTTTCTCAGAGAACACTACTTCTTCTGTGGAAGGAAAACATTCATTATCTCATGTAGAAATTTTTTCAATAAATAAAATCTTTTAAATAAGTAAATATACATTTTAAAGCCATAAAGGAAGCCCTTTGGATATTATATCTCCTGTCTACAAGAAACTTCTAGAAAAAAAAACTTTCAGCTCATAAAAAGAAAAACTACATGCCTGAATTGCTTATTCTTTATAGCATTAAAAAAAAAATAATAAGCAAAAGTTGGGGAGGGGTAGTTTATTCAACAATAGAGAATTGGTTAAATATAGAGTGCCAAAATGTTGGATAACAGAAAAATATATAATAACTGAGGAAAATATAATAGAAAGTAGGAACTAAAATCTTCACGTTACAAAATGTATGAAAAGCAACAAATTTGTTCTCAAATTTGGAGACACAAACATAAACATATCTAACTGGGAAGACTGTGTACCAATACTGGTTCACTGGCCTCTCTCCTCCACATTCTGATTCTGAAGGCCCAGGAGGTGCCTGAGAATCTGCATTTGGAATGATCACCCTGAAGCTTCTGAGCTGGTGGACTATGCACCATCCAGTCATTCAGGGAAAATTTACTGGGTACCCTGGTTTATCAAGAGCTAAAACAGAGAAGTGAATAAAGCCATGCTTGGAGTGGTAATAATTTTTTATTAATTCTTCTAAATTAAAATAGTTATTCACATAAATTTGAAAAAAAAAAATTCAAGAGCTGAACTGTCCCTGCTGTCTAATTGTTTTTCACATGAGAAAGAAATCACAGGAGCCAGCCCTCCAGCGGCCCCTGAGGTCAGCCTGCAGGGTACAGGGAGGGTGAAAGTGAGCTGGCCCCAGGGCGGGCAGACAGCTACCAGGAGAGGCCCTGGCATTTCCTGCCCGGCTGCCTGCCCTCCCAGCAAACAAGGGCAGGGTGACACCTGGAGATCAGAAAGGTGGTAAGGAGAACAGAGAATGTGCTACCTCACCCCTCGAAGAGCGTAGTGAAGGAACATTTAGAACCCAGCTCCTCCTCTGCTCCTCTGGCTGCAGCCACTGACCTCTGAACTCGGTGCCTGGTGGAATTTGTCCTTGCCTTTCCTGCATTTTATCATTTAAGTCCTGATGTGGAACACTGAAACGTCACTGCATCCTGTTTGGGCCTTTTGTTTGTTTGTTTTCCTTTGGACACAAATTTCAGCTTCTCCGGGTTAGAGAAAGGCAGAGGCAGGGTGGAGTGAAATTCAGCCTGGGCATGAGCAGCAGCGACGGGGACAGCGCCATCTATTTGTCCTGGCATGGCATTCGGGAGCTGCTGGTTACGCCATCTGCCCACAAGCAGGCAGGCCTTGCTGCTTTGCAGTCATCCGTTTCTCAAAAATGGTGTCCTGGACACACAAACATATGCATATACACATATACAGACAGACACATGCACATGCATACACATGTAGACACACATATGCATGCACACACTTATACACACATGCATGCACACACAGACACAGATACATACACACACATGCACGCACACAGACACACACAAGCGCACCACCCCAGTCTCAGTCAGCACTGACTCCAGAAGAAATAGGACCAGGCACAAGCAAATGAAAACAAAAGATGCAAGCCACATGGAACAAAACAAGCAATGATTTTAAATACTAAACGTGTGCTTCACCTACAGAGTAAGAAACTGCAGGAAAAAGGGAATAACTGGAGAATTTTATCTAGCCAATGGGCTTATACAGCACACTTTCAGAGTTAAAGTGACAAAACCATGAAAGCTAAACAATATCCAACATTCCACCACAAAAGTGTTTCACCTCAAGTATTTTGCTGGAATTAATTCCAATTTACAACTAAATGTCAAGGTAATTGGTTCCTTTCTATATTGGGCTATTTGGTGCCCTAAGATCTTCAGGCCCTGAGTAACTTATCAAATACCATTTTATCCTGATTGTAATGGAAAGTAATTCCACAGTTTGTGCTGTCTTGAGTCCCTAAAAAAACCTTGAATTCTAATGTGGCAGGAGAATTGGAGCCATAAGCTACAGCGAACAGCCCCTGAGGGACTAAGATGGCGCTCTGTCCCTGCCCCTGCCTGCCAGCATCACAGAGTCTGGGGGTCAGAATTTCTAAACCCCAACAGATCGGCAGCCTAAGGTGGGGCCAAGGGGTGAGTAAGCAGCAGCATTTCTCTAAATCCTGGCAGGAGATAACTGTAAGGATTCATAATCCTGTATTTATATCTTAAAACCATCAGGTGAACACACTGAGACAATCTATCAGAGAATTATGTGCTCAAATTACATTAATTATAAATGTACCTTTCTGACTAAGGACGTTTTAAGTAAAAGCTTTAATCAATAAAACATTTTTTTAAATCCTTGGCAATGAGTTCTGGACCGGGCTGGACTTGACCTGAGCCCCCTGAGCTCCAGAAAGGGAGTCTGTTCAAGGCAGGTGTGCTCTTGCGCTTGCTCTCACTCTCTTCACAACATCAATGCAAATGATAATGTTTTTATCAGGTAAGGATAAAAAACAATAACCAAAATAATAAACTGCTGAAGTAAAGTTTATGGTAGCTCTGAAATGGGGTTGGAAGTCACTTGACCAGTCTTTCTACACGAGAGTCCGTGTTAGACCCAAGAGCCTGAAAATTCTTAGAAACTTCAGTTAGGGCTAACTCAAAAAAAAAAAAAAAAAAATCATCAAAATCAAAGTTTGGTTTCTGGAAACCTTTCCTTTAAAAAATAAGACACTCTTCAAACTGCCTTGGCTTACTCAATTCATGATTACCATGAATCATGCCACTGAAGTTTATGGCCAAAGCCAATGACTGAACTGGATCCCCCAGTCTCCTCTATTGGCCCCATGACCATCCCAAGTAGATGGCAAGACCGGAGTGAATGAGGCACCGAGTAAAAGACAGCAAAGAAGGCAACTGACACTCCCTCAGGTTTGCCCTCACCGCCCTGTCTGTCTTCTTCCAGCGTGGATTCCCCTCCTGGACGCACTGCTACTTCCCTTGTAATAATCTGTTATTATTTAACACGAAAAGAGTGAAGGGAAGAATAGGTAATAGAGGCATGCCGTTTGGACAACTGTGTCAACCCTCTTCACGTCTGTTCCTCGCGGGTCAGTTGGGGAAGGGACCGGACAAAGGTAGTTTGGACGCATGGCCAGTAAGGTCTGAGTGACAGGGAGGTTCTTAGCTGTCAGTCACACCGGGAAGTGAGTCAGTGGCCTGAGTGGGCGTGGCCTCTGCAAGGGCTCGAACCCTGAATACTTACACTCCCTGGTAAAGCGAGTTTGCTCTCTTGGCTCTTGGCTTGCTTGGGACTCTGGCTGCTGGGGGCCCCTCCCCCTGCATTTGCCCACATGGCCCATGGCCCTGAGGGCCCCACACAGTGGACTGAAGGACTGTAACCAGCCTGATGCTCTGTGGACCCCCTGTAATATGGAATGGAAGGCCAGACCCCGGCCTGCTTTTGGCTCTACTGGAGCCACAGCGGCACCTTTCCCAAGACAGGACTAAGGGACATGGGACTTTGGAACCCGAGGACTGTGACTCCACGCAAATACAGTCCCTGAATCATTCTCCCCTGGGGCTTCTGAAATGTGGGCTTCAGTGGTGTCTGCGAACACCACTCCCAGGAGCCATGGGGGAACCCCACAGGTGCACTCAGCCAACAACACTCCCAAGGGCCCAGATAGCGTTCGGCTGTAACGTTTATTCCCTCCACTCATTAACATGCAAGTGCGAATGTGCATGTGAATCCACTCCACACCTGCAGCGTAACCCTGAGCAAACTCTGTCCCCGGTGTTGGTTGCTAACGTCTAGAATAGTGTCTCATACACAGTAAGCATCCACCAAACATCAGTGCAAGGAATAAATAAATAAATTCTATTTTCTGTGGTTATTGCTACTACTTGCCTGGAAATTGCTAAGCTTCTGCTAGGTGTACCATTAAAAAAAAAAATACACTGACACACCAGCTTCCATCTGAGTGAGCATTTAGATTTGTCCAATATTATTGTTCCATTTTACCAAGACCACAACTGCTCAAGAGCAGGAAATGAACCTTTCTTTCTTTCAGAAGCCCTAGCACCGAATAATGCTCAGCCAAGGAATGACACATGCATCCAGGTTTCTAGGGGCCAAACGAGTTTAACATGCTCTCCCGAGTGGGAACTATGCCTATTGCTCATGGGCAGAGTTAACCTATTGTATCAGAACGCTCTCCACGTCTACCTCACCCCCTTGCTTTTAGACTCAGTATCTAGGAAAGAGTAAACTGGGTCAGGAATAGCAACTTTATTGGTTCATAACTTTTTCAGAGTGTGTCAATGTGAACTAAAGGAAATGAAAAGGCCACATCCAGTATCCAAATCAGAGGCACATGTTAGCTATGAAGGTGAGCCCACTGCCCAAGTGGCTAACTGACCGCTGGCTGAATCGCTGAGCTGCCTCTGGAAACGCAGCCTGGAGGGTGTTTCTAACCACCACCAGCCCATGGGAAGCGTGAAGCCCCACTGAGCCTTCGTGGGAAAGGCCCCCACGTGGATCTGCAAAGCCTCTCTAGCCCCCCAAACACCAAAAAGACCAGGCCCGCACCTGCCCTGGCATGTGTGTGACAGAGAGTCCAGGAAGGTCAACTGGGAATCCAGGAAGGAAGGGACTAGGGCACCAGAGTAAATCAAGCCCAGCAGCACCCCAAGGGGTTTGGGAGGGGAAAAACAAATAAAACCCTCAAAACTCACGTGTAAGCTAAATCCCACAGTGCTGAAGGTTTGCTCAAGGAGAAATGTGAGACACTTTCCTCTCCAAGAATGTGTAAATCCCTCTTCAAAGGATGAAATGGAAGTTACAAATTTCTGCCCCCTACTGGTCTGCAAAAGCTTCACTGGAGCACACAAAGCCCCAGCCAGAGTCTGTTCCATTGTCACTATTGCAGGTGAGGGTCTCCGGGGACAGGCAGAGTACTGGGGCCAGCTGAGGGGCGATCGCCACAAGTACCTGCCTCCCTCACAGAGACGACCAAAGAGCCTGTGCTGTCTTACCGATCTCAACAAGCACCTGCCTCCCTCACCGAGGCAACCGAGGAGCCTGTGCTGGGGAGAAGACGCCCCCAAATGTCCCCAAATGCCCGTCTTCTCCTCCGGGGGTCTGCCGCTCCCACTCCAGAGGCAGCTGTCTGACCCGGTAACTGCCGGCCACTTGCAGGCGCCAGGGTGACTGAGGAGCTGAATTTTGAATTGTATTTCATCTTCATTGATTTAAATTTAAAAGACTCGGTGCCGTTAATGGAAAACTTGTCATTGCACTGGGACCTGAATCTACTTTCCCAACTAAATTCTGTTGAGTGTGAATACAGGTCAAGCACTTCCAACGAAACTGCAGCATCCAAAATAAGATGTTTCTACACAAAGTACACATCTAGCTCCAAAGACTTGGTATGAAGAAAAAATGCAAAATATCTCATTAGTAGCATTACACTGACATCTGTTAAATGACATTTTGAATAGATTCAGTTGAATTATTAAATTAAGTTAATAAAAATAAAATTATTCCTATTCATTCAACGTGTTCCATTTATTCACCCTACTAGAAAAAGTTTAAAAATGTGCAGTTCGCATTGCATTTCCGTGCATCGGCACCATTTCAGCAGTTTGAACCTCCACCTTCACAACTACCTCCATGCTTTTGGTGCCTGGACTCATTTGGCAGTTGGATGAAATCCATGGGCCCTTCAGATTGATGTTTATAAGTGAATAAAATAAAATATGTGAGAGTACAAAAGAAACCAAGTATACTGAAATATAGTTTAAAATATGTAAAACTGTATTTATAATATAGCTGTGCATTTTCTAAGTTAAGGCACTGACTAGCATTAACAGTGGTGAGTCTAACAAGCAGGATAATTTCTAAGTACTGATCCACCCAAGCAATCTGCAAATCCTACGAAGACATCTGATATTTCTATTGATGACCCACTCCTGGACATTGTTTATGCTGCTGTGGTCTGTTGCCTACATTCATAATTGAAGGAAATGCTCAAGGTCGGCGAGGGGTGAGGGGAAATGGAGACGTAATTTTCCCCCACCCACATGTCTGATGCCCTGGTTTCCACCCACAGAGCCCCGGGGACCAGGCATGCCAGGGGAAGAGGGCCGTTTTAACACCTGAGGAGTTCCGGAGTCTGTTTGTCAAAGATGACCCTGTCCCTGGGATGTCATTTCACCTTGGCTCATTCCTGTTCCTTTTGAGTTCATGACTCACAATTCCTGTTTTTGACCACAATCAGACCAGCACTATGAGGAAGCGCCTGCACTTGTTTTTTCCCCGATACTTTTGCTCTCCAAGGGGGCAGGAAGAACAGTAAGGTATGTGTATTTAAAAGCAAAGTCTTAATGATCAGCAACCAGAAAGGCCGGATAAATTTCATATAACTGTACAAAGTATTTTCCATTTATTTCCATTTACAAACACTTTTACAATACTTACTCAGTGTGAGGTACGGCTCTAAGAATTATAAACATTACAATCTTTATTACAATCTTAAGTGTTCACACACCCTTTGAGTTCACTACATTTTATTATTATCCCCATTTTACAGGTGAGAAAGCTTGAGGCTCAGAGAAAAGTTAGGTAACTTGCCCAAGGTCAAGGTGAACTCCCAAGAGATCCGCTGGCTACGGTGTTTTCCACAATGGAATTTCAAGGCTGACTCTAAAACTGAACAAAGGTGATTAGCACCCTCACTCCCTTTTCTAAATCACCGGCTGAAAAATCCAGCCTGAAGCAGGTAAGGAAGGTCCACCTTCACACTTCTGGCCTCTTCACAAGCAGCTTTCAGAATTAAACCAAAGGCCTTCCTCTGTCAGGGGGGGAATAAAAGCTCCTGTGTGTGTGAGGGCAGCGAATGCGGAGCCTGGCGTGGTTTCCACTCTTATCTAAAGTATGTTCCAGGAGACTCCAGGCCCAGTGATAAGCCAAGTTTCGACTTCACCGCACCAGCTTGGGAGAGATTACACTGGACTTAACCAGCAGGAGGACACACAGACCCCGGCCCCTCTGTCCAATTGCTGTTGACTCTCCGTCGCCAGGGCCCCGTCCACTGCCTGTGTCAGAGGCTGAGAAGCTGAGGTTTCATCATCGAAACCAGCCCTACAGGTGTGTCCGGGGAGGCAGGCAGACAAGGCCACATTCTTTCCTCCGGGAACAAGTGAAGGTTTGTCTCCTGCTGCTCATGGCTCCCCGGGCCAGATAAGCCTCTCCCTCCCACAGTCATCTCAGCACACAAACATTTTCCCTGGCGGCCACTCGAACACCCAAAGTAACGCGGCTTCAAATGCCAGCCACGGAAAGAAAGCGGCCGATAGCGTCCCAATAACACGTATCCAGAAAGACACTGCCGTCCCGTAAAACTGAACCACAGCGAGAATCTTAGGGCAGATCCAATCAGTAAATATTTGTGGCTCTGAAAATCTACTACCTTTTGGAAAGGTCTTTGGGACTCATTCGAAAGCTTCGTCTTGGCTGTGTGAGATGCCATATCCTTGCTGGAATGATAGGGTCCCAGTGGCCACGGCAATATTCAATAAAATTACCTCATTTCCCCCCGAGAAATCTTTCTACCTCCACCCCCACGCCCCAGCACGCAAACACACAGAACTCCAATATCAGGGGGCAAAAAGTCAGGCCTAACAGGCCTGGATCGTTCTCAACCTTTGGGGAATAATCCTAGGAGAAAATATTCTAGAGATCTGGGGTAGTAACATTTTTAGGCCAGATGAAATTCGTTAGCGTTTGCACTTTTGTTTCTGAAAACCTCTGAAGTCATTTGTTTCCCACAGCTTTT
This sequence comes from Pipistrellus kuhlii, assembly GCF_014108245.1. Classification (NCBI taxonomy): domain Eukaryota; kingdom Metazoa; phylum Chordata; class Mammalia; order Chiroptera; family Vespertilionidae; genus Pipistrellus; species Pipistrellus kuhlii. Next base: position 5,060,637 of record NW_023425416.1, on the reverse strand, counting down.
CTCAGAAGCTCCTTTGTGGGAACGAGAGCCGTTCCTAGGCAGCCAGCCAGAGAGCGGGGCTGCTCCGAGGAGGCCAGCCCCGCCACGGCCGGGCCCGCTGGCCGGCTCCTGCCGCGGTGGTTACCGCTTCACCTGGGGAAAGCCATACATATTGCCACGGAGACATGGCTGTGACACAGCTAACATGAAACGGGCAGGTCACATGTGGAGTGGATGGCAGGATCCTGGTTTGTTTCAAATTACAAGGGAAGAGTTCTGGCCAACTGCGAAATGGTTATCTCCAGAGAGTGAGGGGGTGGGGGCTGTTTGGAAGGGCAGTGGACAACAGCAATATCGTGATGAAGGACAGATTCTGCACCCCAGCTGCCTCCCATCCAAATCCCCGCTCTGCCACTTACTACCTGAGTACTCTGAGTCAAGCTGCGTAAGCACTCTGCCTCAGTTTCCTCATCTGTCCACTGGAGCACACAGCCCCTGGCTGTTGTGAGGATTAAAATAACGGATGCATGCAGGTCCTTTAGGTAAGGGCAGCTCTAATTACTCTGCAATCCTCAGGTGCTGCTGCCTAACAACTGTCATTTTTAACATAAACTCCATAACAAAGGGTAGATGAAAAAATGAGGCTGAGCAAAATCAAGGAGCTTGCCCCAAATCCTGTGGCTAATGTGAATTCAAATGCCCTCAGTATTAACTTCCTGGCTCCTGTCTGCCTTCCTTCCTTCACTTACTTTCGCTTAAAAAAGAATGGCAAGATCTGAAAGCATATTAGGTATATACTTTATTAACCTAATAAAAGTAGCCTTAGCTATTAGACATGGAAGTCCACAGGGTCAAACTCTGGGAGGCTAGCCCTCTCCTCCCCCCACCTGGCCTGCACCTCAGAGGGCCAGTGAGGTCACAGGGCAGAGGGAAGCCACAAAATAACCCGCCTGACCCAAGCTCCAGTGTCTTTGAAGAGTCTCTGCTGACTCAAGGTAGGTGGCATGATAGACCTGTGCTGGGGAGGAGCACGATAACCCTGTGCTGGGGGAGGGGCACGATAACCCTGTGCTGGGGGAGGGGCATGATAACCCTGTGCTGGGGGAGGGGCATGATAACCCTGTGCTGGGGGAGGGGCATGATAACCCTGTGCTGGGGGAGGGGCATGATAACCCTGTGCTGGGGGAGGGGCATGATAACCCTGTGCTGGGGGAGGGGCATGATAACCCTGTGCTGGGGGAGGGGCATGATAACCCTGTGCTGGGGGAGGGGCATGATAACCCTGTGCTGGGGGAGGGGCATGATAACCCTGTGCTGGGGGAGGGGCATGATAACCCTGTGCTGGGGGAGGGGCATGATAACCCTGTGCTGGGGGAGGGGCATGATAACCTCGTGCTGGGGGAGGAGATGCAAACAACCAACCCGTATGACTCTGCTTTCTCCTTAAAATGCCTCACAATTTGATCTCATGGTTCTTGTTTCTCTGGAATTTCTGAGAATTTCTTTCAGTTCTGGAATTATTATGGCTCTCTTCCCAATACCAGGATGAGAAAGAACCACTGGTCTTTCCAAGTGTCCTCCCCAGTCGCCATGCCACGGTAGGAAAGGAAGAAGGCAGGACGAGGGCTGCTGCCAATCACAGCATTTCCCCGGGCGGGAATGTTTGTGTCCGCAGAGGATGCAGAGCTGATGAAGGGAAAACAAACTCCTCCACGTCCACACACGCCTGCGGAGGATTTCCTCCTGCAGCCTGAGGCACCCTCAGCCCACAGCGGCACTGGGCCGGGATGTGATGGTCCCGCTGAGCCGCTTCCGACAGCAAAGCACCCCCGCCCAGCAAACAAACAAGGCAGGGCCACCAGGGATGTTATGGGGACTGATGTCAAATGCGCTGAGTGAAATAACGCCGTTTCCCCTAAAAATAGAAAAACTAAAATAAACACTGAAGTGTTCCAAAGCAATGCAGCCAGCCACTTCTTCCTGTGACTCACAGCGACCTCATACCTTCTTTAGGATGACGATGGGATCGGAACTATGTGTTTTTTCGGTGGATATACTCCTTATACCAACTCTGTGAGGAATTTAAAATTACTCCCATTGTGCAGATGAGGAGACTGAGACTCCGAAGGTTAAAAAACTATGAGGTTTCACATAGCTTGCCACTGGCTTCCGGACCCTGCTGAGTCTAGAGGCTAAAGTCAATGAAGGCTGACTGCCCAGAGTCAGGTCGGGTCTCAAATGTCGCTCTAAGGGTCCTTCAACCAAGGCACAAGAAAATTCATTCAAGGTTTCTGGGCTGCAAACCTCAGCCTCATTGCTTTCCAACAAACACCCAGACACCACTGTAATCAATTATTTTCCTTTTTTTAAATATATTTTATTGATTTTTTTTTTTTTTTTTTTTTTTTTTTTTACAGAGAGAGACGGATAGAAACATCAATGAGAGAGAAACATCGATCAGCTGCCTTCTGCACACCCCCACTGGGAATGTGCCCACAACCAAGGTACATACCCTTGACCAGAATCGAACCCGGGACCCCTCAGTCCACAAGCAGACGCTCTACCCACTGAGCAAAACTGGTCAGGGCCACTGTGATCAATTCTAAAAATGTACAGTAGGCACACTTTTAAACCATTAAGAGATTAGCAGTACTAAGTGCTGGTGAGAATGTTAAACAATGGACACTCCTATCCTACTGGTGGGAATGTTAGAACCACTGCCTTGGAACACAGTGTGGAATTATCTCCTGGAACTAGATAAATGCATTCTCTATGGCCCAATCCCCACAGAAATGCAAATATATTTCATTTTTTACGTAAGGCCATAATGAAGGTAGCATTATTAATAATAGTACCAAACTCCACGCAAAATGAATACCACCGAAAGTAAAACGTGAGCCCTGGCCAGTGTGGCACAGTTGGCTAGAGTACATGCTCCAACTGGGGACAGAACCTGCAACGTAGGTATGTGTCAAACCCACAACCTTTTGGTGTACAGGACAACACTCTAGCGTTACTTAGTAATGGACCCAAAGTGCAAGGGTAGCGAGGCTGGCAACTCACATTTGCCACAGAGAAATCCTAAAGTGCTTCTTTTACATGAAAAAGGTGAGTACGGGACAGTAAGATATTTTAAGAGAAAAAGGCCACATTCTCAGAACCTTTATCACAATATATTATTACAATTGTTTTATTTTATTATTAATTACTAGAGACCCAGTGCACAAAATTTGTGCACGGGGGTAAGGGGGACGTCTCAGCCCGGCCTGCACCTTCTCCAATCCGGGACCACTGGCTCCTAACCATTCACCTGCTGCTGGCCTGGCCACCCCCCAAAGGCCCCCCTGCTGGCCTGCCTGGTTGCCCCCCAAATGCCCCCCTGCCAGCCGTGGTATTTTGTGGAAGAGCCACCTTCGAGGGGTCAAAGAGCATCAAGTGGCTCACGAACCACAGTTTGCTGACCATGGTCCTAGGGTAATCTGCACAATTATTTGATTCAATGCAAAATACAAAAACAAAACAAACAAACAAAGACACAAAAAACATCACCTTTCTGCCCATCTTTGATTCTCCGGGAGGAAGGGCCATGTCTGAGCACGGCAGGTGCTTGATAAAATCTTAACAGACAAGTGAATCAATCCTCTCTTCTACCAACAAAAACAACAAGACAACGCTCTTTCTGTCCTTTCCAAACCAACTGCCCAGCCCCGTGTCTTCAGGAGGGATCGGACGCACCCCGATGGGGCTTTAGACGCTCAGCTGCCTGCCCATGAGCCCCACTTCCCGTGTGGAAAGGCGCCCAGAGCGGCTGCCTAGATAAGGAGAAAGCGATGTCTAGACAACTCTGCCTCGGCCTTCTTCTGGGAAAGCCTCCAGCCACTCCACTGAACCTCGTAACCAAGGCAGAGTTTACATTTCCCAGATTCCTCACCAGGGCTCTGGCATCTCTAGAGAGGAGAACTGGGGGGCCGGGGGAGCAGGAGAGGGGGGCAGACATCTGTCTTCGGAGTGGATTCTAACCAAGTGATGGGTACGAACAACTCTAGGCCAACTAGGATGTCGCTTGTTCCTTAATCAAGTCTGTGGTCGCCAAACAGAAAGCAGGTCTGGCCAATAGAATGACGCCAAAGGAATGAAAAGTGCCTGATCATGATTTAATTACAATGTTTTATCTGGAAGTCACACCGGAGAAAATCGCCCAGGTTTGAAGCTGGGATTGTGGGTCTCATTGTCCACACAAAATACAGAAATTTGCCGCTGAGCGGAGCTGTGCAGGGAGGTAGTTCCTGGTACCCTGCACCATGTCCATTCTCCTTCTCCGTGTAATTCCCCACCGCGTGTCCACAGAATTTCCCGATCCTTCCTCCGATGAGGCCATGAGAGAAAACACTGACAAATGGGTTTAAATGCTCCAGTTGCGTGCACTCCTGTTCATAGCCCATCCTGTGGCTGACGCTCTATGCCTCGTCTCTACACTGTAGGCTCCCGTGGACAGGGACTCGCCTGCCTGTCCCTGGCAGCTCAGAGCACAGCCAGCCGGATGTGGCAGGCAAGCAGACACCGACAGGCTAGGCCAGTGGTCGGCAAACTCATTAGTCCACAGAGCCAGATATCAACAGTACAACGATTGAAATTTCTTTTGAGAGTCAAATTTTTTAAACTCAAACTTCTTCTAACGCCCAGGCAGTGGTATTTTGTGGAAGAGCCACACTCAAGGGGCCAAAGAGCCGCATGTGGCTCGAGAGCCACAGTTTGCCGACCACTGGGCTAGAGGGATGGATTCTGTTGCTGTTATGTTTTGAAATAACATGAAACCCCAGGATAACCTTCTGACCTTCCATGACACCATGCTTCCAGGGACAAGGAGAGGGGTTACTCCTGTTCCCATCCTGCTCACCCCCCACCGAGCTGCTCCACTGGTGAAATACACTGGGAAGGACACACAGACAGAAAACTGAGTTGTCTCAAAAACTGAGTCATCTCAACCCAGATCCACAGAAAGGAACGTCCCCTCAAGCGTGGTGCTACTTCCCCAGCACGCACCTCCCTTCACCTCTCTGAATTAACCCAGAGATCAGCCCCTTCCTCCCAGGGGGCAGCTGCCAGTGCTGTTCCTCTCAGGTCCAGGTCTGCCAGCAACACGGGCCACGCACACCGAGCTGTGTGCACACCGTCTGCCCTCAATAAATGCCAGGATCCTGAAGATTCCTGGTGTGAGTTAAGAGAAAATATGGAACAGATAAAGCCCCTCACGCTACTTTGTGCATTCTGCATGGCCGGCTATAGCAGCAGAAACACCTCTCTATGTGCTGGGTATTTGGGGACAACATTTAGAAGGAGGCCTGTCAGAGACATCAGTGCGATAAGAAGGCCAAGTGCCCAGACAGCGCCCCCAGAGGCCCTCGGTGGAGCCCGCCGTCCTCAGCGCCAATGCAGTAGGGGGTGGACTGGTAATCCAGGACTACATCTGACCATGTCGTGGGACATGTTTCAGAAAACAAACTTTCCCATTAGGACAGACTCCGTTCCTCTTCCCCCGGACCTTCCCATCAGGCCTCCTTGGAGGTGTCTGCTGATAACCACCATGCGTGTTCCCCTGAGCCAGGAGAAGGGCGCAGACCTCATGGGGCTTGGTGAGAGCCAGGCGCTGGCTGGCCATCTGAGCAATCCGCTGAGTTCCTGGGTGAAGGCTATTCCTCCAATGGAGGCAGCTTCCAGGATCTGGCTTAACCAAACAGTTGTCTTTCTTTACTCTCCCCCATCAGTGGTTTCGGGATAAGAAATAAGCACATTTGGCTGGTTTGTATTAATGGACACTACGCTGCACTACACTATCCAAGTGGACTGACGCTTTTCCAGGAGTCACCCACTCTCATGCACATACACACACAAATATACTTTCCAAGTCAGTTATTTAGAAAGGTGAGCTTTGTTACATCAAAACATTGGTTAAAAAATCATGACACAGCCTTGGCTATGTGGCTCAGTTGGTTGAATTTCATCCTGTACACCTAAATGTAGTGGGTTCGATTCCCGTCAGAGCATATACCTAGAATGCAGGTTCTATCCCCAGTGGGGGTACGTACGATAAGTGAACCAATTGACGTTTCTCTCTCTCCCTCTTCCTCTCTTTGAAATCAATGGAAAAATATCCTCAGGTGAGGTTTAAAAAAAAAAAGAATCATGACACATTGGGCAGAGAAATTAGGTTTCATCTTAGGAACAGGCAAGAAAGAACATTAAAAGAATATTCGTGGGTGTGTTTTTTTTTTAATTCTGTGTATAAAAGAATGAAGTAATTATTCCAAGTTCTGTTGTTAAAATAACGGCAACCCAAGGTACACTAGGCAGTTCATAACTTCTCCATAATAATTACTTCATAATTTAAGAAGAGCCCTCTGCCAAGCCGTTTTACAGGCACTATTTTATTTAGATCTCACACACCTCCTAAATGAAAAGAGGAAAATTTCATGAGGACGGGAGCTTTGCCTGCCTTTTTCACCCATTTATCTCAAGATCTGGTACAATGCCATGCATACAGTAGATACCTAATAAAATTTGTTGACTAAAGGTCAACTTTTTTTTTTTTTTAATCCTCACCTGAGGATATTTTCTCCATTGATCTTCAGAGACAGTGGGAGGGAGGGAGGGAGGGCGAGAGGCAGTGAGAAATATCAATGTGAGAGAGACACATCAATTGGTTGCTTCCCTCACACGCCCTGACCAAGGCCAGGGATCAAGCCCGCTACAAAAGCACACACCCTTGACCAGAACGAAGCTTCAGTCCTTGAGCCAATGCTCTAACCACTGAGCAAACTAGCTAGGACAAAAGTCAACATTTTTTACATGTTAGATGAATGCAGCTCATAAAACTTAAGCAACTTGTCTGAGACACAGGCTGCCAGAGACTGATGTAAGACAGCAGGATTGCTGAGTCCTGGCATATAACCACTCTGCAAGCCTGGTCTTTCTAATGTCACTTTTAAGAATATTAACATGAGCCCTTATCACATCATATCTCTGCAAAGCAGTCACGACACACCACCCTGCAGACAGAAACAAACACGCTTCACCCACTGGCTCTCACTGGCCTGTCTCTTTTACAGTGAAACTCTGCCCCCAGTAAATACCTTGGCACCGAGACCCGGCGGGGAGGGGGAGGGATCAAAAGTACTTCAGGACTTAGAGAAGCCAAACCCCTGACCTTCTAGTAGCACAGCCCACACTCTGGGAGGAAGTGGCCTCCACTGACAGCAAGGCAGACCCTCGGAGCAGACCCAGGAGTACCACCCTGACCTCCACACAGGCCTCAGATCTCTAGGGCAGGGAGCCAGTCTGAGAAAGAGGACTTCCCAGAGCTGTCGTCCAAGTCACCTGCTCCTCTCTTACCAAGAGACACAAAGAAAGGAGACTCCTTAAGTCCCCCCAAAACCAATTAATCTCTCTCTCTCTCTCTCTCTCTCTCTCTCTCTCTCTCCTTTCTCTCTCCTCTCTCTCTAACACACACACACACACACACACACACACACACACACACACATCCATCAATTTCAAAACCCCACCCCACTCTCCATTTGCTCCCACTCTTAAGGCTCCATGAATTGTCAACAGGTTCATACCAGAGACGACTTGACTCTCCTCCCAGGGAAGGATCTTGCCCTCACCTTCCCTCCCTTCCAAACTCCAAGTGATTTGGCGCTAACTCAACACAGGCAGGTTCTTTGAGCAGCTGCACATCTTCATCTTCCTAAACAGAATCCCTAAGAGTCATGCAAATCCTCACTGGGCTTACTTACCCTGGATTCTCTTTCAGGGAACTCCATGGGGATGCCACGTTTGATGTGTCTCCCTTCTGAGGCCGCCCCAAGTCTAGCAGATTTACAGTACCCAAGGGGAAAAAAATGCAGAGAATTTCAATAAGAAGTTGGAAATATCTGCACCCCACTCACCGATTCTGGGTGCTGGTACATGAACACACGTGTGCTGGGCCAAAGCCCCAGGCATGGCTAGCCTTGCTCTAAACTGTCCGAAGCGGCAGAATCCACTGCCTATATTTTTCTTAGCCAAGAAACAGATGCAGGGTGTAAGTGACTTTCCACTGAGCATCTTCAAAACAGATGCTACTATCCGATAAGTGCTCCCTCTGCCCAAAACAGCAGTCAATGGAGACTAGACAGACAACCCTGAGGTCACTATTTTAAAAACTTCCATCCTCTGCATGCCATCCTCGTGACTTTTGCCACATCCGAGTGCAATTCTACTCTCTCGTCTTAGCTTTTTTTAAAAAAGAAGTTTCTTTTATGTAATTAAATGTTCTTTAAATGAAAACTTTATATTACCTCTATAATGACACATACAGAATTAGCTGCCATAAAAGTAAGGTAACTCTAAAAGCAAATACAATGAAAGCCAAGTAACATTACTGGCTTTGGCCTCTCAACTGCAGAGGGAGATGAGCCAATGGTAAGGGTGTGAGACTCACACTGTCACCTGGAATGAATGAGGAAGGGGATGAGGACTAAATCTGAATTAAGGCAGGAACTGTAGTGAGAAGGCAAAAGCTGGCGGCTTTATTTCAATCTTCTCTTCACTGCCTGAGGAGTAATCATACCATAGCTTATTTCTCAGAGATGTGGGTGTTAACAAGGCCAAAGTTTCACCCTAAAGCAACCAATTGGGGCAAGGCTTCCCTTCAAAACATCCAGGTCTGAGAGAGTCAGTGGCCACATTATTTTTCTATTTTCTATTTTCAACAAAAGACTTTGGACAGCAAACCAGCAGTAATTTTCTAGCATCTGAGATATTACACAGTTGACAGATGAGGGCACTGCCAAAACACCCGAGGAAATTCTGGCCCGGCCAGGTCAGCCAGAACCCAGAACAGCAGGAGGGCCTGGGCCTGGACATGCTGATGGGAGGGAAAGTATGTTAGCAAATATGAAAACAGCAAGGTGTTCTTTCCTCTGCAATATTGACCTTCAGCACCTCAAGGTCACACCAAAGTTATCAAACCCGTGCTTGTACCCGTTTCCCAGAGTTCAGTTGAAAAGTTTGTTTTCCAACCACAGAAATGCTATCACCTTACAGAATCCTGAAATTTCCCCATTTTGTGATTTAAAAAGAAAGGGCAACACCTGGAGGTTGTGTCCACTGAAGTGCAATAGATTTGTGATTAAATCTCATTGCTGTCACTTACGAGGCCTCAGTTTGCTCACCTCTGAAAGTGGGGATAGTCTGCTGAAGGATCAAATGAGGCAATGAACTTAAAAACATCTGATACAGTACCAGGTCACACTGGCTTAGACCCTGAAGTGCATGAACAATATTAGTTTTAAAAAGCCACAAAAATCCATAAAATTGATATTAACTGAGCACTTACTATATGGCATGAAGTACTTACTACACGGTTAGTATGGGTAAACTCTGTTCTAAGTGCTATAGACATACCGACTCATTTAATCTCACAGAGCCCATGGAGTCAGCACGGATGAGAACATGGAGGCACAGGAGGTTAGGAGCGAGCCCGCGGGCACAGGTTAAACAGCAGAGTCAGGAAGGAAAGCTAGCCGGTCTGGCTCCAGAGCTCACACTCCTCACCCTCCGTGCTGGGCTGCCTCTGACATGCCAGAGAGAAGTCGCCAAAAGAGCCCAAAATAATGAACGAGGGATAGTTCCACACTGAAACAAGCACAGTAAGATATTTATGGCCAAACCTGGAAGCAGGCATATGGGTGTTTGCACTCTGCTGTATGTTTAACATTTTTCACAATAAAATGTTGGGAGGAGAGTGAGGAAGAGGCCAGAATATCAATTTCTGCTCCAAAACGGGAGAGCCCTCCAAAGAGGACCTGCCAATAATGCCATCGTGAGAGGATTTCAAAACCGCTCTTACTACCGTGTTTCCCCGAAAATAAGACCTACTTACAGGTTTCCTTCTGAGTGAAATATAAGGCATCCCCCCTAGACTCTGTCTCAGAATGCTATTGCTAAACATGAGAGATTTGGTCCACTGATTCTGAAAGAAATGCAGTCACAAGAAATTCACCAGGAAATTCAGGAATTGGATTGTTATGATGTTGTTCCAGAAGATGATGACATGATTGTCATTGAATAAATGAGTAAATTCTTGATACTGTAGGATTCACAGTCTGGTTTGTGTTGACAACTACTGTACTACCATACCGTATACAGGTAATAAATTTCATTTATTTTCATTTAACAATAAATGTGTACCGTATTCTTCTTCATGGAAAAATAAGACATCCCCTGAAAATAAGACCTAGCGCATCTTTGGGAGCAAAAATTAATATAAGACACTGTCTTATTTTGGGGGAAACAGGGTATGAAGTCAAACTCCACAGGCCACAGAATCAAGTTACAGGTGACTCCCACTGGGGCGAAGGCTAGGAAAGAGAGAGAAGCGCATGGCTGGAAACCTGGGTCCCACCCATCTCCCCGGTGGAAGCAGGAATGGAGATGTCAGGCCTGGAAACTGTTTCTGACGCTGTACATGCAAACAGAAACAGCTGAGGAGTCAGTGGTCCGACCATGCCTATTTCTAAGTGCTGGCAAACACCAAGGCAAGTGAAAAGACTTCAACTTCTCAGGCACCACGGATGAGAACCAGCTCCTAAAAGCCTCCCAGTCAATGAAAGGGAGGGACAGTGAGGCAGGGGTTTCACCCAGAAGCAGCTGGGCCAGCAATTAACAGGGGTGGAGGTGGGTGGGGGGAGGGGACACGTTTGTGTCTTCCCAGAATTGCACCCATGATTTGTGTTCTACATACTCTGATGAGATAAACACTTCCACGGAAGGCCTCCCACCTTCTAGGCTGGCCTGGTGCTAGACAGGGAAAAGAGAAGTGGGAAGGAAAGGATAGTAAGGAATAAGGGGATGGAATTTTAGGCACGTCCGTATAGAGTGGGTAAAAGCAGAAAACGGTGCATCATTTTGGAAGGGCAACTGGGCAATGTAATAAAAGCGTAAAATGTGTTTACATTTTGAACCAAAAAGGCTAGTCCTGGAATGTTACTTTAAGTACAATGATATGTGCATAAAGATGGAGGTCCAAGGATACATTACTCATGGCAGCGGTATTTGTAAAAACAAAGGCTGCAAGAACTGTATGCTCATCCGAAGGGCTGGTTAAGTGAATTACGCGTGGAACAATGACATAAAGGTGAACTCCAAGTCACTGGGAAGAATGAAGCCAATCTCAGTGCTAATGGAAAGGGACTCCAAAACAGCATTGTAAACATTAACTGAAAATAATGAGCAGAAACTGATATATACATATCGTCAAAAAAATACAGACAGCGCACGCGCACATACACATACACACACACACTGTTTTCTATTTCTTCTGTGTATTTTTTAAAATATATTTTATTGATTTTTTTACAGAGAGGAAGAGAGGGATAGAGAGTTAGAAACATTGATGAGGGAGAATCATCAATCAGCTGCCTCTTGCACACCCCCTACTGGGGATGTGCCCGCAACCAAGGTACATACCTTTGACCGGAATCGAACCTGGGACCTTTCAGTCCACAGGCCGACGCTCTATCCACTGAGCCAAACCGGTTTCGGCTCTGTGTATTTATTAAAGGAAGGAGGGAAAGGGAAGAGGAACAAGAGTATACTTCTAACAGTATAAACCATGTTTAGATGAGAAGCCATTAAAAGTGATTCCAGCTAGAAGTGCGGGGCAGGGCTCTGGGAATCAGACTTTTCATTCTATACCTTTTGCAGCCTTTGAATTTGTTTTGTATTCTGTATCTCTACTCCCTTATTACTTTAAGTAATTATATATGGATACACCAAATTAGACCACCAAAAGGGTATTTTATGTAGCTTCACAATATATTTATTGTATTGTTTGAATTATTTTGTAAGGAATAGTGACAATTAGTGGCAAACCTTCAAATAATGTCCAGGTGTGTAGGATGTTGAAGCTCACTTTCATATACATAACTACTCTTGGTTATAATCTCCATGATAAAAATATGTCACTTCTATGGACATTCTATCAAGGATTTCTTGAGTTATCAAAAAGCAAAGTCTCAGGCTGTTGATTTTTGGAAATCAAGTTGATTCATAAGGTTTCCAAATAACTAAAACACAGTCTTCTTTAAAACCCTAGGACTCCCTTTAAGTAGATAGAGGTCTTTCCGTCTACACAGGTGATACAATGCAAAAAATCTTCAGACACTGCACCTGCCCCGGGGCTGGTAAGATTCTGAAGATGCATTCTACTGATGCCCTTTAGTTGCCAGTAAAAACATGTAGAACTAAGATCATCACCAGCCAAGAGGCACTGGTGAAATAGGATGGTGCCCCATTGTTTGTGTAAAATAATAGTTGATTCATACAGAATATGTAACAGTTTATTTGGAACTTAGTCAAAACATGTCTATGAGCTTGTTACAACTGAATGCCTACTACAAGTATGTGTTGGACACTTCATAGGACTACCTTAAAGCTAATACCCAATGTAGGGTATAACTAAAGGAAGGAGCTGCTAAATAACTTGCTGTATTAGCAACATTGGGCAAAAGGCTAAAACCCAATTCAAAATAATTCACGTGAAACAGGCAAGTTGTATAACACTGAGTTTCCTTTCCAGACCCCAAGCGAAGAAAAGAGGGTTGGTGTCAGGGAAAGCAAGTGGAGACTGGAGCCTCATGTTCTCGCATTGCACACCAGCTTCTTCTATATGCCAAAAATATGGCTCCCCGTCCCTGTGCTTATCTGTGACGATTTCTGCAACAGCAGGGACATATCTCACGTTTGGAACTGGGAGCACTGGGGCCATCTTTGCTGTGGGGGACTGTGTCCTGAGCATTGTGGGGTGTTTCGATGACATGCCTGCAGCACCTTCGGCTTCCCCCAGCTGCGAAAATCTAACTGTCTCCTGGCACTGCCAAATGCCTCCAGAAAGTTCAACTGTCCGTGACCTAGAGTAGCTGAATCACTTGTTCAGTCTGCTTTCCCAAGTGCTGAGGGAGGGCTCTGATTGGCTGACTTGTTGCTCAAACCTAGACAAATAAACCGTAATTAATTGCACACACAAGATGACAGCTGATAGACTTGTGGTTTAAGGGGACAGTTTCCAGAAGTAGAGAGCAATCACTCTACCACTGCTATCTGGCTTTCCCTGAACTCTCCAGTCAGCACTGTCTAATACGGTAGGCACTAGTGGCAATGAATCGCTGGAAATGCAGCTATATTTGAAATTTGAAGAAATGCATTTTAAATTTCATTTCACTTTAATTAAGTTATATTTAAATAAGTACATGTAACTTGTTCAAATAGGACAGCACAATTCTAAGTATTGAGAGATTTCAGGTTTCTTTAGAACAGCTGCTGGGACATACAAGGTGCTAAATAAGTATCTGTTGAATGAATGAATGGACAAAGCTGGACCCAGAATCTGGAAAGGAAAAGATTATTAGACAAAGTCAGATGGCTCCAGTCTAGGGAGAATGGGAACTCAGCAACAAAGAACCAGGAAAGTGGCTGGTCAAGAAGGCAGAGAAGGTAAATGCTGTGCTTGCCTCCTCCCACAGCTACATCAAAATTACAACCTAACCACTGGACCCCCGTCCCTGAGAACTGCCAGCTGAACAGGATTATATCACAAAGACAGACATACAGAAGAAGCCAACACAAGACTATACCTGATAGGAAGGGCAGAAGCACAGAACAAGCTGGTCCCATACCCACATGTGGCAGCTACAGACGTCCTCCCTAAGAAGCAAGGTCCCCATCCCAAGGTTCCTGTGCTGGGAAGAGAAATCCCCATAACTCTGTATGTGGAAACCAGTGAGGATAGAGGCTGAGTGAGACAGAGGTTGCTGGAGTCCCAGTAGTTCCTCTTAAAGGGCCCACACAGAGAATTACGGGAACTCAGTTGCTCTGAGCTCCAGCATAGAGCCAGCAGCTCCAGATGCACCAGTGGCATATGAGAAGGAACTGAACTGGCTTCAGAACGAGGACTGGAGGGGCAGCTTTCTCTCAGACAGAAGGGCTGGCAGAGGCCTCTGTTCCTTTGCTGAGCCCTCCCCCTGCAGGTGCAAGCCAGGGCCACATGTGAGTGTCTATCAATCTGCCTAACACCCTTAATCCTGCCCTGGTGATTCCCTGAGACCCCACCCCATCCAACTTATAGGTGCACCCAAGTCACTTCCAGTGGCTTTTCTATACAAATATCCTGTTTTGGCTCACATGTAGACTTAGCTTCTCAAAGGTTAACAAACCCCAAACAAGCAGCATCTAGCCTTAGCTTGCCACATACCTCAGGTAAGTGGCCCCAAGCCAGAAACCAGCAACAGCCAGCCTCACTTGGTAGCTTAGCCTCTCCCGGGCACCTTCAAGCCCAGCAGAAGTAGCAACCATCTGAAGATCACTTTGTAGCTCATACCAGGTGGCCCTGTGCCAGGACATAGGCATTGATTGACCATGGCTGGTACCAGAAACCCTTCCAAGAGGCCCCAAAACCAATACACCCAGTGGCCAGCTTCACACCATGCCGAGCACCACCCAACCACCTCACCCAAAAGACACACTCAAAGGTGCAGTCAGCAGGCACCAGAGCCCTCTTAAATCCTGCTCCATAGGGTTAACACCTGCATGATAGCTGTAGTCGTAGTCAGTTCTCACAGCCAATCAGCCGCCCACTAACATGCCAACAGCAATCAAAGCTCAACTGTAATGGAGGCAACACACAACCCACACAAGGGACAACCCTGAGCACCCAGCTCAGGTAGCCAGGGAGACTGCTCTCCTGGGACCCACAGGACACCTACTACATAAGGCCACTCCACCAAGCCCAGGAAATGTAACAGCTCCACCTGATATATAGAAACAAGCATAGGGAGGCAGCCAAAATGAGGAGACAAATAACATGTCCCAAATGAAGCTCCAGAAAAAAAAATTTTTTTGAAACGATCTACCAGCTGCAGAGCTCAGAACACTGGTTATAAGGATGCTCAAAGATTTCAGTGAGAACTTCAACAAAAACACAGGAAACATAAAAATGGAGATAAAAATAATTTATAGCCGAAACCGGTTTGGCTCAATGGATAGAGCGACGGCTTGGGAACTGAGAGGTCCCGGGTTCGATTCCGGTCAAGGGCATGTACCTTGGTTGCGGGCATATCCCCAATGGGGAGTGTGCAAGAGGCAGCTGATCGATGACTCTCTCTCATCAATGTTTCTAACTCTCTATCTCTCTCCCTTCCTCTCTGTACAAAATCAATAACATATATTTTAAAAAAATCATTTATAAAAAACAGAAATGAAAAATACATTAGAGGAAATCAGCAGCAGATTAATTAAGTAGAGGATCAAATCAGGGATTTGAAGATAAGGTAGCAGAAAATTCTCATGATTAAAATGCTAAAGGTTAAAGACAATCTTAGAAGCAGCATGAAAAAGCAGTTATTTACAAAGGCACACTCATGAGACTGTCAGTTGATTTCTCAACAGAAACTTTGGAGACGTGAAGGAACTGCAAGAAATATTCAAAGTGGCCGAAACCGGTTTGGCTCAGTGGTAGAGCGTCGGTCTGCAGACTGAAAGGTCCCAGGTTCGATTCCGGTCAAGGGCACGTACAATAGTTGCGGGCACATCCCCGGTAGGGGGTGTGTAAGAGGCAGTTGGTCATCCCCGGTAGGGGGTGTGTAAGAGGCAGCTGGTCGATGTTTCTCTCTCATCGACGTTTCTAGCTCTCTATCTCTCCTTCCTCTCTGTAAAAAAATCAATAAAATATATTTTTTTAAAAAGAAAATTTCAAAGTGATAAAAGGCAAGACCTACAACCAAATTACTCTACCCAGCAAAGCTATCATTTAGAATTAAAGAACAGATAAAAGGCTTCCCAGACAAGAAAAAGATAAAGGAGTTAATTACCACCAAACCATTTTTACAAGAAATGTTAAAGGGACTTATTTAAGAAGGAGAGGGGGGAAGATTTAAAAAAATTAATAATGAAATGGCAGTAACTATATACCTACCAATAAGTGCTTTAAATATAAATGGATTAAATGCTCCAGTCCAACAATAGCATTGCAAAAGGGAAAGAAAGAAAGACCCTTATATATGTTGTCTACAAGGGACTCCAGATGAAAAGACACACACAGATTGAATGTAAAGGAATGGAAAAAGACATTTCATAAAAATGGAAGTGAGGGGGGAAAAAACGCTGGGGTAACAATACTTAAAACAGTTAAAACAGGCTTTCAACAAAGACTATAATAAGAGACAAAGAAGAACCCAGCAATTCCATTTCTGGGTATTTATCTGAAGAAACCGAAAACACTAATTCCTAAAGACATAGGCATCCATATGTTCACTGCAACATCATTTACAACAGCCAGGACATGGAAGCAATTTAAGTGTTCATCAATAAATGAATAGAAACAGAAGTAATGCATACACATAATGGAACAGTACTAGGCCATAGAAAGAATGAAACCTTGCCATCTGCAACAACATGGACCTATAAGATATTGTGCTGAGTGAATTTACTTACATGTGAAATCTAAAAAATAAAATGAAAGGGACAATTCACAGGTCAAGAGAACATTTTGATAGTTGCTGAATGAGAAGGGAGGGTTGAAGGGGTGGGTGAAAAAAGTAAAGGGATAAAGAAGTAGACACTGGTAGTTACAAAACAGTCATAGGGAATATAAAGTATGGCATAGAGAATATAGTCATTAATATTGTAATAACTATGTATGGAGTCAGAAAGGTACTAGATTTATCGGAGTCACCACTTTATAAATTATATAAATGTCTAATCGCTATGTTCTACACCTAAAATTAATATAAAATAGTATGTCAACTGTAACTGAAAAATAAAAATTTATTTTTAAAAAAGAAATCAGGAAAATGGAAGTAACCCAAGTGTCTATTGATAGATGAATGCATCAACAAATTTAACACAGACTTATAATGGAATATTATTCAGCCCAAAAGGGAAAGGAATTTTGAGACATGGATGAATCTTGAAGACATGTTAAGTGATGTAAGCGCGTCAAAAGATAAACATTGCATGGTTCTAGATATGCAGAGCAGTCAAATTCATCGAGCTATAAACCAGAATGGCAGTTGCCTGGGGCTGAGGGGGTCAGGAGGTAGGGAGTTAGTGTTTGAAAAGATGAAAAAGTTCTGTAGGTGGACGATGGTGGTGGTTGCACAACAACGTGAATGTAATTAATGCCACAAAAAGACCTGCACATTTAGAAATGGTTAAAATGGCGATTTTAATGTTAATGTACATTATACCATAAAAGAAAAGAAGGGAGGTTAAGGGAGGAGGATAAGAAGGAACAAATCAAGAAAGCTTAATGCTCTTGGCTCTTCATACTACCCATTTTAAATTGTACATCCATGCTCTTTGCCAGGGAACTCTGCAGTTCTCTCTGATGTGGATGGAGTGTGCTCCTCTGCACCAGGAATACCACGCTGGACCACACAGTCTGCTTTGGCCCTTGAATGTGCCCAGGCATGACAAGCAGAGGCTTCACATGTGCTTTTGCAGTCCAGCTAGCCTGCTGGCTCTCTGGTGACCCACCATGAGCAGAATATGTCCGAGTAGCTGCTAGTCAGAGAAGAAAGAGGAAAGAGATACAGCGAACCCCAACCCAACCCCCATACTCTGCAGCCAAGGCCATACTGACAAAAGCCACCCACAAACCTATGACTGAGAGAAAGGTGTCCTTGTAAGCTGTGGCTTTGGGAGCAGTTTGCTACACAGCAGGTTTGTAGCAAGAGCTACCTGATACAGTGAGTTTCCATGAGCATGGCTTTGCCACCTGGAGAATGGTCAAAGAATAATGAATACTTGCCACAAGGGTGCTTAGGAATCAGCTTCATTCCAGATTAATAAACACATCCATTGTTTAAATATGCCCTCAATTATGCACGTTTACAAATCATTATCTAGAAGGCCCACCAGGCCTCAGAGCCTTAGAGAAGGTGGGCCCGATTGTGCTTATTCTTGATCACATGTGGCTTATGGTTTTAAGTGGTGCTGAACCTGAGAAAAACAAGTCCTGGCACCTCTCAGAACTCAATGTCATCACTGAAGACCATCTCATTGTAAAAAGATCCAATTTGAAAAGCTCCCTGAAGTACTTCAGGCATCACTCCACATTCTCCTTTTAAAATTTCTCCTTTCAGCAGCCCCTGGCAGGCACTCTGAGCTGGCAGCCAGCATGCTCTACTATCTGAGACCCTTCACCCAAAAAGGAAATTAAATCTGCATCCAAGTCAAGCAAATGCTTTTATGAAATTCAAAAAAAAAAGCCAAGCTATGGAAACTCAGCGGGCTCACAGGAGCCCTGTCATCATGCACAGATCCGTGAGGCTGGCTCAGGCACAGCCTCGCTTCCACCAGCCAGGCGATCTGGCCTCCCTGCATCCCGCTGTGGGGGAGCCCGGCCCCGCATCCTGCCATGTGCTTCCCTGGGCTTGACCCAGCTCCACACCCAGCTTCCCTTCACCTCTGCACCAAGTGGCCAATGAGGCAGATGGTTTGGAATTCCACCCCCCAAGGAATGAACTTCTTATCCTGCTATGCAGCACAACATAGCTTCCTCTTGGGAACACTCACTCATCGTGCTATACCCAGCAAGAAGGAGCAGAGGAAAGTCCAGAGGCAAATGGGAAAAGATCCCGGCTGAAGGGATAGCATTGGGAAAACACTAGTTTGGGGAATAAGAGTGTGGGGCTAGTCAAGGCTTTCTCAGCCCCACTGCTTTCTCCCAGTAGCTCAGCCATTCCCCAATTCTGCCACATCACGTGGCAAAGCTCAGCCAATCTCCAATTCTGCCACATCGCATGGCAAAGCTCAGCCAATCCCCAATTCTGCCACATCACATTGCAAAGTGGTTCTCATCACTTGTTGGGAAAGTTGACAGTACATAAGGCAGCAGAGGAGGGAACACTTACAATAGCAGAGGAGAAAGGAGTGTAAGGAAGAAGACCATTAAAAGATAGATTTATGACAAAGCCATCTATCTATAATAATCTATAATAATGAAAGCATAATATGCTAATTAGACCAGACAGCCCGACGACCTTCCAGACAAAACTGGGGCTGTGAGGGCTGAGCCCCTTGTACGAATTTCATGCATCAGGCCTGTAGTTGTAAATATAAAGTGTTAAAAACAATTCAAATTGCCTCCCTAGTGTTAGAGAGATGTTCACAAGAAGATGAAATTTTGCTGATTACACCTTAGCAATTTTAAACATTTTACAATGCAGTAACATTCCATTGTCTAATGTGTATGTCATATACATATGATATACACATTGGTTCCTTCTTTTATTTGAGTTGTAATTTAATTAAGTAGGTATTCCTTTTAACTTAGTTTCTTTTATAAAACCTCCTGGGCAGTCATCATTGTCTTGCCTTTACTTACCTTGAATCATTTTATTCCCTGACTTTTACTTAAAGTTCCTATTAAGCCTGACACTTCATGTATTCCTGCTAAAATTGGATGATCCCTCTGCAGGGTTCAGGTTGGGGAAAAGAGGCTGCTAATGATGGGAATGATAGTGAAAGAGAGGAGAAAATCAGACAAGAAGAAAGATCTTATATTCATCTACTAACAGTTAACATTTATTCAGCATAATCTGCATATATACTCAAGCCTCAGAACAACATAAAAGTAGATTGATATTATTCTAATTTAATATATGGGAAAATAAACTACAAGTGCTTAGGCATCTTGACTGGAGTCACACATCTGGTAAACAGTGGTGCTCAATTAAAGTCCAGTTCTCTGAAAGTCACTGGTGCCCTGCCCTCCAGGTGGGTGCCAAATACCTTTATGAAGACAAAATATAGAGCAACTTGGTATACTCCCAAGAGATATCAGTCCACTCATCTCAGCCCCATTCTAACACTGGTCAAAATTTAAAGAGATAAAGCACATTTTCATGAGGCCTCTTAATCTGGTATTTTCTCTCCCCCTCTACTTCACTTCCTTCTTCGCCTCCTCTCCATCCTCCCCCTTTTATTTTCATCTTCAGCACCTTCTAAAGACTGTACCAATAAGTTCCTTCATGTTGCACAGAATTTGATAATCTACACCACATGTGTCAAACACAAGGCCTGAGGGCCAAATCCGTCCCGCCAGGCCTTGCAATGTGGCCCGCACCTCGCTGTCATCACTGCACTCCGCTGCGTTTCCATCACAATGACAGTTTATGACTGTTCAGTAAACCATTCAGCCCGCGATTTAGGCTGGATTTTAGATTTTGGCCCCTTCTCTGATTGAGTTCGACACCCCTAATCTACACCATTTAAAGTTCTATTATAGCCTCCATGATATTTTGATAACAATTTGGCCAAACCATGCTTTAAGGGCTCAGTTTGCATGTAGCAAACAGGAAAACTAAAGTCTCCAGTCAAAACTATAAAACTCTGAAAACATGCAACATGATATTATGCATCAATACACAAGCACATACATTTCTGTATAGCAAAGTAACTAAGACATTGAGATCTAGATTTGAATTTCACCTTCACCTCATTGATATTTGGTCTTAGTGCTAAATAACTATGCTGAATCTTAGTTTCATTATAAGTAAAATAGAGATGATAATTATAAGACCTTGTGAGAATTAACTGACAAAACATACAAAAATGTTCACAATTTGGCATAGAGAAAGCACTTTATCAATATGTATATTTACTATTTTATGTATTGGTTTGGCTCAAATCTGATTTTTTTCCTCTCAAATTCCTTAGTATCTTTTTATTTTTTGAATAATTCATATAATCAATAAAAAATATAAACAGTGAATCTAAGTAATCCACTTAAAGCATTAAAGAATTTACAAATACTGATGCCATAAAATAGATTTTGCATTAATTTCATATAAAATTCATGTTTATGCTATTAGCCAAATATGGCTTAAATAAAATGGTATTTCTCATTCCCTGTCCTATAAAAGATTCAAAAAATAAAACTTTCTTTAAATATTTATTGGCTTTTAAACCTCAAATTTAATTCTAGGAAAGTGACAAGGTATAATTCAAGTATAGTTTTACTGGAGAAAACTAGGTATTCTGCTCCTTCAGAACATGGATTGTGGCATTTATTCAGTGTCCTAGGATAGAGTAGGTCCTCAGATGTTTGTTGAAAGCAGGCAGAATGGGATGGGTGAATGGACAGATGGTAGGGTAGGTGTGTAGATAAACTAACCAACTTTATGTTATCAGTTGTAGTAGTTAGCTACTGCAGTGTAACAAATCATCCCAGACTTACTGGCTTCAAACAACTAACATTTTAGGAGGGTGGGCAAAATGGGTAAAGGTGGTCAAAAGGTGAAAAACTTCCAGTTATAAAATAATGAAGTCCTGGGGATGTAATGTACAACATGGTGAGTATAGATAATAATAGTCTGTTGCATATTTGAAAGTTGCTAAGAGAGTAAATCTTAAAAGCGCTCAATACTTTAAAAAGAAAAAAGTCCTCAAAACACCGAAAGAATTATAAAGGTGACAGATGTTAACTACACATGTTGATCATTTTGCAACATATACAAATGACTGAATCCTTATGTCATATACTTGAAACTAACATAACGTTATGTGTTAATTGTATCTCACAGTTTCTGTGGATCAGGAATCCCAGAGGTTCAGCGGGGTGGTCCTGGGTCCGGATCTCTCAGAGATTCCCCGCGGCCCTTCCCCCGGGGACAGGGTCTGGAGTAGGGGTGTCGAACTCAATCAGAGAAGGGGCCAAAATCTAAAATCCAGCCTAAATCTCGGGCCGAATGGTTTACTGAACAGTCATAAACTGTCATTGTGATGGAAACGCAGCGGAGTGCAGTGATGACAGCGCGGTGCGGGCCACATTGCAAGGCCTGGCAGGACGGATTTGGCCCGCGGGCCTTGTGTTTGACACATGTGGTCTGGAGGATGCCTTTCCAGGCTCACTCCACGGCTGCTGTTCCATCCTTATCTGCAGGGATGCTCACAACATGGCTTCCTCCAAAGTGGGAGTGGAGAGAGAAAATATGCCCAGATGAAGTCTTTTATAACGATCTCAGAAGTGACATGCCATCACTTCTGCCATCACTGTGTATTGTTTACACAAATCACCTCGGAGTGCGATAAGACTGTGTGTGGGTATAACAACAGGAGTGGGAGAAGACTGTATGTGGTATGAACAACAGGAGTGGGAGAAGACTGTATGTGGGTATAACAACAGGCTGCAAGAATCATGGGAGGGACATCTTGGAGGCTGTAAAGACAGAAACCATCAAACCTTCGAAATCCTGAAGCCAAACTAAGACCGTGAAAAACTGACACAGCACCATAGGTAGAGTTATTTTTGCTCAGTTTCAAAAATATACATGAACCACTACTCTTGACAAAGATAAAAAAGAGTAATATCTATAAAAGAATATATAATCTACATTATCCAGGAGAGTTTAGACCCCAAAATGGTCTGTTACCTCTAGCCCCTACAGACAATAATGTTCTAAATAAAGAAACACTCTTCGGACACCTTATTACCCAATTCTGAATTGGAAGGTGGGTTTTGCATCACGAAAAGCTTTGCACTGATTTCTCTCCACTCCTTCCTTTGTAATCAAGTGTCACTCAGCTTTGGACTAAACTTAAGTCCTAACTGACAGATGTTGGCTCTTCAGAGTCCAAGCTCTTCCAGGACTAGACCAAGCCCGCGGGTCACCTTACCTTAAGGTGACCAGATGTCCAGCTTTTGGTGGGGCAGTCCCAATTTTTAACAATTTGTCCCGTGTTACGTTTGGTCACTTTACCTTACTTGGCAAATTCTTCTTCATTTTAACTGTTTAAAGAGGATGGTGACAATGGCTAGCATGGATTCATGCAAAGTACTTTAAATTAAATCTTTGAGCTGGAATAAGAAGAAACTAATGTCAAGCTAAACGTGGTTGCTGCTGAATGAGACGGTCTCCAAACCAAGGGCGGACTTTATTTCTGGCTGCTTCCTACCCGGCTTCCTTCAAAACTGCCCTTTGCAAGTGTCTCACCATAGCTCTCTGAGTGCTCAGAAGTCTGAGCCCTGGTGACCTCACTGCGTCTCTGTGTGGCCGTCTGCCCAGCTGCCTCTCCCTCGCCAGTCCCTGTGACCCCGGATGAGTCGCTGAGTCAGAAGGTACTCACAGTGGAAACACCTTCAAATGATGGCATTTACTGCACATGACTACTAAAATGGGGCGCGGGGAGGGGGGGGGGTGTTAAAATGTAGGCCCTGAAACATTTATTTAAAAGGCCTTTCTCAATGATGAGTTTATTGGTGCTAAAAAATTTATATCATGATCTACAGTTCATTACTCTTGCACTTGACTTTGTTACTCTTTTGAACCAAATTTAAATACATACAAGAACCAATCAAAACACAATTAGCTTAAAGGACAGAACCATGAAGAGGCATCAGAAGCTACGCAGCATGACCCTAAATTAGCGAAGCTTTATCACCTGTCCTCATTCAAGTCGCACCCTTTCGGCTAGTGTTTGTTCAACACAAGCAGCAGGCTGGGGCATCCTCAAACATTCTCCATGGTATCTCTTACAGGTATTTCCAAGTAGAAAGCATTTGAATACCTTGAGTTAACAAGAAGTGGAAACTGTTCCAGCAACCATCTGTCCAATTCCAGTTCTAGGAAGCCAACATGTCAACGAAAGCACTTAACCCTACCTGGGCCTCTTCAGTGATGCTCCGTGTCGACTTAGAAACGATGGTGGCTTCCACTCACTCCGTGCTTCTGACAGCTCGGCATTGGAAAGGAGACCACTGGCCATCACAGGGTCCAACCCTGTGGTCCCTGACACCCCTTCCCCACACCACCCAGGGAAGGTTGTCGGCATGGTTTCCAGTGTTGTCATCTCAGCCTCAGGCGCTCTGCCTGACTGCATCGTGTCACTGCTCAGGGGAAGGCCCAACACCTTTACAATTTACACCACGCTCACGGCCAAGACCCACAAAGCCCAGCAGGATCCAGCATAGCCTGTCTTTGAGCTGCATTCCATATTCCTCTTGTGCCACTGGTCCTCTAGCTGTTCCTCACGCTCAGCATTCTTTTCTGCCTCAGGGACTTTGCTGGTGCTTCTCCTTCTGCACTCAGATCGCCAAAGGGCAACTCCTGGGAATCCAGGTTCTGCTCAGATACCCGCTCCTCCCTCCCCGGGGCCTTCCTGACCAGCCTGTCTCACACTGCACCCCACATATTCCCGTCGCTAGCTGTGATTTTTATCTGCATGGACTCATCAGCAGGCCTGTTATCCGCCACATGGGTACACCTGAGAAGGTAAGCTTTATAGCAATAGCAGTTAATAAAAACTAAGATTTATATTTTATAGAAGACATTAGGTGCCAGGAGCAGTTCAAGCACCTTAGTCCTGACAGCAACCTGACAAGGCAGGTAGCATTCCCCTCATGTTACAGATAAGAGCACCGAAGCACACAGAGGGTAAGCAATGTTGCCAACCACACAGCCACTGGGTGGTAGAGCCGGGATGCGGATCCTAGGTGGGCGACTCCAGAACCCGGGGTCCTACCCATCCCGCCCATTGCCTTCCCAGCAAGCAGGACCTTCTCTGGCTGCTGGGGCTGAGTCTGCCAGAGCCCAGTGCTGGGGAGAGGAGGGAGCTCACTCACCTCCTACACATAGCCCACTTCCTACCCTCCTCTTGGCCCCAAATCCTTCCAGCTCAGGGACCTCCCATCCACTCCACCAGTGCTCCCGGCCTTCTTCACTGCAAGCGTATCTGAAATCACACAGCACGGTGACTCAGCCCACACTGCTTCCCTTCCAGAGCAACGATGGGAAGGATTCAGAAAGTGCCTCTCCATTCCAATATCCATTCACTGACTCACTCATTTTCTTTTTAATTCCAGAAAAGGGAATCAAGTTAGAGAGAACAGCCAGTTTGTTTGTTTGTTTGTGTTGTTTTTTGTTTGGTTTGGTTTTGCCACAGCTGTACACAAAAATCTGCAGGAACAATAACTAAGAATTGAACAAGAAGCCCAGTTCAATTTTCTTACAGTAATTTATCCAACAATGCACCAACTCAGCCCCCAAGCCCTTCCTGCTAGTCCAGCTCCCATTTGGGCCATAACATTTCTATCTTCAGGAGATCACATTCCCAAGGCTGGAAGCAGCCTGTTGCTTAATCAGAACGCTATCCAACAAAAACCTTCCTAGCGGCCGTCCTCATTTCCTCACTGCCTTCGGGAGCTGCTGGCTGGGAGCTCATGGGGATGGGTGGTTTCAGCTATTCTTGCTCTCGGGGCAGCACTATTTCTCCTCCGAGCAGCGTAGCCCAGCAACCCCATGGAAACCCGATTAACCTCTTTGGGGACGTGCTTACAAACTCACAGCTCTCTTCGCTTCAGGGAATTTTAATGGTGCACCTCTGTTTCACAACAGCCTTAAAATACCCACAGAAATAGGAGCGAAACTCAGTGCTTCTGGAATATTCCTTCTTTTTCTTGGTTCTTATTCTGTTTTCAGAATGCAGGTCCACTTAAGAACTGGAAATTATACCTCACCTCTCTAAAGAACAGCTACATTAACAAACGTGATGAGTCCTGGCCGGGTAGCTCAGTTGACCGGAGCATTTTTCAGACAGGCCAAGGTTGCATGTTCTATCCCCAAACAGGACACATACAATCAGGGAATGCATAAATAAGTGGAACAACAAATTGATGTTTCTCTCTCTTTCTCTTCTAAAATCAATCAATAGATAAAAACTGTTTTTAAAAACCTTAGCATTTTTGAAAAATAAACAAAGATGTGGGGTCCAAAGGAGTTCTTAGTAGGAAATACCTTGTGTGTTAGCAGGACAAGCCAAGCACTCTAGTCT
The DNA here is from genome assembly GCF_014108245.1 of Pipistrellus kuhlii. Lineage (NCBI taxonomy): Eukaryota > Metazoa > Chordata > Mammalia > Chiroptera > Vespertilionidae > Pipistrellus > Pipistrellus kuhlii. The sequence goes on along the minus strand of NW_023425416.1, from coordinate 5,034,786 downwards.
GCGGCAGCCCAGCTTAGGTGATCCTAGCAACCAGGCCTTGAGACATGGACACAGAAGCAGTCTCCTTACAATCGGTGAGCTCAGCAACATCCCAGGTTCACCTGCATTCTTGCTCCCAGAGAGTCATCTTGAAAATATGTGCTGGTGACTCAAGATTGCCTGGCCTCCAAAGTGGGTCAGCACACGCTGACTGCCATTCCTAAGAGAGCTGCCCAGTCTCTGGCCCTGGGCAAGAGCATCCCTGAGCAAACACCAGCAAAGAGTAAGGCAGGGTATACAAGGGCAGGGCAGAATCCTGATTGCATTAAACACTTGATATTTTGTTCATCATAAACTTTTTCATTAATTCTCATTTTCTTAAAATATTACCTTAATTATCGGAGATGTTGGTGCCCCTCAACTTTTTCGCCCAAAGCAAGCGCCTGCGCTGACATCCTCTCTCTTGCGATTAACTGCTCTCATCTTAAACTTCGTGTGTGGGTTGGTTGACTCATCTCTATTATGTCATGCAATTGAATCCCCATGACAACCTTATGAGGTAGGGACTTGCTATTACCTCGGTTTTACTCGGGGCACTGAAGCACAGGCAGATTGCATAACTTGCCCCGGGTTGTGCATGAGTAACATCAGGGCCTCTGGGGGCTCCGCCCCAAAGGGCCCAAAGGGCCTGGGGTGGAATGTGTGGCTGTGCTGGGATTCCTTGGCAGGTAAGGTCACCACCGCGTAAGTGCATTGCCTACCTTCACCTACGGAAAGGGCAGCCAATGAATACAACATAAAGCTCCAAGGACAAGCCCAAAACAGCTTGTTGCGCTATCAGGAGCCTAAACGTAAGTGGTGTCACACTCAGTACCCTTAAAAGAATATGGAAGCAAACAAGCTTCTCGGGTTCCAATTGCCATCTCAAATATCGTTAATGAACCACGGGAGAAAAAATATCAACTCCAGAATCTGAGCCAAAAGCAAACTCGCTGAGAGCCTCCGGAAGAGGAACCACAGGGAAGGCGGAAGGACCTGTTCATTTGCACCTGGGGAACCTCAAAGCAGGAGCTAATTTTGGGACTGGCTGGCCTGTTGGAATACCTTTACCTTAATTACATACTTCTGACAATAGAGCTTCCAGACAGGCCCAGATTCAGAGGCAAGAGACAAATTTGGGTGCACACCCCAACTCATCTACGGGTAAAATTAGCACAGGTGGTGAAAGTATTTATAGAATCTTTTCAGCTGAACCCAAGGATCTCTTCAAATATTAATCCTTTTACTAAGGCAATAACTTTTTTAAGTTCATGTACCAATTCCAATAAATTAAGAGTAACTTTACAAACAAATCTACCTCTGGTGGGAAAAGGTTCCGTGACTGAGAAGCAGTCTGCCAGGGGCACGGACAGTCAATGGCCAATGATGTATGGACATCTAACCGATCTGCTTCCCTGTCCTATCCCCTTGCCCTTAGGCTGATTACCCAAAGTCAATAAAGGGCCGTGAATCTATGAACTAGGGTCTTTACAACTATCTGCAACGTTTATTACATTTTTCTTGACTATGGTTCTAGGTCAAGTCACAGAGCGTGTTCCAAAGGGCACCATTTTAACTCTTTTAGTTTTAACGTGTCAATTTTCTGTTTTCCATCCTCTTGGTTTTCCCCAAAATCTCACTATCCTTTTCACCTGACCTCAGAGATGCCAAACCTGTGAGCCAAACTGGGTCTCTACCAACTCGCTGTCTGAACTCACCACCCATTTGTGACCACAGCCCCCACTACTCTAAGACAATATGACATTTCCTCCAAACAGGTACTCTGTTTCCCCGAAAATAAGACAGTGTCTTATATTAATTTTTGCTCCCAAAGATGCGCTAGGTCTTATTTTCAGGGGATGTCTTATTTTTCCATGAAGAGGAATACGGTACACATTTATTGTTAAATGAAAATAAAGGAAATTTATTACCTGTATACGGTACGGTAGTACGGTAGTTGTCAACACAAACCAGACAAGCTGTGAATCCTACAGTATCAAGAATTTACTCATTTATTCGATGACAATCATGTCATCATCTTCTGGAACATCATCATAACAATCCAATTCCTGAATTTCCTGGTGAATTTCTTGTGACTCCATTTCTTTCAGAATCAGTGGACCAAATGTTTAGCAATAACATTCTGAGACAGAGCCTAGGGGGGCCTTATTTTCAGGGGGATGCCTTATATTTCACTCAGAAGGAAACCTGTAAGTAGGTCTTATTTTCGGAGGATGTCTTATTTTCAGGGAAACACGGTAGTTAGCAAATAAACAATCAAATACTGGAAATAAAGCTTATTTTAGCCTCTCAAGTACCAGGGAGGGAAAGGCAGGAGAGTCCTACTGAAAACAGTTTATTACTCTTATACTCACTTCAATAATCTTTAATCCCACTGAACCCTTTGGAATGTGCTATCCACATGAATTTTCAGAGACTTGAGAAAGACATGGCATTTCCAACTTTACGCAGCTGCATATCATGTACATTTCCAACGAGGAGGTGCCTGTCCACCAATGAGCTCCAAGCAGCCACCTGTATGTGACCGAATGATCCCTTACCAAATTGCCAACTACAGGCATTTTGACCATTCTTAGAGGGATTAATCATGAACAGTGTCAGCTTGAATGCTATCCTCTGCAGGAAACCTTCCTGACCTGCTGTGTGGATGATGTTAAGAACACCTGTCTGTCACATGCCCCTGAAACACTCCCAGCATGCTTCTAGTTACATGCTCAGGGTGAGGGCATGGCAATCTAATTCATCATGGTATTCAAGAGGCTCGCTAAGCCTTTGGAAGGGACATGCTCAGTAAGTGAGGAAGCACCAAAGTGGGGTTGGAAGGGCAACTGCAGAGAACAGGACTCAGAGGTGAGAGGCCAGGGACTCAGCCCCACTCTGACCCTAACCCCAAACAAGAATTTCAGCTATCTGCCTGTCGGTATGGCTCAACTGGTTGAGCAACCTCCCATGCACTAGGAGGTCGCCTGCTTCAATTCCTGATCAGGGCACATGCCTGGGTTTCGGGTTTGATCCCCAGTAGGAGGTGTACAAGAGGCAACTGATCAATGATTCTTTCTCATCAATGTTTCTCTCTCTGAAATTACTATAAAAAAATTAAGTAACATAAAATAGCTCCATCTTTTAAAAAATAAAAATAATTTCCGCTATCTGTCCTAAAGTTGCTCCATTTACAAAACATAGGTAAAGCCTCCCCTCCTCTCCACAACACTACATTACCCTGAGACCACAATGGTATATTTTGGGAAAAGTATTTTAAAGCTTTAAAAGGGGGTTAAGGGAGATATAAACGTGAAAACTGGCCATCACATTTTCATTAAGCACTTCTCTCTGAGTCAAGAAAACTTTTAAAAAGAAAACATTTTAAAAAATAAGTGAATGCTAGGTTCGGTATCCATGAATGCAAAACCACATATTTCTATTAACCACTAGATTCCCAGTACCCAGCACACTGCCTTTTAGAAAGGCATTTAATTGCTATTTGTTGACTGAGGGAGCAAGTGGATGAAAGAATGAGGGTGATAATAACAACAACAAATATAAATGACAACATGTGAAGTGCCTCCTGGGCACCAGGTACTACTCAAAGCATGCTCTGTGCACCAGCACGGTTAGATCTCCCACCTTCTAACTGTACCTGGGGTACTGACCTTCTGGGCCTGGTTCCAACCAATACGCCCATCTCTGCCTCAGTGCTTGGATTTTACAGATCCAAGCACTGAGGCAGAGAGAGAGAGAGGTTAAGTAGCCTGGTAAAGGGACCCACGTACGAAGTGGCTGCTCCCAACTACTGTTTCCGTCCACACTAGGAATTGCATGAGTGAGGTCCTGAGTGAATAATGAAGAAGGAGGGACAGAGAAATTATTTATTTAAAACTGCCCTAGCTGGGTGGTTCAGTTGGTTGGAGCTTTGTCCCATACACCAAAAGGGTTTGATTCCCTGGTTGGGGAGCGTACAAAGATAACCAATCTACTTTTCTCTCTCACAGAGACGCCTCTCTGTCTCTCTCTATCCATCCACCCTCAGGTGAGGATTTAAAAATAGAAAAAAGGGAGGGGGAAAGAAGAAAGAAAAAAAAAGAAAGAAAGAAAGAAAAGACTGCCCACCAAAGAATTCAGCTTGATTAAAAAAAAAACAAAAAACAAAAAAAACCAATATTTACCTAAAAGAAACTGTATTTAGAAGAGGATTCAAATTTGGAATTATGCTACCTAAATCTCGTATGCTCAAATTATTTCCATCCGAATTTTGTGAGCAAATTTTAAAAGACAGAGAAGTCCCAAGTTGCAGTGATTTGAAAGGCATTTCAGAGGCCTTGGAGACTGCATGATACTCCGCATTCTTTGGATAAAAGGACTTCATTTAATTTTCACAGCTTCAAAGCCGACAGTGGTCCACAGTCAGTAACTACTGAAGCTGAAAGCAAGACGAGAGAAATAAATCACAGTCCACATAAGAGAGAAACGCAAATGCGGGGGTAGGCAAAGGCAGGCTCACAGCTGTTCGTAGGGGAAAAGACCTGCAGGTCCTGGCTGTTACAATAGCTTTATTAACTCAAAAGAATACAAGAATAAACCGCTTCCTCTACTCACAACTGCAGCTTCCTTCTGCCCACCTGTATTTGTGTCAGAAAGCGAGGAACTTTTTCTTTATGATGTTTCCTGATTTCTCCACTTCTTTATAAAACCCCATGCATTAAAATACCCATGTGCCTGGCTGATAAAAATTTTAAAAATGTATTTATATGAAAAACCTTGCACTCTCAGGGCCTATCCTGAGGGCTTTTAGTCCCGGGCTTCAACCTCAGGCTTGTGGAAGATTCTTGTTCTGAGTTTAGATACACTGACGATAACCTACTGACTAGACTGAAGTTACACTACACTCACTACACCTTCACATCCAAGCCCCATTACCTGACCATCCATGCTCCACAACATTGATAATGAAGACTGTTTATGAAACCATGGCTATCCAACAATGGTGGCCACTCCATATGGCATATTACGTATGCATTGAAAGCACTAATTTATTAGGCATGAACATTTAAAATATAATATCACTTTCTATAGCTGTGTTTCAGCATTTCTCCCCTTTACGAATGCACCATGGAAATCTCCCAAGCCCCTCAAACTCTGCCTGCAACCTTTCTCACTGGCAAGGAAGAGAAGGTGACAGAACAGAAGCCTGCCTTTGTTCTGAAGCTGCCCCTTGCACAGGAAATCTCACACAAGACCAGGAGCATGGGCTCGCCCAAGGGTAGCCCTAGCGATAAGCAGAGGGTGGGAGCGAACCCGCAGGCTGGTCTCAGGCTGAACGCTCAGGGACCTTCTCTAAGTCAAGCCCTCTTCCCAGAGCCGCTGGGAAAGGCCAGGTGCCCAGGGCCCTGGGCCAAGAGGTGCAGGCACTGCTCTGCAGAGTAAACACAGCTCCGCCAAAGAGGCACTGCAGGAAAATGGCCCTGGAGCTGCTTGTTCCAAATGCCACGGTCAAGCTCGCCATTCCTGGGAGGTCAGGAGGTGCTGCAATGCAGTAGAGTTTAAAGACCTGGACCCTAAAGGCAGGCAGAGGCCACACCTACAAGACTGGGGCAAGTACTAAGCTACACGTAAAAGACATAGCCCATCTTCTGAGCATTTAGGACATGTCTCTTATAACAGTTACAAGTTTGTAAGTGGGCTATGATGATCCCAATTTTATTTGAAGCTTAAAGAGGCTAAATCAGTTGCCCAATGTCAATCAGATAATTAGTGGAGAAGTAGAGATTAGAGCCAGAAGTGAGCACAACTCCAAGATCATCCTCTTCCTGGCCTATTTTACCAAAGCCCCCAAAAGGCTCCCCTGCCTGCCAGAGCAGCCCCATCGGGCAGCACTGTCAGCAGCGCCCGGAGCGTTTCCCAGCCGAGCTGTCCAACGCTAGCCACCAGCCACATGCAGCCACCGAGCTCTGGAAAGGTGGCTAATGCGACTATGAAATTAAATTTATTATTTTATTTCATGGGATTGTAATTATTTACACATCAGTACCACACAAGAGAAGGTGAGCTTAGAGAGCACGGTATTCCTTGGCAGGGCCAGCAACGATGGGCAAGCAAGGAGCACTGGGGCTCCCCGGCCCCTGCTCGTCCTCAGTGCCCAGTTCTCACCATCACTGAGCCAGGCTGAACCTCGGCTGTGAATCAGCAACTCTGCACTAAGTCCCCATGACTCCCACGTTATCCTTTATTCTCCATGTCCCCACGAACTGTGTTATTACAGCCCATTGAACTGTGGCTCAGAGAAGCTACGTAATTTGCCCATGTCACACAGCTGGTAAGTGATAGGACCCAGGACTCAAAACATTAATCTCCCAACTCCCCTAAAGCTAAACCTTAGCTGCCGTCATCATTTACTGGTATCGAATGAGGAAAATTCCTTTCCCTATTACCTCATATTGTTATAATGAAATGAGATCATGGATCTGAAAATGCATTGAAGACATAAGGCAGGTGTACGTTTTTATCTGAGCACTTATTTTAAAGTTTGAAAGGAAAATAACTTCTCGACTATTCAGTTTATTACTGGGAACTTATGACATCCCAATCAAATAAAAATCCTAAGTTGGTAAGTCATGGAAACATTCAGGAACACATCCAAGTCACTCAAGTCTATGCTTGTCTTCAAATCCAAGGTACTTGTTTATGTCTGTGAGATCCCTATGGTTCCCAAAAGCCAGAGTCCCCAGCTAGTTTCGAGTTGAAGGTTAAATCAGGCATAATTATGTTCTGGACCATGTTTGCAACTGACTGTAATAAAGGGGGGAGATCCAGGTAGCCCCCAACTCTAGTGGGAGATGGGGAGTGCAATGTCCCTCACCCCCACACCACTCCTGAGCCAGCGTTGGCTGCAAAGCAAGGTTTCTACCAATGATGTGGAAACGTGCAACCTCCAAGGACTCCGCCCCAACGAGAGCGAATCCAGAGCTGACTAACCCACACTGGCCAAAGCACAGGGAGAGACAGTGACAGGCCACCTACCCTCGACACCGCCATCAGACTGCTTTTGCTAGGGTGCAGCTGGCAGGTGCTGTCTGCAAACATCAGGACAAGCCGGGCTGCCCCGGTCTGAGGACAATGAGCAGGCCCAGAGTGCACTGTGGGCGATGCTCCATAATCATCATTAGCAAGAAGTCCTTGTTTCAATCATCACCGCTAATGTGAAATAGTCTCAAATTCTTCCCTATTTTTAAATCTTCCCAGACTTACTTAATAATAATAGTTATATGTCATGGTACCCTGCAGAAAGTTGACAACAACTTTAAAAATACATTTTTTCATTTGACCCTAATTTAACTCTGGGAAATATCGATGGTAGACATTAGTCTCTCCATTTTTTGTTTTTTTATTTTTAATTCCCATCAGAGAATATTTTCCATTGATTTTAGAGAGAGTGGAAGAGAGAGGGAAAGACAGAGAGAAACACTGATGTGAGAGAAACATCGATTGGTTGCCTCCTGCCCAAGCCCTGTCTAGGGCCCAGGCTGGGGAGAAGCCTGCAACCGAGGTACATGCCCTTCGCTGAAATTAAACCTGGGACCCTTGGTCCACAGGCCAATGCTCTATCGACTGAGCCAAACCACCCAGAGCTAGTCTCTTTTTTGACAACAAACTGAACCACGGCTCAGAAAGATGTAGTCCATTACCTGTAATTCCCAAGGCACTGTGAGGCAGAACTGAGCCTAGAACGCAAGTCTGCTCACTTCCATCTAATGCCCTATCACAAAATTATGCAACTAGAATGTCCCGGATGCTCGCAATATTCAGAGCACCTTGATGATTTCTGTCTAATCATTAAGTCTCGAAAAAGGCACTTTTAAGAGGACTAATATAGAAAGAGAGTCAAGCATGGGTTAAAATGGGGGGAGACTAAAGATAGGACAGCTTGGCCATATTCTGAGTTCCGTGATTTCCATTTGGCTGCACACTACACTCTTTCAAGAAACTTTTTAGAAAAACTCTCTATGCCTGTATCCCACCCCCAGAAATTTTGACCTAATTGCAGAAGCTTCGAACATCAGGCTTTTTTACTATCTCCCCCACCCTCAAGAATCTAATGTTAGCCCTAACCATATTGGCTCAGTGGATAGAGCAACAGCCTGTGGACTGAAAGGTTCCAGGTTCGATTCCGGTCAAAGGCACGTACCTTGGTTGCAGGCACATTCCCAGTGGGGAGTGTATAGGAGGCAGCTGATGGATGTTTCTCTCTCATCGATATTTCTAACTCTCTATCCCTCTCCCTTCCTCTCTGTAAAAAAATCAATAAAATACTTTTTTTATTTTTTTTTTAAGAATCTAATGTTATGCTTCTGCTGAGAACCACTGCTATGGGTCAAAGGTTGTCCCAATAGCATATGGGCAAGATACAATTTTTAAAATGCTAACAGTTGTGTGTTCATTTTAATGAGTAATTGCAAAAAGTTAGCCGTCATATAAATCTGATCATTTTACATATTTTTACATGAAGTATAAAAAACATTTGATTGAAAAATATATATAAGTAAAACCTAGGACAGTGGCTCACAGATATGAAGACATTATAAAGGCAGTTCAAGGATGAGCAAGGTCTAGCTACCTAAGAATGAACACTGCAAGGGGCTCTGATCCGGGTGGGGAGGAAGAAGCAGACACAGAGGAGGACCCTGCAGGAAGGACTTGCAGTGACCCGAGTGAGGCAGGGACGAGGAGAGCGAGCCAGAACCAACCGTGACAAAGCCAATTCTGCATTTTGCTCCAAGTACTATCAACACCTGGTAAGCGGGCAATAGGCACTGCACCACAGGCAGAAATAGAAAAGTTAAAGACTGAGGCAGTTACTGGAGGAAGACCAACATCAAAGTCCACTGCTCAGGCTTGTTCTTTTAGAACAGTGTTTCCCAAACTTTTGACATATGTGTACCCCTTCTATAATTTTTGTAACGCTGAGTACCCCTCGTACTCATGAGAACGTAGAATTAGGCTCAGGTAAGCACGGTGCAGTGCATATCCCCACCAATCTCCGGTGCAACGGGTACCCCCACCAAACTCTTCCCGTACCCCTGGAGGTACGTGTACCACACTTTGGGAAACACTGCTTTAGAACAAGAGTGGGGATCCTTTTTTCTGCCAAGGACCATTTGCATTTTTAGAACATCATTCGAGGGCCACACAAAATTATCCGCTTAAAAATTAGCCTGCCATATTTCTAACATTTAATTAACTCACCCTGATGCCTTGGCAGGCCCAGACCAAATGATTTCTTGGGCCTTATACAGCCCAAGGGCCTGAGGTTCCCACCCTGCTTTAGAAAGAACTACAAACCCCTTGATAATGGTGCCACCTACTAAGGTCGCCCAGCAAAGACAGACTACGTGGTAAGGAAGCCTCTCCTCACTTAGCTGAAGCTTCTCAGCCCCGAGAGCGTCACTGTCAGGCCATTCTCGGCATGTGCGTCACGTTTCACTCGTCAGACTCGGCCTGCCAGGATGCTGGGCTCCGTGAGGTTTCACTCGTCAGACTCGGCCTGCCAGGATGCTGGGCTCCGCGAGCCCGTCTGCCTCCACCACAGGCCCGGGCAGCATACGCTCAGCACAGTGAGCTCTCCTGGAGCCCCAGCGCTGGAAACAACAGCTTGCTCAGAGGTGGCTCCGGAAAGACAATTCCAACTATGAAAACGTACTTCTCTTCATCCTTCTGCCAACGTGCAGAGGGACTAAGATGGTACACAGACGCAGAAATAAGTAACAGTGAGTTACATTTTGAGAAAATTACTTCCTTTGCAATTCTCTTTCAACCCTTCCCATTTTGGATCTGAGGTCGCAGGTTGGAACTGGAGGATTTTTCCACCTAGCATTGGTTGCTTTAACTGTCCACTTTAAGGAAGGGATGACAGGACTCAGACTCAGAAGCCTGGATTCATATGATGTGTTATTATAATCATGGCAAATAGTGCAGGTTTCCACTTGATGTAAAATACATTTAACTTTTTAAGTGAATCAGCCACAGGAAACAAATCGGTGGTATAAAGAGTGATAATATGAGTGTGGCAAAGTGGTGAAGGTGCTTTACAAGTGACTCACAATGGAGGACTTTGCCTGAGATGCCATGTGTCACTGGTATTAGAAACGTGTTTCTCTGCGGCTCCGGCATATTTATGAAATGCAGGTGTTGGAAACGCAGAATGAGACACCACTTTCTCTCATTCCCCAGAAAATGAAGCAATAGCTTGGATGAGCTCATCCTAGCTGACTGCCTCCGGGCCTGCTTCTGGTGCAATAAAATTCAAATATTTACCAACCACTACCTCTCAGACTTTGCTCTGACCAATCAATGTGAGTTTGGTTGCAGACTCTTCTCTTAGTTGGATTCTTCCCTATATTGCACATTGATACCAGTTTTAAAAACCAATCCCAGTGCTATGAGAAAATAGACGTGTGCAGAGTGATGGCAGTAGGGGTAGGTGCCATGGAGATGTGGTGTTTGATCCACAGCCTCACGAAGGTGTGAGAGGACTGAAGGAAACAACCTACAGATGTGCCTTCCTTATACACTAACTAACATATAATAGGCACTTCGTAAAGGTCAGTTCTTTCCATTTCTTGGATAACACAGCCAGTGACACAGTGAAGAAAACATTGCCTCACCCTGGCCAGGGTGTCTCCATTGGATGGGTGTCATCAGGTGCACCGAAGGGTTTCCAGTTCGATTCCTGGTCAGAGCACAGCCCAGGTTTCGGCTTGATCCCGGTAAGGGGAGTGCAGGAGGCAGCTGAATGATGTTAAGTTCTCACGTCAATGCTTCTCTCTCCCTCTCCCTTCCCCCCTCTAAGGAAAAAGAGAGAACAACGCACAGCTGGGAGGCAGTTAAAATTCAATTAAAATAAAAATTTTAAAGCAAACACTGCCTCATCAGTATCCTGATAGAGACATTCACCCCATGAATAACTTGGCACAAGTGTCTGCTCTCCTTTCCCAGGTCCTCGGGTACCATCTTTCAGTATCTGTAATGAAGTAGCATGGACTGAGTCCTGAAGAAAACCTGAGCCAGAGCAGTGAGCAGCTTTGTGATCAAAGTTCATTGTGTAGTAGTTGTGTCTTGCCTGCCTAAAAGTAACACTTCTCCTTTAACAGCCATCGCCTCAATATACAAGGACCATCTAACCATAGCTTTCCAATCATCCTCCCAAGCGCAGGTTACTGCATCAAGGCATTACCGGGGACCTTGATAAAATGAAAATTCTTATCTGGCAGGTCTGGGAAAGGGACGGAGATTCTGTATTTAATAAACTCTCAGGAGGTGCCAATGCTGGTCAGTCCATGGACCACATTTCAAGTAGCAAAACCCTAAACAACATCAACATGTCCCAGGCCAGCGAATAGACCGACCGAAGGAAGGGCATAGTCCTTATCAGCTTTTCACAAACTCCCTTCTCTTTCCAAGCGTTTTTCACCAATTCCCTTCTCTTTCCAAGTATTTGGCCATCATCTCAGCTTTAATCCCAGATGTTCCAGGAGGGAAATGAACATCTCACCAAACATCCCATTTAATGGGGCACAACTACAACAGACCCTATAGAGTTGGTCATAATGACACACATTACTAATCTGGTTATTACTTCACACGATTTTACCAGCAACCCATCTGATGCCAGTTCCCCCCCTGACAGTTCCGCCCGCCATTCCACAGGGTGTGGCCGCACGTTGACAGAACAAGAACCCGGGCAGCCAGAGGCCGGTGAGTCACTGGAGGAATCCACAGGCAATGAGCACCAGGAAGCCCTGCTGAACACCTCCTGGCCAAGAAACATCCTAACAGACCACACATCATCATTCAGTCAACACACGCTTGCCGGGCATTAGCCAGGTGCCACGCACACTTGGACCCAAGCAGTTGTTCACCACAGAAGCCCTTTCACCCTTGGGAGACACTTCACTATCCTGGTCACATTGGAAGAAATTTGACCACAGCAAGCCTGTGAGTTAGGAAGTTCAAATGTCATCTCATCAGATCCTGTGCTGCATCATCTTACATCATGTTCAGACTTCACGAGGTAAATGTTACCTGCAGCTGAGAGATCACATAGTCTCAGACACACTCTCAGACACACACACACACACACACACACACACACACACAATCCCTCTTCAGGCAGACAAGTAAAATTCCCTCAAGTCACACAGCTAGTAAGCCCCAACCAAATCCCCTCGGGCTGCAAGATCTGTGCTCGGTCCCCAGTCCCGCCCCCTCCTCACAGGACAAAGGCCCCTGCCCGTCCTGAAGCAGTGCATCATCTCAGGAAAGAGACAGAACACCCCTCAGCCGGGAGGCCGTTAGACCAACGCTTTCGGCACAACATGCTCTAGAACTCAGCATCCAGTGAGAAGTATTTTTAGTTTTGAAAAATGTATCCAATATCTTTCTTCCTACCCATATACTCAGATCCCTGCGGGAGAGACCAGCACATTCTGGTCGCCCACTTGGTGCTGCCTAAACATGCCCCAGATGCATTTATATTTTTATTATCTTTTTTTATACCAAACTATCCAAGCTTGGTGACTGAGAACGAACCACCACCACTTCGCTATTTCCCCCAATTCTCCATCCGGAATTTGGACAGACGCAGCAGGATGCTGTCCTGATCCCGATGGTACCGGCCTGGGTTGCAGCACCCAATACTAGGCCTCTCCACTCCCAGGCCTGGGTCCTGGCAAGAACGGCTTTCACAGGCCTGGGTCCTGGCAAGAACGGCTTTCACGGCTGATAGGGAATGCTTACAAAGTCAAGTGCTACATGTGAGGGGCACGCAGTTCTTAGAGGGGAAGTTCCTTTGCCGACCCACTTATCCACGATTTCAGCTACTTGGGGTCAACAATGGTCTGAAAACATTCCATGGAAAACTCCAGAAATAAACAATTTATACATTTTAAATTGTGTGCCTTTTTTTTAGTCTCTCACTTCCTCTCATCACCTAGGCATTGTATCATCACAAGAAGAAGCCTGAGGACAGTAACATAAGGTGTTTGAGAGACCACGTTCATATACCTTTTATGACAGTAAATTGCTACAGGAGTCTTGTCATTATTGTTGTAAATCTTTTACTGTGCCTAACTTACAAATTAAACTTTAAAACAGTCTGTATGTATAGGGGAAAACATTATACAGGGCTCCGTTTCAAGCGTCCACGGGGGTCTTGGCGTGTATCCCCGCGGACAAGGAGGGACTATTGTGTAAGTTTCTGGGGGCAGGAATATTGCCTCAAGGATCCCCAATATTCCTGCAGGCCCCAGACAAGCACAGAAGGACCCGTGCCCTCTGCTGAGTCACTGCGCTCTGACTCCTCCGCAGAGCAGACAAGCAACATTTCACAAAGGCCCGGAGATAAGCAGCCACATAAATAACAGACTCTGGGCTGACTGGCTACCCGACAGGGCCTGTCCGGAGGGGTCCAGTGAGAGCCAGGAATTATAATGAGTCGCTGGTAGGTAAGTGGCTGGAGCTGTCCCAACGCAGAGCAGCCGAGACAATAAAAACCAGATCTGGTCCCACTGAAAGCTCAAGTTAATTAGAAATTAAAAATACCTTTTAAAACAGAACTACTGATAGGACAAGAAGACATCTCTTCATCCCCGTCCCCGGAGGGGTTCGCAGCCTCCCTGAGGTCCCGCGGAGATGGGATCGGATCCAAAGTTAGTCACCAAGAGTCAGGGAAGGAGGGAAAATAAAAGACCAGCAAGCACATTCCTAAAACTGCAAACCTAACAGCCTCCCATAATCTCTTCCAGCTGAGCGAGCACGGCTCTGTGGGGCCTGCTGGTCCCGTTTGTAATTACTCAGGTGCGAGTGTTTCCATGGCGCTCGGCGTCTACCTGAGCTCGCGCTCTGGGAACCCTGGGAATAGATTCTTTCAGACAAAAGTTTGTGCACCGATTCAAAAGGCTCTTCTTCTTTCTAGAAAACTAAAATGAATAACTAGAGCTCTTACATATTTGGGCCCCGGAGCATGCAGGGGTGGACTGGAATCGAGGACCTGCCAAGGTAACCTGGGGCAGCTGTTGGACTTCTCTGAGCCTCAGCTTTCTCGTCTCTATGATGGGATAATAATAGCACCACCTCACAAGGTGGTTAGGAGGATGAAATAAAAAGATACCACATCTGTCAGGCACTTCCTCTGGGCCCAGGCACCCAATACGCGCCCAATAATTGCTAGCTGCTATTATAACTCGTCTTTTTATACTGCAGCTAACCCAAATTAACAGTGAGACAAACGTTAAGGCTCATAATTTCCCTCCATTCAAATCTAACTGAATTTAAAATATACACCAAACGCTAAAAAAGAGATACAGGCACAGCTGCCAAATGGCAAGTAAAGAGCCATAATTTTCCATCGTTGGAATATATTTAGTGATAACTATAAATGAAAGACGAAGAGGGAAAAAATTCCCCAACTTAAAGTTAGCCTCCCCGTCTGACAGTCTGGAAACCAAACGCGGAGTCAGCCTCCTCCGGCTCTGCTTCCCCTCCTGCCGTCAAGGTTGGGTGGAGAACGCCCACGTCTCCCGCTGGAGCCAGCAGCACTCTGCCAGGTAAAGCAGGAGCCGCTCCGGCTTGGTCGGACACCTGGGACAGTCAGAGGGCTGGGAACACAGGAAGCGTTCTCCCACTCCTGCTGCGTTATTTCCGAAGGCATCAGCACCGTGAACTTGGGGAGGGCCCCGGCCGGCCAGGGAGAAAGGTTTACACATCCCAGCTTGCCTACATCTTACCAAGCAGCTCCTGTGTTAACACACACAGCTCCAGTGATGTCATCCTCGGCACACAACTCGTTAGACGTTCTAGTCCCAACTTCTCAAAGCTTTGAAACGCGTCGGCCTACTGGCCCCTCAATCTGCTCAGTGGAGGCAGAAGTTTAATTGGGGTATAATGATTTCCTTAATTTTCTTCTGCAGAGGATGTAGCCACCAGCACTTCACACACCCTACACCGCAGTGTCTGATCTAGGGGGCACTTAAAACATGTGCATTTGCACAGACCTCCTGCTTGATGGACATCAGACGTCCTCACTTACACTAACCACGGTGTGTTAAAACTTCATAGAAGCCGAAACCGGTTTGGCTCAGTGGATAGAGCGTCAGCCTGCGGACTGAAAGGTCCCAGGTTCGATTCCGGTCAAGGGCACGTGCCTTGGTTGCGGGCACATCCCCAGTGGGGGGTGTGCAAGAGGCAGCTGGTCAATGTTTCTCTCTCATCGATGTTTCTAACTCTCTATCCCTCTCCATTCCTCTGTGTAAAATCAATAAAATAAAATAAAATAAAATAAAAATAAAAATAAACTTCATAGAAGATCCAAACCACCAAAACCTCCACCAACTATCCACAGACCGAAATTCAGACCTGCCAGCGCATAATATGTAACTATAGCAATATTATACTAGCAAGGAAAGAACATCAGCCTTAAAGAACTCAATAAAAAGGACAAAATATGACATACATGACTACATTCCATCCAGTCATGTTCTACCACATCACCCGGCCCACTACCTGAAATTATCTTGTTCAGCGGATTGCTTTTGCTAATGTGCTTACTGTCTGTCACCTTTTCCCTCCACCCGACCATCCAAAAGAGAATGAGAGGAAGGACTTACTGATCTTGCTCACCACGATAACTCTAGTCTCCCAGGAAGTGGTAAATACTGGTGTGGTGGACTTGATTATTTTTGGCAAATGTTCTCTCCCTCCTCTTCCTCCTCCTCCTTTTCCTTTTCCTCCTCCTCCAGCCTCTGGAGAAGGAAGGAATATGCCGCTCTGGTGGGCTTTGGATATATGCTGAAATGGCAGTTCATGTTCACTCCCAGACCAGCTTCACGGTCTACACTTGTGCCTGCTTGCCTCTAGGAGCTTCACATTTTGGCCAGAGAAGAACCTGCCCCAGGTTCAGCCTGGGACCCAGAATGAGACAGGACATAGCTCCCCAATGAATTTGTAGACCCGGGGAGTGTGAGAATAACTACTTAATGCTCAATGCCACAGAGTTTCAGGTGATTTGTTACAAAGCATTCTTATGCCAACAGATGATGGATACAGCCTACAACTGGCCTTCAATAAATATCTGTTTAACAAATTAAATGAATTCACTTGTCATTCACCAATTAACAAAGGAATTAACAATGAAAAAAATTTCACTATACTTAGTATTTCCAAAACCCATTAATTATGACAATTCTGTAACATATCAAGTGCTAAGCCTGGTTTTGCTTTGGAATCCACTCCTTTGTGTTACTCAGAAACTGAGACTTCAGAGACCAAAGCTGATCCGTTTTTAACTGAAGCCAAAAGATAAGGACATCTTCCATTTGTAGCTTATACTCAAAGCATTGGTGGTTTGTTTGGTTCTTGTTATCCTCTTCTTTCCTAAAATGCTGATGAAAGTTTTAAACTCATAAGATACCAACTTTTTTTAATCTAGTGCAAAAAACCTTGAAGCTCATAAAAAGGAGGCTGTAAGCTTGGAAGGCATGTAGCTTTGTAGGGTTACTGTTGATGTATTTCTATTACTTGAAGAATTTAATGGAAGTAGGTCTACAGCTCACTTACATATGGTATTTACAATTACTTCATTTCTTAGTGGAGAACACAATCACTTCTAAATGGAGTAAAACCAAGTTACAGCTCATAAATATCTTTTCATTCTTACCCTTTATCCCGAAAGGTAATGGCTATAAAAGACACCCTTTTTAATGAAATTACAAGTTGGGAGAGGGGTGGATTGACAGGCAGACAGGAAGGGGTAGGACCAATACATCGAAGAGCAATATGTTTCCCATCTAACATATTGATATTCTTCATCTGAATGTGCTAAGCATATGAAATACCAAAATTTCCTATAGGCAGATGGTTAAAATCTATCAATGCCTTTCCCTTCTCCAAGTGTGAGAAGACATGAAAGTACCCAGAGCCTTATGGTGAACTATTCAGTGACTAAAGCAAGTCTATTTTAACATATTTTTTAATGACCTGAAATTCAGATTAATTCAAAATGTTTTCCAGGCCACCTGGAAAGGCCATCATTTTTTCTGTCTCAGAAAGCTCCAATCAACTTTTGATGCATGCAGTCATGTCGGCTCATTCCCTTATTTAGGACCAAGTTTTTAAGTTTCTCTTTAAGGTGTGACAGCTTACGCCAGCGGTCCACAATCCTCTTAGGTCAAGAACTAATTGCATCATGTTTTGCAAATGCAGCCCAGGCCTGCACTCCCCCACTGACGGCTGACCTAATGAGTAACTTGTCTGGCCCCAAGACAGCCAGCGTAACCAACGAGCTGTGATCATTGCATCTAAAAGAAAAGAAACTTGACTTCTTAGTTAACCTAGGGAACCCTACCTTCAGACAATGTGGTCTTGTCCAGTGGGCTTTGCTCTTAGTAATGAAAACAGCTTGAAATTCCTTCCCCAGAGCCTTTTAAGGACTCCAAGGAGAGTCAGGGAAGCGGGGAGGGAGAGGGAGGGGGTGTCGGTCATGTTCTGTTTTAATCCCTATTTCCCCTTTTCTTTTTCCTACCCCGACTAAACTTTCTCACTGCAATGAAAGTAGGTTAAAAATAAAGACCATCTAAACTGACTGAGACAAAAATACCCCCAGTGCCCACACGCAGAGACTTCTAATAACTGCACGGGATGGGCCTTGTGGGGAATAAAACCAAGACCATCCAAAGGCACCAGATGAGACACAAGGTGTGCACACTGGAGCGCAGCACTCAGTGAGGAGGCAGGTGGCTGACTCAGGCTCGCCTCCAGCCTCCTCGGGGGGACAAGACAGCACCAGGGCCTGGGCCTGGGGTGGGCTCCTGGTAAACGTTCATTCCCTGCCAGCGACGGGCAACACCTGTCTCCTGGGCTAAGCCTTTCACAGGAGGCTGTTATAAAAGGTTAGCAGCTCTTTATTCTCTCCGTCCACCAGCCTCAACGGGAATCCGGTACACGCTTGGCCCTGCCTAAAGGGCTTCCCACCCACCGTCTCATGTCATCATCCCGGGGACCCGGGGCAGAGGGGTCGCGGCTGGGGAGCTGCAGGCAGCCTGCGTGCAGCACGATGAAGGTAGCCCGCCCTGGTGCTGGAGACACTGCCTCTTCTCTAATCAGCGCCTGCAAGGCTTCTGCTCCTGCCCAGTTCGTACCAGTGTGTCTGCTCACCAAAAGCAAGGAGTCTGCAGAACGATGGGGAACTCTGGACATCGGTGCCAATTTTAATAAAATAATTGCTTGCCCACAGGCCAGGCTGTGAAAGCCAGTAGAAGAAGATGGACATCGGAGGCTCTCGTGCATATGAAACGAGGAGCTAGCTCAGGAGGGCTGTCAGGGTCCGAGCCTCCCCTGAGCCTCTGTGCTCTTCCAGCAGCAAGCTCAGGGTGCTGAGCAGCTTCCTGCCTGCAGCCTGCGAGTCCTCCCACCCGGCCCTCGGAAGCCCTGCCAGGCCTACCGCCTGTGTCACCGGGAGGGGCTCAGGAGTAAGAACAAAAGGCCGATTGGGCTCAGTGGATAGAGCGTAGGCCTGTGGTCTGAAGGATCCTGGGTTCGATTCGGGTCAAGGACACATGCCTCAGTTGCAGGCTCCCAGCCCTGGTCAAGGGCATATGGGAGGTAACCAATCAATGTTACACACATAAGTGTTTCTCTCTGTCTCCCCCTCTCCCTTCCACTATCTCTTCCTTCCTCCCTCCCTTCCCCACCCACTCCGCTCTGTGGCTGAACACAGGACACAGGACAGCAGTGGCAATCCAGCTGCAGTGTGCCGGAGAGGGCCGTGCAGGTCTGCCTGGTGGGTTCCCAAGGTTAAAGGGCAGGCATGGGAGAAAGCTTTGATTACAGAAGAAGGGGAATCTACTGCGGAGTATTTGTCTCTATCACTCACAGACAGCTACAACTTTCATATATATATATATATATATATATATATTTTTTTATTGATTGTTTTACACAGAGGAAGGGAGAGGGAGAGAGAAACATGGATGAGAGTCATCGACCAGCTGCCTCCTGCATACCCCCTACTGGGGATGTGCCCGCAACCAAGGTACATGCCCTTGATCGGAATCCAACCTGGGACCCTTCAGTCCGCAGGCCGACGCTCTATCCACTGAGCCAAACCGGTTTCGGCCAGATACAACCTTTTAATGAGCTAGGAAAGAAAGGAGCATGCACGTTCCCGGGAGTCCTGTGGACATAGAGCCTTTGCTGCCACACGCCCCTCTTTGGCCGCGCCTTCCGGAAGGACAGTGTGGTGCCGGGAAAGCGCCGGCTGGAAGCCAGGGGCCCGGAGCCAGGAGCCGGGATTCGGAGCCCAGCCTGAGCTCAGCAAGTCACTCGGTTCTGGGCGTGGGTTTCTGCACCATAAACCCAACAGGTGAGGAGACCGCAAAGGTCCCTTCCAGCCCAAGACTCTTGAGCAGCAAGCGTTCGTTACTGAATACACATTAAATCAGGCTTAGAGACTGCTCCGCGGGTAGAAGCTAGGAAAGAACCAGGTACACACATGTCTATGGGATGTCAGGAAACCAAATGCCTTCTGTGTTTAAGGCTATCCTGGTAACTGCCTGGAGCAAATTCTCACTTTTTTGTTTGTTTCTAATAATAGTTCAGTACGAAGAGAAGGCAAGTCCAACACAATAATCTTCCTCTACCCTCTCCTTACGCTGACAGTGCCACTTCCTTCCTACCTGGGACACAAGCTAACACAGCTCATAAGGTCATGCTTCATGCTCCCAAAAAACAAATGTGGAGGGAGATCCCACCACTCTCTCTCTCTCTCTCTCTCTCTTTCTCTCTCTCTCTCCTCTCTCTCTCCCTCCCTCCCCACCCCCGTCATTATTAATGCTCCAAAACAAACCACCCCAGCCTTTGAGGTATAAAGCCAGCATTTTGTTGTCCTGGGTTCAGGAACTCAGGTGGAGTCCGGTGGAAATGCTTAGGCTCCAGTGTCTGCAGCCTCAGCTGGGGGTGATGTACCCTGTGGGTGTGGAATATCTGGAGGCGTCCAGACTCACAGTCTGGAGGCTGGAACCGGCTGTCCCTGGGACACCTACACATGGTCTCTGCACAGCAAGTGAGGGCTCCTTGCAGCACGGTGGCTGGGCTCCAGGAGTCAGCACCCAAGGCAGCAAAGCAGACGCACCTGGCTATGTTACGGTCTTGCCTCAAATGTCATATATATATGGTGTGACTGACTACTGTCACGCTCTGCAGATAGAGACCCTCACATAGGTCTGTCCAGGTTCAAGAGGAGAGATGTCTGGGGAGGGCAGTCAAGGTCGTGTTGTCAGATGAGCATGTGGGATGGGGGGCAGTCTCACAGCCGTCTCTGGGAAATGCCATCTGCCGTGCTGCACCGCCACTGACTAAAGAACCCCACACACAAGAGGAGTACAGAAATCTGGCTCCCAGGCATCTCTGACTACTGCAAACACTTTAACAGGCGAATGGTCATGGCCAAGAGCGAGAGAAATGGGAGTCGGCCCAACAGGTTGTGTCTGAAGCCATGGTTATAAACGCTCAGCCCGGTAACAACTGAAAGAGTCCTCAACTTGCATACCTCTGCTGTTTCCTTCCAGCTCAGTCCTCCTGTCCCCTGCTGCAGCTAATGTAAGTGCACACGAGTATTAAAACATCTGCTGGCTCATCATTCCAAAGCTCAAAGACATTGAAATGACATCTGTGAAACTATGAATTCCTCGTATCAACTAGATTTTTTTTATTTTTAATGGAATACGGAGAGCAGCTGTTCCTAAAGCTGCCCCACATGCGAAGCCAGGGGTTAGGGTTAAGTCACAGCTGATGTGACCTACGCTCTTTGGACGTGCTCAGGAGACACCTCGGACTCCAATGATGCAGCATCTCACAGCAGCCCTGCTCTCGGGGACAGGAGGGAAGGGGAGAGGAGGTGGTGGACACTGAGCAGCCCAGGCCTTCATTGTCAGCATCTTTCCTCTCCTTCTTCAGCCTGAAAACTACGTTCCAGCCTCTCCTCCTATTTTAGGATGTAATAGGCCCATTTTTCAGGGTTTCGAGTTCCGTCATTAACCAGGACCACCATCACTATCAGATATGAAGCTAATACCCTTTGGCCAAGGATTTTATTTGGAGTTTTAAAGTCTTAAAACTTTTCATAAAGTCACGCAAGTAGTTATGTTACAATAAAAAGACATATGAACTTTACACACACTGTAGTTCTCAACCTGTCCTCATGAGCATATTAACCCTTGGAGCTAAAAATATGTACTTTTTTTAATTTAAAAAAAAAAAAAGAATAATTATTGTAACAACACTAAGCCCTCACCTCACGTTGTTTCGGTAAGTCCTCACAATAGCTCCTTGCAGTGGGCGCTGCTGTTAACTCCAACTCACAACAAAGCACAGGAGGCGCTGTACTCGCTCAGGCCTGGGGTGGGAGTCTGCTCTAAGCAGGCTCTGCCTCCTCTGGGCCCCACGCAGCCGGTGGCAATTCACAGAGGGCTCCCCACTCGCCTTCGAGCTCTGGGAAACATGGGGATCCCATGCTGATGTTCACGGAGGCCCAACAAGGCCTGGGGCACTCCAGTCCTCCCTGAGTTCAAGCCTGAATGAAGGAGCCCAACCCTCGACCAGGGGTAGAAGCAGGTGGGGGGTAAGAAAGGCTGAAAGAGGATGGACTTCATGCAGGTGCCCGGAGCACCCGCAATACAGAGGCTTGCGCTAGCTGGTTGGACTGGAGTGTCCTTCGCAGGCCACCTGCCTTAAACCCCCAAGGACTGAGTTTTGATAAAATGTGGCTTCCTCTTCCAAATTTCCTGTTTGGGCTCTCTGGAGGAACAGCCGAATCCCTGATTTATTCAATCATGAACCGAACTGCTTTTATTCCCAAATGTCTGCACACCACGGCCACCACCAACTTGGTATTTACAAAACATCACTGCCCTCGAGACTTCCAGGCAGCGACGAGGAAGGCACAGAGGAAACAGCTGTGCTGGGCCCGCTCCAGGGCTGCGGGGCGTGCAGAGCCGGGCAGCTGTGCGCACAGCCCCGGCTCGCAGGCCGGCCAGAGGAAGCCGAGGGCTACCTGTGTGTTTCAGCGATAAGAGGCTGTGAGGGAAGTGCTTCCCCGGGGAAGTGGAGGGACATCCCTTTGCTCACAGTCACCCTGGCTGGGGGAGTTCAAACTCTCCTTCCAGGGGATGATTCATTTAGGACAGAGGATGTTACCTTTCCCTTCAGAGCCCTGTGATGAAGGGTAGACTGGAGAAAGCCGATTCAGCAAACGTCCAGGGTGTCCCCGCACTGCAGGGACCTACAGCGACAGGGAATGGGGAAGGGAAAGGGCCTGCGCAGGGTATTCTTCTCCGTGGCAACGGACATGGCAGTAGTTGTGTAGCAGCAAATGTAGAGGTTTAGGAACTAGTCACACGTGAGTTCAAAACCAAACACATCCTCTTCCCAGATGTGTGTTCTTGGTCAAGGTGCTGAAGAACAGCGTTTTTCAACCGCTGTTGTGCCGCGAGATGTTGCCTGGTGTGCCATAGGTGCAGACAAGACAAGAATTTTATAATTTTTCACTATTTTGTTTACTTAATATTTCATAATAAAGTAATTATAAAATACTTTCTTTGTGTTTATTTGATTCCTATTCAAGAGAATTACTTTATATATAGTCAATATAGGCACAGAGTTAAATTTTTTAACATTTTCTAATGGTGGTGTGCCTCGTGATTTTTTTTATGAAACAAGTGTGCCTTTGCCCAAAAAAGGTTGAAAAACACTGCTGAAGAAAGTGTCAGCTGAAGTAACACACACGCACACACGCGCGCACACACACACACCCCTGCATCAGGTGTAATGTGCACTGTGCTACGCCCTTACTCCAGGATCCCCTCTGGGACTGCCATGACCACAGAGAGCTCCTTTCCCTGGGTCACACCCCGCCCCAGAAGGCCCGCGCACAACGGCCAGTTGACGTGACAAGCCTGTCATCGTGTCTCAGCTCAGGACAACGCTGCAGAGACGTCTCAACTTCCGAGCCTGGGCCTCGGCTGCGACTCCCTCGCCTTCCTCCCTCTTCCCCCCAACTCCTTCCAACCTTCCTGCAGGCTGGCTCCCAGGCCTTCCCTAACAAATGTCCTGTCTGGAAATCTCCATCTCGGGCTGCTTTCTGGTCAGCCAAACCATGTACTTCTCCAAAATACTGGGAGAGACAGCCCTGTACCATTGACCTGTCATGTTTCCAAGGTCAAATAAAGTGAGAAACTGAAAAGACCTGCATCAACTCTTCAAAGAGCTGATGTGACACCCAGCAGACACTGGACCTTTCCTGTCTGCTTGGCGCTAAGTCTCCCTCCGTCACACAGCCTGACCCACGCTGGATGTGCTTTTGTTTGTTGTTTGTTTTCATTGTGATGAAGAGCAAAGTGGGGGTTTGGAAGTCCTATTTTAAAATTAAAAAAAAAAAAAAAAAGAATGACAGCTACTGAAACCATCTATAATCAGCTAACATGAAACATCCATCTTAAAAATGCATGCAGGCTGTAATCTCTCAAAAACTTAACTGAAACTTTTCTTGGACAAGTAATCAAGTAATATATGAGAAACTATCTTTTAGCAGAGGGCAGAGACTTACACCCTGATCCACTCAATTTGAATAGCACACACCATACTTTCTCTTGGAAACAGTCGTCCCAAGTTGTTCTCACAAATATAAATACGGGAAGAGATAGTATCAGAAGTCCCCTATCACCAGCCTTTCCTCAAAAGACAACGAGAAGATATTAAGGCTCAGTAAGAGCCAGCTAATGATGCCTGATAGAAAGCAGATGGTGAGCCTCTGTTAACTAGTTTAATTCACTTACAAAGGAAATCCCAGGAATGAGCCATGAAGTGGCTCAGAAATAGACGATAATGGCCAAATACCACTCAATGTATCACCAAATGCTCTAAGCAGCACTTCTGAAGCCTCCAGCTATAACTCTGAATGGAATTACATGGGGTTTGGAACACGCGCATTCATGGTTACAGCACATCCCTGACTGGCCAGGGCAAAGAGAAACATGGCTGGCATAGGGTGGGCAAGGTTAACAAGCCAGTAAGTGCCTTCTCAGTTCAATGTTTTCAACCTCTTCAACATTTTGCCAGAGCCATTAATTAATGGAATTTCCAATGACTTTTTCCTACTTCCCAAGGTAATGAGCAGAAATGAAAAGCAAAGAAAATTAGACCTGGAAGGAAACACAAGCTGTCAGGTACAAGAGTCTGTCTGCCTCGGCCTGGCTACTCTTAATTCTTGACTTGCCTGAATTCTACAATATTCCTCGATTTTGGTAAAGCCATCTTTAACCAGGGACTGTCTGTCCCCCTTCCCTGGGGACTCATAGCAAAGCCTAAACAGTTTTGGGCTGTTATAACTTGGGGGCATGGGGGCTGGCATCTAATGGGCAGAGGCCAAGGATGTTACCAAATATCATACAACACCCACCACAGCCCCAATGATAAAGAATTACCCAGCAAAAAGTAAGCCTGAGAAACGCTAGTGGCCTGCATTGGGCACTAAAATTCCAAATCAAAGAAACTTGATTTGAATCCCAAGTTCCTGGGGATGGTACTTAGCTTTGCTGAGCCTCGGTTTCCATGTGTAAAATGGGACTGATAATACTCTTCAAGAGTTTAAGAATAAATGAGCTAACAGAGGAGAAATCACCTTCACAGTGCCTGGCACAGCAAAGGTATCTGTGACGTCTGGTAAGTCTGAATCACCGCTATTTTTTAACTGCCCCTGTGTCCCACCCCTCCCCCACCCCCATTTC
The DNA here is from genome assembly GCF_014108245.1 of Pipistrellus kuhlii. Lineage (NCBI taxonomy): Eukaryota > Metazoa > Chordata > Mammalia > Chiroptera > Vespertilionidae > Pipistrellus > Pipistrellus kuhlii. The sequence goes on along the minus strand of NW_023425416.1, from coordinate 5,009,923 downwards.
CTCCAGGACTCACTGGGAAGCGAAGAAAAGAGGAACCCAGCCAACTCCAAAGCCCACTCTAGGTCAACAGTGTGCATGTAGCTCACTTAATAATTTTGTCTCCTATTGTGTCTAAATTTATGTTTGAGGAACCGGGGGTGGGGCAGGCCATAATTCCTACATTTTTTAAAAGGTGTGTTGTTTTTCTAAAGGGGAATTTCAATTCAGTGACCTGGGAGCCAAACGAAAGAAGGAAACACAAAAATCCCCACTAGATCTTTAAAAAGGCATGTTAGCGTTGAATGCAAAGTAGTTTCCTCAGGCACTAAGTGTCTTAATAAATGAGTTCAGTGAAGACTTATTTAAGTAGAACCAAGTACATGCTTAGATATCTGACCCCAAAAAACAAAAAACATAACTTCTTCCCTTTGTAATGACCATGTGTGTGACCCAGCAGTGAGCCACTACATAATGTAGAGGGCTCTCATACTCAATTTACCTTGTAGAATTAATGTGTACCTGCTGTAAGTGACACCCACAAGTCACATGTGTAATAGCAGGTTCCCGTTACTCTTGCCCCAATTCCAGTCCTCAGAGGACGGTGAGGGAACCACAAGGTCCATCGTCCAAAGTAGGACACTGGAGCTTGAACAGGGCACGATTAATTATTAGTGTGACCAGGTATTCCTCCAATAAACTGCAACATCCCGGCACCCTTCTCAGAGGGGAACAATTCCCCACTGCACACACACACTCACCCGGGTCGGCATCCAGCTGCTGTTCTGCCTCTCGCTTTTTTAATGTAATACCTGTTTCATGAGATGCTTACGTGTCAAGGCAGAGTGATCAGCCTCATTCTTTCTGACTGACTGCAGAATGTGCCACTGTAGAGAGCCGCCATAATTTTTCCACTACCCATAGCCAATATGTCAACTTTATATTTTTGTCATTATGAGCAATGCTATGGAGAACACAGCTCTACATCCATCTTGTACAGGCTGGAGTATTTGCAGAGAATAGGTTTCTAATGGTGGGAACGCCAGGCGAAAATGTTACCATTTTTGATGGATTCTTCCCAAATGCTCTCCAAAAAGGCTTTAGAAGCCTTATCCAGACCGATAGGTAATGAACACTTGTGAGCTCCTGCCAGGCTGATAAAGGGGCGTGCTGTCTCATTCCAGTCCTGCCTGTGTGTCCCCTCCTCAACTCCATGCAGCTGAGCCGTGGGTGGACCAGCAATTCTCCCGCCTCTGGGTCTCAGCTCGTTTGCTGGTGCAGAGGTGGCCGGTCCACACCTACCTGACCCGGAGCACATTCCAGAGCCGGGGCCTTCCCCTGCATCAGATACTACGTGGGAGAGAGAAGTGGACAGAGTCCCCAAACCTAGTCTTACTCACGTACAGACTCTTTTTAAAAATACAAATGCCTTTATATGGGTGCCGACTGGCATTCAGAGGTGAAAATGCTGCAACTGGATGCAATCACCCTGCCCGCACAGCTCCCACCAATGAAACCAAGTATTTGTGGTTAAGTGAAACACAGACTTATTCTTGTATTATTATTTATTAATTATTGTATTACTGTCCATATGAATTGTAACCTATTTTTGCCCACCCCGTATTTACTTTTAAAACATAATGCATATGTAAGGGCAGAGTCAGATGAAACAATCCTATAGAGGTCAGGTCCAGGGCCCCAAGGCCGGCTCCACCAAGGGCCTTCCGGCCCAGTGGATCCTGTACTTGACCCACACTGTAGCCTTCAGGGCCAAAATCGCAGTCCCACAGTCCCACAGCAGCAGGCTGCCTGAGACAGGAAACACGACTGGGCACTCTGAAAACTTGGGGAATGGTTCAAAGTGAGCCTTGCATATGCCCACAAGTCAGGAACTTCCAGCCCCACGGCCATCGGCGCACTCGGTCCCCGGACACATGGCTGGCTCCCGGCCAGCACAGACCATGTCCTCAGAGGTGGCAATGAGCAATGTCACGGCATTCCTACAGTTCATCTCCCACCCATAAACATGGCACAGCATTCTTTCTACAGAAGGAGAAACTGAGGCATGGGCATCATAAAATGATGAGAGTCCTGGATGACTTGAAAGAAAAAATAAAATGGGACTCTCAGCCCAGCTGGCGTGGCTCAGTGGTTGAGTTTCCACCTATGAACCAGGAGGTCATGGTTTGATTCCCGGTCAGGGCACATGCCCGGGTTGTAGGCTTGATCCCCAGTGTGGGGTGTGCAGGAGGCAGCCTATCCATGATTCTCATCCTTGGTGTTTCTATCTCTCTGTCCCTCTCTGAAATGAAAAAATATATATTTTTTAAAATAAAAATAAATTTTTAAACATATGGGACTGCCAGTAAGCATCATGTCTCCCCACGACAGCCACCATGCTGTGTCTCATCACTTGCAGAGCTTCTCCTAACTGGCATGGGAAAATGTAAGAGGAAGACGTAGTGGGCATGGACTAACTGGCACATGAAGACAGCCCTGGTAAGTCACCAGCGGTGTGGGACGTGGCATCCAAGACCTGGACACAGAGGTCTGGCTCTGCTGATCCCAGGATGGCCATTCGCTCACCAATAGGTGCTGACAGCCGAAACCGGTTTGGCTCAATGGATAGAGCATTGGCTTGGGGACTGAAAGGTCCCCGGTTTGATTCCGGTCAAGGGCATGTATGGTGGTTGTGGGCATATCCCCAGTAGGGGGTGTGCAAGAGGCTGATCGATGGCGCTCATCGATGTTTGTAACTCTGTACAAAATCAATAAAATATATTTAAGCCGAAACCGGTTTGGCTCAGTGGTAGAGCATCGGTCTGCGGACTGAAAGGTCCCGGGTTCGATTCCGGTCAGAGGCATGTACGTTGGTTGCGGGCACATCCCCAGTAGGGGGTGTGCAAGAGGCAGCTGGTCGATGTTTCTCTCTCATCGACGTTTCTAGCTCTCTATCTCTCTCCCTTCTTCTCTGTAAAAAAATCAATAAAATATATATTTAAAAAAAAATAAAATAAAATATATTTTTAAAAAAAAATAGGTGCTGACACACCAGCCCTCTCAGCGCTGGCAGCACCTGTTGGTGTCCCGGCTCTGCTGTTAACCGCAGAGGCAGGAAGTAACTTCTCTGAGCCTCAATTTCTTCTTCGAAATGGGAAAGAATAGCAGCTCCACTTCACAGAGTTGTTTGAGGAGTAAAGGAGATAATATAAAGCACTTTCAGCAAAGCAGCGCATACAGGAAGGAGTAAATGAGAGAAAAGCATACATAACTTTCATACGCAGTAAATGTGTAGCAGCTCCTTTTTGACCTCACTCACAGCTGGAACAATCCATTGAAAAAAGGCTGACCAGCCATGCACCCGTCCTGGCACTGAGGTTATTGCAGAAAGCCTGTGTGCATTTGCCTCTCCTGCCTTTACACCAATCATTCTAGAATTCCACAGACTCCAGAGTCATCTAATTGTGCTATCATCATCTATATGCTGCAAACGTCTATATAGCTTCTTACACGGTGGTGATTAAATTGGGACCTCAAGTAAGAGATCTATGTCCCAACGAAAATAACATGAACAGATACAGATACTTAGAATGTGTTTCTATCAAATCTGCTCCATATAATTTAGTCCAAGAAATTCAACTCCATAATATCTAAGAGAAAGTGGTAGTGCCAGGATGGAAGATAAAACCCAGAGTACTACACAGAAATGTTTTGAGCCATTTACACAGCCAATCAGCTCCGCCACTAACCTGAAATCAAAAGTTATCAGATTCCAAAGAGGAAAACTGACAAATCTAATGCAACAATAGCCATCAGTGATTCAACACTGCCTCTGCTCTACGCCCCATGCTGAGAGTCTCGCTGCAGCATTTCCTTAGTCCATACAAGGAGCGTGTTCTTATCACTGTGTCGCAGGAAGGTCACCCACCCAAGGTCACAGGGCAGATGAGCAGTGGGACTGGATTTGAGCCCACACTTCTTGAAATGCAAAGCCGGTGAGCATAACTACTGATCATATGGCCTTGAACCTAGAAAGATGGAATATTGGCCAGGTCAAAGCTGATGGTACAAAGGAAGCCCCTAAGACCAGATGACTGACATGCACGCCCTGAGCCAATGGCTCTAAGTGCCAAAGAGATGACGAGGAAACATCTCCCATCTCAGAGCTACAGACACTGGGCAGGTGGTCTCCCGGGAGACCTGGGGAGGGCAGGCAAAGCAACGAGAAGAGCAGCAATGGTGAAGGGAGAGGCCAGGACAGCACGAAAACTGACTGCACCTGCTTCTGAGGGAGAAGGAAGACAAAACTCAAACAGAAAAAGCTGAGACCCAAACATCCATCAGCGAAGGACCGGATAAACAAAATACGGTTCAGCCTTTAGAAGGAAGAAAATCTGACCTGTGCCACAGCATGGAAGAACCTTGAAGACATTATAGTAAGTGACATAATGGCCAGAAAAGGACAAATACTGTCTGATCCGCTTACATGGGCACTTACAATCTGAATTACAGGCAAGGCAGGAAGGAAGATGGTGGTCTCCAGGGAGGGGGGGTGGGGAGGAGTATTTAATGGGTAGAGAATTGGGGATGAAGAAAAAGTTTTGGCGAATGCATGGTGATGATGGTTGTACCAAAGCAGACGATGTTCCTCCACAGACATGTATCTGGGCAACAGCATGTGGCTCTTTCCCTAAAGATGACATCCATGCCCCTCTCCAACCCCCAAACAGGGTATTCTAGTCAGGGTCTGAACCCAAAATGCATTTCTAAAACTCTTAAGCACAGAGCTGTGTGGCCTCCAGTCAGACACTATTACTATCATCCCTTCTTGCAGATGAAAAAACGGAGGCACAGAGAGGCTAAGTGCCAAGGTCACACAGCTGGCAGGGGGTGGTGCAGGAACTGAAATGAGGGCAGCCCACAGTAACCACTTAGCTCTCCCATTCACTGTGGCCAGGCTTCCAGGTGTACCTGCACAGCCTCTGGTGGCCACTCTGGGGTGGTGATCTTTGCATCCCCCTGCATCCCGAGTGCTCAGGGTCTTAGTCAGCTACTCAAGCTCAGTCTCACCTCACTCTGCACAACACAGGCTGGTCCTGGTGACTTATCTCCCTTTCTCCTCTTCAAGTCACTGCTAGTCGAGTTCAGCCAGCAGACCAAAAAGCTGTCTGCTCTTCTCTCACTCTGCCCTTTGGGGACCCAATGGGTCCCCATAGATAACAGCACCGTTCAACGCTTCTAGCTATTCTCATATCTTCCCCTGAGCTAGGTCCATATATGGTAGCACCACCACAAGAAGGAAGCCATTTGGCTTGGTTCACTCACTCATTCATTCATTCATTCATTCATTCGACAAATGTTTACGCTGCTCACTGCCAGGTGCCAGGTACTGCCTAGCCATAATAATAATAATAATTACACGGACTCAGGTTCCTATCCTCAAGGTAATTACACTCCAGCAGGACAGAACAAATAACTTCAGATTCAGGTGATGAATGTTGACATGAAAGGAGAGGTGAGTGACCAGAGGAGGTTGTTCTATGAGAAGGTAACACAAGTATAGAACAGGGTTTCGAAATATTAGTTCTAGTGACGTCTGGGGCCACATAATTCCTTGTTACGGGGAACTGTCCTATGCATTGTGGGATGTTTCCCAGCCTCCTAGTCTCTACTCTCTAGAATTCAGGCGTCTTCAAACTACGGCCCTCGGGCCACATGCGGCCCGCAGAGGAGTCTGATCCGGCCCGCCAGGTTTTTTGGGCAGTGAGCGCAGCCGAGGTGTTACAGTAGGAATTAGTAGTTCATATAGTCCGGCCCTCCAGCTCTCTGAGGGACCGTGATCTGGCCCCCACTTTAAAAAGTTTGAGGACCCCTGCTAGATGCTAGTAGCCCCTCCCCCGCTGTAACAACCAACACTGTATTCAGACTTGCCTGATTCGGGTGGAGGATGGGAGCAAAATCACCTGGGTTAGAAACTTCTGGTCTTACCTGTTTAACAGCACAGGTTCTGGAGTTAGAACCAGAGTAGAACCACTGCTTATTAGCTGTTCTGAGGGGCAAATTACTTAATCTAAGCTTCAGTGTCCTCATCAGTAAAATAGGTAAAATATAGTATCTATTTAAAAAGTCACTATGAAGAAAAACAAGATAATGGCTGTTGTCACTGAAAGAATATTTGTGCTCCCCCCTCCAACAATCACCAAATCCACATATTGAATTGATAACCCCTAATGTGGCTATTATTTGGAGATGGGGCCTTAAAGGACGTAATTAAGATTAAATGAGGTCCTAGGTGGGGCCATAATCCAATAAGTAAAATCAGTACACTTATAAAAAGAAATGCCAAAGATAAAAAAGCAGCCATCTGCAAGCCAGAAAGAGAGCCCTCACCAAAACCTGAGATCTGCCATCACCTGGATCATGAACTTCTAGGCCGGAACTGTGAAAACACGTCTGTTGTTTCAGTCGGCGGCATTTTGTTCTGGCAGCCCAAGCAGGGCTACAATAACAAAGGGACCGAAAATGGAGCTGTTACTGCTCTTGAATCCATCAACTACTACAATCAGGCCCAAGGCTCTGTTCTGACCTCATCTATACTCAATCACAACTGAAATTCCCATGGCTTCGGTCCAGTCTGACTCCCTCTAAATTCACCATCACACGGGGAGCAGGAGCAAGAAGTAGGCCTCATTCACTAGCATCCATCCCGTGGCTTCCCCCTTAACAGCACCTAAGCGTCTCCCCCATGTAACAGTGACTGGCCCAGATGAGGACTGACTCCCCCACAATCCTCCCAACTGCAAGGGAGTGCTGATTTGCATAAGCTTCCCTGATTGGTTAGGGGCTGCAGGCCTAAGCCTCTCAGCACACAGCCTGAGACATTCCTCTTCTAGGCCTCCCTGTGGAATAAACAGGCACTTACCCCCCTTTTGCCAGTCACCCACCTGCAAACAACAGAAGCCATCCTGAGACCAAAGCCAGCAAAGTGAAGAAGAGTGGGGCACTGAGAGGACCGAGACTGTCCCTAACAAGACTATCCCTAGGTTATGTTCTTACAGGGGGCAAATATGAGCCAAAATCCTGCCCAGCTCTGCTCTCCAGGCCTTGTTGGGTTGGTCTGCCCAGAAAATATATACTTTCTGGTTTGAACAAAGGCATCATACGGGCTAATAGCAGTTCTGAAGCGAATCCGTGTCCTGAGCAAAACCTATATGAAGCTTCCTCTTTCTTCTTACAGTCTTAGTTTCATGCATCAACGAATCCCTAGTTGTTTTAGCCATGTAAGTTGCTTTTTATTACTTGTAACCAAAAACATCAAGGTACATACCATGTTTCTCCTAAAATAAGACATCCTCCGAAAATAAGACCTAGCGCATGGAAAGATAAGACATCCCCTGAAAATAAGACCTAGCACAACTTTGGGAGAAAAAATTAATATAAGACACTGTCTTATTTTCGGGGAAACAGGGTAGTTTGTTTAACACAAAGGTAACTTACATTCTCCCTCTCTGTACAAAACATTCAAAGTGAAATCATTTATTCAGTCATCCATTATATCCGCTGCTGGAGACAGAGCAAGCCACAGGAACAGCGTCATGCCTAGTCACATGAAACATACCTGTTCCATAAAAACTACTCTGTTTTGGAAGAACCAGCCAACTGCCATTCGCTGAGCTTCTTTAAGAAAATTGCCACCAGGGAACATATTAATAAAAAAGGTAAAAAGGACACTTAAAAACTACTGACCCCACGCTTTCACATTTAACAAGGGTCAACCCAAAGTGGCACTCCATCCTCTTCTTCATGGAGCAGGTAAACGTGACACCAAAGAACTGTGACCATCCTCACCACGTGTCATGGCATTGTCTCCTGTGCTGTTCAATCTGGTATAGATGTGTCCACTTAAGAGTTACATGTAAATTAACTAAAACTAACTAAAAGGAAAATTTTCGTTTTCATAGTGTGGCTAACAAAATGTGGCCACATTGGCCACAATAGAAGCACTCAGTCTCCCCGTGTAGCGAGTGGATAAAATAGTGAACGGAGTAGATGAAGAACACTCCCGTTACTGCAGGATGTTCTGTCACACACTACTGTCCTTCCCCCAAGCTCCTTGGCTATTGTAAAAAGACAGGTGCGATGCTTACGGTCCCTCAGGATTACCAGACCAATGCCAGGATCCGGAAGCAAGAGCCTGACCTTCCACCTGCACACACGCACACACACCCAGTATTTGCTGCCCTAGAACAAGTAGCTCAAATCAATTCCCGGATAATCTTTCTGTCCTATACTCCCTCCTGCAATCAGTGTTCATTCAAACACAGAGTGGGGTCTGTTACCATCCTTTATTAGGTAACTAGAATTGAAAAGGCCAGTATTTTAGGGCTCCCCACAATCAGCCAGAACTTCTTTAGACACTGATGGGGTCACAGGGCCTACCGCCCAGGATTCCGATCATGAGATCTGGACTGGGGCCTGGTGATCCCCATATTTCATTAATACCTCAGTGATTCTGAATCACTGGCTGTTTGTGGACCGTTCTCTGGGGTTGGGGCATCGGGCTGTGCTGGCCAGGGAGACCTGAGTCAGCACCACTAATGAAGTCACCCCCAGACGCCCACACCTCGAAAATTCTCCCGGGTAATTCTGAGGCACTTTCCTTTTATGCAAATTTAATTTGGGGTCCTCTATTTCCAAAGCGGATCGTTTTCTCCGAGCAGCTCTGCCTGCAAGCTGCCAGCGGCCATCAGGTGAGGGGACGTGCCCGGTAACAGGTGCACAGGCCCCAAAGGTCCTGGGCCTTTTCAGAGCATCTCTGCCCCTCAGGAATTCTGGCGATAGGATGGCCCCTACCATGTTTTATTAAACCAGTCAGGCTCCTTCCACCAGAAAGAACTCCACTAGTAACCAGTTATCACATTCCCATTAATGCCTCTCAGTCACCTTCCCATGAGATAATTATTTCGCACAGAATTGCTCGAGCTCCCACGTTTAGCTAAAATGAACCTCGGGAAGAGTCACACTGCTTAGGAAAGCCAGGCCTTTTCTTACTGATGGCAGTGTTTCCCCACAGACTTCGAGAGACAAAAATAGACAACGGCTACATGAATTTTTTCCTTGCTGGGCATCCTCTCTCTCTGCCTTCTCTCTTCTGGATAATGAGATATGTACACTATGTGAATGCAGAGAGAACACCCTGTGCTTTCTAAAGAATTCTCATACACACCACGGAGATGCTTGGCCGGGGCTTTGCACTCGGCATGGCCCACTGTGGCTGCACTCTCCTCTTTACCAAACACCAAAGCCCAGGAATCTTATCAACGATCGCCAGTTCTAAAACACCATGGAATACAGGCTTTTCCTGCTACATCGTGTCCTTAAGCATTTTAAAGAAACAGAAGCCAAAGTTCATGCCAACCCAGGGGAATCGTGGGTGCCCCAGAAGTGATTACAATAAAGAAGGAAGTGGATCAGGGCATACAGTTGTCGAAACTTGAAAACTGTCCTGAGTCTTATCTCACATCCAAAGTCCTAATTACATACAGAACGTCCTATCTAAGCTCTGAGTTCCTACACAGCCTACTGAAACGTTCATAAGGAGAACAGAAACACAGCCCAAATCCAAACCTAGCAAAACATCAACTCCATGTTGAGCTTTTACTGCCAAGTGCATGGTCTTCATTTTATTGAGGCCCTTCCTTGCCTGGCTCCTTGGTAGAAAATTGCACTGACTTACCTTCTTCTCTGAATTACCAGGGTCCCTTCCCTCACCCCGCTGCTGCAGGCCCAGTGCCCAACATGAATATGCAGAGCAATCCATGACTCAGCACGAAAGCCAAAAGGGCTGCATTGCTTTTTCAAAAAACAAAACTACCTTTAACACTGTCCCTGAAAAGCAGATGCCCACTGGTCTTAGAGGTTAATCATGTTCAGAAAGCATCCACTCTTGGAATAAAGGTTAGGGTCCTTATTTACCTGTAGAATGCCCAAACAAGTGGAGGTATTAGGAACTTCCCAGCTATATGTAAAACCAAACCTCCCGAAAAGATTTACATAAAGCTCACTCATTCTTTTATTTGTAAGGCCACATATTTCACAGTATAATCAGTTAAAAGCAGAGAATATATATATAACATTTCCAGTACTTATTCATATAAATGTCATCATCAAGATGCTATCTTGCACCCAGTTCTAAGAGTCAGCAGACCACAACCATGAATTATGATCAGCTGTCAAAATATGCCTTCTCCCCAGCTCCTCACGATTAGAATGGAGGCGCTGTCACCAGGTGGGTCCCAAGTGAACTACCATGGACTAACGTGACAAACTAGACACTTCCGGAACTTAACTATTCACTCTGATGCACACTAAGCATTGGTCAGTCTCTGGGTCCTGAGAATACAGACAAGGGTAAGAAATGTGATCACTGTAATTGAAGAGATGAAGTGTGAGAGAAATCAAGTGAGAGACAAATGCATAAATTAGAAGTTGCAAGCGTGTTGCCTGAGGACCAAATATGGCTCACAGATGTGTTCTGTTTGGTTCATCCATGCTTTTGAAATGACTTTGAACCAACATTTTTAAAATGGCGAGGTTGGTGAGTGTCTTTTTTTTTTTTAAACAAATTCAAGCTTCTGAATTCTCTTGAAAACTTGTGCAACCTGGCAACACGGGGCCAATGTGACAGCAGTAAGCTGAAGCTCAGTGTCAACTGCTCCCTCTGACCAAGATATGCTCTTCCCATTCACCCAGTCCCCACCGCTCCCTAATGTCTTTACAAATACCTACTCAGTACTGAGTTTGTGATGACTATCATAAACAAACAATTCCAGTGCTAGGTAGTATCTGTTATAACTGAGGAAAGTGAAGAAATAAAGAGTCTCACATTTAAGTTGCACGGATAGAAGTTGACATGCTCTCTGAAGAGCACCACAGTGATAGCTGTTAAGTCTTAAAAAGATAAAATTCGCGTCTGCCAAGAATTCTAGACACCGATCTGAAGAAGTTCACTAAAATATATGTATAAGAGTATTCATCAATGTGTGTGAAAAACAGAAAACTGAAAACAGCCTAATTGTTCATCCTTTAATATAATTTATTAAATAGATTATAATGGTTTAATATATTATATTACAACCAAAGCATGGCTTAATACATTATAATACAACCAAAAACATGTAATGATAAAGTAGATATATAGATACTGAAGAAAAAATATGCATGATATATTGTTAGGCACAAAATATGGATTGTATGTTCCAATTTTCATACGAAAAAGACCCTAAAAAGTCTATAAAAAGCATATATGTTTGTGTGTATTTTATATATATGTATATATGTGTGTGTGTGTGTGTGTATGTGTGTGTTAACAATGTGTGTTTCTCTACAGTGAATGAGCAATGTGGATACATTTTTCTTTTATATTCACATTTTTCTGTATTGCACACGCTGTTTAAATGCGGGGACAAAACTAAATTTCACCAGGAAAAACAAGCTGTAAAAGCACAGACCAACTACAGCTCAGTGATTGAGACTGATACACAGTCACAATACTACTTGAGTTTTTAAAAGATCAGAAACCAAAACCTAGATGCCTATGCTTTAAAAATAAAAAAAATCAGTAAAAATAAAAAATAAAAAATAAAAAAAACACGTGCTCCAAGTTCTTTCTTAACAACCTGACCTTGAGTTCTGAATTTCTAACCAAGTCGCACAGACTTCAGCAGGCTGGTGGTAGCTGGAGGAGGAAACCAACAGGCTCTCCCTCTCAGATGTAAATTCTAATGCTGGGCCAAGAATCCAGGTGGTAAAAAAACGACTCTATTTAAATCAAGCCCAAGCGATGCCTTCCCTGGCCACATTACATAAGCAATAGGTTCAATCACTGAACACATCTGGTCAGAATAAAGGCCCTCTGCGACCTTCAACACAATTAATTCAATATTTTCTCTACAGTTCAAAATGCTACAACAACTGGCAGACAACCATGTTAAATCATCACAGAAAAGCCAGACATATGGGTAAGTATATTTAATGTGCCTTAAAAATAAGCCATGGGTTTTCTAGCCAACAAGATCTTAGGCAAGAATTTTTAATATTTAAAAGTTATGCCTACTCGTTACCCTCAAAAGAATTCAATGCGACAAATATTCGTTGAACTCCGACAGAAGACAGAGATTACAAAAGCCCAAAGACAGGGATGCTGGCTTCAAAAATTCAGGAAGTACATAACCCAGAGCGGCAAATCGGAATGGCAAGACTCTGTGACTCCTGAAATCCTGGTGTTCGTGGGAGAAGAAGGGCAGCAGAGAGGAAGGAATCGGCAGAGTTATAAGGGAGGTCAGAGGAAACAGAAGGCGGATGAGCAGAACTGCTTGAGAAATATGGCAGCCCGCTCTGTGTTCGGCAGGTAAACACGCTGGAATCAATGGTTTATTTCTAGGACTGTCTTGTGGGAAGGGCAGAGGGAGGGGGAGGAAGATGGGGGGCGGGGGAGCGGGGCGCAAGGGTATCCTGGCCTGTCATGCCATCTCAGGCAGCAAAGGGACAGCCTCTGAGAGGTGCATCCACACTGACTCCCTCAGAGGGAGGGCTTAGAGTCAAGACTTTTCTAATGTAGAAACTGACAAAAGAAAAATTCAGAATATATTAAATTACAGCAGATCAGAGAGGCGGGAAGAGGAAAAAGGGAGACTTCATCAGTATCAGCCATGGGCCAAAACCAACAAAATACTGCTCACGTACCTAACTGTGTGTCAAAACCAAATCAACCTCCAGGCAGCTTATTTCAGTTCTTACCTAACGGGTAGCTGACCACCAGAAGCCACCACAACTTGCTTATGCATGAACTTTCCCAACTTTAACCCACAACCAGTCTAGAAGCATCAAATACTTCTTCCCAGAACTTTCTGGGCTTCACCTTCTCCCACCCCTGGATCTACAGCCAATGTAAATTCTTTCCAATCAATTTACACCTTCCTCCTCCAAACTCATTATACAGAAGAGTCCCATCAACCCAGGATGTCAGACATGCTTGTCTTCCCCATCTAGCCCAGCTGCTGGTGGTTAGACTGGATGCTCAGACCTGACCCTTTCTCTGGACAAAACCAAGGATAAGAATGTTGGAACCAGGATCCTAGCTTAAATCTCATCCGTGTCAGCTGCCTGGGGGCCAGGATAAATTACCTGACCTCCCCTGCTAATTCTCGCATGGCTAAAATAGAATGACATCATCTACCCAGGTGAAACCCAACCCTATGTCAGTGACAGGTCAGAAGATCAATAGAGAACAGGCAGATGGAGGCCAGAGGGGGAGGGGAGGGAGACTGGGTGTAAAAGGTGAAGAGATTGAGAAGAACAGATCGGTGGTTACAAAACAGTCACAGGGATGTAAAACTACAACATATGAAATACTGTTAATAATGTTGTAATAACTATGTATGATTTCAGGTAAGTACTAGAAATATCAGGGGCAACACTTTCTAAAGTATATGGTTGTCTTACCACTATGCTATACACTTGAAACCAATACCAAATAATATTGAATGTAAACTGTAATTGAAAAGAAGAATTCTTTTTAATTACAAAAATTAAAAGTATAGCAATAATAGTTATGACTATTAGTTCACCACTCCGAATTCAATTCCCAGTCTCAGCCATGATGCTTGTTCTGACAGCGGGTTCCCACCCTCAGCCTCACTGCTATTGGGGCTCTGAATTCTCTGGGGCAAGGCTCTTCTTCGCATGTTCCACAGCATCCCTGGCCTCTCCTCCCTAAATGCCAGTAGCACGTCCTACCCTCCGCTGTTAACCAAAATGTTTCCAGACATCGCCAGATGTCCCCTGGGGGCACATTTCCCCAGAAGAACGGCTCCTTCAGAGGAACTCACTGAGGAGTCTCCATTTCTCCATGAAAATTATCCCAGCCGCTACCATTTCGGTAAGCACTATGTAGGTACCAAGCAAAGGACTGAGTGTTCTGCATACATTTTCTTGTTTTATCCTCACAACCACCCTATGAGTAAGTATTATTCTCATTTTCAACTGAGGTTCTGAGAAGTTAATGTGTCCACAGTGGCTCAGCTGGGAAGTGGCAGAGCCTGGACTTGAACACAACCAGTCTGACTGCAAACCCTTAAAACACCAACATCCATCTTCTCCCCAGCCGCTCCTGATCTGGGAGCCCGAGGATGGGGCCGGGAAGATGGAAGGGCCTCAGGCTAGTGTTCTCGGGCTCATCCTTGCTGCCCAGGACACCCAGGAAATAGGAGAGGACCTGGCCTTCCTTCCTGCCTTACCGCAACCTGCAGCCTGATGACAATCACTGGAATCAACTGTCACCGGTGACAACGTGGGAGAAATTCAAGCAACTTAGACCTCCACCGACTCTGGGTGAGATCCAAAGGTTTCCTTCCATTTGTCTGAACTAATCCCAACCTTTTTAAAAAGCAACATCTGAATCATGCAGCAAAGTAAGGGTTTTTGTTTTGTTTTTTCAGACTTGAAAAGCTCTCCGGGCACCTGTGTACCACAGTCTCCACCTCGCAAGAGGTTCTTCTCTTCCAAGTGCGTTCAGACAGGGAACATGCAAATAACAGTGGCCCTTAAATCTCACGTTAGTCTTCCATCGGCCCTAAGAAGAAGGTGTCATCACTATCCCTATTTTCCGAGGGAGACATCCTGGTGTGAAGAGGTGAAGTCTCTCGCCCTGGGTCACCCAGCTGAGGAAGGGGAGAGCCTGCCTTCTACCCCAGCCAGCCTGAGTCCAAACCTGAGAATGGACAACACTGAGAAACTGATATTTGAGGGTAATTTTACAAGCGGTGTGCAGTCCTGTTAACACTGTATAGTGCAATAATTTTGAAACATGGCTTACAATCAGGGCATAATTGTCTTTTAATTGCACCATCAAGCCACTGTCCATAGAGAGAGCTTGGAATCTTATCTCATAATAGGCTGAAAGATTAGCCTTGCTGTGGAAGACATCACTGTGTACCATTGAAGGCCCACCAAATGCCTCCGCAGGCAGTAATGCTGGGGGTGCCACCTTAGCGTGAGAATGTAATTCTCTTACATAACTTGTTCTCCCGACACTAGAGATGGTAACAGAGAGAGTCTATATACACAGCTGACGGTGCCCACAAGAACCTCTCCTAGTCCATGTGAGGCTGAGAGTTTGCAAAGTCCCCTGACACTCAGCACGTGCTGCCCTAAATCTGTAACATGAAGACCAACTGAAGCAGGCTGGCAGTGCTTCCTGTCTTTGAAAATATTCCTACATCAATCAGCTAAGCTCTCCTTATCCCCAACCAGAGACTGCAAATGTTAAGCCCTTAGCAAGTTTAACCTGATCCATCACAAAATACCTAAGTTGCCAGAGACTTTCAAGCACCAGAATTTTTAGAGGCAACTGAGCTCAACAGGGATTTATTCTAAATTTGACAGTGGGTGTCAAGAAATACTTGAACAACTACTCTGTACCAGTCACTGTTCTCAGGGCTGGGGAGGCAGTAGGGAACAGGATCTACCACATCCCTGCCCTCTCTGAGTTTATATTCTAGAAAGAAGAGACAAAACAAGGGAATTACTTACTCTGAAATTATTTGCACACCACAGAGTACAATAAAGCAGAGAAGGAGAAGAAGGAATGAAAGTGGCAGTGGAGTGATGGTTTTGAATAATGAGGTCAGAAGAGGTGTCATTGAGAAGGTGACATTTGGAAAAGACTTGAAGTTCATGAGGAGGCAATCCTTCCAGATGCCCAAGTAGAGACCAGCAGGCCATGGTCAGAGCAAAGAAGGAATGTCCTGGGCCAAATCCTGGCGGTCCTGCCCGTCACTGTGAGGACCTGGCTTTCACTCTGGGATGGAGACTATGGAAATTATCATAGATAATGGGTTACTCCATTGTTTAATTACTTGGCTATACAAAGAGAAGCTTATTTAATCAGAGAAGACTCTGTTCAAGTTACATTTTCTAATTTCGCAACATGCCTTCTGGAAAGACGACATCCAGAACCCAGAGGATGCTCCCCGGGACAGCTGACCATAAAGCATTAGTTAGTATGACAGGCATGCCCTTGACATCATGGGGGTGTGGCTATGGAAACACCAACACAAATCCATAAGAAATCCTACATGGGGATGCCGACGGCCATCGGGATGCACACAGCAAAGCTCCGGTGTTGACTAGGGACTTTCCAAGGTTATGGAGCTCATCATAGGAGCCACACGAAGACAGACAGGAACACACTAACTCACTTTCTTAGGATGTGAATGTCAGTCCTTAACAAATTTGACAGCCCTTATTCTCAGTGTACACAAAATCAGTATATCCTGTTACACATATATACAAACTCAAGGAAGAGACCACTAACATCAGAGACGGGTGTTTTGCATTAAATAACCATCGTTTATAAAGCAACATCCTTCCTATAAACCCTTGTGGTACGGAGATGTCAGAATGTTTTCGCTTATAAACCACTTAATTCCCTTCGGTGGATATCATCAATTCGGCCCTCTAAAACCAGCCTTGGGATGGATGCCAGTAAATGCAGTGAGCCAACTGCATGCACTGCATCCTAAAGTCAAGTTCGTCTATTTTTAACTACCACGGCCATTGGCAAAGCGTGGCCACTGGAAACGAGGCATGAGATGGGTTGCCTGCCCTTGCATTATTTTTTGTAAAACTATGGAATGTTCCAGTGTAAACTAAAAATACGCTTCAGAGAGTGGTCTTTTGGCACCAAAAACAAAAACAGGTTGACTTTTGAAAGTTTAAGTTAAAAAAAGAAAAAAGACATAAACATAAAACACAATTTAAGAGCCAAAAAGGACAAAAATCAGGCTTTCTGTAGCAAAGATCCAATTTGCTAGAGGTTGGGGAAATTGTACAGAGACACGATGCGACAAGAAGACGGAGGTAAAGGGTCATTCTTATAGATCTCAACAGGGAGCAAGTCCCACATCAACGGAAAACAGAACAACCCCCCATTGTCCTGCCTGCTGAACATCTGAATGTTCACTCCGCAAACTCCAAGAGTCAACAGACAGAAATGCTTAAATATAATTCATTAAATCTGTCAGACACTTGTGTATTTATAGCACGGTCTAAATTATTAGACACAGGGAACCAGCTAAATGAAAGATCTGGCGATGAGGAAGTGAACATATTGTATTATGATCCTAACTGAGAAGAAATAAAAGATGAATAGGGAGATAAGAGAGAAATACATTGTAGGTGGTTCTAGTCTGCACTTATGTAAGAAGCGACACTGGAAAATTCATTCATGCATCCAAAATATTCTCGTGAGCACCTATGGTTTGCCGGGCACTACTTGAGGCCCTGACAAATGGAGGGGCGAATAAGTGAGTAAAGCTACTTTGTTTTCATGGATCTTACGTCCCAGTGGGAGGGGAAACAGACAATAAAGAAGAAACGAGACTATGAAAATGGAACAAGGCTACCCTGACCAGTTTGGCTCAGTGGATAGAGCATCCGTCGGCCTGTGGACTGAAGGGTCCCGGGTTCGATTCCGATAAAGGGCATGTACCTTGGTTGCGGGCACATCCTCAGTAGGGGGTGTGCAGGAAGAAGCTGATTAATGATTCTCTCTCATGGATGTTTCTAACTCTCTATCCCTCTCCTCCTTTCCTCTCTGTAAAAAAATCAATAAAATATATTTTAAAAGAAAATGGGACAAGGCTATGAAGACACAAACAAGATTAGGGGTGATGAGGGGCCCGGGAGCTGTCCTCCGTAGGTCAGTGGAGTGCCAGGCCAGCTCACACTGATGCTGAAAAACGGACCACATGCAGCTCTTCCCAGCTCCAGTGGTGCTGCACACCAGGCCTCCTGCTCCCGGAGCCGGGTGCAGGCATGGAGCAGCACAGGTGAGGAGCGCGCGGAAGGTCTCTCCGAAGGGACACCGGGAGGAGTCAATCCTGTGACTTTCGGGGGGAAGGAAAAGCAACCCTGAGACCCCGAAACAGACTTTGTGGGGAACCAAGAGAGACGAGGCACTGTGCTTTAAGATGAGAACAGAATTTTGTTATAGAACTACTGTAATATATTCCAACTGTTCAAAATAAACACATAACATAAACAAAACAAAACAAAGGAAGGCACAGCGAGCTACATTCAATTGCCTGTGGTCATAACCCCCTCATTCCCGGGAAGGAAGGGCCGGCCAGGTGGTGGTGTTGTGGTTTCTAAATTGTGTCATATTTATTGTCTCTATTTTGTCTCAAAAAAAAAAAAAACGACAAAAAGGAGAGAGACTGTTTTGGTTCCTGGGTAATTTGCAAAAACCACAAAATTCACCTACAAAAATATGTACGCATAGCCTATAATATTACCAGTTTGGGAAACTACAATCACACCATTTTAAACTTTTGAAGTCTAAAAGTTATTTGTGGAATCGCCGCACTTTGAAGACGAAAGACCTGCAGGGGCACACCTACTCCTGTCTGGCAAGAAGAAACGTGGGCCCAAAGAGGGTGCCTGGCTGGCTGACCTGGAGCCCAGGTCACCTGCCTCGCCTGCTGCCATTTCCTCACGGTAGGTCCCTCCCCTAGGGCAGTGGTGCTCCGTACTGCGCAGGCATCAGAATCATGGGGGCTACTGCAAACACCCCTCAAACTGCACCCCCAGGAGCTTCAGCATCAGTGGGCATGGGGATGTGCAATCTGACCAGTTTCCCGGGAGATACCAATGCCACTGGTCAGGGGTCCCTCCTGAGACCCACTCACCCAGGACTAGGGGAATAGGTTTTGGAATCCAACACAGCTGAGTTCCAGCTCTACTTCTGCCGCTTGTATGACCTTTGGAAAAGCCACCCAAACTCTCTGGCCCTCGGTTTCTGACATCTAAGTTACGAGGAATAAAAAACAAAATGCCCATCAAGCACTAGCTTAGCCAAGGGCCTGGCACATTCCAATGCCAGTGCTTCATAAAGACCAGCTTAATAAAGACAGCTACATCCGGCAGCAAAGTTTCCTTAATTAGTTTTTTTTTTCTTTTTCCACATACATAAGAATGGCTAAACTTCAAAAAACAGACAAGATCAAAGATTAGCAAAAATGTGGAGCCACTAGAACATGTAGAACAGCTTTATTTATTTGCTATCATTCAGTAGTCAAAAAATGATAGATGGTCCAAATGTTCCTAGAGGAACAAAAATATAAACAACCTGGTATGTGTATACAATGAAATACTACTCAATAATAAAAAGGAACAATGATGCACACAGCCATATGAAATCCCCAAAATATTTTTCTGCATAAAAAAATCCAGACAAAGAGAACATACTGCATTATTTCACTTGTGTGAATTTGAATAATAGACAAAAGTAATTCCTGGAGAAAGAAATCAAACAGTCTTTGCCTCTGGAGGGTGGGGGGAACTGACTGGAAGGAGACATGACAGAAATTTCTGGGGTCCTCTATCTTGATCTGGGTGAAGATAACATGAGCATATATAATACAATGGTCAGAACTCAGCAAACAATGTAATTAAGAGCATGCATTTTACTATGGGTAAATATATACTCATAACGTATTCATATATGCTTTATTATATACACTGAGTGGCCAGATTATTATGATCTCTGAATGCATGCATAATAATCTGGCCACTCAGTGTATAACCTATATAATAAAAGGCTAATATGCAAACTGTCCCCTCGACCAGGAGTTCAACCAACAGGCAGGCCAGCCAACCACTCAATTCCCCTCCCCCTGCCTAGGCTGGCCAGACCCCACCCATGCATGAATTCATGCAACGTGCCTCTAAAATATATTAGATATACACACATTTTATATAATAATCTGGCCACTCAGTGTATATCCTATATGATAAAGAGCTAATATGCTAATGGCCATGACGCCCTCTCACTGTAACAACTGATCAGCAGGAGACTGTATGCGCACTGGGTGCACAAGGGGGGGGGTGGGGCCTTGGCTTTGGAAGACTGGGTCCCGCGGCACAGCAGGTGGGTTTCTGGGTCCTGCGGGTGCAGCGGGCGGTATTCTGGGTCCCGCCTCCCTCTGTGGCGGCAGCAGTGGCCACAGGACTCTTTCTGGGTCCCCCCTCTGGTGGCGGTGGTGGGGGGGCAGAGGCTGCAGGACTCTTTCTGGGTGGGAGGACAAGGCTGCATGCTCTGGGAGGCGCACAAGGGGAGGGATTCCGGGACTCGCACGATTTCGCGCACCAGGTCATTAGTATATATACAATAACATTTACTTAACCCTGGCCAGGGTCGCTTATTTGGCTGAACACTGTCCCATGCACTGAGAGGTTGCTGGTTCGATTCCCATTCAAGGCACATGCCCAGGTTGCTGGCTAGATCCCCAGTAAGGGGAATGCAGAAAGCAGCTGAGCTGTTTTTCCTTTCCTCTCCCTTCCACTCTCACTCTCTGAAGTCAATAAAAACATAAATACATACATACATTAAAAATAATAGTAACATTCACATAGCATATAGACATGAAATTTTTTAGGCATTTCTCCCTTTAAAATGAATTAACTCCCACCTGGTAGATCCATTTAGATTGATTCCTTCACAACCCAGTCCTGCTTCATATAACACCATTTGCCACAGCCTATTTTGGTCTGTGCATGTTTCCAGAGACCTGCCATGAAATAGCAGCAGAATTTTCTTCCACAAGAAGACTGTGACGTTTCCACACAGACAGCACCCACAGGGGCCCATGTCCCTGGGAGAGGCCAGCTCAGGGCGCAGACAACACAAAAGTAACATTTTCCTGTCCATGTACCAACTGGTGAGCCTTCCTACCATGATTGAAACGCAGTAATAAAGGCCCAGTAAGAGCAATCCTGGCATGATTGCAATCATATTCTCAATATAAAGGAGGGATCGGAAGACCAGGGAAATGCTCTCCAGTGCCATGTTTCTGTAATGAAGGTGTTAAAGATCTAATTACGCCCGTGTAATTATCACATGAAGCAGCTTTCATTTCCTAGCGGATTCCAGGCCATTCGAGGGTCCTCGTCCACATCCTTACTCTATCCCACCACGAGGAGGACAGTAGATGTACACACACCCCTGCTGTGGGCATGCCTGCACTGCGCATGGGATGGTTCTGGGGGAAGGGAATAACATAACACTTGGAGACACTACCACCTTCTTCCAACCCAGAGATGTCTGACCCAAACACACTGGATTATCCGACCGACCCTTCCTGAGTTCCATGAGGAGTCAGCCCTGGGACAATGCCCACAGGATCTCTGATAACTCCTGGAAGAGCTTCAGCCACACACAGCATCTTAATACGGAAAACAGCTCCCATACAGAACCCAACGGACACCTGCAGGTCCCCAACTAGAGAGATGGCTCCCCTTTCCCCAAAGGCCCCTGAACTGAGGCCTGCAGCTACTCCCATCACATGCTTTCTCACAGTATTTCCTCTCCAGTTCTACCATGACACGCACCATCCAGGTGACTGACTTTAGCAGCTAAACTTAGAAATAAACAGATAAACAGCCACTCAAATTCCATTTACATGTAACAATAACAGCTAATTTTTACTGAGCACTTACAATGTGCAAAACACTGTTCTGCATACTTTTTGCTTCTTAACTTAGGGAACACCCTCAAAAAAGCCGGCTTACAGATAAGGACGCATTCTTTGGTGAGGCCAGGAATGGGCCCTCAGGCAAAGACCCGGTGATAAGCAATGAATGAAGCACTCTCCCCTTTAATGCACTTACTACCTTGTATGGAAATGAGGCAAGAAATCCAACTCAGCTTTAGAACAAAGAAAAAACTAGGAAGTACAGGCTTGGGACCTCAGAGGAGGAAAGATCAATTCATCCTGGATGGTTGTCCCAGGGCTTCTTGGAGAAGGTGTCCTGGAAGGAGGGGACATAACAGAAAGCGCATCCCAGGACCCTCAGCTCCCAATGCTAAAAGGCCTGTCTACTCCCCCTCACCCTTCCTGTCTCATCTGGAACAGGCCTGTTAACCAGGAGGACCAGCACCCTTCTTCCTTGACATGCCCCTCCAGACAGCAGGCACACATGGGGATTTTCTCTGCCGCTTCCTCCAGGGCTTTCCTGGCAGAGAATCTGTCTCAGGCACGGTAGTACCAGGGTGCCTTGGGGAATCTCTCTGTGGGACCACCCCTCGCCCTCCCCACACCAGCAGGACATCACTCCTCTCCGGACACTGAGAGGGATTTGCTCCCACCCCTCCTCACAAGTCAGCTTCTGCCCTCCCAATCGGTCAGCTCCCCACCTCTCCAGCCAAGGCTCAGACCCTCATTTTGGTAACTGTGTGACTTTGGGCAAGTAACTGAAGGGAGGGCAATCCCAGTTTCCTTATCTGTAGCATGGGGTTTACAAGGATTCTTGTGACTCAGAACAAGAAAATGCAAGGCTAGCATTTTACAGAGACCGGCACAGAGTAAGTTAATAAGTAATAGCTATCCTTATCATCCGCACTGAGGGTGATGGGGCAGCGATGGGTGTGATGGCAGTGGCAGCACCAACTTGGGCTTGATTGGCCCTAAGTGGTACATACCCCTCCTTTCCCTCCTCCAGCTCCCGCCCCCCAAGCCTTGGGGCTAAGCCACCGGGAGGAGACACGTGTGCGTCACCCAGCTGTGGAGTGCATGCAGGACCTTCAGGGGGCTGGCTCAGGAACATGGGCTCCCCAACCCACCTGGAGGTTCTGAGGTAAAGATTTCCTAACGGAGAAGGTCCAACAGGCCCTGCCCTCGCTCACACCCATCCTCAGGTCCGGTCCGGACAGACAAGTGGCAAAAGCACGCAGCTCTGCACCCGCGGCTACGCTTCCCCAGGGAGCCAGGAGAGCTTCCACTTTGCCCCAGATTCAACTCCCCTACTGTCCCCCAGCCTCAGCCTCAGCTCCCCGACTGTCCCCAGCCTCAGCTCCCCGACTGTCCCCCAGCTTCAGTTCCCTGACTATCCTCCAGCCTCAGCTCCCCGACTGTCCTCCAGCCTCAGCTCCCCGACTGTCCCCCAGCTTCAGTTCCCCGACTGTCCTCCAGGCTCAGCTCCCCGACTGTCCCCCAGCCTCAGCTCCACAACTGTCCCCCAGGCTCAGCTCCCCAACTGTCCCCCAGGCTCAGCTCCCCAACTGTCCCCCAGCCTCAGGCTCAGCTCCCCAACTGTCCCCCAGCCTCAGCCTCAGCTCCCCGACTGTCCCCCGGGCTCATGCAATTGACTGTCCCCCAGCCTCAGCTCCCCGACTGTCCCCCAGCCTTAGCTTCCCGACTGTCCTCCAGGCTCAGCACCCCGACTGTCCCCGGGCTCCTGCAATTGACCGTTCCCCAGGCTCAGGCGAAACTGCGCTGCACTCAGGGCCAGGATAACAGGTTGGCAAACAGGCGCAAATCCAGCCCCCCCCTCCCCAAGTCAGGTGAGCAAACGGCCCGCAACCTCCTCTACACAACTTCGTGTATTTCTCCAGGACAGGGCGCATGGCCTCATGTCCCCCCTGAGCTGCGCTCGGAGGGTGGAAGCGGGAAACCGAGATGCCCTGGGCGGGGGATGCGCGCTCCGCAGGCCGCAGCCCGCCCTGCAAGCCTCCCCTGGGGGCGCGTCCCGTCCTACCTGGTCTGACGGCCTTGAAGGTGACGGCCTCCGGGCAGCTGTCCAGGACGCCCAGCACGTCGTAGCGGGGCAGGCCGGCCACGCGGACCCCCTGCACCTCCAGGAGCAGCTCCCCGGCGCCCAGCGCGGGGCCGTCCCCGCCGGGGAGCTCCGCCGCCGCTCCCACGTACGGGAACTCGCCGTGCTCCGCGCCCCCCAGCACCGTCACCCCCAGCTCGCCCTGGGGCCCCCGCCGCACGGTGCATTCGTGGACCTTGCTCGTCCAGTGGTTCTTCTTCTGGATCACTTTCGACATGACGAGTTGCACCCCTCCAACCCCCCCCCAAAAAAAAAAAAAAAAAAACAGAACACAAAAATAACAACGTGAGGGACAGGTGCCCCCACCGCGCGGCCCGGCCCCCGCGGCTCACGGGAGGGACATCCCCCTCCGGAGGTCCCCGCGGGAGAGCACTCGGCAGCCCCGCTCCCCGCACGCGCTCCGGCTCAAGCCATCACGGAGCAAACTTTCCGGCGGCCCCGCGGGCGAGCTCCGCTCCGGCGCCCGCGAGCTTTGTTTGCATTCCGGCGGCCCCGGTCCGCGCTCCGGCGCCGGCCGCGCTCCGGGACAGAGTCCACTCCGCCGCGCCGCTTATTTCTGCCTTCTTCCTCCTTCCTTCCTTCCTTCCTTCTTCCTTCCTTTCTTTCTCGCCTCTTGGAAACGCGGCGTCTCCTCTTCCCCGCCGGCGGGCAGCTCCTGAAGGTGCGGGAAGCCCGTCCGGCCAGTTGCCGGGAGCCCAGCAGACGCCGTCGCCGCCGAGCGGGGGCTAGGCGCCGGCGGGCGGGGGGAGCCGCCGGAGGGAAGCGGCCGCGGCCCCTTTAAGCAGATACAAAGGCTCGGCTTGTTTTGTTACAGTTCATTCTGTGCTGCGCCGCCGAGCGCGGCGGCCGGGGAGAGGAGACGCGCGCGCATGCGCCCCGCGGCCGCCCGCCCGCCCCGACCCTCCCTCCCCGAGGGAGAGATTCCATCGTGCTTCCCTTTGGGTCCTAAAGCCGACCTTCCGGGAGGAGGCAAACTACCCGCTTTCCTACACTCTTCTTAGTCCCCCTTTTCTTTCCGGGCCTCGGATGCAGCAACAGCCCCTTGGAGCTAGGGGGACCGCGCACGTGTTTTACTCCCAACTGTTTGCAACTTTTGAAACGCGGTGCATCTGGCTTTGGGGCATTTTGAAACCATTTCAAACAGGTGGGAGTTGGGGACGCTCGCACACACCCTCGCGCTCGCTCACACGTTCACGCCGGCCTGGGCCTGAGCCTTCTAATCGCCTTTGGCCGGCGGCTGGCCACGCTGTGGGTCGCCCAGCCTGCTTGTCCGCCGCCCCCACGCACCCCACCCCCCACTTCTCCCTCCGATCCCCGGCGCCGGACCCCGGGTGGGCGCTGCCCCCGCCCGCCCTGCACCCGCTCGCGGGGCCGGGTCCTGGAGCGGGTCTGGCCAGTGTCCCTGGCAAAGAGAGACTGGGGAGGAGGGGGACCCGCAGAACCCCCAAACGGGGGCCCCGTGAATGTCACACACCCACACACACAGAGACCCGAACCCTTAAAGTTTGGGGCCAACTTCCTTAAGACACAGGGAAACTAGGGACGAGGGGAAGGAGCCGGTGGACAGAGGAGGCTGGGGGCTTTTTAGCTGCCTTTCCTGCAAAGATGTCCGGAGTCAGGCATCTGCCCGGCTCAGGTCCCGGCTGGGCGGGAAGCCGGAGAACCCACGCCGCCGGGAGAGAAGGATCCCCCGGGGCTGGGATGCGCACCGCGGGGCGTGGGCACGGGTGCGGCAGCCCCAGCGGAATCCGCCGCCCGAGGCCGGGGCCGGTGGAGGAGGAGGTAGAGGTGGAGAAGGAGGTGGAGGTGGAGGTGGGGCGAGCGAGGTCCCAGCTCTGGAGCGGCGGACAAAGAACACCCCGCGCCTGCCGGGAAGGCCGCCCTCCCCACACTCCCCACATTGGCCTGGGCCGCGGAGTCTCCCAGGCAAATGTTTTCCTCCGTGATTTATAACTTGCTTGTTCCTCTTTGGTCACAGGAGAGAGACCAAGGGCTAAATAAGGGAGGTGAGAGGAGGGGCCCAGCGGCTCAAAATCCGTGTGACCTTGAGCCAGCTCTGTGACCCCCTGGGGTCTCCCGCTGTCCCCTGCTCAGTGAGGATAACAATGCTGCACAAGATGTTTAGGAGAGTACATGGACCAACACTTGTAAAGGGAATACTTTTAAGTGGCAAATAATAAAAACATAGTAGTAGTATGTGGAAAGAGAATTAGGAAATAATTGGGGGTTTCAAGTTACCTGATGATAATATTCTTCTCTAAAGCTTGAACTAGGATATAGGAATACATTTAACTAGTTTTTAAGCACTGCTTAGAGGGTGCTATGTAAGCTCACAAAACTCGGGGAAGATCTTGAGATATCCAGAACTGGAAAGCCCACGGCCTGGTAGAACCTGTGAAAGAGGGAGGTGGCCCATGGCCCTTGGCTCATCTTGGCGAGGAGAACTTGGTCTCCAGGCTCTTTGCTCAGAAGCAATCAGTGCTCGCACACTTGACAGGATCCAATGAGTGGGAACTTCAAAACGGTCCTTCCCAAACACAACAGCCAGCCGGACCATCAGAATCTCGGAACCTTTAAGGTTTCCCTTAAGTGGTGCTGATCCACAAGGCTGAGGAAGGACCACGGGTCTAGCATCTTGACTCCTGAGCATCAAGACCCTTTTGGAGGATAAACCTACGGCTCACATCTTCCTCTAGAGCAGTGGTTCCCAGCGTGGGGCATGCCCCTCAGAGGAGCACTTTGACTTTTAAAAGGGGCAATCAAGAATGATTTATTTTGAATGAATTTTTTTGCATTTCTTATGGTTCCAGGGGCCTCATATATGGTATCTAAATATGTATTGTGACATATTTGTGCATTTCAGTTCTCTATTACATGTTTTGAAACTTGATTTTCTATTTTTATATCACTTAATATTATTATTTTTTTAACAATTTCTTAGTGGTTTCTTCCTCAGTACTTCAACTGTCCTTTCATTCTTTTATTTTTCTCTTTCATGGATGCCATGTTCTTTGGAAGCTTGTTTAGACCAAGCCTTTTAGGCTTTCTCCACATGAATAGGAGTTCACTTTTTGAATAATCCTATATAATAAAACCTTAATATGCAAATTGAACAAACAGCAGAATGTTCAGTTGCTATGATGCACACTGACCACCAGGAGGCAGATGCTCAATGCAGGAGCTGCCCTAACCTATGGCGATGGAGAGTGGGGCAGGGGAGCAGGTGGTGCCAGGCCAGCTACCCCACCCCCACCACCCCATTGGTGGCCCCACAGATTGGCCCTGATCGCCACCCAGGCCTAGGGACCTTACCCATGCATGAATTTCATGCACCAAGCCTCTAGTAAGAATTACATGTCACAGGGGGGGGCATCAGGATTTTAGAGATGCTTAGGTAGGGCATGATCAAAAAAGTTGGGAACCACTGCTCTGAAGTGTAAGGTCCAGGAGGGCAGGGAACTTTGGCAGTGTGGTTTACTAACATTTTCCCAGTTCCTGGAACTGTGTCTGATTCCTAGTTAATGCACAAGTTTATTGAATGGATCCTCCACAAAAATGTACATTTTTGTATACCACCTTGGAGTCACAGACTCCCCTACAAGTCACTAGTCAGCTTTAACTTGCGGGTAAAGCTTACTTCTCCACTTCATATTCTGGTAGTCGTGGTTGCTTGCCAAGGGTTCCCCCGCCTGCCTAGAATCAGCATCTCCTCTCTGTTTCCCAGTTGACTCTCACTCTCACCTGGAGGAGTCCAAAGGATGGATGGGACCAAGCGTTTTCTGACTCTTCCTACTGTGCAATGCCATCTTCCTTCTCTAGGATTCCAAGTATCCTGCAGCTGAGAAGGGTAAAGCCTGGGGAACTTACCACACTTCAGATTTTCAATGTGGCATAACGCCAAGAAAGGATATCTGAGGATACAGAGGGCAGGATGGAGAGACGTATAGAGAGACATTATCCAAGAACATAAGTATTTTGAGCTTCCAAGTAGCAAGACTGCCAATTTTCAGGCAGTAAATTTTTGAAAACTCCCCTCCTCTGACCCTTTCTGTCTACTCTCCTTCACCTCGTCCACTTCCTGTGCCCTGGACTGGAAACAACTTCAGGAACTATCTATCTGATCCAACCTTTGAATTCTCAGCACCTAAACCCGCGCCCTGCGTGCAGTGTGCACCATGCACATTGGCTGAATGAATACATGAGGACATGGTTTAAGTGTGACATTAAACTGCAGAATATGGGACCTTGGATACAAAGCCTACGTAGTGTGGGGCTAAAACCAAGATACTTATAGACTGCTTTCGTGTAGTTATATCATTGTGAAGTTGATTTTTCTGGAAGAGATAAAAGTGGGATCCTAGCGTTCTGGCTTCTCTCACTTAGGCTGTGCCTTTGGAAATGCATCCCAGTGGGGAAATAATGCCATAAAATACCTAACTTTGAGGCTTGGCCTGGATGCCAGGATAATTATGTGCATCATTTTGTTTAATTGTCGCAACAACCATGTAAAGCAGGTATGACCTTGATTTTACAGTTGAGGAAAGTGAAGCTAAGACAGTAAAGAAACTTGCTCATGAGCTTGGGAGTAACACAGCTAAGGGGTGAGCCCAGAGGCATGCCCCAGACCCTGCTCAGAACGCTGTGCTAGGAGAGTGTCGGATGTTGCCACCTACCACTTAACATGTTTGGCTAGCAGCATTTTATTGGCTCTTGAATCTACTACCACAAAGTGTGTGCACACTAATTAAGTCACCCTCCTATCTGTTCCCTTTCATCCAAACGAATACAGTGTTCCACTCAGGAATCCAGTCTCCTGTTCCCCGTCTGGGGGCTCTGAAGAGTGAATAATTTGCTGAAATGTAAAGAGGATTAATTTGCAAACATTTCTGAAGTGTTTGGAGATCTATGGGCTGTGATGCAGATGACATGCCAAACATCCTTATACTGCTATCGCATAAGCATTTCAACAGTGAACTCCTAATAAGCACAGCAGACTCAGGTGAGAACCAAAGGATAATGCTGCAGAGATTAAGACCTTATTTTCATATAGCTAACTCCACTAAGGGAAAGGGAAAAACCCACAATTATTAAATGTGCATTTCCTTTCTTTTTCCCAAAAGTATTTCTTCCCAAAGTTTTCCATATGTGATCAAACAAATTTATACTTACAGTCTAAAGTGCAATTTACTTCATTTTTCTGAAAATATGAGGATGGGAAATAAGTTGGTGAGCGGTGGGGCAAAGAAAAACATATAAATTGGTTAGCTTTTTATTTTTTGAAAAATGTCAGCAGACATATATATTATAGATATCAATATACACTGAGTGGCCAGATTATTATGATCTCTGAACGCATAATAATCTGGCCACTCCGTGTATTTATATCTCAAATGGGTACCAAAAGTATTCCAGACGTTGGCTGGAAATCAACCACCTATTTGCCCTGAGCTTTCTATCAGCCAGTGCAAAGGGGAAAACTGATCACATGTATGATTTATAGTATTGTTGATATCAAATAAATGAGGTACTCAAGAGAAGCACACTGAGTGGCCAGATTTCATCTCTGGCCACTCATGGTAAGTACCTTGTACATATTTAGTACGGCACTGACTTCAAATTGGTGAGTGAGACCAAAGGAGGAGGCTGATGCCATCGCCCCGATGCAGAGCTAGTTACATTTGGTGGCGGGAGCCAAGGTGAAGGCAGGCAGGCAGAGCACTTGACACTTGTTGGATTCCTCACAGGGAGACAGAAGGGTAGTGTTGTCTGACATAGTCTTTCTCCTTCCCATACTTTCTGCTAGGCAAGAGCAAATAAAGTATTCGTCCTGGTGCCCTTTCCAGCATCACGTGTAAACTATTATTTTAATACCCCAGAGAAGGGGCTCCGGGAAGAGAGTTTAAGCCTGCTGGTTCACTTCCATGGGAGAAATGAATATTGGCAACTGGAAGACTTGAGATTCGATGATAGTTGCAGAAACCCACGGACATATTGTAAGAATCTCTCCTAAAACTTCCCAAATGATTCTTCTGCATAAAACACTACATTTCCCAAATTAGCATTTTACCCTGCATAATTCTACTGAAAATATGTCTTTTGATATTGTTAATTTTCTTAAGAACAGGACATTTGCTTTTTTCTTGATTATAGATGTTTGTATCTCTTTTATTCCATCTCCCAGCAACTCTATGACAGTATAATAATTTGAACATGGCAGGTGCTTAAACATGGCAGGTGCTTAAACAATACAGGATTTTATTATTGAAGGTGTTCCCTCCCTTCTTCCTCACTGAGTGTCTTTAACAATTTACTCCACCAAAACAGAACCGAATGAGAGAAGAAGAATTAAGATTCAGACTGAAGTTAAGGGTGGATGCCCATATTTTAAAAATACCCCTACTGCCTGGTTGGTGTGGCTCAATGGTGGAGCGTCAACCTATGAACCTGGAGGTCATCATTCAATTTCTGGTCAGGGCACATGCCCAGGTTGTAGGCTCGATCCCCAGTAGGGGGCATGCAAGAGGCAGCCAATCAATGATTCTCTCCCTCTCCCTTCCTCTCTGAAATCAATAAAAAGATTTTTTTAAAATAACCCTGCTGATGTTTTTGTTGAACATTTTTTAAAGTAAAAAGGCAGAATTAAATTATTAAAAATAAAGCTCAAAATACCTATGTTCTTGGATCATAAGATATTAAAAATTCTATTACCTAGAAATAACTACTTTTTACATTTGGGTATATCTCTTGGATTTTGGTCGATATAAATATGTACACATAGAGTTTCTCTCTCTCTTTTTTAATCCTTTTTCACTCACCAATATATCATTAGTCTCCTATTTGTAAGCATGGGTCTACATTTATCACTTTCAATAGCTCAACAAGCCCTAGCTGGTTTGGCTCAGTGGATAGAGTGTTGGCCTATGGAAGAAGGATCCCAGGGTCAATTCCAGTCAAGGGCACATGCCTGGGTTGCAGACTCAATCCCCAGTAGGGGGTGTGCAGGAGGCAGCTCATCAATGATTCTCTCTTATCATTGATGTTTCTACCTCCTTCACCCTTCTTCTCTGAAATCAATAAAAATATATTTTTAAAAAATAGTTCAACAATATTTCATTCTTTGAATGTTTTATAATGTGTTTAGCCAAGGTCCTATGAATGATCATTGGAATGGGGCTAAAGTAATTATTTACATTAGGATATTTTGGTTGCCAGTGACAGAAGCCCAGTTTAGCTTAAGCGAAAAAGGCAATGTATTCCCCCATGTGTCTGGCAAGACTGGAATGTTCATCACCAGATGAAGAGGCTCAGGCTCTGTCCACCGCTTTCTCGGCATCTCTCAGCTCTGCTCTGCTCTGTCGCCCTCATCCTCTCCTACTCCATCCAGATCGGCCTTCTCCAGGCAGCCAGGAAAGGCAGCCAGGGCAGCTGGCTTCATCCAGGTTTAGCAATGTCAGGAGAAAGGAGATTCTCACTAGCAGTTTGAAAAAGCAATCGAGAAATTCCCATCCGCATTACTGCTTTCAGTTTCAGTTGTTGAGAGTAGAGGTAGAATTTGCCTGCTCCTCGGTGGCTTTGACAATAAACACAAGCTGGTCGCTAGCACTGTCTGCTGGGGGGGAAGCCTGGCGGAGTGTGTGGACTTGGGGTCATGCCAGGAGACCTCAGCAAGGTGTGTCCTCTGCAGGCTCGTACCAGGGTCCCCTTTCCTGTGGATAAGAGTTCCGAGAATTCAAGTGTGGTGCGAGTTTGATTCCAATCAGAGCTGCAAGCGCTGGCCCACATTTTGGTGGACAGTTTGAAGAAATGCTGAAGCTGGCAACTGTGCGGGATCGGACCCTCTCCAAAGGAAGCCAGTCAAGGGTTTTACGTCTTGAATACGGACGCTTTGTTAAATTACATACGGCCTATTTCAGATGTCCCCAAATGAATCTCACTCTCTCTGAGGCTACACTGCAGAAGAGAATTAAATGTTCCAAGATGGCATGTGACAGTTGGTACATTATTTTCATTCCTTCATTCCTTCAACAAATGTTGGTTAAATGCTTATTTTGTCCATTCTTACTAGGCACTGATAGTACAAAACTAAGAGGCACGCTTTTTCTTTCTTTTCCTTTTTTTCTGGAGGAAGTTTACCTCCTAATTGGACCCTCGGACAAGGAAACAATTGTGTTCGGTAAGTTCAATAACTGGGGGCCGGGGAGTCCTGGGGGACAGCTCATTAGGGAGGCGGCAGCCGGTAAACGGAGCCTCAGGAACTAAAGGGGCCACTGTAAGGAGAAAGCCTTGCCCCCGCCCACTCTAATTTATTTTACTAGGATTTTAAGAAGTGAAAGACAAAGTCCGGTTTTATGACCACATTATGGTACTCAAAGGTGTGTTTTCCGGGAGCCGGTCACGGAGTTCTCAGATGCGGAGTTCACCGCAGTGGGAATATATGGCTCCGTGAAGCACAGCGCTGTCTTCCGCAAAGCTGATCCAGCAGACATGAGGTGCATTTGGAAAGTGACTCAGGATAATGAAGCAATCTGGAATCTGAGCAACCTTCATCCTGACCTGTGCTATCTTTGGAAAATCGTTCCCCATAAAATCTTGTAGCCAGATGAATGAGGGACCCCCTCCTCCCCCCGAAAAAAAATGTGTTATTCACTTTCCAGATTCAGCACGTTCCTAGAATTTTAAACTTATTTTTATGGACCTTTGCCCAGGTGAGGGGAGGCTCAGCCAAACCCAGAGTGGGTAAGAGCAACATCCCCGAGGGAGTCAGTGCCCAAATGCAGTGTTTGTGTTCTGCGCTCCAGACACTCCGGCTGAGAAACTCAGCGTGTGAGTCTCAGGACCCCAAGGGTTTTACGTGCAGCAGGGAACTGCCGAATTAAGCTAAATACTGGAAGACGCTGCAGTTTTAACTATTAAGTTAGCCCTCTGCTTTATTGAATGCACAAGCTGGCATACGCTTGGGAATGTTTCTGCTCCCAAACTCACAGCATCTGCATTTTTCAGATATTTGACCTTGTTCTTTGACCTTTCCTCTAGAATCCTGAGAGTGCTGGGAATACTCACAGCTGAGAGATGGAGAAACATCTAGAAAGATAGCAATTCTTTTTTTTTTCTTTTTTCTTTTTAACTTAAATCCCAGAGTACTCTGTTTTAGACTAGACTCAATTTCCCCTCGAGTTAACATATTGCCTTGTTATGCCTTTCCCTTTTGAACTGACACCACTGAAGCCTGAAACTGCCAAAGCTGTGCACTCCCCTTGCTAACACAGCGGGAATTTCCTGGCTGCTCCCCGGTAGTGAGAGCCTTCTCCAGGTTACTGTTTTCAAACTTACTTTATTGCAGTTAGAATAAGAAATGCATTTTGTTTCTCTACCCATCACACATACACATCTATAATAATGAAAATGTAATATGCTAAATAGACCAGACACCCAAACGACCTTCCAGATATCATTCTGTACATCCTTCTGGACAAAGCTGCCATGGTGAAGGCCAAAGCAGAGGTGATAAGGAGTGATCAGGTAGGCAGAGGCAGTTAGGGGTGATCAGGCAGGCAGACAGGTGAAGAGTTAGGAGCCAACAGTCTCAGATTGCGAGAGGGATGTCCGACTGCAGGTTAGGCCTGATCACGCAGGAATCCCTGCAAGATCAGGCCTAAATCAGCAGTTGGACATCCCCCAAGGGGTCCCAGATTGCAGGAGGGTGCAGGCTGGGCTGAGGGAATCTCCCCCCACCCCCTGGCCCATGCACAAATTTTGTGCACCAGGCCTCTAGTGTATACATATTATTGAAATGAAAGTTTCATGGAATCATACTTGTCTTTGTCTGTGTGGATACGTTGCACCAGGGTTATGGCCCACAGCCAAGTCCATTCCTTAACTTTTGTCTTTATGACCAGTGAGTTGAGTCATTTAACATTTTTAAATGGTTGAAAAACAAATAAAAAAAAAGAATAATATTTATATTGTATTATAACATTTATTTACAGTTATGTCATGCACTCTTAAATCTTCCCGTTATTGTCTCATTAAATCTTCACAACAATTTAACTTTGTCTTAGTCAAAATGGTGATCATAATAGAAATGGTGGTTAACACTTTTTAGGTGAGTGGTCATTGTGCCAGATGCTTTGGTGCATCTAAAACTTAGATGATGCATTTATTTAATCCTCGCTATAAGGCTGGGAGCATTAGTATTTCTGATTTTACAGATGAGGAAGTGGAGACTTGACAAGACTATGTAACTTGGACAGATCTCACACATAGGAAGTGGCAGTTGGGATTTGCTCCTAGGCTCTGTTTTTAAACCTCTGATTTTGATTACTATTCAGCTTTGTAGCCTCTTGTCCACCACTTGACACATACCAAGGGCCCAGTGCATATTGAAGAATGAATGAATACATGCATGAATGAATAGTGGCCTCTCCTGGATCCTGACCAAACACAGGAACACAGACAAATTAGGTGATTGCTCTTGCTTTAAAAAGCAAACAAGCAGTCCAGCCTGTGTTGCTCAGTGGATGAGGATCAACCCACCAGCCAGGAGGTCATGGTTCAATTCCCCATCGGAGTTCATGTCCTGGTTGTGAGCTGTCCCTGATAGGGGGCGTGCAGGAAGCAGCAGATCAGTGATTCTGTCTCCCATCATTGATGTTTCTATCTCTCTCTCCCTATCCCTTCCTCTCTCTGAAATAAATAAAAACATTTTTTAAAGCAAGCAAACAAATTATATGTCTCATTTACTGAGTACCAAATATTGCAGGTAAGTTTTCTCACTTGATCCTCATAATGATACTATGAGGTAGATGCTATCTTTTTTTTACAGAAGAAGAGACTGAGGGTCAAAGATATAAAGTACCTTGTCTGAGATGACGAAGTCAGAATTCAAACCTATGTGATTAAGACCATGTTCTTAATCACTGTACTATGTACTTTCCTTTGTTAATTTCTAATGTCACTATAATACTATCTACCCCATTTTGCAGGCAAAATAAACAATGAATCAGAGCCTTTGTCAATAACTATAATGTTCTCCAATGACATATTTCTCTATCAAAATTTTCAAAACCTTTGGAAGTAGTAGAAGATGCCTTCCACTATATTTGATGTAGAAATTACACTCTTAAAATGTTGTTATATAATCTTTGCTGGTTTTCTGTTCATCTAAAACTATTCTAAAACTAAAACATTCTGAAGCACATGGAAAGCTGTTTAACATCATTAGCCATTAGGGAAACACAAATAAAAAAATAAAAAACCACAATAAGATACCACTTCACACCCACTGGAATGGGTATAATTTTTCTAATGGAAATTTGCAAGTGTTGGTGCAGATATGAAGAAATCGGAACCCTTGTACATTGCTGGTGGAACTTTAAAATGATGCTGTCTCTGTAGAAAACAGTTTGGCGATTCTTCAATATGTAGACATAGAATAACTATATGAGCCAGCAGTTCCATTCCTGGATATATACCCATAAGCATTGAATATAGGTGTTCAGCCCTAGCCAGTTTGGCTCAATGGATAGGCATTGGCCTGCAGACCAAAAGGGTCCCAGGTCTTATTCTGGTCAAGGGCACATACCAGCATTCCAGGCTCCACCTCAGTCAGGGCTCACGTAGGAGGCAACCAATCAATCTGTTTCTCTCACATAGATGCTTCTCTCTGTCTTTCTCTCTCTCTTCCACTTTCCCTAAAAAAACAATGGGAATATATCCTCGGATGAGGATTAACAACAACAATAAAAGCAACGTGATCTGGGTTTAGGGAGATAACCAGACTTTTCTCTCCATATTTGGCTTTCTACATCCCAAGAGGAGGATACTGTGAACAGGTCTTTAAAATAGTCTCCACAGGAGAATAGCCACCCACTATGCCTATAAGGGGAGTTTATAATAAACTTTGTGTCACTGCTATTGCTGAAATGTCTAGGCTGGTTCCAACCTGTTACCAAGTAAGAGCAGTTGTGGAATCTAGGAGTGGATAGGAAAGACTTTATTAAGAGAAAAGATACCTATTCTTCCCTTTCCCTGGAGGATAACGAGGCTGTCACCATGGATATCAGGGCTGCTAGTACTCCTTGCATTTGCATTTGGCACCCTCCCAGGTAACTTATGGAGCAAATCCTAAAACAGCTCCAAAAGGATCTGTGCAGCTGCATTAGCAACTAAGAGGCAACAACGGTTAGAGAGGCAGGTGGAATTCATCTCCCAGAAGGTCCACAGGACTCCCTGCTTGTACCATGCACAGTTCCCCCACTCACAGAGTTAGCCTTAGAAGGAGAACATGCTTCTAGAACCCTACCCTCTACCTCTGTCTGTCCCCGCTCTGCTCTCCTGGGAGGAGAGGGATGCTGGGAATAGCTTCAGTGTTTGGCTTCCAGGGGCCTAATTTCTCCGTGGACACTTTTTAAAAACCGATTTTAAAAAAGAGAGAGGAAGGAGAGAGAGAGAGAGAGAGAGAGAGAGAGAGAGAGAGAGAGAGAGAGAGAGAGAGAGAGAGAGGGAGGGAGGGAGGGAGGGAGGGAGAGAGGGAGGGAGGGAGAGAGAGAGAGAGAGAGAGAGAGAGAGAGAGAGAGAGAGAGAGAGAGAGAGAGAGAGAGAGTGTTGTACTTACACGGTACTTACCCATTCATTGGTTACCTCTTGTATGTGCCCTGACCCCTGACCGGAGCTTGAACCTGAAACCTTGGAGATTTTAGGACGACACTCTGACCAACTACAAGTGGTGCCCTTGCCGCAGGCCTCATTCTGGGCAGGAGCGAGGGGTACAGCAGTGGCCCCCGCAGGCCCCCAGAGTGAGGCCCGCAGCAAGGGCACCGCTTATAGTTACCAGGCCAGCACCTGGGACACATTTAATCTCCGTTCTTGGCAAAAACTGCAAGATGACAAAAGCTGCCGCTGAGTGACTAGGTGTGTGTGAAGAGTGGCAGAGTGGGCCAGAGGAGTGTCTGGGGTGAAGGGTGTAACAGGAGGTCCCATCCCTGCTGTACATTCTAGTCGTACCACAGCTGTAACGACTTCTGGCCTGTTGTATTAACACAACCAGAGGGCTAAGATGCCCTTGTTCTCCTGACTCCACCAGCTCAGGTAAAGCTTCTATGTTTGTGTCAGTGGTATCTGTACTGCTGTGTTCAGGCATTCATCATTCAGAAATATTCACTGAGTGCCTGCCGTCTGCTAACCATTTGCTAAGCACTAGATACTGATTCCGCCTTTCATTGAATAAAAATTTGCTTAACTTCCGATGCCTGCCAGGCATTTGAGCTACGAGGGGGAAACACAGTCTAATAAACGGAGAGCTTCATTCTCACAGAGCTCACATATTTGTAGAGTAATACAGGAATAAGAACATAGAGTCTTGGAGGGGCAGATGGGTATGGCGGGGAGCAGAGGCTTGTGGTGCCCATGGTAGGATTTGCTGTATGTGTAAGGTCAGGGAAAGCCTCATGAAGAAGGTCATGTCTGAGCTGAGACCTGAGGCAGTGAGACGGGACCCAGTGGCTCCCGGGGAGGCAAGGCTCAAGGCGGAGGGGAGGGCAATAGCGGAGCCCTGAGGTCAGAGTGTGCTTGGTGCGATGGGAACACAGAGCTGGAAACCATAGACAAGCCTGTCTCCTTCACAGACCGTTCAGATGGCAATCAAGCATCTCCCCGGGAGATGGCTAGTGCTGAGGGGGCCAAGTGCCAAGAGGGAAAGAAACACAGATAGGGCTAAAGCTCCAAAAAGGATACCAGGTTGAATCTTAGGAAGCAGTTTAAAATGAAGTCCAAAGAAGAAGGGGAGGTTAACCTGGTGAAGGGGAATGAGACTGGGGGGGTATTGGGTAGCATTTGCTATCATGGGGACAGTGTGCGTCCAAAGGGGTGGAAGGAGACAGCACTAGTTCTAAGAAATGAAGGTCCAGGCATCCTGTTTGCAGAGAGTGAGGGGAAGCATCCTTGATCAGCTGGGAGCTATGAGCAGGGACGCATCTCACTGGGTCCCGCAGTTTCTATTATAATGGTTTAAGTCAATGTGTCTTCAGTCTGTCTTCTTCGCTGGAGCCAGCCCCCGGGGTCTGGGGCCCTGCGGGGGCCACTGCTGCACCCCTGGCTCCTGCCCAGAGCGAGGCCCGCAGCAAGGATGCCAAATATCAATGCAGTTATCGGCTGGCCAGCGGACTGTCTAGCAACACAAGCATCTGACAGCCACCTGACAGTCCAATAGGGAGGCTTCCAGTTGTGTTTTGTGAATAGCCTACCAGCTGATTCTGCCAAATTCTGGGTTTGGAAAAGGCCAGTAGACTAGGCAGTGTTTAAAGCTGTGATTTCTCCTTCAAAGCCACAGACGAAAGCTGTCGGTGACCCTGGGGAGCTCCTCCCACGGAAGCAGAGTCCACGTGGTACCATGGAAGCAGGTTCTCCCTGTCCCCTGGCCACAGGGTCCTCGTGGACGGGTGCTCACGGGCACAGCAGTGAGGAGTGAGACAGTCAGGGGAAAACAGTTCTTTCCTTTCGGGAACACCTGTGTGTGACTAAGAGGCCTGCTGTCCACCAGCAGACTGATTTCCAGGGCACCCCCACTGGGAGAGAGAAAGGAGGTGTAACAGAACTCCGGGACGAAGGCAGAGCCCTAGCCAAGTCCTCATTTTTTGTAAGATGAAAGATCAGCCTTTTGGGCCCCCTTCCTCATCGGTGTCTGTTGGGCCTGGGGTAACAGACTTAATCCTTATTTTCATACCTCCCTTCTCCACTCCTCCTGCCGAGTGCCCTCACCTCCCAGTGAAGACACCAGTGGTTCCGGGGAAGCGGTCTGTCCTGCCCAGGGCAGGAGCAGGTCTCCCAGGTGAGTGGATACACTGTTCACTCACCGGGTCCCAGCCCCGGATTCAGCTCTGCCCGGGTCACCCAGGCTGGCTCATTGGCATGAGCCTCGGTGATTGCACTCGGAATGCTGGGACAAATGCTGCCTTCATTCTGGACTGGGTGAGGCTGCAGTTACAGGGCCTGCAGCAGAGATGGCCATTTTGGTCGCCGATGCCAGAGGCCAGCCTGGGGCCGGTACGAATATAAAAGAGACCAGAGTTGAAAGAATTGAAGGGAAAGAACAGTGAAACCCCCAAAACATTGTGAATCTCAGAATCAAATCACACCTGAACTCTGCCCTGCTCTGGACTCTTTATTTTTTTTAAAAGCAGTGGTTTTTTTTTAAAATATATCATTTTTTATTGATTTCAGAGAGGAAAAGAGAGAGAGAGAGAGAGAGAAACATCAATGATGAGAAAGAATCATTGATTGATTGCCTCCTTCATGCCCCCCACTGGGGAACCAGCCCTCAACACAGGTATGTACCCTGGCTAAGAATCGAATCATGGCCTCCTGTTGATAGGTCGATGCCCATGGCCTCCTGTTCATAGGTCGATGCTCAACCACTGAGCCACATTGGCTGGGCACTGGACTCTTTCATTATTAATAAGTCCCTACATTCTGCTCATTGTGTACATGGAGCCTTCTGTAATTGGTCAAACCACCATAGACAGTAAAGATGATGACAATTCAGAAACACTGTTCTGTTCTCTAGAAATACAGCAGGTCATCCCAGGACACTGAATTAAAAAAATAAATATGCAACAGTGACACCATTGTAATTAGGCATTAATAATGGGGAAGAGCAAAGGGAAGGCCAGACATTCTAGGCATGTCATTTGGGCAGCTTCACCAGGAAGCTACAACTTTACCTGCCCCAGAGGTCCAACAAAGGGAAGATAGACACATGCCCGGTAAAGGTGAGGGAGCTACTGAAAGTGCTTGCTGTCAATTACACCTGGGGACACAGATGGTTGGCCAGAATGGGCGTGGACACTGCAAGGGTTGCAAGATTTGGGATACATAACACTCTAACGGGCCTAACTAAAGACTCTCTCGGGATTCTTGTGACCCTGGGCTTGCAGGGATCTTTTGCTCCTGCTTCCCTGCATTTGCCCCCATTGCCCACAGCCATGTGGGTCCCACACACAATGGGCTACCGGATTGGAACTAGCCCGATGCTGGATGGACCCAGCCTCAACACAGAGGGAAACCTGGACACTGGCTCTGGTTTTAGCTCTACTGGAACCCCAGCTACGCTTTGACTTGATAAAGGAAATGGGACTTGGGTAACCCAGGGACTTAACTCTGCACAAATAAAAAATCACCTGTTCTCACGTGGGAGTTTCAGACCATTCTTTTTCTCTGGATATTGTAAGGACCCCGCTCCCAGCATCCTGTGGGGAAGAGGACTCCCCCACATCATTCAGTATCAGCAGTTGGTATAGAAAACCAGAATGTGGGTTGAATTGCTCCAAGATCCACCTCCTCTTAATTTTTTAAATACAACCTTCCATTCCACACTAGCGGGTTTGACTCCATGGATAGAATATCAGCCTGTGGACTGATGTGTCCTGGGTTCGATTCTGGTCAAGGGCACATGCCCAGTTGTGGGCTTGATCCCCAGTAGTGGGCATGGTACCTATGGGCAGCCACTTTATAGGTTGATCAGTGGCCTATGAGCAGGCCTGTCTACAGAGCTTTGTCCAACAGGAATGATGGTAACAACATTGCACCAATCAGATTCTTTCTTTAATTTGGCAGAATGCATGTTAGCTAAGGAAGCAAAACCAAAGGGGAATAGTAGCTGAGTTCTGTCACTGTTGAACCCTTTAGTCAAGGTTTTCATGCCCAGCTCAAGAAGGTCTTCATTCTACTTCATTCCAGGGTGTTCGTACTCAAACCTGAGATGGGATGGATGACTTTGTTAGAAATTTGCTATGCTGGCACCCCGGTCTCAAACTTTCAGGCTCCAGAAGTGTGAGAAATACATTTTTGTTGTTTATAAGCTTACTCAGTCTACGGTACTTTGTTACAGCAGCCTGAGCAAACTAAGACAATGGAACTGAATTTATTGGGCAATGCTCTTTATTATGAAAACTAGAGGCCCCAGGCACAAAAATCCATGCACTCGGGGACTATCCTTCCCCTGGCTACAGGCAGCTGGCCCCACCCCTGCCACTGCCACTGCTTGCTACCTGTGCAGTGCTGTCCCCCCTCCCCTGCTACCCTCAACACCCAGAGACTACATTACTTAGAAGTTACACACAATGGTCATAACTGCTGAATATCTGTTTGTAACAACAAACCATAGCATATTTATATGGTATCACATGGAGTGATTATAGAAACTAACTTATATATTTTGTCTTGTTTTGTTTTTTTAAATATATATTTTTATATATAATATAAAATAAAGTATAAAAACCACATGCAGTTGAAAGCCTTGCCAGGACAGCCAGTCTGTGAACATTCAGTGAGTATGTGCTTTGGAAGGCACCCATGCCTCGTACCCACAGCAACT
The DNA here is from genome assembly GCF_014108245.1 of Pipistrellus kuhlii. NCBI lineage: Eukaryota > Metazoa > Chordata > Mammalia > Chiroptera > Vespertilionidae > Pipistrellus > Pipistrellus kuhlii. The sequence goes on along the minus strand of NW_023425416.1, from coordinate 4,968,906 downwards.
CCAGCAGGGCAGAAGAGGGTGCACCCTGGCTGCCACTCGGGCAGGACTGAGCTGGACTATGCTGGATAGGTACATCAGGGCCTGGCACTGTGCCCTTCTCCAGCCTTGCATCAGGATCAGGGTCAGGGCTGGGGGCAGGCAGATTGCAATTTCATTCTGAGTTCCATACTCAGCCTAATCTTAGTTGCAACTCATGGCTTTTCCTGGCTGCTAGGATGTCCTTTGGGTGGGTGCCCTGGTGGAGAGGCTGGAGAAGTGCCCACAGTTGCCTGGTTGGGTATCTCTTCTGTCCTGCCTACTGCAAGCCTGACCCCAGGAAGAACACGCCACACGCCCCCCCCATCCCCACCACCCTCAGGACTACTTTGGTCTCAGCGCTTGGTCCTGGGTTTCATCAGCCTTGGTTCCTCCCCTGGTATGGCTGATCTGAGTTTCACAAAAAAGCCTGGCTGATGCTGGCTGTGCTGAGCTTCATTGAAGAGTTTTACATGCAGCAAGAAAAAGCCCTCTGGGACCCTCCTCCTCTGCCCTCTCCTCATCTCCTCCTCCTCCTCTTCTTCCTCCTCCCAGGCCATGGTCACTTCTTCTCCAGCTGCTGCAGCAGTGGGCTGCCTTCTGAGTCGGGAGCCTTTATGCTGTTGGTCCTGATGACGGAGGTGGGGCAATGTTGGCTGAGCATCAGGATGAGCTGCTGCCACTCCTGCATCAGCTCCTCCATCTGGGTTTTCAGCTCTGCATTCATGAGCTCCAGCCACTCAGATTCCTGCTGCAGGAACTCCTTCCTCTCCTTCTTCTTGTTCTGGCATCAGGCTGCCACCACTTTGTTCTTTTCCCAGCGCCTTTTTCTCTGCTCCTGTTCCTCGTCTAGCTCACTTTTCACAGGTTGGGGCCTCTTGCCCAGTTTCACCTCCAGGAAGTGCAAAGGGGCGATCATGGCCCCAATGTTGTGGATGTCAGTGTATTTCAGCTCCTCTGCAGCCAGGGCCCAGCTGGGAGTCCAGTCAGGAGGCCGAGCCCTGCAGAGAGCCCGCAGTCATGGAAGGGTCTGGGATCTGCCCAGGAATAATGGCAGGAGGCATGGCAGTCCAGCCCTGCAGAAGCTGCGAGGGGAGGCTGCCACCCTGGGACCTGGGTCAGGCTGCAGCCACCATGCCCACGCAGGAGCCTCCGTGGCACCAGCCCCGCCCTGCAGTGTCCACCACCACCAGTGCCTCCCATAGAAGCTGCCAAGCATCCCTCCCACAGGCTGTGGCCTATGTCTCCCTCTTTGAGGCAACTGATTGCAGGGCTCTGCCTGCCTGTCTCATCACCCCTAACCTCTGGCCTGCCTACCTGATGACCCCTAACTGCTGGCCTGCCTACCTGATGATCCCTAACCACTTGCTAAGGGTAGGGCCAGCTCCGAGAGGTGCCAAGGTGGTTCTGCTCTCTGGTCATTCTGGTCTCTGGGTTTTGATTATATAAGATGTACTAAGGCAAGAGTAGTTTGTATAATAAAATTAAAATAATAACATGAACATAGAAGTAAAGTAATAAAGTGAAAATAAAATAGCTCATTTAGTCAGCCAGGGAGTATAAAGGAGAAGCAACATGGCTAACAATGTCTTCCTTCTACTGATGGAAACACTACCTCTGACCAAAGGCAAGTGAATTTGTTTAATCTGCGAAGACAAGGCAACTGCCTTCTCAGGCTGTTGAGGAAACAATTCATTTAAAATGATCCCTAGCCAGAAAGCTCGGATAGTTAGAGCATCATTCTGATGCACAAGTTTGGGGGTTTGATCCCCAGCTAGGGCACATACAGAAATCAACCAATGCATGACTGCATAAATGGGTGGGAAAACAGATTGATATTTCTTATTATATTTCCCTCTCTTCTCTCTCTCTCTCTCTCTCTCTCTCTCTCTCTCTCTCTCTCTCTCTCTCTCTCTCTCTCTCTCCCTCTCTCTCTCTCTCCCTGTGTCTATCTCTATCTCTATCTCTCAAGCCCAATCAATAAAATAAAATGACTGTGCTCTACATACTGTAAAAGAAATGTAAGCCCATAATACAAATGGCAGTCTGATGCATCAAAAGGGCTCTTTTCATCTCAAGACCTTGAGGTGTTTCACAAATGATAACTATCTCTTACATCATCCCCCTCTGAGGTAAGACTTATTTTCCCCACTTATAACGGAGCCTACATAAAATAATTTCTCCCAAAGCCCCAAGTCATGAATGCTCTCTGAATTCCCTACCTGCTGAGATATGTGTAAGTTAGCACATAAATCACATCGTTAAAGAAAAATCTTTAAATCAGGCAGTCATGTTTGAGCTATCAAGAGACTAAGCTCATTAGGGATTTCAGATTTCAAGTAAAAATTGCCCGGTGATGAATGAAAATGGGAATGGACTAAAATAATTTCCAGACAAAAATCTTTTCAGTTCTACTTCATAATTTAATGACATTTTCAATATTTGGATGGGCTAAGAGATGAATTGACTTCAAAACGCATTCTGAAATTACAGGTGACCTGGAGCCAAAATAAAGAATATCTGACCAAGCATACATTCTCAGAGGAATGATAATAAAATCCCAGACTGGAAGAATGTTTCCTTTTATTGCCCAAATCCATAGAAATGCTCCATGGCAGAGCAAACTTTTAATATCTGGTCACAACAGGACATCATTCTTAATGATACCCAGCTGCAGAGTGTGTGCTTGGAATTTTCAGCCCTCCCTTTGTGCTGTAAGGAACCCTACATTTTAGATTTACAAAATGTAACTTTTATTCATAAAACATTACAAGTATCAAGAAAAGCACAAGGGAAGTACCAAAAGCTCCATACAACCCTTATCTAATTCACCAATTGCTAACATCTTGCCTGTTTCATAAAAATTTCCCCCAAACCATTTTGCAATTAAGTTGCGTTCATGCCACCCTACCCTTGAATTCTTCAGTGTGTATCCCCTAAAAACCAGGAGATCCTCTCACAGGACTGCTGCACAGTCACCTACTTCAGGTCATTAAACATTGATCAATACTTTAATTCAATCTGTTGTCTGTATTCCAGTTTTGTTGACTGATCCAAAAAGAACCTTTATTGCCATTTTTTTCTCTCCAGTCTGGGATTCAGACCAAGATTGCATATTACATTTTGTTATTATGTCTCCTTTAATTTTGATCAGTCCTTCAGCCTTTCCGTCTTTCGTGACAATGACACTTAGGGTGAACACAGGTTTGTGTTTAAATAGGTTACATAGATAACATTTTTTTTTTTGAGAAATGTAGGCCTTATGGTTGTTGTTATTATTTTGCAATTAACAATTTTTGTTAGTAAAGGAGATAAAGGAAAAATGAGAACAGAATGGCATCTAATTCAGCCATGTAATGTGTGTGAAAACAGCGCTGGACCTAGCTGCTGCCCAGGAAATGGCCTCAGAAGGACCGCTCTGCCCCTCCAAGCATACCTGGTGCCATGTGAGTGAGGGCCATGGATGGGTGTTGGTCATTTTATCCTCATCATCTAACACAATGATTGGCAAACCCATTAGTCAACAGAGCCAAATATCAACAGGACAACGATTGAAATTTCTTTTGAGAGCCAAATTTTTTAAACTTAAACTTCTTCTAACGCCACGTCTTCAAAATAGACTCTCCCAGGCCGTGGTGTTTTTGTGGAAGTGCCACACTCAAGGGGCTCAAGAGCTGCATGTAACTCGAGAGCCGCAGTTTGCCGACCACTGATCTAACACAATGGACTGGTATGCAGTAGATGAGTGAAGTTTGTTAAGTCAATGACTACCATGGGGGAGAGGACGTGTACTCAGGTGTGTTAAATGGCAGCATTTTCTTTGTTTTCTTTTAATCATCTTGCTATAATGGCAAGGCAGGAAGTAACTGAGCAGGATTCGAAGTTGACAGCTCATCTTCTCAGAGAAGAAGGGTTTCTAAACATACTCCTGGACAGAACATGCTTATTTCCCAAATGCTGAAAATCCACTGACATGGTGTGATGTTCCATGATCTCTAACTGTGCCATATAGAAGTTTCTTCTTTATACATTCCTCCTCTCCACACTTCAGGATACCAAACACTTGTTACCACAAATTCTGCTGAATTGAAATTTGTGGAGTTTTTGAAACTCTCTCTGTCAACAGAACATGCTAAGCACATATTTGCAAAATAAACAGCTGTAAGGTGCCTGTTTTGTCTGCTTAAGATAACAACAGTACTTTGCTTAGGCACCATTTGCATTCAGGTGATGGATTAATTGTGAACATTTGTATATGTCCCAAATTTGGGGGACACTTACTATATTTCTGATTACTCACTCTAATTCCCACACAACACATTTCAGCCACAGATAAGGTGATTGACATCCAGAAATTGGGAAGTAGGCCAGAATTACACAGCGAGCAAGTGCGTTAGCTGGGATTTGAATCCAGATCTCTACATGCCCAGCTGGCTGCCCTCTCCTGGGACAGACCTGTTGAGTGGTGGAGCTCCCGATATTTGTGAATCCCTGGTAGGCAGGGCACAGGTGCTCGGACACTAGCAAAGCAGTTTCACTAAAAATCTTTCTTGAAAAATAATTAAATGTATACTATTTGAAAAAGAAAATCAATAATGTAGCATTTATGGGAAAAGTAGAACTTTATTCTTTTTACTTATTTCTTTTACTTTACTTGTTTTTATTTTGAAATACAAGATGGAGTATGGGAAGTAGGCTTTGAGCCCCTTCTAAGATTTTATATTTATGTTTTTTAATTTTTTTATTTGTTTAGGGAAAATTGAATTTGTTTAAAGAAAGGGGGTGGGGGTAGAATTCCCCAAGGGAAGGGGACACTGGGCGATGCTGCAGCCCCAGGAGCTGGGGTTTCACCCTCATGTGCAGTCACTGGCGGGAAGCTCTTGTCCTCAGTGGTTTGGGCTGAGCTGGGCTTGGAACCGGGGGAATGCAGGTGTGCAGTCAGGGGTGTTCAGGACAGTTCCCATTCCTCGTACGGCCTGAGCCTGGTGGCCAGAGAGCTTGTCCTGGCCTCCGTTCCGTGGTGGGAAGCTTGCAGATGGTCGTTAAGGATTGTGTGGCCCTAGAGTGCTAACGTTTCTCTCCTCTTTCTAGTTGTTAGTAATTATTTTTTAAATTAAAATATATTTTATTGATTTTTTTTAAAAAGAGGAAGAGAGAGGGATAGAGAGTTACAAAACATCGATGAGATAGAATCATCAATCAGCTGCCTCTTGCACACCCCCTACTGGAGATATGCCTGCAACCAAGGTACATGCACTTGACTGGAATCGAACCTGGGACCTTTCAGTCCACAGACCAAAGCTCTATCCACTGAGCCAAACCGTAATTATTCTTATGGAATCAGGGAGAAGGTCCTGTCAGTCATCCTAAGGCAAGGCCTCTCCCTGTCCCTGATGCTGCTGGCAGGGAAATACAACATTCCAGCATAGCAGGCTTTGAAAAAGTTTAAATAATAGATTGTTACCTTTATTGTGTTCATGCAAATAATCAGAACAAATTAAAACTAAACTTAATACAGTAAATAACTGGTTTTAATTTGGCTCTTTATTAAAAATAATGGTATTCTTTTTTAAAATATATTTTTAGTGATTTCAGAGAAGGGAGAGGAAGGGAGATATAGAAACATCAATGATGAGAGAGAATCATTGATCATTTGCCTCCTGCGTGCTCCCCACTGGAGATCAAGCCTGAAACTGACTGAGAATTGAACCATGACTTCCTGGTTCATAGCTCGATGCTCAACCACTGAGCCACATCAGGCTCAGTGTATTCTTATTTGTCAAAGCTTCCCATGTAATTTTTCAAGCATATTAAATAGGCCTAATTAGTTTAAAAATGTAGGAGAATGAATCTTTGAGGTATTCCAGGGCCCCTTGAAATAGTTTAAAGTCATTTCTCTGAGGTTTTTTTTTTTAAAGTCTTTCAAAATTTTATTTATATATATTTTTATATTTTTATTATTGAGAGTATTACAGATGTCACCCTCCCCACCCCCATTACCCTCTTCCATCCGGTTCCCACCCTGCCCTATGCCTTCATCACCCTATTGTTTGTGTCCATAAGTAATGCATATATACATATGTTCTTTGATTAATTTCTTTCCACCCCACCCTTCCCTCTGAGATTTGTCAATCTGTTCCATGTCTCCTTGCCTCTGGTTCTATTTTTATTCATCAGTTTAGGTTGTTCATTAGATTTCTTGTTACTTTATTTTGATTTTTAGATTCAATTATTAGTAGCTATGTATTAATTGTCATATTATTGTTCATATCTCCTCCTCCTCCTCCTCTTCCTCTTTCTCCTCCTTCTCTTTCCCCTTCTCCTCCTCCTAAAAAAAAAACCTTTAGCATTTTATGTAATACTGGTTTGGTGATGATGAACTCATTTAGCTTTTTCTTATCTGTGAAGTTCTTTATCTGACTTTCAATTCTAAATGATAGCTTTTCTGGGTAGAGCAATTTTGGTTTTAGGTTCTTGCTGTTCATCACTTTGAATATTTCTTATCCATCCCTTCTGGCCTGCAATGTTTCTATTCAGAAATCAGCTGACAGTCTTAAAGGAACTCCCTTGTAGGCAACTAACTGCTTTTCTCTTGCTGCTTTTAAGATCCTCTCTTTGTCTTTATCTTTGCATTTTAATTATGATGTGTCTTGATGTGGACCTCTTTGGGTTCACTTGTTTGGGGATTTCTGCACTTCCTGAATTTATATGTCTATTTCTCTCACCAAAAAGGGAAAGTTTTCTGTCATTATTTATTCAAATAGGTTTTCATTATATTGCTCTCTTTCTTCTCCTTTGGGCCTTCCCAGAATGCGAATGTTGATGTGCTTGAAGTTATCTCAGAGACCCCTTACATTATCTTCATATTTTTGGATTCTTTTTGCTCTTCTGATTGGGTGCTTTTTGCTTCTTTATATTGCAGATTGCTGATTTGATTCTTGGTGTCCTCTACTTTACTGTTGATTCCCTATAAATTATTATTCAGTCTTAGTGCATCCTTCATTTCTGACTGGTCCTTTTCCATTCTTTAATGTTCTCACTAAGATCCTTGAAAGTCTCACTAAGTCCCTTGAAGCTTTCATTAAGTTCCTTGAGCAACCTTATAATCATGGTTTTGAACTTTGTATCTAGTTGTTTGCTTGCTTCCATTTCATTAAGTTCTTTTTCTAGAGATTTCTTTTGTTATTTCATTTGTGAAAGGACACATTTCATATGTTCTTTGTCTCTGCATTTTGGCTGCTTCCCTGTGTTTGTTACTATGCATTAGGTAGAGCTGCTATGTCTCCTGGAATTGGTAGAGTGGCCTTGTGTAATAGCTGTCCTGTAGAGCTCAGTGGCTCAGCCTCTCCAGGCACCTGAGCTGGGTACTTATTCTAGTTGTGCCTCTTTGTGGGCTGTGCGCACCATCTTGTTGTAGTTGAGCCTTGATTGCCATTAGCAACACACTAAATGGGAAATTATGAGGACTTATATTCCAAGCATTGGAAGCCTGAGCTGAGTGGTCTGGTGTGGGGCTGGGACCCCTTGCTCCCCGTGGGAGGCCTCCAGCCTAGATGTCCCTCCCTATTAAAAACACTCCACATGTGGGTACCAGAGGAGCCTGTCCCATGCCTCCACCCCTACTACCAGTCTCATTGTGCTTTCTTCTTTATATCTCTAATTGTAGGACTTCTGTTCAGCCAGATTTCAGGTGGTCTGAGTGATGGTTGTTCTATATTTTAATTGTAATTTACCTATGCCGCCATATTGGTCTCTGTAATTGATTTCTTTTTTAGAGAGAGAGGAAGGGAAAGGGAGAGAGAGAGAAAATCCATCAGCTGCCTCCTGCATGCTCCCTCCTGGGGAACAAGCCCAGAACCCAGGCATGTATCCAGACTGGAAATGGAACCTATAATATTTTGGTGCACAGGACGACTCCCAACTGAGCCACACTGGCCAGGGCCATTTGAGGTTTTTAATGTTCTACCTCTATCCCTGGGTCCTTTAAAAAATATTCTTTACTTTGGAGAAAACTTCCCTCACATGAAATTAATAAGCTTTTCCTGCAAGACATAGTTGTGAGAGACTTGCTTTTGAGTTACCCAACTTGAAGCACATTTTGAGCAATTAGGACAGCTCTTAATTAAAGGCCTCCTCTAATAGAAAGCACATACATCTGTGTTTACAGAGAGTTACAGGGTGCATTTCAGGATTGCATTACTCTTTGCCTTTTCATTGTTTACATCTGGTCAGCTAAGGATTAAATTCTTCACATTCTGATAAAAGGCTCTTCTGAATACTTAATAGCCCACTCTATGCACAGTTGAATTTTATTTCTTTAAATATTTTTGTTTGTTTGTTTTCTTACTAGGCACCATAGAGGAATAACTGGGAAGAGCATGTTGGATGTATGAAAGGAATTTCATTAACTTCCTTAAAGAAAGAATCTTGAAATGGTTCATCTACCCATATTGTAAATGCTCCTTGTAAATGTGTGATTTAGATTGTTTGTAGTATTCTTGGCTTCATCTAGGTTAGAGGCATTTTCTCATAATTGTGCTGGCCTTAAAAATTATGGGAAAGAAAAGAAGACATGACCCTCCCTTTGCACTTATATAAACAGATGAATGAGTGTTGCACACTAAACATGTGCATATTTATCATCGCTGGGGTTAGAGTGTCCTAATTCACTGGCCGACAGACAAGCCAAGTGATAATAATCACCATACCTAATATTTACCGAGCAGCTGCTATTTGCTGACATCAAGGGAAGCACTTCACTTTTGCTTAACCCTCACCTGAAACCTCAGAGGCAGTGGCTGTCACTATGGGTTTTGTACGCGAAGAAAGTAGACTATGGCTGAGTGAAAGCCCCCACAGCTAACGGGCCCATTCAATCTGACTTTAGAAGGTCCAGGCTATTTGGATAAACCTCACTGGCAGTTGTCAGAAGGGTGAATTGCGAGGTCATTGAACGGATTCAGGAAACCAGAGAAGGAACTGTTACAGGTGTAATTCCTTCACCTGTTACCTGGCCAGGTAAGGGGTGATGGCAGCTTGGACTAGAATGCTGAGGGTGACCTTAGAGGAAGGGGGATGGAGACGGTCAGGCCTTGGTGGTAGATGTGATTGAGACATGGGGGAGAAGGTAGTTTGTAGGATCAGAGAGTAGTTTTGGGTTTTTCTCTGATACGGTATGAAACCCATATTTAGTCTTAGTTCTTCCTTCTGGCACAGAACTTCTAACACTTTTGAAATTTGCTTAGTGATGAAGCAACAAAGGTTTCACTTGTTATGTTAATAAGACGATTTGGAGGCTTCACCTAAGGATGGAGGCTGGTTGGCAGTGGAACCAACCATGAGATTAGAAAGGTAGAACTTTCAGTCCCACTCCTGGCCTCTGGGGAGGGCAGAGGGCTAGGGGCTGGAGGTGAAATGTTTGCCATTGGCCAGTGATTTAATCAACCACGCCTGTGAAGGGAGCTTCCATTGACAACAACAACAACAACAACAACACACATAAAGACAGGCTCTGGAGAGCCTCCAGGTTGGTAAAACATGAGGGTACTGCGAGAGGGACCGCCTGGAGAAGACCTGGGAGCACCAGACCTTTCTTTCCCCATGGCTTGCCCTGCGCATCTTGTCCACCCGGGTGCTCCTGAGTGACATCCTCTCATAACAAACCAGTGTTCTAGTGAGTCACACGTTTCTCTGAGTTCTGTGAGCCGCTCCAACAAATTAATCAGACAAGGAGGAGGATGCGGGAAGTTAACTTACAGCTGGCCAGTAAGAAGCACGGGCAACAACCTGGGCTTGCAACTTTTAAGAAGCTATGGCCTGGCGTATAAGCCAAGATCCGAAAGCTGAAAAAGGAAGAGCCACCAGAGTGGGAGGGGCAATGTCCTCGCAGTGGAAAAAGCCCCAGGTTTCTGCTTCATATGTGGCACCTGGAAAGTAATAATTACTATCCTTTGTCTCTTAACTCCAAGGCAAAATAAAATTATCAAATCAAAACTGTCAATTTCCTGAAGGTGATAAATGTGCCTGCATCACAGCAAGTTGCCTTTCCTCAGTTGGAATTGAATTAGTCTCTGAGAAATCACTAGGAACAAAACAACCCATAACCACACCCCCACTAACTGAAAACAAAGCAAGCAAGCAAACAAGAGCCCAAACCCTGGGCCCGGTGATCTGGCCTGGAAGGGAACGTGGCAAAGAAAGAGTGTATGCTCCTCCTCAGTTTGTCTCTCCCTGCGTTTCAGCAAGGTAATCTCCTGGCATGCACAGTGATGATATTTGCAGAATCCAGAAGCCACAGCCCTGTTGGCATTGCTTCCCAGGAGACAAATGGTATTCAGCGAAACACAGAAAAAATCCTTCCCGGAACCTCTTTCTCCAGTGTGCTTTCTCCCTTTGTCAGATTCAGTCAACATCAGTTCATGTGTCCACGCTTTCCCTTATGCACGCTTGGCAGTGCAAGGTTCCTGCTCCAGCAGCTCAGCCAATCAGGTGAGCATGCAAGTCACTGGTTAACCCAAGGGGACCTGCAGGTTTACACTTTGTTTGCAAAGGCAGTGGTGATGCAACCATGAAGGCAATTCTGACGTTACAAACCATGGGCATAACGCGGGAGAGAGGATTTCTAAAAGGCTCGAAGAGAGTGTTTACCTCTTAGGCCAACGGCCAGAAGTTCATGGCACATTAAGTTTTCCATTTCAAAGTTAAGCGAATCTCTTGCCACAGCATCTAACTTCTGACAGAGATTGGAGAGAGAACGTGTCAGGATTTCTTGTGATGGAAAAATCCTCTCCAAGGGGTAGAAGGCCCACTTTCTGTCTCTGCTTTCTGGCTGTAGACAGAGGTCAGCAGTGGCCATTTAAAAAAAGTATCTGCTTCAAGTTCTTGTCCCTAACTTTTGGAAATGGCCCCTTGATTTTCCTTTGTGACTCAATCCCGTTCTCAAGTTCAGGCAGTTTAGTGGACCTGAGATCACTGTGTCCCAGGGGTTGGCATGGAACCCACACTTCACCAGCGGGGCGGTGTCCTTCCCTGGTCACTGTGACTGTTTCGGGAAGTGATCTGCGCTGGGATAGCAAGAAGCCTGGAGCTCCTGCTGAAACATCAGGAGAGGTGCCTCACCCTCCTGGGTGGTCAGGCTGGACGCATGTGAGCTGAGAGCTGCTGCTGAGCATCTTCTCTGGCCAGCAGGAGGTCCTGTCTATGACGGAAGAGAATGCAGCCATGGGAGAGGAGAGTGGAGCCCGGCGGTGGGAGAAGACAGTTACCCTGGCTTCACCCCAGCATTCTGAGCTAACTATGCACAGCCCAGCACGTCCGTGGGCCCGCCCACTGCTTGGACCAGTAATTTCTTGTGTGTGTGTGTGTGTGTGTGTGTGTGTGTGTGTGTGTGTAGGGTAAGGTGGCCAGACGTCCCGCTTTTGGCAGAACAATTTGTCCTGTGTCCCACGGCATTTTAAAAAAGTTTCGATTTTTGGAAAGAATCTTTTAAATCTTTTGGACTTTTAAAAAATGCCATGAGGCGAGGGACAAATTGTTAAAAATCAGGACTGTCCCACCAAAAGCGGGACATCTGGTCACCTTAGTGTAGGGAGGGTTCTGTTACATACAGTAAAATAAAAATCTGAGTTGTTTAGGATCCACGCAAAGCTCTGTTTACTGAAGGAACACGGACTCTCTCACCACCTTTAATCCCAACTCTGAATCAACAGAGGAACTGCCAATAGTCTCAGCACGTGAGGGCGGCTTCGGCATCTCTTTGTTCATCTGCACACAAGTACCCAACGTCAACATCCCAGCGAGTGAAACCTGGAAGAATCCCAGGCCTGTGGCCTGGAAAGGTGAAGAGCTGTCCAGGGCCGTAAGGTGAGGTCTAATCCCAGTGCCCTGAGTCTGAGGCCTTCCTCCCGCTCACTGTCTGAGAGTGAGCTGTGGCTCAGCGTGCAGCACCCTACACATACATTGGTTGTAAGATCTGCATTTGGATAGTGATCAGTTTTTTAAAACCATTGAGTAGATGAGGGTAAGTGACATTTGGTGAAGTTTTTTTTTTTATTGTTATTGATTTTTTATAGAGAGGAAGAGAGAGGGATAGAGAGTTAGAAACATCAATGAGAGAGGATCATCAATCAGCTGCCTCTTGCACACCCCGTACTGGGGTTGTGCCTGCAACCAAGGTACATGCCCTTGACCGGAATCGAATCCGGGACCTTTCAGTCCCCAGACCGACGCTCTATCCACTGAGCCAAACCGGTTTTGGCCATTTGGTGAAGTTTTGTTTCAGTTGTGTATGAAAGTAACTGTACGTGCACGTACACATCGATGGCAATGTTCTGTGTCTGACATGAATGAACTATGTCCTTCTTTTGAGAGGGAGTTTGAAAGCCTCGCTAGTGTGTGTTTGGATTTCTTTTATGAGCATGAAAGGGAAAGCAATGGTATGTTTGTAGCAGGAGGGAGTCACCTGGCATTCCTGGCCAGAGGCCCTTTCTGGGCGGCTGGTTGCAGGGGAGCTCCAGACCTGAGCTCTGCACCGACCTTCCCCTGTCTGTCTCCCATCGCCAGGCGGCAGGGAGGGCGCTGCCCGGACGCTTTGGAATTCCTTCGGGGATGGAAGGCTGCATACAGTCAGGCCTGGGCTGTTTAAGGACGGAGTCCGGTACCCAGAGAGCAGGACGAGCACTGCGGCCTGAGTGACAGGCATCTGATTCTCATTAGCCGGAGCCTCCATGGGCCGGGCTCCTGGGCCCTCTCTGAATCTATGCACAGAGCTGGCCCTCGCAGGGTGCAGCCGGTCAGCTGCCTGCCCCCCTACCACTCCCTCCCAACCCACACTGCAGATGGAGCAGACCCATATCAAGATTGTTTTGGACATTTAAATCCTGTTTAATGATTAAAGAAACTCCCTGAGCTAAATGCTGCTGACGTTACAGAGTTTATTACCCAGCGCTGCGGAGGAGAAGGGGGAGATCTGAATTCTCAGGCCGGGAGAAGGAGGGCTGGACAATAAATGTTTATTACCATCACTTGGACAGCAAGCAAGGCCTGTCTTGATCCCTTTTTTTGGTACCAAGGGTGTTGCTGACTTTTTCTTACATAGTAAGTACTTACGTTGTGCCTACTACGTGTCAGGCATGTTCTCCACGCTTAACACCTGCTGGCTCATGCCTGGAAGAAGGGGTGAGGTGGGCTCTGGCCCCCTTCCCACTCCTGTAGGAGGGAGGGAAGGAAGGAGGGACCCAGGAGCCAAGGCATCCGGTGAGATGAGGGAGGCTAGGGAGGTGATTAGGAAGAGCAGAGACATGCACAAGCAACACTGATGTTTACGTGGGTCCTATGGAAACAGAGGCTGGCTGCTAGGGGTCCTGTGGGCTATGCCCTCCCCAGTGGGGTCGGAGGTCCTGTCCATTCACTCTCCCTCAGTTCATCTCAGAGCATCCTGCTCCATGTGGTGTCTGAGTGCCCTTCCAGAGGAAGGCTGTTTTACACTCAAGTGGATCTCCAGGGGCTTTTTCTAAAGGAGTAAAGAAGGCCTGGGATGGGGGTCTGAAGGGTATGGCAGTGTTTTTATACTTCACCCTCACCATCTCAGGGTTTCTATAGGGGGTGGGGCAGTGGGGAGTTACCTTACTCCCCAGAGTGGGTGAGAATAGGGGAAAGTATGTGTTTAAAGAAAATTAAATTTAATAACAAGTTTCTCTAACCTTAAAAGAAAAGCAAGCATTGGCTCATGAAATCTTTATAACAACTCTCAATCAGGGTAGGTTAAGTTGTGCTGCAGTAAGAAACAATCCCCAAATTTCAGTGTTTAAAAGTTTTCCTTCACACTTATGTCTTCCTTTGGTGTGTGTGAGTGTGTGTGTGAGTGTGTGTGTGTGTGTGTGTGTGTGTGTGATGGGGGCTTCCTCTCCATGTTGTCTACTCTCAGGTATTCTGACCACACGGGCCACTGCCGCAGGGGCAGAGAGAGCAGCACACGGTGACAGTTCTGCAGCACATCTACCTGGAAGGGACACATTCCTCCTCCATTTCCATCGGCTGAAGCAAGTCATAGGCCTCACGCACTGCAGGAGGACAAGGAAGGGCTACAGGACCGGGTTGATGGAAGGAAGACAAGCAGACATCTTACTGGACAGTGCTGATGACTAATACTCTGTCCTATGAAGAATGTTCTTTTACTATTCCTTTTTTATTCATTCGTTTATCTCTTTACAGACGAGGGAACTTAAACACAGAGTTTATGTAAGTTGCTCAAGGTCACAAAACTAGCAAATGGAAGAAGGTTACAAGATTTTAGCAAATAAAAATGCAGAACACCCAGTGAAATTTGAGTTTCCGATAAACAACTAAGCAATTTTCAATATAAATATATCTCATATGCAGATTTGGGGTATATTTCTGTTTCAAATGTACTTGTGGTTCACATGAAATTCAGCTTGAACTGGGTGTCTGCGTTTTATCTGGCGACTCTCAAACGGAGCTGTCAGAGCCTGGACCTATGTGCTCCCGCTCCAGGATGAATACTCTGTTTAGGACCTTCTCTCGCTCCTGTGACTTTCTGTTGTTCCTCTGTCGATGCTGATTTAATAGCTGTTCCTTAGCCACATGAATGAGGGTGAAAGCGAATGTGAAGACTTCTCCATCAAAGGCAGGAAGGCATTCTGGGAGGTTCCTCACTGACAGCTTCATTGGATCCTAGGGACTGGGGGAAGGCAGGGACAGGAGGTAGGGGGAGTAGGAGAATAGAAGGGAAAGAGAAACTCGGCTATAAAGATGAATCTGTCTAGTGACCTTCCCCCTAATGTTCTCATTTTTAAATTGATTTTAGAGAGGGAGGACGGGAGAAAGTGAAGGGAGGGAGAGAGAGAGAAAGAAAAAGAGAGAACAGAGAAGAGAGAGAAACATCCATCCGTCCTCTCCTGCATCAGCCCTGAGTGAAACCGAACCCACAACCAAGGCTTGTGCACTGACCAGGAATTTAACCCCAAGACCCTCTGGCGCAGAGGACTATGCTCCTGAGCCACACTGGCCAGAGCCCTGATGTCTGAGCTAATGGAAGGGGAGATGCAGGGCAGATCATCAAAATGACAGTTAACCCCAAAACATTCCTCTGATTTTGAAATGAGACATATTTGCCTTCTAATTATGAAGGACTTGGACTAATTGTAAAATTAGTTTGCATTCTCTGACCACAATAATGAGAACACAGGCCTGAGCAGTTGGATGCATATGAGATAGGCAGAAGGCATATGATTATGGGTATAGGTGGGTATGAGATTGAGAGGGGAAATATGAAGCCAGCCTAAGACTCTACACCTTTCAAATATTTTCCCACAAAGTAGATTGTTGATATGCAAACAATTAAAACGTTGCAGACGGATCACGAGAATTCTCTCTTCGTATTACACAGTGTTTTACGAAGTATCATACTTTAAAAAGATATTAGCTCATAAGAACATGAAACAAATAACTTCAAATGCAATGGACATTTAATTTTAAGCATGCCTTTAACATTTATGTAAAACGTTTTTTGTACTCGTTCAATAGAAACGTATCTGACCACTGGGTAAAGCTAACAATACAACTACTGGTTCACAATGTGTTAAGTGTTGAGAATAATATTAGCTGGTACGTGGTTAACATGTAATAAGTATTTGTTAATTGTCTGACACAGAGCCTAGCAGATAATGGAATTAAATATTTGTTAAATCAGTGAATGTTAATACCTCTAAGATACATGCCTTTATTTACCCTGTTTTACAAAGGAGAACCTGAAAGTTTAGAGGGGCTTAAGTGACCCTGGAATAAAGTCTGGCCAATTTTTGAAGAGCAAATCTGGGTTTGCTAAAGGGATGGTTTGACGGAGCTACCCATTATGCTCCCCTTGGTTTGACGTGGCCTCTGTAGAACTTGCAGCAAGTAGCTGAACCTGGTGACTTGTCACCCATATTAGGAGAGATGACAAATCATTAAAGTTAATTAGCATGCACAAGGCCTTGGATAAAAAAATAACCAAGTACAAACACACACACACACACACACACACACACACACACACACAAAACCATTTTCCTTAAAAAAAACAAAACAAATATAAAAACGAAGCAAAACAACAACAAAAAACATTTAAAAAATCCTCACCTGAGGATTAAAAAAAAACAAAAACGTTTTTTATTCATTTCAGAGAAAGGAAAGGAGAGGGAAATAGAGATAGGAACGTTGATGAGAGAGAATCATTGATCAGTTGCCCCGTACACCTGCCCTACTGGGGATTGAGTTGAAACCTGGGAATGTGCCCTTGACCGGGAATCAAACCAGTGACCTCCTGGTTTATGGGTCAACACTCAACCACCGAGCCACAGTGGTCAGGCTGGTTGGCTTTCTTGCAGTGCTTTTTTCTACATTAAAAAAATCCATCTAAGCATGCCTTTATGTATTTATTCACTGACATTTGGTATGTTATGCACATTAATATTGCATTTAATCAAAGATAAGCTAATAATGATTAGAAAAATCAAATACAGAAAAGAGGAGCCTTGCTGCTAAGTGGCCTGAGTTAATGTCTTAATTGTGAAAACCTTATTGTAGGCAAGGTTTTAAAGCAAAGTATTTCATGTGATCTGATGATCCTACCAACTGAATTACCTGTCATTAAATCTCCTGCTACAGATACGACCTGAGTGCTTTTGTTTTAGAAATAGCTATTGTGTGCAACAGCACGTGGTGCTTTTTTTTAATCTGGCTAGCTTGCTTGTAGAAGAAGCCAGCTCCTCAGTGAGGCTGATCTAGCCTCAGTGAGGCCGAGCAATGGGGATCCTCAGTGCCCTGCTATCACGTGCCTCAGTGCAGGGCCAGGGAAATGGAAAGAGAATGCAAGTCTGAAGAAGTTGTTCTTTTTATTTTATTTTAATTTTTTAATTAAGGTATTATATGTGTACATATCTTACCATTGCCTCCTCCCCTCCCCTCCCCCCATTCCCATACATGCCCTCACCCTCTAAAGTTTTGCGTCCAATGGTTATGCTTATATGCATGCATACAAGTCCTTCGGTTGATCTCTTATCTCTCCTATATCTCCCTAAAATAATTGTTCTTGATCAGGAAGCTACTCAGCATTGATGTGTTCGTTTGGCTATTTACTACATTTGGCTAAGCACGCTGGACACACACAATGCAAAGACTTTAATATTGTAGTATAACGGAAGAGAACCTTCAGCATCAAGCCATTTGTATTGAGAAGGCGAACTCTTACTTGCAGACTCTATCCTGGGTCCTGTCCTGTGTTCTTTATCATGATCTTATTTTATAGCCCTCAAAACAGCCTCATGGACTATGCTAACACTGTTGGTGGAGGTACAGCTTGGTAAATCCACTTTGGAAAACTGTTTGGCAGTTTCCAAGCTGCACATGTGCATGGCTTATAACCCAGCAATTCCACACCTTTATGTGTACCCAGCAGAGATGTGTGCATGTGTTTGCCAAAACATTAGCAGCGTGGCAGTGATAGGAACTACCACCTTTTATGTGAGTAAGTAAATTGTGTCATGTTTACAAGTGCAGTGTCTGCAGTACGGAAGAATGAGTGCATTTCATAAACATGTGTATTGCTGAACCAGATGCAAGAGGCAAACTGCGTGATTCCTGTTCGGACTCTAGGCCCTGGAGGCTAGGGCCATGCAATCCCTAACGGCCATCTGCAAGCTTCCCACCATAGGAGAACAGAGGCCAGGACAAGCTCTCTGGCCACCAGGCTCAGGCCGTACGAGGAATGGGAACTGTCCTGAAGACCCCCGATCGCACACCTGCATTCCCCCCGGTTCCAAACCCAGCTCAGACCCAACCCACTGAGGACAAGAGCTTCCTGCCAGTGACTGCACATGAGGATGAAACCCCAGCTCCTGGGGCTGCCAGCATCGCCCAGTGTCCCCTTGGCTCGGGGCTGGGCAGCCCTTCCCTTTGGATATCCCACTCCCCATCTCCTTCCCTTAAATAAATTCAATTTTTCTTTATCCTCTGTGTGAGATGGCTATTTAGCCTGCCTGTGTACCACCATGTTAACCTTTCAATTCCATTTTTATAAAGTTCAAAAATAGGTAAAACTCCCATGTTAGCCATCAGAGAGTGATTAACTTTAGGCAGGGGTGGGGAAGTCTGGCCTGAGAGCCAAAATAAGACCCAAGAAATCATTTGGTCCTGCCCTGCCCAGGCATTAGGAGCGAGTTAATTAAATGTTGACCAAACATAGCAGGCTAATTTTTAAGTGGATAATTTTGTGTGGCCTCAAATGAGGTTACAAATATCCGAATGGCCCCTGGCAGTAGGAAGTCCCCACCTCTGCTCTAGAGGGAGGAATGTTAGGCCGCATCCTAAGGTGGCCAGCAGGGTTACCCACTGCTATCATCCCTGCCCCTTGTGCACGGGTGGAACCCGTGGTTCGATGGGATGTCACTCTGTTAATTAAGATTCCTTATCACCTAGGAGGTTGTCCTCAGTGGGCCTGACCTAATCAGGCAGGTTCTTAAAAGAACATTTAAAGCCAAAAATAGAAGCCAGAGAGACAAGCTACTGCTGGCCTGGGAGGAAGCTGCAGTGTGAACTGAGTGCGGAGGTCACATGGCAAGCGCTGCAGGCAGCCTGAGGGGACTGAGCACAGTCTCCAGCCAACGGGCAGCAAGAAAATGGGGACTTAGTTACACAGATGTAGGGGGTTGAATCCTGTCCACAACCCGAATGAGTTCTAGCCTCAGAGGAGACCCAAGCCTTGGCTGACACCTTGGTTGCCATCTTCTGAGACCCGAGCAGAGGATCCGGGTAAGCCAGGGCCAGGATCCCAACCTGTGGAAACTGAGATAACAAATCTGTGCTGTTTCAGGCCACTCAGATTGTTAGTAATATAGCAGAGACAACTACTACAGGGGGCAGAGACAGGAGACGGCTGGCACCCTGAAGTGCTGTTTCCTGATCTAGGTGATGTCACAGGAGCATGTTTTTAATTTGTGGAGATTTACTGTGCTTTGCACTTAGGATGGGTGCACTTTTCTCTGTGTATAGCACATGTGTCAAACACAAGGCCCGCGGGCCAAATCCGTCCCACCAGGCCTTGCAATGTGGCCCGCACCTTGCTGTCATCACTGCACTCTGCTGCGTTTCCATCACAATGACAGTTTATGACTGTTCAGTAAACCATTCGGCCCGCGATTTAGGCTGGATTTTAGATTTTGGCCCCTTCTCTGATTGAGTTCGACACCCCTAGTGTATAGGATACTTGATACAAAACAGCAATACAATACTACAATGTATTTATAAAATTACTAGAGGCCCAGTGCACGAAATTTGTACGTGGGTAGGGCCCCTAGGCCTGGACAGTGATCAGGGCTGATCTGTGGGGCAACCAATGGGGTGACTAGGGGGCCCTCTGCTGGCACCCACCTTGGCCTGCCTGGCACTGCCTGCTCGCCAGCCCTGTCCCCTGCTCCCACCACCAGTTGCCTCTCTCTGCGGGGTGACCAGCGGGGCAATCAGGGGGAGAGGGGTGAGAACCCTCTCCTGGTACCTGCTTTGGCTGGCCTGGGGCCTGAGGGCTGGGGGCAGCTCCTGCATTGAGCATCTGCCCCTTGGTGGTCAATGTGCATCAGAGTGACTGGTCGATTTGCATATTAGGCTTTGATGACATAGGATGATACAATCTTATGAAGTAAGTTTTATATTATTATCTCTTACAGCTGAGGAAATGGAAGCCCAGAGACAGGAACCCAGGCTCACTTGTTACACTGTGCTGTGAGATCTGCCATGTAGTCTGTCCCGCTAGCTGTTGGTCAGTTAATAAAACTGTCTCCTGTGTGGTACTAACACAGGGAAATAAATAAATAAATAAATAAATAAATAAATAAATAAAGTAGCTCTTAGGATGAATTAGACATTTGAGATCTGAGGCTGATTATTCAGAGAAGCTTGATAATAATCCTGGTCATGGTCTTAATGTGCAGTCCTTGAGCTCTGATACCTGTGGCCTTTTATTGCAGCCTCAGTGCCCGTCCTTCCAGGAACAGCCAGACTGTAGTTCCCGGAGATGCTGACTTTGACCCTTCCTGTCAACACTGAATGAAATTAGAGGTAAGGGTGAGAGGTAGGGGTCCACCCAAAGTGTGTTTTTTTAGGGAAAGGAACCCTTAGAACCACAGTGTCTTAAAAACAAAAAACACAAAAACCCAACAACTGTCTTTTTAAGAATAGAATCAAACAACTTTAGAAATAAAATCCAGTAAACAAAAGGCTCTCCAAAAATATATGCTGTTAACTCTTGGGCATGTCTTTCTTTCGATTTTGTTTTTGTTTTAGTGATTTCACTATTGCTTGAACTATAGAAGCAAGTAGAAAGGCAACCAAACCAGAATTGGCTAGCCCCTTTTTTATCAGAACAAGAGCAAGTGCATATGTAAAACCATACTGTCCACTACACTAGCCAGTAGCTACATTGATATGTGTTGTGTAAAATACACAGAGGATTTTAAAGACTTGGGGGAGGGGAAAGAATGTAAATAATAATCTTTTGGATGTAAAAGATTGAGTAAAATATTATTACTATAATAAAATTTTACCTGCAACTCATATATGATTTCCATTGGGGCGGCTAGTGTAGCTGCAGGTTGTCACAAAGAGACCAATGAAGGAAAAATCTGGGGGTTTAATTCCAGGGTATCATTATTTGTTTCTTAACATTTTTTTCTGATTATAAATGTATTATATAGTTGTTTGTTTTTTTAAATCAGGAGTACAGAAAGAATAAATCAGTAATCAAAACTCTTCCATAATCAGAAGCATTTTTTTGACATTATAGCTCATACTTTTACAAATGATATATATACATACTGTATATACACACATAAAGTCCGTTCTACAAACTTTCTTTGCTAAATGTATTACAGACTTCTTTCTATAATATTATAATACATAAGTCAGTATAATACAACATGAATGGACCATGATATTAATGTTCTATATAATACATTTTTTCATGGAAAAAATTAAAATGTTACTGAGATTCCAATAGTGCTTTTATCACTAATTCATGGGAATTTTAGGGTGCTAATTCTTCAAGCAATCTGTCTAGAAATTGGCAGGTGCTCAATTGCTATAATGAACTGAATTGAAGTAACATTCAATTCTATCTATCCAACCTTTATGCCAGGAGGATTAGAAGCCATTTATTAGAAATATACATATAACCATTCTGTCCTCAGGAAACATGCTTTGCCTAAAATATACACCTCTAGGGATTTAAGACCAATTGATTAATATTCTATAGTATATAGTTCTTCATGAAATTTAAAAAAATATTTACTTTTATTGGTATCAGAGAGGAAGGGAGAAGGAGATAGAAACATCAATGATGAGAGAGAATCATTGATCAGCTGCCTTCTGCAGGCCCTCTACTGGGGATCGAGCCCACAACCCAGGCATATGCCCTGACTGGAATTGAACCCAGGACCCATCAGTCCACATGCTGATGTGCTATCTGCTGAGCCAAACTGGCCAGGGCCTTGAGATTTTTTAAAAGGTAAAATGTCACCTAGTGGAGCATAATGAAAATGTTTTTGAAAGGGTTTCACTGGTTCTTCCTGGAGTCGGGGGGCAGGGCAGGGAAGAGCCCTAAGGTGAGAGGTCGTCCCTCCTGCAAAGATATAGAGTGGAATGTGAGTCACCGCAGTGGTGCCACTGGCACTGACAGCCTTGTCTGACCTCTTTAAAGAACCCACCTCTGGGGGGTGAGGGAGAAAAAGGCTCCAAAGAACATAAACTGCCCCCGAAGTGAAGCAGCCAGTGTTGGAGATTTTGTGTCACCAGTTCACTGGCCATGGTCCCCTCCGTATGCTCTCCTTCTCCCTGCCCCAACTCTGTGCCGCCCAGAAGTAGCCAAGACCTGTTAGAACTGGAGGCCCGGCAAGGAAAGAAATAAAATCACTCTGCTTTCTCACCTGAGGTTATGTCTACACTCCTGGGGAGAAACACTGGAATTGGATGAGAAACGGAGGAAGTTCTGGCATTAAAACTGCACCGGCTATTTCAGTACCTCCAAATGAGATTGTGAATACTGGAATGTTCCCGAACACGCCATGTGTTCCACCCTCCGCATTGACCTGGGCAGGAGAGAAAACACAGGAGAGAAGATCTGAAGACAGCAGCGGGAGATGAATTTGCTTCCTCCTGTATCTCATCAATTCGGTTAATGGGCCAGCTTCTCCCGTGAGTGTAAGCCTTCCTTATCTCGCACCGTAACCTCATGCAGCTGGTTCGTCTGGGGTCCAGGGAAGATTCTCTACTAGACGCAGCTGGCTCTCTGCACCAAACACACCGGCCAGGCACCTCCAGGGAGCAGTTAGAGATGCAGCATTGCAGGCCTCCCCACCCCCCACCAGACCTTCATCATGTGAGTCTGTTTTCATGGGACCCCAGGTTGATTCACATGCACATAAAGGTGTGTGGAGCATTGATTAGTGAGCTCAGGAGGTTATGGATTGCTCATTTTGGTGTTGGGGTTGTGGGTGCGGAGTTGGAAGGAGCATTATGAGAGCTGTGCCCTCGCTGTGTTACCCTGGGCAAATCATGCCCAGGACTCCTCTGCTTCCTCATACTTGTCTATCGGGATGAAAGGAAGGGCCCATCTGGTCCTGACATCCTATAATTCTCAGAAACTTTGCTGAAGCAATAGGAAAAATAAAGCCCAGTTGAAATTGAATGAATACGGTAATGAATTGATTCAAGTGCCACGACGGCTTTCCTAGGCCCTTGTGCAGCCTGGGGGAGGGTATTGTCTGTGCATCCAAGCTCATCCCACAGCCCTGTGTCAGCCCAGATGCCAAGTAATTTCCTGCTTAATAACAATTACCCCTTCTTCACACAGGAGGATGCCTATTTTGTGGGAAAAGGAGATTCTTACTAAAACAAAATATTTAGAGCAGCGGGCTGCTAGGATCTTCTGAATCATTTATATTGGAATGATTAGTAAATTATTTATTTGAAAAACAGTTTATTGGGATTATTTTGGTATGCAAGGGTTTTGTGTGTTTTTTTTTTTTTAAGGAAACAGAAATAACTGTTGGGGGGAAAAACACAAGAAAAATCACACATAGTCAACAGCTCATACTTGGCCTTCTGAATGCAAGCCATGTGCTGGTGGAGAGAAAGGACAGGACTGAGGATCAGGCTTAGGGATATGCTCAGAGCATCCCTGTCGCCCTGTGACCCCGGCCACGTCTCTTTCCCGCTGCGGCTCAGCTCTGTTGTCTTAAGTGTGTCGACACCTCTTGTGATCGGACCGGGCTCTGCCACCCTGCCTGTTCATTGCTGCTCCTTTTAGAGCTCACCTGGGACGCGGGCTGAGATAAACAATGGGAACCCACGCAAGCTCAGTGGGAAGGAACTGGTCAGTGAGTAATTGCTCTGGGCAAGTGAACAGGGAGTGACCACGCCAGTTCCATTCGTTGGCAAATTCCTGAGCTAGAGGCTCTCTGAGGACATTGGCTATTAAGTATTTCCTCCTGAAAACATTTGTAACATTGATTTTAGAAAGAGGAAGAAAGAGAGGGAGACATGATGATGTGAAAGAGAAACATCATCAGTGCTCCCGTATGCGTATGGGACGAGGCTCCAGCCAACTGAGCCACGCTGGCCAGGGCTAAAGGGCCTTATTATGGGGTAAAATGAGAGAGGAAAAGACTGATTACTATTGCTATTTTGGAGACTTTTAAAAGCTTGAAGTATGCATTTATTTTTGTGGTCTCGATAACAACATGCAGGACAAGCTCTGAGGAAAAGAGAACTGCCTGCATTTAAAAGAAATGCCATGTGAGATGCCTGACAGGCTGACAGTGATTTATTAAAAGATTCCCCTGTTTGGCCAGAACATAGATGGCTGTTCCACTCGGACCCTTTATCTGAAACAGATGCCAGTCTCTACATCCGGCCCGCTGCCATGAGGACAATGGCATTTTTGTATAAATTGTTGTGGATCCGGGAAGTGATGTTGTGGATGAACATATGGTTATTCGCTTCTTGGCATAAAAGTCATTTCACCAGTCATCTGTTTGGTGATGTCCCCCATTCTCCAGGGATAGCATGGTCATGAGGAAAGAGTGGACCATGCTGTGGAGAAACCTGGTTTGATGGGATGCGGGAGTGGCTCCTTCTCAGCCCACTGAGGGAGCACCACAGGGCTTCGTTTCACATGTAAACCCCTCAAAGGAAGCTGGACTAAAGTATCCTGTAGATTCACAGAAGGAATACATTCAGCTTTCCTTTTCCCCTGTCAGGTCACTGAGCTCTTACTTCAGTGGTCAACTTCCTATTTCCCATTTTAAAAAGGAAAATGTCACTGTTTCATCATTGCTTGGTTCTTCGATAGTTTTTGATCGTCAGCTAATGATCGTTCCTTTTGTACTTGAAAGCAACAAGCTCATCCCTTTACTCGTTGGTTCAGTAAAAAAGATGCATTTAATTCCCTGGTTGAGGCAGGACACACGCCTGGCTCCCTGGTTACAGTGCTGCACAGGCCATGCCCTGTCCTCGAGGTTTATAACCCAGCATGACACCAGAAATATGTTCAAAATGAAAGAGGTTTTTTCATTCTTTTATTTTGCACTAAAACAAAAACACAGACTTCACTGAGGCACAGATACACTTCCCAGCAAGGAAGGAAAGGGTTTGCAGTGCCTGGAGCAACTGGTTCCTGTGTGCTGCTCACAGGAAGGTGGGGACTGGGTGGGACTGGCTGCAGTGCTAAGGCAGAAGCAGCTCCCCAACGAGGAGCCAGACAGGAAGAGAGGGGAGAGAGGTTTAGAGGAGGAAGAGGAGGGAACAGAGGGTCCTGAGGAAGAGGAAGAGAAAGGGTGGAGAGGGGAAGGAAGCCTTGGGATGAACAAGGCTTGAGAGAACGTGGCAGTGTAGGGAGATGCAGGCCTCAGCTCGCATACAGGGCTGACCAGGCAGACCTCCCTGCACTGGTGGGCCCAGCTGGGCCTGCTCCAGAGGAGGAAGTTGCTGTGGGACGAGGGGTCTGTGGAAGGACCCCGGGCCTGGAACACATGTACAAGTGGCGGCCTTGGTTGGGTCCTGGCTTCTTCATAGTTCATATCACACCTTTCTCCCTGTGGCCCCTGCAGAGGGTCATGGGCAAGAGGCCCCCAGCACAGACTTCCAGAGTGAGATCCTACCTCCTTCTCACCCTGGGGCTCTGAAACCTTGGCCTGCCCCTCCGCCTCTTTGCCCACCACTTCCTCTTCTGGGGTGTTTGGAGTGACAAGGGCACACAGGCTAGGAAGCTCCGAATCGGGAGAAGCTTGGGGATGGCTAGAAAGTAGCTCATCTGGTGTTTGGCCTCTGCTGGAGCCAGCCCAACTGGGCGGAGGCCTGGCTGAGCGCACACGGGCTTTGTTTTGGCACTTCTGTCCCTGGATTTATTGCTGAGCTCAGCGCTGACTGCTCGGACAAAGATTCTTGTTGGAAATGAACTGGAAGTGCAGGACCTCGAGCTGGGTGCCTGACAGCTCGGGGAAAAAGTGGGGGCAAAGAGAGATACGCACTGTTTGCTGGCACAGAGGTGTCGACACACTCAAGACTGCTCCCCCAGGTCAATCAATGGTCAGAGCCCATCACCTCTGGCAGCAGGAAAAAGGACTGGGAGGTGTCTAGGACCAGGGTCCAGTCCCCAGCACAGGTAATCCAGGAGCCATAGTTCAGATGGCAGGTGCCAACTAAGAAGAACCCACCTGCTGTGAGCGGAAGCAGCCATAGGTCTCACTAGAGGCCTGTGTGGGACCCAGCCTGGCAATCCAGGTTCCTGGGCAGGCTGTCATCCACTTGTATCCTGGGTCCTCTTGGAAGCATTCCTGGGGTGGTGGTGAAGGGAGAGGCAGAGCTAGAAGCCCGAAACAGGAAGGGATTTAGACCAGCTACTTCATTTTAGACAAGAACATGTGTTTGCTCCAAAAACTAATGTTCAAGGTCACACAGCCCAGCTCTGGCAGAGCTGGGATTCCAAGTCCACCCTTCCTGCTTTGTTGTTTGCGTAATCAAAGCAGTTCTTAGAATTGCTCACCAAAAGAATGTGCAATAGGAAGCTGAAGGTGGTTGCCTCTAGAAAGCAGGGCTGGGCCTAGGGTTAGTAAGACTGCTGGCTCTTTGGCTTATCTTGTGTTAAAGCCCTCACTGACCATCCCACTCACCCAATGCAACAAATGTCCAAAGAACACTGGTGACATGCCAGATAGGATGCTAGGGACAACGTGGGGACCTGAGCTCATTCTTGGGATCAATGAGACTTTTAGGAAGTGATCTGGAGCTGGAAAGTAAAGGCTGAGCAGCAGGAACCCAGGCAGAGGCTGTGATGGGCCGGTGGAGGTCGGGAGCCCTGCGGGGAGGCCAAATTGGGGGCCAGAGTAGCAGCAGGAGGTGACCACTGTAGTTCATGCAAGGAGATGACGGCCACGTAGGCTAGGGGAGTGCCAGAGGAGACAGAGATAAATGGAATGGAAGGTGATGTGGAGCTAGAATCTATAAGACTTCCTGAGCAATTGGATGTGGGGAAGGGTGGGAAGGGAACAGGGACAATACAAACTATTTCTAGGTTCTGGGAAGAGCAACCCGGAGGATGATGGTGCCATAGTGGGAGACGAGAAGACTAGAAAATTGGTCTTGTGGGAAGTGAGCACATCCTGCTCCTTTGGACAGTGTTTGTCATGTGACCAGGTACTATCAGTTCTCTTTTCCTGGAAGAAAGAAGGCAGGAGGTGCACTTAGATCTAGGATAGCGCTGAACCTAGAGGAGAAGGCATAAAGGTACATGACACTGTCACCGGAAGCAGAAAGGACAGTCTGAATGAATGTCTACCAAGGAACAAGGTTGGGAGGGACAGAAGGCTCATACTTTGCAGTGTACACCCTCTTCCCCACCACTGTTATCTCCTTTCTGCTCATTTTCTAGGTGGGAGCTTTCCTGTTTACGTGGCTCTTCTGCAAACTCATCAAGGGATCTTCATAGAGGCTCTTCTTGAGTCAAACCCAGTGCTGAGCTGTGCCAGCTTAAGTTAGTGACCCTTCTCCCCCTCCACCCCTCCCACCCCCAGGAGGGCCTGCCCTGCAGGGCAGCGGCTCTCAAACCTGACTGTACAATAAAATCAGCCTGGGAGCTTTTGAAATGTACTGCTACCCTGGCCCACACCCAATGGTTTCTGATTTAATTGGTCAAGGTATTGATATTTTTGCAAAAGCTCCCTGTTCTAATGTGTCATTGGGTTTTGAGAACCATTGGCGTAGAAAGACTCAGCAATGAGAGGTTCATGCAAGAAAAAAGGCAGAAGGGAGGGGGTGTCCACCAATTCTGGGTATAGTGAGAAAAGCCAACATCAGAATTATTTTTCAATGGCAGAGAGGAGATGACCTGGCAAAAGTGGACAGTGTGTAGGGGGACCGAGGACTAAAACAGAGCCTGGGCACAGACCAGAAAGAGCCTTGAAAGGTCTGGAAAGCCAGAGGTAAGAGGGAGGCATTGAAGGTCCCTGAGCAGGAGACATAGTGTGTTAGGAAGCGATCAAGGCAATGCGATGTTCAAGGCCCTTGAAATCTGGCTCCCAAAGCAGCCCTCCCCTCCCCCTCACCCCCGTTCCCAGGCCACCCCTAATAAGAACAGGTCTTGCAGCTCACCTAAGCACATCAGGCGACCTCTCCACCCGCAGCCTTTTCTCATGCTAGAGTGCTTTCCTTCCTCTTGCCCTGAAGCTCTACTCCACTCGCCTTTGAAGATTCACACATTCCAGATGCCTCTCCGAAGTCCAGCAGGGTCCAGGAGTGCCACTTCTGGCTCCCCAGCTGCCAGGGCTGCCACCTCTGCCTCAGCCCTGAAGACACTGTTCTGTGAGGGGCTGTCATGTGTCCGTAGCCCACCACGCAGAGAGCTCTGAGGGACCCAGAGCCAGAACTGGGTGGTGACTGGTCCCCAGTCTGTGACACAGGGCCAGGCCAAAGGTAGGGACAGTGATGTCTATTGAACGAATAATCAGTCCTTAGGGCTTTGTATTTCCTACTAAACTCTGTTTCTCCATGAAGGAAGCTTTCCCTGGGCAGGCAAACAAAACAACAAAACAGCACTGGTTGGGTAGCTGAACCCAACCACAGTCAGGTGTGAGGTAAGAGGCCTAGTGGAGCCTTGCCAGGTCGCCTGTATCCCAGTGGTCAATGGGGCGGGGCTGTGTTCAGGTCCCCAGAATGATCACATGGGGCTGTGTTTGGGTCACACAGAATGATTTCATGGGGCTGTGTTTGGGTCACACAGAATGATTGCATGGGGCTGTGTTAGGGTCACACAGAATGATCGCATGGGGCTGTGTTTGGGTCACACAGAATGATCACATGGGGCTGTGTTAGGGTCACACAGAATGATCACATGGGACTGTGTTAGGGTCACAGAGAATGATCACAGGGGGCTGTGTTTGGGTCACACAGAATGATCACATGGGACTGTGTTTGGGTCACACAGAATGATCACATGGGACTGTGTTTGGGTCACACAGAATGATCACATGGGACTGTGTTTGGGTCACACAGAATGATCACATGGGGCTGTGTTTAGGTCACACAGAATGATCACATGGGACTGTGTTTAGGTCACACAGAATGATCACATGGGGCTGTGTTTGGGTCACACAGAATGATCACATGGGACTGTGTTAGGGTCCCCAGAATGATTACATGGCTGCAAGCCGCTGGAGGGCTCTGGCCAGAATTGCAGCATGGGATGGATGCACACCTTAAAGGCCAGCGCTCAGGCTTCCCAGGACCCAGTGTGGGGACAGCACACGTGGACTAGGGTCAAGATCACCTTTCCTTCCCATGTGTAGATCCTATGTAGCATGAGGACGGCCCAACCCTCAGTATCCATAGCAACCCACATCCCCATTCTGAGTGGCAAGTAGGCACTCAGGCCTAATTCAGCAGCCATGGGGATAGTTGTGCTGTCCTTACCCAAGGTGGCTACACCCCAATATCTGCTACGCTTGCAGCTAAAGCTGAAATAGGAGGTGTAGGCTGGGCTCTGTCCCTGGTCACCTTGCTGTCCCGATGGCCGCACCCAGCATGTCCAAAATGTGTGCCGTGGCCTGGCAGTACAGCATTGGCTCCTCGTATACCAGTGCTTGCTGAGGGTGCTGGACCACAGTAATGGTCCAGCTCACCACGCACAGCATCTGGAGGGCAAGCTGTTGGTGCCTCCCGCTCCAGAGCCCAGAGACAAGGGGATGGAGGGGCGCTCCAAGCCACAGGGCCTGGCATCCTGCTCGCTTGCTCTGAGATTCATGCATTTTAGACAATGCTAATATTCTTTTTATTTTGATTGTGGTATTTGAGTTGGTCATATATTCACATGATTCAGAAATGATAAAAGTTTTATTCTAACTCCTGACCCTACCTACCCAATTTCCCACCTTCAGACTCTTATACATAAACCACTCTTGTTGTTTGTATAGCCTTCTAGCATTAATTTTTGTGCATATATAAACAAACATAAATATATCCCCTTTTTAAATTACAAAAATCGTTATTGTTGAAAGTATTACATGGGTCCTTCTTTTCTCCCATTAACCTCTTCCAGCCACTCCTATCCCCCACTGCCCCACCTCCCAGGCCCTCATCACCCTATTGTCCATGTCCATGGATTATACAAGTTCATTGGTTGATAACTTCCTACCCACCTTCCCCTGCCTTCCCTCTGAGGTTCAACATTCTGTTCATGCTTCTATGATTCTGGGTCTATATCTGATCATCAGTTTATTTGGCTCATTAGATCCCACATATGAGTGAGATTATGTAATACTTTACTTTCTCCAACTGGCTTATTTCACTTAGCATAGTACTCTCCAGGGCAATACATCCTTGCTGTTGCAAATGATAAGTCCCTGCCCACCTTTGCAACTCCTTGTAGTATTCCATTGTGTAGATATACTACAGTTTTTTTCATTTACTCATTTGCTGATGGGCACTTAGGCTGTTTCCAAATATTAGCTATTGTAAATTGTGCTATGAAGATAGGGGTGCATATATCCTTTCTGAATGGTGTTTTGGGTTTCTTAGGATACATTCCTAGAAGTGGATCACTGGGTCACAAGGGAGTTCTATTTTTAATTTTTTTGAGCAAACTTCATACTTTTTTTCCATCATAAATATATTCTTATCTCCCCCACACACTTTTACATAGAAATTGGGGTACTGTACAGATTATTTTTGCATCCTGCCATTTTCATGTGCTATCAATAGTTGTCCTGAGATATTGTCACAGGGCGTGGAGCACTGCATCCTTTTTGTCACAGCTGTGTAATATGCAAATAAGCCATGGTTTATTTACCCGTCCATTCACTCACACTTGCACACCACTCTGAAAACAGTAATGGGATTTACCTGCCGCTTGACTTCATGCTGGTTTAAGTGTAGCTGTAAAAAAATTCTCAGGGGTGAAATTGCTGAGTAAAAAAGTAAATGCATTTTTAATTTTGATAGGATTAGCCAACTAGCTCCCCAAAGGATCGTACTATTTTGCTTTCTTGGCAGCAATGCATGAAAGAGCTTACTTCCGCTATTTATTACAGAACATGTTGTAAAATTTTTGGACTGGATTTTTGCCAACTTGATAGGTGAAAATGATATTCTTGTATAGTTTTTACTTGCATTATCCTAATATATAAAAGGCCAAGGGCTGTCTTGACCGAAACAACTGGATGAACGACCAAACACAGGCTGCATGGGGTGACAAGGTTGGGAGGGGGTTAGGGTGGGGCGACCAAGCCAGCAGAGGGCAGGGGAGGGGGGGAGGGGAGAGAGATGGGGTGACCAGGCTGGCAGGCAGGTGAGCAGTTAGGAGCTAGCAGTCTTGAATTGTGAGAGGGATGTTTGACTGCCGGTTGGACCTAAACCAGCAGTCAAATATCCCTGAGGAGTCCTGCATTGGAGAGGGTGCAGGCTGGGCTGAGGGGACCTTGCTTCCCCATGCATGATTTTCATGCACTGGGCCTCTAGTCTATTACTGTATATAAAAAGCCTGTGGTCATCATGCCATCACACCATAACAACCAATCGGCAGGAGGCTGTGTGCCCGGGGTGGGCGGTGTTTCGTGCACAGAGAGGCACACATGGGTGGGCAGGGACTTGACTCTGGAGGACTTGACCAGAGGCACGGGTGGATTTCTGGGTCCTGCCTCCTGCAGTGGTAGTGGCAGCAACAACCATGGGACTCTTTCTGGGTCCTGCTGAGCCATGTGACTCTGGGTCCTGGATCTCACATGATTCCGTGTGCTAAGCCCCTAGTTCTTATTATATGTGAGCTCAAACATCTTTTCATATGGGTAGAGATCTACTTATTTTTCTGTGACCTGTTACTGTTTCTTGATTATATTTCTATTGCTTTTTTGATATTATTTCCTACACAGTTTGTAGGTGGAAACTTTACTCTCATTTTTGAACATTTATTCTAAGGACCTGAGCTAAGTCCTTTTTATATGTGCATTTGTTTAAACCTTACAGCAAGCCTAGAGTTGGGTATGGACACCCCTTTTAACAATGAGAAAACTGAGATTCAAAGCAGTTAGGTAACTGATTATAAGCCACATAGCCAGTAAGAGGCAAAACTGATGTTATGCAAGGTTGACTTATTCCTAATGCCTTTCTTCTTAATCACCCAACCACTGTTTTTCTGAGGCAGAGACCAGGATGGAGGAATGCAGAGTGGCTTTCATATCCCCAGCAAATATGACAGAGCAGGGTTTTGCTGATGTCAAGCTGGTGGCATGCAGACGCCCCGCTGAGATTAGAAACATGCCTTGCCTAATCCACCCGGGAATAATCCACAGGAGATTGATTGTACATCCCCCGAGAAAACTCCCCCCGTGCCGCGGAAGCCAAGAGGAAACAGAAATGACAAGTGGCTGAAATTACACAGGAAAAGGACTCCACTGAGTCAGGCAACAAAGAGTGTGTGTGGCCGCTGTGAGCCAACACAGAACCAAACTTTACCCCATAGTGGCTTCCCGTTAGGAGCCCAGGAAAACATTAAATATTGCTGCTCCTTCTGCTCCTGCCATTTCACCTGGTTCTTCCTCAAACAGCATGGCCTGCACTCAGAGCTCAGTTCTTGGAAAGGATCGTCCGCCCCTCTCAGCTGTCATCCCTGTTTGAAGTTGCGTGTGCTGTGGATGAAAAATAGAGCTGGACCCAAAGAGAAAAAGAGATAAATCTGTGGCTCATTTTTGGCGTTTGACAAATCTGCAAGATTCGACGTATGTGCATTACCGGATGATTCAGTCCCTGGGTTTCCCCCCAGCGAGTGTGAGAACAGACTCCCCGAGTAATGGAACCGCTGCAGTTTCCTGCCAGTTCAGAAGCATAGCCAAGATGCCCTTCTCACGCTTTGCACCAGTTGTTTCTAAAAGACGTCTTCCTCGCTGAAGGGCTCCCATTTTCTTCTTTCACGTTAGTTTATTGTGACTAAGTAAGGTAGTAAAGCAAGTGAGATAGCAGGCGTGTTCAGAAGCGTGTGCTAACATGATCGGGTAGTGCCTCCTGATCACTCGCAGGAGGGGAGTGCAGATGGGCTTGGTGTTGCTGAGCGTTTAAGTAAAGTTTTCATTAGGACACGGAGGTTCGGCATGTCCCTTGGATGTATATGTTCAGAGGTAGGAAAACCCCTGGAAATGGATTTTCAGCATTGACGGCAGAGGTGAGCTGGCGCATCTAACCAGGAACCTTTCTGAGCTGTAGCCACACCACAGAGCAGAGAGTCTCAAACTTTTCTGTAAAGGGCAGATAGCCAATAACATGGCTTTAAGATTTCTGTCACAAGTACTCACCCCTGTCATCGATCCTAGTGCAAAAGCAGACAGAGCCAACACATAAATGAATGGGAATGGCTTTGTGCCAATAAAACTTTATTTGAAAAAATAACAGGCAGTGGACAGGATATGGCCAGAGCCATGCAGCAAAGCATGAGTGCTTTCCTCATGAGGTAGGAAATCCTGCTCTGGGCAGTGCCCTCTATACAAATTTCCAAATATGGTTGCCTCCAGCCACAAAAACAGAGCTAGACACCACCAAAGGACCAGGGGGTAGGTCTCCCTTCAGTTCTTTATTTCATCATTCTTTTTATTCTTATCTCCTTCTAGTTATCATTATCATTTTTTAAATCTTCACCTAAGGATATTTTTCCACTGATTTTCAGATAGAGTGGAAGGGAGTGGGGAGGGAAGAGGAAGAACAGAGAAAGAGAGAGGAACACTGACGCAAGAGGAACACATCGATTGGCTGGCTCCCACAGGAGCCCTGACAGGTATGGGCCCTTGGGAATCAAACCCATGCCCCTCAGTCCACAGGCCAATGCTGTAACCACTGAGAAACTGGCCAGGGCTTGTCTCCTTTTAGTCATAAGCTATTTATGTAATACTCTTTCTATCGTGTGTCATGGGTCTCTGATCTTTTCAGTTCCTTTTCTTAACCTTCCTGCTGACCCTGAAGACACTGGGGGAAGAGTGGACTCAGGGCTCATTCACACCTGGGTTAAATCTCGGCTCAACCACTTATTGAAGAAGCTGCTTGACTACTGGGATTGTGCTTGTTCATCCTTTGAATGAGGCTTGAGGTGGATATTCCATAAAGTTATTGCGATGTTTATGAATAGGAATGAAGCTTCACAAGTTACTATTCAGTAAGTACTAAAAACATAACAAATAAGCTTAAATTGTTACTACTAGTTAGTAGTCTCTGGCATTCTGTCTACTGTTATGAGTTTTCCTCCCAGGCTTCCGTATTTGATAAGGTTGGAAGCAGAATATCCTCTGATGAGAATACGTAATTGCTTTGGGCACTGTTGAGCTTTGCTCTGAGTGACAAAAACCCAAGATGACAGTGGCTTAGACCAGAGAAGCTGGGCAGCATGGTGCCTGGATGGAGGCCCCTTCCATCCTGCACCTCTCACATGCACTTTTTGTCCAAAGTGGCTACTCTGGCTCTGTGGCAGGTAAGCAATTAGAACAGTCTGGCAGAAAGGGTGAGGAGCAGAAGGCTTTGCCAAATCAACCTGTGGCTCCCTCAGATTCTTTTTTTTTTTTTTTTAATATATTTTATTGATTTTTACAGAGAGGACGGGAGAGAGACAGAGAGCTAGAAACAAGCAGCTGCCTCTTGCACACCCCCTACTGGGGATGTGCCCGCAACCAACGTACATGCCCCTGACCGGAATCGAACCCGGGACCTTCCAGTCCACAGACTGACACTCTACCACTGAGCCAAACCGGTTTTGGCTCCCTCAGATTCTTATACAAACCTGCTTTACCTTCTATGGTCACTGCAATCTCCTTGTGTCTCTGTTTACTTGCTTATTGTCTGTTTCCTTCAATAGAATGTAAGCTTCAGGAGTTCAGAGACTTTGCTTTATTTGCTACCATTTCCCTCAATCCAGATACAAGGGCTGGCATGTTGAGATGCACATCAAGAGTGTTTAGAATGAATTCCAGAGTAAAGTCATTTCACATAGACACAACTGAAAGGATTAACTCTGTATCCTCCAGAGTGCTCTGTGCACAGTAGATTCTCAATACAAATACCTGATGAACACTGGAACAATGAGCAGAACATCAGTCAGCTTGGATTAGTGCCAGGAAACAATAATAATTAACTATAATTACATGATAACAAATATGCAAAGTGTTTTACATGTTTTACCTCATTTACCCTTCTACAATTCAAGGATAATAGTTTATAGCAATACTAGAGGTCTGGTGCATGAGATTCGTGCACAGGTAGAGTCACTGGATCAGGGCCAATCTGTGGGGGGACCAGAGGAGCAATCGGGGGCCCCACTCCCACCTGTCTTGGTTGGCCTAGTGCCACCCGCTCACTGGCCTTGCCCCCGCCACTGCTGCCAGTCACCTCCCTCTGTGGGGTGTCTGGCGAGGTGATCAGGGTCCCCTTGCACCCACCTTGGCTGGCTTGGTGCCACTTGCTCACTGGTCCCACCCCCCATCACTACTGCTGGTTGGGGCCTGCAGGCTGGGGAAGCTCCTGTATTGAGTGTCTGCTCCCTGGTGGTCAGTGTGCTTCACAACAACTGGTCATTCCACCATTTGGTCGATTTGCATTAGGGTTTTATATATTGATAAATAGAATACTACTAGTAGTAACAGTACTATTACTAGTTGTAGCAGTACTAGTGATAGCAGTTCTAGTGGTAGTGCAACCAAAACCAAGGTTTGCCTGCCTGGTACCATGAAAGCCAAACTCCTGAGACAGATGCTGGTGAAAAAGGAAAGAGGTTTATTCAAGTGCTGATACCTGAGAAGATGGGAGATTTTTTTTTTTTTAAATATATTTTATTGATTTTGTACAGAGAGGAAGGGAGAGAGATAGAGAGTTAGAAACATCGATGAGAGAGAGTCATCGATCAGTTGCCTCTTGCACACCCCCTACTGGGGATATGCCCGCAACCAAGGTACATGCCCTTGACCGGAATCGAACCTGGGACCCTTCAGTCCCCAAGCTGACGCTTTATCCATTGAGCTAAACCGGTTTTGGCAAGATGGGAGATTTTTGTTGCAAAGCCAATCTCCCCTCTCAGTGCAGGTAGAGCTTTAACAAGGAGGCAGAAGAAGACCAGAACAAAGAA
Organism: Pipistrellus kuhlii; assembly: GCF_014108245.1. Classification (NCBI taxonomy): domain Eukaryota; kingdom Metazoa; phylum Chordata; class Mammalia; order Chiroptera; family Vespertilionidae; genus Pipistrellus; species Pipistrellus kuhlii. The sequence continues at coordinate 4,933,205 of NW_023425416.1, read as the reverse complement.
ATGTAGGGGAGAGGGTTGAAAAGCTATCTATGTGCAGACCAACTCAGTCCATTCCAATAAGAACTTCTAAATTGGTCAAGTGATGGTATGGTATGAGCCATCATGGTCTTCATTATCCTGATTCTATGGTTAAAGGTCAGCAAATCTCCTGAAACTGGAATGACTGAAGGTCACAGTCTGCATTTTCTGGGGTTAGTTCTTAGGATTCTTATACAAACATGCTGTTTATCTACTGTAGAGAGTGCCTGGGAAAGACCCCTGAGCTGATTGTCATCTGCACCCATCAGTGTACGGCAGAGCCGTGCCCTGGAAACATACCTTGCCAGAGGCAGATGTGTTGTCAGCCTGATCTTCATCTCAGGCCCCAGGGGGTGGGTTTCGTTATCTAAATCAAGCCAAGCACCAGGAAAAAACATGATTATTTGGGCCCACCCAGAAGTGAAGATTACAATGAAACCATGAGAATGTACATAATCTTCATTGTCATGGACTTCAGTAAAACTTCCTGATATTTTGCTGTATAAAATAAATGTGCTGTATCAACTCTGGGTCACTGTCTTTCCATCAGAGGACAACTGTCCCATCCAGCCCCAGCTTTTTCCTTCTATCTCTGTCTATCTCTTTCATTTTTTCAATCCCCAGCCACCCCTACTCAGAAACCGGATTGCTCTCTAGCTGTGCTGGACGCAGAAAAGAGAGAAATATTTATAATATATTATAATATATTATAATTTATAATCTATATATCTAAATTATAATTTATAATCTACATATCTAAATATTTATAAGCTACATATTAGTCAGAGATGGCATTTACAGAAACAATGACAAAAGAAAAGTGGGATGGGTTACAGTTAGTGGAAGCGGTACTAGAGATAATAGCAGTACTAGTGGAAGTATTAGTAGTAATAGTACTACTAGCACCAGTGGTAGAGCAGTAGCAGTACTAGTGATAGTAACAGCACTACTAGGGGTAGCAGCAGTAGCAGTACCTGTGGTAGTAGCAGTAATAGTGGTAGAAGTAGTTGTATTAGTGGTAGCAGTAATAGTATTAGTGGGAGTAGCAGTAGCACTATGAGTGGTAGAATTAGCAGTACTAGTGGGAGTAGCAGCAGTAGCATTTTAATGAAAAGAAAACTAGTCTTCAGGGAACTTAAATAGCTCACTCAAGGTCATACCACTGAAAGAATGGTAAAACCAGGACTTGACTGACCCAGGTGTATCAGATTTTAGGGTCTGTAGTCTTAAACACCAGACTGTATTGCCCACAAAGGACCCTGCTAAACGAGGTGGATAGATTGAGGTGATTTCAGGATTCCTGGACTAATTAGAATAAGAGATGTTTGAGGTGCAGTAGTCCAGTCTTTAATATGTGTGACAAAGAAATACAAAGCAGCACTCTGCAAAGGAATTACTTTGTCATCACCCATTGACTTGACAGTGAGTCTGTCTGAACTTGCTCATTTATTTTATTATGATTAGTGATAGGCATTCAACTCAAATTCAAAGGAAAATTAATGAAGTGAAGTTTAATAATTAGCAAAGGAAGAATAAATCAAGCTGGTAGAAAGCTAAACTTAAAGACTTTTTCCAAACATTTGAAATCACATTTCTTTATAAAGAGCCAAGTGCCCAAAACTTTTCTTTAATTCGTTAATTTGGGGTAAATAGTGCATATAAAAATTATGAAATCATGACCATAGGACAGGCTGAACAACTATAACCATAAAATAATTTGAAATTCATTTTTTTAAAAATACAAGTCAAAATCCTCCTGTTGGAGGCAGTGTTGGGTAGCAGGAGACGTGTGGGACCTAGAAGCATATACATCTGGCTTTGCCTCTTCCTGCCTGGATAGTCGATGTCTCTGCACGTCTCTGAGCTTGGTTTCCTCAACTTAAACAAAATGGGGGGAGGGGGAGGTGGGTACTAAAATCGCCTCCACTGTTTGGTCATGAACAAAGGAAAAATCACTTCTCACAGTGTCTGCTCATTACAGGCACCGTTGAAAAGCTGACTCAGGCTGGGGAACTGCAATATTCCTGATAGCACCATGATAGCACCATGATGATACATAGTACGTTTCTGGGCATATATTAGGAACCTAGCCAATGCAAATCCCTGAGCTTGTTCATTAGTTTTTCTTGGTCAAAGTTGATTTGGTTCTATTTTAAAGCACTTTTTAAAAATTGAGGAGCCCTGGCCCATGTGGCTCCATTGGTTGGGCGTTGTCCCACACACTGAGAGGACTCTGGTTACATATACATATTATGCTGGAGGCTAATTCCAGCACCAGTTCAAGTCCCAGGAGAGGCACATGCCAGGTTGTGGGCTGGATCCCCAGTAGGGGGTATGCAGGAGGCAGTTAATTGATGTTTCTCTCTTATTGACATTTCTCTCTCTCATTCCCTTTCCCCTTCTCTCTCTAAAAAAAATCAATAAAAACGTATTTAAATAAATATATTTTTTTAAATTGAGAAATGGTATGCTTACAGGAAAGTACATAACCTTAACTATAATGCTCAGTGAAATTTAGCCATGTACCCCAAGCTAGATTAAGATAGAGACTATTTTCCAGGTTTCTTCACACCCCTCCCAGCTGGTACCCAAGGGGAACCAATATTCTTTTCTGTTTTTTGTCACTTTCCATTTTTAAATAATATCAGCCTTACCAAAAAAATGAAAAAGTTGAACAAAGAATTCTTGATTACCAAGTTCACCCACTTTTCCTAAGTGTTAACGTATCTTCTCATCACAGAACAATTGTCAAAACCCGGAAACGAACATTGATAGAATACTATTAACTCTTCTACAGACCTTATCTCAGTTATTCACCAATGTTCTTTTTCTGGCTCAGGATCCAAGCCATGTTCACATGCTGTATCCTGTTGTTGTATCTCTTCAGTCTTCCTCCACCTGGGACAGTCCCTCTGTCTTTCCTGTCCCCCAAGACATTTTAAGAGACTGGTCCATTGTTGTGAATAACGTTCCTCAATTTAGGTGGTGTGATGCTCCCTCACGATTTTTGACAAGGTCATCCATTTTCGACAAGAATGCCACGGAATGATCTTATGTCCTTCTTTGTGCTACCTATCCGCAGACACGTGGTAATTAGTGGCATTAACCTTGAGCACATGATGAAGGGCTGTCTGCCAAATTTCCTCAATTGTAATTGCTATTATTTTCTCCCTTATAATTAATAAATATCTTGTTAAAAGATGTTTTGAGACCATGCCAACATCATGTTACTCATCGTGTGTTTTCCCGCTTATTTTAGCATCTATTGTTATCGCATGACAAAGGTGGTTTTCTATTTTTATCATCCCTTCTACATTAAGAATTGGAATGCTGCTATAAGGAAGAGGGGTCCATTTATTTCTTTATGAACTATTAATATCAGCCTGTATACTCATGGAAACTTACTCTATTCCATGTGCTATAATGCTTGACTACTGGTGTTTCTTTTACTGCTCAAACTGCCCCCGCTTGGCCATTGGAATGTCTTCGTGCTGGCTCCTGTGTCCTTCGAACAGGCCCCCTCACCTTTGTGAGCAATTTCTTACTTTCTGGAACCATAAGAAGTTCAAGCTCATCCTGTGCTTACCAGGGTCAGCCTTGGAATCAACCATTTCTTCAAGAAGTCCTGGTTCTTTATTGGGGAGTTACATACTCTTGTGACCATGGGCATACCACTGTTTTATTTCTTTTCTCTTTTTTTAAAATTACAATTGACTGACAATATTGTATTAGTTCCAGGTGTATAGCATAGTGATTAGACAATTTGTATAACTTAAAAAGTGTTCCCCCTGATAACTCTAGTAGCCACCTAATATGTGCATCGTTATTACAATACTAGAGGCCCAATGCATGAAATTCGTGCAAGGTGCTCGTGCACGGTAGCTTGCCTCAACTTGAGCAGCCCCGGCTTCATCCAGAAGGTCATCCAGAAGGACATCCGAAGGACATCTGGTCTAATTAGCATATTATGCTTTTATTATTATAGATTATTGACTGTATTCCCTGTTCTTTTGTCATTGCTTTCTTCACTCTGGATCCTCTGAGCAAAACACTAGGAAATAGATTTGTGTATACTAACAGACATCTACATCTATCTGTGTGTATGGCTGTGTGTGTGTGTTTGTGTGTGTATGTGTGTGTGTGTAAGTGTGTAAGTGTAATGCACATCATGGTTTCCTACTGATACCTCTAATGCCAACCCAAAACACAAATCTTTATCATCATTTTGAGTGACTACTTAGTATTATATTGTGTGAATATACCAGAATTTGTAAAACATATTACTAACAGTAGAACTTCTGTTACTTTGGGGGTTTGTGTTATTACATTAATATTAATAATCCTGACATAATATCACTTTCTAGTAAACCTGACTCTTCAGTAATTTCCCCAAGGTAAAAGCCTAGCAGCAGAATTGCTAATCAGATGGGGATACTTAGACAGGAAAAATCCTGTCTTGTATTATCTCTATAATCCCTCTCATCTCACTCCGAGTCACATTGTCTTTAGATTCAGTATTTTGCCAGAGGACTTTTGGTTGACCCTGCTCAGCAGGCCGTGGCCACGGCCATTGGCCTTGTGGTGGTTTTTCTTTCATATTGAGTTGAGCACAAAAGACCAAGGCTAGTCCGTTCCCAAGAGTTCATTTAGTCACTTTAATAAGGGAAGTGGACAGATGCCTGAGAGCTTCTTAACTCTGTGTTCTCTTTAACATGAGAATTTGAACATGCGTCCTATCTTTCTCATAGTTTTATTTGAAGATAAAGAAAATCACCTCCGCAGAGCTTCAGAAATCAATGCTTGCATTTGGATGTCATCTGTGGGTTGTCTCAGATATAAAGGAAGGGGAAAGCTGAGTGGAGTCACCACTGTAACCTGACCAGAGAAACACTGGTTTTCAGTGTTATCTGCCCTTCTAAGTGAGATAGCCCCTTCCCTTAAGCCAGAGCACTTAGTATCACTCAAGGGAAGAATGTTCACTAGAAGAAAGCTCACAAACAAAATGCAGGTGATACCTGATTATTACCGGACTTGGCTTGAATTCTTTAGAAAGAAGAAAAGATTGAGGCGCCTAATACATTTTCATTTTAAATACATAAGCTTATTTCCCCCTCACTTAAGAACCCATGATGAATGGTCCAGTACTGGCATGGCAGTTCATCCATCAGTGATTTGTAGACTCCCAAATTGTTTGACTTGCTACTACTTCCCAGCCAGCGGGGAGTGGGTGATGGAGAGAGAGAAAAGAAGGGCATCGGGAGGGTGAGATGTTTTTGTTTTTTAAGGAAAAGACCTTGGAGTTTGTATATATCACATCTGCTCACATCCCATTGGCAAGAACGTAGTGGGATAGCTGCACCCCTCTCCCAGGGCTTGGCCTCTAGCTGTGCAGCCATGTGTAAGGCACTAAAACATTTATTTAGGAGGGTGTGGTGAGGGGGAAAGCCAGGCAAGGAAGGAAAGAAGGACTGGGATGCTTTGCATTATGAGCCAGTCATGAAGAGCCATGTGAACCACATACCAGGCTTGTTGGCTTTGCACACAGTACTTTTCTGGAGGAAGTACAGGAGGCAATGTGCCTGGAATCAGTCACGGATGAGGGAAAGGAAGGGGAAGTTATGTTCCTCTTCCCACCCAGCCCCATTTCCCTCTGGCCAAGGTTTACCCTCATGGGGACCGAATTCTCCTCTCACCTTTTGTAGAATCCACCCCCTTGGCATCTTCTCAGAAGCAATCCCCTCTCTGGAAGTGAAAGAATGAGCTTGTGTGAATGAGGCACTTGCCAGGATAGAGCAAGGGCCATTAGGATAATCTGAGAAGGTGTGTAAGACCTATGTTTTAATATATTACTTAATGTAATTTTGAGAAGAAAATACAAGAGATCTTGTTGTTAACTACTCTAACCAAAGTCTGTCTTTCCAAGTTCTGAGCCTGTTGCTTGATACCTTACAAAATGAGCTATTTGATCAGAAGCTGGTAGGGGGAAGGAAGCCTCTCATTACCTGTGGCCAAGATCTCTCCTAATGTAAGGATGCTTTGTCAGGCATCTCAGAAACCTAAAGGATGGTTTCCTCTCCCTGCTCTCTCCTCACTGGATGTCAGTGAGGATGCTATGAGAGGTTGTTCTTTCTCCTATCCATCAACCTCCCTCCCTCCCTTCCACTCCCCATCTTTCCCTCCCTTCTTCTCTTTTATCCATCCAAAAGGAGATTTATGTGTGATTTATTTTTGTTTTGTTAAAAAGGGTGAACTCTGTCATGGCATTTAAAACTCAAACAAACAAGCAATGTACCAATTGACTGTTTCAAATGGCATAGAACATGGACAGCTAGGCAATCAAATCTATATATACATAAAAGTCTAAGTGACAGTTACGACCGAACAACCAGAACGACTTGTCGACCAGTCGCTATGATGTGCACTGACCACCAGGATACAAAGCAGGAGCTGCCCCCTGGTGGTCAGTGTGCTCTCACAGCAAGAGTGATGCTCAGCCAGAAGCCGGGCTCACAGCTGGCGAGTGCAGCTGTGGGGGCAGGAGTCTCTCCTGCCTCTCTGGTAATATTACTGGGCAGCAGCAAACACAGCAGGGCCTGGATGAATGGCAGCAGAGATGTGCCCAGTCCTGGCTGGGACTCTTCCCCAGCTGACTGACCATTTTGGCCAACACCCTCAGGCCAGGCTGGCCTGCAGGAATTCGGGGATTGGGCTGAAACTGGCAGTCAGACATTCCCTAAGGGGTCTCAGATTGGGAGATGGCGCAGGCCAGACGAATCTGTGCACTGGGCCTTTAGTTAATACATAATTTAGATTGTCTTTGACTGAGCTTGACATGTTTGTTTACTGTGAATCTGTGAACTTAGAAATACAACCAAATCAAATCATAACTAAAAGACTTATCTTCAATGAAAAACAGGCTCAGTAGATTTTAAAACATCTAACTCTGCTTTCAAAGAGTCTTTAAAAACAGAAATATGGTCAGATTTACACAAATGCTCTGAACGGGGCATAATGCTTAGTGCTTAAGCTCATTTCTTCTAGAATTTGAAGGCCTGAAATTCAGTCTCCCAGTGACCTTGGGCATGTTACCTATGACTTAGACTCTGAGTTTTGTTTTCTGTGTGATGGTGATTATAACAGCATCTAGTATTCTGGAAGCATCTGTTATTATACTAGTATCTACCTCACAGGGATGATGCGAGAGTGAAATTAGATAAAAAAATGTCAAGCTCCTGGCTCATAATATGCTCACTAAGTGGCAGAAGCTATCTGTTGTTGTTGTTATCATTGCTATCTTATTGTATGGTTCACTCTTGTTCCACTTGTTGACATATTATTATGCTATCTTATTGTATGGTTCACTCTTGTTCCATTTGTTGACATATTGTTCCATATTGTTAACATGTGGGGGTTTTAGTGACCCTGCATTTCAGCAAAGGGATAATGGCAGTATAAGGTATGAGGTCTGTCAAGGGTGGTGCTTGCCCTGTCAACCCTTTAGTCCTTGGCTTGCCACTTCCTTTAATTGTCACCTTGGCTCTTACAGCAAAGGGCAAGTGTGGTTGCCTCAGGTGTACCAGTGTCCCGTTAGGAGGCCTTATGAATAGTGATGGGGGTTGTTGGATTCTAGGTCTCACCTGCACAAGGAAATATTCCTTGTCTACTGAAACTTTCTGATGGTCTGGTTCAAAAGGATTACATCTAACATTCAAATTCCACTCCTCACTTTACTTAAAACAAAAACAAACAAACAAAGAAACCTCCCTCCTCGTGGTAACAGAGTTTGTCGGGACAATAATCGTGTGGGATTGCTAATTGCTGGAAGACATCATTAATCTATTTGTTTACATTGGGCCTAGGGGATTTGTCAGATACAAAGTCTGTTCGTTCTAACAGAAAGCCAAAACCCAAGGCTTATCCCATAAATTCTGCAGCTGTGGAACTAAGAATATCAGGGCTCTCCCTTCAAATTTTGGAGCACAGATCACTGCCACGGCTTTTAAACACACCGCTGCCCCCCACTTCAGGACAGATGTGTTACTGAACGAGTGGGTGTCCCACAGAGTAAAGCAGCGTATTTTCTTGACTCAGCAATTCCTCACTGCAAAGACAATGATTCATCCCCTCAATTGACTTCCAAATGAGAAGGAAAAAAGAAAACAGTGTTAGGAAGATCCATCCATAGAATCTCCTTTACCATTTCTCCAACATGCCTGCTGTTATAAAACTACTGGGATCCAGAGTTAGCATCATTGGATTTAACCCTTCTCGCTCTTGACTCAAAGAAGACAAAAGTGAAACCAGAGTTCTGTGCAAAAGATGATAGGGAAGAAAAGGAGGAAGATGAGGTTTGAGAAGTAAGCAGTTGTGGACAAATGACCAAATTACATCTCTGATGCCTCCTCTTGACTCAGTTCCTCTCCCTCCCTCCAGTCCAACCACACTGGTCTCCTTACAATTCCTCAAATAGATTTTCACCTAGAATATATGGCCCATGATGGTAAGAACCTCTTTTGACTTGCTCACCAATCTATTACAGCTCCTGGCAGAAACTCTGGTAGTTAGTGGGGTCAGATAATTTGGGTGGCATGTCCAGCACTATGTGATCTTGGCATAGTCACCTATCTTTTGAGCCTTATTCCCTGATCTGTAAAATTAGAGTAATAATACCTCCCTCACAGAGCATTTGTGAGGATCATTGCAACAATGATCTTGAAAATATTTGTAGCATGTTAATTGATTATTACATATTAGAGAAATGCCTGCTTTTCCTAACGGACCTTGCTAAGCAAATGAATGAATGAAATTTCATGATATTGGGGAACTATTACCATTTGAAACAGGTAAGATTTAAGATGCTCATCCCACAAAAAAAAAAAAAAAAAAAAAAAAAAAAAAAAAAAGCATGGAACTTAATACCCCAGTGTGGGGCTTGAAGGAGGCAGCTGGTTAATGATTCTCTGTCATCATTGATGTTTCTATTTCTCTCCATCTCCCTTCATCTCTGAAATCAATAAACATATATATTCAAAAAAAGAAAAGAGGTTACTATGTGGTGCAGGAAGAGAGGGCTGCATTCCTGGAGATTTCAGTCCTCTCAGCCCCTAGGGCTGTTACAGAGCTGGGAAATGACCAGGTGTTTGGCAAATAGACACATAAATAAGAGGAGACAACTGTACTGGTGTTCAGAGGCACCAGAATGCCACCAGGACCTGGGCTCTCCTCCAGCAGCTAGAGTCTAGCTCATCACCCCATTCCACCTGGACTCTGGTCCTGGCGCTGGAACCTCCGCTCCCCACACTTCCCAGGGAACTCGCCAGGCTTCCCGGGCAGAGCGGCTGTTTCTCTTGCCTTGTTCGTGCCACAGCAGGCCTCTCTGTCTGAGGAGCACATTTCCACAGTGGGCCTGTTTTCAGGTGAGGGCAGGTTTAATTAACCTTGAAAGAAAATGAAGATAAAATAATTGTTTCTTACTTAATGTTATTTCTGATTGCAACTACACACAGAAGGCAAAGAACAAATCACCTGTTTATTGTTTTGCTTGGCATAAAGTTTTAACAGGCAAAATTTTGTGATAAATCCAGCATTTTTTTGCCTAATAGCAAAGATCAGTTTTGCATTTATATATGCACACTTATGTGTGTGTAAATGTTCTAGAGCTTCAGAATTTTAAACTTTTTTTGATATATCCTATATTGCAGAAAATTGCACAACTCAAAAGTGTACAGCTCAGTGAATTTTCATTTTTATGAAATGTCTATACCCCGGTACTCTGCACTTCTCCCGAGAAATGGGAGGTACCCAGCACCTGGGCACTCCCCTCTGCTCAGATCCAGTTACCCTGCCCCACCCAGGAGAGAAGTCTCCTGACAGAACAGCACAGATGAGGTTTGCTGGGTCTTGAAGGTCCTGTAAGTAGAATTATGTTTTGTCTCTGGCTTCTTTTCCTGTACGTTGTCTGTGAGTTTATATATGTTATTGCTTATGGTCTAGTCAATCTCACTGCCATGTATTCTGTGGTTTGCACATATAAACATTACCCATCCAGCCGCTGAGGGGCATATGGAAGTCCAGTTTGGAGCCCTGTGAACATTTCAGTGCGCGCTTGGCACACACGAGCACGCCTCCTGATGGCACACAGTGTAGCTGATTTGCCTTGCAAAACTGTTTACATGGTCATCTCTGTTCAGAACTGTCGCTCCAACCACCTTCTGCATGTTGTTGGAACAATACATACTGCATTTGACTGACATTTAACATACTTTACAAAAGAATGCACCACAATTCGGCTGCTCTCCATGGAGGATAAACTCACCTGCGGTGAGGAGGGACAGGGCTATCTCTGTGGCTTCAGCAGCCATAGGCTACCCCTCTGGCGCAAGCTTGTAATTTCCTTAGAAGTCTCCCTGCTCCCAGCACCACCACCCTTTTCTTAAAAAAAAATAAAAATTATATATATATTGATTTTTTACAGAGAGGAAGAGAGAGAGCTAGAGAGTTAGAAACATAGATCAGCTGCCTCCTGCACACCCCCTACTGGGATGTGCCCACAACCAAGATACATGCCCTTGACCAGAATCGAACCTGGGACCTTTCAGTCCGCAGGCTGATGCTCTATCCATTGAGCCAAACCAGTTTCGGCTCACCACCCTTTTCAAACTGTTCCCAACAGAGCATCGAGAGTGAGCCTTTACCACGTAGGTCAGAATGTGTCACTGCAAACCTGCACTCGCTTCAATCCCACCTGGTGTCCAATCTGAGCCTCACGCAGGCCTGTGTCCTGTGCCCTAGATCCTCTCTGACTTCCTCTCTTACCATCCCCCCCCCCCCCCCCCCCAGCTACAGCAATGCTAGCCTCTTTACATGCCCAAACATGGGGGTTCTCGGTTCTCGGTTTGTTCGCTCAGGAGCAGACTTGGAGACAAGCAGCTGAGTGTAAATCATTTGTTTGGAAGGCGAAGGATGTGGCCCTGGGACACTGGGAAGAGAGGCAAAAAGGATGTGGATGCTGACACTTTGACTTCAGGCTGTCCTTAGAGTGGTCACTGATGCTCGTGGGCAAGACCACGAGAGTGTTCACTGCAAGGCCATGTGTTTTTAAAATTTTATTTTGAGAGAGAGAGAGAAACATAGATCATTGCCTCCTATATGTGTCCCGACCAGGGATCGAACCTATAACCTCGGTATGTGCCCTGACCTGGAAATAAACCTGCTGCCTTTTGGTGAACAGACTGATGCTCCAATCAACAGGCCGGCACATTTGCTGGTCCCTCTGCCTAGAACACTCTTCCCTGTGTTACTCGCACGTCACCCTCTCAGCTCTGGCTCAGAGGGCTCCTCAGAGCACCTTCTTTCAAAACCGCGGGCCTTCTAACCCACGGAACCTTGTTCATTGCCTTCCTCCCCAGGAACAGGGGCGCTGTGAGCGCAGGGATCCTGGCCTGCGTGGGTGCTGCTTTCCCTCACCACGTGGCGTGGTGTGTGGTGCATGGGAGGAGGTCAGTAAATATTAAATGCATGGCTCAAAGCGTATTTAAAAATAGACCTTTCTAGTTTTCTCCTGTGTTTTTGTCAATTGATTTATAATCTTAGAGATGAAAAATATGATTGGCGTCTGTGAACACCAGCACGTACCTACGGGACCTGATTCTGAAAGCCTTCCGCGCTTCTCCTCCTGCTCCATCAGTGCTGACTCTGCTGCACGACGGGCTCTGCTCAGAGGGCTGGGAAGGCTGCCCCCTATCGGCTACAAATGACGGGGCAGCAAGTGACAGAAACACCAAAAGCAAAGGCTTAAACCAAGTGAGGGTTTCTTTCACTTTTCTCATGTAACGGGAAGTCTGGACGCAGGCTGCCCTGTGCACACAGTGACTCCCGGGGGCCTTCGGGGACCCTGTCTGCTTCTGCCTTCTCCTTAGGGTCCCAGGCTCACTGCTCCCACTCCAGTGGCGTCTGCGTTCCAGGCGGGAAGGGGAAATGCGTGTTCCAGAAGATTCCTCACCCTCTGATCTGCTTTCCTGAAAATTGCACCCAGCAGGCCTGCTTGGACCTTCTTACCATCTCCTGGCCACCTGGCAGCGGGGAGCTCAGCAGAGGCGCGTCTCTGTGATGGGTTTGTTCTCTGTGGTGGAAGGAGAGCGCAGGTCCACGCATCCTGAGCGAGCCGCCTGAGTTAGGAGCCTGCTCGCTGGCTGCTGTCCCTGGTGCAGGCAGCCACCCCGCACATGCAGCCCTGCCTGCACCAGCGCCCAGGGCCACGGAGCTGTGTGAGGCAGGGCCACGGAGCGGGGCGAGGCCTTGCGAGGAGGGCAGCGGTGAGAGTAACTCTTCCACATTCTGCCTGCAAGTCGGAGGCTGCCTGTGAGGAAGGGGCATCGCCGCTGGGTTCTGGAGAAGAAACAGGCCACCGGGCCCAGGGCAATCGTGAGTTTATGGATCCTTAGTTGTTTATCACTTAATCCGGGACAAGAAAGCAGTGTAAGCGTGTCTGCCTCGCTCTATAAAATCCAGCTTCCAAAGTTGGAATAAATCACCCTTGTCTTTCCTAAGCATTCTCTCAGAGTTGTGATGGGGTCTTTTTCCTTCTAATGCTTATCTATCTATCATCTATATCTATCATGTATCTATCTATCTACCTATCTATCTACCATCTATCTATCATCTATCTATCTATCTATCTATACATCATCATCATCATCTATCATCTATCTATCATCTATACCTATCATCTATCATCTATCTATATCTATCTTCTATATCTATCTATCTATCTATATCTATCATCATCGTCATCATCCTTCTATCATCTATCTATCTATCTACCATCTATCTATATATATCTATCATCTATTATCTATCATCCGTCTATCACCTATCTATCTATCTATCTATCATCTATCATCTATCATCTGTCTATCTTTTCTCTCCTCTCTCTCACTCACAGCAAAAGTTGACGTTGCTCCTTGGCAGTAATGAGATGACCATGGCTGGAAGGATGGGAGGGCAGGGCGTTGGGGTTTTCTAAAGCTTGGAAAAGCCTAACGCCAGAGGAAATAGTCCAGGGAAGTAGCCAGGTGAGGGCCATTTATAACAGCGGGAGAAGCTCTAGGGCACATGTGTCAAACACAAGGCCCGCGGGCCAAATCCGTCCCGCCAGGCCTTGCAATGTGGCCTGCACCGCGCTGTCATCACTGCACTCCGCTGCGTTTCCATCACAATGACAGTTTATGACTGTTCAGTAAACCATTCGGCCCGCGATTTAGGCTGGATTTTAGATTTTGGCCCCTTCTCTGATTGAGTTCGACACCCCTACTCTAGGGGGATTCTGTTCTGCCCTAAGCCAGTCTGGGGAGTGTAGGTCTCATTGAAGATGCGCAGTGAGCTCTCGGTGTTTGGGCTTCAGGAGGCTGAGGCCCTGGGCGACAGTGATCTGTGGCCATGTTGTAGCTCACAACGGCCTCAGCGTGGCTCTCGGGGGCTGGTGGGTGGTGAGCCAGTTGTTGCGGGGAAATGTGATGTTACATCTAGGTTTGCTGGCAGCATCAAGCAAGGGTCAGATGCCACTGGTTTCTCTGGAGACCGGGCCGAGCACGTGCTGCCAGGCCTCCTCCCACTGCTTTTCAGCCACAATTGGGTTCCCGGGTCTGAAATGTGCCACAGGCAGAAACACCTCTGTGCAAGCCGGCAGCTGTGGTTCCTCGAAATCCTGGTTGGACCCGAATCAGCGATGAGGTCAAGCCCACGTTCTCGAGAGTCCACAGGGAGGAGGGCGGGAGATGTCAGAGAACGCTGTGGGTGTCATGTGTCCATCACGTGCTCCCTCGTGTCCATTACAGTGGCCTTTCGTGCTTCCCTTAAGACATCGTCCATCACACAGCACTGTCAGGTGGCAGTGTTATCGGACTGTTTTCTCCTCTCACTTGAAAAATGCAGTGATCTGGTCCTGGCCAGTGTGGCTCAGTGGGCTGGGCCTCATCCCATGCACCATGATGTGGCCTGCTTGATTCTCCATAGGGCACATGAGGGCTCAGTCCCCTGTGGGGGGCATGCAGGAGGCAGCCCGTAGTCTCTCTCTCATCGATGTTTCTATCTCCCTCTCCTCCCTTCCCCTTTCTCCAAACTCAATAAAAACATTTTATATATATATATATATATATATATATATATATATATATATATATATATATGTATAATTTTTTTTGTTTTAGATGCAGTGCTCTGTGAGCCCAGAGGCCACCGGAGCTCGCACAGATGACTCAGTGCTCGACAGACTGCCTCGCGCAGTGGGACCACTTTTTGTTCTTGATCTGAATGCCCGGTGCTGTGCAAATGCTGCCTCCGCGGAAAGTGTTTCTTTTTAATTGTGAGAAGCCTGTCTAGAACCGACTCAGACATGCTCACATGGCTTTTTTGTAATTATCTTCTCTGTATAGGGTGCCCCTGCTACTTATCCTGTTCCATCTGCAACTGCTGATAATAAAAGCCAATGTCCTTAATTTGAATTCCATACCTTGTTCAGGCAATCATTCCACTTATGGAATAAACATCTAAGATGAAAGAGTTGATAACCAAGATTGTTTTAAAATGTCACCGGAATGGTTGAAATAAACTGGTACATTAATATGAAGAAATCATTTGCAATGGTTAGCGACCATGTTCTTAAAATATTTTTAAGTAAGAAAATGGTGTTAATATGTTGATTAAAAGTAAAAAAGATATAGACTAATGTAATTACTGGATGATTCCAATTTTGTAAGATGCATTAAAACAACTGGAAAATAATACCTCTAAATATTAATCATTGTATGGTGGGAATTTGAGTAATTTTAATTTTCTTATTTTGCGTTTTCCTGAATTGTTTGCATTATTGTTACAATGAGCATGGAAAACCAGTTTTAAAGGAATACAAATGTACTTGCAGTGAGGGGATCACACATGAGAAGAAAGAACACTGGCGTGGGAATGGAAAAACCTGGGTTAAAATGTATGGACCTTGCCGAAACCGGTTTGGCTCAGTGGACTGGAAGGTCCCAGGTTCGATTCTGGTCGAGGGCATGTGCATTGGTTGCGGGCACATCCCCGGTGAGGGGTGTGCAGGAGGCGGCTGGTCGATGTTTCTCTCTCATCGATGTTTCTAGCTCTCTATCCCTCTCCCTTCCTCTCTGTAAAAAATCAATAAAGTATAAAAAAAATAAAAAATAAATATGTATCACTGTTTATCAGGTAAGGCACAACCATTAAAAAAAAAAATGTATGGACCATTTAGTACATGTGCAACCTAACCTCCGCTAAGCCTCAATGTCTTTCACCGGTAAGCCCAGAGCCAGGGGCAAGTGGGTCTCTACAGCCAGGCCTTTTCCAACAAATACAGAGACGAAGGTTTGAAATTGTTGTAGGCAGCGGAACGGCACCAGGTGCCTGACAGGTGGGGTCAGACCAAACCTGGGCTCAGCAACCTCAGTACTTGGGTCCCTGCCAGGAGAGAAAGCAGAGCCAAGACCCAAACTGTAAGAGAACATTTACTCGGTAAATTACAGGGGCAGAAGCAGTCATTCCTAGAAGGAATGGGCTTAGGAAACAAGTTACTGTTATGGAGGCAAAGGAAGGGCCTTTGGAACTTGGAAGTGAGGAAGCTAATGTAACGTGCCTGGGGCTGGGAGGGAGAGAGGCAGAGGGGGAGGAGGAGAGAAGAAGAGGGAGTGGGGTGGGGGGTTGGGGAGGGAGGGAGAGAGAGGCAGAGGGGGAGGAGGAGAGAAGAAGAGGGAGTGGGGTGGGGGGTTTGGGAGGGAGGGAGAGAGAGGCAGAGGGGGAGGAGGAGAGAAGAAGAGGGAGTGGGGTGGGCTGTTGGGGAGGGAGGGAGAGAGAGGCAGAGGGGGAGGAGGAGAGAAGAGGGAGTGGGGTGGGGGGTTGGGGCTGGGAGGGAGAGAGAGGCAGAGGGGGAGGAGGAGAGAAGAGGGAGTGGGGTGGGGTGTTGGGGAGGGAGGGAGAGAGAGGCAGAGGGGGAGGAGGAGAGAAGAAGAGGGAGTGGGGTGGGGTGTTGGGGAGGGAGGGAGAGAGAGGCAGAGGGGGAGGAGGAGAGAAGAAGAGGGAGTGGGGTGGGGGTTTGGGAGGGAGGTAGAGAGAGGCAGAGGGGGAGGAGGAGAGAAGAAGAGGGAGTGGGGTGGGGGGTTGGGGAGGGAGAGAGAGGCAGAGGGGGAGGGGGAGAGAAACAGAGAGGGTAAGGGGGGAGGAAGAGGGGAAAGGGAAAGGCTCCCAGGAGGCACTGGGTCCTCCTTCCTAAGGGGTTTAAGGGAGGGAATTTTAGGGATGGTCCCAGGCAAAGATCATTATAGAACATTCAGAGCTTTCCAGGTGTGTCCATTCAGGGTTGTAATGTGCACTGGTTGGTTGGCACCAGGGCAGGGGGTCATACATCCTGAGGTCAGGTCAGCCATGGCTGGTTTTGTTGCTTATTTGGGCCTGGAGCTGAAATACAACTGAGGCCTAGATGTTACCTCTAGGGAGGAAAGGTGAGGGATGCAAACCACGTGGCCAGCCCATGCTAGGGGAGGAAAAGTCTGCCTGGGGCGCGGTCCCACCCTGCAGTTGATTGTCCATTGCTAGGCCCCTGGGTCTTTCCAGCCTGGGGACCTTCTGTACCTGCCCCGTTGTGTTTGCTCTGCTCACTTCTAACTGCCTACCACAGAATGACAGTGTTAGTCATAGCGAGAGAATGTACTGGAGGAATGTGGGAGGAAGCAAGATCATGAGATGGGACACGTAGAGATGGTGGTCAAAGGGAGGCCCTGAGGACATTCACACTCCCAAACAACCATCAGCGCAGGCTCATCTCTCCTGTGCCAGAGAGATCACTTCTAGAAGCTGGCTACCCTCTTTCTACACGACGGGGAAGAAAATGCATACATGTAGCATGACCCAGAGAAGATGCCAGTAACATATTACATATCGCAGGTACTCAGTTAGAATGGTTCTATTCTACTGTTTGTTCTGTCACCCACAATAGAATGGAAGTCAGGTCTGGGAACTGGGAAGGACCACTGTGGCCATTGCTGCTGTAGGTACTCAGTCTGTGTTAGCAGCCTTGCCTCCCGCTGGGAAACCAAACAGGGACAGCTAGCTTGACTTTGTCTCTGTGTCTCCTCCCACCTACACACAGATATCCTGTTGTGATAACCTTTGACACCTTATTACACGGCGATGGTAAATAACAACTGCTCCATTTTTTAAAAAATATATATATTTTATTGATTTTTTACAGAGAGGAAGGGAGAGAGATGGAGAGCTAGAAACATCGATGAGAGAGAAACATCGACCAGCTGCCTCTTGCACACCCCCTACCGGGTATGTGCCGGCAACCAAGGTACATGCCCTTGACCGGAATTGAACCCAGGACCTTTCAGTCCGCAGACCGACACTCTACCACTGAGCCAAACCGGTTTTGGCACAACTGCCCCATTTTTTTCATGTCATTCCTTTAAACAGTGGCATTAATTCCCGCACATAAAAGCTGAAGTTTCTGTGAATAGAAGGAGATGGTATTTGGATTCCTTTGCTTTGTTTGCTAAGTTTATTGGAGGCTTGGACAGCTTAAATGGTGGAGAATCACTGAGTTGCTGGTCTGTCACTGAGAAGGCCCTCCAGGCACAATGTGAACCAGCCAGTGCAGGGGCAATGCAGACATGTTGAGAGGATTAGAGAGTTCGAAATCTGAGCGAAAAAGGAAATGAAGAAATTAATGAAATTAAATCAACTTCCAAACATTCACAAGCTTCCTTTGTTGCTTAGAAAATGCACTTTGAGTTGCCTTCTTTACTGTATAAGGTGACATTCTTTGTTTGAGAACTTGCAAAGGAGTGAGTTAAACATCATTATGGAGGCCACTTTGAAAGTCCTGGAAATTGCTTTACCGTAAATTTCTGTATTGATCAGGTCATCGAGTTTGAGCTTTTGTCATCACTCATCTTCAAAAGTGTCATTCTTTGTCAGTATTTCTTAAATAAGGAAGACCTGGGATTATATAATTCAAATTTTACTGCAAATTGGTTTAATTTTTTTCTGTTATTGACTCATTTTTTTTCTTAATTTACACTTTAATTTCAGAAATTATTATTATTTTTTTATTACAGGCTGGTTTTTTAATTTACCCCTAACCTTTTGAAACTTAGATTTAGTAAAATAGAAATAAAGCGATGTAATCTGCTAGATCAGAGGTTGGCAAACTGCGCCTCTGTTCACTAATGAGTTTGCCGACCACTGCCTTAGGGAAAAACACTTTAATAATGTATTGATGTCTTTAACCTGAAGTCAAAACTTCTGGTTAAGGGTAATGCCTTACACAGTGGTCGATAAACTCATTAGCCAACAGAGCGGCAAATCGCGACTGGAGAGCCACATGTGGCTTGAGAGCCGCAGTGTGCCAACCACGGGGCTAGATGATAGAATCCTATGCTTTTAGATGGAAGGGACCTTCCTGTCCCACCTTTTCTACTAGTAAAGCTGATCACGCTATAGGATCATCAGCACTGATGATTTTAAAGAACAGGTTTTTTTTTCTAGTTGATTTGCTTTGTATTATAAATCTATTATTTTCAAAAATAGTGTTGTCTTCTGCCAATCAGGTCTTGATATAAATTCGAGGAACAATAAGGCTTCGGAAAAAAAGAAAAGGGATGACTGGATGTTTTTTATTGGAGCACAGGTCTCTGGGGGGCATGTAGTTCTAATACATATCTTAGCCTCTCACTAAGCTCTTCACAAGATTGAAATGAAAGTTAACTTGAAAACTGTCTTCCTATAATTCCTGTATTGACCACAATAGTTCAGAAGTTGCTGAGAAAACTAGAGTAATGTAAGTAAGGCTTGTCTACAGATATTTAAAGAAAGTCTGTCCTGTGGATGGTCAGTGAATTTCCCTCCCCCATGTGGAAGAAGACAGTATTTGTCCATTTATAAATTTATTTCAGCCCTCCCATCTATCTGTCTCTCTTCTTTGAATTCTCATTTGCATTCAAATGTTGTAACATTTCACTAATAGTAAGTTAAATAAAATATTCAATAACTATTCATTTTTATATAAGAACCACAATTTTACCTTTTTGGGAAAATTATCCTTTAACCTAAGAAATTATGCAAATGACCTTTACATGAGAGAAAACCACCCTTCTCCCAGGCTTATAGATGGGAACAAAATGCTCAGAGAAGCGCAGGTGTATGTGTAATAAATTGCTGAGTGGATCTGAATACACATCTATTCAGTTCCTAAATGTATGTTCTTCCAATCTCAATTGCACTGTCTTTTCATGGAATGCCCTCTCAAACATGAGACATACATTTTTATTCTTTCAAAAACTGCTTTTAGTTTCATGTTCCATTTAATACTGATGTTTCAAGGTATTTATTTATTATTAAAAAAAAAAAAAAGATCCTGCCATAATCTCAAGACTCATGGTAGTAAAATTTGATTTACACTGTCTTTAAACTCAGTCTTGTCTTTCTAATGGCTAGGTTTCTCTGTTCTGCTCTGGCTGGGATATTTTTCTTGGCTTTGCATCAAATGCCATATTTCTCAAAGCCACATTGGTATCAGTGAAGACCTGCAACAAACTGCATACAAAGCTACTCCCTCTCAGCACTTGTTCTGACCCACTGGCAATGTCCAGGAGAAAGCCTCAGTGCAGGGCAGTGTGTCTTGACCATCTCTCTCAGACTTGCTACTCTCTTCTTTATGGCAAAGAGAGAGCTTCCACCCTGGCTGGTTTGGCTCGGTGGATAGATCGTCGGCCTCCCTACTGAGGGGTCCTCGGTTTGATTCTGGTCAAGGGCGCATGCCTGAGTTACAGGATTCTCTCTCATCATCAATGTTTCTATCTCTCTCCCTTCCTCTCTGAAATCAATAAAATATATGTTTTAAAAAGAGAGAGAGCTTCAGAGCCTCCCAGAAGGGTCAGTGTACAGTTTTTATTTGTTCTTATTGTGCCTATGTAATAGCTATCTTTTATTTATGGAACATATTCTGTTTTGCATTTACATTAGTAGTATAAAACTCCTTTAAAATATTGCAATAATTTTTGTTAAAATACGTTGAAATAAAAAACAATTAAATAATTCAGGTAATAGTTATAAGCTAGGAAGTGGCAGAAATTATGATTCTTATGGGAAGGTGAAGATCCAGTCAGCCATGAAATAGTTAGGTGGCCCTGGGTCACTTGCTTATAGGAACCTGCCTGTCAAACAGGCTACTGTAGTTAGCACCACATGATGACATTGTGGGCCATGAGGAACCACATACATGACAATGGTCCCATAAGATGGTAACGCAGCTGAAAAATTCCTTCAACCAGGGGCATAGTAGCCACAGCACGAGGCATTGCCCACGTGCCCATGGTGATGCTGGTGTAGACAGCCCTCTGCTCCACCAGCCATGCCAAAGGGCAGCCTGTATGATCAGAATAGTGGGCTATCCCATTTAGGTTTCTGGAAGTGGACCCTGAGCTGTTCACATGAAACAAAAGTGTCTAAGGATGCAGGCCGAATCCCATCGTTAGCACTGCATAACGGTGCCACTTCAGAGCCAGTGACAAGGAAATGAGACGATGTAGGTGACTCTAGGTTTCCGAGGCCATGGAGTGTAACTGATCTATCTTCCCACTCCTCAGCTTCTAATACAGTGCTTAGCACACTGGACAGATAGGAGCTCATTTTCTTTCTTTCCTTCTGTGTTGCTCCTTAGTATGGTCACATGAACATTCTTACAGTGTTAGAAAGCAGAGAGTGTTGTATAAGAACACATGGGGCATACACAAGCATGTATAATCTTGTATTTTTTCCCTGTGATAACCAAAGCTGTATACATTGACTGTATAACACTGTACATATGAAAGTTATAAATACACAATGAAGCAAGAAAAAAAATTCCTGAAATACCCCCCATACACACATCACACCTCAAAATCAACCACTCTTAATTTGGCAAACTTCTATTTTGTTCTATAATAATAAAAAAATAATTACACAACTGAGTTGCTATCATTGCCAGTTTTGTAACCTGTAACTTTCACTTAATAGCAGATAATAGGTATTGTTTAAAAAGATTTTTAAAAAATGGATTTGAGAGAGAGAGAAAGGGGGGGGGGACATCAATGTGAGAGAGAAGAGAAACATAGATTGGCTGCCTCCTGCACACCCTCTACTGGGAATGGAGCCTGCAACACAACTGGGGCATGTGCCCTGACCAGGAATCAAACTTGCAACCTCTTGGTGCACAGGAGGACACTCAACCAACTGAGTCACACTGGCCAGAGCAGATCCTAGGCTTTTTGATTTGACATTTAACATTCTTTCATTCAACATGATTTAAAAAATATATATATATATTTTATTGATTTTTTACAGACAGGAAGAGAGACGGATAGAGAGTTAGGAACATCGATGAGAGAGAAACATCCATCAGCTGCCTCCTGCACACCCCCCACTGAGGATGTGCCCGCAAGCAAGGTACATGGCCTTAACCGGAATCAAACCCGGGACCTTACAGTCCAAAGGCCTACTCTTTATCCATTGAGGCAAACCGGTTTTGGCTCAACATGATTTTTAATGTGAGACCCACACTGGGGCCTTTCTTTACCATCCATCATGGGACCTACCATCAGAATGTCAATCTGTGACCTCTTTGGTAAAAGGTGGGAGCACTCAGACTATTTGGATTTAGGGATCATGGTTGTTTTGGAGAGAAGCTAGGGAAAGAGAGGGAGATGAAGAGAGGTGGGAAGAGAAGGAGGCAGGTGGAAAGAGCTTCCTGGTCACAAGCTGAACAGGGAAGATGGTTGCCTCGGCTACACTTGGAACCCACCCATTAATCTCGGGCTCCCTCTGCTGGCCTCTCACACACATCCATTCGGCGATGGACAGGAGCCATGACTAAGCAGGAGCCCAGGCCATTGAAATCACCTGTGATGGAGAGCAAACAACCAGCTTAATGAAATTTTTAACATCAAAGATTACATCAACTCTCATGTCTTATTCAGTTGAAACAAGTTAGAATCTGAGGCCCCCTCCCCTTCCCTGTCCTTTTCTCTTTTCCTCTGCTCCGAGGACCACAACTATTAGAAAGGTCTCAGCTTTCCTTTTCAAGATTCTTAGTCTCCTGCCAGGCCTCTGCTGATCTCGTTGGTTGTTTCTCTTAACTGCATCTTGCTGTTGCGTTTCTCCTCTTTTCTAGCATCTTTGCCACGCCTCACCCCCTTGCCGGTGCCACTTGTGAATAAAAAAGTAACAGCAAAACCCTGCCTTTGCCTTGCAAAGCAGAGCTCCATTAGCTCCTGTAATTATGCAGCCTCTTATTTCTCCATTTGTGCTTAATTCAAAGCCGTGAAGAGCTTTTCAAAATAGGTGTGCGCTTGACGTGACAGCTGTGATAAAACAATGCCTCTGATAAGGAGAAAACAAGACACGTCTGTAATTTCCTTTCCCATCACTGATAGTGATGTGGCTCCCCGCACCAGGAGATTTCTTTGGGAACCATTTTCCTTTAATAGTGCCCTCCGAAGCAGCACACATTTCTCTAGCAGTCATTAGTGCTCCTAGCCTACAAGACAGATTGAATAAGGATTGAATTAGGATTCAGAGAGAGGCCACCTGCATCACATAAATAAACCACGAGGCCTGGGCCATTTCAGAACAGATCTTACATAAGCAGGCCAGATGGTCAGCTGCCATGCCGCCCATGCATAATCTGTTTAAAAAGCCACAGTGTAGGGTCAGAAGCACTAATGTACTCGGCTGCCACTTGTTTACTTCTTTCTCACCACGCACCAAAGCTGTGGGTCAGGCAAACTATTGCGGGCGGTAACGCAGACAGGTGACAAGATAAGGGGATTGTTGAATGATGAGAGGACAAATACTAAATTAAGGATGGATGGCCCCAAGTTCAACCTAATTAATGTTATTTGCCACTGATCCTTCTCACTGAGTTGCTAGTGATAAAAAAAAATAGAAATAAAATCAATTAATGTGTATTTAAGCACACGCAAAAAAGTAGATTATCTTATTGGTTCGTGTAACAAAAGTTCAGAGCTTCAGGTATAGCTGGTTCTAGAAGCGGTTAAGCCAGTCTCAACCTTCCTAATGCTGCGACCCTTTAATACAGTTCCTCATGTTGCGGTGACCCCCAACCATGAAGTTATTTTCGTTGCTACTTCATAACTGTAATTTTGCTACTGTTAATGAATCGTAATGTAAATATCTGTGTTTTCCGATGGTCTTAGGTGACCCTGCTAGCGATTCTCAATCTGTGGTCATGACAGGTTGAGAACTGCTGCTGTAGAGCCTGAGACCATCCGAAAACACAGATATTTACATTATGATTCATTAACAATCGTGATCCCACAGGTTGAGAACAGCTAGCAGGTCGCCTAAGACCATTGGAAAACACAGATATTTACATTATGATTCATAACAGCAGCAAAATTACAGCTATGAAGTAACAACGAAAATAATTTTTGGTTGGGGGTCACCACAACATGAGGAACTGTATTAAAGGGTTGCAGCATTAGGAAGGTTGAGAACCACTGTGTTAAACAAACAGATAGAATTCAACTGGGCTTTATTCCACAATCCCTGGGTTGCGCAGCAGCCCCTTCAGCAGTAAGAAAGAGCTCCCAGGACATGTACGCAATGAAAGAGGGAGGAAAAGGGAATTCCCAGGCAAAGGTGGGCTTTTTCAGGCAGGGGCCCATAGGCCGATTACCTCTCCAGTGCTGACCAGGTGATTCCAGCTTGACCGGCTGCAGGTGACATTCCTAGGAGGGCTAGAACTGCAGTTGGGTTAGCTAGCAGTAAGTCTTGGTTTGATGACATGAGCTTAGTTCCCATGACTCCATTTTTGGCGTCGTGTTTTTTTCAACAATACTCAGGTAGAGTTGGCACGTCTCTTTCGTCCCTGCTTGCTTCATTGGCAGCACACTGTCTCTGCCGGTGCTCACTGGTGCTCTGCCTACACATTATCCCAGTGAAAGAGATTCTTTGTCCTTAGCATTCTACTGAAAGATCAGGAATTACATCTCTTTGGCCCACTTCAGACATGAGCATTTTCTGAACTAATCATTGTGTCTAGAACAGTGGTCGGCAAACTGCGGCTGGCGAGCCACATGCTGCTCTTTGGCCCCTTGAGTGTGGCTCTTCCACAAAGTAACCATGGCCTGGGTGAGTCTATTTTGAAGAAGTGGCATTAGAAGAAGTTTAAGTCTTAAAAAATTGGCTCTCAAAAGAAATTTCAATCGTTGTCCTATTGATATTTGGCTCTGTTGACTAATGAGTTTGCCGACCACTAGTCTAGAAGAATGGAAGGTGTTGATTGAATCATGTCCAATTCTGTGTGGGGGTGGGTGGGGGAAGAAGAAGGGGGTTGTGGATAGCACTACTGAAACAGCTAGACTAAGACTAAAATCTACATGCTATTCGCAGCAGATGGTGGGATGCAGGTCAAATAGGTAAGAGATGCTTAATCCTTCAGTGACTACAGTGTAGAAAAGAACAGTCCCTCGCACCTTCAGATGAATTCACTTAACATATAGGATGGACCCCACTAAACCCTGGACAAGGTCCTCACATCTGTTTCTTTACCTGAGGCTAAATGTATTATATTAGGAGGCTGGACTAGCAAGTGTTCTTTGTAAGTAAGCACAAACCTCACAGGTACCTTTCAATGCTACCAAACTGCAAGTTTCCCATTTTCTCAAATGATGGAAGAAAGTCTCACTGTATCACACCCTTCAGTGTGTTGTATTAAACAAAAGGCATGGCAGCCAAGTGAGAACGCCACACTGAAAGGGTCAAGTGAATGTAAAAGGAAAGGTTAACTAACAGGTTCCAGGCTGCTAAGCTCCATTCACAACTTTAGAAACATCTCTCTTTCAAGCTGCACTTGGGCCATTTACTGTGGGTACTCTGATGGTGCCACCATCCCTCATCCCTCTGAAATATCTCACTAGTCAACAGACGATGTTATGTACTAAAAGGAATTGTTGTTATACTTCAATACACACACACACACACACACACACACACACACACATTAGTACATATAAAACCTCTGAATGAGATAGCTGATGATATCAATGTCAATTTCCTGGCTAAGATATTATTCTATAGTTTTTCAAGATGTGACCATTGTGATGGTTGAGTGAAGGGGACACAGAATCTCTCTATAACTTTTTATAACTGCATATGCACTAAACCAGTGGTTCTCAACCTTCCTAATGCCGCTGCTCTGTCTACACATTATCCCAGTGAAAGGGATTCTTTGCTACTTCATAATTGTAATTTTGCTATTTTTGAATGTAAATATCTGTGTTTTCCTATGGTCTTCATAATTTTATGAAGTTGGGGGTCAACACAACATGAGGAACTGTATTAAAGGGTCTTGCATTAGAAAGGTTGAGAACCACTGATCTAAATAATCTCAAATTTTATTGTAAAATAGCCTAAGACAAATAAACAAAAACTTAGTTGTAGAGTTGGCCTTATGCTGATAACAATGTCCTGTGTCATCTTGATGGAGGCAAATATTTGAAATGTTTTTCCAAATAATGGTTGAATGTGCTCTCATCGTCATGCAGATTCAGAAACTTTGGACTGAAGTTGTTGAAGTGCTAGGCTGGGTGAAGAGCAGTCTGCACTTGGCTGTGGGAAGAGTTCTGAAACAAGGTCTAAGTAAGTTTTCATTCAACACATTTATTTTTTAAAAGTTGAGGTAAGCCTGGCTGGTGTGGTTCAGTGGTTGAGCATCGACCTATGAACCAGGTCACAGTTCAATTCCCGTTCAGGGCACATGGTTGGGTTGAGGGCTCTGTCCTCAGTAGGGGTTGTGCAGGAAGCAGTTGATCAAAGACTCTCTCATCATTGATGTTTCTATCTCTCTCTTCCTCTCCCTTCCTCTCTGAAATTAATAAAAAATATATTTTTTTAAAAAGTTGAGGCAAAGTTCACATAACATAAAATTAATTATTTTGCAACGTAGCATTAACCACTTAAAGTAGACAATTCAGCAGCATTTAGTACATTCAGAATGTTGCCCAACCACCATCTCTATCCAGGTGCAACAATTCTCATCACCCAAAAGTAAAACCTATAGCCAGTAAGCAGCCTCCTGCCAGGTTCTTTCCACATAGGTCCTACATTTTGCTTAATGTGCAAAATTTATTCTGCTTCAACTGAGAATGCCTAGTATCTTAGCAAAGCTCAGCTGAGGGATGGCTAGAGGTGTGTGTGAAGTACAATATGAGATGCTGGTAAATGCTAAGAAGGACACTATGATGTCAGCACAGCGACAAAGGCGGTCTACTGGGATGTAGGGAGAATGTGGGTTTCTGGAAGCACTGAAGTAAAGGGGGCTGAACTGAGGCCAAGAGAACAGAATAAGTTTTGGGCTCTCTCTCTCTCTCTCTCTCTCTCTCGCTCTCGCTCTCGCTCTCGCTCTCTCTCTCTCTTCATTTTAAAATAAATTTTATTTTTCAATTCAGTTGACATACATTATTACATTAATTTCAGGTGTACAACCCTGTGATTAGATACTCTATCATTTACTAAGTGGTTGTACTAATAAATCTTACACCCATCTCACACCATACATGGTTATTAGAATACTAGTGTCCTGGTGCACGAATTTGTGCACATTGAATGAAAATTAATTAGAAAAAAATATTTTAATATCTCTATTCACTCTTTCTCTATAATAGAAGTGTCAACCAAATTCACGATTGACAATGACAGATTGAAACACACACATGCGATTGGCACCAGCAAGAGCTTTATATGTATTATGCATGCACAAGCCAACTTAACCTTTTATATGTATAGAATAAGCTGGCTTAATTAGACCTGCTTTCTGATTTACCTAAACCTTTTCCAGCCCAGCGAAGCACCCCAACTTCTCTTTCAGGTAATTATCAGAAACAGCAGTAAATACCAATATGAAGTAGATTATTATTGTAGATCACTCAGGGAGAATAGTGTTTGACTATATTCTGTGCAGTGAGAAAACCTGAAATCATTTTCAGGGTCCACCATTTCTTACTTCTTTTCAGTCAGGTCAAGTTTCTAAACTTCCTAAATTTCTATTTTCTGGCTAATGAAAAGAAAACAGGATTCTACCGAGTTTCCCATCTACCTACTCCAGGAATTCTGTGAGGATCAAATGAGATGAAGCACAGGAAAATGTGTAAAATGGTTAAAGTGTAAAATGTTTGTACCTAGATTTAAAGCTAGTCATGTTCCTGGGCTGAAGAAACTGCAAGGAAGCTAGTTGCTAGGGAGAGGAAGCTGGGCATTACTACATGACGTCATTACCCGGCACCCAAAGTGACATTTTCTGGGCTGGCCTGGGCTGTGGGCCGCATTTTGTGCCATGGGGTCTCAGCAGCATTGGCTACGATTTGGTGGGTGTTGCTCTGGGGTGATGATGGGGCCTGAGTCCCACTTGGGGGAAGCCTACTGTTGGTTTGTTGGCACCAGGTCCGTGGTGCCGGTATTTTTAGATGGCCAGTGTGCATCATGGCAGCTCCAGAGTTGAGCATCTGCCCCCCTGGTGGTTAGTGCATGTCATAGCTACCAGTCAGACAGACAGACACTTAGCTTTTTATATATAGAGATTATTGTCTATATTTCCTATGCTGTGCTTCACATCCCCATGACTAATCTGTAACAACCAATTTGTACTTCTTAATCCCTTTACCTTTTTCACTCATCTCCTTAACCCCCTCACCACTGGCAACCATCAAAACATTCTCTGTATCTATGAGTCTGTTTCTGTTCTGCTCGATTTTAGATTCAATGGTTGATATATTGACATTTTATTGTTTATATTTTTTATCTTCTTAAAGAAGATCCTTTAACATTTCATGTAACACTGGTTTGATAGTGATGAATCCTTTAGGTTTTTCTTGTCTGAGAAGCTATGTATAAGTCTTTCAATTCTAAATGATAGCTTTATTGATAGCATAATCTTGGTTGGTTTTCATCATTTTGAATATTTCTTGCATAACCCTTTTGGTCTGCAAAGTTTCTATCGAAAAATCAGCTGACATTTTTATGGGAACTCCCTTGTAGATAACTAACTGCTTTTCTCTTGCTGCTTTTAAAATTTTTCTCTTTGTCTTTAATCTTTGGCCTTTTAATTATGATGTGTCTTGGTGTGGGCCTCTTTAGGTTCATCTTGTTTGGGACTTTCTGTACTTCCTGGACTTGTCTATTTCCTTCACCAGGTTACATAAGTTTTCTGTCATTATTTTTTTCAAATAGGTTTTCAGTTTCTTGCTCTCTCTCTTCTCCTTTTGGCACCCTCATAATGTGAATGTTGGTACACTTGAAGTTGTGCCAAAGGCTACTTAAACTTTCCTCGTTTTGGGGGGATTTTTTTTTTTTTTTTTTTTGCTGTTCTGATTGGTTGTTTTTGTTTGTTTGTTTGTTTATTTTTGCTCCCTTATATTCCAAATTGTTAATGTGATTCTTGTCTTCATCTACTCTACTATTGATTTCCTGTAAATTATGCTTCATTTAAGTTAGTATATCCTTCATTTCTGACTGGTCCTTTTTTTATGTTGTTGAGGTTCTCACTAATTTCATTGAGCATTATTATAACCAGTGTTTTGAACTCTTCATCTAGTAGGTTGCTTGTCTCCATTTTGTTTAGTTGTTTTTCAATTTAGTTCTTTTTTATCTTATTTTATTTTTTGTGGTGTTTTGTTTGTTTTTTTGGGGGGAGGACATGTTTATTTCTTTCCTAATTTTGGCAGCCTCCCTGTGTTTGTTTCTATGCATTAGGTAGAGCTTCTACATTTCCCAGGCTTGGTAGAGTGGCCTTAAGTAGTAGGTGTCTGGTGGCACAGCCTCCCCAATAACTGGAGCTGGGCACTTGAGGTATGACCCCTATGTGGGCTTTATACACTCTCTGTTGTAGTTGAGCCTTGATTGCTGTTGGCACATCAATAGGCAAGATTCACCCCAAGGCCATTCAGCTGCAAGGACTGGCTTCTACTACAGACCACCAACCTCTGACCTTCAACCTCCAATCTCCAACCATTGTGAAGGATCAGCTGTGCAGGGGCCTACCCCATAGAGCAGGACTAACTTCAGTAGGCCCTGGTGCCTGCTGAATCTGCCCCTTGAGTATGGAGGTGCTTGAGTAGTGGTGCCTCAACATGGTCTGAAGCTGTCTACCATGTTTTCTTGCTCTGGGAAGTGCAGGCCAAGGTCAGCCACTGCCTGTTTTTAGCCTGGGGCCACATGCATGAGCTACAAAGCAATATGCCCATGGCTGCTATTTGTGCTGTGATTGAAGGTGCCTAGGCAACGCCAAGCTGCAAATCAAGACCAGATACTTCTAGTGTGAGGGCTAGGGCCAATTAGTGAGAGGTATGGGACATGCTGACGCCAGTTACTGCTTGTATGAGAGAGTTTAGGACTACCCGTGTTTCCCCAAAAATAAGACATCCTCCGAAAATAAACCTAGCGCATCTTTGGGAGCAAAAATTAATAGAAGACACTGTCTTATTTTCGGGGAAACCGGTATCTTAATCATGAGCCAAGACAGGCCATTATTATGGAAAAGCCACTGGAAACAGCTTGGGTGGGCCTTTAAGTATGGCGGGAAAAGGTCTCATGGAATCACCAGGGCAATGTGAACAGTGTTAGCCAGGTTGATGTAGTCTCAGATATGGCTCTGTGGGGAAAGGACTCAGAAAAGGAGCAATGGTCTCTGTCAGCACTTCTGTCTGGGAGAAAGCTGTCCACAGTTCTCTCTCTGATGCTGGACAATTCAGTTCCTCCCCATAAGTCCCTGGTTCTTTTCAAGCTGCTGCTCCAGTGCTGGAGCTCAGAGGGACTGAGTCTGAGTAAGTTCAAACACTGGCCCTTTAAGAGGAACACCCGGGACTCCAGAAGCTTTCAATCTCCCTCAGCCTCAATCTCTGCTGTTTGTTTGCTTGTTTATTTGTTTTGGTTGGCCAATATTTCTTAAAGGAAAAATTGAGACAATGTACCATATAATGACATTTTCAGTTCATCAAAATATGTAATTGGATACATAAATATTTAAGACAACTGGGAGAAAAATTCTGTGCATATATATCTGGCAAAGGACTGCATTCATATAAAGAACACTTACAAATCCATATTAAAAAGAAAAAAACCCCAACACTATTTAAATGAACACTTCATAAAGAAGCTATATAAGGGTAAGATAAGCACATGAAAAAGTGCTCTAAATCAGTTATCATTAAAATGAAAATTAAATCCATCATGAGATACTAATATTAGGTCTAGTAATAATTAATGTCGTTTTCTAATACTTTTTAAAATCGAATTTATTTAAACAATACAACAAAATTTAATCAACAATATAGTTGCCGTTGTTTTCTACTACTTGTGCCCAATGCTCAAGAAGCATTTTAATCCCTCTGTTGTAAAATTCTTGTGATTTTGATGCAAAAAATTCGGTCCATGCATTTTTGAGGCATTCTTCATTATTAAATTTTTTTCCAAGAAGAAAGTTTTGCAAAGAACGAAACAAATGGTAATCGGAAGGGGCAATATCAGGAGAATATGCAGGTTGAGGGAGAACTTCCCATTCCAACTGGCCCAGTTTTTCAGCAGTGATTCTTGCAGTATGCGGTCGTGCGTTATCGTGGTGAAGAATTGAGCCCTTCCGATTAATCAGCGCGGGTTCTTTTTCTCTTAAAGCTTGGCTAACCTTTCCAATTGGGCACTATACACTGCACTTGTAATGGTTTGGTTAGATGGTAAAAGTTCATAATGAAGAATTCCTTTAAAATTCCACCAAACACACAACATCACTTTTTTCGCATGCAAGTCAGGTTTTGGTGTGGGCTGCGGAGCCTCATTTTTGTCCAACCATTGAGGCCATCTTTTCAAATTAACATAGAGCAACCCATTCTTCATCTCCGGTAACAATTTGCTCTAAAAACAAAAAACGGTTTTGACGAGAGAGGAGCGAACTGCAAATTGTGACTCTTTGATTATGGTTGTCGTCGGTCAACTCATGAGGAACCCATTTTCCAAACTTGTGGACTTTGCCAAGTGCACGCAATTAATTGGAAATTGTTTTTTGTGAACAATTTAAAGTTGTCGCAAGCTCTTGTTGGGTAATTTGAGGATTTTGCACCAAAAGAGCTTGAAGAGCTTCTTGATCAAAATTGGACACCCGGCCTCGACCACTCTTGTCATCTAACGAAAAATTTCCCTTGCGAAATTTCTCAAACCAATGCTGGCATTTTCTGGCGCTAACTCCATCTTGACCAAGAGCACTACAGATGTTTTTTGCAGCCTCACTTGCTTTTCTTCCTAATTGGAACTCGTAAAGCATGCAGTGCTGAATATGCTCTTCATCCGCCATCTTCTTAGCCCTAGTTTTGCAACAAAAATCAAACCAAACACAAACTTTTTCAAGCAAAACTTGTTAATTGCACTTCACACGTTCTGTAGATACCACGTGTTTGAAGGTTATGTCAATACAAGTCAACGCCAAGCAAGATTTTAAACGAATGTTTAAAAACAACATTAATTATTACTTGACCCGATAGATGGCATATTCAAGAGTTTAAGCAAGGAGAGTGGAACTGAGGTAACCACTGTGGAGAGGAGCCGTCAGAGTTAAGGAACCAGCAGGGCATGATGAAGTAAGCACCCAAGCACAGGGGGAAGCTGTTACCACTCTCACAAAAGGCCGGAGGAGCTGAGACGTGATTCCAGAGTCTCGAGAGATCTTCAGACTGAGCATGCGGAGACATGACCTAGCCTTGCTTTCTTGCCCCTGCTCTGAACGCAGTGGGAGCTGGGTTAGGCACTCCTGAGAGGTTGTTCTCAACACAGAACCAGGCAGAGAGCATGGGAGAGTGGGTGTACTTGGCAAATGGAGAAATAGAAGCAAGAACAACCGTGTTATCAGATACATAATCTATTATGGGCCACACATCATGTGTGTTTCCACCATTTTGAAAAGAAAACTATTTTTTTTTTTAAATACACGTTTTCCTCCTTTTGGCTCTTCATGAATTGAAATCAATTCTATATATCTATATTAGAGACCATTCTCTCAACATAGGAGCATTAGGGGATAAGTGCAATTTAACAATCCTCTGTCAGGTTTTTTTTCTCTCTTTCATTCCTTCTAAGGAACATTTTCTCCCCAACTCTGCATGATGGAAGAATTAATCAAGGGTATCTGTTTCTTTTGCCATGTGGTGGCACATGACCCAGGCTGACCAATCAGCATGCTCTGTGCCCCTGGATGTGGGGTTAAGTGAATACAGGACCCCATCGGGGCACACAGAGCCCTTTTCCAAGTCTGGTATGGACCTTGGGAAATAAAGGCTGTTCCTCCTTCTAAAATCAGGAACTCTGAACACTAATCCAGGAGCTCTCTGAGGCTACCTTCTTCATCACTTTCCAAACCTTTGGCTAATGCCACCAACATGTAGGAAAGGAGAACTAAATGATGGAGGAAGAACTCAAGATCCTGTTGACATCACTTAGCACCTGAGCCCCATAACACCTACAGTCTGAAAAGCCCTGGCCTTCTCAGCTTTGTGTTTAAGTGTCTTTTCCGTGTATGTGACTTTGAGGTGTATTTCTCACACTTAAGCTGAAAGTGTCTTCAATAATAGCATCTCCAATAGGAGGATGAGAGTGGTAACAACTACCATTCACTGTTCTCTTACCCATATTGTTTTCATTTATTCATTAATAACCCCTTGAAGAAAATATTATTATTGACATTTTCCAGCTAAACAAAGAGATGTTAAGTAAGTTGTTAACAACACAAGGGACTAAATTCCATTCAAATCTTGGATGGTTTATCAACCAAAGGACTTGTATGCATGTATATAAGCCTAACCAACGAACATAGACACCAGGGGGGTGAGGGCATGATTTGGGAAGGGGGAGCAGCAATGGGGGATAAGGACACATATGTAATACCTTAATCCAGGGGTCCTCAAACTTTTTAAAGTGGGGGCCAGATTACGGTCCCTCAGAGAGCTGGAGGGCCGGACTATATGAACTACTAATTCCTACTATAACACCTCGGCTGCGCTCACTGCCCAAAAAACCTGGCGGGCCGGATCAGACTCCTCTGCGGGCCGCATGTGGCCCGCGGGCCATAGTTTGAAGACGCCTGCTGAATCAATAAAGAAAAAAAAATCCCACAAACTTTGGGTGGCTCAACTGCAAAACCTATCCTTTTATATAATAAAAGGCTAAAATGCTAAGTGTCCAACCATTCATTCGACCAATCACTGTGACGTGCACTGACCACCAGGGGAAAATGCTCCGATCAGTAGGTTAGCTTGCTGCTGGGGTCCAGCCGATGGGGATGGGGACTGGTTAGATGGGTTGGACCTTCCCTGAAGCCCTGGAGCATTCCCACACACTCTCCACCATAATTGTGCACTTGTGGGGTCCCTTGGCCTATCCTGTGCCCTCTGGTAATCTAGGACCCCTCAGGAGATGTTAGGGAGCCGGTTTTGGCCCAATTGCCGCAGATGAGGCCAAGGGACCCTACTGGTGCCTCTAGTGTTCTTATAAAATAAATATGTAATTTACCTGCTAGGCTAGGACACATTTATAGTGTTGTTGAAGAATACATACCAATCAGGACTGTCCCAGGCCATCTGAGGCTCATCTATCATTTGTTCTACCTTAACTCGTGCTCCTTGAGAAACTGAGAGGTGGATAGGTGTCTCAATAGTCAAACTCATAGAATCATAGAGTGGAATGGTGGTTACTGGGAGCTGCGGAAGGGAAATGGGGAATTACTATTCAATAGGCAGGAAGTTTTCATCAAGTTGAATAAGCTCTACAGATCCATTGTACAACGTCAATCTAGAATCAACAGTAGTGCTTTTTACACTCCAATATTTATGGAGAGAGTAGATCTGATGCTGTGTTTTTTTTTTAATTAAATATATTTTATTGATTTTTTTACAGAGAGGAATGAAGAGGGACAGAGAGTTAGAAACATCAATGAGAGAGAATCATCGATCAGCTGCCTCTTGCACACCCCCCACCGGGGATGTGCCTGCAACCAATGTACATGCCCTTGACCGGAATCAAACCCAGGACCTTTCAGTCCTCAGGCCGATGCTCTATCCACTGAGCCAAACCGGTTTTGGCGTGGTGATGCTGTGTTCTTACCTCAATAAAACACAATTTAAAATAAAATGAATCAGTAACTTCCTGACAGTTCAGGGATTAAAAGGGAGAAACCTCCTACCATGGATTTTAAAGTGTTAAAAAGCCTGGACCTTGACCATTCCTCCAAACTCATCAGGAACCTCCCCACCCCCAACCCAGCTCTCTGCATCCAGAACTACCTGTCCTCTGGCAGCTCAGCTCGCAACTAGCAGCTCTCTGAGTTCACCCTACTTTTCCCCCAATGGGAAGGGTGTATGTGATGTCCTTTCCTTCTGCCTTGGGTGTTCTCTCCCCTGTCTTAGCATTCGCTACTTGCCCTTCAGATCTCATCGGAGCAACCTTTCCTGACCCTGATCAGATAAAATCTCCCCCATGGTCCCATATTCCTCTCCCGGTAGCACTTATATAATTGACACCTTGACATTTGTTTGTGATTAAGTACTATTTGTTTTTTTCAATTGGAGAGTGAGCTTCTTAAAGGCAGACCCTGCTCCCTGATTCTTTTTTGCTTACTTTTCATTATTTTTATTAAATTTATAAATGTAATACTAATTTACATACTTGTTGAATAAGTAGAGGAATGAATGAATTGATGAAGATGAGGTGCTGCCAAGTATAAAATGAGATATCTAATCAAGTCAGAGAAGCCAAGTAATCACGTCTGTTTTTGCTTATCATTGTCTCCTGATCACCTGGCTGAGTGCTTGAGACCTAGGCTATCAAAGCCGCTGCTTCTAAAACTTTAATGTTCACACGAGTCACTCAGGCATCTTATTACCGTGCAGCGACTGATTCAGTAGATCTGGAGAGGAGCCTGGGATTCTGCATTGCTAGCAAGGGCCACACGTTGAGTAGCAAGGCTCTCAGCAATATCACATTGCAGGAGGGTATTTTTTTAGAATGATGCACTAGTTAGGATGCTTTGGTTGTAAAAGAAAACCCAGCTGAAACTGGCTTATTTGAAAAATAAAGATGATTGATTTTGTCATGTAACCAAGGAGGCCGGTGACAGGATACAATTCAGGCATAAGGGGATCAAAGCTCCAACTCTGTTTCCCTGTGACCCTGTTGGTGCTGCCCTCTTCCAAGTGCCCTTTCCATCCTTTGGCTGCCTTCCTTGATGGTGGGAAAATGACTGCAGCCTTTTCAGTTGCCGTATCTCTTTTCTGTATCACCTAGTAGGAAAGAGGCTATCTATTTTTCTAGCATCAAGACAAATTCTATTTTTTACTCTATTTTGACCAAGTTCATTTATATGTGGTGTTAGGAGGGAGGAATTTATAATGTCTTTGGCTGACGTTGTCCATTTGCTCGCATCAGAAGAGGTGGCTAATATTGTCCTATTTACACACCTGGTAAATAGGACAATATTATTGTCCTGATGGCACATAGGTCTTCAAATAATTCCATCTACATGGCTTGAGAGTTTTACTTTCCGTGAAGTCACAAACATACATAGACCCTTGCCTCCAAGTGTCGACTGGAGAAATGGTTCTCAATTTTGGCAAGTACAGGTGCCTAGCTTCTGTTCTTAAACAAATAAGAGTTTCTTGGGATAAGGTCCAATAATCCAAGTTTTACAAATATTCCTGAGTGATTCTAATGAGCAGCCAGGGTTGGAAACTGCTTACCCAGAGTAGTGCTTCTCCATGGGGAGCAGCGGGTAATTTGCTCCCTGGGGACATTTGTCATTGTTTGGAGCCATTTTTGGTTGTCACAACTAAAAGGAAGTTACTACTGGTGTCTTGTGGGATGGCGCTAAACATCTTATGCACAGGACAGTCCCACCTCCCCCAAACAAAAATCACCTGAACCAAATGTTGACAGTATCAAGGTGGAGAACCATTGACCTAGAAGGACAGATGTTAGAGCCAATGCTTTTTTTGTGGCATATTCTGGCACACTAGTAGGGGAACATATAGTGCAGAGTAATAGATTTCAAGCTTTATTGTAGTTAAGAATTAGCAGAAGTGTGTGTATTTAAGATGAAGGTTCCCTGAAATATTGATTTATCCAATCATTATAACATTTATTCTAATAAAGTTGACTTGGATGCAGGTATTCCACAGACCACACACTGAGAACCAGTTACAAATTGTAACTTACATTTCACAGGGAACTCTCAGTGACAAGTCCAGGCTAAGCCCAGAAGAACCCCATTGAGACTGATAGGAGGGGTGGAGGTGCTGAACGAGCTGGTCTCACACCCATGTGTGGCAGACAAAACTAGGGAGGGATACTTTAGCTGCAGACGTCCACCCTGAGGAGTCAGGTCAGCCCCACACAAGGTTCCAGTCCCAGGAAGAGACTACAAAAACCAGTGGAGATTGAGTTGGAGGGCTGCTGAAAACCCAGGTGTTGCTCTTTAAGGGCCCATGCAGACTTACTCAAACTCACTGGCTCTGAGCTCCAGCGCTGGGACAGCAGCTCAAAAGGCTCCAGGGACATACAGGGATGAACTGAAGAGTCTGGTATCAGAGGAAAGCTAGGGGGCGAGGGAGGGAGCAGCATTTTTTCTGACAAAAGTGCTGGCAGAGGCCATTGTTCCTCCCCTATCTAAAGCCAACAGTTGGGTGCCATTTCTCAATCTCCATCAACCTGGCTAACACTATATGCCCCACCTTGCTGATTTCCATGAGACCTTGACCCACCAAACTTGTGGGCTCACCCAAGCTGTTTCTGTGTCTTTTTTAGAAGAATGGCATGTCTTGGCTTGGACATCAGACTTTCCTAAAATCTCTCAAACAAGCAGCATCTGGCCTCAGCAGGCCCTGTTCCTCTCAGTAGGTGGCTCCAAGCCCAGCACTCGCAGCAGCTGGCTGTGGCTGATAGCTTGGCCTTTCCAGGGCACCGTCAAGCCCAGCATAACTGGCAGCTGGCTACAGATTGCTTTGTAGCTCAAACCAGGTGGCCATGGTAGAAAATAGGTGGTGGATGTCCTTGGCCTGTACTTCTTGGAGGCCCCAGAGCCAGAACACCTAGTTGACAGCTTCAGACAGCGTCAAAACTCCACCTAACCACTTACCAGTGACACACTCAAGGCATGGATTCAGCAGGCATCTGAACCCTGCTGATGTAGGTCCTGCCTTGTCTGGTGGGCCACTGCACTATTGATCCTTCAAGGTGGTTGATAGTTGTATCCAGTCCTTGCAGCAGATCCTCCTTGGGGTAAATCTCTCACATTGATATGCCAACAGCAACCAAAGCTTAACTACAATAGGAGAGTGTACACAGCCCACATTGAGGGAGGTGGGGGGCACAACTGGAGTGTCCAGCCTTAGTGATCAGGGAGGCTGTGCCACTGGACCCTACAGGACACCAACTACATCAGGCCACTCTACCAAGCCCAGAAGATGTAGGAGCTCTACCTAATACTTAGAAACAAACACAGGGAGGCTACCAAAATGAGGAGAGAAATAAACATGTCCCAAGTGAAAGTAGAGGACAAAACTCCAGAAAAAGAACTAAACAAAACAGAGACAAACAATCTATTAGATGCAGAGTTCAAAACCTAATTATAAGGATGCTCAATGAACACAGGGGAAGAGTAGTTGAACTTAGAGAGAACTTCAACAGCATAAGAAAGGACACGAAGCCCTAGCTGGGTAGCTCAGTTGGTTAGAGCATCATCCCCAAACACCAAAATTACAGGTTTGATCCCTCGCCAGTGCATATACAAGGATCAACCAATGAAGGCATAGATGGGTGGAATAATAAATCAATGTTTCTCTTTTCCTTACATCTCTAAAATCAATAAGTAAAATAATTTTTAAAATATTTTATTTTTTAAAAAATATTTTAAAAAAGGACATGGAAACCATTAAAAAAAAGAACCAGCCAGTTATAAATGAAGGATACATTAACTGAAATGAAGAAAAATTTAGAGGGAATCAGCAATAGAATAGGTGAAACTGGGAATCAAATCAGTAATTTGGAATATAAGTATAAGGAACATTCAAACCTGTAGAGAATCTTTATGATTTTACTTGAGCCAAGCTGACAGTGGTGCCTCACACAACGAACTTAATTCGTTCCAGGAGCAAGTTTGTTATGCGAAAAGTTCGTTATGTGAAACGTGTTTTCCCATAACAATACATGTTAAAAAAATAATTCATTCTGTAGCATAAAATATGCTAAGATGACATAAAAAAAGATAAATTTTTTGTTATTATTTTTATTTAGATACATCATGATATAAAAAAAATATTGAGTTTAACTTAAAAGGACAACTGCCTTGATACGTGTGTGATTTAATTCGTAATGAAGAACGATTGCCGCGATACGTGCTTAAGTTAAGCGCAGTGACTAACGACTGCCTGCAGTGCCTACGCGGAAGGATGCAATACATCGGCAGCGATCGTGGAAGCTCTGGCGAAGCAGTCGTGGAAGCTCTGGCAAAGTGGTCGTGGAAGCTCGGGCGACTTCGTTGTGTGAAACGAAGTTCGTTGTATGAATCATGAAATGAAGTTCGTTGTGTGCAGCGTTCGCTGTGAGAGGCTTTCTTTATGCGAGGCACCACTGTATAAGGAACATTCAAACCTGTAGAGAATCTTTATGATTTTACTTGAGCCAAGCTGACAATTGCTGGGAAGCAAAACCTCAGTAGATTGAGATCATGCTCCAGAGAACAGCTGTACACCTTATTTTATACATTACAACCAAGATACTATATAAGTGGGTTACATGAAATCCATTGGTAATAGATTAGGGAGCCAGGAGAAAACAAAGTGGGTAAATCACTGGGATAGGATAAATGGTAAAATGATATACACATACTTCTTTTACACAGATAAATACAGGGTAGTTAACAGTCAACAATTAATATGATGACAATAATGATGACGATATTTGTTATTCCAGAGTGGTGCCTATGCTTTCAGGAGTCCAGAAAAAGGGAAATTACTTTGACATTCCAAAGGTATGTTATCATAGTTGCAAAAACACAATAGACAGGCTTAATTAAAAATAAATATTTATTTTTTGTTAGGGAAAAATACTGCCTTAGAAGAGGACTACCTGCCATGAACTGCTTTTAGCTAAAAAGTTTCTATTTTAGATCATCTTATGTGGTTACTTTAGGTCTTTGTCTTTGTAAGGCTGCCATGAAGGCATTTTCTGAATTTGCCAGATTTAGTATATGATCCCTTTTCATCCACATAAGGAAGCAAGAAACAACCAATCAGAAGAGCAAAAAGAAAAAAGAATCCCAAAAAAATGAAGACAATTTAAGTAGCCTTTGGCACAACTTCAAATGTACCAACATTCATATCATGGGAATACCTGAAGGAGAAGAGAGAGAGCAAGAAATTGAAAATCTATTTGAGAAAATAATGATAGAAAACTTCCCTAACCTGATGAAGGAAATAGACTACAAATCCAGGAAGTGCAGAGATTCCTAAACAAGATGAACCTAAAGAGTCCCACACCAAGACGCATCATAATAAGATGACAAAGGTTAAAGACAAAGAGAGAATCTTAAAAGCAGCAAGAAAAAAGCAATTAGTGACCTGCAAGGGAGTTCCCATAAGACTGTCAGCTGATTTCTCAATAGAAATGTTGCAGTCCAGAAGGGATGGGCAAGAAATATTAAAAGTGATGCAAAGCAAGGACCTACAACCAAGATTATACTACCCAACAAAGCTATCATTTAGAATCCACAGACATTTAAATAGCTTCCCAGACAAGAAAAATCTAAAGGAGTTCAGCACTATCAAACCAGTATTACATAAAATGTTAAATGGTCTCCTTTGAGAAGAAGAAATAAATAAAGATAAAAAAATATAAACAATAAAATGGCAATAAACACACATCTATCAACAAATGAATTTTTAAAAAACACAAAATGAACAAAAAAGCAGAACAGAATCAAATTTATAGATACAGAGAACATTTTGATGGTTCCTAGATAGGAGGGGTATGAGACGATGTGTGAAAAAAGTGAAGGGATTAGAAGTACAAATTGATAGTTAGGGATATAAAGTACAGCATAGGGAATATAGTCAATACTATGCATGGTGTCAGATGGGTACTAGATTTATCGAGATGATCACTTAGTAAGTTATATAATGTCCAATTACTGGACATTATATAACTTTTAGGTGTATACCTGAAACTAATGTAGTATTGTATGTAATTGAAAATAGAAAACGATTTAAATGTTTAAAAATATGGCATTGGGGGCTGAATGCACCTCCCGGTGAGAGTTCAGACACAGGGTGGATGGGAGGTCTTGGGAAGCTCCCAGCAGCAGCTCTCATTCTTCTTGTCAAGTCACATGAAAACCCAGCTAGTTCATGATACCATCTTCCTCTCAGGAAAGATTGTCTGAAGACAGGGCTACTGTTTCCAATGTACCGACTGAACTCTGGGGGTTTTATCGACACTCGTTTTTATAGCTCTGAGGAGGTTATTTTTATGCTTTTTGTCTGTAATGTGAGATAAGCAGGGAGGAAAATGAGATCCCCCAGGAGGGCACAATCTTGTGGAGCATTGTAACGCAATCGTGATGAGCCTGCTCTGAGCCTCTTGGAAGCTCTGCGACCAGGTTGTTTACTGTTTCACTGTGGTGCCTGAGTGTGCAACCTGCGTCCCAAAGCCTGGCTTCCTGGGAGATTTGAGGAAAGGGTGGCAGCCTGGCAAACTTCAAGCCCCGCCCCCAGGAGACCCTGGGCCTTGGTCAAAGCTGCAGAGACCTGCTGAGGCTGCGCTGAGCACTGAGAGTCTCTTCCCTTTACTGCTTGCATTATTTAGACAGAGTTTACCCTAAAAATAGCACAACCAAGTCCTGCCTGGGCGCCTCTGGCTGGAGTTCTGCAGTGTGCATAGATTTTGCACACTTGAAGTCTCACAGAAGAGGCAACACTTTTAAGAATTAAATTTATTGGGGTGACATTGGTTAATAAAAGTATACAGATTTAAGCTGAAAATTCTATAATATATCATCTGTATATCGTGTTGCATGTTCACATCACTTTACATCCTCTTGCCTCCACCCAACCTCATTTCCCTCTGGTAATGCCCATATTGTTGTCTATGAGGTGTTTTTGTTTGGTCAGTTTAGTTTGGGACTTTTAATGTTTGTTTTTGCTTAATCCCTCCATCTTTTTCACCCAGTCCCCCTCCCCCTTTCTCCTCTGACAGCTATGAGTCTGTTTCTATTTTATTTTATTCATTAGAGTCCACATATACGTAAAATCATATGGTATTTCTCTCTCTTTGGCTGGCTTATTCCACTTACCAGAATACTCCCTAGGTCCATTCATGCTTTGGCAAAAAATAAGATTTCCTTCTATTTTATGGCTGAGTAGTATTCCATTGTGTAAATGTGCCACAGCTTTTTTATCCACTCATCTACTGATGGGCACATGGGCTGATTCCAAATCTTGGCTATTGTAAATAGCCCTGTAATGAACATAGAGGTGCATACATTCTTTTGAATTAGTGTTTTGGGTTTCTTCGGATAAATCCCCAGAAGTGGAATTGATGGGTCATAGGCAGTTCTATTTTTAAAAATTTTTACATACCTCCATACTGCCTTCCACAGTGGATGCACCACTCTGCATTCCCACTGCACTGAGGTTCCCATTTCTCCACATCTCCACAGCATTTGTTGTTTGTTGATTTATTGATGATAGCCATTCTGATAGATGTGAAGTGGCAGCTTGTCATGGTTTTAAATTGTATTTTGAAGAGGCAACATTTTGTAGGAGGAGGAAAGTGAAAATCTGGGTTTTGGAGATTGGAGATAGCAGCTAAGTTCTGGCTCTGCCTCTGACCAGCCTCAATGACTGTAGATAAGTCACTTAACCCTTGTGGGGCTCAGTATTAACAACTTGCCTATACAATGGCATCTTCTAGGACCAATCTCATGGAATCATTCTGAGGGGAAAATCAGACAAAATATGTATCAGTAAAGAACAACATAAGGATTCCCCAATCTGAGCAGACTCTGGCCACCTTAATATTGATGATGAATGAGTTAGATGTCTGTGCATAGCCCACCACCATTCTTGGAACACAGCAGGCAGTGTGGGATGCAAAGCTAAATGCACTCTACCTGTTCTTGTCTTTATTTGATTAATGACTACCTCCCTGCCAGAATGCCACAAGGGCAGGGATGGTGTCTACTTTGTGCATACCTGTTCACCTCTGCTTTCTTGCTCAGTGCCCAGCTCAAAAAATATTTTCTGAATAAGTGAACAAATTTATGAATGAAAAATGAATTCAAGTCAATGAAGGTTTTGTGGATGCCTCCTGTGTGCCAGGGATTTGTAGACAGGAATTATTTGTGTGCAAGAAATAGAAACTTCAGCAAACGAATGTGAACTGGCAGAAATGAGTGAGGCTGGAGGCACAGCCAGCTCTTGAGGAACTAGGTGAAGGACTGAAAGCTTGGCCGACTCTGTCTTCCTTTCTCCCCCTCCCTCCTCTCTCATCTCCTCACTTCCTCTTTGCAATTACTTTTACTCTCTTTAACTGCATACTGGCTCTTTTTGCTTTGCTCAGGCTTGAGACCAGACCACCATAACCTATTTTAAGCATTGGTTCTTATTAACCACAGTCTCTGAGCACCAAACCTAAACTTCCAAGAAAGAAATTATGAATACTCTAGTTTAGGGAAGGAATCCACTTCAGGTCCAATGAGCTGCCATGTCATTAGGCTGTGGTATGTGTGTGGGAGAGCTTCTGACCTGCCCTCTGAAGTGCAGAGGCTCAAAGAGATGGATGGGATGGGGAGGTTCTGAGAGGTGATCATTGGTAGAGGCCTGTCTAGAGCACAGATTGGGGTGAGTCCCATTCCATTCATTCAGGAAATATTCACTGGATGCCTACTTTTGGGCTAGCTCAGAGCCATGCCCTCCTAGAGCCCTCGATCAGCAATGCCAACAACTCTACATTACAGCAAACAAGAACATGAGGGAGGTAATTTCAGGTAGGGGCAAGTGCACAGAGAAATGGCAACATGATGCAGGATGATGGGATAAGGGGTGGGAAGATTATTTTCAGTTGCCGCCTGCCTGTCTGTTTTCATCGTCTGTCCTTCAGTGTGCATCGCCAGGTGGCCTTTGCTGGAGCCTAGGACCCACTAGGAATAGGTAAATAAACCCTGTGTGATTGTATAGTCATTCTGTCTGTGTATCATGTGTTCTGGTTCAGCTCAGCTGTCTAGACATTGAAGCACCAGGGGATAGGCCATTATTGCTGACTCCTGGTCACCTGCATTTGTCCCACTAAGTCTAGACAGATAATCAATTAATTGGGGCATATTTGGGATAGTGCCTTGAATCCACAACCTAGGTATGTGCCCTGATGGGGAATCAAACCCGTCACCTTTTGGTGTAGGCATGGCTCTCCAACCAAGTGAGCCACCTGGCCAGGACTCCTGTAGGACCATCTTATTGCATAATGATGATCTTTCAATTGTGCATGTCTGTCTTCCTCACTAGATGAGAACTCCTTGAGTTGTCCCTGCATATATAGCAACCTCAGAGGCTCTTGCAATCCTGCGTCCCGTTCCAATCCCCATTTTTCTACCCAGCCTGATATTTCTCATTACTTTTTTACAGACTGGAAGAAATGGGTTTTGTGCTGTGTAAATTATTTTGAGTTTATGTTCTCTAGAGTAGAAGCCAGGACTGATTCCTCGGAGGAAGGTTTATGTCAGTCCATTAGCATGAGTGCCTTACTGATGAAGCAATAAAGCACGCCCTGCCTGAGCCTCCTAACAAATCACCTGATTTCTAATCAACATTCTGGGAAAGAGCCTCCAAGTTCACTGGAGCCCTTCCTGGGGTAATGGGGGTTTAATTTCTCCTTTATCAGCCAGGGTTGGTAAATCCTAATCTGGTTCCAGACATTTATTCTAAGGGGCTTCTGGGTCCTTTACTGTCTTAAATTTAATGATACCTTTTGGTAAACAAGGAAGCC
The DNA here is from genome assembly GCF_014108245.1 of Pipistrellus kuhlii. Taxonomy (NCBI): domain Eukaryota; kingdom Metazoa; phylum Chordata; class Mammalia; order Chiroptera; family Vespertilionidae; genus Pipistrellus; species Pipistrellus kuhlii. The sequence continues at coordinate 4,889,057 of NW_023425416.1, read as the reverse complement.
TGTAGGGTCTTAATGTTTTGTGTGCTTTAAACACTAGAAGCCCTTCCACGATCCCATTTAGGCTCTGCAGAGCTTAGAAATGTAGGATGAGGTGGGTGTCATGAAGCCTCATTTGAACTCATGGGGAAACTGAGGCTAGAAAAGGCTCGTAGTGGCAAAAATTGAGCCTTGATGCTGATTCTCTCAACTCTACACAGTCCTGTGCTGCATTTATTAAATATTACTGATGAAACTCATAAAGGTGCTCTATGGAACTGATTTATCAAATCAGTCTGTCTCCCATTTCACCACACCCCAAAAAGCCAAGGTGCTTGGAGCAAAAATACTGTCAGGATGACTGATCAATTCCATTAAAATAAAATAAAGTTATGCCCAAACAAACAAAACAAAACACACACACACACACACACACACACAAAAACACAAAACAACGTTTAATTGTTGACAGTATTACAGATGTTGTCCATTTTGCCTCACTCCACCCAACCCCCACCCCACCCCAGGCCTTATTCATATTATTATCTGTGTCCATGGGTTATGTGTATATGTTCCTTGGTTAATCTCTTCCTGTCCCCTCTCACCCCTACCTCCCCAGTGAGGTCTACTATTCTGTTCCATGCATCCATACCTCCGAACATATTTTGTTGGTCAGTTTATTTTGTTGGTTAGATTACAGAAATAAGTGAGTTTGTGTCATATTTGCTTTTCTCTAACTGGTTTATTTTGCTTGGCATAAGAGCCTCCAGGTCCATCCATGTTGCCTCAAAGGGTAAGAGAGCCCTCTTTTCCACAGCCACATGGTATCCCATCGGATAAATGTACCACAGTTCCCAGCTGTTCAGTGATCACGGCAGTTGTGGGTTTTCAGGCTTCTGATAAGATCCTCTTTCCCTTTTAAGATGGCTGGCGCAGTTTCCCTGTCTGAGCCAGTGGCTCCAGGAAGGAACCTAGCTGCAGGGAGGGCTGCCAGGTCAGGGGATCCCCGTCCAGCAGTCCCCCACCTTCTCCTGGAGTTTAGCTGTCCCTTAGCTTGCTAACAAACACTCCCCATGCGACCCTCAGCTGTTCTTTCTTTCTGCTCCGGGACAAGGCTTGGGACCCGTCTATCTATTCTGCTACCATTTTCGCGTCTCCCCAAAATTGCAATTCTTATTCCCAAGTAAACACTTCTGATAGATTACTGCCTCCGGATAATTTTAGGTTGACAAGGGAGAATATCCTGTGCCAAAGGCACCTGCATCAAAGCCTAGAAGGAAGAGGACGTGGCCCCTGCAGGAAAGTGCAAGCACTTTGGGAAGGTGAGAGCTTAGATGTGACTTGGAAAGCAGCAAGATCTGAGGCTGGAGCAGGAGCAGGGCTGGATGGTGGAGGCCCTTGCCATCCAAGTTAAGAGCAGGCCAACGGGGCACGAGGAAGAACTTTTAGTAAGAGGCTGAGGATTAGATGTATATTTACCCACTGTGTAAAGGCTGCTGATGGTTCGTGAACACACAGCATGAGCCTTGCATAAGCAGGCAGGACACTGTTCGCCTTTCACGGAGGGAAGGTGTGGATGTGATGAGGCATTGGGCCTCCTTGCATTTGTGGGTGAAGTTCAGAAAGCTCCTCCAAGTAGACGTTCTTGTTCAGTCCTCCCAGTTCACAGATGAGAACACCAACGCTCTGACTGGGGGAGGGATTCGGGGGCTCTGGATCAGGACTCCAACCTCTCTGCCCCAGGCTCTTTCTAGAACACCAGCCTCCTAAAGGGCAAGCTGCATCCTCTGACTTCTCTCCCAAGAAGCCTGGCAGCACTTGCTCCTTGGTGGTCTGTTCCTTGTTAAAATGTTCACTCCTTTAAGGCAGAAAAAAAAAGCTGTTGTTTGAGAGGCATTTACTGCTGTAATTACAGCCACCATTTGGTGAAGCTGAGTATGACTTACGAGATAAACCACACTCCATATGCCACAATCTGTCAGGGGCCAGAATTGACAGAAAACAGTTTGATGGGAACTTTTTCTGTTGTATTTTCAGAAGAGACAGACATATTGCAGGGAACCACACTGATACATTGCTATATCTTTCTCATTATTGGGTTGCGTTTTTCCAACCATTTTTGTGTACTGCCTTTTAATCTTCCTCTGCCTCACCCATCCTTTATCAAAGCCTTTGCCCCAAAGGGCCACAGCCTTCCTGCACTCTCTGGGTACCTTATGGTAAGATCACATCTCTTACTTTTCACCTGGCCTTTGTGGTCCTCAGGACTCACTTATCTAAGAGATGGACCAAGAAACATTTCTCATGATGCTCCAGAACCTGCCACCCTCCAGAAAGAACCAAAAGAGGGCCTCACAGTGGTTCTCAAAGCCCTGCCAGCAAAGACACAGCTGAGAAGTCTATGTGCTCCTCCCACCCTTCCTGGGTCTCCAGGATCTCAAAGCGCCCTCTCCACTATAGCTCTGTCTCCAAGGCCCGTATGCCTTCAGTGGAGTCTGATTACAACCCGTGTTCAATCTGAAGTTTTGCATAATAATTTATGATAGAAATTAATATCCTAAGAATCATTCATTTAGACCAGTGGTTCTTAACCAGGAACAATTCCCCCACCCCCACTCCCACCCCTAGAGGATGTTACTGGACAAGGGCCCGAGCCCTGAGGGGGTCTGCCTGAGCCAGCCCATAGGGTGTGGGTTTTTTACTTCACATAGGAAAAATTTCACAACACAGGTCCAGGTGACTATAAAGAAACATTTTTTAAAGCCAAGGACAGTGAAACAAGGAAGGGCCTAGCATAGAAGAAACAACAGGAGAGCCTAGGCTGGGCTGCCTTATCTCACTGGGAAGTCAGAGAAACGGGGGCCTTGGGGACAGTTCAGGGGACTAGCCTGGGATGAGTGGCTGCTGCCCATTGCTCCCCTGGTTGCACGTCTTGTGGGACCATTACAGTTTAGGAGATGAAGGCCTGATGGGGAAAGGGAGGAGGGAGAAGAGGAAAAACGAAATGTTGTAGGATGTTCCCCAGAGAGAGAGGGCGAGCTGGGTCCTTTGTCTTGAGGCTTTTATCTCTTTCTTGCAGGCAGGACTCTTATGGGAGATCTCTGGGGAGGGTTTCAGCAGAATATTGATTCGTTTTCCAGGAGGGCTCTTTCAGGGTCTTGGTCTCCACTGCTTGGTCAGTGTCAGGGCAGAGGGTCTTTAGTCACTGCAGCTGGTTGCCTACCTGGTTTTGCTGCTTTTCTGGGACTGGAGCTGAAATACAGCTGAGGCCTGTAAATTGCTCTGTGAGTTTGTTCAGCTGTCTGCCTCAGTTTTCCTACTCCACTTCTCCTGGCTCACTGCCCCATCTCAGGGACATTGGAAATGTCTGGGAACATTTTTGTTTGTTACGACTTGGGGAAGAGGTGTTCATAGCACCTGGTCATGGAGCCAGAGAAGCTGCTGCATCAACAATGCACAGGAGCATAGTACAGCCCACACTGAGAATTATCCAGCCCCAGATGTCAATAGTGCTGAGGTGGAGAAACCACGATTCAGACAACTAATATTTAACACCTTATTCTATGCCAGACCTTATTGTAGGAATAAGGGGTTCTATGATAAAATACATATTTACCCTTTAAAGTTAACTGTCTACAAGGGGGTATATATCATTTAGAACATTTTAAGTTGCAAGTAACAAGATCTATACTAATAAAATAGATGTCCTAATTAGACTAGACATCTTCTGGACGACCTTCCAGACAAAACCTTAGGGCAGGGTTGAGGCAGAGGAGGTTAGGGGCAATCAGGCTGTCAGTGGAGAGCAGTTAGGGTTATCAGGCTGGCAGGGAAGAGCAGTTAGGGGGATCAGGCCAGCAGGGGAGAGTAGTTAGGGATTATCAGGCAGGCAGGCAGGCAAAGTGGTTAGGGGTGATCAGGCAGGCAGGTAAGTAACCAGTTAGGAGCCAGTGATCTCAAATTGGGAGAGGAATATCCGACTGTTGGTTTAGGTCCTGTCTCATAGGGATTGCTGTGGGATTAGGCCTAAACCAGCAGTCTGACATTCCCCTAGTAGTCCCAGATTGGAGAGGGTGCAAGCCAGGCTGAGGTTCCTCCCCCCATGCACAAATTTCATGCATCTGGCCTCTAGTTTCCATATAATGGCTTAAAGATAGTTTTAATTTTTTCATATAACAAAAATCTAGAAGTAGGTTGTTTTAGGATTAGTTAACTGAGCAAGTTAATGTCAGGTATCTGGGGCTGCTTCTCCAGAGTATAGTTGGCTTTCCCCTCATGGATGCAAACCAGCTGCCACAGTTCCAGTCCCACCAGCAACCCCCATGGGGAGATGGGTGAGAGGTCTAAGGATTAGCCTCTACCATATCCAATGTTTAATGGGTTAGAAAATCCCTCTCTAGGAGCTCCTCAGTGTCCAGTAGGCTTTCTCTGACATCCTTTATGCCAAAATCAGGACAACTGTCTATTCTTAAATCCTTCAGGGAAAGTTGGGGATGGCATTGTCATCAGTGACTTAGATCAGGAATGAGCATACTTTGTCTATAAAGGGACATGCAGCTAATATTCTAGGCTTTATGTGCACTCTGTGGTCTGTGTTTCACATTACTATCCTTTTAATTTTTACAGCCTCAAAAAGGTGTGCAAGGGAAAGGTAATCACAATACAGTGGGATACGTGATAAAAATGCATGAGAGAGGCAGTGGTGGCCAGCCTTCAGGTGGGCCCCGAATGACCCCTTCCTGCTGGGTTCATGCTCTGTATTGGGTTAGCTTGTTGGGCTAGTGGAAGTGACAGTATATGACTTTGCAGGCTAGGACACAGCAGACATGGTCACTTCCACCTCAGTCGCTGAGTGCCGCCCATTCTGGAGGAAGCCAGCTGCTCCACTGGATAACACTCAGAAGTGGTTGAGAGGCTCACACCGTGAGCAGCTGGTGCTTTCCACCCACCAGCTCACCAGCCAAGAAAATGGACCACTGAGGAAGCAGCTTGCCCAGCCCCACACCAAGCCTTCAGCTCACAGAAGCTCAGACTCTTATCTTGGCTGCAGCCTCACGAGAGACCCTCCGCCAGAACATCTCAGCTAGCCTCAAGTTGCTTCTGAATTACTGACCCACAGGAACTATGATATTATACACACTGGCTGTCTTAAGTCCCTTAGTTTTGGGGTGATGTAGTAGGCAGCCATAGGTAACTAGTACATTTGTCTAAGAAGACTTTTGGAATGGACTTTTCAGATGTTAATGAGACAGTGGCAGTGAGTGGGAGGTAACCCAACAGAGGGTTCAGGAATCTTGGGGCCTCTTAGTTCATTTGTGAACTCAGGGCATCTTTGGATGGCATCAGCAAATCCTGGGAAGAAGAGACTGAATAATTGTCAGAAAAGTGCAGGCGCTATCAAAAGTTTGAGGAATAACCTATATATCACGATACAAGGCTCAGTTCTCTTTCCTCGGAGGTAGTAAATAACGTATACCACCCTACCGCCAACCCCATTCATCTTGAAAACAAAATGCAGGAAAAGCCATTGCTCCAGGAGAGGCTGGGCAGGAGCACAAGTATCTGATATCAGAAAAAGCAACTCGGATGGCGAGTGGTTCAGAACCAAGGACAGTAGCCTTCATACCTCTACCATTTCCCCCCACAGAAAACGTGGGGCTTGATATGCATTTTCTGGCACCCATACTCCGATATATAAAATTAGAGGAGCGGAAGCACGTGCTATAATATTTAAAACTCAGCTCTGATCTGTAAATCCGTGACTCCAGCTTATCTGCGCTGCTCTCAAATCCCTGACAAACACCTTCAGCTTCTGCCAGTGCAGAAGCCAGCCTTGTCCATCACGGGACGCAGCACCGAGGGTGATATGCTGAGCTCCACCCAATGACCAAGGAAAAGAGGACAAGCACGGGGCTCTCAGACTTCTCTCTGCTCGGCTCCCATTTGCTGCTGGTTGGTCTCCCTGCCAAGCTCTGCCAGGGATAAGGAGGGAAGTCGCAGCTTCTTTCTTTAAAAACTCTGCAGTCTAGAGGGGAATGGCAAGGGTTCAAAGTACCCTCCTTGCTGCTTACCTCCTTCCTGCTTTACATACACTGCACTCGTGTCCCTGAATCAGGCCAACTTCCAGAGGAGGATCTTATAGCAGAGTTGTTACCTTGATGTGAGTTCACTTCATTGGGTTACTATGGACTTTAAACCTCATCTATCTTAGGGGATGGGATGTTTCATCTTTTGTTAAAGAAATCTGAGGCCATCATTAGCTAACATTTTTTAATTTGGTCATGTCTGCTGTTAAAAGTTCTTCACCTGAAAAATGGGACTAATCATATTGGCATTGCCTATTTCAGCTTTTGTCACTCAGCACCTCTCTTTCCATTGCTCGAATTCCATGTATCTGAGCTTGGGCTATCAATAACGTTCCCTATCTGGCCAGTGAAGTTAAGTTGTTTCATTGTTCACAGAGATTGGCTCAAGGAATGAGTGCACGGCCAGCAGGGCCATTAGAATCTCTCCATACAACCTGATTTCTACTTCATCTGGACATGAAATCTAAAGCCATCTACAATCAGAAAAGATGACACTAACATGTAATAAAAAAATGAAGCCAAGATACAGCGAAGGCAGGAGAAAGACAGATTAAGAGAGGATGAGGTATAGAGGTAGCCTCTGAATCTAGCCAGGCCTGAATGTAGCACATCTACACTACTAAAAGAGTAACATGCTAATTGACTCTACCTCCACAATGCCCACAATGTCAATCAGGAGTGAGTATGCAAATTAACCCAACAGAGATGATGGTTTAATTTGCATATATAGGTGCCAAGTGGCCAGGAGTAGGGAAGGACACTTTCGTCATCGCCATGGTGACGATGCAGGCATTCTGCACCACCCCAGCTGCTCCAGGCCTCTGGGCAGCATGGGAAGGCAGAAAAGCAGCTCTGGGCTGAAGTGGAAAAGTGGCTACAGGCGGAGCGAAAAGGCAGCTCTGGCCAGGGTGAAGGTGGTGCCGGCAGCCAGGGGAAGGAAGGCCCTTTCTTGCATGAATCTTCATGCATCAGGCCTCTAGTTTTACATAAGCCAACACATTCCTTTTTATGGTTATGCATGCTTAAGACATGTTTCATATCTTACATTTACAACACAGAAACTCCTGATTAACATCCTATATAATAAAAGAGGAATATGCTAATTATCCATTATGACGTGAGGCATAACAACTGACTATGTAATGCACATGTGTCAAACACAAGGCCCGCGGGCCAAATCCATCCCGCCAGGCCTTGCAATGTGGCCCGCACCGCGCTGTCATCACTGCAACCACTGCGTTTCCATCACAATGACAGTTTATGACTGTTCACCAAACCATTCGGCCCGAGATTTAGGCTGGATTTTTTATTTTGGCCCCTTCTCTGATTGAGTTTGACACCCCTAATGTAACAGATCACAGATCTGCAGGAGGGCGGGGCAACAAATTACAAATGGGTGGCAGAGAGCTACAGAAGGGGGCAGGGCAGCAAAAAAGGAGGGGATAGGGGGGCAAGGGAGCTGAAGGGGGGGCAGTGGGCTGAGAGCTACAGGAGGTTGTCACTGAGCTACTGGCTACAAGTAGGTGGCTGAGAGTTACAGGAGGGGGCAGGGCAGCAAGCTATGGGGAGCGGGGGGAGTTACAGGAGAGCAGGGCAGTGTGTGGAGAACTATAGGAGGGCAGCAGAGAGCTACTGGCACATGGATTGGTGCCCAGGGCTACTAGTGATAACTGTAAGAGCTGTTATGAGGTCTGAGTAAAATATTTGAAAGTCCTTTGACAAACACTCAGTATAAAAAGCTGCACTACCCCCTAACTGGGTAGCTCAGTTGGCTAGAGAGTCATCCCAATAAGCCAAGGGTTCAGGTTTGATCCGTGGTCAGGGCACATATAAGAATCAACCAGTGAGTATGTAAGGAACTACAAGTCAATGTGTCTCTCTATGTGTCTCTTTCCCTCTCTCTCTTGAAAATCAATTAAAAAAATAATATTGAAATATAAAAAATTTAAATTTTAAAAATGGGGATGGGGGACTGTACTAATGTTCTTTGGAGTTAACCCTTTAATCTCTCCATATGTCACTAAATTATTCCATTCAGTTCTCAATTGCAGCTTTGATGATGGAGAAGACCTTCAATTTTTCTTCCTTTGATGTTAAGCTAACGTGTTTCAATCATTAAATTTCTCGGTGAAATAAATAATACCCCGAAAGATCTCTGTGTTCATTCAGTATGTGTTAAAATGCATTGCTACTTGAAGTTAAGTGTGACCAGCTTTCTGCATTGCTGTATAACAGGAACCTTAAGGGCTGCAGTTTGGGGTGATAGACACTCGCTCAACATGCACTGCCCCTGATTTTATCTGCACTTAGATGAATCCATTACAGTGACATTCCTGAAATTCTGAGGCAGACAAAAACATTTGCAGATGTTTAGTCAAGTCATTTTTTTTTCCTATTTCCTCTCTCTTTTTTGGGGGTGGGGGGTGGGGAATGTGGTTCCTTTAGAAAACCTTACCTTTTTGAAGCATTTTTAGAAAGTCTTTTTGGAGCTGTGACTTACAGTTAAAAATGTTATTAGTCTTATTTTTCCCCCTCAAACTTGAAATATCTCTGCTGGAAACACGGGATTTTGCTTTTCCTCCCAAAGTAGGCACGTGGTTGGAATACACTGTAGAGATGTTGAGGATCTGGTGTTAAAGTGAAAGCAGGGGTTGAAGGGGGATGGAAAAGCTTGGTGGACCTGAGCCAACAAAGGTGGTTTTGAGCCATCAAAAGGCCACCTGGCTTGGTTGGTTGGACAATCGTCCCATACACCAGGAGGTTGAGTGTTCAATCCCCTATTGGGGCATATGGGGGAGGCAACTGATCAATATTTCTCTCACACATCAATGTTTCTCTCTCCCTTTCTCTATTTCTAAAATCAATAAGAGCATATCCTGTCCTGAGGATTTTTAACAAAAAGCCTTCTAGCTCAGCAATTCCTAAAAAATTGATCTCTAGTCCATAGGTCTAATAAATGAAAAAATGCTGATCCTTTCTTTATTTTTTTCAAGGATTTTTGGTGTCCTAGTTTTCCATGATATACAGAATCTATTTCTAAAAGCCTATTAAATAGTTACTAAGTAGTTTTAAAGCTTATTCAAATGTGATGTCCAGAAACTAAACTTAGTGTGTGATTAGAGCTACGGAGGCTTCACATTCGGCATTGATTTCCCACATGCCAGCTAGGCAGGTCGTGTCTCTTCCTCAGTGAGACCAAGTTCATTACCCGCATTAGGCCTTTGCATGTGCTGCTTCCTCTACCTCGGAATGCATTTTCTTATTTCTTCACACCTTTGGCTCCATGTTGCCTCCTAGGTCTCAGCTCAAATGACTCCTCAGGGAGGCTTGCCCTACCCACCTCCCTGACATAGCCTCCCACTGGTAACTCTTGGTGACCGTGTCCTATTTTATTTTGTCATTGCTTTTTGTGTTTAGTATCAGTCTTGCCCCTGGAATTTCCACTCCAGGAGAACAGAGCCTTGTTTACCTCATTCACATCTATAGCACCAGCTTCTTGAAACTACACCACATGGGTAGTGGACACACAATATAAATTTGCTGGATGAAAAGAACTGAGACTCCAGGTCCTGGTACACACTGGCCTGCCCATAACAGATTCTTCCTGGCCACTGGGAGCACCGGCGTCGGTGACTGTGGTGCTTTTGCAGCACTAAAACCTGGAGCTGTCTTTCCAAAGGTTCCAGTCATTCATCAAGGAGAAGGCTCTTCACCGAAGTTCATACATTAGTTCCAGAAGCCCATGAAGCCTTCGGAATTTTGTGCATATTTTTCTGGGGAAAAGGGCAGTAATATTCCTCACGTTCCCAGTGGGACAGGCAGCACTGGCCGAGGCCGACTCCACTGCTTTGAAGCACACACCCGGCAACCACACTTCCCCTCTTTGCCCGTGCACCTGCATCCGGGTTCTGAACAAGGTGCCAAGCAAGTGCTTTTATTGGGCTTTATGGTTTTTGTAATTGATCATATAGGAAAGAGATTTTTAAAACTACGGAAGTTCCTGAGACATCTGAGTAAGGATATACAAAAACAGAGCAGAAAAAAACCTGTAAACTTTGGTAGTCCATTGCCCAGGCTGTCCGTGGTTTTACCATCAGGTGTGACTGCAGCGTTTCAGCACAGGTCGACAACCTCGTGTTGTTCGAGACTCCAGGCTCTGGAGTCAGATGAATTCCTGCTCACATACAGGTCTGACTTCCTTGCCAAGTACGGGCTGTGCTCACCGCCCCAGCACTGCCCAGGGAGCACTGGCCTGGAGGACTGGGTGAGGGGCATTGACACTGAGCGTGGAGCACCGTCCTAGCCACTTCACGTACATTAATGTAGGGACACAATAGAGTCCTCATGTCGGAACAGTTGGTGGCAGAGCTACCCCCAATGTGGCCTAATCCTTGAAGACGTGAATGATTCATTTTTGTGCCAGAATGTCGTGATGAGTAAACCTAGCTTGGTCTACAAAGTGTTTGTAAAACATTTCTCTGTCTCGGTGACATTGGCAAATGCAGCCCACACTGTAATTGCCATGTTTGAGGCAGTGGTGTAGAGTCCTCACCACTGGTTTACTGTCGTAAAATTAAAAAAAATTAATTTAAATTCTTTATTGTTAAAAGTATTATATATGTCTCCTCCCCCACCCCTCATTGACCACTTCGTGGCCTCTCCCGCCACCCTGCCCGGCACATGCCTCACCCCCCTACTGTATGTGTCCATTGGTTAGTCTTCTATGCATGCATACAAGTCCTGTGGTTGATCTCTTACCTCTACCACCACCCTCCCCTCACCTTTCTCTGAAGTTTGACTGTCTGTTCAAAGCTTCTATGTTGCTGGATCTACTTTTGTTAATAAGTTTATGTTATTCATTATATTCCACATATGAGTGAGATCATGTGATATTTATCTTTCTCCGACTGGCTTATTTTGCTTAGCATAATGCTCTCCAGTTCCATCCCTGCTGTTGCAAATGGTAAGAGTTCTTTCTTTTTTATAGCAGCATAGTATTCCATGGTGTAGATGTACCACAGTTTTTAATCCACTCATCTGCTGATGGGAACTTAGGCTGTTTCCAAAGCTTAGCTATGGTGAATTGTGCTGCTATGAACATAGGGGTGCATATATTCTTTATGATTGGTGTTTCTGATTTCTTGGGATCCTGTTGTGATTTTGATGATGGTTCTGACTGTATGTCCTAGTCAAGTTCTCTAGTCACCTCTGCAATTATCTGGTTTAGTCAACTTTTTTTTAATACACCCCCACATTTTTGTTGAACACGCTCTATTACTTGCAATTAAGGACTCTGAGATTTTCATTTCGTTTGCTTCTCAGATATTTACAGAGCAGCTACCACATGCTAGGCCCGGGACACACAGCAGGGAGCCACATAGACATGCTCCTGCTGGCATGGAGTTCTTATGAAAATAGCCTCACCCTCTCTGCCTCCTTCCTGTGAGCTGCCGTGCAGCTGGCTAAGTGTCCCAGCTCCCTCACCCTCTCCTAGGTGCACAGCTTCATTCCATCACCATTTTGGGCCTCTCATCTGATGCTCCGTGAATTAATCAAGTATCTGTGAGAAATGTTACGTAGTAAGCGCTAGAAACTCAATCAAGTTGAATTAGGTAACAGAAAAAACAAAAAGTATTGGTTCAGGAAACTGAAAATTCTAGGCTGAGGCAACTCCAGGCAGGACTGGTCAGTGGCTCTGTGTGTGTGCGCCATAGCACAGCACCACAGAGAGCTTAGGCAGCAGGCTGGCAGTCCAAGATCAAGGTGTGGGCAGGGTCGATGCCGCTGAGCTGAGGGAGAAACTGTTTCTGCCTCTCTCCTGGCTTCTGCTGGTTTGCCGGCTATCTTTGGCATTTCCTGGGATAAATAGGCTTACATATTAGGTAGCAGAGAACAGATAGGATGCGGCTGGTCACAAAGGAGACATTTAGTCTTTCTATGATAGGAAGCTCCTGAGTGAGGAATGGCTCTCCCCAGCAAATTCCAAGTCTCTCAAAAGTCTCATTAAAGATAAGCAGTAGCTGAGAACGGTTTGGTTCAATGGATAGAGCATCGGCTTGGGGACTGAAGGGTCCCGGGTTCGATTCCGGTCAAGGGCATGTACCTTGGTTGCGGGCATATCCCCAGTAGGGGGTGTGCAAGAGGCAGCTGGTCGATGACTCTCTCTCATCGATGTTTCTAACTCTATATCTCTCTCCCTTCCTCTCTGTACAAAATCAATAAAATAAAAATAAAAAAAATTTAAAAAAGATGAAATTTATTATAAAAAAAACAAAAAAGATAAGCAGTAATTTGGGAAGGTGTACTTAAGTGTCAGGCCCCTGAGTACCCACATCTCTCCACTATAGCATTTATACCCACATTTCCACTTCCAGCCAGATTTTCTAGGAGCTCACTCGTTCAAGTGACAAGGCTCTCAGAGAGCCTTGGGCACTTATTAATATTCATCATTACTTCTAAATGAAGACCAAAATGAGATAATGTCAGGCTTATGAAAATGCATTATGAAAAGTCACTAAGTATTGCTATGCAGAGGATGGCACTTCGAGCTTTAAAGATGCACTGGTACATCTTGGTCTGCCTCCCATCACACTGTAGTAACCCAAAGAGGGAGGGGATTTGCATTGGGCTCATATGTTAATGAAGCACAGATGATACACTGGGCACAAACATTACTTGTAAGCCTTTTGAAGCAGCAGAATAGACTTGGTTCTGATCCAAGCTCAAGCCCCTTTCACTCCCTGGACAGGTAACTGAACTGCTCCCAGAATCAGTTTCCTCATCTACAATATAATTCTAAATAATAAAAGAGTAATATGCAGATTGACCATCACTCCAACACACAAGATGGCTGCACCCATGTGGTCAAAGATTCTGCCACCATGTGGACATAAGATGGCCACCACAAGATGGCCAGCAGTGGAGGGCAGTTGGAAGGGACCAGACCTGCAAGGGAGAGCAGTTGTGGGTGATCAGGTAAGCAAGGGAGGGCAGTCGGACATCCCTCAAGGGGTCCCAGATTGGAGAGGGTGCAGGCTGAGGGACACCACCTACCCCCCTGGCCCCCTGGAGCCTCTAGCATAGAAATAAATGAACCTGGCTTATAAAGTAGTTTTGAGGATTACGTAGGTTAACCTATGACCTTATATGGTTTAGAACCTATCTATAGACAGCACTTAGCAAAATGGCAGCCTTTGCAAAGTTACACACACACACACATACACACACACACACACCTTTGATCTTGAATAATCAGAAAAACATGAGTGCCCTTGATCCTTTTGCTTGAACATGGTGTTTAGATAAACGGAATCTTTGACAAACCACACCTGGATATATTTTTCATCTTGAGAGAGACACTGATCAAGTTGCAAAAGAAGTTGTTTCATCGTGTGTTTATTGTTGTGTAAGACTGAATCACACCTCTGTGTGATTGTGTTGGAAAGCCATCCATGCATACATATAACACAAAGTCTTTTCAGGAAAAAATGAGCAAATATTCTGGCATCTTCCATCGAGCCTGAGAAAAGTGTTGAGATGATATATGAGCATAACTGACTAGGAATGGTGGACATTTTTGCAGCCAGAGGAGGGACATGGAGGGAGTCGGCAGATGGTGGCACCCTGTAAGTGACAGTCCTTGCTTCCTGTGACACGCTGCTCTAATATAATCCAGGGGATGCCTTGGAACCTAGTAAATCAAAAGTGTATTAGAATCTTACTGATAAATAAAAAAAAAATCAAATCAGTCTTCTCCTGAAACCTACTTATAGTTATAGACTATTATCTGAAATTTTAGAATATATTGAGGCAAAATTGCCAACCAAAAGCAGAGTGTTAAAGTTGAAAAGATCTCAGACTTCTGTATTTACTTGAAGTCTAATGTCATCAGATTCTATGTAAATGAAACAAATGGTATTATGGCAGACAGAACTCAAAGGCATTTTATATTGTTGTTGGTTTTTTTTTTTCTTTTTCTTTTTTTTCTGAAGGAACCCTTCCTCATTCTCTAGGATCTGATGAGGGTTTTCTTTGTGGTCGCCTTCATTGTGGAAGGAGTGAAAGTGGTAAGTGGAGAGAGGGGAACGATGCTGAGAAGTTCACTCCCTGCCCATAAAACATGAAAGCTTAGAGGTGTCTGCCCCTTTTGTACCAGATAATTGGGCCTATTATCCTGATGATAACTGATCTTCTTAGACCTCTTTCTAGTCCGATAATTTTGGAATTCCAAGGATACAGTCTCTCTCTGGTTATTAAAGTAGTTAAGGATCACGCTAAGGCAACAGTGAGGTATAGCCAGCACTATCCAATCAGTTCTCTGCTCAGCTCAGGCATTGGGAGCCTGGCATGTTTAACCAAAGGAAATGCCAGTGGATGAGTGGAAAGACGGTTGACTGGTTCCACACAGAGACATCAACAGGGCGGCTTTCTCTGATAATAATCTATAAGGTGTCGGGATTACAGGTGTCTCTCAATGACTTTGACTTATTAAAGTCATGAAAATTGTTAAAAACTAATACATTTTTTAAATGCTGGCAAGTAACATAGGAGGAAAGCCTTCAAGGAAGCATGGAATGAGAATGAAAAACTTAAGTTGAAGAATGATACGTTAAGATGTTTATATACCTGTTTAAAGACATTCAGAGCAACACATTCATATAATTGATGGCTACATACATTTGTGGCTGAAGGATACATTCCAAGTTCATAGCAGTAGTCACCCATGCGGCATGGAGGGAGCAGATGGGAAAATGGGGCTTGCAAGGGATAGAAAGGCAATTTCAAATTTATCCTCAACTTTTGTCATGTATTTGATAGAAAGGATTTGAGGAAAAGTTGACTAAATGTTAACATGTGTTCATTTTGGTTGCCAAGGATGCATGCATTTGCTATATTTTTCTCCGTTAAGCTTTGAAAAGGAATTATGATGATCTATACAAATCCAACCCAGCAATAACCCACATCACCAGTTTAATGTATAACCCTCCAACTGTTTTTTTCTACTTTAGTATTTTTTTAATCCTCACCTGAGGATATTTTTCCATTGATTTTTTTAGAGAGAGTGAAAGAGAGAGGGAAAGAGAGAGAGAAATATCAATGTGAGAGAAACACATCGATTGATTGTCTCCTGCATTCACCCTGACCAGGGCACAGGCCAGAGAGGAGCCTGCAACCAGGGTACCTGCCCTTGACCGGAATCAAACCCAGGATCCTTTGGTCCATAGATCTATACTATCCACTGAGCCAAACCAGCTAGGCTTCCATAGTATTTATTGAATTGAAATTTAACTCTTGATCTTGCTGTCTTTAGAAGCCCAGAACTTCAGTTGTGGCTCAGTGGTTGAGCACCGACATATCCCAGGTCAGGACTCATGCCCGGGTTGTGGGTTCGAACCTTAGTAGGGGGCATGCTGAAGGCAGCTGGTCAATGATTCTCTCTCATCATTGATGTTTCTATCTCTCTCTCCCTCTCCCTTCCTCTGTGAAATTAATAAAAATAAAATTTAAAAATATATATTAATTTCTTTTCCAGAAAATGTGAAATTAGCACTATGAATAAATATGGGCTGTGACTTATTTCACAATCACACAGTCACACAGTCAAGTCACACCTTGAAGAATGTTTGTTCTTGCCCCACATGGCTGAACACTCAATCCAGAACTTTTACTGGAAATAAATCAAGTTCAACCATATTTTTGTCTTTCCTCCACCATCTCCCTATAAAAACTATAATATAAGCTTTATTCAATCTTCCTTAGAACTTTTGGTTACTAGGATAGTTTTTTTTTTCTTATTATTATGATTACAAATAGCCTTTATTAACTTTGCAAACTGAACCTACAGTTTGGAATCTTGTGCATGGCTGCAACTTGGTATTATTCAGTATTATTTTTATTAGTCTGTATGTTGGGAGACAAAAGAACATTGTAATAAATGCTCGTGAAGTTTGCCAGATCGATGCATGCTTAGAGTGTCTTTGTGCAACAAGCAATGTCGTGAACATATGGCTCCCAAGCTCTGAAGCCTGATCCTGTTAGATAGATTGATGCTGGCAATTTGTCATGTGTTGCTGGGACTAGAGAGATGAGTTGTGAAACCCTTTCATGGTTTCTGGCAAAAAAACCTTCCTGGCCTTTCTTGCCTTGCCCTTGGACTAATCAGCGCCTCTGTGAAGTAGGGTTCAAGGATGAAGGTCACTATGAAACTTTTTGGCTAAACTTTCAGGAGCAGACCGGGAGGGCAGACCTCAGCAGAAAACACTACAATTTATTTTCCTCCAAGGATTTAAAAAAACAACCCTTCAGTTTTGCATGCTAAAAATCTTTCTCTGTTTCCCTTCTCTCCCCACTCCCACCCCATGGGAAGCAAGAATAACATTTCTAATGGCTGGGAGGGTTTGGGGGTTGGGAAAGCATGCTGCAAAGCCCTGGAAGTGATTTGAGAACTCTTGAGACCTCAGACCCCAAAGTGCAAGAAACTGTAATAGGAATGCGTGGCCAGAGGGGGAGAAGGGACAGGCCTTTCCCTTCCTCAGAATGCTCTCAAGCACGGGGAGGGAATGCTCATTCCTTTGGACTTGGCATGAATGGAGAGCAGTTATCTGGACAGGTTTCAGAGGTGAGGGATTTTGCTGCAGCAGCTGCTGTTAAGCTGATTGGACATTAGAAAACCCTCTTTTGGGGGGAGGGGGAGTAGACAAACTTCTTATTTTTTGGAATATGTGTTTGTTACATGTCTATTATGAACTGAATTGTGCCTCTCCCTCCCTCAATTCATATGTTGAAATCCCAATCCTAATGTGATGTATTTTGGGATAGGGCCATGAAGGAAGTGGCTGAGGTTAAACGAGGTCATAAGGGTGGGGCCCTAATCCGACTGGATTTGTGTTCTTTAAGAAGAGCAAGAGACATCAGGAGTACGTGTGTGCAGAGAAAGAGCCTTGTGAGGTCACAGTGGGAAGTCAGCCATCTGTTAGCCAGGAAGACAGTCTTCACCAGAAACCAAGCCTGTGGGCACCTGGACCTCAAACTTCTAGCCCTGAGAACAGTGAGAAAATAAATGTCTGCTATTTAAGGCTGCAGTGTTCTGTTATGGTAGCCCAAGCGACTGGGAGAATGTTGTTTAACGCTGAGAGGAAGATTACAAATAAAGCATATGTGTAAAGGCACTGGACACATATTCAGAGTGGCTAAGGAAAAGGCTATTAGACTCCAGCAAGCCTTGCTCAAGTCCAAATTGACCACTTACTAGCTGTGTGACCTGCCTCAAGTTACCAAACCTCTATAGAGGGGTGGACAAAGTAGGTTTACAGTTGTTCATATGAAAAATAATACAAAAATTAAACAATAATAATAAAGAAAGAGAAATTCTGTTTTAGGTACTCACAACTGTAAACCTACTTTGCCCACCCCTGTATGTTTCTTCATCCAGACAACAGGAATAATAGTTTATATCCCCAAGATTGTTGTGAGAATGAATGCTTGGATGTGGGAAGAAAACGTCATGGTGGCTGGTAAACAGCACTCCACAAAAGACTCTCTCTCACAGGGATGCTGGGCCTCACTGCTTAGAGTATTTTCAGTTCACAAAGCACTTCCACAACCATCATTTCACTTGATTTGTATAACCATCTTATGAGATTAGTTGGGAAGGAAATATTACACCCACTCAAGGGAAGAAGAAACCAAAATCCAGAGAGGCCAAGAAACTTGCCCACGCTCAAATTTCTTTAAATCAAATAAATCAAGCAGAGTCAGGCTCAGAATGAAGGTCCCTGACTCCAAGTCTAGTGCTTTCCCCATCATTCTCTCCCTTCCTGTCTTCTTTTTTTTTCTTCTTCACCAAACCTGTGTCAAGTTTCTATCATGTTCTTTTCCCTGGACCTCTGGTTTCTTTTTATTTTATTTTATTTGTTTTGACTTGGATGCTATGTATGTGTGTGCCTGCATGTGTGTGCATGTGTGCGCACTTTCCTGTGTGCCCACACTCATGAGTCTGGTGCCGGGTCCCTCCCACTGAGGATGACCCTCTGCCTTGTGTTTCTTTTCCTTACCTGCCAGTTTCTTTAGCTCAAGAAGTCAGCATTCTGCTTTCAATGACATATTATAAATAGAGCCTTAACAGCAACTGTCTTTCTCATCTGAAAACTGGCAACAACCACAGGCAACCAGAGCAAAAAGAAAGAGACAAGGGTCAGTGGTGGGGTAGATAATTGATATCTTTAAATGATGCGAGAGCAGAGACTCTCAGAAGAGAGGTGCGAGGCGAGCTGAAGTGACAGCGGAGAGCTGGCTGAGCTCTTCTAGGGAGTGAGTGGTAGGGGGTTGGAAAAAGCAGACATTACAATTTTTATATTTGGAAAAATGTCAAAATTCTCTTCTATTCTCAGAGTACAAACCACAGAAATTAAAGCCCTGCGGAATTCCCTTGACCCTAGAAGCTGTGCAGGAGTTGAAGTGGGTTCCAATGGAACAGGAGGTGCATTCTGAATTGTGAGGTGAGATCATACCTGCATTTTGGGCCTCTTGGGACATGAATTTTAAAAGCTGAGAAACACTATTCTGTAACTTGCATGAAAATCAGGACCTAACAAGTTGAAAGCATGAATACCAGAAAGGTTCCCACAGCACTTGAAAAGACCATTAAATCCAACTGCCCTGCCCAGCCAGTGTGGCCCAGTGGTTGAGCATCTACCTATGAACCAGGAGGTCATGGTTCAATTCCCAGTCAGGGCGCATGCCCTGGTTGTGGTCACCATCCCCATTGGGGGATGTGCATTAGGGCAGCCAATCAATGATTTTCTCTTCTCATTGATGTTTCTATTTATTTCTCCCTCTCCCTTCCTCTCTAAAATCAATGAAATATATATTTTTAAAAATCCAACTGCCCTGTGAGGTAAGTGACACACAGAGAGAATTCACTGCACTGTATGAGCATAATGGTTAGAGCTGGATGTGCTTGGCACAGTTAGAGAATAAAAGGAGTCTTTAAGAGGCTGTGACCAGTCCCAGGACCTGGTTCAACAGGCCTGAAGCGAGAGACTGGGAGAGCTGCAGGAGCACAAAAGTAGACTCCTCCTGCTATTACAGGTGATCTAAGAGTCCACAGTTCTTCTGATAGAACCTTAACCTTACCCTAACTCTGTCATGTACATCATTCCACCCTGACCATGATCCTGACCATTACCCTAATAAACATATGACAGAGACCCTATCCCTGACATCATCCTAACATGAACACAACTCAATTATAATCCTGACCATCACCCTATTACAATGGCCTGAACCTCGGATTCACCCCTGAACCTCAGCTCAGTATTGACACCCATCCTTATTCTAGTTCTGATCTTCACCCTTACCATGACCCTGACGATGACAAAGGCCCTGGCATTTCATGGTGACCATCAACTAATTCTATATTTACCCTAAACATGAACCTTTTTTTTTTTTTTTAATCATATCATGTCTTTATCTTTACTTTAAACTAACCCTCAACCTGGTCTTTAGACTGAATTTCACCTTAAATCTGCCCATCACACTGACTCTAACTATGACAATGTTATTGACCTTCACCATGTCCATAAACTGTATCCAGAGCCTAACTATTAACCTCACAATGAGCCTGACTCTGAATCTCACACATACCCTTATATTCACCATGACTTTTACCTGCCTCTTACCATGACTTAGACCCTCAAGTTTACCTTTACACTATGCCTAAACTTGAACAGGTATTTTACTTTGACCCTCTTAAGAGCCCCACCCTGAACTTGACCCCAACTTGATCCTTAACCTGAACATGACTTTCAACTTCACTTTCACCTGACAGTGACACTCACTCTAACCCTAAACCTGACTCTGAATCCAAGGCCTACCTTACTTGCCTGACTCTTAAGTTGACTCTGATCATGACCCTCTCCCTAAACTTCACCCTTATTCTCACCATGAGCCAAACCAGCTAGGGCACAATAAGAAATTTTAGATGTTTTTTGACCCTTAACCATACATGTTCTTGAGTTAACAAAATATGCAAATATCTTTGGATAGTAATACATACATGTTTGTATTTGCCTGATCAAAGCTTTAATTAATATGAGATAAATGCTCATAAGATATTAACTGGGCAGTTTTTAACTTTCTGTCATTAGGTGTCTGTTATATCTAGAGAAAAAATTAAAGATAGTATTTGGTGCAGATAGTTAATTACAAGCATTGCAGAGAGATACAGGGATATGATTTTGTTTGTTTATTTATAAAAGTAATACAGTTCATTCACATAATAAATTAAAGATGATCTATTGTTTTATTTAGTATACTAACAACTATATTTTAAAGCTATAGTTTAAATCTTTTATAGCTATAAAACCATATATATCCTTCATCACAATTTGTTACATATATACCAAAAGAGTTAAATTAGGATTTAAAATTAGAATTGGGGGGAGGAGGATCCAAGATGGCTGCTCAGGTAGACACCTAACCGCAGCAGCTCACAACAATTTCAATGGAATACAACTAAAATGTAGAGTGGACATTACCCAGACCTACAGGTAGTCGACTGACTGAAAACTCTACAATAGGAAGGTGGGAGAAAACCAGAAGGAAAATCAGAGGAGCTGAAAAAAAAAGCCTAAGGTACTGAGACATGCTGCGCGCTCGCACGTACGCGCGCACCGAGAGGTCGCAGCCGGAGAGGAGGAGAGGGCTGGATGCTGCCTGGCGTTGTTCCCTAGCAGGAAGGAAATAAAACCCCCAGCCTGGGCTGAACCCCCGAACCGGCAGCGCTGAGCCCCATTATGGGCCAGATTCTGGGGACCCAGGCTCCGGCAGGGGGAGACGGGGCTGGGAGGCTGAATCCCAGGGGAAAAACGAAAAGCGGGGACCCCTGGAGTCGCGCGCTTTGTGCACAGAGAACTGAATGTTGACTCTGATGCTGGATTACCCTAGCCAGAAGAAACAAAGCCTCTGGCGGCACTGAGCCTCAGACCGGACCGCCCCAAACTCCTGGTCTGGGCCAGTCCCTGGGGACCCAGGCTGGGCAGGGGGAGACAGGGCTGTGAGGTGGAGTCCTGGGAGCACGGCGAAAGGCCGAGCCCCCGGAATCGCGCACACTGTGCGCAGAGGACAGTCTGTTGACTCTGATCCTGGACTCCCCTAGCGGGAGAGAGAAAGAAAGCTCCAGACTGGAGGATCGTGACGAGGAGCAGGAGCCCCCGCTGGACACCGGCCAGCCGGGCGCCAGCAAGGAGCCGGGCGACAGGGCCCGGGGGGGGGGGGGGGGGGGGTGGTGCCCCTGAGCCGTCGACCGCTGAGCGCAGGCAACGGAGCCAAGGACCGGGGATGCTTCCTGGGCGGCGCCAACCCTGGCCACAGGCTGAAGCAGCGCAGGAGCCCACGGAGAACAAAGGGGTGCCACAGGCCAACCTGCTGAGATTCCAGGACGGGGAGGAAGAAACCATAGAAGTTCTCAATGTGAAGAAATCAAGTGAGAGCAAATGATAGTAAAATTACTTAAGAAAGAATGCAAAGAATATCTTGAAAAATCAAAGACTAAGTCAAAACTCAACTCACCAGCCAACATTGCAACATAAATGCTTTTTTAAAGAAAGAAAGAAAGAAAGAAAGAAAGAAAGAAAGAAAGAAAGAAAGAAAGAAAGAAAGAAAAAGGGACAGAATGTTGGAAAAGCGGCGACCAGACCTAGAGTGTCCAGGCACAAGGCAGTGGCAGCCGGGCCTGGAGCAGCAGTGGCCAGGCCCCAGAGCAGCAGCAGCCAGAACCAGAGCATCAACGGCCAGCACTGGAGCAGCCAGACCTGGGGCAGGGGCAGCCAGGCTTGAGGCAGAGGCGGCCAAGCCCAGCGTGGCCAGTCCAGGAACACCCAGACCCGGAGTGGCCTGGCCCGGAGAAGCCGGGCCCAGAGCAGCCGGGTTGGGAGCAGCCAGGCCCAGAACAGCAGAAGCCA
The DNA here is from genome assembly GCF_014108245.1 of Pipistrellus kuhlii. NCBI lineage: Eukaryota > Metazoa > Chordata > Mammalia > Chiroptera > Vespertilionidae > Pipistrellus > Pipistrellus kuhlii. The sequence goes on along the minus strand of NW_023425416.1, from coordinate 4,867,033 downwards.
AGCCCAAAGCATCCAGCCCGGGTGCGGCCAGGCTCGGAGCAGCCGGGCCCGGGGCAACCGGGCCCAGAGCAGCCAGGTCTGGTGTGGCCAGGCCCGGAGCAGTGGCTGCCAGGCTGGGAGCAGCCAGGCTAGGAGCAGCGGCTGCCAGGCTGGGAGCAGCCAGGCCCGGAGCGGCCGGGCCCGGAGCAACCGGGCCCAGAGCAGCTGGGTCGGGTGTGGCCAGGCCTGTAGCAACAACAGTCAAGTCCAGAGCAACTAGGTCGGGAGCGCCAGTGACCAGACCCGGAGTAGCAACTGCCAGGCTGGGAGCGGCCAGGCCCGGAGCAGCCGGGTCCGGTGTGGCCAGGCCCGGAGCAGCGGCTGCCAGGCTGGGTGTGGCCAGGCCCGAAGCAGCGGCTGCCAGGCTGGGTGTGGCCAGGCCCGAAGCAGCAGCTGTCAGGCTGGGAGCAGCCAGGCCCCGAGCGGCCGGGCCTGGAGCAATTGGGCCCAGAGCAGCCGAGTCGGGTGTGGCCAGGCCTGTAGCAGCAACAGCCAAGTCCAGAGCAACTGGGTCAGGAGCGGCAGTGACCAGACACGGAGCAGCTGGTTGTGGAACGAACCAGAGCAACAGAGGCCAGGCCTGGAGCAGCCTGGCCCAAAACAGCTCGCTCCTCTCCTGCTCCTGCCCCACGGCTGCCTCTCAGACATGGCTGGAAACTTTTGCGGGAACTTGAGGGTCTGCTGAATCAAGTGATGAAGGCTTAGATCTGGATGTGTTGAGTTAGTATAGTGCTGGGGTGTTGATCTGTGAGTACCTTGGGTGGGGCCTGGATGAGGCTGGTTGTCCTATTAGGAAATGTCTTTTGTGTGAAGTGTATCATTGGGCATGTGGAGGTATTATTGATATGAGAAAATGCTAAGTAACAGATTTGCTATCTGAAAAGGGATTTACTATCGGGGAAAGGGAGGGAGGAAGAGATTGAACATAATCTGTGCACCAATGGATGAGGATGAGGGGGCAGAGGGTGGGGTGGGAACCTGGTGGAGGGGGGAAGAAACGAGGAACCTGTGTAATAATATGAACAATAAAGATTGATTAAAAAATTTTTTTTAAAAATAAAAATAAAAATAAAATAAAATTAGAATTGGGGCCATTTGTGTAAAATGACTTATTATTTTATATCCAGGTAAACAGAAGTTCCTTTTTGTCACAGTTAGCAGTTGGTTAACTATAAATGCTATGCTTTTGCATACTATTCAACCATATTCTTATTCCAAGGATAGCCTTGACCTAATTTTTGTTGTTTAGTGTAAAAAATGCTATCACCGAGTTAAATTCACACTTTAGACATAGACAACTTCCAGAAATTAAATCAGTCAGGTGAGTAGCATAATTGTCCTCATACATATTGGTCAACTAATAAAAAAAATAAGTGCAAATATTTTTACTGATAGTAAATGTGCTTTGGGAGTAGTCCACAAATTCAGAATCATTTAGAATCATTTGAACAATCTATACAAAGTAGACAGCACATTAAAGGAGTTTTATTTTTAAAAAATATTTTTATTGATTTCAGAGAGAAAAGGAGAGAGAGGAATTAATGATGACAGAATTGTTGATTGGCTGCCTCCTGCACACTCCTTTACTGGGGATTGAGCCCATAATCGGCATGTGCCCTTGGCTGGAATTGAACCTGGGACTTTTCAGTCTGCAAGCCAACACTTTATCCACTGAGCCAAACCAGTGAGGGCACATTAAAGAAGTTTTAGATGTTTTGCTATAACCTAAGAACATCTACACTAATAAAAGAGAAAAATACTAATTGATCATACCTTGCTACGCCCACAGCCAATCAGGAGTGATATGCAAATTAACCCAGCAAAGATGGCAGGTAAATTTGCATATGCAGGCATGGGGAGGCAGAGGCCCTGTGTGGGCTGATCGAGTTGGGGACATGGGCAGGCAGCAGGGGCAGCGGGGGCAGCGGGGGCAGCGCCTGAAGCCACCAGTTGATCCCAGGTGAGATGGGGACCCAGGCAGGCAGCGTCAGGCGGCTTGGACTGGTCCAAGCCACCCTGCGATCCCCGGTTGAAGAGCCTAGGTCCAAGCTGTCCTGTGACCATGGGGCAAACAGGCCAAGCAGAGCCGCCCCACAATCATGCTGCGAAGAGCCCAGGTCCAAGCCGCTCCCTGATTACGGAGCTAAGAGCCTGGGTCCAAGCCACCCTGCGATCATGGGGTGAACAGGCCAGGCTGAGCTGACCCACGATCATGGGGAGAACAGAACAGGCCAGGCCAAGCTGACCTGCATCCACTGGTCAACAGGCCAGGCTGAGCTGACCTGGGATCATGGAGTGAATAGGCCAGGCAGAGCCTGGCCAAGCTGCCCTGCAATCCCATGCGAAGAAGCCGCTCTGCTGACCAGCCTGCACTATGGACCTATTCCAGGTCTAGCCTGCAGCCATGGGAAGTCTCCCTCTCCCCAGAGTTAGGAGCACCAGCCCAGGTCTACCCAGCGGCCTGGTCCTGACTGCGGGGGTGAGTTCCTGCAGGCTGGGGTTTGATTCTTGTGCATTAGCAGTAGGAGACCATTGCCTTTGTTATTGCTGTGTGTCCGAGTTTTAATTGGACAAATGCCTGGCGGTCCAGTGGCCAGCTTAGAAAAATCTTTTAGGAGGAGAATTCTATCTTGGTTTCCTCAAATTCTCTCAGCCCCTACTCACCCCTCTGTAAAAGTGAGTAGGGGCTGAAGGAATTTGAGGAAACAGTGAGGCCCTTAAATAAAAATCAGCTGCTACATGAGTATGGCATCCTTTCCTATTTAAAGGAAGCTGTGTTCCATGCGTACTATGCTATATCTGAGGCACAGGACAAGGGAGGCCCTAAGTACTATGCTTTGATATTTGAATCATTTTTTATTGTTCAACGTAATTTATTTCTGTATGCCTCGGTTTTTTAATAGCTAACTTACTAGAATAATACAACTTGCTATAAAATATTACTAGAAGATCAAATGATTGGTGACATTTATTGTTATTTTCTATAAATGAACACAATCTCTGGTATGCTAAAGTGATAGATATTACAGAAATATTCAGGTGGAGAGACCTACAGGTTTGGTTACAAGTGAGGTTTACTATCACAAGCCAAATTTATTGCTTGAGAAAAGCAGGAGCCAACTAGAAACTGAACCAAATATAAGCCCTTGAAGGGAAAATGTAAATTGGATAAGCTTTGCTATTACAAGAGCATGAAGAAAAAATTCAGATGCAAGAATGAAAGCCACATTGTATCTACTCTAAGTAGCTGTTAAAGAAAAAAAAAATGGTATACTATGAAAATACTTAATACAGATTGTAAAGACATTTGTTCAAAGAGGATTTCCTAGAGTAGGTGATATTTCAGTTAATTTTTTTAAATGTGAAGAGGTTAGCTAGATAAGAAAAAGGTGTAGGGAATTTGAGGAAACCCACCCAAATTGCAGAGGGTGCAAGCAGAGCTGGGCTAACCCCCACTCCATGCACAAATTTTGTGCACCGGGCCTCTAGTAGCTATAATAAAAATAAAAGTTATTTGACCTAGAATCTCAAAGTAATGCTTTGGCTATGTTAAACAAACCATGTTAACTTAGTCTTAGATAAATACTCTTAAAATTACACAGATGAGGAAAGTCTTAGAGAAATTCAAAGAGGCTGTTATTAACTGTCAGAAACACATCTCTAAAATTATTTTAACAAAAATTCTTCATTTAGCCATGAAGCAAAGATAAACCAGCAACAATATTAAACCAACACTGCTGGTGGCCTAATTTTAAATGTGCATGCCAAGAATGTTTTCCAAGCAAGCCTTATCTGCCAAGCACACAATACTGCTAAAATGGTCAAAGTGGGTCATAGATGGGAACCACGAGCTCTAGGGATTTTACTGTTTGGTTTTAGCTTTCTCTTTTATTTATTTATTTTTTAAAATATTATTATTGATTTCCCAGAGGAAGGAAGAGGGAGAAATAGAAACATCAATGATGAGAGAGAATCATTGATTGGCTGCCTCCTGCACTCCAACCAACTGGGGAGTGAGCATACAACCCGGGCATGTGCCCTTGACCAAAATTGAACCTGGGACCCTTTAATCCACAGAACAATGCTCTACCCACTGAGCAAAAATGGCTAGTGCTCCTTTTTATTTTTTAATATTACATTTAAAAGGGTGACATTGGTTAATAGAATCATATAGGTTTCAGGTGTGGATTTCTGTTACAAGATTTGGATATTACATAGTGTCCTCACCACCCAAAGTCACATCATTTTCCATCATCATATATTAGGCCCCCTTTAACCCTCACAGCCCCAACTCCTTCCCTCTGGCAGCCACCACATTGCTGTTTGTATCCATGAGTCTTAGTTTTATATCTCATATGTGAGTGAAATCATAGTTCTTAGCATTTTTTGCCTGACTTATTTCACTTAGTGTAATATTCTCAAGGTCCATTCATGCTGTGATAAATGGTAGTATTTTATCTTTACTATGGCTGAGTAGTATTCCATTGTGTATATGTATCACATCTTCTTTATCCAATTCTCTATTGAATGACATATTGGTTGTCTCCATGTCTTTGCCAACATGAAAAATGCTGCCATTGGGATGCATATACCTTTGTGAATACATGCTTTCAAGCTTTTCAGAGAGGGATTGCTGGGTTATATGGTAGCTCTATTCTTAATTTTTTGAGGAATCGCCAGCCTGTTTTGTGTTTTTAAATATTTTTATTGATTTCAGAGAGGAAGGGAGAGAGAGAGAGAGAAACATTAATGATGAGAGAAAATCATTGTTTGACTGCCTCCTGCACGCTCCATACAGGGGATCAAGCCCACAACTCGAGCATGTGCCCTGACCAGGAATTGAACCCTCATCTCCTGGTTCATAGGTTGACACTCAACCACTGAACCATGCGGGCCGGGCCAGACTTTTCCATAGTGGCTATACCAGTCTAACATTCCCACCAGCAGTGAATGAGGGTTTCCTTTTCTCCACAACCTACCCAACACATGTTATTACTTGTTTAGTTGATAATGGCCATTCTAACAGATGTGAGATGGCATCTCATTGTAATTTTGATTTCCCTAATTGCTAGTGAGGTTGAACATCTTTTCAGAGATCTGTTGGCTGTTTGCATGTCTTCTTGGGAGGGGTGTCTGTTCCGATTCCCTGCCCATGTTTTAATTGGGCTGCTTATTAGGTGCTTAGTTTTATGAGCTCTTTATATATTTTGGATATTAAAACTTATTGGAGCTATTGTTTGCAAATGTCATCTCCCATTTGGTTGGCTGGCTCTGTTTTGTTGTCAGTTTCTCTTGCTGTGCAGAAGCTTTTTAGTGTGATATAGTCCCATTCAATTTTGCCTTTATTTCCTTTGCCTTTGGAGTGAGAACTCTCTATGACAAAGGTCCACAAGTTTAGTACCTATGCTTTCTTATATGTAATTTATTGTTTCCCATCTTACATTTAGGCCTTTTGTTCCATTTTGAGTTAATTTCTGTACATGAGGACAAATTATAATCCAGTTTCATTCTTTTGTAAGTGTCTTTCCAATTTTCCCAGCGACAATGATTGAAGAGGCTTTTTTTATTCAATTGTGTGTTTCTGTTCTTTTGTTTAACATTATCAGTCCACATACAAATAGTTTTATATCTAGGCTCTAAATTATTTTCCATTGATTTATGTGTCTGTTTTTCTACCAATACCATGCTATGTTTTTTAAAAATCATTTTTTATTTTTCAGTTATAGTTGACAAACATTATTATATTAGTTTCAGGTATTCACTCCAGTGATTGGATATTATAAAACTTATGTGATCATCCCCCAAATTCTCATACCCATATAAGAGCATACATAGTTATTAGAATATTATTGATTATATTCCCTGTGCTGTATTTACACACTCATAATTAATAATTTATACTTCTAAATCTCTTCACCTTTTCCACCCATTTTTCAACCCCCTCCCATCTGGCAACCATCAAAATTTTCTCTGAATCTATGAGTCTGTTTCTGTTCTGCTTATTTTTTAAATTCAATTGTTGATAGCTATATATTTATTGACATTTTGTTGCTTCTTCTTCTTCTTCTTCTTCTTCTTCTTCTTCTTCTTCTTCTTCTTCTCTTTTCTTCTTCTTCTTCTTCTCCCCCTCCTCCTCCTCATCCCCTCCTCCTCCTCCTCCTCCTCCTCCTTCTCCTCTTCCTTCTCCTTCTTTGAAGATCCTTTAGCATTTTATGTAATACTGGTATGGTGGTAATGAACTCATTTAGATTTTTCTTGTCTGGGAAACTCTTTATCTTATTTTCAATTTTAAATGAGAGTTTTGCTGAGTAGAGTAATCTTGGTTGTAAGTCCTTGCTTTTCACCACTCTGATTATTTCTTGCCACTTCCTTCTGGCTTGCAAAGTTTCTGTTGGGAAATTAGCTGACAGTCTATGGGCACCCTCTTGTAGGTAACTAACTGCTTTTCTCTTGTTGCTTTACGATTCTTTCTGTGTCTTTAATCTTTGTATTTTAATTATGGTGTGTCTTGATGTAGGCCTCTTTGGATTTATCCTGTTTGGATTCATCCTCTTTGCACTTCCTGGTTTTGTATGTCTATTTCTTTCACCAGGCAAGGGACTTTTTCTGTCATTTTTAGAAATAGGTTTTCAACTTTTTGCTCTCTCTCTTCTCCTTCTGATACCCTCATGATATGAATGTTGGTACACTTGAAGTTGTCCGAGAGGCTCCTTACTCTATCCTCACTCTTTTGGATTAACTTTTTATTTTGCTGTTTTGAGTGGGTGTTTTTTACTTCCTCATATTCCAAGTCACTGATTAGATTCTCAGCATCCTCTACTGTACCATTGATTCCCTGTAAATTATTCTTCATTTAAGTTAATGTATCCTTCATTTCTGACTAGTCCTTTTTTATGTTCTTGAAGTTCTCACTAAGTTTCTCGAGCATCCTTATAACCATTGTTTTGAACTCCGTATCTGGTAGTTTGCTTGCTTCCATTTCATTTCATTCTTTTTCTGGAGATTTTTCCTATTCTTTCATTTGTGAGTTTCTTTTTCTCCACATTGTGGCTGCTTCCCTGTGTTTGTTTCTGTTTCCCAGTTTTGCTAGAGTGACTTTGTGTTGCAGGTATCCTATAGGGCCAAGTGACTCAGCCTCTTCAGTCACCTGAGGTGGGAACTCCAAGTGTTCCCTTGTGTAGACTGTGTGCACTATCCTTTTGTAGTTGAGCCTTGATTGTTGTTGACATCACTAGGAGGGATTAACCTCAAAGCCAATCAGCTGTGAGGACTAGCTGAGACTACAGCAGAAAAGCTGCTGTGCAGGATCCAATACTATGGAGCAGGACTTGTTTTAGTTGGGGGTTTGATGTTCACTGAGTCCACCCCTTGAGTGTGTTATTCGTGGAGGTGATAGGATTGTAATCTGGCATGGTCTAAAGCTGAGCACCCAGGAGGTGCAAATTCAGCCACTGCCTGTGTCTTGCTTGGGGCCCCGGGCATGAGCTACAGAGTGATTTGTAGGTGGCTGCTATTTATATTGGGCTTGGAGGTGTCCAGGAGTGGCTAAGCTGTGGCTAGTTCCAAGTCTGGGGCCAGTTATTGAGAGGCACAGGGCATGCTGAGGCCAGCTGTTGCTTGTTTGAGAGATTTTTAGAAAAATCCAAAGCATGAGGCCAGAGAGGCCAGTTATATGGACAAGCCACTGGAAGTTGCTCAGAGGAGCCCACAGATTGGGTGGGGAAGAGTCTCAGGGAGTCACCAGGATGAAACAAACAGGGTGAGCCAGGTTAATGGAGACTCAGATATAGTGCTTGCTTACCAGCTCTGTAGCAGGGAGGGCTCAGGAAATGAACAATGGCCTCTGCCAGCACTTTTGTCTGTTATCTATCCCTCAGCTCTTGCCCTTATGCAAGACAATTTAGTTCTTCTCTGTATGTCCCTGGTTCCTTTCAAGCTTCTGCCCCATTACTCTAGCTCAGAGTGAGTGAGTCTGAGTAAGTCCATGCACTGGCCCTTTAAGAGGAACCAACTTGAACTCCAGCAGCCTTTGTATCACTCACCCACTTGTTTTTACAGCCTGAAGATACAGGCACTTTTCTTCCAAGCAATGGAACCCTGAACTGAAAGGTTGGGTGAGGGGCTGCTACCCCTCATTTCTCAGGGGGACCTCTATAGCCGAGATATTTCTCCTGATTAAAAATTGCCACACGTGGGTGTGGGACCAGCTTTTCTGAGCCTCTGCCACTCCTACCAGTTTCCATGGGGCTTCTTCTTTAATCCCCTCATTGAAGGGACTTCAGTGGAAGGACTTCCATTCAACCAAATTTCAGGTGGTTATGAATGATGGTTATTCTGTAGTTTATTTGAATTTTTATGTGGTTGTGGGAGGAAACTACTGCATTTACATATTCACCATCTTGACTGAAAGCCCTACCCTGCTGTTTTAATTATTGTAGCTTTGAAGTCAGGCTTCATTCTTTTTTTCTCAGGATTGCTTTGGCTATTTGGGGGTCTTTTGTGGATCCATACAAATCTGATAAAAAAAATTTTTGTTCTATTTATTTAAAGAATGACACTGGGATTTTGATAGGGATTACATTATATCTGTATATTTCTTTGGATAATGTGGCCATTTTAACTATGTCAATTTTTCCAATCCATGAACATGGGATATTTTTCCATTTTGTTGTATCTTTTTCTATCTCTTTTAATAATACTTTAGAGTTTTTAGTATATAGGTCTTTCATGTTTTTTGCTAACTTTGTTTCTAGGTATTTTATTCTTTTGGTTGCAATTGCAAACAAAATATTTTTTTTCTCATGCATTTTTCTGAAATTTTGTTGTTAGCATACATCAAGGCAGTGAAATTTTGTATATTTATTTTGATTCCTGCAACTTTACTGTATTGGTTTATTGTTTCTAATAGTTTTTTAGTGGAGTCTTTAGGGTTTTCTATGTACAGAATCATGTCACCTGCAAAAAGTGACACTTTTACTTCTTTCTTCCCAATTTGGATGTCTTTTATCTCTTTCTCTTGCATTATTGCTCTGGCTAGGACTTCCAGAACTATGTTGAATAAAAGTGGTGAGAATGGGTATCCTTATCTTGTTCCCTAGGGCTCTTTAAACACCTCCAAACAGACTATTCAAATACATTTTGCATTGAATTAAAAACATGTCCAATTTATGGTGTAATTATTCTCAAGGCACATTGAAGTGTTTCCTTGCTGGAGAACTATACCTATATCTTGGGGAAAGAAAGGTAATGGAAAAATAAATACATGAATAAATAAATAAGTAAATAAAACTAAAATTAACAAAATTTTCAGAAACCCTTGAACGTCTGGCATCTGAACTACCATTGGCTTTGAAATCTGTATCCTTTCTTGGTCCTACACATTTTCTCCTTATTTTCCAAGGGTGAATGTTTATTATAAGAACATGTGGTTGGACCCTATGGTGTACCTGGGGTCCCCACCCTGCCTCCTGCACATTCCTGAAAGGAGAGAGTTGCAACAGATCTAACCTCCTTTACCCAAGACCTGGTGATGGACTGCAGGTTTTACACTTTCCAGTGTCCTTTTGGCATAGATCACCCTCCCACTGCTCCTCAATGATGCTCACAGGCAGGTGGCATGCCACTCTTGACAATGTTTGTAGAGAGGAGCCCCGGCCCCTGGACACTCTACACAGAACCTGTGGCAGTCAGGGGTCACTGGGGCTGGTAAAATTCTGCTGAAACCATCTGGACCCGGCTGAATACTACTGACCTTTGGATAAAAGCTCCCTGTCTGACTACTGGCCATGCTTGGATTTATTCCAGGTATCTTGGCAGCTAAATAGTTGTACTCAAGGGATGAGTGCAAGGCAGCCCCAGGTTGGGCGAGGATGGGGTTCCCAAAGAGATCTGTTGCATCCCCCATATCTTTTCTCAAAAGAAAGAATCACAGGAGGGCAGGTAGGTGCTCAAATAAACATGGTACTTCAACCATGTTTCCTTCGACAATGTGTGCTTGCACTGGTCAAGTCCACAGGTGAACTATGCGCAGCCCCGAACATAAGCAGTTGGTGTCTCCACCTGCTGGTGAGGTAGTCAGTATTTTGGGGGTGAATTAAAGTCTGTGGTGGCATTTTAAAATAAGAACAAGCCAGGCTGTTGTGACTCAGTCGGGTGAAAGGGTCCCATGCATCAGGAGGCTGCGTGTTCCATTCCTGAGCAGGGCACATGCTCTCTTTGTAGGCTGATTCCCAGTAGGGGTCATGCAGGAGGCACCCAAGCAGTGTTTCTCTCTCATCAATGTTTTCTATCTCTTCCTCTCCCTTCCTTTCTCTGAAAATCAATAAAAATATATTAATAAAGTACAAGAAAATGTGAGAAAATAAATTTAGGTCAGGATTATCCAAGAGAATCTTAAAAATAGTTGAAGGGCATGCAAAAACACTGAAAATTAACAATAATTTGGTGACAAAAGAAATCTCAATTGACTTGGGCATAAAATAACTCTAAGTTTTATGTAAAAGGCATAAATCCTAATATATTCCTTTGACTCATTTCTTATGTAACAAATTGTAGTAAAATATCTTTTGGATATCCTTTGATATTGATATGTTTTTATATATATAGAGTTAAGCATGCATAGACATACAAACATTTGATGGTGATAAATTAAAATTTATCTGTATTGGTTTATTGTTTCTAATAGTTTAAACATACCTTTAAAATACAATTATCTTATACTTAGACCTTTATATTTCTGAAATCCTTATATCTAGTACAATCAACATTTATATTAGTTAGTATCCTTAATTACAGTAATCAGTTCTTTCTCTGGACATAAAACATAAATATCCTATTATTTAAAAAGTTTGAAAATGGAGGGAAAAAAAAGTACCCTAATCCTGCTCACTGACTCATGGCTCCTGTGCCATATGCACATTCAACTTGTCAAAGCCATGGAGTCCAAGTCCCCCAGGAACGTATCTGTGAATGAATAATTTTGGCTCAGTACTGGTTGCATTGAAAGAGAACGCACACCTCTGGGAGCCACAGGGTGTGTGAGTAACAGGGTGTTTAACAAGTAGCTGCTATAGAATTGGGCCTTTTGTGAGGTGGTTTGGGGACAATCTGAGGAAGTGAGGTTTTGCTTAATTTGGGTTCTGTTAGAAAGTGGGGCCAATTCTATGATTGGCTACTTTGTGGATACCAAACACATCATTAGGTAATAATTTAAAGTGTTTAACTATGAATTTAAAATATTATTTGTCAGTGTGTCAAATAAAACAACATGTATCATATTGAATTTATTATGTGAGTGAACTGCAATAACAGTTTAAAATAAACATAGAAAATTGTGTAGGTAATTGTGTACCCAGTATAATCAACTATCTGCATTATTATCTTCAACTTGAAGTTTTCTTTTCCTTTCTTTTCCTGTAGACTCAAGTGACACCTAGAGGACAGAAAATTAAAAATGGTCCTGGTAATTTTTTTTTTGAGCATTATCTCATATTAAGGAAAAATGCTGGGGAGGCGAGAGGAAGACAGGAGGAGCCCGGGAGAGGGTGAGTCAGCTCTGGCAGGTGTGCAGCCTGGAAGCTGGAGAGATAAAGTGGCAGCGGAGCCTCTGCCTCTTTCCCCCCCCCCCCTCTACCCCCCTCTTGTCCACCGCCCCCCAGATTACACAGGGATCCCCCACTCAGAAAAACAGAGATGGGACGGGAACCTGTGTGACACCGGGCGCTGGGGAAGCAGTGGAGATGTGGTCTACTTTGGAAGACAAAACCGCAACATTCCAGCAAAGAGTGTCTCTGTTTCAGCACCAGGGACAGTGGCTCCGCACAAAGCCCTGGGCTGCAGAGGGCGCTGACCCGCTCGCCCAGCAGAGGCTCCAGCTCCTGGAAGGACACTGGGCAGAGAGCCCACGGCGGTGGTCTGTGCGCCTAGGGAAGAAAAGAGACCCGACTTCCTTCCCTACATCACTTCCATTTCAGGTGCACTGCAGCACCCTGCCCCCCACCTGCAGACCTGCCAGATCCGCCCTGTTCCCTGAGATCCAAGCCACAGGAGGTCGCAGGGGGATAGAAGTCTGCAGCCCTATGGCTCAGTCTGAAGGGGCAGCGGGCATGAGCAGGTGCCCAGCTGGAGCCCGGGCAGAGGGCTGCCCAGGAGCGGCCGGCTGATTTTTGTATTTGCTTTTTGGGGGTTTTGTTTTGTCTTTTGTACCCCTCCTACTCTGAGTGGCAGCAAGGGACTTCCAGGAAGCCAGATGGAGTTGAGGCAACGCTGTCTCTCACAGGTTTCTGTCTGGTGTGTGTGTGTGTGGGGGGGGACTTCTCTCCGGGAGACAGAGGGGCATGCCTGGCCCCTCAGGGGCATTACAAGGAAGCACACTGGAGCTCCCCAGGGAGCACAGCCAGCACAGCCCTGGGATGAGGAAGCGCTTCCCCCCTGGCCCCCTTCCTGCAGACACTACCGCCAACACAGGTCTGCTTAACACCCGGCCAGGCCCCAGGTATCCAGGAGAGCGAAGTGAAATTAGAATAGAAATCAGAGAGCAGAGAAATTAGGAGAGAGATGGTGATATTGATTCCATGTGCTCTTTCCCCAGGAACACACTGTGGATTGACATGCTTTGTTTGCCAGCTATCAGAAATACAGAAGGAGCAGTTTTCTAGGGGAAAGACACCCTGAAGATGTAAGTCACACCCCATGTCCAGGCGTCTCGGTGCCTATTGAACCTTCCCATGCATGTCGGCTTAGCTACGGAACTGGAGATGCCCTATGTCCCATGGCCTCCTTCACTCCCTTCCTCTCCTCTCTCCTCCCCTCTTCTCTTTGGTCCAACACTGAGCCCACGCTGTGTGTCTGGCCCTGTGTACATAGTGGTGAACTTGACAGATGCTGTCCCTTCTTCAGGGATTTTATAATCTAGTGGTGGAGGCAGATATTTAAAAAATGAGCACAGAAATAGAGAATTACAAATTGCAGTCAGTGCTGGGGAGGAGAGGGGGATTTTGACACTACGGGGGAGAGTATGACTCCCTGGGGGTAAACGAGTGGGAAGGGTGATGTGAAGGAGAAGACAGCATCCGAGGAAACCACGTTAAGCTGAGCCCTCAGGAGAGGAGACACGTGGGAGTGGAGGTTGGGAAGGTCCTGAGACTGAAGGATGAACAAGACCCACTCCTCTGAGGGACCAAGAAGCCTCATTAGCAGAGCGAGAAGGCTGCTCGGCCAGGAAACTGAAGCCATAGCCAGGGCCAGGCCACTCTGGCTAAAGGGAAACATAGAAAACTGCCTGAGGAGAAATGAAGCCTGCAACTGTGCCAAAACCAACCTTGAACGGAGAATGTGGCCGAACCTTTCATGTCAACAACACTGAATCAGAGAAATGACCAAAGGAGGCATCAGTTCACCTTTCTCAAGTGATTCTTTGAACTGTGAGGGCATTCCCCTGGGAAAGATCCGGGAGATTAACGATCCGTCTGCAGCACTAAGCCTAACCTGTTCATTTAGGGTGCAGTGGTAGCTTGGGAGAATGAAAGACTCTGCCCTTCTGAATGATGGGCTGATGGAGGGTAATCAATAAAAGGGCCAGAGGGCCACGGAACTGTTTGCAAGGAGTGCAGCGAGGAAGGCAGGAAGTGGCAGGTGGAGCAGGGAGAGGCACACGATGACGAGGGAGCGGGGAGGGAGATCCTGGTTCCTAGCCAGCCTTCCTTCCCACTCTCCCGCATCGTGAACTACCAGGGAATGACTGCCACAGGCCTCGCTGACGCTGTCTCCCTCTTGCTCCCCTCCAGCAGCTCTGATTTATGAAGCAGAGTGGCCTTGAAGGGCAAGGAGACCTTAAAGTAGATTATTCTTTAGAGTGAGAAACATTCATCTTTGAAATAAGTTAAATGTGTTCCACCTCTTATGATGAAAAAAAATGCCTTTTGTTTATGGTGACAAAGTATACATCACATAAAAACGGCCATTTTAAGTGTTCAGTTGGGTGGGATTAAGTATATTCACATTGCTGTGCAACTATCACTACCATTCACCCCAGAACTTCTTCACCTTATCCCACTGAAATGCTGCACCCTTAAGCCAGGGGTGTGGAACTCCCAGCCCACAGGCTGTATGAGGCCTGAGAAATCATTTGGCCTGGCCCTGGCATGGCACTAGCTAATTAAATGTTTGACCAAACATAGCAGGCTGATCTTTAAGCTGACAGTTTTGTATGGCCCATGAATGAATATCCAAATGATCCTTGGGGAAAAAGGTTCCCCACCCCTGCAAAAACATTAACTACTTCCCCTATCTTAGGACCCTGGTAGTCACCATTCTACTTTCTCTGCAAATGTGACTACTCTAGGTACTTCTGTTTTTGAGAAAACCCAATGGTATTTGTCCTTCTGTGTCTGGCCTATTCCCTCTGGCAGAATGTCTTCAAGGTCCGCCCATGTTGTAGCACGTGTCAGAACCTCCTTCCTTTTTAAGGCTCAGTAATGTCCCATTACTCAATAATGCATGCATGCACCTTATTTGGTTTATTATTTCATCTGCCAATGGGCATTTGGATTGGAGAAAAAGTGTCTTTTACACATGGATCTTTTTATTTTCTTACATAATCTTACTTTTCCATTTTTCCTGTCTTCCTTCATCCCTCCCTTTCTTTCTCCCTGAGTAGAAGGAGGACAGAATTTGACTAAAGGATGTTATCATTTCAAATCTCAAGGAATAGTACAATTACTTCCTTTTTTATTATAATAGACTTCATTTTTTTAGAACAGTTTTAGGTTCACAGCAAAATTCAAAAGTACGTACAAAAAATTCCCATATACTCTTTGCCATCCCCAATCCCCAACACACACACACACACACACATACACACACACACACACACACACAGTCTCCTCAAATATTGGCATCCTCCACCAGAGTGGTACATGTGTTACAGCTGACAAACCTCATCATTATCATTCCAAATCTATAGTAGTTTAGGTAAATCACACAGTATTGTACATTCTATGGGTATTGCTAAGAGTTTAATGATATGTAGTCACCATTATCATGAAAAATAATTTCACTGTTCATCCCTCAATCCCCAACTCCCTGAAACATTGGGGACTGCTGACCATTTTACTGTCTCCAAAGTTTTGTTGTATAGTTGGAATTGTACAGTATACAGCCTTTTTACATTGGCTTCTTCACTTAGCAATATGTATTTAAGGTTGTTTCATGCCTTTTAATGGATTGGTGGCTCATTTATTTTTTTTATCATCACCCCAAGGATGCTTAGAGAGTGGGGAGAGAGAGAGAGAGAGAGAGAGAGAGAGAGAGAGAGAGAGAGAGAGAGAGAGAGATGTGAGAGAGAAACATTGATCAGTTGCCTTCCGTGCATGCTCTGACGGGATCAAACCTGATGGGAATTGAACTGGCAGGCAACCTTTAGGTGCACAGGATGACACTCAACCACTGGAGCACTCAGGCCAGGCAATAGCTCATTTCTTTCTAACACTAAATACTCTTCCACCATCTGGATAGACCACAGTTTATTTACCCTTCACTTAGTGAAGAGCATCTTGATTGCTTCCACGTTTTGAAATTATGAATAAAGCTGCTATAAACATCCATCCATGTGCAGGGTTTTGTGTGGACATAAGTTTTCAACCAATTTCACTATCAAGGAGCACAATTCCCAGATCATAGGTGAAGACTATGTTTAGCTTTGCCAACTGTCTTCTAAAGTGGCAATGCCTTCCTTTGGGGTTTTACTGTTTTCCTTTCATAAACCAGGGGTCTAGGCTTGATTGGAATAAATAAGACACAGGTGGCAGCTGGATCCAGTGAGAAAGTAAATAGGGAAATGGGCCAGTCGTCTACAGCGGCCTGACATAAAATGGTTGCAGTTTCTTCTACTCCTGCAGAGCTGGCTGGTGAACTGGAAATGAGGATATGGAGTCAGGAGAAGGTTTTTATGACATAACTAGAGGCCTGGTGCATGATTTCATGCACCAGTGAGATCCCTCCACCTGGCCTGCGGGATCAGGCTGAAACCAGCTCTCCGAAATCCCCCAAGGGGTCCTGGATTGCAAGAGGGCTCAGGCCAGGTCGAGGGATCCCATCAGTGCACAATTGGGACCAGGGAGGGATGCAGGAGGTTGGCCAGCTGGGGAGGGACTGCTGGAGGACTTGAGGGCATGTCTGGCCCATCTCCCTCAATCCTGATCGGCAGCAAGCTAATCCACTGGTCAAAGTGTCTGTCCCCTGGTGGTTAGTGCACATCATAGCGATTGATCAACCTTTTGACTGTTCCCTGGTGGTCAGTGCATGTCATAGTGAGCAGTTGAGTGGCCTTAGCATATCATTAGCATATTACGCTTTGATTGGTTGAACAGATGACTGTACTACCAGGTATTTACCATGTTAGGATTTTATTATATAGGATCATAACATTCATAACCATTCTGTTATGATTTTTAAAGGTCTAAACCAACACATTTTATAGAAAGGATCGGCGAAGAGGGATGTCTCTGAGAGGTTAGGCAATGGTTTGGGCATCAAGGATAGATAAGAAATTGGACCAGAAGCAGGCCTCTTATATAATAAGACCCTAATATGCAAATTGACTGAATGATGGAGTGACTAGAATGACCGGCAGATGACCGGTCACTATGATGTATACTGACCATTAGGGCTCACAGCTGGTGAGTGCAGTGGTGGTGGTGGGAGCCTCTCCTACCTCTGCAGCAGCACTAATGAGCAGAAGTCAGGCTCATGGCTGGCGAGCACTGCAATGGTGACAGGAGCCTTTCCTGCCTCTGCTATAGGGGGACAGTAAGGATGGAGGGGTCCTGGACTGTAAGAGCTCCAGACTGCCAGAGGGATGTCTGACTGCCTGATTGCCCCCGGGCAGGTGGACATCCTCCAGGGGTCATGGATTATGAGAAGTTGCAGGCTGGGCAAAGGGACACCCCCCCCCAGTGCACAAATTTTGTGCACCAGGCCTCTAGTGATAAAATAAAGTTGTGAGAGTAAGATGTTTATACAGAAAAAAGGCTCTATTAGACATGTAATAGGTGCTGAGCACTTGCTGCTGGAATTTGAAGAAGTATAAAGAGTTCTTATTTGTGCTTATCCAGAAAACTGTGGTTAAATGGTGGACACTTTTGCTTAAATTTCCTATAATGAGAAGATCATGAGTCCTAATTATGGTTTGTTGTTTTTTTTTCATTATTTCCTGTACTACAAAGAAAAAGACGGCTCACTTTGTCCTTGGATATAACAATGGCTGAGAAAAACCACTTGCTGTCGTCACTGATGTCAGGGAACTGTTGCGGGGTGACTCATAATAATCTGTGGCCACTTCAGAGAGGATAGCAATTACAGCAAGGGCATCTCCGTGTTGTATTTCAACGTGACAGGCTTGCCAAACTGATGGGCAGAAAGTGCACAAGCCACAATGTTTTAGGATAATTTGTACAATGAATAGAGCAGAGATCTTTGTCAAAAAACATAAAAATTAACTGAGCAAGTTTCATCCTGGCTATTTATATACTAGAGGCCCCGATGCAAGAAATTTGTGCACAGGTAGGGTCCCTAGGCCTGGGCGGTGATCAGGGCCAATCTGTGAGGCGACCAGCAGGGCAATTGGGGTCCCTGTTGGCACCCTCCTTGGCCGGCCTCGCACTGCTGGCTCACCGGCCCTGCCCCCTACCTCCCACTGCCTGTTGCCTCCCTCTACGGGTGACCAGTAGGACAATCTGGAGTCCCCTGCTGACACTTGCCTTGGCTGGCTTGGGGCCTATGGGCTGGGGGCAGCTCCTGTGTTGAGCTCCAGCCTCCTGGTGGTCAGTGCACATCATAGCGACCCGTTATTCTGCTGGTTGTTCTGCTGTTTGGTTCATTTGCATATTAGGGTTTTATTATATAAGATATCTTGGAAACCAAGCCACAGCTCAGCTTTTCCTTTGGTCAAATATTTAATAAAATATTGGCAGATATTAATTCATCAAAGAATTGAATCATTCTTTGTCAAATCCTGGCAGGTCAACATTAACTTGCTCAGCTAGAGACAGTTCAGAAACAAAAGATTCATATGAGGATAATAGGCATAGCAATAATAATTATTCCTTAGTAATGGCCGATAATACCAAAAGCAAATGGCCCTGGTCTGTGTTGCTAAGTGGTTAGAGCATTGGTCTGCACACCAAAGGTCTCAGGTTTCATTTTTTGTCAATGACATGTACCTGGGTCGCAGGTTCGATCCCCACCCTGGGATGTGTCTCTCTCACATCAATGTCTCTCTCTCTCTCTCTCTCTCTCTCTCTCTCTCTCTCTCTCTCCCTCCCTCCCTCCCTCTTTACTTCCCTCTCTCCCTTCCTCCTGTCTTTCCCCCCACTCTATTGAAAATCAATGGAAACATATCCTGGGATGAGGATTAACAAAAATAAATGAATAAATAAATAAATAAATAAATAAGAAAATGGCAAGATCCTTTTTAATGTGCCCAGTCATCAAGCAGTGTTTTGGGGTACATTGTAAATTATATGTTGCCTTGGGTGGGAGGGGAGTATAAGAGCTCACCTAAAGGATGTGTATGCATGCATATAAGCACAACCAATGGACATAGCCAGGAGCAGTGGAGGGACATATGCTGGGGGCTGGAAATGGCTGGGGAGAGATCAATGGGGGGAAAAGGAGACATATGTAATACTTTCAACAATAAAGAATTTATATTAAAAAAAGTATATGTTGCCTCAAATATTGCCCCTCTTGTATCTTGCTGCCATGTATTCATGCCCGGTGTCATCCCTGCCCTTGAGTGTGACTGGCAGAAGTGAAGGGATGTCACCTCAGAGATTAGGTTGCAAAATCCTGTGGCTTTCATCTTGGGTGTTCTCTCCCACTTTTTCTTGTTTGCTTATTCAGGTGAGGTTGGGTAGCCATGTTGCAAGCTCCTGTATGGAAAAGCCCATCTGGCAAGGAACTAAAGGAGGACCCTGGCCACCAGACAAGGAAACACTGAGCCACTCAGTCAACATCCTCTAGGACTGACATCTGCCAACAACTATGTGAGAGGTCATGGAAATGGGTCTTCCCCCATTTGAGCCATCAGATGGAATTGCAGCCTGGCCTTCACAGCATGACTGCATGTGCAGGAGAGATTTTGAGCCAGCCATGCCTCGCTAGGCCTCCTCCAGATTTCAGACCACAGGAACCCTGAGATGGTAAATGTTTGTTGTTTTAAGCTGTCAAGTCATGCCAGGTCCTAACTAATTGGTATATGTGTACTAATATTGAATTATAGTGTCTGTTGTTAGAGTTCTAGCAGCAAATAGAGAACACCTAACAGGGATTTTGAAGAAAACTGTGGGCAATGTTAGGAAAATGAATGAGGTCTGAAGAGGCAGCCAGGTCTCATAACAGTGAGAAGTCTTTATCATACCTTGACTTGAAGAATGCGATAAAGGGTGTGCTATTTTTAAAAATCTAAAATACTTTTTTATATTATAAAAATAGGAGGAAAAGTACAGGCATATCTTGTTTTGTTGTGCTGTGCTTTATTGAGCTCAGGTGTTGTTGTTTTTTTTTGTTTTTTTTTAACAAATGGAATACAAGATCTCCCACCTGCAAAAACAGATTAAGACTCACTTGATTGCAACATTCACTTTATTACAGTGGTCTGGAATCAGACCCCTCATATATCTGAGGTATGCCTGTAATGCTACTATCAAAATTATTTTGTATTGTCTTGGAGAATAATGCAGCTTTTGAGAAAATGAATGGAATAGTATTTTTAATTAGGAATACTATTTTTAATAGTAGTTTTAATTAAGAATAAACAGATGTGCATATGTACTGTGCTATATTTTTTCTTATTTTAATCTCATAAGCATTATCATGTTATTATAACACATGCTCTTCACAAGCACTATTTAGTCCATGAAGTGCATCTAACAAAGTTTACCTAACCATTCCTCTTCTGTTTAATGTGTAAGTGGCTTCCTGTTATCTTTGCGGAGTTAAATGTTACAGACATTGTCAGGTTGCTAATACTTAGATCCAAACTACTTTCCTAAAGCATGCACCTGATCAATGAACTCTCTGAGGGTTTTTTCTCAATAGCCCCGCTCTATGCTACAAATGAAAACTAACATCCCAGAGGCTCTCCCCTTATTCAACTCTACAGCCCTTCAAAGCCCCTAACGGAACTCTAGGAAGGCAACACTTAAATGTCTACTACACGCCAGGCTCTGTACCATTCATTCATTCATTCACTCACAAGTTATGTTGAGTGTCTACGAAGTGTCAGGTACTGCTAACACAGTAGTAAGCCACTAGGTAACCTCAGGAGTGCTCAGCCTGTCTCAGAGTGGTCTTCTAGGTGTGCACAGTGGACAAGATGAACCAGCAAATAATTGAAGAAGTAAATTAATAAGTGTAATAACTGCCAGTAACAAGTGGAGGATGCTATTTTTTAAGCATTTTTCTATATCATAATCTGATGTTGAGTGTGTTTTGTAGTAATTCGGAAGATATAAGACAAAAATAACAGATTAAAAAGAGAATCCTCGCCCCCAGTTCTGCCCTCCTATGCTCCCTCCCTCCACTCCAGCCTCCGCCCCGCACTTCGCTCCACGCTGCCCTTGGAGGCGTTCTCTCTCCTGGATCCCAGCCCAGCCTTCTTTGCTCGCGAGAGTTTCTCCGTCTTCTCGCGGAATCACGGGCCGCTGCCAGGGAAGGAGGCGGAGAGTAGTACTTCCCGCTCCATCAATCACACTCCTAGGCCCCGCCCCCTCAGAGCGCCCCGCCCAGCTGACTGGGTTGCACGTGTATTTGTTGTGATTCGCCCTCACGTGACTGCGGAAGTACCGCCCCCTCAGACCCCGCCTTCAAGATGGCGGCGTCCAGTGCCCGAGGCCGCGACATGCTTCGGCTCCATAGCGGGTTCTAGCGCGGGCGGTGCCTTCGGGCCATGGACCGGCCCGGGTTCACGGCCTCGCTGGTGGTGAGTGCGGGCGGTGGAGGGGTTCTCGGAGGCCGGAGGCCGGCGGGGCACCGGTCGGGGCCCCCGCACTGGGATGTCTTCCGGTTTGGCACGAACTGCCCTCTAGTCCCCGGTCGCCGAGCCTGGGAGCGGGCGCGGGGCGCGGGCCGCCGCCGTCTCTGGCGGACCGAGTCCTCCGTACCCGCTGCGGGGAGGAGACGGGGGAGGCGCCGCCTGACTCCCCGTTTTCCGCACGGAGACCGTTTCCCTACTTAAAAGCCCCAATTACTATAACTCCACCGGAGAACCTGGCGTCACATATAGGAATATGGTAACAGAACCAAACAGCTTACCCAGGGCGCTCAGAGCCCTCTGTCCAAGGCCATGTGGTCATTTTCTGTATTTGTTCTCAGTCCCGGAGAAATGACACTCCCATTCATTCATTCATTCATTCATTCTGTAATGAACCTGGTTATTCTGCTTCCTGTAAGACAGTAGTGCTTCATTCCTTAGAAAACAACTAGAGTCAACACTTACTAACATAAGAAAGGAACAGTCCTTTTAATAAATGTTTTGAAGCCTCTCAGGGCAGGTCCAGTAGGGGATTCTAGATATGACAGTGCATAAACAGAGATAGGCTTGTTGTGAGAAGGGGGGAAAAACAACTTTAAAAAAGGAGGCCCAGCGGAGTGCCCTTGAATTAGGGAACGTCCGTTGCTGCAGGTGTTGGAGATAACCGGGTGAGCAGGTAACCCCCGCGTGGTCCGGGGGTGGAGGCAAATGGAGGAAGGGCTGTGGTGAAAATGGCCAGGGCAGGTTGCACTGTTACCTGATAGGGTGAAGGGAGGGGCGCCTAGGCCAGATGATGGTTCTCCATCTGGACCTGTTGAGACTGGGTGAGCTAGGTTTTGTTTACTTATTTATTTATTTAAAAATATTTTATTGATTCTTTTACAGAGAGGAAGGGAGAGAGAGAGAGTTAGAAACATTTATCAGCTGCCGCAGGCTGACAATCTATCCACTGAGCCAAACCGGTTTCAGTGAGACTGTGTGAGCCAGGTTTTAGAGATGCAGACAAAGGCTTATGTTACCACTTTTAAGGAGTTTTCCTGTCCAGTCAGTGATATATCTATCAGTGGTGGTGCTTTTTTTTTCTTTCTTTTTTAAATCCTCACCTGAGGATATGTTTTTCATTCATTCTGGAGAGAGAGGGAGGGACGGGGAGAGAGAAACATTAGTTGGTTGCTTCCCATATGGGGATTGAACCCGCAGTCTAGGTTTGTGCAGTGACTGGGAATCGAACCACCACCCTTGGGTGTACAGGCCGCCCACCGCTCCAGCCGACTAAACCACACCTGCCAGGGCAGCAGTAGTAGTTTTGACAGATAGCGTCGCTCTAGGAACTGGGGTGAGCCTTTTACATACATGGTCTCAATTAATTCTGTCATAGTTGAAGTCTTATTCGAGTTTTCCAAATGGCAAAACTGAGGTACAGAGAGGTTAGGACTTGTCCACAATCACACTAAGGAAATCACTTTCCTGTAGGTAAGTAAGTGTTGGAGAATAGATGCCAACCCTAGCAATGTGACCTGGGATTCCATGCCCTTTGCTGCTCCTTGATACTCTCTCTGAAGTCAGTAGCAGCTGCTAAAAACAGACGAGTGTCCAAGTTAACAGAACTATGATTTTAAAATTTATTAAAGTGTAGTACACATGTTGGAAGGTATACTTTTATTTTTTAATGTAGTTACAGAGGTTGAAATTTGGGTCAAGGGGTACAAGTTTCAAGGAGGTTAGATTTTATTCCAACTAAAGACAAATCATTTTATTCATTCAGCACACAATTTATCTGCCATGTATTCTGGGCACTGTGTTTATCCTTAGAAATACAATGGCAAAGAGACCAAACCCAAAAAATAAGTACTGTCCTGACTGGTTTGGCTTAGTGTAGGCCTGCGGACTTAAGGATCAAACCTGGGATCCTTGGTTGTGGGCACATCCCCAGTTAGCGAGTGTGAAGGATGCAGCTGATTGCTATTTCTCTCTCATCGATGTTTCTAACTCTCTATCCTTCTCCTGTTACGGGCGACCCGCGAATGACAACCCCCCAGTCAGCCAAATTGGAATTTAGGAAGCCTTTATTACGAACTGGAGTCCGGGCTCACGTCTCAATTGACACAGCAGCGAGCAACGAGAGCCCCGACCCACTCTAAGCACGCTACTTTTATCCCCGACTTAGGGATGCCTGGCAGATTATGATTGGCTAAAAGTTTTAACAAAGAAAGGTCAGTTATAAGTTATAGAAAAATTCCACTAGTACAGTAACATTTAAAGTTCATACAACACTTGGGGTGGGGGTTTATTTTCAGCTTAAGCAGTCTCTGTTTCACCTGGTTTGGTCTGTTTGTCCTGCCTTGCGGCTACTGGAAACAGAATGTGCCTGCCTGGGGGTTGAGCCTTGCAACAGAACTATTTTATGACTAATAGTTATGCTACGTTATTTGTTGTGGGTCTGGTTGCTCGTTCCTTCCCTGGCCTGGAGCCCTGCTCGACAGGGTCTTGCTGGCCATCTGGAGCCCCGCCTCGACCGGGTCTTGCCGGCCACAACACTCCCTTCCTCTCTGTAAAAAAATCAATAAAATATAATAACAAAACAAAACAAAAAAGAAGATAAGTACTCAGAAATAGGTGGGACAGAGATGGAAAAATATTGGCTAACTCACTTTATTTTTATATTTTTTCATTCATTCATTTTTAAAAAAATCTTTATTGTTGAGAGTATTACAGATGTCCTCCCTTTTTTCCCCCCTTTGCCCCCAACCATCCGGTTCCTGCCCTGCCCCAGGCCTTCTCCATGCTATTGTCTGTGTTCATGAGCAATAAATATGTATGTATATACTTTCTTTGGTTAATCCCCATCCTCCTTTCATCTGAGATTCATCTGTATGTTTCA
The DNA here is from genome assembly GCF_014108245.1 of Pipistrellus kuhlii. Lineage (NCBI taxonomy): Eukaryota > Metazoa > Chordata > Mammalia > Chiroptera > Vespertilionidae > Pipistrellus > Pipistrellus kuhlii. Next base: position 4,843,082 of record NW_023425416.1, on the reverse strand, counting down.
TGTTTTGATGCTTCTGGCTCTATTTTATTCATAAACTTGTGTTCATTTGATTCCATGTATAAATGGGATAATGTGATACTTGTCTTTCTCTGACTGGCTTTTCCCACCTAGTGTAAGCGTAATCATCTCCAGGCCCCCCATGCTGTCTCAAAGGGTAAGAGATTCTTGCGGTTTTTTTTTGTTTGTTTGTTTTTGTTTTGTGTGTGTGTGTGTGTGTGTGTATGTGTGTGTGTTTTACTGCTGCATAGTATTCCACTGTGTAAATGTACCACAGCTTTTTTATCCACTCATGTACTGATGAACACGGGGCTGTTTCCAGATCTTAGCTATTGTAAATTGTGCTGCTATAAACATAGGGGTGCATATATTCTTTGTTTCAGGATTCCTAGGATATATTCCCAGAAGTGGGGTAACTGGGTCAAATGGCAGTTGCATTTTTAATTTTTTGAGGAAACTCCACACTGTTTCCCACAGTAGCTACTCCAGTCTGCATTCCCATCTGCTGTGCATGAGGATTTTTTTCCTCCACATCCTCGCCAGCACTTGTTGACTTATTGGTGGTAGCCATTCTGGCAGGTGTGAGGTGGTAGCTCATTGTTTTAATTTGCATCTCTCTGATGATTAGTGATGAGCATTTTTTTCATATATCTTTTGGCCATTTGTATGTCCTCTTCAGAGAAATGTCTATTCAAGTCTTTTGCCCTTTTTTTAAAAAAAAATTAGATTGTCTTCCTTTTGTTGAGTTGTGTACTTTATATATTTTTGAAATTAAGACCTTATCAGATGTATCATTGGCAAATGTGTTCTCCAATACAGAGTTCCCTTTTCATTTTGAGGATGGTTTCTTTTGCTAGGCAGAAGCTTTTAGTTTGATGTAGTCCCACTTGTTTATTTTTTCTGCCTGCCTCTTCTTTCTCTCCTCTTCAGTACCTCACTATTTCATTGACTTTGTAATTCATCTACTCACCTGGCTTGTTCTACCATGAAACCAAAAGCATTCCAGCCACAGCTACTTTTACTTTTAACCAGTCCTAGGTTGCAGGTGGAAGGACTTTGGCAGTGGTGGTGTAATGCTGTGAAGATGAAAGTGCAAGTGGAAGTCATGCCAAATGGTCTTAATGATGAGAAAATTTATGTTAATTTAATGACTTTTAACACTTCTTGTCAGCGTTAAAAATTAAAAACTCTTGTCGACTGTAATTGAGAAATGAAAAAATAGTAAAACTATTAGGATGCTGTAATTTAAAACATGTAATACTCTCAACAATAAAGTTTTTTTTAAAAAAAGATTTTGTTTCTTTGTAAAAAATGTTATCAAAATAATTTGAGCAGTACTTATTGTCTAGTCATATCACATAATTCAGAACAAATGTTTTTTTTTTTATCCTTTGGCAGGGGTGTGTATGTGTGTGTGAGTGTGTGTTTGAGTGTGTGTGTGAGTGTGTGTGTGTGAGTGTGTGAGTGTGTGTGTGAGTGTGAGTGAGTGTGTGTGAGTGTGTGTGTGTGTGTGTGAGTGAGTGTGTGTGTGTGTGAGTGTGTGTGTGTGAGTGAGTGTGTGTGAGTGTGTGTGTGTGAGTGTGTGTGTGTGTGGGGAGGACAGTAGGGGAACTGGAGGTCTGCTGGCTTCAGGAGACGACGGCCATAGGAAGGGCATTCCAGGTTGAGAGAGAGATCTAAGCAGGAACACAGAGATGAGAAGTTTCAGACGTCATGAGAGGCTCAGGTGCATTGGAGTGAAATGAAGCCCGGCAGGTGGTTTACAGCGGGCCTGTAATCGAGGTTCCTAGTTTCCCTTACTGAGTGCTATTCCATACCAAATGCAACCAGGAATTACGGTTTATTTTAAGGGATTTTGAATAGCTTTACGTTTATATGTCTGCAATACTCATAACCACTTTAATCAATACAAAAATTTACAAGATAGTAAAAATTCTCTTCATCCTGAGTTTCTTTCCACAGAAGTAATAGCTTTTAATAATTTAGTGATTTAGTGTGTCTGCTTCTGGACTTCTAACTCCGCATACACAGAGTTACTTCCTGGAAAGGCAGGATGAGGTAGCGTATATTGCTTGCTGCACAGCTAAGCTGATTAATTTAGTAATCTAACATGTTTCTGTGCCACTGAATTCAACTGACTCATTCTCTTCAAGGCTGTGTGGCAGTACAGTACTCAGATACTCGAATTGATCCAACAAGATTCCTGGGTTTAGGTTATTTTTTGCTTTAGCTATGATGCTGCAGTAAATATTCTTGTATATTTATGCATTTCTGTGAGTGAGAGAAATATGTAGAAATAAAATAGCTGAGTTAAGGGTTTTCAATTTAAAATTGCATTTTACCAAATTGCCCTTTAGTAGGCATTCATAATTTGTTTCCCTTTACAATGCCCATAACTTTATATTTTTAATCTTTTCTAGTTTAATTGGGAAATGTTTTATTTTGTTCTTATTGGGTCATTAATGATGGGGAAGCACCTTTTCATAAGTTTGTTGGCCATTTATATTTTTCTTTTGGGAATTGCTTGATCCTAAGTTTTGCAAATTTTTAAAAAATCTGTACTTTTTTAAGGTTGACTTGCTGTACCCGCTAAAATATGGGTAGGAGCCCTTTCTTATAATCATTAATTCATATATTCAAATAATTGAGTGCCTGCTATGTACTAGTACTGGAAACATTAATGAACATCACAGGTATGGATCTTATAGTCTAGTGGGACATACAGACAATAATGGGATGCTCAGTTATAGAATTAAAATTGTGATCAGTATTTGGAAACAAGGGCGTCTAATCCTAGACTTGGAGATAGAGAACAATTGTGCAAAGTCCAAGCAATGAGGAACATCAGGTGACTTGGGGAACAGAACTCAAGGTGGAGTTAGGGTGGAGAGGCAGAACTTCCAGAGCCTTAGAGGATTTTGCTCTTTGTCCTGAGGCTGGTGAAGATTTGGAGGACTTACAGGTTGGGCAGTGGCCAGATGGAATTGAAGTTTGCATTTTACACAAGTGACTGCCATCGTTGTAGAAGTGGCAGGAGCACTGCAGGGTGGATGAATGGGGAATGGGGAGGAGACAAATACCAGGAAGCAGCAGCAGTGAACTAACAAGCTTAAAGTCCCTGTGGAAGAAAACCCCAGAAGGTCAAGGAGAGATGTTCCCCAGAGAAGCCACGTTAATATTTGGGTAGGGGGTGGGGGGTTGTAGGAATAGGGGTGGCTCTTAGCCGAGGTTTAGGCCAGTGGCCTAGGCTGGTTTGCTTAGTTAAATTAGACAAGTGGTTTGGTTTTATCCTGATTTGGTTTTGGCACTGATTTTTCTTTTCGGTTGTTGCGCAGTCTCCTTTTGAGAAATAAAGGTTTTATAGCACGATAATCTTGACTTTTATCAGCTCCCAGAGTAATTTCAAAGCGCTAATTAGACGCTTCCTCTCTACAGCCTGCCAGCACTTTTTATGTTTTTTAACTTGAGGTAGAGTTGTGTATTTTATCTATATGACATTAAGGTCACAATAAATTGTTGTGCTGTACTAAAGCTTTATGGTTGCCTGAGTTTTGTTCTATATCTTTGGATTTTTGTTTAGTTAAGTTACCATTTTCAGTTAAGCTACCAATAAATCTTGAAACTAAATCATTTGCCTGAGAACCTTTATGATAAATGATCATAAATAAAATACACAGAAAAAAAAATAAAACACAATTCTCAGATAAAAAAATAAAATAATTTGGTAGAGTTTCTTGTAATTTAACTGATGTTGGCATGTGTATTTTGTATATAGTTATGAACAAAACAACACTGATGTAAAATTATAAGCACTACTAAAGTTTTTGTTTAAATCTTAAAGATGTTGCAATGTGGATAAATACATAGGTATTCTTCCTGCTCTCTGTAACCTGTTTGTTTGCATTGTAGTTGTTTTTCAGTCTCATGAATTTTAATGACATTTGAGTTTCAGAAGGTTAAAATCTGTGGAAGCAGTTAGTAACTTGTTTTATGTTTCACTAGTAAGTAGATTGATTCTGATCATTTTATTCTCAGCAAATAAAGAATCCTGATGAAGGAGGATCAGAGATTCAATGAATGCAAAGTAGCCTAAGAGAGCAAAAGTATAATTAACTTATTGATTAAGATAGAGGTGTAGATATCAAGCACTTTCGGAACCTTTTCCTAAGATTAAAGAGAAAATTATAATGAAGTGCAGAATATTCTTAAGGAATCCAGTCATATACAATATATTCTCAGCAGGATTAGTTCTTGAGCTTTGAGAAAATAAAGAGGCAGGCAAAATATTTTAATATATATACTGAATTTTGTAAAATGTTTAAAAAATAGGAAGAAGGTTGACTTTTTAAAAAATATTTTCTATGGTACTTATGAGCCTTTTCCCATGACTTAGAAAAGGCTACCTTTTATCCAGAGAGAAATCCCATGTCCTTTGTCATTCTTTTCCTACCACATGTGATTTACTACCACATGTGATTCTCTACTAGCACATCTCTGCTCTTTGGTGACATCTCTTTAGGTCCTTCACAGAGAGACTTCCATGGTTTTTGAGGTTCTGTTGTGTCTCAGGCCCATCATATAGGACAGTATTAATGTTTCTAGTATAAACTAATTTTGAATATTTACCTGTGCTAGTTAATGATTGGCGTTCTCATCAGAGCAATTTCTTTTTTCCAGTGATCTCTTGCAGTGGTTTTGTTGTGAGTGGTAAGTAGAGCAGAGTGTTTGCTGGGTGCAAGCATTTTGTAACCCAAAAGGTGGGAACAGCTGATCATTTCGAATTTTGCCTGTGTGTTTGAATAATACAAATTCTTTTTAGTCTAAGTTTTGGAATATATAGGTTTTGACCCTTTGAATAGGTAATATAGTCATGTGGTTCACACTTCACAAGATAGCAAAAGTTGACAGTTGTGTAAGAATTCCTATGTGGGAGCACAGTGAATTTCCTCTCCACCCTTCTTCCATCTGCATAAGCTGGTTTCCATGCACATCTCATGTCATGCTTTCAGACCATGTGTGTTGACTTTTCTTTGATACTGTGTTTGAGTTTATATTTTTTAGTATTTTTTTTTTATTTGACTGAGGTGTAATCAGTTTTAAAATACTCTCCGTATGCTCCAAATCCTCTTGAGGGTTAAACTTATTGAAGAGCAGCTTTCCATCCCTAAGCAACATGGTGCCTCTCAGGAGGTGATGATAGTCTAGGCCAGGGTTTAATGTCCTTTAGGGATTTAGTTCTGTTTCCCCCATTGACTCACTTAATTAAAACATTTACCAAGGAATTTTCAAATATACACAAAATAGCAAACCTTAGATACACTCTTCTTAAAATAGGGATCTAGATTCATAAGACTCATAACCTGTTTAAAAATAGAAGTCTCAAAAAAAAGTCTTACTGCAGATTCACCACTCAGTTAAGAAGACAAAAATGTAACATTTGATCTGATATGAAAATATCACCAAGATAAGTTAAGTGAAAAAAATAAGATTCAGCAGAGTGTATATTGTATGCACCTTTTATTTTTTAAAAATGAAAATAAAATACATATTTATATTTGCTTGTATATGTCTAAAGTAACTTTGGAAGGATGCAATAAGAAAACAAGCAAAGCAGGAACAAGGAAGGAGACTTTGAACCATGTGAAAGTATTAGAAATAGAGCACAATAATGGTTGTTTCCCCAGGAAAATCTCTAGATTTAGGTAGCACGTCTTTTGACAATGCCAAATTTATTTAGAAATAAATTGTAAAATTCACTTTAAAAAGAAAAATTTATTTAAAAACTTACAATTTGAAAATATAGTACAATAATGGTGGTTTCCCCTAGAAAATCTCTAGATTTAGGGAGCAGGTCTTTTGACTGTGCCAAATAGTCCATGAACTGACAATTATGAGAAATATGCTTAAAGACTACCTTCGTATCACTGCCCCCAAATGGCAGAGAGCTTATTTTATTGTAACCTATTTTCCCTTTTCTTCCCCCACCCTCTTTTTTTCAAGGCTGGTGGGGTAGCAGGTGTCTCTGTTGATTTGATATTATTTCCTCTGGATACCATTAAAACGCGGCTGCAGAGTCCCCAAGGATTTAATAAGGCTGGTGGTTTTCGTGGAATATATGCTGGCGTTCCTTCTACTGCTATTGGATCCTTTCCTAATGGTAAAAATTGTATTGGTATTCTCCTGTCATAAAGCCAAGATAATAGGATTATTTTCAGTTTGGTGCGTGGTGGTACTACAATAGAATTTCTTACCTGTGGTGGCTTATCTTCTGAATTTGTTTTCCATTCATTAACCAATTATTTTAATCAGCTATAGATCCCATTCCACTGTGTTTGTAATAGAAAAAATATGAGCAATCTTTTAAAAATGGTTTTTGTTGTTAACATTTCCAGTTAGAATCCTTAAAGTGTTCTGACATTGATTGTGATGCCGTACAGCAGGTTCTCAACCTCGCCTGCTCATTGAAATCTCCTGAGAAGTTTTAAGAATTACTGATGCCTGTGTCATACCCAGAAGTTTAATTGGTCTGGGCTTTGCAAGGTTTTAATAGCTTCCCATGTGATTCCAATGCGAAGGTGAGTTTAATAGCCACTGCCTCGGAGAGTCTTTGAAGCCGATGAATCTAAGAGGCATTACACCTTTTTTGTCTTCACAAAATTGCTCTTAGCTGATGCAACCAATTCTACCAGCCTCCTCGATACTCTCTTCCAGTGTCTTGCTTTAGTTTTAGGTTTAAAGTCACATTATGTGATGTATGGCTTCTTATTCTAGAATCAGTATCATCTGTCCTATTTAATCCACTTGTTGATATACTTTTTTCAGATATTTACCTCATTTTAATTGTTTGCTGATGTTTTGTGTGGCATTGGAAAGCAACCAAGCAAACAAAAAAATAGCTGCCACCACCACACACACACAGTTATAGAGCCTCTGCTGTAGGATATTCTTAAACCCTGGGCTCGATTTCTGTTTTCTCAAGATAATTTATGAGAAATTCTTTCATGTTCACTTGACATTTGACTGTCCACCTGTGTCCACACGTGAGCACAGCATTCACATAGAGATTTGCAGTGCACGGACAAAACAGTAATTGGTCCCTTTGTTTCCTTTTCCCCTGCTCCATCCCTCCTGAGAACCGCAAACTGTTTAGGGATTATCCTTGAGTTTGTATTTGTCTCAATGCTTTCAGTTATTGGTTATAGCATGTCTTTGTTGAGCACCCACTCAATGCCAAGATAGCTGTGTATGTGTGTGTGTGGGGGGGGGGGGCAGGTTCCTAAATTTGACATAGCAGCCCTGTGGTCGGCTGAGTAGATTTTGTGAAGTTTTCTTGTCTGTGTCCCGCTTCCAGTGATCGTGATTTAATTGATGGGCTGTGAGCTGGGAGTTGTAAGTTTAAATTTAAAAAAAAAAAAAAATCTCCAGGTGGTTTAATCAGCAGACAAATTTGGGAATCTTTGAACAAGGAAATAGAAAGGCATATGTTACTGGATACCTATTACTAGGTCCCTATCTTCATCAGTTTTTGTTTTTAATCCTCACCGGAGGCTATGTTTAGAGAGAGGAAGGAAGGGAGAGGGAGAGAGAGAAACACGGGAGAGAGAAAAGCATTGATGGGCTGCCTCCTGTGTGCGCCCTGACTGGGGATCTATCGATAATCTGAAATCTAGGCATGTGCCTGGACTGGGAATCAAACCTGAAACCTTTTAGTGCATGGGATGATGCTCCAACCAGCTGAGCCACCTGGCCAGGTCTGTTTCATTTTTATGGCATTGCCATCATTGTCCTAAAGATGTCTTTTCCTTGAAGATTGCACCTGGGAATTCCTGTTGGGAGGGGTAGTGTGGACCGCAGTCTGCAAAGCACATGGCGCTCCATTCATCTCCCAGCACTGGTTTAGATTCTCGCCAGCAGGAGTTTACACACAGATGTGGTTTCACAGTTGTGTGTGTGTGATAAAGTGGTGCTCCTGCCAGGCCCCTTTATTTTTTTATCTTTTGCCATCCACAGAACATCACTGGATTGGAGATGGGGCTAAATAGTGTCAGAGTTTCAGAAATGGTCTTTTTGGTTTTCTGTAAATTGTTGGTGAATTGAAATTTTCTATGTGGCACAATTACCATTTTTCCCTGTGGCTTTGGTTCAAGTCCTAGTCAGTAACATTCAGTGGTGTTGGGGGCAAGTTCCTCAGCAGGGACTTGCCCCCTCTATACATGGAGGCAGTAGGTAAGTGGGACATGGGTAATTTCGAACAAAGTAGCCAAAAACTGGCTCATCTGGCAGCTTGTATACATCCTCAAACAAGAGGCTCCTGCCAGCTAGTGAAGCTCGTGCTACGTTAACATGAGCAGGCTCTATAAGGGGAACATTGTTCCTGCTGCGTCATCGCCTGGTGCCTGTGTAGGGCAAAGGGGCCTTTAACACAGTAATACTACTGTGTCCGTGGCTGCTCGCATGTGTATAGTGAGTAGGCCTTGAACCTCCAGTGGACTCTGGTCAGGGCCCCCACAAGTGGCTGTAGCCTTTTTTTGAGAATGTATTCTGCGGGGGTGAGTTGGTGGTGGTGAAGGGGACTGAAGGTCGAAAGAGGAGACAGAAAGACCTGATTATGCATCCCTACTCCCTTTAGAAGGGAATGTAGAAAAGCCATAGAAGTGTTTTTCTGTTTTGCTTTGCTTGTTTTGTTTTTTTAAGAGCTACAAGAGCCTATAGCTATCCCACAGCCCACCCATCTTCTTTGTTGTAACTTGCCTAGAGCCTCCTTTGGCACCTTATTTTGCCATCATTTCCAATTAGCAAGGGCTTTCATGGGTGTCACCCAGGGGACTTGGGCTTACAGTTCTAAAGGACTTTGTCTGTCATGAAAGGAGCAATATGGTCTGACCAGGTTGAGGTGGTTAACCCTGAAAACCTGGAAGTTTTAGCAGTCTTTCTCCCTTCTCCAGCGGGGGTGGGAGGGCGGATTGTGTAGCAGGTGGAGCTTAGCTGAATGCAGTTGGAGCTGCTCCAGTTGTATTTTAAGGAGTGGCTAAAGGAGTGCGTGCGCGGGCCACAGTAGGAAGCACAGATGGAAACAGGGACCTGCGGTGACTTTATCAAACTGCTTACGTGGGTCTTTGCTCTTCCATGGATGTGCATCTGTTTGCAGCCCAAGAGTGTTAACAGTAAAGCTTCACTATCTTTCCTGTGTGTTTCAGACTTTAACATAACATGTTCAGATGCCTTCCAAAAGGCGAATTTGTCTTTTATTTATTTTCTATGCCTTATCTTTTGTGGAAGTGATAAACATTTTTGGTTCATGATACAGGCCGTAAAGCCCTCTGTGCAGCGGAGATCAGTGCATAGTAATAGGAGTAGCTGTTGGAGATGTTGATTTCCAGTTTTAATTGCCTCCTTGATGTAAAGTGGGTTGATGTAGTAAAAAGTACCCATGATTATTTTGAATAAACAGCAATAAAATATCAGGTGTTTTATTAAGTTAAGGTTTATGTTTGCAATTTTAACTTGTCTATACTGATTTTTTTATGTTTGTATAGGGATATTTATATCCCTTTCTAGAAAGCTTACTAAAAACGTCAAGTGATTTGTTAGTACAAAACGGTAAATACTAGGTTATCTAGTAGGCTCCTTTGGGGCAGGTGTCATGTCTTCTGCATTTTCCTAAGTCCAGGGTCGGGCATAATATATGGGTTTGGAAACTTCTGCAAAAGTGAGGGGAGTAGGGAAAGAGTATATGTTTATTATTTTTATCTTGTTAAGTCAATTTATTAACTAAAGTTATAATTTTTTTTAACAAACGTATTTCTTAACGTTGTGAAAGACTGGCTTGTTTAAATTCCAGCTGCTGCCTTTTTTATCACCTATGATTATGTGAAATGGCTTTTGCACACGGATTCGTCCTCGCATTTGACGCCTGTGAAGCACATGTTGGCTGCCTCTGCTGGAGAAGTGGTAAGTAACATGAATATAAACTATTTCAGAAATATAATTATGCATGTATCTTCATATATGCACAGTCTCCTTACAGATAATTAATTTTTTAATGAGATAAAAACAGTATTTTTAAGTATGAAAGTTATAAATTTTAATAAATGTAAATGGGTTAAACATGATCATTAAAAGATAGATTCTGGATAGGATGAAAGAAAAATCCAACTGTGTGCTATATGCAAGAGACTGGCCTGAAAAAGAAAGAATGAAATTAAGAGGGAAGAAAATATCCATGCAAATTGTGGTGGCTTTGTACTGTGTCCACATAGAACTGGGCTGAAACTTTTTCCCAGAACTCCCTTTCCAGGTGGGTCCAGGCGAGGCTGACGACAGGAAGCATTTGTACAAGAGGTTTACGTAAGGTGGAAGTGACGCAGGTGTGTTTATGCCTGGAAGGTTGGTGTAGGGTCAGGCGTGCTTGTACTTCATTCACTTCCTCCCTGACCTGGGGCCTCGGGCAGCTGCTGCAGCTCCCTTCAGCTTCTCTGCCATCTGAGTCCAGAGGTGTGGGTGCTGTGGTGAGGTTGGCAGCCTGTTCTGCAGGTCACCCTCACCAACTCAGAGACAACGTGCGTTTGTCCTAGATTTCCCCATATTACATCCCTCTTTCCTTCCTGATCCCCTGCCCTGTGACTTCTGTCCCAAAACTAGACACAGGAGTTAAAGTTGTACATAAACTGCTTACCCAGCTGTCACAGTTACTGTTCACATTCTTATAACCACCATTCTGATCAGTCATAGTGGTTCTACTTCTGACCCACCCTGCCTGATACAGAGATACTAACTGGAAGCACTGATAGAATAATGTTAATACCACACAAAAAAGACTGAAAGCAAAAACCAAAGAGAACATTGTATAACGATACAAGGAACAGTTCTCCTGAGAGATGTAATGAACCAGAACCTGTACTACACAGCCCATGCTCAAAATATAAAACAAGAATTTCCAGAATTATAAGGAGAAATGATTAAAAGTGTAATCTACCTATCAACACAACAGCAGGAGTTATCTAATAGCTATGTATAGAGCTGCACCTAACAAAGATTATTAATTTTTATGACATATATTGGGAATATTAATTAAAATGTATAACCCAGTAATCCACAAGCAACTTAAAACAAATAGTGTAGAGACAATATCATGCAATCATTTGGTTGCTGATTATAATGAAGTAAAATTGGAAAGCAATGACAAAAAGATAATTGAATGGTTGCCTCCCTCATTCACCCCAAATGACTAGGGATGAGGATTGAACCTGCACCCCAGGTTTGTGCCCTTGATGGGGTGTTGGTGCATGGGCTGACACCCTTTATCATTGATCCACACTGGCCAGGGCTGTAACTGACACCTTTGAAATATGGAAGCTCATTCGTACAACTTAACAAAAGGAAGCTAAACAACCCAATCAAAAAATGGGCAACGGATCTAAACAGATACTTTTCGGAAAAGGACATAAGGAAGGCCAAGAGACATATAAAAACATGCTCAAAGTCACTAATCATCCGAGAGATGCAAATCAAAAGGAAAATATGATACCATCTCACCTGTGAGAATGGCTATCATCAACAAATCAACTAATGACAAGTGCTGGCGAGGATGCGGAGAAAAAGGAACCTTTGTGCACTGCTGGTGGGAATGCAGACTGGTGTGGCCACCATGGAGAACAGTATGGAGTTTCCTCAAAAACCTAAAAATGGAACTCCCATTTGACCAGTAATTCTACTGCTAGGAATATATCCCAAGAAACTAGAAACACCAATCAGAAAGGACATATGCACCTCTATGTTCATAGCGGCACAATTCACCATAGTTAAGATTTGGAAACAGCCTAAATGCCCATCAGTAGATGAGTGGATTAGAAAACTGTGGTACATCCATACAATGGAATACTATGCTGCTATAAAAAAGAAAGAACTCTTACCATTTACAACAGCATGGATGGAACTGGAGAGCATTATGCTGAGTGAAATGAGCCAGGCAGAGAAAGATAAATATCACATGATCTCACTCATTTATGGAATATAATGAACAACATAAACTGATGAACAGAAACAGATCCAGAGACAGAGAAGCATCGATCAGACCATTAAACCTCAGAGGGAAGGTAGGGGAGGGTGGGGATAACGGGCATAGATCAAAGGACTGCATGCATATAAGCCTAACCAATGGACACAGACACCAGCGGGGTGAGGGCATGAGTTGGGAGGTGGTGGGGTAATGGGGAGATAAGGACACATACATAATACCTTAATAAAGAAGAAAAAAAAGTGTAGAAGCTCTTGTAATATTCTGAGTGTGAACCGCTAGACAAAGGAGGTGCTGTAAGTAGCCTTTAGTTGGGAGACAAGTATTGTAAGAGTGGAAATATACAATTCTAGGACATTTTTATTAGGTCTTTTAGGGTTTCCGTAGTTCCTTTGGTAGTGAGACCTGATGTTACATGCCTTTTGATAGTTTTTGTGATGCCTGGAGAAATTTAAGTGGAGAATTTATTAGCAGCGGGTATGTAGATTGACTTCATAGTTGAAACATCTCTTGATGTTGACTTTTGAATGATTTTAAATTTAGTCATGGTTTAGTATGCTGAAAACATTGTCAAGTGTAGGAAGTTTGTGGAAATGTTGGTTCTGAGGCTCTATCTCTGAACTTTCATTAAAAACATCTCAAAGCCATTCAGTAAAAACTTTTATCAGTAAATACTTGAGGAATGTAGGTACTACTCTCCTGTTTCAATAACTTATTTTAGTTTCACAGAGCATAAACTTTTTGATTCAGATTCATAAAAGTGTTGCTGAAAGCAAGAGAAAGAAATGGATGAATTTAGGAGAAACAAATTTTTACAGGTAAAATAAAATGGACTAGAAAACAAACACGTGGTCAGAGAGGTACAGAGATGTTTGGTCATTGCTGTGTAGTCCGCTTACTTGGATATAGGATTGTCTGATACACATTTCTTAGAAACAATATCTTACGGATGTGTCCACTTCCATTCTGCTGTAGTAACTATAACTGTGTGAAGGAAACTTAGAAGCAGAAGAGCCCTGCCCTCTTAACCATTTTTCTGTAGCAGCAGCTTGATTAAAACTTAATGACAAAAAAAAAAAAACCACACACAACTTAATGACAAAACCAGTAAAAGTATAATTACAATCTTCTACCTGATGTTTGTAATTTGGAATACAGTAAAATGGATCAAATAAGATTTAATATGTGACAATAGTAAGAAGAGTCCCATTTGTGCCATTTTTTTTCCTTGTTTTGCAAACACTTGTGTGGAGGGTTGACTTTCAATAGATCGTAGCGAGGGAGCTGCTCTGCTACGTACGAAACCCCGACCCAGAAGCAGGTCGTCTACGAATGGTTTGGCGCCAGGTTCCCCACAAACGGTTTGTGCCATTTTTATTAAGAAGTTTGCTGTACCAAGTCTCTAAATCCCCACCTCAGTTATTTCACAGCTCAGTTTTCACAGACACAGAAAAAGCCCTGCACAAAGCAGAATCTAATTAGACCAGAATGGTCAGGCAGGTTTACTCTAATATAACAGATGCTATAACATTACAGTGTTAGTGACTTTTTTTTTTAAGGCTTTAGAATTTGACTCTTCCCTGGTCTTATCCAGCTTTGGGCCTTAGTTGATGTTTGGAAAAATGAAAGAATATTGAAATTTCTTTGCAGCCAAAAGCAGCCTTGTGCATTTAATGTGTGCGTGGGTGAGGTGGGTGGATATCCTCACTCATGCAGATTGGGGTATGAGGAAGTAGGAAGTACATTATACTATGCTTTGCAAATGCTTCTCTGCCAGCCTCTCACAGGGCTTCTGCGGGTGTGACCCAAGGAGCACCTACTTTAGGATCAATTGTGTGCACAGCTGGTGACAAGTGAAGGTTTTTGGAGATGGCAAAGTCTTCCAGAGGCCTGCATTTGTAAACAAGTTCTGAGATGATTTTGGTGCTCACTGGTACTTTAGCACCATTGATTCAGGATTTAATTTATACCTCCATAGTAACTATTTTCACAGAATTATTTCAGTAGTGCAGGACACGAGGAAACCTACAAACATCTAGTGTGACAGTTCACCTGGCTGGTTTTGAGGGTGGCAGTACATTCAGACATGAAGTGCATGTTGTTGGGCCAGTTCGGACGTTTTCTTCAAGGCCATGCCTAGAAGAGCCAGAGACTGAAGGCAATTTATGTTACCAGGTAGCTGCTCTAGGGCTGAGGGCGTGGACCTCCTTTGTTCACAGTCCATTGGGGCTCAATGAGTATTAACACGTGGTTTTTGTTCCGTCTCATCACAGAATTGGCTGCCTGAGGACTGGCTGCATTCAGCTGTCTGTCCGGAGGACTGGCTGCATTGGGGCTGTCTGTCGGGAGGACTGGCTGCATTCAGCTGTCTGTCAGGAGGACTGGCTGCATTGGGGCTGTCTGTCGGGAGGACTGGCTGCATTGGGGCTGTCTGTCTGGAGGACTGGCTGCATTGGGGCTGTCTGTCTGGAGGACTGGCTGCATTGGGGCTGTCTGTCTGGAGGACTGGCTGCATTGGGGCTGTCTGTCGGGAGGACTGGCTGCATTGGGGCTCTCTGTCGGGAGGACTGGCTGCATTGGGCTGTCTGTCTGGAGGACTGGCTGCATTGATGCTGTTTAGGGGACTGGCTGCATTGGTGCTGCTGTCAGGAGGTTGCCTGGAGGACTTGCAGTTGTGGTGATGCTTGGCCAGACTCTTGTTTGGTTGTATTCGGGTTCTAGGCAGTTGGGTGAGGCTGTGCTGGCTGTCCTGCAGTGCAGTATGGCTCTTTGCTCATGGCGCTCACAGCATGTGACAGCAGAACTGCTGGTGTTGGAAGGCGGATGGGAGCAGAGTTGCAGATTGTGCTCGGGATTTGCTGCCCAATTAAAAGCTTAGAGCGACCCTTCAGATACCCAACCACACTCTGATAGGCTCTTCCTTGTGATGCATCTCAGGACGTGCCTGTGTGGAGGGCCTTTGCCTGGTCTCCTGTTTGCTTGTCAGTGTGCCTGGGGACCTTTTTCACTTCAGGACATTAAGTACATATGGCAGACAGACTTTTAAATTTTTTATTAAAAACCCTAAACCAGTGGTCTGCAAACTGCGGCTCGCAGTTTGGCCCCTTGAGTGTGGCTCTTCCACAAAATACCATGGCCTGGGCAAGTCTGTTTGGAAGAAGTGGTGTTAGAAGAAGTTTAAGTTTAAAAAATTTGTCTCTCAAAAGAAATTTCAATCGTTGTACTGTTGATATTTAGCTCTGTTGACTAATGAATGAGTCTGCCAACCACTGGTCTAACACATTTCAGATGGTGGACTGTTCTTGGGCTTTCTGTCTTTCTGTGAGGAGTATGTAGTATTCGTTCAGATGGTGTTGATTCGTGAGCGAGGAAGGTGCATTTCACTGATTATCCTAGTAAGTTAGTGGACCAGAGGCAAAGGACATTGCCCTGGCTTTTTATTTAAGAGCAGTATCAATTTATGGGCCACATGAAGTTCAGCTTTCATAAAAACAAAGAATGTGACTTTGCTATGAGATGATGAAGGTGAAGAAACCAGTTTAAACCACAGGAGTGTTTCTTGGTCAGTTAGTGCCATCGCATTGTAAACGGACAACCTGACTACTTCTCTTCAAGGACCAACTGCTGAAGTTGCGTTTGTGTGTGTCTGCACTTGGTCAGTGACAAACCTTTGTTTCTTAAGATTAGGGGCAGGCATCTTCAAAATACGGCCCTCGGGCCACATGCGGCCCGCAGAGGAGTCTGACCCGGCCCGCCAGGTTTTTTGGGCAGTGAGCGCAGCCGAGGTGTTACAGTAGGAATTAGTAGTTCATATAGTCCGGCCCTCCAGCTCTCTGAGGGACTGTGATCTGGCCCCCACTTTAAAAAGTTTGAGGACCCCTGATTAGGAGTCTTGGTAGTATCATGAATTGAATGTCACTCACAGATTGCTTTGATTTGTGATTATATACTGTCAACCTTAAAATTAAACAACAAAGGTTATTGAGCAGCAAATGAGATTATTTGGGAATAGCTGAGGAATTGCAATTTCAGGACATGAAGCTATGGTGAACCATAGGCAATTCCCAAGAGACAATGGAGTGGTCAGCTTATATTGGGTTCTAGGAGGAAATTGGGGAAGGGTTTTGTTTGTTTGTTTGTTTGTTTTTTAATTTAAATTTATTGAAGTAACTTTGGTTAACAACATTACATAAGTTTCAGGTGTACAACTCAGTAATGCATCATCTGACTATTACATTGTGTGCTCACCACCCAAAGTCTAGTCTCCTGTCACTATATATTTGACTCCCTTTACTCTCTTCCCTTCCCTGGTAACCACCATGCTGTTGTCTGTTGGTGAGTTTTTGTTTATGTGTTGCTTTCTGTTTTATATCCCACATATAAGTGAAACCATATAGGTTTTGTCCTTTTCCATCTGACTTATTTCACTTAACATGATACTTTTCAAGTTCCAACCATGTTGTCACAAATGTCGGTATTTGATCTTTTTTTTTTTTTTTTAATTTTTATGACTGATTAGTATTCCATTGCGTATATGTCCCACGTCTTTATCCAGTCATCCATCAAAAGAGACTTAGGTTGTTTCCATGTCTTGGTTATTGTGAATAATTCTTCAGTGAACATAGGGCTACATTTATCTTTATGAGTATGTGTTTTCAAATTTTCTGTTTAGAACACAGGCCTGGTGCATGACATTTGTGTACTTGCGGCGAGGGAAGGGGGAAAGGGGATTTCCCCTCACCCTGGTCTGTGTCCTCTTGCAGTCTGGCTGGGACCCCTGAGTGGACATCCTTAGTGTTGCCGCAGAGGCAGGAGAGGCTCCTGCCATCACTACTCACTCACCAGCCATGAGCTGGGCTCAGGGTTTCTGGCTGAGCAGCGCTCCCCCTGTGGGAGCACACTGACCACCAGGGGGCAGCTCCTGCATTGAGTGTCTGCCCCTGGTGGTCAGCGCACATCACAGCGACTGGTCGTTCGCCGTTCGATTGAATTAGCCTTTGTACGTTAGCCTTTTATTATATAGGATACCCAGAAGAGGGATTGCTGGGTCATATGGTAGTTCTAAATTTTTTTAGGAACCTCATACTGTTTCCCATCAAGGATGTACCAATATATAATCCTACCAGCAGTTTATGAAGATTCCCTTTTCTCCACACCCTCTCCCATACTTGTTATTTTTTGTTTTATTCGATAGTAGCCATTCTAATAGCTGTGAGTGGTATCACATTGTGGTTTTGATTTGCATTTTTCTTATAGCTAGTGAAGTTGAGCATATTTTCATATATCTGTTGGGAGATGGTATGTCTTCTTGGGAAAAATGTCTAGGTCTTCTGCCCATTTTTTAATTGGACATTTTGTTGTTGAGTTGTATGAATTCCTTGTATATTTTGGATATTAGCCCTTTATCAGATGTATCATTTGCAAGTATCCTCTCTCTTTCAGTTGGTTGCCTTTTTGTTTTGTTGATGGTTTCTTTTGCTGTGCAGAAGCTTTTTAGTTTGGTATAATTCTGTTTATTTTTACTTTTCCCTTGCATTTGGGGTCAAATTCATGGCTCATTTCTGATACAAAAGTGGGGGAAAAAGCCATCTGAAGCTTACGTCTTGGGATGTGTAAAATTATGTGAACAACTTTTAGGCACAGAGCCTAATAGACAAATTAATTGTTTTTCTTGAGAAGATACTAACTTTCTGTTTGGATTATCAAGACATTAGTCTTGTCATGCAAGAGACTAATACCTACAAATTTAATTTTTTCTTATGCCTATTGGCTCTATGTGTACATGGAAAGAGTCTTATGAGGAAGAAAGGTGTGATGAACTTATGTTCCAATATCAATAGATAAAATTTAAACCCTAAGAAAGGTATATTAGGATTGATAAATACTGTTGTAGTTTTATCAACAACTGTGATTCCATTTGTAACCAGAAGATGGCAGAATTGGCACACATATGAACTGCTCAGTTAGTGTTCAGTTTTAAATGGTTGTGTAGAAAAATATATTAGGTATTCTTAATTTGGTAGCCTGCTTTCTAGAAAGAATTTTGGGAATTATACAATAAATGTGGAATAAAATGCCAGTAAATAAACTGTGCATTTCAAAAAATCTTCAGAGTGTCTGAGGTCTCTCTCTCTCATTATTTGCCACATTAAGTTTACTCTGCAAAGTCTAAAGCAGCTTTTCACCCTGAAACCTAAGTCTCTGTTGACCTTATTATAGTTTTACCAGTGTAATCGTTAAGAATTGGCTGATATTAAACCTTGAATGTTTAAGTTCATTAGATGTGTATACTAGTAAATAGGATATACCTTTTCTGAAAAACAGTTCTGGAGATGATAATCAAAGATTTCATTTTCATCCTTGCTCTCTAAGTCAAGTAGCTCTCTGACCTTCAGTAACTTCTACAATCTCAGATTGATTTATATATGAAATGCTGACATAATTAGCTTCTCATACCAAAGGGATATGTATAGGTTGCTAAGTTTCATAAAGAAAAAGCTTAACTCAGGTAATTTTTTTGAACTAGATTGAAAGTTGGGAAAAAGATGATAATGCTAATATACAGTACTGAGGTGACGCCTAGGACCTTTATTGCATGTCAAGAGCAAGAGGCAGGAAACAAGGCTGCAGGGCGCCGGTGGCTGATGTGCGAGGAACAGACTGTAGTTGTGGCCGTGAAAGAACCCGAAGTTTATCTACATGTGTCTCTGGCTCCTTTCCTCCCTCTGTGTCTTCCCTCACTTACCGAATGTGAGGCCGAAGTTCGCTGTAACCTTTTCTCTTTCAAACACTTAGTCTTATGACTTATAGTTTTGCATTTTGGTGTTTAATAAATACTAAAGAAGTTGTTCAGATCTCTATTAAAAAACTAAATAAAATATCAGAGAAGTTTTTATTTATATCAAAGAAAGAAAAATCTTGATAGCAGATTCATTATTGTGATAAATTTTTAATCTAAAGTTCATTAAATTTTTGGTATGCTTAAATCTAATGAAACCAGCATTGCATTTTAGTGTTGATAAAAGATGGGCACACGCATTTTCTTTATGGAAAACCTTAGTTTTCTTTTCCTTTGATAGAACTTTAACCTTCTTGGGCTTAATGAAATGCCACCATTCCATGTGATGAGTTACACCGAACCCCAGATTGATGAGGAAGGAGTGCTCTAAAGAAAGGCCTGACCAGGAGCGTGTGGATGGCGTGACCTGCATTTCCTTTCACAGCACCACATACTGTACCCTGTTTTGTTCTTGTGCAGTGAAACACTCGGTTGTAGCTCAAATTCAAATCTAAGAAAGATCAGAGTTAATAGAAAAGCAAATGGAAGGCCTCGGAGTTCCTAGCAGAAACAGACGAGGCACTGCTGGGCGGCCTCCTCGCACGCCACAGCTGCCACCCCACGAAGCCAGCCGTGCTGGGTGCTTTGCACCCCTGGTAGTCGTAAGATTGCTTTTCATCTGAGAACCATTTCAGAGTTTCCCCTCTGCTTCTGTACTTTTAAGAAATAAAGCCAATAATGCATGAAGTTCCATAAATATTTATGCCCACTCACAAAACTAGACAGTTCCTATTTTCTTGACATATTGGGGTCATTTTTCACTCTTGACCTCTTGAATTGAAAAGTACAAGGAGTTAGTGTACCCTTTTCTTTATTTTTTTCTTTTCTTTTTACTTATTTCATTTCTTTAATGAGTTTTAGAAGCTGGGCGCTTCCTGTTAGGTTCATGTAAGACTCACAGCACTCTATTTTCTACTCTGATTTTTGTAAGGATGGGTTTAAAAGTTCACTGGTATCAAAAGTAACATAATTTATACTCAAGTTTAGGCTTGAGTGGTTAGCTGTTAATGTGTGTGTGTACGTGTGCATCCACATTCTATTGTCATTGAATTAAAAATAGATGTTATTTTGTCGAGGCAAACAAGTAGGATTGTATATAAAAGCATATTTTAAAGTAGACCTTTTATTTTGTTTTCTTGCCCACTTAGACTCTTTGGACCATAGCAGATATTTTTGCCCTTTGAAATTATGTTGAAAAAACTTAGAAAGTAGTAATACATGTTTATTGTAGAGAATTTAGAACGTGCAGGTAGGCAGAAAAGATGGAGAGGCATCACCTCTATCCCACTCTATTTTTCCTAGTCTTTGTATAACTGTCTACACAGGCAATCTATTCAACACAAAGAAAAAACATATCTTTTTTTAAATTTTATATTTTATTGATTTTGTACAGAGAGGAAGGGAGAGAGCTAGAGAGTTAGAAACATCGATGCGGGAGAGTCATTGATCAGCTGCCTCTTGCACACCCCCTACTGGGGATATGCCTGCAACCAAGGTACATGCCCTTGACCAGAATCGAACCCGGGACCTTTTAGTCCCCAAGCCGATGCTCTATCCATTGAGCCAAACCGGTCCTGGCGGCAGAAAAAACATATCTTAAATATTCCGGAGTATTGTAAGGTCTTCTCTGTGGAAATGATTGATTTTTGGTGTTATTCTTCTACTTGGGTAGTTTCCTTTGCTTTCTCCATAAAACAATACAAAAATAATGGATACAGTTTTGTCAGTTATACCTAAATAAAGCCAGGGGAAATACAGTAGAGAGATCTACCACCACTACCACCTGGTGGGTCAGTACTGTTGATGCCTATTTTCTTCTTGCCCTCATGTTTGAGGTTTAGTAGAAGAGAAAATATAGATGAAAAACTGTGATAAAAGTTAATAGGTAAAAAATGTCAGGTAAGGTAGTTTATTTTGGGAAATAAGAATAAAGAGGAAATTAGAGAATAAAGAAGGCATCTTTTTGAACTTAAGAAAAGTTATGATATGGGAAGAAGTTAAGAATTATAGAAATCAAGACTTAAAAGCATACCATAAAGATTTCTGGATCAAGTCAAGTAAGAAAAATTAAACCCAGAAGGGCAAAGGAAATGCTTAAGCGTCCACTTCCAGAGCTGGGCCACAATCTAGGTCTGCGGATGCTCAACCAGACCACCGCTCATCCCTCCTGCAGGTGATTCCTGAAGGAGAGGTCCAGGTTAGATGCAGGACATGGCACCTTTGTCTGAGGGCCAGCCTGGGCAAAGGGAGATAGTCCAACAGTGCAGGCATATGCCAGGGACCCCCTGACTGCCTTTTCTCATCGCTTCTCAGGTCTTCATCTATTATTCCATCTCTTTCCGAGATTGTTAACTTCTGCCTTGCTGTTATCACTCACTTTCCCCCTCCTGTGTGCAGGTACTTAGCACTTTAAAACAAGACCAAGAACTGCCTTTCACTATGAACCAATCCTCTACTTCCTGTTTAGTCTATCTTGAAGTTCTCTGCAGTGGGTCTCCTGCCCCAACCCTCCATTGAAACAATTCCGGCGAATTCTGTTAACCCTCATGTGCTAACATGCTTGGGACTCTTGATCCATCGTTCTGCTAATCTCCATTTGATATTCTGTCACCCTTGAATATCAAGTACAATTCTTGGTTGCTTGCAGTTGGAATCGATTTTGGGTAACTACGGAAAAGAGATTTTCTTTGCAGGAAGGTTGACAGATACTGTTAAATTGCTTTCCCTTCTCACTTGCCAACAGAATGGTGATTTGGATTTGTTGGCAGTCGATAGATATACATGTTCTCAGTGGTCCTAATGGGGCGGCCATGTCACACATGCAAGTGGACACTTCTTGGGGCACCAAAGAAGAAAAGGAGGAGACCTGTTCTTCTTGCCCAGTGTGTGACAAGTGTGTGTGAGAGGTGCCATCACCTCTCACTGGCGTATCATGAAGGAGGATGTTAACGTTAGTCAGGTGTGAGTATGGACCAACCAGAGCCTGTGTCACCTTGAATGCTGGAGCAGGGTCTGAGAGTGCCTGGCGTTACTCCTCAGATGTTGTGTGGTGGGGATCTGGGGTTCTGGGGCTGCGTGGGGTTGAGATGGAAGGTTGGGGTAACCCGCTTATGAGTAGTCTTGCCTCTACTTGCATTATTACTTCAGTTGGTTCATTCCTTTGTCAGACATGGCTGTCATGTGAACACCAGGATGTTGTACAGTAGGTGTCGGGTTCAACATGAGTAAATTTGCTTCTTGCTGTTCAGGGGCCTGCAGATAGATGTGCTTGGGACAGTGTGGCAGGAGCTGGGAGGTCTGTACAGAACAAGAGAGGGAAGGTTTGGGTTGATAAAACAATGCATGTCCACTAAGGGTTCCCGGTGTTTTAGGCTAAAAGAAGCACAAACCTTTTGACATTTTGCACTAAGCCTGCACATTATACTTTCTTATATTACTAGTGACCTGGTGCACGGATGTGTGCACGTTGAAAGGAAATTAATTAGAAGGTGGCTGGCAGGGTGGGACTGGGCAAGACAGCTTGGACATGCCCTGGAGCCAAGCGGTCCCTCCCTGGCCGGCCGCTACAGCACCTGGGGTCGTGCTGTAACTCGAAAGGCGTCTGCTCAGTGAATGGGGTCTTTCCGGCAGGTGGGGTCCTTCACCCTGGCCTGTGGGGATCAGGCTGAAACTGGCTCTCTGACATCCCCCAAGAGCTCCTGGAGTACGACAGGGCACTCTGCAAAGTTGCTATGTGGAATGCAAATGCAAGTGTGCAGTAACCAGATTTGGGACAGACAGTGTTCCAACAACAACATAATCCATGGCCAAAGTTGGAATCGGGCTCCCTTCTCTCTGGTTTTGGGTTGCATCACCCGAGAACCATTACTGCCAAGTCACGGCAGCTTGGCAGCTCCCACATTGAACGTCTGCCCCCTGGTGGTCAGTGCACATCATAGCAACTGGTCAGATAAAGGGAGGGACACTTAGCATATTAGCCATATATATATATATATATATATATATATATATATATATATATATATATATATAATTTTTTTGATATCTCAATTTTCTAACTTTATTTTTTTATTAAATTATTATCTGTGTACATATCTTACCATCCCCCTACCCCCCAATTCATACCCTCCCTTCCCAGAGTTTTGTGTCCATTGGTTGTACTTATATGCATGTATACAAGTCCTTCGGTTGATCTCTTATCTCCCCCAGATCTCCCTCCCCTCCCCACTGTAATTTGACAGTCTGCTTGTTGCTTTACTGTCTCTATATCTATCTTTTGGCTCATCAGTTTATAATGTTCTTTATTATCCATAAATGAGTGAGGTCATGTGGTGTTTCTCTTTCATTGACTGGCTTATTTCACTCAGCATGATGTTCTCCAATTCATGAGAATTCCTTCTTTTTTATGGCAGTATAGTATTCCATTGTGTAGATGTACCATAATTTTTTGATCCAATCATTTGCTGACGGGCACCTAGGTTGTTTCCAAATTCTAGCTATTGTAGATTGTGCTGCTATGAACATAGGGGTGCATATATCCTTTCTGATTGGTGTTTCTAGTTTCTTGGGATATATTCCTAGGAGTGGGATTACTGGGTCAAATGGGAGTTCCATTTTCAGTTTTTTGAGGAAACTCCATACTGTTCTCCACAGTGGTTGCACCAGTCTGCATTCCCACCAGCAGTGCACGAGGGTTCCTTTTTCTCCGCAACCTCGCCAACATTGTCGTTTGTTGATTTGTTGATGTTGGCCATTCTGACAGGTGTGAGATGGTACCGCATTGTTGTTTTGATTTGCATCTCTCGGATAATTAGTGACTTTAAGCATGTTTCATGTGCCTTTTGTCCTTCCATCTGTCTTCTTTTGAAAATATTCTATTTAGTTCCATTGCGCATTTTTTAATTGGATCATTCATCTTCCTTTTATTTAGTTCTATAAGCTGTCTGTAAATGTTGGAGAGTAAAACTTTATCAGTGGTAACATTTGCAAATATGTTCTCCCACACAGTGGGCTTTCTTGTTGTTTTGTTGATGGTTTCTTTTGCTGTAAAAAAGCTTTTTATTTTGATGTAGTCCCATTTGTTTATTTTCTCTTTAGCTTCCATTGCCCTAGGGGCAGTATCAGTGAAGAAGTTCTTTTGGCATATGTCTGAGATTTTGCTGCCTGTGGATGCTTCTAGTATTTTTATGGTTTCCCGTCTTATGTTTAAGTCCTATATCCATTTTGAGTTTATTTTTTGTGTATGGTGTAAGTTGATGATCAAGTTTCATTCTTTTGCATGTATCTGTCCAATTTTCCCAACACCATTTATTGAAGAGACTGTCTTGACTCCATTGTATGTTCGTGCCTCCTTTATCAAATATTAACTGAGCATAGTGATTTGGGTTGATATCTGGGTTCTCGATTCTATTCCATTGATCTATATGTCTGTTCTTGTGCCAGTAGCAGGCTGTTTTGAGAACAGTGGCTTTGTAATACAGCTTGAAATCTGGTATTGAGATCCCTCCTACTTTACTCTTCTTTCTCAGGATTGCTGTGGCTATTTGGGGTCTTTTGTTTTTCCAAATGAACTTTTGGAGAGTTTTTTTCTAGGTCAGTGAAATATCTATTGGTATTTTAATGGGGAGTGCATTGAACCTATAAATTGCTTTGGGAAGTATGGACATTTTGATGATGTTGATTCTACTAATCCATGAACATGGTATGTTCTTCCATCTGTTTATATCTTCTTCTATCTCTTTTTTCAGTGTCGTGTAGTTTTCCGCATATACGTCCTTTACTTGCTTAGTTAAGTTTATTCCTAGGTATCTTAATTTTTTTGGTGCGATGGTAAATGGAATTGCTTTTTGAGTCTCTGTTTCTGTAAGTTCACTGTTGGTGTATAGAAATGCCATAGATTTCTTGGTGTTAATTTTGTATACTGCTACATTGCCAAATTCATTTATTAAGTCAATTAATTTTTTAATGGAGTCTTTTGGTTTTCTTATGTACAATATCATGTCATCTGCAAATAAGAATAATTTTACTTCTTCTTTTCCAATTTGAATGTCTGTAATTTCCTCTTCTTGTCTAATTGCAATTGCTAGTACTTCCAGTACTATGTCAAACAGGAGTGGTGAGAGTGGGCATCCCTGTCTTGTTCCTGTTCTTAGAGGGAATGGTTTTAGTTTTTGCCCATTGAGTATGATGTTGGCTGTGGGTTTATCATATATAGCTTTTATTATGTTGAGGTATGATCCTTGTACTCCCACCATGTTGAGAGTTTTTATCAGGAAAGAGTGTTGGATTTTATCAAATGGTTTTTCTGTATCAATTGATATGACTATATGATTTTTATCTTTCAATTTGTTTATGTGATGTATCACATTTATTGATTTGCGGATATTATACCATCCTTGCATTCCTGGAATAAATCCTACTTGGTCATAGTGTATGATCTTTGTGATGTTCTGCTGGAGCTAGAATTTTGTTGAGGATTTTGGCATCTATGTTCATGAGGGATATTGGCCTGTAATTCTGCTAGAATTTTGTTGAGGATTTTGGCATCTATGTTCATGAGGGATATTGGCCTGTAATTCTCTTTCATTGAGTTGTCTTTATTTGGTTTTGGTATTAGGGTGATCTGGCTTCATAGAAGGAATTTGGAAGTGTTCCTTCCTCTTGAATTTTTTGGAATAGTTTGAGGAGGATAGGTTTTATTTCTTCCGTGAATATTTGGTAAAACTCTCCTGTGAAGCCATCTGGCCCTGGGCTTTTGTTTGCTGGAAGCTTTTTGATGACTGTTTCAATTTCTTCCCAAATCACTGGTCTATTGAGCTTTTTAGATTCTTCCTGATTGAGTTTTGGAAGGTTATATTTTTCTAGGAATATGTCCATTTCCTCCAGGTTGTTCAGTTTGTTGGAATAGAGTTGTTCGTAGTATTTTGTAACAATTCTTTGTATTTTGGCGGGGTTTGTTGTTATTTCACCTCTTTTATTTCTGATTTTGTTTATTTGAGTCCTCTCTGTTTCTTGGTTAGCTTGGCTAGAGGTTCATCAATCTTGTTTATCCTTTCAAAGAACCAGCTCTTGGTTTTGTTGATCTTATGTATTGTTTCTTTGGTCTTTATGTCGTTTATCTCTGCTCTGATTTTTATTATTTCCTTCCTTCTGCTTACACTGGGCTTTTTTTGTTGCTCTTTTTCTAACTCTTTGAGTTGTAGAGTTAGAAAATTTGTTACCATTTTTTCTTGTTTTTTGCAATAGGCTTGTAGAGATATGAACTTCCCTCTCAAAACTGCTTTTGCTGTATCCCATAGATTTTGGATTGTTGTGTTTTCATTGTCATATGTTTCCAGGATGTTTTTAATTTCTTCCTTGATTTCTCTGGTAACCAATCCTTGTTTAATAGCATGCTGTTTAGTCTCCATGTGTTTGATTTCTTTGGATTATTTTTATTGTAGTTAATTTCTAGTTTTATGCCACTATGATCTGAGAAGATGCTTGATATGATTTCTATCTTCTTGAATTTGAAGAGACTTTGTCTATGTCCCAACATGTGGTCTATCTTTGAAAATGACCCATG
This sequence comes from Pipistrellus kuhlii, assembly GCF_014108245.1. Classification (NCBI taxonomy): domain Eukaryota; kingdom Metazoa; phylum Chordata; class Mammalia; order Chiroptera; family Vespertilionidae; genus Pipistrellus; species Pipistrellus kuhlii. The sequence goes on along the minus strand of NW_023425416.1, from coordinate 4,816,667 downwards.
TGCACTTGAGAAGAATGTATATTCTGTGGCTTTGGGGTGGAATGTTCTGAAGGTGTCGATTAATTCCAACTGGTCTAGTGAGTCATTTAGTATTGATATTTCTTTGCTGATTTTTTTTGTTTAGATTATTTGTCCAAAGGTGACAGTGGGGTATTAAAATCTCATACTATGATTGTATTGCTATTAATCTCTCTCTTAATGTCCTCCAGCAGTTTCTTTTAATGTATTTGGGTGCTCCCATATTGGGTGCATATATATTTACCAGGGTTATTTCTTCTTGTTTGATTGCTCCCTTTAGTATTATGAAGTGGCCTTCATTATCTCTTGTTATGTCCTTCACTCTGAGATCTAATTGTCAGATATAAATATTGCTACCCCAGCTTTTTTTAAATTTCCATTTGCCTGGGAAACCTTTTTCCATCCCTTCACCCTCAGTCTGTGTGCATCTTTTTTTTCTGAAGTGGGTTTCTTATAGACAACAGATAAATGGGTCTTGTTTTCTTATCCAATCTGTTACCCTATGTCTTTTGATTGGAGCATTTAATCCCTTTACGTTTAAAGATATTATTGATAGGTACTCATTTGACACCATTTTTGTTCTATACCCCTGTGTTCCTTCTTCGCTTCCTATTTCTGTATTTTTACAGTAGACCCTTTAGCATTTCTTGCATTGCTGGTTTTGTGGAGATAAATTCCTTTAGTCTTTTTTTGTCTGTGAACCTCCTGATTACACCTTCAATTTTGATTGATAGCCTTGCTGGGTACAGTATTCTTGGATTCAGACCCTTTCTTTGCATGACTTTGTATATTTCATCCCATTCCCTTCTGGCCTGATGAGTTTCTGTTGAGAAATCAGTTGCTAGTCTGATGGGGGGTCCTTTATATGTAACTTTCTGTCTCTCTCTGGTTGCTTTTAAGATTCTTACTTTGTCGTTGGTGTTTGCCAATTTAATTATAATGTGCCTTGGCATCAGTCTTCTGGGATTCATTTTGCTTGGGACCCTGCAAGCATCTTGGATTTGTGTGGGTTTTTTCTTCTCTATCTCAGGAAAGTTTTCTGTCATTATTTCTTAAAATACATTTTCCATGTCGTCCTCAGTTTCCTTTCCTTCTGGAACCCCTATTATTCTAATATTGTTTTGTTTTGTATTGTCCCAAAGTCCCCTAAGGCTCTCCTCCTGCTTTTTAATTTTTTTTTTTTTTCCAGAAGCTGCTCTAATTGGGTATTTTTTTCCATCTTGTCTTCTAGCTCACTGATGCGGTCCTCTGCTTCTTCTCGTCTACTCTTGATGCTTTCTATTGAGTTCTTCATAACAGCTATGTCATTTTTCATTTCTTCTTGGTTCATCTTCATTTCCTCTTGGTTCTTCTTCAATTCCTCTTGGTTCTTCTTCATTTCCTCTTGTTTCTTATTCATATAATCAAATTTCTCTTCCATTCTTGTTAGCCATCCTATGATCATTACTCTGAATTCTTGCTCTGGTAGGTTGTTTGCCTGTAACTTGTTTACTTCCTTTTCTGGTGATGCCTGCTTTTCTTTCACGTGCGGGCTATTTCTTTGTCTCCCCATGGTCTCTCTTTTCAGGATGTCTGGTTATGTGGTTTTCCTTCTCCACGATGCCCACCATCCAGTCAGGAATGACTATGCAAATTAACCCAACAAAGATGGATGATTAATTTGCATATGCAGGCACAAAGTAGCCAATGGCAGGGTGATGATGCAGGCTTTCTGCACTGCCCTTGCAGCTCCACGCCCCCGGGCAGTGTTGGGAAGGCGGAAAGGCAGCTCCTGGCCGGAGGGAAGGCATTGCCGGCCCATATATATATGTGTGTGTGTGTGTGTGTGTGTGTGTGTGTGTACATATATTGTATATACACACATATATAAATAATTTTTGGATATGAAAAAATTTCAATTTTTGTTCCAATTACTTCATTTTTAGATGTACTTATATTTATCTATTTTAGGTGGCCTGCCTTATTCGAGTTCCTTCTGAAGTAGTTAAGCAGAGGGCACAGGTTTCTGCTTCTTCAAGAACTTTTCAGATTTTCTCTAACATCTTATATCAAGAGGTGAGATATGTTTTTAAGTTCTTTTTTTTTTCTTTATTGAGAGAGATTTTATAGCAGCTAGTATGAGCACTGTGAGGCTTTTATCAGGAGTCTAGAAGTGACCTTACAGCTGAATTTAATGTCCAATTGCAGTAACTTTCTGTGCTAAGATTATAGTTTTCTTTTCTGTATTTGTTTTTGGATTTTTTTTTTTTTTAATTCTAAACAAATACATATTGAGTGCCTCTACTGTATGAGTCCTATTATACATTGTAATCTTCCATATTTCTTTTGGAATCAGACATGTAATAAATAGTAAATATGTAACATCACTACAGAATCTGAGGGCTTATGGAAGAGAAGTGTAGTTATGGACTGTCACCAACATCATAGTGTTTATATCAACTGTAATCCCCTTTTACTGGTTAGTGTTAAGCTGTGGATCAGGAGTCATCCTATTGTCCATGGGACTAGGAGCAGTTGTGTTGCTTTCCTTCATAGTTTCTACAGAAGCCTTTAAAAAGTTAACTTAAAAATTTGTTTTTTACCCATGTCAATTACATGGAAATTTCAATGAGTCTAGATTGTAGAAAAGTTATTCATAATAGTCCCTGTGTCTCCTCGAGGAGATGCGAGTGTTTAATTTTATGAGTGAGATCAACCCAGTAGAGGGTTCCTGAAGAATCATGTGGACATGAAATAGATACGCAAAGGCTTGTCCAGTGGTTATTAATGAAGACATCAGTCTTCTGATTGAAACCATGAAAAGATAATCAACATTTTATGTGCATTTGCTTTTGGGAATCTATTTAAAGCTCAAGTATTCTCAACAAAAGAAATACTGAAAGCAACTAAAGCTAAATTAATATGCTGTCAGTTTTCTTAGTGGAGATATTTCAATTTTAAAGGAGTGGAGCAGTTAGAACCTTTAACTTCTTGCAGAACTGTGGTCATTGTGGACGTTTTAAAACTCAAACTTTAGGAAAGGTTACTGTGCTTTATTCAGAATGTGATCCTAAAATCTCTACCATCCCATCTTTCCTTTCGTTTCAGGGCATCCCAGGATTGTATCGAGGCTACAAAAGCACAGTTTTAAGAGAGGTAACTAACTTAATTTCCAGTATTGAAGTACAAAAAAAAGTATGTTTTGTTCTGTGACTTTACTTGAAGAAACTGGTTTAAAAAGTTAAAAAGGGAAATTGAGATCTCTTATTTTTTACTTTTTATTTAAATACTAGTGGCCCAGTGCATGAAATGTGTATACATTAAAAGGGAATTAATTACAGGAAGTATTTTAATAATTGCTCTTTTCCCTTTTTCTATAATAGAGATGTCAGAGATGAAAGAAAATTAGTAAAATGTATCTGAAAATTTCCCTCCTGTCAGAGTCTGGGACATGCGACAGGAGCTAGAGTCAAGTCCCCACCTACCATCCACATGCGCTTTGAAAATACAGGAGATCCAGACCCAGCTGGTCCCCTCTCCCCTGTCAAGTCCCTCCGGGCAGGGGCCACAGCCTCAGACCCCCCAGCCTGGCACCAGGTGGGGGATAGCCTCAGGTCCCCCGGCCCAGCACTGGGTGGGGGACACAGTCACAGGTCCCCTGTCAAGCCCCACCAGGGGGGGTAGCATGGCTTGAGGTCCCCTGTCATGCTTCGCTGGGCAATGGGTGTGGCCTGAGGGACCCTGTCAAGCCCTGTTGGGCAAGGGGAGTGACCTTGGGTGAGGGGCACCGTCTGAGGTCCCTGTCAAGCCCCGCCAGGTGAGGGGCACGGCCTAAAGGTCCCTCACCCTGGCCAGGTGCCAAGCAGCCTCATGTTCCTGCTGTTCAGTTGTGATGTTATGGCATCCCGGCCAATTTGCATATTCCTCTATTATATAGATAGATTTTTATTGATTTCAGAGAGAAAGGAAGAGAGAGAGAAACATCAATGATAAAAGAGAATCATTGGTTGGCTGCCTTCTGTATGCCCCCCGCTGGGGTTAAAGCCTGCAACCTGGGCATGTGCCCTTGACCAGACTCGAACCCGGGACCCGTCAGTCCACAGGCTGACACTCTATCCACTGAGCCAAACCAGCTAGGGCTAAGATCTCTTTTTAAAATACTCTTTAGTCTTGTCTTGGTTCTTGCATGTAATAAATGGGTCAGATGAATTGGTTTGATGAACGACTACCCTGTAGCTTCATGGTAATCCTAGAGTGGTGAGTATTTGTTGTAGCTGAAATATTGGGAAATAACTACAGAGGGTGAGATATGAAGTTAATACACAGCATTTGTGAGAAATTGGTCAGGAAAGTTGTTCTCGGAGATAAGTGTCTGAAAAGTCTGTATCATACAGTTAGTTCTTATTTTCCTGGTAACAATCTGATGAGCTGGGAAGTGTACTCTGACCTGGAGTCCTGACCCACAAGCCATTTTATCCCCTGTGCCCTCTAACTCTAAAATCCTATGATTCAATGTGGTCAATTTCTTGTACCTCTTCCTGCCCACCTCTACCCCCATTCCGTTTTTGTTTTGTTTGTTTGTTTTTAAAGCTGAGTGATTTCAGTATATTACTGCTGGAGGCATGTTTTAATTTCTGCCTTATATAAAGGAGCTGTTTGAAGTTTAAAAGTTGATTTGCAGATATGTAAGATATAAGACTTTGGTTTGGGATATAATTTTGTTTTCTTTTTAAATGAGCTTAAATCTTATGGTTTCCCCTCAGCTTTATTGAGATAGAATTGACAAATAGGTTTATAAGGCATTTAAAATGTACAACATAATGATTTCATATTTGTATAACTATGAACAGGATTGGGACATAATGTTCATTAAGGAAAACACAGAAGAGCATCTGCCTACATCTGCTCTGTGTTCTTGTTTTCTGTTTGGTGTTCCTTAGATGCTAAAACACTTTCACCTCTGAAATGGTTTTTATTTAAATAAATATTGTTGTCACAGCAGAATACTGAAATTCCTTCAAAGCCCTAAGTTTATTCCTAGGTAGGTGTTTTTTGTTTGTTTGTTTTTAAATACTATACTTAATGATTTTTTTATCTCATGGCACACATAAACTAATTATTAAAATTCTGCAGCACACCAAAATATGTTTTTTGCCAATCAGACAAAAAACAGTAACAAAAACCAAGTATAATTTTGATTCATTCACCAGACACCTATTGTTGTGTTTGCTGTTGTCATTTTTAAATTTGACAATCTAAGAGAGAAAAGGTCAGTGCCCTTGACTAAAGAGTTAGGTATTGCATGTTTTAAAAATTCTCGCAGCACACAGGTTAAAAATCGCTGTTACAGATTAGTCTTCTTTATGAAACACCTTTACTGTTATTTAAAGCTTTGTTGTAGGTGATGTATGTCTTTGAAAAACTTGTTTTGAAAGCAAACTGAATGTTTCAAAACTAGTCATTTGTCTGAAGATAACTTCTTTCTGCCTTTCAAAAATATCCCCTGCACCACATCTTCCTTCTGTTCTTAGGCTCTGACTTAGTAAACATGAGCTAGCTACTCAGGTTTCACCGGGTGCAGGGGAAGGGAGGGGAGTGGGGGGGAGTGAACCTTTTTATTTTTCTGAATAAATAAATATATTTACATGCCAGAGAATACTGCTTTCATATTCAAACAAATAGAACACATGGTTACAATTGCATTCTGTTCTCTTAAAAGCTTGTTTTGACATATGCCACACTGGTAATTAATTTCTAAGCTGCAATTCTTGCAAATAATGTGACCTGCTGAGATAGCTCTGTTTACTCCAATGGCAGCGCTTTGCTGGAAATGTAATTGGGGTCTTTGCATTATGCCTGTTCATGAAAGAGCCTTCAGAACTGATTTTAGGTGAAGCATCGCTTAGAACAGATTCTGATAGAACTAGAGAATTATTATTAAATGAAACGTAGCTTCTTTTCAAAATGAGGAAAATAAGTGACACTTGCATTAAGCAGAATTTATGCATGATAGATAGTTTCAGTGCTTACAATGTTGTGACACTAATATCATATCTTTTTTGCCAAGAATGCCGTTGATGGTGTCAGTAAGAAAATGCACTGAAGCCTTAGTGAGAATCACCAGGAAACTTACACATTCATTCTGGGTATAACTTTTCCTTAAAAATAGTTTATCTCCCTAGCAGGAGCCTGTTAGAAGGAGATGGAAGTTTGAACCTGTGCATTATAAAATAGAGTGTGTGTTCTTTAGGTTTTGTGAATGCTGTCACCTGTTTTTTTTATTTTGTTTTGTTTTGTTTTACCTCATCTGATGTTTGTGGAGATTGCTGGCTTATCCTTTATGTGCTCCTAAATTATTTCAGTTACTGTGAATTTTAGACTTAGTCTAAGCAAGGTCAACAAATTATGCTACTTCCTTTGAGTAGTTGTTTTCCTCATGATCTTGGCCGAATTAGCTGTGGCCAGGCACCGTGGGAGTCTCCCTCCAACCTTGGAGGCCGGCATGCTATCAGGGAACGTTCTTAATCTTTGTAGAAGCTTCTTCACACTGTCAGGTACCAGGGCTCTGCCTTCCAGTGTGAACTTAGTCACCACAACAACAGTGCGTGTCCTGGTCCTTTTTCTTTAACTCCCTCTTTATAGTGCGCCTTCTGTTGGTCCTTTCAGCCACATTCAGTTAACAGCTCAGCTGTGCTGAAGCATTCTCTCTCCAGTTTCTTTTTTTTCTTTTTTTAAATATATTTTATTGATTTTTTACAGAGAGGAAGGGAGAGTTAGAAACATTGATGAGAAAGAGTCATCAATCAGCTGCCTCTTGCACACCCCCTACTGGGGATATGCCCGCAACCAAGATACATGCCCTTGACCGGAATCGAACCCGGGACCTTTCAGTCCACGACCGATGCTCTACCACTGAGCCAAACCGGTTTCGGCTCTCTCCAGTTTCTGTCCGCTTTGGTTAATGGCTGCTCTTCTGTGCCTCTTGGTTCATCTTGCTAACTGACCACCATCATTGGGGGTGAGGGCCGTCCCTTCCCAGAGATGAAATGACCTTTGTACTGACGACCTTACCTACTGCTCTTTTCACTCTGTCTCTTCAGGTGAAGAAATTAGCATTCTGATTGGAAAGTTCACTTGTAAGTAGATATGGAAACTTTCCAAAGTTAGTTACGCTTAAAGTCTACTTGAGGTAGTCACAGTTTCCCCTAATCTAGTGTCTGGCAACAGGAACCTTTTGAAATCAAGACTGAAGGGTTGTCCTTTAGCATCTCTTTTCCAGCTCTGTTGTCTACCCAGAGTTCCTTTCCCCCAAACTCTTCACATTATACAAGGTGGGAAAAAGTAGGTTTATAGTTGTTTGTATGGGACATAATACAATAATTAGTAAGTAATGAAAATATAAGAATAAACTGTGTTTTGCATACTCCCAACTGTAGGCCTTATGTGTTTTTCTAGAACCACTCTATCCTAGGTATTCTGCATCTTGTTTATTTTCTTAGCCAAACCATTTTGGAGATCAGTTTATATCACTTCATAATGAGGATCCTCTCCTATAATGTCTGCAAGTCAGTAAGTGTGACATACCACATAAACTAAATGAAGGATAAAAACCACATCATAGCAATAGACGCAGAAAAAGCATTTGACAAAAAACCAGCACCTATTTATGACAAAAACGCTCAGCAAAGTGGGAATAGAGGGAACATACCTCAACATAATAAAGGCCACATATGGCAACCCACAGCCAACATAATACTCCACGGGCAAAACTAAAAGCGTTTTTCTTAAAATGAGGAACAAGACAGGGATGCCTGCTTTCACCACTCTTATTCAACATTGTATTAGAAGTCCTAGCCACAGCAATCAGATAAGAAGAAAAAATAGAAGTCATCCAAATTGGATAGGAGGAAATAAAACTGTCATTATTTGCAGATGACCTGATATTGTACATAGAAAATCCAAAAGCCTTCACCAGAAAGTTACTAGATATAATAAATGAATTGGGCAAAGTAGCAGGATACAAAATTAATACTCAGAAATTGATGGCATTTCTATACACCAATGATGAACTATTAAAAAGAGAAACTAAGAAAACAATACCATTTACTCTTGCAATAAAAAAATAACAAGGTACCTAGAAATAAATTTAACCAAGGTGGTAAAAGACCTGTACATGGAAAACTATAGGACATTGAATAAAAACATTGAGGAAGATACAAATAATTGGAAGCATATACCATGTTCATGGATTGGAAGAATTACAATCATTAAAATGTCCATACTATCCAAAGCAACCTATAGGTTCAGTGCAATTCCTATTAAAATACCAGTGGCATATTTTACAAATCTAGAACAGGTATTCCAAAAATGTATATGGACTAACAACAACAAAAAAGACCCCAAATAGCCACAGCAATCTGAGAAGGAAGAACAAAGTTGGAAGTATCACAATACTTGCTATCAAACTATACTACAAGGCTATTGTCATCAAAACAGCCTGGTACTGGCATAAGAACTGACATATAGATGAATGGAACAGAACAGAGAGCCCAGAAATCAGCCCATGCCAATATCTTCAATTAATATTAGACAAAGGAGGCAAGAGTATACAGTGGATTTAAGACAGTCTTTTCAATAAATGGCATTGGAGAATTGGTCAGGTACATGTTAAAAAAAAAATGAAACTAGACCCGTGGTCAGCAAACTGCAGCTCACGAGCCACATGCGGCTCTTTGGCCCCTTGAGTGTGGCTCTTCCACAAAATACCATGGCCAGGGCGAGTCTATTTTGAAGAAGTGACGTTAGAAGTTTAAGTTTAAAAAATTTGGCTCTCAAAAGAAATTTCAATCGTTGTACTGTTGATATTCGGCTCTGTTGACTAATGAGTTTGCCGACCACTGAACTAGGCCATCAACTTATACCATACATAAGAATAAACTTGAAATGGACAAAAGACTTAAATGTAAGTAATGAAACCATACAAATTCTATAAGATAACATAGACACTAAAATCTCATACTTCTGTCATAGCAATATTTTTTGCTGATATGTCTAAGGGCAAGAGAAAGGAAGGAAAAACAAACAAATGGGACTACATCTAACTAAAAAGTTTCTGCAATGCAAGAGAGACCACCAACAAAGTGAAAAGGGAACCCACTATATAGAAGAACATATTTGCCAATGATACATCTAATAATGGGTTAATTTCCAAATTATATGAAATACTAATACAACTCAATGCTAGGAAGTCAAAGAATCCAATTAAAAGGACCTGAATAGATCCTTCTCCAAAGCAGACATACAGATGACCAGTAGACATGAAAAAATGCCCAATGTCACTATCATCAGAGAGATGCAAATTAAAACTATAATGAGGTATCACCCTTCATGAGTAAGTCAACAAACAAGAGCTTGGGAGGATGTGGGGAAAAGGGAACACTAGTGCATTATTGATGGGAATACAGACTGGCACAGCCACTGTGGAAAACAGTATGAAGTTCCTTCAAAGAATTACAACTGGAACTTCCTTTTGACCCAGCAATTCCTCTTCTGAGAATATATCCTAAGACTCCCAGAACACCATTTTGAAAGGATATATGCAGTGCTATTTACAACTAGGGGCCTGGTGCACGGAATTCATGCACTGGTGGGGGGCATGGCCTACGGGCATGAACAATAAAAGAAAGAGGACCCTCTTGTTTTTATCACTGCATAGTATGCCATTGTACAAATGAGCCATTATTTTACCAGTTCCTCATTGAGAGATATCTCAAACATGCTACAATGAATAATAATGGTTCTTATGTCATTTTGTGCATGGTTGATGATGATTGATTGTTATATGCCAATTACTTGATTAAAGGTATATGTGCATTATAATTTTGATACATATTACCAAATTGTCTTCCACCAGTTGACACTTTTGCCAGCCATGTGAGAGCTATCTATTTCCTACTGCCTCACTAAGGGTACTAGCCATCTGAGGTGAAAAATGATCTCATTGGAGTTTTAATTTTAAGTGTTAAAATTAAACATACATCTGAGAACTATTTTATTCCTTTCCTGTACACTGATTATTTAAGTTATGCCAAAGTTTTGCTTAGAATTAAATGAGGATATGCATATGAAGTGCTTTCTACAGAGCCTGTCAGAATAGGCATTCAGGGAATGTTAACTATGATTATTAGCATTCTAGGTAATTGAAAGGGTTTTTGGCAGGAAATGACACTTGAGTGTGAAAAGCAGTTCTCCTGGCAAGGTGCTAAACCTCTCTGAGGTCAGGTTTGCCCATCTGAGGAGGAAATTTTCCTAGACTTCTCTCACAGCATGCTCAGGAAGGGGGTATGGCATTTGCGTGGGCTGTGAGGAGACTCGGAGGTGAAGACACCTGCCTCTAGGTTCTTAGGTTCTTGAGCAGGTATGCACCCTCAACTGTGTGCATTTAAACATGTGAGTGCTGCCTCAAGATGATGGGCAACAGTAGTTGTGTTTGAACTAGAGGCCAGCTAGTTCACTTGTAAAGCTTCTCAGCTGCAATTGGAGAATGCTGATGGTTGAGCAGATCAAAGTTATTAATGCAAATGGGTTGGGAAATTGGTAATTTACTAGAAACCCCCACCCCCCCCTCATAATATTACCCGTTTAGAAGGGGCTTTCTTACTGAGAATGCAGCACTTGAATGCTTTCCACTGGAAAATGTTTTGAAGCAACTTTAGCTAGAACTTCTAGTACTTACTGTCCTTAAGCCTGTGTGCTAGTGCCTGCTCCCAAGATAGTGAAAGGCAAACCAAAAATGACAGCTCTCTGGCAGGAATGTTTTCTCCTTGTGTCAGAGCCATGCGGATCTGCCTCTGTTTGTATGAAATTTTCTTTGATTTACCTTTTCCCTTCTTCTTGTTTTGTTTTTACATTTCAGTTCTGTCTGCTACATATAATTCTGCCTATCTTCTCAGATGGCATGTAAGTTCCTCTCCCAAACAGCAGTGGGTTTTTACCTCTTTGTAGCAGTGCACAGCCTCCAGCATAATGCCTTCCTCAGAGCCAGCACTCAGTAAATATTTGTGGTTTCTTAATTCCTTTAAGTTTGATTATCTTTTGTTCAGTTGCTACCAGTCACCATGGCCATTTCAGAAGGCGAGGGAGCTCACAGGGAGCTTGGAATTTTGCAGGGTGCTGGTTCAGCCCTTGGCCACACTACATTAGAAGGCCTTTGCATTAGTTAGATGATGAAACACCAAAGAGAGTGTGATTTTCCAAGATTTCAGTTTTCTTAAACCCTGAAACAGTAGTCTTTATAAGCCTGATTTTATTAGGAGAGAAGTAAGCACTGCAATCAGTTTATGTAAAATTCACCTTAGTAATTCCCCTGCAAAAGGAAATAGTGATTATAAATCTTTCCAAACTTTGTACTTTTATTTTACTTTTTTATTTAGAAAGAGGAGAGGAGCTCGCAGAGAGAGATATTGATGGGAGAGAGAAACTTAGATTGGTTGCCTTCCACATGCACCCTGACTAGGGGTTGAATCTGAAATCTGGGTATGTGCCCCAACCAGGAAGCTAGCCCGTGCACTGGATGATGCTCCAGCCAACTGAGCCACGCTGACCAGGGCCTCTTTCCAGACTTTTAATGTGGAATTGTTTTTCAGTTAAAATCCAATGCAAACATACTGAACCCTATTTTAATCCTACATAATTCACTTTATTAACTATGACCAAATAGAACATCTGTTAAAATTCCATACTGTTAGCTTCATGGGAAAATAAAAAAATCCGTTTGCTCTTGGAATTTGTCCATTGTTTTATTGTTCTGGGTTTTAGTCAGTACTGAGACATTCTTATTAAAATGATTATTAAACAAAGAAGATGAAATACGCCCTTTAATCACAGGTTTATAAAGTGAGTCACTTAATTGCATTTACATTGAAACTTTACTGTAGAGATATTCTATGAAGAATGAACTATAGTTCATTTAGTTCATTCTTTAATTCCAGAACCAAAAATGATTACTCCTCAAATATGGATCGTAGCCTACAGTTTTTTATCGTCTCTTAAATAAACAAACATTTTTAGAACAATTTAGTAAAATTATCTTCATGTAGAAAAATTACTGTCGCCCTTTTGTGCATATTTTCTCATGTTTGTTTACATGAGACCAGCTGCTCTCCACTCTCCTCATTCTTTGGACGGATCTCAGTTGCACTGTGCAGCTTGGAGAGGCTGTGTGTACCCTTTGCTGCCTGTTGGCCACGTCTTCCCGAGGGCGTGCCAGTTCCTATGTGCAGGGATGTGAGTGCAATAATGTGACTCCGGTGTCAACAGATGAGACAGCTGTTGGGTAACGGTGGAAGTTCATTCTGCATTTTAAATGTTAGTGTCAGTAAACCATAATGTTGAAGTAGCTCAGTCTGTGGTGTTCCTTTGTGTTTTTCATTCCATATGAAATATCCTCTTCTTCCTTCATCTTTGTGTTTCAGTTTAAATTGCATTTAGGCTGCAAATAATAGAAAATCTGACTGCCATGGCTGCACCAATAGGTGGGTTTTCTCTTCTATAACAAACATTCTGGGCGTGGTTACCTTCAGGCGGTGTGCTATAAACAAGGCGTTGAGAACCCAGCTCTTTTACTTGCTTGGCTCACTTGAATGCTCTGGCTTCCTTTATCATGGTCCCATGATGGCTGCTTCACTTCAGGCACTGTGGCTCTTTCCAAGCGTGAAGAGGTGGGAAGGGCAGGAGGGATGTATAGCCTTGCTTGTCCCTGTTTACCTGGAAAACAAAAGCTTTGTTTGGGTCAGTTGTCTCAGGGCCTCCCTGGGTTGCATGGGGTTGGAAGGTGAGCATGCAAGTAAAATTCCAGCTTGTCAGTGTTGTGGGTGAAGGCAGGCAAAGAGAGGGTTGGGACTACTGTGCCTGAGTCCCCTGTTCTGTGTGTCATATCTGTCTGTGTACGTCCCAGCTCAGGTCCATCTCTCGCACCATTTCTCACACCTCTGGCTTCAGCCGCGTATTTGGTCCCTGTTGTTCACATCCGGACTACTTGTCTGGATCATAGGTTTTGAACATTTAATTCTACTCTGTGAACTGTAATGTGTGCTTTTTATTCTTTTTCTGCCATCTTTGTTCTTTTGGGCACATGCAGAAGCTCTTCTTCAAAAACCGTTTGGTGTTCTCTCTGCAGTTATTCTGAAAACATGAGTCTACTCCAAAGTTGCTAATTTTTTATACAGTTTTGATTTTAAAATTAAGATTTCAGAATACCTTTGTTGGAATACTCATATGTAAATACAATACTTCCCTTGAAAAATACATAAATCCCAATTGAAGTAATAGTAATGCTTACTAAGTACTTACAGTGTTCTAGTCACTGTGCTAAGTTCTCTGCATGATTAGCTTACTAAACCTCACAGTAACCTAAATCATAATCCTTGCTTTATGGAAACAGGCTTAGTAAGGTTGGGGTTCCCTAAAGTCTCATATCCAGTAAGGGAGAGAACCAAGGACTCCAGAGCCTATGATGGTGAGTGGATATTTTGCACTTTACATGAAGATAAGTTTTCCTGGGAGGAGGGAATATATATATATATATTTAAAATTAATAGTCCATGTTGATATCTTTCTTCGGTCTTCAACCCTTCGTGAAACCCTTCAACCCAACGCTTGGAAAGAGCCACAGTGCCTAAAGTGAGGCAGCCATCGTGTGACCATGATTAAACGAAGTCTTCAACTCATTAGTGCCATGAGGGGAAAGTAAGTTCTTAGAAGTCATCTCCATGACAGTAAAATAAAAGTAATCAGAGGACAAGCAAACATGAGAAAATCAGTTTTAAGATGTTCATGAAAAAGAGTGGCTTGTCATTGCACATCATCCCACATTTGCTTGATTTGTTCTTATTATCCAAGTGTTTATCCAGCATCCCTTCTCTGAGGGGTCTGACTCTAGCCCCAGTAGACCTGCCCCAACCCTGTCACTCATGTGCACCGTTATCTAAAATTATCTTCATTTCTTCTTTACAAACTTATCCTGCCTGCCCCTCAATTCCCCCCCGCTCCACACACACACATTGTGAGGCACCTACCCTGTTTTGTTCTCTATAATTAACCTATAACCCTCTACCTAGAAGAGTATTTGACACACAGTACAGTTTGGAAATATTTGATGACCAACCCAAGGTTTTAATCATACTTTCTTCTCAGAAGTAGACTAGTTTTAAGGATTTAGATATTTCATATCTCCAATACATGCTGAAGCTATGATTCATTTGGCAAGAATTATGGCTTCCTCACTTAATTCTCAGGCAAGTAAGTACTTTTCTGCTATATAAGCTTTCCATACTTCCAGTGAGGTTTTCCACTTGTTTTTTCTTATAACAAGAAAATGTTTTCTGGTTTTCTTATACCTCCCAAATAGCCCTTATTTTAATTTTGTCATTTCTAGTTAAACTTTGCTCCTATTAATATTTTATAGATAAAAACATTTTTGAGTGGCATATGTAAATAGAAAACAACTATTCATGATGAATATCCTTCATCAAATATATGCAAATTACATACAGTGAATCCTGTATGGGTCAAAAATTACTCTTGAGATTCTCAGGATGATATACTATCTCATATTAAGAAACTAGTCCAGCCAGCATGACTCAATGGTTGACCTGTGAAGCAAGAGGTCACAGTTTGATTCTTGGTCAGGGTACATGCCCAGGTTGTGGGCTTCATCCCCAGTGGAGGGTGTACAGGAAGCAGCTGATCAATGATTCTCTCTCATCATTGATGTTTCTATCTCTCTCCTTTTCTCTCTGAAATGAATAAAAATATTTTTTTAAACAAGAAACTATGTATTAAGAAAACCAACTATGAAGGTGAAATCTAGACTTTTCGTGTGCAATTCAAGGATTGTGGTTGAATGGAATCATTTAAAGGAACTATTGAAAATGTTTGCCTGTGGGTTTGACTACCTGGCTGCATATTAACCTGGGATCATACTAATATATAAAAACCCTGGGTCATAATGTCCAGTAACGACTGAGGCTTGACCAACTGGAAATCAGTTCTGCACACGGCAACCCAGCGCTGATGGCTTCTGTTGCAGGTGTGGTGCCCCAAAATTGACTGCTGAGGGGGCTGCGAATCAGGGCCAGAGAGAGACCTGAAGAGAGAA
Organism: Pipistrellus kuhlii; assembly: GCF_014108245.1. Lineage (NCBI taxonomy): Eukaryota > Metazoa > Chordata > Mammalia > Chiroptera > Vespertilionidae > Pipistrellus > Pipistrellus kuhlii. Next base: position 4,801,513 of record NW_023425416.1, on the reverse strand, counting down.
GCAGGGACTGATGTGTTGCCTTTGTGGCAGCTTTTGATCAGGATTTGCCTCTCTCTCCCAGTCTGGCCAGCAGCCATGCCTCCATTTCTCTCCAGGTCTCCACCGGGGCTTCTGATCAGCCCCGCCTTTCTGGTCAGGCCCCGTTGATAGGCCCAGAGATGCTAAACTTATAAAATTCCAGACTGTGTTGCTTATTACACTTTGCTTCCTGCTCGTGTATTAGATAAATTCACTGTCCATTTCTCTCAGAATATTTTAGTAAATCATAGGAAAATAAAGAGGTAGTATGTTTGTAAAACGTGGACTAAATATGGTAACTTAAATTGGAGCCCAATTTCTGAGCATTAGAGGATTCAAGAAGATGGGGCTATCTAATTGGACAAAGCACAATGAGACACTTCTGATTGGGCAGTAATATTGACTCTCCTTCATCAAGCCTTTGTTGAAGTTCTTAAAAATACTTTTGCTTATTTGGCCTGCTACCCTCTTTCCTTCTATGGTGTCAGCTTATGTTCTGAGAAACAGCACACTGGGTGAGAAAAAGTTGAAAATCTTTGGCATTGAAATGATTTGGTACTTAACCAAGTAATTAACAATTAAGTTATTAACTAGTGAAAAAGAATTTAGGGAGAGAGAAGATATTTTTTTTTGTATGTGAAAATGCTACTTTTTGTTACTGAACTTGATGCAAAAGTTGTGTTACAGCATTAGACACTAGAGGGCGCACAATGCCTGTGTTTTAAATGTCAGAAACATCAGTAAACAAGAATCCGAAGGCTCTTGAGTTGACTTAAAAACCTTTAAAAATGGTTCAAATTAAGAAATGGAAATCCAACCATAATAAGTAGTGTTTTCCAATCAAATATTTCTGAATAACATTTATCTTATTTAATGCAGAAATAACTTCATATGCATCTCTAAAAAATAAGAACTGCTAAGTTATGTGTAACTGTCAAAAAAATGAATTGTTACTGTCTCAAAGTATGTCCCCCAAGCTATTTTTCAAGCACAACTGGGAAACTGATAATTTTTCAGTTACAGAAACTGGCAGACATTACTTTACTCAAGTGATGAAGGTCAACATCACCAGTAATAAGATCTATTGACATCATACACCCCCGATAGGATGCACCTAGAAAGACACAAATCACTTCTTTAGTCTTCTTGCCAAAAAGTACATAATCTCAGACTGATCATTAGAAAACGTTAGACAAACCAAAATGGAGAGACATTGTACAAAATAGCCAAGTTCATGAAAAATAAAGTAAAAGTGGTCACATATAGAGGGGACTAAGGAGACACAGCAAGTAAACATAGTGAGAAACCCTGGAAAGGTAAAGGGATGTTAGGGGAAAACTGATCTGTAGTTTAGCTGTTAGGTAGTTTCAGCAGTACTAATAGCTGGTTTTGATAATCATACTTTGGTTATTAAGTTATTAACACCATAGAAGCTGGTTGTAGAGTGTATGTGAACTCCCTATAAGTAGCACTTAAGTCTATAAGTTGTTTCAAATATTAAAAACCTGAAAAAAATGTCAGATTTGGACATTGTGTGAAATAATTTATTTTTAAAAAGATCTAAGGTAAAAATTTAAAAAACTTAATTTCTTAATTTAAAAAAAAATCAAAGTACAATAATATATGCAATTGGTAACAATTCAAGTAATAGAGAAGAATTTATGATGAAAAGTAACATTCTCTTGTTCCATCTTTCTCCATTCTAGTCCCATTCTCTAGCGGTAACCTATTTTAACTGCTTCTATTTTTAGCTCTTATTACATCCGTATTGCTGGATAATATGCATCTGTAAACATCTGTTTCTTAATTTGTCAGTTTTAGATATAATCTATCGAGTCTTTGGAATGGAAGGTGTGGTTAAGCTCACATTATTGGTATGCTCCTCCCAGTCCTACGTCATCTTAGCATTCCAGTTATATAATTGTCACGTCTCTGATTATTTTAGAAACTTTGTTATATATCTGTGTCTTTTATTTCATATCCCACTTACAACTTGCTCTTTATAAGTTAAGGCTGTTACTTCCTTTTTGCCACCCTCCCATCCTTAACTTTCAAATCCCACTTTCTGAATTGACTTTCTCTCAGCTATACTTTGGTCCTGGATTGTCAAGATGGCTGACAGTTTTATCCTGTTCTTCACCCACAATCACTTCTTCCTTGATTTTTCTGGGTTGATTCTAAAAGTTGAACACCAGTAACTAGCGTTTTATTATTTTGAGACTTTTTGAATGATCAGCAGGCCAAGTAGTGTGCTAGGGTTATACTTCCTTTTGTATTGATCTCACATCACCCTGAAAGAGACTTTTCCAACATCAGAATCAAATAGACTGGCTTCTTGTACTCCATCAGTTGCTAAAAGGTATCTGATATTTTAATTTGCTGGATATATAAGGAATGAATTTGCTTTTATATTTTTCCCCTTTGCAGTTTCTTTGCCTTTTTTTGAGGTGCATTATTTGCCTTTTTCATACATTTAAGTGTGACAATTTCAAACTCATACTGTTTTTATACTGAGTTTCTTTTCCCTTGGGAATGCTGGGACCTTCCATCTTCCTGTTCTGCTCCGGGTGGTCATTCACTGTGACTGGACTTCTCACTGCCTTCCTGGGTTGGATTTGCTGTGTCTTGGATGTCCTGGAGCTTAATGTTCAGACCATGGCTTTTTGGCCCCTCTGCCTGGGTCTAACCACAGCTCCACCTCTGACAAACTTACACGTGGTGCTTGACTGTCCTCATGTAAGGAGGTCATGATAACACATAACAGATATAAGTATGTGGCTGATTTGTTCGAAGGCCTTTATTGTATCCTGATACTTTGGTCAGGTAATTATCATTCTCTAGTACCTAATATAATTTACAAAGGTTCTTATTAATAACACTTGAGACAGCTATTTATAATGATTCTTTGGCTTCAACTGTTTCATTGTTTTTGTTGTTGTTGTTGTTTTTAAATAGGAAGGAATTATGTTAATAATTTATGGGTTTTTTTTTTAAGTAGGAAGGGATTATGTTAATCAGGAAGCAGTTAGATTTTATTAGTTTAGTGTACTCCTAATTATATTTGGGAAATAAGTGATTAAACTTGTGTGTAGGAGACTTTTAAACTGATCCAAGTTTTCTAATAAAATGCTCCCAGACACTGATCCACAGGTTAGGTCTTCCCTATTGTTTACTCATGAATTATTTCATACTTCTCTTTGAAAAATGGAATCATGACCAAGTTAAAAATCACTTTGGGAGGAAGTTTATCTTTTTCAAAGGCTAAATTATGTCTTTTTCCCCATAGAAGGCATCAATAATATCTGTGTTTAGAAGAGACTTTGATACGTCTTACTGGAGCAACCAAGATCTTGTGGAAGTTACACTCGCTTGCTGATTTACCTGTTGGTTCACACAGTTGTTAATTGATCTTAATCATTAAGTTTGGGCTAGTTTTGACTGAGTGAAAACACTAGACATAAGGTAATAATCTATGTGGTAAGTTCTCATCACATTGTTTTTCTGTGTTTCTGTATTTGAAGGAGTGAGTTAAGTGAACTTATCCAGCACCTGCTCTTTGCCAAATGAGGTACTTTCCATGTTTTTCACTAAACCGTTACACACACACACACTGATTACAGAGAGGAAGGGAGAGGGAGAGAGGGATAGAAACATCAGTGATGAGAGAGAATCATTGATTGGCTGCCTCCTGCACGCTTCTACTGGGAACTGAGCCCGAAACCCAGGTATGTGGCCTTGACCAGAATCGAATCTTCAGTCCTTAGGCCAATGCTCTATCCACTGAGCCAAACCAACTAGTGGGACTTAAATCTTTATAGTAATCCTAAAAGTATCATTATTGCCAACTGAGTGCTTGGAAAGTATGCACCCCTTCACATCCAGTCATGATTCTCAGTCAACCTATAATGTTTATCTGTTTTCCAATGAGAAGACTGACAGTGCTGCAACTTGGTAACAGTAACAGTTAATGGAAGGCGGAGTTGGGCTCTGAATTCTTTGAACTCTTAATCTCTTTTCAAAAGAATGTCTATATTTCCTTTATTTGTTGGGGGGTGTGAATAGATTTAAAAATGAATAACAAGCATCTTTTTCTTTCTTCTCCTTTCCAGCTTTTTATTTTTGAAAAGTTAAAACATACATTCTTTCCCGAAGATTCAGTGCTTACTATTTTGCTTTATTTGCTTTCCCCTTGTGTGTGTGTGTGTGTGTGTGCGCGCGTGCTCGCGTGTGTGCGCGCATTTCCTGAAACTTTTTAGGTAGGTAGCAGACAACCTGACACTTCATCATTAAATATTCAGCATTTGTCTCCTAAGACGAGTCATGCTTCTCATAACAATACCATTATCATGCCCAAGAAATTAACACATTAATATTAACTAATATGTGGTCATATTTATCATCTTCCTATTGTCACAAATAAAAGCTTTATAACTTTTTTCTCTCTGCAGGATTCAGTAAAGGATCAGCCATGGCATTTAGTTTGGTTTTTCCCAACCTTTTCCCCCATGACATTGACATTTTTTTGTAGTCCAAGTTAGTTGTTTTGAAAACAGCTCCATAATCAAAATTGTCTGATCTCTTTATGATTATATTCAAATTAAATTTGTATGTTTGTGCATGCATGATTACTACATGGATGTTGTTCGGTGCTTTTCTTGTATTTTACTAGAGGACACATATGTCCCATTCTTGGTGAAGTTCAGTTTCATCATTTGATTAAGCTGGTATTCTCTGGTTTTCTATACTCCAACTCTCCTTTATTATTAAGAAGTAATCTATGGGTTAATATTCTGAGACCATGTGATTATCCTGTTCCCCAATAATCTTTCACCCAATAGTTTTAATATCTGTAGATGCTTTGTGCCTGAAACATTTATTACATTGGTGATTGCAAAATGTTGATTTTCCTAATACTGTTATTTTTCTCTGAATTTATTAACTGTCATTGTTTTGTAAAGAAGAGCTTTTCTCCTCTTTCATCCCCCCAACTTCTTTTTTTAAGTACGTAACCCTATGGATTCATGGTTCCTTTTTTTAAGAGCTGCATTGAGAGATAATTTGTATGCTATGCAGTATACTCATTTAAAACGACAGTTCAATGGGTTTTATTATAGTATGTTCACAGATATGTGCAACTATCACCACAGTTTTGGACTTTTTTATTCATTAACTAGAGGCCTGATGCATGAAATTCATGCATGGGTAGAGTCCCTAGGCCTGGCCGGTGATCAGGGCTGATCTGCGGGGCAACTGGCAGGGCAATCGGGGGCGGTTCCCCCACCCTCCCACTGGCACCCACTTTGGCTGGCCTGGCACCACCTGCTCACCGGCTCTGCCGCCACTGTCGCCTCCCTCTGCAGGGCAATTGGCAGGGCATTTGGGGAGGCTCCTCCCCGGCACCCGCCTTGGCTAGTCTGGGGTCTGTGGGCTGGATGAAGCTCCTGCATTGAGTGTCTGCCCCCCCGATAGTCAGTATGCATCATAGTAACCGGTCGTTCTGCTGTTTGGTTGATTTGCATATTAGGCTTTTATTATAAAGGATTATAATTCATTACCATTATTATGATTATTGTTATTATTTGGTACCAAATTACTTTATTTGAAAGAATGGTATAAATGAAAGATACGAGTGGATGAATAGATACAAGTTATAGAAAAGGTAAAGGTAACTCCAACATGCAGTACTCTTTGGCGACCAGGAAGTCACCAGCCTAAGGCTTAGGTCTCATGCTATGTCCCAGGGTGTGCTTATCAAAGAGATACTCGGCCATGTTAGTGTCAGGAGCCCCCAGCCTGTGCAAGTTGGTTACGTGGTCACCCAGTTCTTTGATGGATTTCACCTGTTCATTCAGGTAGTGAGTCTCAATGAAGTCACACACATCAGGGTCATTTTTGTCAATGGCCCGTTTGTGCAAGTCCAGTAGTGACTGATTCACACTTTTTTCCAAGTGCAATGCACACTCCATTGCATGCAGCCCATTCTCCCAGTCATCACTGTCTGGCTTCTCGATAACCTGAAGGAAGATTCAGCCACTTTGCTGGTTCTGCAGCTTCACCAGTTTCTCAGCATATTCCCTTCTCCTCATTAGATTGGTGAAGAAAATATTTGACAAAGTTCTTCAAAGCCGTATACATTATCACTGAGACACATCACAATTAAAATGCCGAGAGCAAAAGACAAAGAGAGAATATTAAAAGCAGCAAGAGAAAACACAGTTTATTACCTACAAGGGAGCACCCATATGATTGTCAGCTGATTTTTCAACAGAAACTATGCAGGCCAGACGGGAGTGGCAAGAAACAGTCAAAGTGATGATTAGCAAAAACCTACAACCAGGGTCTCTCTTATATCCTCGAGGGTCTCGCTAAATTTATTGGCCTTATCTAGGAAATTCTTGAAAAACCTTATAACCATGGTTTTGAACACTAGATCCAGTTGTTTGTTTTCCTCCATTTCTTTCTTTTGTGATCTGTTTCTTTGTCTCTGCATTTTCGCTGCTTCCCTGAGTTGGTAAAGTAGCTTTGTGTGCTAGGTGTCCTATATGGGCCAGTGGCTCAGCCTCCCCAGTTACGTGAGGTGGACACTCTTGGTGCACCCCTTTGTGGATTGTATGTACAGCCTTGTTTTCGTTAAGTCTTGATAGTTGTTGGTATTAGTGGGAGGATTTGACCTCCAGGCCAATTGGCTGTGAGGATCAGCTTTGTCTATGCTGGGAGACAGCCTTATTCGAATAGACTTGCAAAGTTTTAAAAGCCTCTGTGCTCAGCTTGGATGGGGTGGAGTTTCAGGGTTGAGCCTACAGCCTTGGCTTCATGTCAGCCCTGCCCTATGAGGTTCCTGGGTCTCAGTGTTCCTAGGTACTCGCTGCAAACACCTCTGAGAGAAAGGCACCCTCGAGTCTCTCCCGCTGCCAGATAGTCTAGTCTCTCCCCCAATGAATATAGATTCCCAGATTCTTGCCCAGAACTGGGGTTCGGTGCAGTCGGAGTTGGGGTTCAGCGCAGTCTGGAGCTTTTGTCTCCTCCTCACTAGGGCAATCCAGCGGCACAGTCAACAGTCTGCACACATTCACATACACACCTCCAGAGCTCTGCCTTTCGCCGCTGCCTGAGATTCTGCTATACAGCCCAGATTCCCACTGTATGAGCCTGGGTCCCCAGGGTCTCGCCTGGAACTGGGGTTCAGTGCAGTCTGGAGCTTTTATCTCCTTGCCGCTGGAGAACAGCAGCCAGGCACTCAGCTGCCCCTCCTCTCTGGCTCCATCCTCTCCGCACGCGCACCCATGCCTCCGTACCTCAGGCTTTTACAGCTCCTCTAATTTTCCTTGTGGTTTTCTCTTTCCTTCTAGTTGTAGAATTTCCAGTCAGTCAGCTTTCCTGTGGTTCTGGATGATGTTTGTTTTGTCTGTTAGTTGTATTTTTGAAACTTTTGTGCGAGGCTGCAGTTTAGGTGTTTACCTATGCCACCATCTTGGTTTTTTCCTCCCATCAGATTTCTCAATAGTATTACTCCTTCAGGAATGCTTTATCATAAATTAAAATTGAAAGTAGGTGCAATCATCATGCTACTGAGAGGTCTTAAAACAAATTATTATTTGTTTTTATTTTTATGTCATGTCTTTGTTGTCATATGTTATTATTTGGTCTTAGTAAATGGGGTCTTTGTAATGGTACTAGATTTATTATCAAAAGAGTGTGACCTAACATAATCAAAGCTGAAGTATTAACAGGATTTGCAAAAGGAAAGTTTGTTCTGATTCCAATAATTGATTTGTCCCTGTCTGACACTGGCCTTCCATTTAAATTAATTCGATGACAGTTTCCCGTGATCATTTGCGATGATGATTAATAAATCACGAGGACAAATTCTAGACAGAGTAGGAATATCCCTACCTGAACCCGTTTTTGGACATGGTCAGCTATATGTTGCTTTCTCTCGAGTTCGAAGAGTGTTTTGTGTTAAAGTTAAAATTGTAAATGCTGCCGAAACCAGTTTGGCTCAGTGGTAGAGCGTTGGTCTGCGGACTGAAAGGTCCTAGTTTCGATTCCGGTCAAGGGCATGTACCTGAGTTGCGAGCACATCCCCAGTAGGGGGTGTGCAAGAGGCAGCTAGTCAGTGTTTCTCTCTCATCAACGTTTCCAGCTCTCTTTCTATATCTCTCCCTTCCTCTCTGTAAAAAATCAATAAAATATATTTTTAAAAAAATTGTAAATACTTCATCACAAGGGAAATTAGTTAGGCACACTGAAAGTGTTTTTACTCTTAATGTGGTATTCACGGAGATATTAAAATAAGTTTAATCAATTTGTCAGTCATTTTTATCAATGTTTTTATATCATGTTTTTATTTTTATGTCATGTCTTTGTTGTCATATGTTATTATTTGTTCATCAATTTATATATTATTTTCATGTACATTTTATTAATTTTCTTTCATCTCTGACACTTTTAATATAGACACAGGGCAAATAGTGATATTAAAATATTTTTTCTAATTAATTTTCTTTCATTGTGCATGAACTCGTGCTCCGGCCACTAATATTCTATAAAACACAAGATCTGAAATGATTACCAAGCTCACTCTGCTAGTTTGGGGAGCAGGTAAACCAAGAACTCAGATTGTTTGACTCTTTTAATCTAGCACTGCCTTCTTAGAATGGAAAGTCTACAAACCACAGAATTAATGTGAAGCTTTTAATGCAAAAGACAGGTTAAGGAAATTTTCTTTGCATCCTACAGCCCAAAAGAAGTTCACTGTGCTTGTGAGAAAAATACTGTGAGGTGATAGCCCAGTTATTTTTAGCACACCCCAAACCTGCATGGAATGTGGTACAGAGCTTCGGAGTTAGTGTGTGGACGAGACAGAGACCAAAGCTCCATCCTCAGAGAGCTTCTGTAACTTGTGGTTGGAAGGGCACCTATTGCATGTGTGAGGCGTGTCATCAGTAGCTGAAATAATAGTGAAAGTGCTAGAGTGCTGGCAAGTATCAGAATAATTAGTGAGTCTAGGGTAACTCCTTGTTGCTGGATGAGTTGAATTTTTGGTAATCCTTTCACAAAATAGAAAAAGGCAGTGACAATTAAAGGAATTGGTGTGTTGTCAATCTTGGTAAGTGTTCTAAAAAAAACAAACAAACATGCTAACTGCTGTTTAGGAATATTTTTACCTTGTACTTCAGTGCTGCTAGAACACTGAGCTTGGACTTCCTGCCAGTAATTCTGTACCGAACCCCCTTTGGGGTTGGGACTTTTATTAGCCTTTTTTAAAGTGCCCAACTCTTGCCTCAAATTAGAAGGGAAAATAAAATTGCAAGCGAAGGTGAAATTTTCTTGGAAGGTTCTGTGTAATGTTCTTATGTAAATTATTGGAATGGGTCTTCTTAAAATATCAACATTAAATAGAAGAGCTTTTTAAAAATCCATCTGGTAGTGGGCCAGAAAAGATTATGGAGACAGTAGCTAATTAGCATTCTCCAATTAGTACTTAATAACCTATCTATGATGGGTTTTCATTGATTACTGCAAGGGAATGTTAGGAAAATCTTTATAGCTAATGTATCCATAGGCTCTACTGGGGCAATAGTAAAGGACACACTTTGCTCTTGTTCCTCTGCTTGGGATTTCACTTACCATGTCTGAATGAACTTATTTTCATTGCAACTAAAAACCAAAGTGTTAATCTCTTATGAGGAACTGTGATTTCTCAAGCTGAAGTTAAGTTAGATGTATGCTGAATCTCATGAAAAATGACTGGATGGAGAAGATAAATATTGTTCAATTCATTTTATACAAAGCAAAACCCCAAATCATTTATGACCCGTTTTATAGCTTAGAGAGCATCAAGTAGATGTCATTCATACTTAGGGTTTTTAAGGTGTTATTCAACATATGTGACTTTGTCAACTTGGACTAGTTTTTCTATTTTCTCATATTTGCTTGTGTGTGTTTTTAAAACTTTTAAAATTGTTTCTTAAAGAATCAAGCCATCAAAGTTGGCAAGCGTTAAGCATGCTAATTAGTTCAACATACTGACCAATTCTCTGAATTATTAGTTCAAAGGAGAGTGTGGACAGGGATGAAATTAGATTTGGGCATTTTTCACTCTGCTTGTTTTAGGATGCTCAGGGTTACTTTGATCTGTAAATAACAGATGCTTTTCATGCATGGCTCAGGATACTTCAAACATGTCTAAAACTTGGTCTCAGACTTAGGGCCCCTCACTCTTATCCTAAATTGGATATACAAACTTGTAACTGTGTAGTAATTTCAGAGAAAATGTTTTTGTGGTTGATAGTTGAAGCTAGGATATTTTATTTTCCATGTATCCATAGGTTTATTACTTTTTATAAACTGGCATAGTTATTAGGCAAACCAATTTTACTTTATTAGCTGCTAAAATATATTCACTTATTTAAATGTCAGTTTTAAGAATAAAAGCTTAGGCAACTATGAAAGCATAAAAATTATGAGTTTACATGTGTGTGCAGGCATACACACATATAATTGCTTATGTATACATATGTATCAATATATGCATATAATCACATTTTTAGCATCTGTGTGATAGAGATAATATATTTGCTTTTTTAAATTAACTGGATATTCTGTTTAACTTTAATAATTATCTAATAACTAGATTTAAGAGCAAACCTAGTAGTGTGCACTAGTTTCACAATTTACTACCGCTCTGGCTTTCGTGTAGGAAAACTTGAGTATCACTGGGAATCTTTTGGAAAGGAGAGGCCTCAGATGGACAGTGGACTGGGTGAGAGAGGTGAAAGACCAGGAGAGTAGGGACTGAGAAACCCTTGAATCCTGCTCTCCACATCCCCTGATCAGCAGGCTCCATTGCAGGCCCTGCTTCAACCAAGTGCAAGATGCAGGGACACCATGTGCGGGAGTCCAGCCAGAGTCCAGTACTGTGCAGGCCTCCTATTTAGAATTAGAAATGTGAAGTCACAATGTCTTGCATTAATTAGAGAATACTTAATATACTCTTTTAGTAAACTCTTTTGGGGGGTGGCATTAAACTACATGAGGTTTTACAACACATTTCATTTTGTGGCTTTCCTTTATGAAAATATTGTACTACCGCAACGGAAGCTTCTTTACTCAATCATGCGTCAGGATACCCAAGTTCTGGTTGTAATTATGTCACTTAGTATCTTTCACTGTGAAAGTTGTTGAATCTCCCTGCCTTCGGTTTCCTCATTTTTAAAAGGGTTGGTAGACCTGTGGCCTCACTAAACCACAGCCTGATTTACAATAAGCTTTACTGGTGTTGGCGCACCGCCACTCTCATGTCCGCCTCCTCTCTGACCGCCTGGGCGCTGACTGTGGCCGTCATAGACACTGTGGCTGCAAAGCCTCTTCACAGAAAGCCTGCTGACTCTTAGACTAGATCATGTCCAAGGCCCTGCTTTGCCTGCACGTCCATTTATTTATTATCGTTATTTTTAAAAAATATATATTTTATTGATTTTGTACAGAGAGGAAGGGAGAGAGAGAGTTAGAAACATCGATGAGAGAGAGTCATCAATCAGCTGCCTCTTGCACAACCCCCACTGGGGATATGTCCGCAACCAAGGTACATGCCCTTGACCGGAATCGAACCCGGGACCTTTCAGTCCCCAAGCCGATGCTCTATCCATTGAGCCAAACCGGTTTCGGCTATTATCGTTATTTTAACTCTTTATTGTTGAATGTATTACTTATGTCCCTTCCTCGCTCATCTCCCCCTAACCCCCCACTTTGACTTTCTAGCCAGTCCCAGCCCCTTGCCCTAGGCCTTCCCCACCCTATTGTCTGTGTCCAAGGGTTATGCATAAATGCATACAAGTTCCTTGGTTGATCTCTTCCCACCCACCCACCTCCACCTTCCCTCTGAGACTCAAAAGTCTGCTCTGTGCTTCTATGTCTTTGGATCTATTTTGTTCTTCAGTTTATTTTGTTCATTAGATTCCACCTGTGAGTGAGATCATGTGATACTTGACTTTCTCTGATTCTAAGGATCAAAAGTCTTTATTTTTGTTAAGGATATAATATACCATGTACCATGTTGCAGTGTTCATTTCCCCCATTGCCAGCTTTGCTAATTATAAAGAGAAAGAAAACATTGACCAGATCATTGGTTCTCTAAGAGTGGTGCCTGGACCAGCAGCAGCAGCGTTACCTGGGAGCCATTTAAAAATGCAGACTCACAGGCTCCACCCAGACCTCTGAATCAGAAAGAAGGTGCGTGGTACCCAGCACTGTGCTTCAGAGCACCCCAAGGATTCTGATGCTCCCGAAGTGTGAGGACCATGGAACTAGGTGCTATCAAGTTCAATTAAAAGATCTTTTTTTCTATTTTAATTTGGAACGAAGAACAAACTTAAATGCTACAACTGGAGAAAAATGTTTGATATTATTACAAAAAACAAATGAATATTTTTCTTCTCCAGTAAAACCTTTTATAAATTGTACAATTTTTTAATATAATGAGAAATTCTTGAAAGATACGGTTATGTCACTTTCAGCGTAGTGTTTATTAATGGACAAAAAGAAAAGTAATACGATTGATTTTTTTTTTCATGTGGTTTTCTTAGTGGAGGATTTGAGTTATTTTAAAACTAATAATTTGAAATAGTTTTCAGAATAAAAGAATTCCATCAATACATTTTTGCTTATAAAATGAATACTTGAAGAAAAGAGCATTTGGGGGCACAGTAGCTTGTCTGCTGCGGCTGCCTTTCTTACCTAGTTAAGTGAGGGCTGTGCTGACCTGACTGTTTTCCATGCTGAAAACCCCTAGAAAGAAAGAAAACCGGTGAGACTACTCATCTGTGAGGGGAGATCCCAAGAAGAGTTTTTGTAGTAAATCTCAGAAGACAGAGCTGTACCTGTCAGGAAAGCAGTGCGCGAGGAGGGCAGGCTATTTGAGTTGCTTTCATCCTTGAGAGATCTCACACCTGCTTCATTTGGCACACACAGTTCCCATCTGTTGGGGAGTAGTCTTTGCCCTTCGCCTGACCCAAAGAATAGATGCAGGGTAGGGATGGCAGTTTTAACATAAAAATTCATCCAAAAATGCAGTGTACATAAACGGAATTAACTAGCTTCATTTTGTTGAAAAGGGACTCTTGGATTTTGTTTGTTTGTTGTTGTTTTGTGTATACACATGTATACACGTACATTGTTATATATTCACATATACATTTATATATACAGTTCATTTGATATGTGTGTGAATATGTATAGGCACATTTTGATATATATATATATATATTAAAATGCATTCAATAAACTTTCATATGTATAAAATCTTGTAATACTATATTTTAAACTGCTTCTGAATCTGTTTTAACTCTCAGCCACAAAGTTCTATAGGCTGAATGTATTATGCTGGTTACTTATACTTTTTTTCTTTTATAATTTTTAAAAACATTTTTTGCATTTTATTTTTTTAAATGCATCCAAAATATAATGTAATTCAAAGGGAATAAAAATGTGTGTGTGCGCACAAGTATGTGTAAGAAGTCCCCTCCCTCCCTTTAAAAAAAAATATTTTTTTTTATTGATTTTTTTACAGAGAGGGATAGAGAGAAACATCGATCAGCTGCCTCTTGCACACCCCCTACTGGGGATGTGCCCGCAACCACGGTACATGCCCTTGACCGGAATCGAACCTGGGACCTTTCAGTCCGCAGGCGATGCTCTATCCACTGAGCCAAACCGGTTTTGGCAGAAGTCCCCCTTTATAATAAAGGGTTAAATATCTCCAAATAATAATATGATACATTTTGTGAGGGCTCCTTTTCTTCAGATAAACAGCTTTGGCTTTTTAGATTATAGGTGATTTTTGTTATTGTTTTTTACTAAACATCAGGCTTGTTTGAATGTCTCATAACTCCTTGATGATCATCTTCCTCATGCTAGCAATTTTTTATAAAAGGAATATGTAGTTGCTTCAGTTTTACATTTTACAGATGACATATTTGGCTATCCCTGGGCAAAAACCAGTTAAAAATAATAGTATTTAATATTTAATAAGTGACCAGGCTTCTTGAAGCATCTGGAATTTTATTTTCTTTGCACGCAGCATCTGAGTTTCAGCTGTTAGCTTTTCTCCTTTGCTCTGGGGAGGGTCAATTGCTTTTAAGTCTTTGATGCTTGCTGTGTCAGCCCTTTTCATATTTTCAAAATGCCCGTGTAAAAGGGCTTTTCATCCATTCATGCTGATAATTCTTTTGAACTTGAGGTTTGAACCAAACTAATCAAATTTAATTATAGCTCAAATCCTGTTACTGTGAACTCCGGTAGACTTCTAGGCTGTTTTTTTTGTTGTTGTTACATTGGAGTTCAGCCATTACCAATAGTACTTGGCGTGAGTGGGCCATTGACTGCAGTTGGGGAGATCTTTTGTAATGCTCACATTTTTCTTATGTTGACATGGGTAAATATGATTTGAACTTTATTCTTTTCTAAAGGAAATACTGAATTAATCTCAAATAAAATTTTTCTTTATTTGCATATATTTCAAGGAATGTTTTCTGATTCATCTTTAACTGTTTTGTGGTATGTGTTTTTTGTTGTTGTTAATCCTCACCTGAGGATATTTTCCCATTGATTTTTAGAGAGAGTAGAAGGGAGGGGGAGAGACAAAGAGAAAGAAACATCGATGTAAGAGAGACACATTGATTGATTGCCTCCCACATGAACCCTGGGGACTGAGCCTGCAACCCAGGTACATACATGCCCTTGACCAAACCCAAAACCCTTCAGTCTGCAGGCTGATGCTCTATCCACAGAGTCATACCAGCTAGGGCTCATCTTTAACAGTTTAAACAATTAAATTCCACATACTACTTTCTTAGTAGTGTGACACATATACCTGGGGGTCAGTATGAAGTTTTGCTGTTGCTGATTCTTGTTTTGAAGATCCAAGACTTAGCGGGCATTTCAGTATGCCCTCTTGGGGCCCTGCACCACCATGGTGGCTGATGCCTGTTTGCCTGGTGTTCTGAGAGTTTGCCTGGTGTTCCTTTCCTTTTTGCTTCATTAAACACGCACACACCCACACCCACACAGACACGCATGCACGCACCATGCACGCACACAAAAACCATATTTGAACAGTGGAGAGAAAGTAGGAAATATGGGAAATATAACCCATATTTTAGACTGCAGCATGTAACAGTTAAACCAAGGTGGACTAGTACTGATATTTTTAGCACTTTCTTCAAAACGATTGCTAACATACGTGTGTTAGCATATTGTTAAACTCACTTGTTAACCTTCTGTGTGTGCAAAGTTCTTTTCCCAAATAGTATGTTTCTTTTTTTTTAAATGAGAGTTTGTTTGGTTTCCTAAGATGATTTGGGAATAATGACATTTAAAATACTTGGAAGTTTCTTTTTGTCTCTAAAGTCTATATATTTTTATAATATTAGACCAATTTTTTATCTGTAACAGTAGCATACAGAACTCCATCTTTTCTCGGAGCCTTTGATTCTGAAATGGAAAAAAGGTTCATGAAGAAGAGAGCTCCTATTAAAGGAGAAAATTGTATTTTCTTTTTTGAATTTAAGTCAAAACTGCCAGTTTCCCTGTATTTATTACAGCAGGAGCTCTTGTTTTAAAATGAAGTGAAATCTGAAGCATAATTTTGTTTGCTAACGTTATGGACTTTGAATACATACATTTGAAGAGTGTTGGTGAGGATGCTGCCGTGTGGAATGTCTGCGGCTGGCACGTGTAGGACAGCTTCACACTGAAAACCGAAGGTGGGTCTTAGAATGTTTGCCATGGTTCTTCCCACTGTGGTCCGAAGGCACGGCCAATTCTTGTATGTCTTTTGATTTAAATGTAAGAGAGTGTGACACATATACCTGGGGATATATTCTTACATAAGCAGATGCCCAAACTATCATTTAGGAAAGTAAAACTTCAGCTAACAGGAAGGACTGACTCCTGCTAGGTCAGTGTAATTTTAGAGAGCAGAGGGTTAACATTTTCACTTAGAAAAAAACGCTTTCAATTCCATACATGCTTAGACAGACTACACTGAGTATTAGCCTTTTCTTATCGGAGTGTTGCATGAAGAACTGAGATTGATGGGACATACTTTATCTGTGGTTGCAGATGGTGGGAGCTAGGAACGTAACACCTGCAGACGCGACCTGAGCGCTGGTGCTGAGGTTAGCGGCGTGGCCTGGAAGGGAGCCTCGCCCTCTGGTTTCAGATCTCCCTGCCAGTGCTCACTAGTCCCGTGTCCTTAGGCAAAGCATTTAATCTCGCTCATCTCCTTTCTTCCTCTGTGAAGAGGGTTTCATAAGGTTGTTGGGAAGGTTGTGAACCTACTTTTGCCCACCCCTGACAGTCCGAAACTGAAGTCCTACTGTAGGGGTGTCGAACTCAATCAGAGAAAGGGCCAAAATCTAAAATGCAGCCTAAATCGCGGGCCGAATGGTTTACTGAACAGTCATAAACTGTCATTGTGATGGAAACGCAGCGGAGTGCAGTGATGACAGCGCGGTGCGGGCCACATTGCAAGGCCTGGTGGGACGGATTTGGCCCGCGGGCCTTGTGTTTGACACATGTGCCTAGAGTAATGGTCGGTAAACTGCGGCTCGGCTCGCTAGCCACATGCAGTTCTTCGGCATTTTGAGTGTGGCTCTTCCACAAAATATCACGGCCTGGGTGAGTCTGTTTTGAAGAAGTGGCATAGAATAAGTAAGTTTAAGAAATTTGGCTCTCAAAAGAAATTTCAATCATACTGTTGATATTTGGCTCTGAGGACTGAGTTTGCCGACCACTGGCCTAGAGGAGGCTCGTTAGGGTTGGTTGTTGTCACGAAGTCATCATCGGTAGGAGAGCTGTCCTGGAACTTGCTGGCCTCACCCAAGAGCCTTATCATTTAGCTTCATTCTCTGTTCCTAGTACTTTGTCTGATGTGCTGGGCACACCCTGAGTTCCGCCTTTGGATGGAACCTCTTCATTTACCTTTATAATTTCCAGACCGTAAATTTCAAAGCGGTGGTCTAGAATGTTGGGCCCATAAAGTTTTTTAAAACTAAGTGAACATGTTAAGAATGAGTGGTTCTGCCAAAACCGGTTTGGCTCAGTGGATAGAGTGTCAGCCTGCTGACTGAAGGGTCCTGGGTTTGATTCTGGCCAAGGGCACATACCTTGGTTGCGGGCACATCCCCAATAGGAGATGTGCAGGAGGCAGCTGATCAATGCTTTTAACGCTTATCCCTCTCAATTCCTCTCTGTAAGAAAATCAATAAAATATATATTTAAAAAAATAATAAATAAAATATTTAAAAAAATGATTGAGTGGTTCTGAACATAGGTCCAGATATTCACGTTTTCTTGGTAAATCGGGCAGTCGTGATGCACATTCCTGCCTCCTCAGGCTGAACTCTGGACCACAGAGACTCCGCTCCTGTGTTATCTGACACGTTCCGCAGGCCAGCTGCTGGTGTCAGGCGTTCGGGGCAGCAGTGAGACTACGCAGTGGTTCTCAGCTGGGTGCTAGTCCACCAGTTCTTCCTGTGGGCGCATTTTGATCAGCGTATAAAACATACATTTGTTAAAATCTAGTGCACACGGTAGTGTTTCGCTTTTGTCTATCAGAAGAAACAGTGAGCTGTGCAGATGGGTCTGTGCTGTCCGACCAGGATGCAATTTGCTGAAAATAAATGGTGAAAATGTTATTCTTGTTTAAAGCTCAAGTCAAAGAAAAGTGGGTTATGGGAGAGCTTTGCCTTCTGAGTGTGTAAGAGAGCCACAGTTGGTGCAAATCACAGTGACAAATATCATAGTGCCAAGGGTCACAATGCCAAGTGTCAACAGTGCCAAGTGTCACAGTGCCGAGTGTCAGTGCTGAGTGTCACAGTGCTCAGTGTCACAGTGCTTAATGTGACAGTGCTGAGTGTCCCGGTGCTGAGTGTCCCAGTGCTGAGTGTGACAGTGATGAGTGTCACAGTGCTCAGTGTCACAGTGCTGAATGACACAGTGCTGAGTGTCACAGTG
This sequence comes from Pipistrellus kuhlii, assembly GCF_014108245.1. Lineage (NCBI taxonomy): Eukaryota > Metazoa > Chordata > Mammalia > Chiroptera > Vespertilionidae > Pipistrellus > Pipistrellus kuhlii. The sequence goes on along the minus strand of NW_023425416.1, from coordinate 4,783,477 downwards.
CTGAATGTGACAGTGCTGAATGTGACAGTACTGAGTGTCACAGTGCTCAGTGTCACAGTGCTGAGTGTCACAGTGCTAAGTGTCACAGTGCTGAATGACACAGTGCTGAGTGTCACAGTTCTGAATCACAGTGCTGAATGTGACAGTGCTTAGTGTCACAGTGCTGAGTGTCATAGTGCTCAGTGTCACAGTGCTCAGTGTCACAGTGCTCAGTGTTACAGCTGACTAAATTGGGTTAAAACTGTTGCCTAACCCTATATACTAAAGATGCAGTATTCAAATGGTGTTTATGCAGTGAAGAGTAACAACTGGATCAGTAGGAAGGTGGGGCAGCGAGCTGCAAGTGGGTGGCAGAGAGCTATAGGAAGGGGCAGAGCAGCAAGCTATGAGGGGGGTGGCTACAGGAGGGCAGGGCAGCGGGCAGACAGCTACTGGAGGGTGGCAGCGAGCTGCTGGCGTACGGTCTCGGGCATAGGGTACTAGTCTTTCATAAGTGGGTTTTCTTGGTGAGGCGGTGGCTGGGGCGGGGTTAAAGGGGACATATGTAGTACTTTCAACAATAAAGATAAATAAAATAAAAAACAAAAATAAATACTGTAGATGAAAACGGGACCAATATGACATGTCTTTATAATATAAGGGCTTAGTTAAACTGAAATAAAAGTCGTGATATCAGCAGTTTAATTTCTAGTGGGCTTTTAGAACAAATAATTGAGATTAAACTTTTTTTGGATGGTAAAATGTATGTAATATACAATTTGCCATTTTAACTTTTTAAGTCTAATTCAGTAACATTAATTACATCCATAGTTTTGTGCAACCCTCACAACAAAAACTGTTTCACAAACTCTTTTGTCACACCAAACATAAACTCTGGAACCATTAAGCAATCTCTCCATCCCCCTCGCTCCAAGCCCTCATAACCTCTAATCTATTTCCTTCTGTCTCTATGAGTTTGCTTATTCTAAAAGAGAATTATACAATATCTGTCCTTCTGTGTTTTGTTTATTTCACTTAATACAATGTTTTCCCCCCAATATTTATCTGTGTTGCAACTAGTATCACAACTTCATTTATTTTTATGGATGAATAACATTCTATTGTATGTATATGCCACGTTTTGTTTATCTACTCATCTGCTGATGAACACTTGGGTTGTTTCCACCTCTTGCTGTTATGAATAATGCTGCAATGTCCAAGTCCATTTGGGCTCCATAGCAAAACACCACAGATGGGTGGATTACAGACAGCAGAGATTTATTGCTGGCAGTTCTAGAGTCTGGAAGCCCAAGATCAGGGTGCCGGCATGGTCAGGTGAGGGCCCTCTGCTGGGCTGCAGACGTCTCGTCGTATCGTCACCTGGCAGAAGCAGCTAGGGAGTCTTTTATAAAGAGCACTGATCCCACTCGGCTGGTATTGCTCGTTGGCCTATGAACCAGGAGGTTCATGCCCAGTTGCAGGCTTGATCCCCAGTGGGAGGCGTGCAGGAGGCAGCCAATCAATGATTCTCTCTCATTCTCTCTCCCTTCCTCTCTGTAATCCATACAAAATATTAAGAAAAAAAAAGAAAAGCAAAAAGCACTAATCCCATTCATAAGGGCTCCTCTCATTACCTAATGACCTTCCAAAGGCCGCACCTTCTACACCATCACAGTGGGCATTCGGATTTTGAGGGACACAAGCATTCTGCCTATAGCACACACTGAACGTTGGTTGAAGTCTCTATGTGAGACTCTGCTTTCCATTCTTTGGGGCATATACCTAGAAGAGGGATTGCCCGGTCACACAGTAATTCTGTGTTTAGCTTTTTGAAGAACTAATAGACTGCCACAGTGGCCGCATCATTTTGCATTCCCACCAAAACCATATGTGGGTCCTGATTTCTCTCTAATGCTTATTTTCCATTTTTGATTATAGACATCCTAGAAGGTGTGAAATGCTATAAATAGCTTGAATGTTTAAAATTAAAATATAGTTTATGAAAGCTTTAAACTTTGTTTTAAAATGCCCTAAGTTCATTGATTTAAAAAAAAATTGTTGTATATTAAAATATTTTACATAAAATATTATTAGACCCTCTAATTCTTTTATATGTTAACACTAGAGGCCCGGTGCTTGAAAATTCATGCATTGAAGGGGGCCTCTCAGCCCGACCTGCCCCCTCACAGTCCGGGAGCCCTCAGGGGTGGGAGGCGACCTGGCGATCAGGAGAAGGCGATGCCCCATCACATCTCTGCTGCTGCCACCTCCGACAGTGCAAGCCTCAGCCAGTCTGGTTACCTGAGCCTGGGGCGGCTCTGGGTGGTGCAGCCGAAATCTGAGGCTTGCCTGCTCCCTGGGCCAGCCCTGGGCTGCTGGGGGGCTGAGGGGATTGGGGGACTCCAGAGGCAGGTGCTTGGCAGGGCTGAGGGGACTGGGTGCCACCATCTTGTGGCTGTGGGTGCCACCGTCTTGGAGAATGGAGCAGTCAATTAGCATATTCCCTCTTTATTAGACAGAATTGGCCATTTTTATCCCAATTGTAATGATCTTTAAAGCGTGTATAGTCTATCTTTAAAAAAAAAAAAAAAAAGGTAAGCCCTGGCCGGTTTTGCTCAGTGGATAGAGCATTGGCCTGTGGACCGAAGGGTCCCAGGTTCGATTCCAGTTAGAGACATGTATCTTGGTTGTGGGCACATCCCCAGTGGGGGATGTGCAGGAAGCAGCTGATCGATGTTCCTGACTCTCTACCCTTCTTCCTTCCTCTCTGTTAAAAATGAACAAAAGATATTAAAAAATAATAAAAAGGTAAACACTTCTTTGGAGGGAAAAAAGAACTAACTTTTTACAAATTAATGCCAACCTGTATTCCAATCATAGAAAACTAATTGGGATTCCCCAAACAGGTCATGCACATCACTCTCAAAAGTGCATCAGCTTCAGCATTCCCTGGGATTGGAAACAAATACAAATTCTCAAACCTTACCAAAGTCAGAAATCGTAGGCTAGGGCCCAGAGTCTGTGCTCTAACAAGCCCCCCAGATGACGCGTTTTCTCTGTTCGCGCCTTCCCTGTCCTTTACAACACTGGGAGAACATGGCGTGGCCTGGCAGTCCTGCTGTCACTTCCAGGATGGCTTCCCTCCCCACCCCCAAGCCACCTCCTGCCGGGCTCCCCCATGCTGTGCTGTGGAGTGCTGACACTTGGTTGTGTATCCCCTCCAGTTCGAAGCCTCTGTATGGGATTTCCATCTCTCACTTCTTCATCTGCTGTAGTGCTTACTGCATTATAGGTATTCCTTTAAGAATTGCTAATTTGAGCTGGGTTCCCAGTGGGTAGAGACAGGGTACATGAGATCACAGGGAAGGAGAGGAAGCCAGCTGTTATTTAACCTGTGGGGTAGGATAAACCATGGTAAAGGTGGTTTTACATTTTTTTTAAAGTTGTTTTTCTTATGGGATATTCTGCACACTTTCTTGTTAGCTTTCTGTCTACTTCATTGCTTTTTGCCGTATTTGAGCAGTGGTATGCTATTAAGATTCAGAACTATCCGCGGTGGGAGCGGGCCGGGCCGGCGGGAGGGAGGCGGCCGGCCGGAGGGAGCCAGCGGGGGAGCCGGAGGCCGCCGGAACCGGGGCTTCTGAGATGACGCCCGGCGCTCCCTGCGCCCCGGTTTAGGAAGCGCCCCCGGAGCCAGGCTTTGGGGCGTCGCCGGAAGTGAGGGACTCGGTTTCCCTTCGGGAGTGCACCGCCTGGGGTGCCCGACACTCCATCCCTGTCAGAATCCTGCTTACCTATGAAATGCAGTTAACGCATCAGCTGGACCTATTTCCCGAATGCAGGGTGACCCTTCTGTTATTTAAAGATGTTAAAAATGCCAGAGACTTGAGAAAAAAGGCCATGGAAGGTGCTATTGATAGTTCATTGATAAACCCTACAGTGATTGTCGATCCATTTCAGATACTTGTGGCAGCAAACAAAGCAGTTCATCTCTACAAACTAGGAAAAATGAAGACGAGAACTCTATCTACTAAAATTATTTTCAACCTGTCCCCAAATAACAATATTTCAGAGGCTTTGAAAAAATTCGGTATCTCAGCAAATGACACTTCAGTTCTAATTGTTTGCATTGAAGATGGAGAAAAACAAATAGATAAAGAAGACCTAATAGCTAAGGTAGAATGTCAGCAAATTTCCCTGGAAAATCTTCCTGAAATAACAAATATTACAGAAGTAAAAAAGATATATAAACTGTCTTCACAAGAAGAAAGGATTGGGACATTATTGGATGCTGTCATTTGTAGAATGTCAACAAAAGATGTTTTGTGAAATGACAGAAGCATTAAAAATGTTCAGCATTTATAAAAAAAAAAAAGATTCAGAACTATCAAAGGAACTTGCTTTAAAATACAAGGTTGCCTGATTTAAACTTTTTGAAGATAGTTGTATGGGAGGCAGACTCTGGAATTATTCCATTTAGGGTACAACAAAGGTCTTTCATGGAAGGAATCTTTTGTAGTATTTCACTACTAGTGGCCCATGCACGGCATTTGTGCACTCGGCGGAGGGGGGTTAAGGGGTGGGTCCCTCAGCCCAACCTGCGCCCTTTAATGGGAACCCTTGGGCGATGTCTGACGTCCTTAGCTCTGCCACAGAGGCAGGAGAGGCTCCCGCCACCACCACTGTGCTCGCCAGCTGTCAGCTCCGCTGTGGCTTGCTCTCTCTCTGGGTGCACACTGACCACTAGGGTGCAGTTCTGCATTGAGAATCTGCCCCCTAGTGGTCAGTGCACATCATAGCAACCGGTTGTTCCTCCATTTGGTTGATTTGCATATCACCCTTTTATTATATAGGATTCACTAGTTCAATACATGCTTTAGATATTTTTTTAATTGGACAACTTTTAACCCACAAAACTTAAAATATACCATAGTTGAAGATACCATCTAAGTTTTGCCACACATTCAATTGCTAAACAAGTAATGAGGTCTGTTGGAGAGGAAAAATTTTACTTCTACCCTCTAGGTTCTTTGGCTGGTCTAAAAATCACATTAGTACCTCACAGATTAATAGGAGAAAAACACACACAAATTTACATACATACATACATACATACATACATACATACAGGGCCCCATAAGAATATAAGACCCACTGATGTTCAGGCCAAGAAAGGTCATCCTTGGTAAAGAAAAGTTGGGAGGGACCTCAAAGGGAAGGAAGGCAAATCACAGGAAGTTGAGGGAACCAAGCTTTTGGTGACCAGTGTTCATTTGCCATGTCCTGAAGAGACAGGAGACACAGCCCTGCTGGGTGCTCCCAGCCCCCACACCTGGCCCACAGTCCTCGTAGTTCTCTCTGGTGATTGTCTTCTGGGCCAGGCCCTCGTCTGAATCTGTAGGCACGTAAAGGGGAGGCAGTAAGCTCTTCTGAGTCTTTTGGGCCACGATTGTCTTTAGCTCAAAACCTAATTACTTGCCAGAGTGGCACATTTGGGGACAGATCCATGTTTTCCAGTTTCTGGGATAAAAATTAAAATTTGGTTAGTGGTTGTTACGGTTTTAATCTCAATAGAGCTGCAGCGTTTTCTTAAGACAAACCTCAGCCACAGATACACTTTAGCGTAGGCTTCATGAAGCCTCATAACGGAGGCTGCGCTGGAGTTATCCTGCCTTTAACAGACTTCTGGTGCTCTGTTTATTTCCCACAATTTTCTGCATGTTTGTCTCAAATGAACCATAAAATGATTCAGTGCCAACATGTGGTTTTAATAAGAAATAAGCATGCGCAAATGAATGTTGAATTAGAACCTGAAGTTTTATACATACTGCGTGACTTTAGCTTGTAAGTCAGTTGATAGCTTAGCACTCAGTCAGTGTTAAGTAACTTATCAGTTACTATCCTAAAGTTTTCATTCTGTGCATCCATTATTTGGAGCACCTATTAATGATTGAAAATCAAACACTTATTGATAAACCATTATCGACAAGTTTTTATAGTACATTTCTAGTCAGGCTTTATTATTAAGTAGGAACAACTTTCTCCCAGAGCTCTTTTTTACCTTATTGGTTTTTAAATACGATATTATGGTTTATATTACACAAAAATGACAGATTATTTCATATTATAAAACTCACTTCTTGCCGAAACCGGTTTGGCTCAGTGGTAAAGCGTTGGTCTGTGGGCACATCCCCGGTAGGGGGTGTGCAAGAGGCAGCTGGTCGATGTTTCTCTCTCATCGACGTTTCTAGCTCTCTATCTCTCTCCCCTCCTCTCTGTAAAAAAATCAATAAAATATATTAAAAAACAACACTTGTTTGCAAAGTTCCAATTGCAAATAAGGCTCTTGAAGCAGGAAGTCACTGGCTGCTCGGCATTAGCGTTAGGCGCAAGTGGAGATTCCCTCTCTTCCCGCTCTCTGTGGAGCAGCATGAGGCTGTGCAAATGTCTGTCCCTCAGGCGGGTCTTGAGAGGGTGCAGAGAATAAAGAGGTTTGGATGTTATCATTTGTAGAATAGTTGAAGTGCTTAGGGCTTCTGTGCTTTATCCCCTGTATTCCTAAAGACATTTTGTGGGGGAATTTCTCATTTTCCCCTATCCTGCCCTTGGCATGCTGGCCTTGACTGCCTACCAAGGAAGTGGGAAGAATAGCAAGGGACAAGCCCTCCCAGCACAGCTTCGGGGTGTCCTCTTGGCACTGGTCGCAGCAGGTGCTGTGTGTGCCCTTGTCCCTGACCCAGCGTTACCGTCCTCTTCTGTGTTCACTTGCCTTGGTTCTGATGAGATGTCCCACTATGTACAGTAACATTATGTGGTCTTTTAACTCACCACAGACCCACAGGCCTACGCCCCTGAAAGCCGGGCTCTCCTGGGAGGATTCCAACGGCATGCGCCATGGCTGCTCAGTGGGCTGTGGTGAGAAATGCCAGCCAGGAGACAGGAAGCAGTGGGCTGGGTTCTTTGCTGCTGCTTTCCAAGAGCAGCATCTTTGTGGTTTAGACCTAGCAAACCATGATTTAAAGTCAACACCTACTGCACATGTGTCAAACACAAGGCCCGCGGGCCAAATCCGTCCCGCCAGGCCTTGCAATGTGGCCCGCACCGCGCTGTCATCACTGCACTCCGCTGCGTTTCCATCACAATGACAGTTTATGACTGTTCAGTAAACCATTTGGCCCGCGATTTAGGCTGGATTTTAGATTTTGGCCCCTTCTCTGATTGAGTTCGACACCCCTAACCTACTGTGTGGAATGTACCCTATGCCGGTACATTCCACACGCTTGTTACAACACACAGGCCTATAAGCATATGCTAAGTTAAAGAGAAGGAAAGATAATGAAACAAGGAAGATAAGCCCCGCAGGCAGGCCGGCTGCTTTAGAAGACGTTCAGCTTCCTTCCACCTGGGAATTGATAGCGTCTCACAGGCAGGCTGGGGTGGCTGCTCAGAGCTCTGCACTGCTCTCTCTGCGCGTTACCTCGTGGTTGTCAAACTTCAGCACGCACCTGCCACTTTGAAAGGTTGGTTATATAAAACCAGGTTTTCCAAATTTAATAACAAGTGAAGAGAAATTTATGGGAATTTGGAGTTGAGTACTTTTTGCCTATTTCTGCCTATACCTCATGCCACTACTCACCTTAATAGTTTGATTTCCACCTGTTCCTCCCCTTCTATTTTGATTTCTCTCTCTCTCTCTCTCTGCTGGAGGCTTGCCTTGGCCGACCTTGCCTTGCCTTGGTCTTGTTTGCTGTTTCCACAATTACAGTACAAACATTTCTTTCAGAACACTCATACAGGTCTGAGTGACAGACTTAGGGCATATATTCAGTAAAAAGATAACTAGAATAAAAGGTAAAAATTCTAAGGAAAGGTGAGGTGATGCACATTACCCATGAGTGTCCTTTCAGAACACTCATACAGGTCTGAGTGACAGACTTAGGGCATATATTCAGTAAAAAGATAACCAGAATAAAAGGTAAAAATTCTAAGGAAAGGTGAGGTGATGCACATTACCCATGATTGTATTTCAAGAGTCAGATTTATAGATGGTGTGATGGATGGATGAATGGATGGATGGATGGTTAGTTCACTGACTCATTTATACAAATGTGCGCTCAATCTTTCATATGTACAAGACATTATGCGTGAGGGGACACCTGTTAACAAGTGTGGTCCCTGCCCTTTGCCCTTGCCTTGCTCACGGCCTGGTAGGTGAAACAGACATTATTTAACAATTGGAATATAATGGGTATTTCCAAGGTGAAGCATGGAAAGATCTAATCTGGGGTCAGATCATGGTATTTTCCTGGAAGCTGCTATTGGTCTGAATTCAAGGTGTGAATGGTAATTAGACAAAAAGGGGTTCAGTTAAGGCTGAACAGTCTAGGCAGAGGGGATCATGAGAAGGCTTTCGGGGGTGAGGCCAGTAGCTGAGAGCATGGAGGATGGTCAGGCTGCTTGAGATGAGCCAGTTCATGCAGAACCTTGAAAACCATGAATGTTGTTTTACTTCACCCCAAAAGCAATAGAACATCACAGGAAGCTTCCTCACCTGGGAAGGGGAGGAGGATGAACTCTAAGGCCGGACATCAGTTAGCCTGTCTCTTATGCAGGTGAACTTCTGTTGTGCTCTCATGCCCTTCAGCGGCTTCAGTGATCATTCCGGACGAACCCACAGGGCCAGGCCCTCTGATTGTCATGGTTGTGGAGCCAGTAGCTTTTATGTACATAATGGAGTAACACCTGTTAGAGTTAGTTTTTATTTATTTAGTGGAGTAGCATCTGCTAGAGTTAGTTTTAGATTATTTCTTACAAAAGTTTTAAATGCCTTTGGTTATAGTCCCCTTGAGACCAAGCCCCTGCTTCCATCACCCTTCACCGAGTTCACCTTAGCTCTGGTCACTGAATGGCCTTCAGTAACTGCTCATAGTGTTAATGCAGATTGAATTAAACTAAGACTTTTTGAATTGTCATATTGAGTTTTACTTAATATTTTTTCCATAAAAACTTGTACTTTTTAAAGGTCTTCAGAGTTTGTTTGTTTTTCCATTCTGTCATGATAGTTCTTTCCATTAATTTCTTTCTCATCTAACTTAATGATGGAAAGGCAAGTAATGATTTAGTCACCAAGTAAGTAAAGGTATTAACATGTAATAAAATCTTTTGAAAAAATATATAGTAAAAGTAACATGCCTTGGATGAAAATTAGTAAATACCCTGTTGTTTATTAAGAATTTGATAGAAACAGTAAATATTTTATGAAAGTATATTTTATTCTTTGTGGTATTTGGTCACTCCTTGTCTCTTATTAACAATTCTAATTAGGATGAGAATTTTTTAATTATATTGGACTTTCTTGGTACTGTATTGTAATGATGTCCCAGTCTTTCCATAAGGATATAAAAAGAATAAAAGTCCTATAAACATGCAAATTCAAAGAATGAGTTGCTTCATAGCAAAGGTTTTTCTTTTTCTTTTTTTCTTTATTAATCTTCACCCAAGGATATTATTTTTCCATTGCTTTTCAGAGAGAGTGGAAGAAAGGAAGGGAGGGGAACAGAGAGAGAGAGAAACATTGATGTGAGAGAGCCTCCTGTACAAACCCCAACCAGGAGGTATGTGCCCTTGACCAGGAATCAAACCTGTAATCCTTTAATGCGTGGGCTGACACACTAACCAGCTGGCAACACTGGCCAGCTTCATAGGTTTTTCTTTATACAATAGTTAGACTTCAGTCCTTCTTTCTCTGAAGTTTAATTTAATATGAAAAACTATTTATAGGAGGCACTCCTCATGTGAATAAGTGTGAAACCTTCATGGTCTTAAACTCTGTGCATGTGATCTACCATTTAACTACCAATAAGTAGCAAATCAGCTGTCGGGGGTGTGTGTGTGTGTGTGTGTGTGTGTGTGTGTGTATTTGTGTTTTATTAGGAATTTGATTGAAACACGTAATAAATATTTTATGAAAGTATATTTTATTTGTAGTTTTTGGTTGCTCCTTGTCTCTTATTAACACTTTCAGATGGTTCATTGTTATTTTGTTTCCTTTAACAATGAGACTAAAGAATTTTGTCATCAGTCATACCTCTGTTTCCTATTTAACAAGCCCTCCATTCACCTGCTCATGCTCAAGTAACCTGTATTACAATATTTTTACCTTAGAGAAAACTCAGTGTTCAAGGAATGGCTTCAGTATTACTAGAGGTCCAGCACACGAAAGAGTGCACAGGTAGGGTCCCTAGGCCTCGCCTGCGATCAAGCCCATCTTCTGCCTACTTGCCAGTTCCCAGTCCCATCCCACCTCCCCAGCCAGCCAGCCCCAGGTCCCACCTGCTGCCACCACCAGCCACCCAGTTTCCCTCGCCAGCCCTTGTCCAGTCCTGTCGCCGCTGCCAGCCACCCAGTTCCCCTCACTGGCCCTCATCCCATCCCACCACCCCTGCCAGCCATCCCCGGGTCCTGCCCCGTTGCCGCCATCAGCACCAGCTACCAGGTTCCCCTCGCTGGCCCTCATCCACCCCCACCACTGCTATCAGCCAGCCAGTTTCCCTTGCTGGCTACTGGACGAGTGGCCATTCATTCGCTTATGGTTGCTGGCCTTTTATTATATAGATTATGTGTTCTTTACTCAATAAAAATTGTATCAATAAAACACCATTATGTTTCTCCTTAAAATAAAATGGTGTCAATAAAATACCATTATGTTTCTTCTTCTTTTATAATTATTTGCATTTAGATTTGAATCCTTAATTTTGCATTTGTTTTCTAAATGGCACCATTTAAAATGTTTTGTGAAAACATTGACATTTCCTATTGGATTTTGAGAAAAGAATATCTTTAAGGAAGAGTTACCCTATGAGCAGGTGATTTACAGTAGTTTCTCTTGGCTAACCCCTGTTAAAATTCGAAATATATGTAGTTAACTCTTTTTGTAGTTGAATTAGAATTAGTTATCTATTATAAGCTATTTGTGAGATGTGTGAAGTGCTCAGACAGGGCTGAGCACATAGGTGAGCACTAAGGATTTGCCATTATTATCTTGATACTAAACATGGGAAAATGGAAATAAAGTGATTCTGAATTTTACATTGAAATTCCATATTGTCAGTGGTCATGAAAAAATTATAGTTTACTCTAAAGCTCTCTGTGGAACACTATTTTTATAGTTAATTTTCATGTATGCCGTATTTTGTTTTTCCGCATTTCCTCTATTTGGGATTTCTCTGTAAATTTTTTTAAACTTGTCATACTTAAGGATCTCGTCATTTACTTAAAATTCTGTATCCTTCTCTTAATCAAATAATTTATAAAGCACTTAAATTTTATACATCTAAATGGTATTCAATTAAAAAAGCTCCTGTTTTCTCCAGGAGCAAGCTGCAGTTGTCTATTTAACAGTGAAGAACATTGCAATAAATTTGCTTTTAAAATCTTCCCTCTTTTTATCCCATTTCCCTCTCTCAGGAGTGAATAGTGTTAGACAAAATTGAGATGAGTTTCAATTAGGGTTTTTAAACGAACGTTTTATTATAAAGGAATTGGATATTTATTACATTTTAAAATGTAAGTAAATTGAAAGAAGAAAACCAGTAAAAGACAATTGGTTTTATATTTTGTGGCAGATTGTTCTATTCTTTTTCCTCCTCTATTTTACTATTGATGTAGAAGGAGAGTATGTCAGCTTTTACAATTAATAGTATGGCATTTTATTCTTATAGTGGTGTTGTTTTTTTTGAGGTCCATTCATTTAAGAAATATTTATTAAGAATCTTATTATATACAGATGCTCTTCTAGGGTCTTTGATTCATTAAGACAGAACACCCAACCACACCATCGTAACTTCCCTACTTCCTCCTAATCTTTATTGCACTCCTACTGCAAGAGCTTCCAATGAGTTGGCCTGACAAATAGGATGTGGTTTGTGAAAGGACTAAAACTAAGATGACATCAGGGTCCAGTTGGCCTATACTATTGGACTTATTAGGTTGCCTTTAACTTAACGCTTTCATAATTCCTAAGTAGTAAGAGCACTAAGAGCATCTCTTGTTCTAATGTTTTGTCTTTGACTCTAGTTCCTGACACAGAGCTTCTAAATCCCTTGGGATTTCTTGGGTAAAAGGAGTGTCTTTTGTTCTAATGGGGCCGCTCTTGGTGGGCTGGATAGCTTGAGGATGCAAGCGGGTCACTAGGAAGACCAAGCCATAATTACTGCTTGGAACTTTCTCCCAACCCTTCATCCTCTGGGGAGTGGAGAGGGACTGGAGATTGAGTTAATGTCAGTCTGATGAAGCCTCCATAAAAATCCCAAGTGCAGGGTTTGGGGTACTTTCTGATTGGTGAACATATCCACGTACCAGGAGGGTGCTGCACCCCAACTCCAGGGGAACCAAAGCTAGAGACTCTTGCAGCCCTGACCTTATATTTCTTCATTGATTGTCATCTGTATAAACAAAAGTGTTTTTCCTGAGCCCTGTGAGCTGTTCTAGCAAATGATCAAATTCAAGGAGGGTGGTCTTGGGAACCCTCCAATTTGTAGCCAAGTTGGAACCAAAGTTGTAGGTAACCTGGGGACCTACTTCTGGTAGTTGGCAGTCCTGTGGAACTGAGCCCTTAACCTGAGGGGTCTGCGCTAACTCCGTATCAGGACTGAATTTAATTCAGAGAACGAGAGGGAGACAGAGAGAAGCATCAATGATGAGAGAGAATCATTGGTCAGCTGCCTCTTGCATGCTCTCTGCTGGGGATCGAGCCCACAACCCAGACATGTATGTGCCCTTGATAGGAATCAAACCCCTTTCAGTCCGCATGCCGACACTTGATCCACTGAGCCAAACTGGCAAGGACACTCCTACTATCTTTAGCCTTCTCTCAACTTTTAGATTGTCCTGAGGCAGTTTGATGCTGTCAGTTCAATTCTTAATGGATACTGCTTTGCTGTACATTTGTTTTGTTTCAGGACTTCTGATTTAGAATTTATTATGTGCTTTATAAAACCATCATATTTCATGATTCTAAAAAGTACTTTTTAACATGTTAACACTTATAAAATTAAGAAGTGCCTTATAATTGACTGTTGCTTAGAATTACATTTATAGTTGAATTGGTAGCATTTTTAAAAAATATTTAGTAGGGTCAGTGGAATTGATATAATAGATGAAATTATATATGGAGGGTAAGCAAATGCAAATACAAAGTTTATTTCTTACTACTATTCTCCCATTTTCGCCAGAGAGTCTCTATTCTTAATTCTTTTGTTCTTTAGTCAGAATTCTTTTACAGTATTTTACTGTGTGGGGTATGTGAATGGTACATTTTGTGAGTATCCATGTGTCATTTCTTTCCTTGCCAGGTGCCAGGTATAGTGTTTGACTATTGGCTTTCTCTCAGTAGTCTGTTATCTGCTATAACATCCTTCAAGTCTCTTATCTTTTCTGTCATGATTTCTGTTTTGCTGCGTTGAGCCATTTTTTCCACTTGATCTTACCACAAATTTGGACCTTTGCCATGACCCATTCTTTCCTTCAGTTAATCTACTGTGTGGTTTATTTGGAAAATTGTGTTTTGATCCTGAAGACTTCTCTCTGCTGTAGTTAAATCTCCCTAGGTTCCCTTGTTACTTTCCTGTCCCATGTTGACCTCTCTGTCTTCAAGCAGCTCTGTTTGGTTGTGGGTTTGCTCCCTTTGTCCTGACTGGTCACCGTTGTTTGGATGCGCAGCATCCTTATATGTTGTTGTAGTTTCCTTGTTAGCTTATTAGTTCTGGTCTTGGTATCTAGTGATTCAGGGAGATAAGCCCCTCACCCAAGGGTCATCTGATCTCTGCACACCAGGTTTTTCCTAGAACCACTCATTTCAAGTCCTTTATTTCAGGGTTCCAAGAAGCTGGTTTTGAGGCACTTGACCAGCTCTGAGTAAAATGAAGCCCACACACACCCCAGTTCCCTTCTCTACATCCCTCAGCCCAAGCCTTCATTCCGTGTAGCTGTCTGCAGGCTCCAGGCCTGTGTCTGCTACAGCAGACAGATTGAAAACCATGGTGGAGGTAAAGGAGGATGAGTTCATGGCATCATCTTCCCAGGATCATTTTCAAGCCTGGATCTGTTTCTTTTTTATTCCCTCCTGGTTGTAGATGGTGCCTAGACTTACTACCAACGGGGAGAAAAGCAGTGGGCATGAGGGTTGGATGATCTGCGGGATAAATGATACATTTTTCAACTTGCTTCTTTCCTTGCCAGAGGCTGGCTGCACTTCCCTGCCTGCTGCTAACTGATTTGCAGTTCCTCCCTGTTCCATGGTGGGCTTGGCCTCATGACTTGTTTTGGCAAGTTGGTGTACGCAGCTTTGGGAGCTGAGACAAGTTTTCATCAGCCCGCTTGCCTCTGCCATTTGTGCTGGGAATAGCATGTCTCAGATAAGGTCTGTTCCTTCTGATTGGCTCTGGGAAAGAGAAGGCACTGGAGCACCAGCCACAGCCCGAGGGCACCATGCCGACCTGTGGCTGATGTCCTGTGAGTGGGAAAACAAGTTTGTTCCCACCGCTGGGCTCAGGGTTGCCAGGGTAGTGCAGCTGGGCTGACTGATGAAATCTGGCTTGATTTCTTCTTTCTTTTATCAGTGAACGTTTTTCCCATTGCATTGCCTTTTAAAATCTGTATCAGACCCTGAAGTTTATTTCCTTTCTCTTCTAACTGACTGATAGGCACAAACTACTATTGTTATAGTCAAACACTAATTAGCTGTGGTAGAGTGTTCACAAATTAGATAACAAGACCAAACCTATGAACAGAACTGAGGGAAAGGTGGCAATTTATTACATTCATTATCTAATGCCCTAAACTGTACCCAAAAATATTCTTCTGAAAGCATGACTTCTATTTAATTGTACAAAGTAAATTACTTACAGTTCTCAACACCTGGGCTTTAATACTGTTTTTTATGATCATCAATGAAAAAAAGTTCGTTGGAGAAACATTTATAGAGTAGCTTTCCAAAGCTTCTATTTCCTGGAAAACACACACACACACACACACACACACACACACACACACATTTATGTGACTTGTTGACTTGACTGACTAGCAAACATAAGAAATGGGATCTGTATTTGTGTTTTATCTCTTTTCTATATAATTCATATTCACTTTTTTTTTTTCTTATTTAACTCTCAGGGCATTGTTCTGACAAGTATTTATGTATAAGTCAGTAGTTGATGAATGGAAAGAGGATTCATTGGACTGTAAGCCAAAAGACCTGGGTTCTTCCCTAATTCTTCTGCCAGCTTTCTCTTCTTCCTGAGCTTCTCTTTTTTTATTCCTTTTGTTCATTCATTTATGTACTCAATAGCTGCTGAGCACTCTCCTGTGCCACGCACTGGGATGCAGTGATACGCAAGCCAAATACCGCTACCTTCCTGCCCTCATCAGCTCACTGTCTTCTCTTCTCACCGGCCCGCTTCCCTCTGCCCATGCTCTAATCGGCCGCTGCCATCACTGCTCAGCATCCTCGTCTTTGATACCACAGGATTGTTGTGGGGATGTGGGGGTGGTACTGAGAGAAAGGTAAATAGGTGTGAGGGAGAGAGAAAACAGGTGAGCTACACAGGTGGCCTAATCACTATACAAACGTATTTTTAGTATTTTTATTTTTCATGATTCTTTTCAAGTTGTAATTTTGCAAATATTCTTAAAGGATGTATCTATACAAATGATTTGAATATTAGGTAATATGTTTATTGCTCCTGGCTAGTCTTCCAAATTTAATGAATTTATTTTATTTTTTAGAGTTTGGGAAGCCATCAATTAGAATATCTTTATTACTAAAAATCCAGTTGCTTTAGAAATGGGAAAAACCTGGAAATAAGCATGTGCCTTAGTTTATAAGAGCAATTGGGACAAAAATAAGTTACATAATCTACTTTCTATTGTAGGACTTCTTGAGAGGTTGGTCACTCATTTTTCCTCACCCCCCTCTTTTTTTTTTGCTCTCTGAGTAAAGAGTTAAAGTGCTGGCTGGAATGGAAGGAAGGTGTTGTAGATGGAAAGACAACTGAACTATACATGCTAATGTCTTCCTCAGCTACAAACGAAACTCTTAAGAACAACCTGATGGTATTTTATGAGGGATTAAAGTCTGCATGCAGATTCCAACTGAAAACATCTGTTTCCTGACCCAGTGCCAGAGTTCTAACATCTTGCAGGAATTCTGGTTTTGATGTTTCTGAGTTTCAGGCACCTCCCTCTATTGCTTTGTGGCTATTTGCTTAGCTGGCTTAAGGCAACACTGCTTAACATTTTGGAAATGACTCTGAAGGACTGAAAATGAACTTCTTCATTTTCTTCTTATACACAAAAGGAAAAATTCAGATTTCATTAGCAAGAATCATCCCAATTGTTTGAATAGTTATTGTAAGAATTGTAGGGTGACCCACAGTTCATTAAAGAAGCCAAGGAACTGACCATCATTCATTCTTGGTGTCTATGAATCTGTTTCTATTTTATTTGTTTATTTTGTTCTTTTAGTAAACTGGGATTGAAAGATAAAATTTTTAAAAGAATCCAATGAAAATAAGTGGATCACTGAAGGGGCCAATGTATATGTGTGTGTATGTATGTATATGAGTGTATCTACATATATAAAAGCCTAAGCAATTGTTTGGTAGCTTTGATGCACAATCCACAGTGGAAACATGGCACAGACTGATGAATCTCAGAGGGTAGGAGTTAGGTGGGAAGAGATTAACCGAAGATCTTTTATGCATAAAAGAGGCCCAGTGCACAGATTTATGAACCAGTGGGGTTCATTGGCCTGGCCGGCATCCTCTTGCAATCCGAGACCCCTTGGGGGATGTAGGACTGCTGGTTTTGGCCCGATCCCCACAGGCCAGGTCGAGGGACCGCACTGGTGCATGGATCTGTGCACTAGGCCTCTAACATTTATATAAAGATAGGGTTGTTTTTTTTGTTTTTTTTTCCAGACTCATAGCTACAGAGAACATTTTGACTGTTGCCAAATGGCTCAATGGTTGGTGAGACTGGGTGAAAATGGTGAAGGAATTAAGAAATACAAATTGGTTGTTACAGAACAGTCATGGGTATGTAAAGTACAGCATAGGGAACATAGTCAAGAATATTGTCATAAGTATGCATGGTGTCAAATCGGTAGTAGATTTATCAGGGCAATCATTTAGTAAGTTGTATAATGTCTTATTGCTGGGTTGTACACCTGAAACTAATATTGTATGTCAACTGTACAGTGGTGCCTCGCATAAAGAACGCCTCGCACAGCAAACGCTGCACACAACGAACTTCATTTCATGATTCATACAACGAACTTCGTTTCACACAACGAAGTCACCCGAGCTTCCACGACCGTTTTGCCCGAGCTTCCACGACTGCTTCGCCCGAGCTTCCACGATCGCTGCCGATGTATTGCATCCTTCCGCGCAGGCACTGCAGGCAGTCGTTAGTCACTGCGCTTAACTTAAGCACTTACCGCGGCAATCGTTCTTCATTACGAATTAAATCACGCACGTATCACGGCAGTCGTCCTTTTAAGTTAAACTCAATATTTTTTTTATATAAATTTTTTTTAAATTATGTTTTTAGATGTATCTAAATAAAAATAATAACAAAAAATTTATCTTTTTTTATGTCATCTTAGCATATTTTATGCTACAGAACGAATTATTTTTTTTAACATGTATTGTTATGGGAAAACACGTTTCACATAACGAACTTTTCGCATAACAAACTTGCTCCTGGAACGAATTAAGTTCGTTGTGTGAGGCACCACTAATTGGAAAACAAAAAAAAGATAGGATTCCCCCCCTCATCACCACCTTTCCTGAAGTAAATTGAAACTTTTAAAAGTATTTCAAACTTTGGCCCTGGCCAGGTAGCACAGGTAGTTAAAGTGTTGATACACCATGGTTGCAGGTTTGAGCTCCCCCTCCCTCCCTCCCTAGGGGACACTTATAAGAATCAACCAATTCATAAATAAGTGGAATGCCAAATCTATATCTCTCTCCCTCCTTTCCTCTCTCTCTAAAATTAGTAAGTAAAAAACTTAAAAAACATATATTTCTAATTTTATTTCTTAAGAATCTCAACTACCAAATATCCTGGGTGTTTTCTTGTTGTTGTTGTTGTTTTTGTAGGGCACCAATTGGATGTACTTGTAGCTCATTTTTACATTCTGCTAAGTCAGACCTAGGTTGATAATTCTTGATAACATAATTCCACTGCATATATAATGTTTACAGATCTGTGGAAATTGGACTAGTGCGAACATTTGCCAGGAGTCAGGTAACATTGAATGGTGTGTTATGAAAGTCAGTGTGATTTTCTGTTCTTCAATTTTATTGAATGCTCTGATTGCTAAATGTTAGCACTGGGCATGTCTAAGGACAGTTATGCTAATGAAGGGTTAATATTGGACCTTAGCCTTCCATGTTATTAGGTGTATGTTCAGGAATTATGTATTCATAATTGTTATGCTATATCTAGAATCTTCTATTATAAATGATCAATTAAAGAAATATTTTATGAGGAAAAATTGGAAATAAACCATCAAGAGGTAGTTAAATAATATGAAATGCTATGCAGTGGTCAGAAAGGCAGATCTATATATTTTTTAAAAAAATATATTTTATTGATTTTCTTACAGAGAGGAAGGAAGAGATATAGAGAGCTAGAAACATCGATGAGAGAGAAACATCGACCAGCTGCCTCTTGCACACCCCCTACCGGGGATGTGCCCGCAACCAATGTACATGCCCGTGGCTGGAATCGAACCTGGGACCTTGCAGTTCGCAGACCGATGCTCTACTGCTGAGCCAAACCGGTTTCGGCAAGACAGATCTATA
This sequence comes from Pipistrellus kuhlii, assembly GCF_014108245.1. Classification (NCBI taxonomy): domain Eukaryota; kingdom Metazoa; phylum Chordata; class Mammalia; order Chiroptera; family Vespertilionidae; genus Pipistrellus; species Pipistrellus kuhlii. Next base: position 4,764,632 of record NW_023425416.1, on the reverse strand, counting down.
TTAACATGGAAATATCTCCAAGACGTTATTTAGGGGGGGGAAATTAAATTTTGGAACTATATGTATCCTAACGCATGCCTAATTTTTTAAAAATCTAAAACTAAATATTGTATGTTGAGATAAATGAGAAGATATATCCCAAACTATTAACGTCAATTAATTTTGATTATTGGAATTAGGGAGCTCCCTTTGACCTTTAGTTACAGGCTTCTATATATGAATTTTAGTGTGAATGTAGTCATGCTTTACTTGTACACTTATTTTTTATTAAGAAAAAAATAAGAATATAAACAATTTAAAAAATTGTTTAAGCAATAGTATAACACACCCCAGAGTACCCACCACTAAGTTTCAGCTGTTATCAATATTCTGCCATTTTATCATCTGTATCTCCACTCTTCACCTTGAGTACTATTGTATTTTTCAAAATTATATTTGTAGATAAAATCTGTATACACTGAATCACATGTACCCTTTTGAAGGAGAATATGGTCATGTAATCCATACCCCATTGTGATATTGAATATTTCCATATCCCTAGGACGTGCTATATGGTGTCTTATCCCAATCTGCCTGCCCACTCTTAGAACTTTATAGAAATGGAATCCATACAGTATAGACGCTTTGTGTCTGAGTTTTTTTGCTATACATAATGTGTGTGCGAATTGTTAGTGGTATAGCAGGTATCAGTAGTTCTTTTCCGTTTGTTCCTATGATTCAACTGTGTGAATATGCCACTGCTTGTATAGCCTTCTTGTGTTGATGGACACTAACTATTGTGATTAAAGCTCCGGTGGCATTCATGCACAAGTCTTATCGTTGACATATATTATCATTGCGTTTGAATGCATACCTGCGTGGAATTTCTGGATCAAATAAAGACTTAGCAAACCCCCTTTGAAAGTAATTATTCTGTTTTAAATTCCTGTCAGCCAAATATGAGAGTTGTGGTTACTCTACATGCTTATCGTCATTTGGTTTTTGTCAGACGTGTTCATTTCAGCCTTCTTAGTGGTGATATAATGGCGCCTCAATGTGTGCTTTAAAAAATATATTTTGAAATAGGGGTAAAATAGATATAACATAAAGTTGGCCATTTTAATCACTTTATGTGTAATCAGTATCAGTGACAATGTAGGGTAACCATCCCTACTCCTGAACGATTTCATCCGCCCAGGCGGAAAGTCTGCTCTCAACAATACCCCTTCCTCCCCTCTCCCTGAGCCCCAAGGAGCCTTCAGTCTGGTTTCTCTTCCTCGGGGAGTTTGCCTGGTCTAGCTATTTCATGTAAGTGGAATCATACAACGTTTGTCCTTTTCTCTCTGGTTTGATATTTTCAGGGTTCATCCATATTGTAGCATACATCAGAGTTTCATTGCTTTTTATGGCTGAATCATATTCCATTGTATGGATATACCACATTTTTGTTTATCCATTAACTTATTGATGGACACAGGAGTTATTGGTTATTGTGGATAATGATGCAATGAAAATTTGTGTACAAGTATATCTTTGAGTCCCTGTGTTTAATTATTTTGGCTGTATAACAAGGAGTGGAATAGCTAGGTCATATGGTTATTCCAAGTTTAACTTTTTGAAGAACCACACTGTTTTCTCAGTGTGCTTTAACATTTCCTTGATGGCTAGTGATATTGAATATTTTTTTTATGTGTTTATATTAGTGATTCGTCTATCTTTTTTGATGATATGTTTGTTCAGTCTTTTATGCATTTAAAGAGTTATTCGTTTTTCTTTCTTTTTATTAAGTTTCTAACATTCTTTATATATTTTGCATAGAAATTCCTTGTCAGATGAGTTTTGTAAATATTTACTTCCAATCTGTCGCTTGCTTTTTTACTAAGAGTATATTTTTAAAAAATAAAAAATATTTTTAAATAGTATTAAAATACACTTAACCATTTTAAGTTACAATTCAGTTGCATTAAGTCTTTTTAAATTGTTGTGCAACCAGTTTCCCAAACTCTCTTCATTTTGCAAAACTGAAACTATCCATTAATCAGTAACTCCACATTCCCCTCTTCTCTCAGTCCCCATTCTACTTGGTTTCTATGAATTTGATTACTCTAGATACCTCACATAAGTGTAATCATACAGTACTTGTCTTTTTGTGACTAACCTGTTTCGCTTACCATAATGTATTCAAGGTTCATCCATTCTGCAGCGTCTAGTGTTGAACAGAGGAAAATGGGCAAAATGTTCATCTACAGAATTCAAGATCTAATTCAGGGTGGGGCAAATGTAGGTTTAAAGTTGGTTATGTGGAAAATATAAAATGAATAATACAAGATTAAACTGCATTTTGTGTACTCACACTGTATTCCTATGTTCGCTGTACCCTCTATTATGTATTAAGTACCAACTTAATGGGTTATTTTTATCAAGGGAAGAATGTTAGTATGACCAGTAACGATAAGACCTTTTTCATCTTATAAATGTGAACTATTTACACTCTTGTTAAACTGTGATACATTTACATGTGGGAGGAGAGAGTACAAAAAAGAACATTAAAATCATCTGTAATCCCTCTGCCTGTTGTCCTCTTGGTATTTTATTACATATTGTGTACTTAAAAAAAATTAGGATTTTGATAATTTAATTGGGAGTACTTCAGTTTCAGAATGGACAGTGTCAGATGATTTCATGGTTTCATGACAAAACTAAACTAAATTGGACGCCTATTTGTAGCACTTCTCTGTATGGGGTGGGGGTGAAGGTGACAAACTTCTCTGAGATTCTAATTTATCATCTTAAACTAATCTATTGACATTGGTTTTTTTCCTCTCACTGCCATTTCCTGTCTGAATGGAAGACAGATTTTTCTTTCTGTGGCCACTGTCAAGCCCAAGGCATTCATTTGTTCCAGCAGAATAAGAGAGCTTATGTCAGACTCTTAATTTCTGAATAAGTATTTTAGAAGTGACTTAATGCCCTTAATTCATGGGCCGTTAATTCCTTCAAAACTGTGGTCTCACACACTCACATACACACACACACTCACACACATTCATTCATGTTGTTTTCCACATTTACTCTTCACTTGCCGGTGAGCTGAACACAGAATGCTGACACGGGCCTGGTCTGCTTGAGCATCCCTGGCACAGGCCCATAGGTCCGAGAGTGGATCTGAAGAGGTTGGTGGGTGGGTCACTGGAATTCTGGTACTTTTATTTTAGGATATATGGAGGTGGGCTCTATTTTTAGAATTTAGGAACATTTAAAGCAAATAGAGTATACTGAGATGAATGCACTTGGATGTTTTTAGGTAGAGCAGTAGACAGGGCCCTTGTCTGGCGTCTTCATTCTAGCTGGGCCTATAGGCGAATTACACAGCTTCTCTGGACTTCCGTTTCCTCATCTATAAGATGAGGTTGTGAGGATTCAGTGAAATAAAACCTATGAAGTGCTTATTAGCACAGTGCCTGACACATGAAAAGTGCCTGGTAATTCTTGTTACACACCAAATTGTCCATACCTGTTAGGTACGTGTGGTGGTGATGCCCACTGCTCATGCGTCATTCCTGCGCATCACTCTTCTCCTTGCTGCTCTGGTGTGCGTATCAGGCATCAGGAGCCTCCACTCCTTCACCATCCATAGGCTGCTCCTTCCTTGAAGGGTGCAGCCTCCCAGTCCACGCCCGCTCCTCTGGTCCCTGCCTCTGCTTACTCCTCCAGTGGCCCTGTCTCCTCTTCCCTCCCCTCCGCCTGCCTTGCCCTCTCTGCCCTTCCTCACTCATCTCCCTCTGGGCTCCCTCTCATTTCCTTCTCTCTCCCCTCCTCTCTCTCCCTCTGTCCTCCCCTACTCTTCACCCTTCAACTTCTCTCCTCCTTCCTCCTCTTTCTTTTCCCTTCTCCTCTCTCTGCCCCTCTTCCCTTTCTTTCTTCTCCCCTTCCCCTTCTTTTCTTCCACATTTTTTGGACTTTCCCTCTCTGCTCCCTCCTCATTCCCAGCTCTTTCTCCCTCTCTGGCTCTCTTCCCACTGCCCCATTCCTTTCTCTCTCTTAATCCTAACACTTGGTCTGCTAAGGAGCAGACAGCTCTAGCTCTTAAGCAGAAGTGTGCCACGTCTTTAAAGCTTTTATTACTTGTGATGAGAAATAATCATTTTGTCATTTTGGTAGCCGGGGCTTCTTCATATTGTGCTTCCCTTCCTCTTGCAAAGGGCACCACAGCGTCATCTGACCACACGGCTCAGAAAGCTAGTGCAAAGCTAAAGGCAGTTAAGTTAACTTGTTTCTTAAACCTATGTATTATATACAGTAATGTATGTATTTGTTTAATGTTAGCTTTATTATATACATAGTTAAGATGAAATAATGTTCTCAGTAATAATTATGGGGTTGTATCGTCATGCTAGGCAAAGTCTAAGCTTCCTGCCTAATTTATTTGATTCTTCTTTTTCTCTTTTCAGATTCCCTTCTCATTGGTCCAGTTTCCTTTGTGGGAATCCTTAAAAGTAAGTTTTCCAATCTTCATATAAAATTGCTTTCTAATTATTGTATCATAAATATCCAATTGTTTCAGTTTGTAATAATAGAATATGATATTGACTAGCAATTTAAAAACTCAAAAAAATTTTAAATATATTTTTATTGATTTCAGAGAGGAAGGGAGAGGGAGAGAGAGATGGAAACATCAATCATGAGAGAAAACTATTAATTGGCTGCCTTGTGCACCCCCTTCCTCCTCCTCCCCCTCCCACTGGGTATCAAGCCTGCAACCTGGGCATGTGCCCTGACCGGAATTGATCCCAGGACCTTTTAGTCTGCAGGCTGACACTCTACCCACTGAGCAAAACTGGCTAGGGCTATTATTTTTAAGAATTGAAAATATTTTTTACATGTGGTTTACATGCCAATTCAATCTTTTAAACTTGTTCAGTGTCTGTGGTACTGAGAGATCATCATAACGGCGTAACTGAATCCTCAGGTGTTAAGGAAACTGCTTTACTTTCTTCTGTATTTCTTCTCTACCCATAGACTTTTATTTCACTTCCCTGCGTGCGCACTCGTGTGTGTGTGTGTGTGTGTGTGTGTGTGTGTAGAAGTTAAGGAATGACGATGATGGAGAATGAAAAGGAAAAGAAGCAAGACCCTGACTGTTAGGCCAGCCCGCTCATCCCCACATCTGAGGGTGGGCAGCAGGAGGCGGGCTGCTCTGACTGGCACCTTCCCTCGCTGCCACCCACAGGCCTAAGAACCCCCTGAGAAGGAGCAGCGTCTGCTGAGTTGTGAGTTAACCTCAGGGAAGGTCACTCATTTGTTTAAAACAGAAATTTTTAAAAATCTGTCTTCAAGTACGCAGAGACGTGTTTTCATCTTCTGATGCAATGATTTTAAATACTGTGGCTCATGCTATGAGCTGTGTGGGTGTCTGCCAGCCTTCTAAAGACTGTGCTAGGAGGGACGTTATTAGCAGAACGTCCTGTGGGTGAGATGAGTCCTGCTGTGTAAGACTTCAGCGTTGTGGTGCACGCACACACATCTGTCCCAGCTGCACGGTGCCATGTATTCCTCACTGTGGATAATGATCAAAAGACGGTAAAAGCCCTGTTCAAGGGGAAATGGTTGATAAATGATTAAGCTGTAAAATGGCGAAGTGTCTAGGCGGGCCTTTGGGAACACGGGAAGTAAAGGCCTTACTCCCGTGGCTGAGGGAGCCGGTGACCGTGGTTTGTGTGCTCCTGCCGCTTCCCCTGAACAGCAGACTATCCAGACTTTAAAATATTCTGTGGAGTTCAGAATGTGAGGACACTAAAATGAGACAAAGCATTAATCCTGAAAAATAAACCCTGGAACATTATGTGTTTAGAAGTAGTTCTGATTTTAAGGAGTGGTACAGATGACCTAATACAGGTTTTGGGGTCTCTTCTGGTTGTGTTTGGTTTGGTTTTACCCTTTTCTCTGGCGCTTGGTGACAGTGGCCTCTCAGCGGGGTTTCTGGGCATGATGTAGCAGCGCTCCCAGGAGAAGGCCGCATTCCTGGAGCATCCAGCTCCCCTTTTTCACATGGACAAAGGAACAATGGAGCCAGCAGCTGTCCCCAAACAAGACTCGCTTCATTAGCGTCTCAATGACTGGCATTCACCCCTCGCTGCACTCTAACTTCCTATCCCTGTCTGCACAGGAATGCTTTGATGCCCAAAGGGTTCGGAAGCATGGGATTTATTTCTCTTCAGTATTAAGGACATCTGTAGTATTCTTGTTAGTTAAGAAACATGTAGAAATTTCCAGAGTAATCATAGATACGGTAACAATATTGAGCTTTAACAATTTTCTTTGAGCAAATGTTAAGATGCTCTAGTTGTTTTTTTAAGTTGATTTTATTGAAGAATAATTTTCAGATAGCAAGATCCAACCTTAATAAGTGTACATTTTTTTTCAATATGTTTTTATTGATTGGTTTGTGTGGGGGGGGGGGTTTGAGAGAGAGAGAGGGGAAGGGAGAGGAATAGAGAGATGAAAACATCGATGAGAGAGAAACATTGATGGGCTGCCTCCTGCTCGCCCCCTACTGGAGATTAAGCTCTCAACCTGGGCATGCGCCCTGACGGGAAATTGGACTGTAACCTCCTGGATCATGGGTCTGCACTCAACCACTGAGCCACATTTTTCTGAGTTTTGATAAATGTTTATTACTGCCACCATAACCAACTATGTATAGAATATTGATAGTTTTCCCTTTCCCAGAGTACCATACAAAGAGAACCACGCACTATGCGTTTTGTGCCTGGCTTCTTCCATGTAATGAAGCTGTTGAGATTCATTCATGTCTTGCCTGTACCAGCAGTCTGTTCCCAAGTAGTGATCTGTGGTGTGGATGTAGTAGTTTGTTTATCTGTTCACTAGTTTATGCACACTTGAGTTTTCCTGTTTTTGATGATTATGAATAAAGCTGCAATAAATATTTGCATGTAGGTATCTGTATGGACATATGTTTTCGTTTCTTTTGGGTAAGTGCCAAGAGTAGGGCTGCTGGGTCATAGGGAAAGTGTAAGTTTTGTTTGTAGGGAACTGTGAGCTGTTTTGCAGTGGCTGCCATTCTGCAACAATGACGAGTTTTCCAGGTGCTCTGCGTCCATGCCACCGCCTGTTATTAGAGTCTTTAGAACATTTAGCCATCCCAGTAGCTGTGTACCGGGATCTCATTGTGGTTTAATTTGCAATTCTTTCATAGCTAAATAATGTTGAGCATCTTTTCATATAATAATTTTTTTTTTTTTTTACAAAACACCCAAATGTGAAATCATAGTGCTTTTTAGAAGTAGACAACTTTTGGCACTTGTTTTATTTTTGTTTATGATTTTAGCCATTTCAGTTTGCTTTTGCAACCATGGAGAGGTTGTATTATATGAAGGTTTCTCTGTTATGTTTATGTGAAACAGCATTCAGCCTTTGTTCTGGGCCAGGACTGCATGCACGGTGTGCGGTGAGGAAGGCCACCTTCAGCTGGGACTCCTCGGTGTGGAATCCAAGGCCCCGCCTTCCTCTCCAGTCCTCCTGTTCTCTCCTAGGTGTCCTCCAGGCATACTACTGCTTGGTTTCAGACCCCAACCTAAAATCTGTGTCTCCTCTTTGCCTTTCTCCACGAATCATTCACCAAGTTAGGTCGACTCAGACTTTTTGGAACCTGTGGCCTCCTTTTTGTCAGATTCTTATTACCTTGTACCTAGTCTGAGTTAGCAGTTGCTCTGCCTTCTCATCCATTCTATGCATTGAATTTGGGTCACTTTCTTAAACATCTTTTAAGTTCTCTGAAATGTGTAACTTTCTAGAACTCTAAGCCATCAAGGGTGTCCATACTTCTCCCTGTCTTCCCTCTCCCATCCCACCCGCTGCCCCAGCTCCCTCCCCTGTGCCTTGTTCTGCAAAGTCATTTCCCTACAGCCTCACTGCCACCTCCTTTCTGAATCCGCTCCGCGGGTCCAAACATCATGCATCTCTTAAAGCCGCTGCAGTTCTTTCCCTGCTGCTTTAAGTCTTTGACTCCAGGATCCGAAGACTTACCCTCACTAACCAGCATAGTATGTACTGCTGATTGCTATTTAACCAGGCACTAAATTTGTTCAAAACAAAGCCTTAGCGTGTTCGAACAGGGCTTCCACCCCTCCCATTAACACATGAGCGACACATGCCTTTCATATCCGTGTGCTGTCTCCTCCGGGCGGACGCTGTCCCGTCCACGCTGCTGGGCGGAGGCACAGCCATGCCCCGGGAGCGTCTTGTCTGCCGGGGCTTGCACCCACAGACACACCATCGCCAGCCTCCTCGTTTCTCAGACATTTTATAGGACAAACACCTACAGAAATACTGTAGGTGACAGAATGCTAGATGCCATGAAGAGGAGGGGCCATCAGAGGAGGTAATCGTATCCGGAATTTCCGAGAAGATAATGTCCGCTTCGATTTATGTTGAGTTTGTACCTTTCTGGCAGCCTAACAGGAAGACCCACGTCACTTCTTATTTGATCTCGTCCCTGGACTTTGAACACCACCTCCTGTGGAGGACCCCTCCTCAGCGTCACAGCCGCTTTGGCCAACTTCCTAGCAGCCATCCTCGCCCAGATGCCAGGGAACCAGAGCTCCTGGCGCTGGTTCTGCTCCGCACCTGCTCCTCCCCGTGTCCCTGTCTGCGAACAGCACAGAGTGTGCGTGCTCACATGGAAACCCGAGCAGTGAGCACAGCTCTCCTCCCCTCACGCCCGGCCCTCAGACGTCCCCCGCTCAGATCTATACATCGCCTGCTTCCATCCTGCTTCCCTGAAACATCTCTTCCCAGCAGCCATGGTGATCTTTTAAAGAAATAAGCCAGGCCGTGCCACTCTGCTAAAACCCTTCCATGCCATCTCTTTGAAAGACGAGTAAAATTGAATTTAAACTATTACTGACAGGGTCCTCTGTCACCTGGCCCCTCCTGCCTCACTGACTGTCCCAGGCCACACACCTTCCACACTCCAGCCATGTGTGTCCACTAACTGCACTGCCCCCCGTGGGCCTCTCCTCTCTGTGCTTTTCAAGCACCCAGATTGGTACTTACCCCGGGCCTTTGCACTTGTGTCCTCTGCCAGAAATCCACTTTATTCATTTCTGCTGCATTTCATCACTGAGTGCTTCTGTGGGCCAGGCGTGTTCTAGGGAGATACAGTGATGAAGAAGACTTACATACTCCCTCCCCTCAACCAGCTTTCATCCCAGCTCTTCCCCCAGATTCTCTCATGTCCTGCTCTTTGTTGTTACCCAGACCTTAGATCAGTCACCTCAGAAGGCATTTTCTGTCCATCCCTCTTCAGAGTAGGACCTTCTCTCCTCAATAATCACAATGGCTAACATTTTAATAAAAGCTTAGTTATGCATGTATCATCACCTGAATACATACTTAAAAAAATCAGCCATGTCATGAGTAGATGTTACTAGTATGTGCCAGGCACTGGCGAAGCACCATACAGCTAACCCATGAACATCATGGGGTCAGAGGCACCGGCCCCAGAGAGTTGAATATCTGCATATAACTTAAGTTGACCCTTTGTGTACAGCGATTGCAAATACTGTTTTTGATCTGTGGTTGGTTGAATCCATGAATGGGAAATCCAGGGTACAGAGGGTTAACTATATTATAAAAATCCACGTCTCCCAGCTTGTGTGGCTCAGTGGCTGGGCATTGACCTGTGAACCAGGAGGTCACAGTTCGATTCCTAGTCAGGACACGTGCCTGGATTGCGGGCTTTGTCCTCAGTAGGGGGCTTGCAGGAGCAGCTGATCAATGATTTTCTCTCATCATTGATGTTTCTACCTCTCTCTCCCTCTCCCTTCCTCTCTGAAATAAATAAACATATATTTATTTTAACAAAAATCCCCGTATCAGTGGTCCTTCACAGTCCAAACCCATGTTGTTCAAGGATCACTTGTATATTCTTTAGCACCTCGTTCACAGCACACACCACCCAGGGAGAAGCCTTGCTGTTACCCCACTAAACAAGGAAACGGGGTCCAGAGAGCCTGTCTTTCATCAGGCACCCAAAGTCCTCAGTTTCCTGTCCAGCACCCTTTTATAGGTTAACGTTGTCAGTGATAACCGTAGTCATAAAAACAACTGTAATACCTAACATTGCTCAGCGTTGCTGTGTGCCAGGTGCTGTGATAAGACTTTCCAGGGGTCAGCTCCTATTGTTCCTCACGGTGGTTCTATGAGGCAGGTGCTGTTTGGTCCTCAGGTTGTAGCTGAAACGGAGGAAGAATTTGAGTGCCTGTCCAAGGCTGCAGGATATTAAGTATTAAGGGGTACATCCGAGATTTGAACCCAGGCAGTCTGACTCCAGAGTTGATGTTCTTAATCATTTTACTTCTAACTCTGCACACAGCTCATGATGTCTTTAATAATGTTTTTGCTGTTTTTCACGTGCCGAAATTTTGCTAAAAAGTTGATCTCATATCATCACATTAGCTTATTTCTGCAAATTGTGTTCATTTCTTAACTTGATGATATAAAGCTAAAAGCCCTGCCCACAGGTTTCTCAGACAGGCCCTCCCAAACCGCCCGGTCCTGGGCACGTGGGCAGGGACTGGAGTGCTTGCTGCGCAGCCAGCCCTGACCCGCCACGGGCAGGGAGAGTGTATGGCTGCGTGGAGCCAGACCACATTCTTCCACGTGCTTTGTTAATTCCTCGGGGGTCTTTGCTTCTTGGAGGAGGGAGTTTTGTCTTCTGATTGTTTATATTTATGTTTACATTCCTTACATCTGTCTCCTACACAGCAGGGCTATAACTATTTACTCATGTTTGAAGGCTACATTCTTTTTCAAGTTCAGTGCAAAGTTGGATAAGTGTAGACACTGTTTTATTTCTAATTAGTTCCTTTTAGAAGTATATTCAAAACTATTGCATAGAGGTTTACTCTTACTGAGCTTACATAAACAATAAGCATATTTTGAATGGATATAAAATTTTTTGTATAATGTCATTTTTTTTCTATTGTCTAGGTATTCAAAATCAGGGGACAGTACAGTGTAAAGCACATGTGTCAAACACAAGGCCCGCGGGCCAAATCCGTCCCGCCAGGCCTTGCAATGTGGCCCGCACCGCGCTGTCATCATTGCACTCCGCTGCGTTTCCATCACAATGACGGTTTATGACTGTTCAGTAAACCATTCGGCTCGCGATTTAGGCTGGATTTTAGATTTTTGCCCCTTCTCTGATTGAGTTCGACACCCCTAGTGTAAAGGGTTGATACGGATGCTGTTAGGTCTAAATAATTTTTCTTCTAGCCACCGGGTGTTACAAATTTGCAAAGCAGAAACTAGTAGAATTGCAGGCTTTAAGCTCAGATGCAACTATGAAGCAAAATTAAAGTAAAACCATTTTGGTCATGTAAGATTAATATTGTGCTGATGATTTCCTAATATAAAATCATACTTTCGTAATAGAAATCAGGGACTGGTGGGTTATCATTACAACTATGGTACAGTGTATAAAATAATTAGATTTTTCATTTAAATTTTACAAATATTTTTAAAGGCCAATACCTTATAAAAGCTATGTTTTCAAATTGAAGAGTAAATGGCTTGTTTATTGTTGATTCCTGTTTTATTAATTGTTAAAATGTCACTCACCATCCCATCCACAACAAAATTCTCCCAGCCTTTACTAATATGAACAAGACAATAATGCCGGCTTAGCGGTTGCTGGGTGCTCAGTCTCTGGAGACACACACCTCAGGAGGCTGAGGGACTCCGGAGTCTGCATGGACAGGTTCAGGCAGGGCTCAGGCCCCTGGAAAGGTGTATGGAAGATCGAGAAGGAAATGAACAAAATGTGTGTGTGATTTCCACCTCACAAGCTGTGCCCTAAGTGAAATATAACTTGTTGAAAACAATAGAAAATAGGAGAAAAGTATTTATTATGTGTCCAGATCTCCAGTGAGTCAGAGTCTCAGATGCCGCTTAAGGTTTTAGCAAAATCACATAACGAAACCAGCATCTTTTAACAATTCAAAAACTACAAGAACATTTGACTTCTTAATTTGCATCCTGGAAAACATGGGACACTTCATGCAAAAGGAAAAGTAATTAGAGTCCCACAGTGTCCTTTCATTCAGTTTATAAAAGTAATAAGTAAATTTTTCTTGTTTCCAGGGCTGTTAAAAGAGAGAGATCCGTATAAGAAATGTGAGAACTGGAAGGATGTAAAATTCCTCCTTGTAGGTCAGACTCCATCAGTAAGCGAAATGTTGAGAGTATGCTTGCATTTGATAGTTTTGCCGATTAAGAAAGGAAAAGACAGGAGGTAATAAAGACAGGTAATGATAACCAAGGAGGAGCATCCTGGGAGCCAAGGCCTGAGGGGACGCGTGGAGAGTGGTGGCTTCTGTGCTGCTTCCTCTCCAGCTCCGCATCCACACCTGTGAGCCCACCAGCACCTGCGTGGAGCCTGGGTTGCAGCCAGCGTCCGGGACACCCATCGGTTCCTTGCAGGTTCTCTGACTTTCAGCTGAAGGTCAGATGCCAGGCCCTGTCTTCCCTCCTTGTCCACACGGGGTGAAATTACCGGCACCGCGTGCATCGCAGGGTTCATGTGGGCACCGGGATGGGCTGCCCTCTTCGTGTAGGAGACGCTGCAAGGCCTGGGGGAGGAGGGTCTGTCCTAAGTCAGGACGAGAGAGCTTGTGGAGGCCAGCGAGAACAGGGGCCCACTATTTATATGTTTTGGTGCCGCTGAGGTTAGAGGCTTGTCAGTGTATCTGTTTCTAGATGAATGAGGGTTGTCAGTGTAAGTCCCTCAGTTCTTTCATTTTAGCCATTTTTTATTAAAACTCTTAAGAAGATGGTTTTGTATTTAAACTTAGCAAGCTAGGTGTGCCTTTGCAGGCAGAAGTATTAAAAGTAATCACACCTATTTTTGTTGTTGATTCACAACCAACATCATGAATATGAATTACAATAATCTATTTCATTATAACTGTTACTCAGTGAAATATTTATATTGTTAACATGAATGGGACCTTTGTCCCTAACCCAAACTAATAGGACATCAAACCAGGAAACTCAGAGAACCCCTGTATTTATTTATTAATCTGAATAAATACCCCCTCCAATAAATCTGGCCACACATCCCCTGAAATACTGCTTTCTAACTATAAAACCTAAATATTACTGAGCAGACTCAGCATTTGAACTCATCTTTTTCTCAAGAATAATAAATGAAATTTTCTTTATTGACCAGCAGTCATTCATTAAGACCTTTTTTTAAATTCTCATCATTTCCACCTTACTTATTTATAAGGCAAGTATTAAACCAACATGCAGTTTAACAACAACAAAAGAGGCACCTGTTTTTTGTTTTTTTTTTTGTGGGTTTTGTTGTTGTTGTTGTTGTTTTCTTACTTCTTTGGTGCTAACTTCCATCATATGATTCTTCATAGGTGGACACACTCTCCGTGCCTCACCTCCCAGGCCCCTGGTCATTTGTCTGCCTCTCCACGAATGGTCTTTGGCAATGGAAATGCTTAGGTTGAGAAATTATGGCAATTTAAAAATCTCTGGTGTTCAGATAGGCCTTTAAAAATCTTCCAATTCAGTTGTTCCCAAATGAGTAATTTGTACATAACATTCATCTTTTTAGCTTGGTCTCAGTGTATTTTCCAGAGTTTTGGTACTTGGACAATTCCAAGAGAAAAACAGCAACATACTATTTAAAGCAAGTTGCTTTAGGCATTGACATAATTTGTTTACCCACTAGAATATTTTAGTAATATTCATGTGAAAATTATAGTTCGTGTGTGTAAGTAAAGTGTCTCATAAATGCCATTGTATTTGCAATCAAGACAACTATAACTTACAGATTCAAGTCTAAATGTTTTTATAAGCTATCTCATTCAGACACTAGTTCTGTTGTTCACTATGGTTTAACTTCTCTAAGCCTCAACTTCCTGTCTGTAAAATGAGGATAAAATGGCATAGACCTCAGAAGGAATGCATGAGTCAATGTATATAAAGTGTTTAATTCTATGTGTTTATTGTGGTTACTGTTATAGTCCTTATTTTTATCAAGCTGTGTGTTTGCCACTGAAGTTTCTCACTTGATTCTAAACTAGGGGTGTCGAACTCAATCAGAGAAGGGGCCAAAATCTAAAATCCAGCCTAAATCGCGGGCCGAATGGTTTACTGAACAGTCATAAACTGTCATTGTGATGGAAACGCAGCTGAGTGCAGTGATGACAGCGCGGTGCGGGGCCACATTGCAAGGCCTGGCGGGACGGATTTGGCCCGCAGGCCTTGTGTTTGACACATGTGTTCTAAACCATATTGTTGTAGAGAGTTTTTGGGGTTTTGTTTTTAAGGCACTTATTAGTATCCTTTTCAAATATGAAATGATTTTTTTTAATGTTCTTAGAGTAAGTTATTCTGGTAGGTGATGATGGAAAATTTAGCTTATCTATAGAGATTCTGTTTCTTAACTTTGTCTTTGGCCATCTGAGTCTGTTTCAGTGAAGTACTTTTCGCCCCTGGAAACCAATTTGTTTTTCTCCTTAATTATAGCAGGCACCTCTGTGAAGCCTTCTCCATCATCTCCCTCCTCTGCTCCTCTCTGCCCCATCAGATAGTTGAGTAGGGACTGTGGTTTTTTCCCTGGACTCTGTAGTGTCCGACACCTAGTAGGTATTCAGTAAGTGTTGAGTTTGTGACTTACCGTATTTTTCGGACCATAAGACGCACTTTTTTCCCCCCAGAAGTGGGGGGGAAAAGTCCCTGCGTCTTATGGTCCAAATATAGCCTACACATATACTTTAAAAAAAAAGTTTTTTTACTTGCCCGGCTCTGTGTGGTCTCTGTGTGCTTGCCCGGCTCTAAAATGGTTCTAAATGCTGCTGTTTACTTTACAGGGTTGATTACATGTGTTTATGACTGTGATGTTGGGTTTTAATGCACATAAAATATTTTAGGACACTATTTGTTTCAGAATCTTTTTTTCTTCATTTCCCTTCTCTAAAAACTGGTGCGTCTTATGGTCCAGAGCGTCTTATGGTCCGAAAAATACGGTACATAGTATCTTGGATTGTTTCCTCTTGTATGACATGTAATTCACATCTTGTTTTACTGTCTTTTTTTTTTTTAAATATAATTTATTGATTTTTTTTTTATAGAGAGGAAGGGAGAGAGAGAGAGAGTTAGAAACATCGATGAGAGAGAAACATCGATCAGCCGCCTCCTGCACCCTCCCCCCGCCCCAATCTGGGGATGTGCCCGCAACCAAGGTATGTGTCCTTGACCAGAATTGAACCCGGGACCTTTCAGTCCACAGGCCGACGCTCTATCCACTGAGCCAAACCGGTTTCGGCGTTTTTCAGTCTTTATCATTGCTTAATAGTAGTAGGTTAAGTATGTTTGGAGGAAAGTTCTGCTCTTTGGAACCCTGAAAGATACCACTAGGTGAGCTGAAGATGACCGTTAGTCATCATCAAAGATCCAGTATGTGTTTTGAATTTCTTCTCTGAAAAGTTCGCAAATAAGTAATGCTGTTACAACTGTCATTAAGTAGCCCGATAAAGTGCATATTCTGCCACCTCAAATGTAGACGGAGGCTGCTCCATGTCTCGTTTCTCGTACTGTCTCCAGTCTTATAGACCTCTGGAGGAAATGTTTGCTATGGAAGCACAAATACACGCATTTACCAAAGAAATGCCAAATACTGTACTTAATGGCAAGGCTATCTTTAGAAAGCTGTTTTTAATTTAAAAAAAATATCTATTTTATAGCTGCACTCTTAGTTCAGTGAATTTAATAAATACACTTTTCAAGCAACCATTCTCATCAGCTAGGTGGGAGAAAATGCTCGAGGCTGACACCACACTTGTATATCTGATTTGTTAGGTAATATATAGCTAGGTGTCTAGTACTTAAGAAAAGTTATTTCTGGTATTGGTGTAAAAACAGACACATAGGTCAGTGGAACAGAACAGACAGCCCGTTAATAAACCCACACATATGTAGTTAGTTACTATGACAAAGGAGCTGAGATATTGCAATTGGGAAAGTACAGACTTTTCAATAAACTGGACAGCCACATGCAGAAGACTGAAACTTGACCACTGTCTTACACAATATACAAAAAGGAACTTAAAATGGATGAAAAGCCTTGAAGTAAGATTGAAAACCATAAAACTCCCAGAAGAAAACAGCAGTCATCTCCTTGGCATCGGTCTTAGTAATGATATATTGGCTCTCACACCAGAAGCAAAAGCAGCAGTAAATAAGTGAGACTGCATCATGCTAAGATTCTGCACAGCAAAGGGAACCAACAAAATGGAAAGACAACATCCCAAATAGGGAAAATGTTTGCAAGTCACATATGGGATAAGGGACTAATATCCAAAATACATAACTCACACATCTCAATAGCAATTAACCCCCAACAGTCCAATTTAAAATTGGGGAAAGATCTTTAGATACATTTTTCCAAAGTCACACAGGTGGCCAACAGTTACATGAACAGATGCTCAACGTCATTAGCCAGGGGAATGCAAATCAAACCCACAATGAGAAGTCACCTCACACTGGTTAGAACGACTATTATAGACAACTAGTGGCCCTGCGCACAAATCCGTGCGCGAGTAGCTTCCTGCCCCTTGCCTCAGCTGGCTGCCCCACCCTCCTGTAGCTCTTCGCCATTGTAGCTCACTGCCCTCCCCTCCTGCTGATTGGTCATTATGTGACGCATACTGACCAATTTGTATATTACCCTATTATAAGTATAGATCCAATAAATATAAAAAAAGACAAGAAATAACTTGTGCTGGCAAGTCTATGGAGAAAAGGGTGCCCTTGTGCACTGTTAGGGAGAGTATAAATTGGTGTAGCCACTATGGAAAATGGTCTGGAGATTCAAAAATTCAAAATAGAACTACCATGTGATCCTGCAATTCACCTTCTGGGTATTT
This sequence comes from Pipistrellus kuhlii, assembly GCF_014108245.1. Classification (NCBI taxonomy): domain Eukaryota; kingdom Metazoa; phylum Chordata; class Mammalia; order Chiroptera; family Vespertilionidae; genus Pipistrellus; species Pipistrellus kuhlii. The sequence continues at coordinate 4,747,686 of NW_023425416.1, read as the reverse complement.
ATACAAAAGAAAAACTAACAAACAAACAGAAAACCTAGCTAACTCAAAACAATATCTGCACCTGTGTTCACTGCAGCTTTATTTATAATATCTAAGATATGGAAACAACCTAAGTGTCCATCTGTGGATGAATGGATGAAGAAGTTGTGGTGTGTGTGTATGATGATTTAATATTTTTCAGCCATTAAATAGAATGAAATCTTGGCTTTTGTGACAACATGAATGGACCTTGAGGGCATTATACGAAGTGAAATAAGTCAGATAAATACTGTATGATCTCTCTTATTTGTGTAAATCTTTAAAACAAAACAAAACAAAACAAAACTGAAGTTCGTAAATATAGAGAATAGATTGGTGGTTACCAGAGGCATGGGATGGGGGATGGGAGTAATTTGTGAAGGGGGTCGAAGATTAAAAAGAAAATAAAATAGAACCAGTAAATTACACGGAAAAAAAAAAAAAAAAAGTTCAAGTTGACAAAATAAACATGTCTATTTCTGTAGCAATCCTCTCAACTTTCCAGGTATATTTTCAGCAGGGAATTATTGAGAGTAGGAAATTAGTACCAACTTTGCTTTTCTTCTTTCAGTTGTGGTATCTTTGATCATTTATAAAAATATTATGCCATCACCAGTAGGTCATTACACTATTCTAACCATTATAATAAATTTATTTAAGAGTCCTTTTCTGATAATTGTCTTAAATATGGCAATGCATACCACCCAGTGTAGAAAGGTAAAAAAAAAAAAAAAGAAAAAGAAATGAAAGGCAATAATCCAGTTGGAAAGAAAAGCTATCTTTATTTATAGACAATATGATTATTAATACAGAAAATTTAATGGAATCTATAAAGAGCTATTAGAGCTGGTAATTTTAGCAGTGTTGCTTGATACAATGTATTAGCAACAAACAGAAACTAAAAATCAAAAAAGCTACTGCAGTCTCATCAAAACATGAAATACTTACTAAAAGATAAATCTGACAAAACCAACCCAAGATCTATATACTGAGAACTACAAAACCCTGTTGAGAGAAAATGATGGAGGCTTAAGTAAGTGGAGAAAACTACCATGTTTATTGGTCAGAAAGTTCAATATTGTTAACACTTCCATATTCTTCAAAATGACTTACAGGTTTAGTGCACGTCAGAAGAAAATATCAGCAGGATGTTTTGTATAAACTGATTAACTGGATTCTGAAATTCATATGAAAGTATAATGAACCTAGAATAGTCAGAGCAACTTTGAAAAAGAATGGATTTGGAGAACTAACACAACTGATCTTAAGATTTATTAAAGCGCTGTAGTAGTCAAAGTATCACATTGGTATCAAGATGGATATGTGGATCATAGCAAAATAGAGTGTCCAGAAATAGACCCAAACAATTGATTTTTTATAAATGTGAGAAGGCAGTTCATTTTCCATTTACTGGAACAATTAAATATGTAAAACAAAAGAACTTCAGTCCATATGTTGCAGCATACAGAAAAATTAATTCAAAATGGTTGATAGATCTAAATGTAAAACCTAAAGACAGAACATTTCTAGAAAAAAATAGGTGAAAAAATCTTTGTGGCCTGAATTAGGCAAAGATTCTTGGATATGTCACCAAAAGCAAAATATGTAAAAGGATAATTTGGTCTTCACCAAAAGTAAATAGTTTTGTTTTTTGATAGATGGTGTTAAGAGAATGAAAAGACCAGCCAAAGATAGAAAGCAATATTTGCAAGTGGTTTTTATCTAGAATATATAAAATCTCTCAAAACTCAATAATTAAGAAAACAGACAGCCCAATAAAAATTTGCAAAACATTGAACAGAGATTTAAGAAAACACATAGATAGGAAAAAGTATATGAAAAAAACCCTCAACATCCTTAGTCAGCAGGGAAATACAAATTAAAAGCACAATGAAATACTATTACATACCAATTAGAATGATAAAAATTAAAAAATACGGACAATGCAAGTGTTTGTAAGGATGTGTAGTAACTGGATCTGGTTAGAATGTAAAACAGTACAACCGCTTTGAAAAACAGTTTGGTAGTTTCTTAAGTTAAACATATGCCTACCATGTGATCCAGCTGTTTCTCACTTACCTTTTCCACAAGGAAAATGAAGGTATGTGTCCATATAAAGACATGTGTCTAAATGTTCATAGCACCTTTACTTTGTAATAGCAAAATACTGGAAAAATCTAAATGCCCATTAATTGATGAATACATAAGCAAATGATACATCTACACCATGGAACATTACTAACTAAAAGGAAATGAACTATTGATATCCACAATAACGTGGACAACTCATACAACAATTCTGAAGGAAAGAATCCAGTTTTTAAAAAATGAATGTATGAGTCATTTATATAAAATTCTAGATAAAGCAAACTAATCGAGAGTGACAGATCTGATTGTTTAGGGGCTGGCAAAGAATGACAGGGTCACAGAAAACTCTGGAGTGATGAATTGGTTCACCTTCTTGATTGTGGCAATGATTTCACATGTATGCATTTGTCAGAACTTGTCAAGCGGCACACTTTAAATATGTGTAGTTTATTGGACATCATTTATATCTCAGTAAAACTAAAAAGAAAGAGTGAGTACAGGCTCTGCTGTTAGAAAGACCAGGTGAAGGATAGATAATATCAGGACCCAACTCTTAGGGTCATTGTGAGGAGTGTGGGATTAAAAAAAAAAGTTATCTTTATTGTTGAAAGTGTTAAAGATAATGTCCTTTTTTTCTCTCCCTTTGATTCCTTCCACCCGGCTCCCTTCCCCTCCCATGGCCTTCACCACACTATTGTCTGTGTCAGTGAGTTATGCATATAAGCATATAAGATCTTTAGGTAATCTCTTCCCACCTTCCACCCCCCTGCCCCACTTTCCCTCTGAGAACCATCAGTCTGCTGTATGCTTCCAAGTCTCCAGACCTATTTTGTTTGTCAGTTTATTTTGTTCATTAGATTCCACATATAAATGAGATCATGTAATATTTGTCTTTCTCTGACTGGTTTATTTCACTTAGCATGATACTCTCCAGGACCCTCAATATTTTCTCAAAGGGTAAGAGATCCTTCTTTTTTACATCTGCGTAATATTCCGTGGTGTAAATGTACCTCACCTTTTTTATACACTCATCTACTGATGGGCACTAGGGCTGTTTCCAGATCTTAGCTATCTATGTATATAAAAGGCTAAGCGACTGGCCAGTAGGTATGATGCACACTGACCACCAGGGGGCAAATACTCAACGCAGGAGCTGCCGATCCACAGCAACTTTGCAGAGTGCCCTCTTGCACTGTGGGACTCCTTAGGGGATGTCGGACTGCCAGTTTTGGCTGGATCCCCGCAGGCCAGGCCGAGGGACCCTCACCTGCTGGAGGGATCCCGTTTACTCTGCAGACGCCCTTCCAGCTTCAGCACCTGTCCAAGTGCAGCTGGCCAGTGAAGGACTGCAGGAGGTTGTCTCCAGAGCATGTCTAGCCTGCCTTGCCCAATCCCGCCCACTTGCCACCTTCTAATTAATTTCCTTTCAATGTGCACGAATCCGTGCACCAGGCCTCTAGTTGTAAACAATGCTCCTATGAACATAGGCGTTCATATTTTCTTTTTGATAGGTGTTTCAGAAAGGTATATTGGGGTATATTTCTAAAAGTGGAATCACTGGGTCAAATGGCAGTTCCATTTTAAAAAATATATTTTTATTGATTTCAGAGAGTAAGGGAGAGGGTGAGAGATATAGAAACATCAATGATGAGAGAGAATCATCGATCGGCTGCCTCCTGCATGCCCTCATACTGGGCATAGGCAGTTCCATTTTTTATTTTTTAAGGAAATGCCACCCTGTTTTCCATAGTTATTGTACCAATCTGCATTCTCACCAGCAGTGTATTAGGGTTCCTTTTTCTCCAAATCCTCTCCAGCACTTGCTGTTTGTTGATTTATTGGTGGTAGCCATTCTGGCAGGTGTGAAGTGGTACTTCGTTGTAATTTTAATTTGTATCTCCCTGATGATTAGATATGTTGAGCATTTTTTCATGTCTCTTGGCCATTGGTGTGTCCTCTTTAGAGAAATGTTCATTTAGGTCCTCTGCCCATTTGTTAATTGAATTGTCTTCCTTTTGTTGAGTTGTATGAGTATTTTATATATTTTAGAAATTAACCCCTTATCAGATGTATCATTGACAACTATGTTCTCCCATTCAGTGGGTTCCCTTTTCATTTTGTGATGGTTTCTTTTGCTGTGCAGAAGCTTTTTAGTTTGATATAGTCCCATTTGTTTAGTTTTTTTTCCCCTTGGTTTCTCTTGACCTAAACATTGTATCAGTGAAAATTATGCTATGTGAGATGTCTTATATTTTGCTGCCTACATTTTCTTCCTGAATTCATGGCTTACATTTAAGTTTTACCCATTTTGAGTTTATTTTTGTGTATGGTATAAGTTCTATCATTTTTTTATTTTTATTTTTGCATCTACCTGTCCAAATATCTCAATACAATTTATTAAAGAGACTGTCTTTACTCCATTGTATTCTCTTGCATCTTTTATCAAATATTAATTGAGCATACACCTTGGGTTGATTTCTGGATTCTCTGTTCTATTCCTTTGCTCTGAATGCCTATTCTTGTGTCAGTAGCAGAGTCCTTTTATTACAGTGGCTTTGTAGTATAGTTTTATATCCACTATTGTGATCCCTCCAATTTTGTTCTTTTTCTCAAAATTGCTATGGCTATTCGGGGTCTTTTTTTGGTTCCATATAAATTTTTGGAGTATTTATTCTAGATCTGTGAAATATTCTATTGGTATTTTAATAGGGATTGCATTGAATTTGTAGATTGCTTTGAGTAGTATGGGGACATTTTTAATGATATGAATTCTACTGATCCGTGAACATGATATATTCTTCCATTTGTTTATTTCTTCTATTATCCCCTTTTTTCAACATTCTTTAGTTTGCCAAGTACACGTTTTTTACCACATTGGTTAAGTTTATTCTTAAGTATCTTATTTTTTTTTGTTGCAATGATAAATGAGATTGCTTTTTAGTTTCTCTTCCTGATAGTTCATTATTGGTGTATAAAAATGCAATCTATTTCTGAGTGTTAATTTTGTATCCAGCTGTATTGCTGAATTTGTTTTCAAAATCTAGTAGTTTTTTAGCAGAAGCTTTAGGTTTTTCTATGTTCAATAACATGTCAGCTATGAAGAATGACAGTTTTAAGTCCTCCTTTCCAATTTGGATGCCTTTTATTTCTTGTCTGATCACTGTGGCTAGCACTTCTAGTACTATACTAATATGCAAATCGACCATATGGTGGACCAACCAGTCGCTATGATGCACACTGACCACCAGGGGGCAGATGCTCAAGCAGGAGTAGCCCCCTGGTGGTCAGTGCGCTCCCACAGGAGGAGGCCTCTTAGCCAGTAGCTGGGCTCACGGCTGGTGAGCACAGTGTCTGTGGCGGGAGCGAGGGGTTCCGGACTGTGAGAAGGATGTCTGCAGACATCCCCCAAAGGGTCCCAAACTGCAAGATAGCACAGGCTGGGCTGACGGACCCCCCACTCACCCACCCACCCAGTGCACGAATTTCATGCACTGGGCCTCTAATGTTGAATAAAAGTGTTGAAAGTGGGCATCTCTGTCTTGATCCTGGTTTTAGTTTTTGCTCATTGAGTATGATGTTGGATGTAGGTTTGTCATACATGGCCTTTATTGTGTTGAAGCATAATTCCTCTATTCCCACTTTGCTGAGAATTTTGATCAAAATGGGTGTTGGGTATTGTCAAATGTTTTTTTTTTTTCATCTATTAATATGATCATGTGATTTTTGTTTCAATCTGTTTATGTGAAGTTTTGTTTTAATCTGTTTATGTTTATTGTTTTGTGAATATTGTACCAGCCTTGTATCTCCAGAATAAATTTTAGTTGGTCATGGCGTATGACCTTTTTAATATATTGCTGGATTTGAGTTGCTAATATTTTGTTGAGGATTTTTGTATCTATGTTCATCAGGGATACTGGACTGTACTTCTCTTTCTTTGTAGCCTTTATCTGGTTTTGAAATTAGGATAATGCTGGCCTCATGAAGAGTTTGAAATTTGTTCCTTCTTCTTGGGTTGCTTGGAATAGTTTGAAGAGTATAAGTGTTTGTTCTTCTGTGTTTGGTAAAACTCCCCTATGAAGCCATCTGGACCAGGATTTTTGGTTGCTGGGAGTTTTTTGATTACTGCTTCTGTTTCGTATGTTATTGGCCTATTCCGGTTTTCTGATTCTTCCTGATTCAGTTTTGGGAGATTATATTTTTCTAGGAATTTGTCCATTCCATTCACATTGTCCAGCTTGTTGGCATAGTTGTTCATAGTATTTTCTTACCACTCTTTGTATGTCTGTGGTGTCTGTTGTTACTTCATCTCTTTTGTTTCTGATCTTATTTATTTGGATCTTCTCTCTTTGTTTCTTGATGAGTCTAGCTAAATGTTTATCAGCTTTGTTTATCTTTTTATAAATCTTGTTTATCTTATCAATTGTTTCATTGATTTTTTTGTGTTGCTTTTTTAGTCTCTGTGTAATTTATTTCCACTCTGATCTTTATTATTTCCTTTTATTTACTCTGGGCTTTTCTTGTGTCCCCGCCCCCCTTTCCCCCACTTATATATTGCTTTAAGTTGTAGGGTTATATAGTTTACTAGAAATTTTTCTTGTTTTTTATTGTTTGTCTTTTGTTTTGTTTTGTTTTTGTTTTTTTATGTAGGCCTGTAGTGCTATGAACTTCCCTCTTAAGACTGCTTTTATTGTGTCCCATAGTTTTAGAATTATTGTGTGTTCATTTTCATTTGTTTCCTGAACGTTTTTAAATCACCCTTAGATCTTATATGATCTTAATATTCATTGTTTAATAACATGCTATTTAGCCTCCTTGTGTTTGAGTATTTATGGGTTTCTGTTAAGAAATCTAATGGGAGATTCCTTGTAAGGAACTCTGTCTCTTGCTGCCTTTAAGATTCTTTCTTTGTCTTTAACATTTGACATTTTAATTATGATTTGTGTGTGTGTGTGTGTGTGTGTGTGTGTGTGTGTCTTTTTTGGTTGATTTTGATTGGGATTCTGTGTTTCCTGGACTTGTTTGACTTTTTTCACCTAGCCAGAGAAATTTTCTGTCATTATTTCTTCAAACAGGTTCTCTGTTCCTTGCTCATATTCTTTTCTGGCACTCCTATGATGCAGATATTGTTATGTTTTATATTATCCCAAAGCTCTTTTAAACTCTCCTCCTGTTTTTAATTTTTTTTCCTGAATTGTTGCTCTGAATGGGTGGGTGTGTGTGTTTTTCTCTACCTTATCTTCTAATTCACTGATTGGGCCCTCCTTCACTTCTTCTAGTCTAATGTTGATTCCTTCCAGGGTATTCTTTATTTTAGCTATGTCATTCTTCATTTCCAATGGATTCTTATTCATCTATCTTTTTTCATGCTGGTATAGTTCTTACTAAGTCCCACATAGTTCTAATTAAGTTGCTTAGATTTCTCACTAAGTTGTTTGAATAACCTTATAACCATTACTGTGAATTCTTTATCTGACAAATTGCTTGTTTCCATTTTTATTGTAGTTCCTTTTCTGGTGATCCCTCTTTTTCTTTCATGGGGGGGGGGTCTTTGTCTCCCCATTTTTGCTGTCCCTTTGTATTTGTTACTACATATTAGATCAGACTGCTACACCTCCCAGTCTTTGTGGGGTGGCATTATGTAGTATGTGTTTTGTGGGACCCAGTGGCGCAGTCCCTTAGATCTCCCAAGCTGGGTGCACTAGGAGTGTCCCTATTGTGAATTATTTGTGCTCTCTGTTGTAATTGGGTTTTGAATGTTGTTGCCCCATTTGTGGATGGAATCTCCTCTTCGTCCGGCTGACTGAGGCTCACCACCGACCATATAATGCAAGCAGTTGTGCAGGTGCTGACAGAACAAATCAAAACAAGAAGCAAAAGAAAGAAAAAAACACCACACACACACACACACACACACACAGCACCCTACAATGACAACAAAAGCAACCATAAAAGAAGAGAGAATTAGGAAAGAGAAAAGAGAACAAGAATGATAGAAGAAAAGAAAGAAAAAAGTACAAGAAAAAGAGGGAAGAAAAAGCAATTTGAAACGGAGAAACGAAATAAAGAAAGTAAGAATAAAGAATAGGGGAAGGAAAGCAGTGTACAAATAGAGGGAGAATAAGAAATGGGGGGCGGGGAACATGAGACAGAGGGGAAAATAGAGTAAGAAAAGGGGAAGAGAAAAATTAGATATATAAAAGAAAAAGGCTAAAAGGATAGAAAATCAGTAAAGAAGAAAGATGAAGATTAAGGAAAAGAATGGTGAAGTGATCGTCTTAGAATTCAGTGACTCATGGGAGCCCCCTGGACCCTGCTCTCTGGTGTCTGGAGCTGACTGCTGTGGCTGCCAGTCTGGGCTTCCCTGGGAAGTATTTAGGTGCTGGCCACTGTCAGGGACTCTCAGCACCTCTCTGAAGCTTCAGGGGCTCCACAGTGTGTCTGTCTCCATAGGACTTGGCAGCAGCAGAGGGCCCAAACTGCCCTCCAAGGCCAGTTTGTTAGCAGCATGGGGCCTGGGCTGGGCCAGCAAACTTCTGGTTTCCTGGTCTCTGCCGAAACCTGCTTTGGCGTAGCACCCAGCTGTCCATCTTAATCACTCAAAAGTCTGTTTCCGAAAGGGCTTTAGGAAGAATGAGGCTTATAGACCTCCGGGTTTCCCCTGAGGGGGAGGTGCCATTCAGATTTCAGGGAAAGTGGTGGGTGTGTTTCGTGTCCTAGAGCTAATCCTGTGAGAGTGACCCAGAATATCTCCCTGCCCTCAGCGGGTGGAGATCCTCATAGTCACTGTGGGACGGGCTGGGTACCGCGAGTTCCTATCAGCTCTCCAGTGAGGGGAAAGCACCAGTCAGGTTCCCGGGATAGTGGGGTGATTGGCACCACCCCAAGCCAGTCACTGATGCTCCCTGAGGCTGTTCAAACCAGTAGACGTGGCCTCCTCTCCTCAGTGAAGGCCGAGGTGCCGGGTGTGGCAGGCAGGGCTGTATCTCTAGGGTGGAGTTACTTCCTTTTCCTGACCTATGGCTTCTGGGAGGGGCCTGCACCTCTCAGGAAAAATGTGTATTTTGTTTTGGGGGTGTGGGGGTGTACTTTCGAATGCAGGACTCTCAGCTGCTGCTATTCCATGTCTCCCCCCAATGCTTCCCACCTCAGCCTCTCCTTAGGCACCTGGAGTCCGCACTGCCCTCCCTCCCTCAGGTGAGGAGCTGCAAGTGAAAATCCTGTGCTCTGGGTTAAAAATCATCAACAACAAAAAGCCTGAGGCTTTATCTCAGACCCGCTCTGCTTTCCCCAGCCGCAGGAAGCCCTGCTGCCTTTCACGGGGGTGGTACTGGGCTGTGTTCCCTGCGCTGGTGCTCTGGGCTGTGGTGGCCACACTGGGTTTCAGGCCTGAATCTTCTCTGGGAAAAAGGCCTCCCGTAGCCCTGCGATCTCTCTTCACTCTTGGCCTGCTGCCTGCTGCCTGCTGCCCTGGAAGCCGGGCCAGCCCCTTTTCCACCTCGCCCTTCCTACTGGGCTCCAGGTGTTTTCTGTCCTTCCTGGACACCAGCCTCCTCCTCCCAGGTAATTCTGGGTGAATGTTTATTTCCAGTCTGGCCCTGGGAGGAGGTGCAAGAAAGGTCTGCTATTCTGCCACCATCTCCTCCCTGACTGCTTCCGGGACGGGTGCTGTCAGTGCTCAGAGATTAGACCAGCTGTCTCAGCTGCGGCACTGTAAATGCTTGGCGAGCAAGGCACCGTGCCACGGCCACCACTTCGCCTAATTTCAGGTTTGGCATGGTTACTTAATTGTATAATCCTCAACTTCAGGAACAGTGCAAACAATTTTTTTTACAAACTTTAATAACAGAATTAGCAGCCTTCAAACATGCAACATGGATAAAGATTGAAAAAACAACAAGAATTTTGGCATACGCTGCTCTGGACTAATTTGTGGATTATGACATATGTTCAGAATTATATGGGAAATATTTACAATGTTATATTGTCTTGGCCTGGCCAGCATGGCTTAGTGGTTTAGCGTAGACCTATGGTTCATGGAGGTCATGGTTCAATTCCCAGTCAGGGCACATGCTCGGGTTGTGGGCTTGATCCCCAATGTGGGACGTGCAGGAGGCAGCTTATCAATGACTCTCTCTCACCATCCACGTTTCTCTCTCTCTCTCCCTCTTCCTTCCTCTCTGAAATAAATAAAAATATATTTTAGAAAAAGTTTAAAAGAATATATATTTATACACATGTGCACCATGTGTGAGTATATGTGTGGTATATCATATATACTCCCCAAAACGTGTTTCCTTCGAGCTCTCTAATGTAGCTACCTCCCCTGTTTCTTTGTCTTATTTTAGAATGTGGTTAAGTCCTTGGGAAAATCACTTATGTCATCAGTGAGGAATGCCACCAAAATAGCTTCCCACTTAAGTTCCCATCCCTAGGGCTCACCCACAGGAGGTTGCGATAAATTCAAATATTTAATAACTGTCTTTTTCTTCCTCTTTAACACAGGCCCTCTGGTCCTGGAGGCAGGACCGTGTGGTGGAATCTTGGCAGTCAGCAGTCTGTGGAGCTTTTGCAGGTGCAAAGGATTATATTATACTGGGAAAGACCAGAGAGGGGGGAAATGTGAAAATATTAACTCTGCAAAAACAACATTCTTTAGAAATTCCAGATTGTTCAGATGAAGAGAGTTCCACTAATTGTTTGAGAAAAGCAAGTGTCTTAGGAAAATGAAAAACCTAAAAAGGTGTCTCCTTGAAAGACAACCAATTTGTTTTTGACAAATTTTTTCGTTTTCTTTTATCTTTATTAAAGCCTTCACTCAGGCCCTGGGATCATCCTGACGATGATTTATAAATCTGTGGGGGCGAGGCTGGCCGTGGGCAGGGCTGCCTGTGCAGCTGGCTGCCCTGCGCAGTGCTGGGGGGTTAAGTGGACCCTGCAGCCGGCAGTGACTCACGGCCCTGACATGTTTGACAGCACGCAGATGAACGGGCACCAGGAGGGGGCTGCTCCCCAGTGTACTGACGGCTGAACTGCTGTGTAGAAAACAGGGACATTGAAACATCTGGGCATTTCCTAGACTTTAACCGAAGAGCAAAGTGACAATATGCAATCCTGTGTCATCCATCACTACGTCGTAGGCCTTTTCCAGTGAGGTTCTGATGAGAACTCGGAGGCTGTATGGAATTTAATAAGTGGCAGCTTTAACATTCTAAGAGAAATCAGAATTGTAGTTGATATAAATCAAAGTGGAGGTTTTCCAGAAAGCTGTGAATTACAAGTGTAGATGTGAAGCCAGTAGTACATTGATAGATACGAAGTTTAGATGTCTACTTTAGAAAAGAATTATTTTTTCAATTTGTTTAATGGTTGTTGGATTGGGGTTTTTGTTGTAGTGATTAGGAAAACAAGGAACATACATTTTATAGGATTCTTTATTAATAATTGGGCCCGCTTGACTTGTAGAATTAAATGGTAAGCAATAAGAACGTTGCCTGTAGACATGCAGCCAGCTCCCATTGAGATGAAGGGGATGTGTTTCCATGTGACACAGTTATCAGCTCTGCTAAGTGGGTCCGTGGTCTGCACTGGCTTTCTGGAGGAGTCATTCCCCGCCCTGGGTGGGCATTGTGACTCCCTCTGGCCTGGGGACACAGGGAGCAGTTGAGGATGTGGTTGCTGGGATAAGGAAAGGCCATTTTTTAGTTAGCAATACCATAAACCCTCCGCTTGTCGAATTAGGAAGTACTTATTCTCCGGCCCCATTCCGTAAGTAACTGATTCAAGATATTGGCTTACAATGCATTGTTTCTATTAAGGAAATAGCATCCGTTACCATTCCTTTTTCAGAATAATGCTTACTAACAGGCACTGAGCACTGAAATCGGTCAGAAAGGGGAAGAACCTACGAGATGCCACTGATCTTGGATCCTGGGAGCGAGGCCCTAGGAGGCAGGCGGCACCCTGTGCCCAGTGTCAGCAGAGAAGCCGCCACCTGAGCAGGAAGGGCTTGCTCAGAACCACACAGCCCTGCAGCCAGCTGGTTGGACTTAACAAAAGTTGTCAAGTCTTTGTTCTGCTTCCGGCTAAGGATTGAGGCTTTGGTGCATCCTGGGCACCAGCTCTCTCACCTGTGACGTAGCAGCAGCCCTCCCTCCCTCCCCCAGGGTTCCAGTACTCTGGCCTGTGCTAGTACTTTGTAATCAGTAACACTGAACAGACCTAAGGTCGTTCCTATTTCAATAAGAACAGCCAACACCCAGGAAATGGAAACTGTCACAATCATTTCACTTGCTTTGAAAGAATAGTATTAACAAAGTTACTGTACACAGTCATCTCCTCTAATATCGTCAGCTTACGTTTTCAGCTGAGGTTCTGATAAGCGAAGGAGTTTTTATCCAAGGTCTGCAAAATCCATTGTCGGGAGACCCGCATGTATTTAGCAAAAGATAAAATACATTTCTTGTTTCTTCCTTTTGTTCTGAAAGTTTCCTTGGTGCAGTGTTGACCCTGAGGAATTAGTTACTACTGGATCTTTCTGGAAGATCACCGCCATAGGAAACACTCGATTGTGAGCTGAGCTTCCGGAGGAGCCGCTGCGGCTCTGCCTCCCGGCCTCAGAGGCTTGTGTCCGGCCGCCCTCTGAGGTCGCACAGGCTGGCCGCGCACTTCCGGACTCTGCAGTCATCGTGGCCATAAAGCAGCGGGCAAGCTGGCCCTCAGATCAGAAGCCAGGTTTCTCGTTTCTGAGTGCCTGGTCATCTGGGCCTCCCTGGCACTCTGTGCCCGGGCACTGCTTGGCACAAATACCCAGAAGTGGCCCCTGAGATTGGAGGTGTTGATGGCTTGTCAAGCTCAGCAGGTCCCTTGGGGTTAAACTAGGAAGAAAAGGGACTTTGCCAACTTCCGCATTTCACGTTAACATCTAAACATAAGATCATAATTCAGCATAAGTAATGACGGCATTTGCTATTAGAGTGGTAATTGCTATTCTAGTGCTCTCTGATCAGTTTTTTATAATTACATTTTTATAATTACCAATTTACATTCTCTAAGAGAGGAGAGTGACTGAGATGTAGATATGAGACAGACAGGTCTTCCCATGGTTTGAAATTCTAGAATAGAGTGAAGGTTTACCTGAGTAAATGGAAGGCCCAGCACAGTCTTTAAAACAAACACATTGGCTGGTAAAGCCCTGGCCCTGCCCTGGGCCTGTGTGGAGGGAGGGGCCGCAGGGACCACGCTGGCAGCTGCTGCTCGAGGCAGCTCAGACCTGCCCTGGGACCTGGCCCTTGGTCTGGAGCGCTCAGCAGTCACACGCAGACCCCTGGTTCCCTGCATCTGCCCCTGGCAGCAGGTCTGGCCTTCCATAGAGCCCATGCAGAGCGGCCCGGAGAGCACGGCCTCCCTGGGGTCTGAGCACTGGAGCAGCCACGCAGCCGTAGCGGACGGCTGTCCTGGCCAGCGTGCTAGCGGGTCCCTCAGTTGTCACCAGCACTTCACCTGTGGAGAGCAGGACGTTTTAACTAAAGTGCCAGTCCTCCCCCACCCCCATATGACCAGCTACTCCAGGACGTGATCCTACACATCCGTCCTGCCGCCTCATAAAAATGGCGAGGCCTGTGACTCGGGGAATCTTTGATATTTGAAGATATTCAAATTGATTATCCACTTTCATAAAATAGCTGTCCTCATGGTAGTAAAATAAGACCTATTTAAACATATGTGCTTTTGTCTTTAACACCTCTTCACATTACTGATGAGACAGAAAGCTAAGAAAATCCGCAGACATACACAGTAAAGGCTCAGGGACTTTGCTGATGGCCACAGCCCTTTGCTTGCAGTGTCCAGCCGCATTAGAAGACACACTTCACTGCAGGCCACCATCAGGCTGAGCGGGCGGCTGGGCGTGTCCGGGCCCGCCTTTAAGACATCTTGGTTGGTCGAGGACAGATTGTGAACATTTTCAAACAAAAAAAAACGGTGTGTGCTCTTCTGGGTGTTAACAAGTGGGTCAGTTTTAATGTCCAATGTCACAGTCTTTATGTAGTGAAAAGCTTAAGCGAGGCCCACTCCGTTATCTGGTCCCGGGGCCAGCTGTCCCCACGGTCAAACCCTCCACGGCAGCACGTAGCCAGGCCACGTCCAGGCACAGAGCTGGCACAACGAGCAGCTTGGAGCTCCCCCGTACCTCCTTTCAGAGGACACGTTGAAATCTTCAGTTTGTGAGAACTACAGACACCGGTCCAGGGCACCCAGGGAGCATTTTGAGGCCCTACTGTGTGTGCTGGCTGGAGACATGAAGACCCTCTGCCACCCAGACAAGAGCTCGTTACGCTGAGCACCAGTGTGCGCCAGTACCACCCTAGACACATGCGTGGACTCGTTTAACCTGTGTCACCTTGCTGCCTGCATGTCCCAGATGAAAAATGGAGCTACAGAAGTCCCAGCGGCCAGAGCTGGGGTCTGGAGTCAGACAGAAAAGCCCGCGTCTCGGCTCTGCGAGGAGGAAAACTGGTGACTTCGCTCTCCACGCTTCTTCCCTCCTGAGCCTGGGCAGCCAGTGCCCATCTGCCCGCAGGGCTCTTCCCCATGGCCGGTCCGCCCGGGAGCGGGGAGCCCGAGAGCAGGGAGCCCGAGAGCCGGGAGCCCGGGAGCGGGGAGCCCCGGAGCGGGGAGCCATGCTCTTTCTGAAGGAGGGTCTCAGCCAGGCCCGGCAGCCAGTGTCTCAGCCAACCCCGGAAACAAGACAGTCAGGGGTGAGGGTCCAGGGTGAGGGCTGCCTCCTTCCTTAAGATTTTTGTCTAAATGGATGTGAAGCCTTCCTGGACCCCTATCTGTACTTAAAGTATATATTCTCTTTTAGTGAAGAAAATGGGGTTTAAAAATTAAAATTGTAGGATTTCAGGACTGGGTCCACAAAATTTTAAAATACTTGAAATTTAGCCAATGCTTTCAGTTATCAGGCAACTGTTTAATCTGCAGAAAAATGTTTCACATACTCATACAAAAGTGCCTTAAAAGGGGAGACTCATTATTCATGTTATTGGTCCTCTTCAGCCCTAAATGTGTGTCATTTGTGGGTAACCAAAAGTGGGACATAGAAACGTGTGTACGTCTTTAAGAAGTTGTCATCTCAGAGTTAGCAGATGGCGGAGGTTCATGTAAAGATTGCTCTTTAACAATTTATTTAGGAAGACATTTGGCAGAGATCAGATGCCCTCTGTGCCCACTTGCCCCGGAGCTGGAGGGAGAGGTGCTATTCCTGGAGCATCCTCCACACATGCGCTGTGCCGCCTCTGACAGACCGCCACTCCACCCCGCCCATGGGTGCGGAGTCTGTAAACGTCCCCTGAGTTTATTATTTCTACCTTCTTAGGGCCTCCTGGGGTTTAAAACCTGTCTTTGTATCAGATTAATTAGAATATTGGCACCATGTATGTGGGTTCTGTTTGTTGTTTGACTGACCAAAGACTGGACCCCATTTAAAAGTGGGGGTGGTAGACAGTCCCGGGGCCACAGGAGAGGAGTAGGAAGGAGCCACGAGATAGCGGTCATCAGGGCAGCACTGGCTCTGCCCAGGGCAGAGTGGGCTTAGCATCGCTCCCCACTGCCTGCCACCAGCAGCCTGGGCGCGTGGAAATGTCTTTACCTCAAAGCATCCAGCCAGTTTATGCCAGAACCCCCCACCGGGGCAGACACGTTTGCCCACCTGCCTCAGCAGAAGCCATGGGAGCGTTTTGGAGTCAGACAGAGAACAGAGGCGGCAGGAGGCCTGGCCTCCGCCCCCGGGAGAGGCCGCTGTCACTGCGAGCGGGAGCCTGCCGCAGCCGCCACCGTGGGACACGCTGTCTCCTGCTCCGCAGAGCCAGGCTGTGGTGGGCTCGGGGCCTGAGCAGGGAGAGCAGGACCTGTCACCTTGCCATGCAGTGCGGGTTCACCAAGAAGCAGTGGCATGTGGATACATGTTTCCATGTGGCATCTCGCTCTTGAACCAGTCAGTGGGCGTAGTGATAAAGGAGTGATCTGGGCAGCATGATGGGGAATATAAAATGAAATCTGTAAGTGCCATGTAATGAGCAGCCCTGTGCCCGGGCTTTATGTGACAGGTGGATTTGCAGCTGTGGTCACCACGCCCCTGGATGTGGCAAAGACAAGAATCATGTTGGCGAAGGTGAGTGGTAAAATAGGTGATGAAGGCACAGCCCCTGCTCCTGCCTGCAGGCACTAGGGCTCGTAGGAACAGAGTGACCGAAGGGAAACCGCCCTGTGCTGCCTGGGGAGCTGCTGGCAAACAGTGTCCGTCATCACACGGCCATGCCCACAGCATTCCACCTTCCCGGTCATTTCCGACCACGTCCTGTGGGCAGGGGGCTGCGGCCTCTGCGGTGAGCGCACCGGTCTCTGAGCGCAGCGCCCGGGCCTGCTCCGCCGCCAGTAGTGAGCGTGCAGCCAGGCCGGCCGACTGGACGCATTAGGACTGGTCAGAACTGTTAGATCTCTTCAGGAAAAAGAAACAGTTTTTTTTCAAAAAGCTACGGACTTCAGGGGACGCCACATATAACATATCTGGACCAAAACAATAAAAAATAGTCATTCCCCAGTGGGAAATGAACAAGAGCAGAATTCCAGCACATGGGCCGACAGGGCTTCCTGAGCGTGCACCAGGCTTCACGCCGAGCGAGGCGCTATGGACAGCGGGTCTGTCAGCTCCTCGGTCCGTGTCCCAGGCAGACCATAAGCTGACCATAGCAGACCATGTTCTCAGAGACCTGCTGCGGCTCTCGGGGACCTTCCTGCCCGGGCGGCACAGGAGCTGCCTGGCTTGCCCGGCCCCTCGTGGCCATGAGACACCAGTGGAGCAGAGGGGCCAGCCTGCCCGTGGGCTTACTGTGAGCCCGTCTGGTGTAGCGAGACTCGGGGGCCCTGACTCTCCCGGGCCCTCCCTCTGTTTGGAGCCGCCCTAGGTGAGGGGGGCAGGCTGCCTGCCTCTGAGGACGCCCATCACTGGGACTTGCACAAGGTAACTGCGTCCTCTCTCCTTCCCTGCAGGCCGGGTCCAGCGCAGCCGGCGGGAACGTCCTCTCTGCCCTGCACGGGGTCTGGCGCGCCCAGGGGCTGCCAGGGTAAGCACGGGGCGCGGCGGCTTGCTCTCCACCAGCTGGTCCCCCGCAGCCTGACATGGGACACACGCCTTTCTCCTCTTCTGCTTACGCCCTGGTCCGGGTCTGTGAGGCAGGGACTGCAGGGGCGAGCAGAGCACTCAGAGGGAGCCTTTGTGGCCTGGGCACGTGGATCCTGCACAGGTTACCTTCCGCATCCGCCGTGCTGACCCCTCGTTGGAGACACTCCGGGCTGCGATCAGCTGAGCACCCAGACCTTTAGCGTCACAGCCTTAGGGGCTCTCTCCCCAAAGTGTCATTTCCGCATTGTTCATCCCACACAAGGTTGAGGTCTGCACAGATACAGAGTTGGGCTCAGCATACAGCGCTGGGCTCTGCACAGATAGAGTTGCCATTTCTCTCGGGAATCATCAGTGGGAATTCTGAGAGCAAAGCCGCAGTCCGGTCTGGAGCAGGGTTGGGACTGAGCCTAGTGACAGGCCGGCTGGTGTGGATGGGTGCAGAGTGTGGTGGGGCCGGGTGCCTCTCCATTGGATTGCGGTTTTGTGAGCACTGGGCAGGTGTGTTTCAGCCAGTGGGTAGCTTGGGGACCATTTGCTGCTGGTTAGGCCCAGGTAAGACAGTTGCAGCGGAATGGTCCACCCTCTGCTCAGAATTCCCAGCTGGGAGTCTGGCAAGCTGGCAGGGGTGGATGGAAGGATGGATGGATGGATGGATGGATGGATGGATGGATGGATGGGGAGTGGCAGCTCTGAGGACGCAAAGACTTTCAGAAAAGAACTGTGCTTAGAAAGGAACCCTCAGGAGGGGGAAGGGCAGAGCGGTTTCCCTGTGCCATTCAGCCACTGACGGCCACCATCCTGAGGACTTATGGCCTGATGCTCAGCGCTGAGGCCCATTTGGACACCAATTCCACACTGAGCAGAGAGAGTGAGAGAGAGAGGTGTGAAGCAGCCTGGTTAGTAGCCGGTAGGATTCTCACTGGCCCAGGTGGTCTGGGCCCCAGAGGCGTGGCATGCGGCAGTGCTAGACCAAGTCAAGTTGCGAATCCCACTCACTGATTTCAATATAGTTCCTATCAAGTTTATGCAACTCGCGGTCAGACCTCTCCTCTTGCCCTTGAGCGCTGTGGACATGGTGTCCAGGTGGCGTGGTGCTGACCTCAGGAAGTGGGAAGGGTGACACTTTGGTCTCTCGTGTTGGTTCATTCCAAGTCCTGGCTCGCACGTGCTTTCTCCAGGATAAGTGCCACACCGCGTGCTCACCTGGCCCAGCAGAGAGAGTGCTGGGAGCTGCTCAGCCTGCAGCGCCTTCCCACCTTCCCTCTGTCCACCATCTGCTGCTTCGCCGCCGGCTCCCTGCCGAGCAGCGTAAGTCTGCCATCTCCTTCAGCTGCTCAATCGGACAGCCCTGCCTGTTGAAGTCTTTGCCTCCGAATCTGGTTGGGGCACTCACTGGACACATTACTCTTAAGGCAGTAGTTATGTTAAACGATTCGATTGTCTCTGAAGAAACCATGGGCTGCTTCCATCTGCCTCTGGCCAGGAGCTGCTGCTGAGCTCACACAGCAAAAGCCGAACCCAGACACTGGCTTTAGAGGGGAGTCAGGTGTAATGGAACAGGAGACCTCGCACCCAGTCTTCCCGCCTCACCTGTGCCTCTGCAAGCAGTGGCTCTGCTCAGGCCACAGGGACACAGTGGCTTCAAAGTGGTAATTTATGAGTTTCTGTCCTCGCCAATCACCTCATGTAAAAATTTGCATGATGCTGAAATGAACAACTTTTTTCTTACAAGTGTATTTTAGTCTATAGAATTTTCATGGTTATTTCTAAGTAAGAAAAAGAGGTCTAATTTTATCTGTAGTATTTTAATTAATGATTTAAATCCTTAGATAATTAAAATAAGGACCCATTGCGCTACCAGTTTGGCTCAGTGGATAGTGCATTGACCTGAGACCTTAAGGACCTGGATTCAATTCCAGTAAAAGGCACACACCTGGGTTGCAGGCTTGATCTCTGGCCCCGGTCAGGGCACATGCAGGAGATAACCATTCCACGTGTCTCGTATAGATGTCTCTCTCTGGCTTTCCCCCTCTCTTTCACTCTCTCTAAAAATCAATGGAAAATAATCCTCGGTGAGGATTAACAAAATAATAAATAAATGAAGATAAAATAAGGACCTGCTCACACTACCCTGAGGTCCACTTTCTGCACACGAGGGAGGCAGGTTGCCCTCCTGAAACACAGTGCAGACAGGAAGCAGCTGGGCAGCGTGGCGGGCAGGCGGGCTCCTTCTGTTGTGTGGGGGCCACCGCCGAGCTTTCCACAGTGGCTTCCCCGTCTCTGGGAAAAGAAACTGCTGTTGGCATAGCCTGGCTGGTGTCCATTTTCTCCCCTAGACCTGATCTTTTCACTAGTAAATTTACTTCTGCAGATTTTGTAATTTTGTTTTCCTTATACTCTTGGTTAAAAAAGTAATACTCTTGGTTAAAAAAGCTCAATTATCCCAGAAATATAGGCAGGGAATGCTTTTTATTTCACCTTCGATTTTACATGATGGCCTCGCTGAAAACAGTGGTCTTGGATTTAGGCCCTTGCTTGTCATTACTTTGAGTACTTCATTCCACTCCCTCTGGCTTGAAGTGCTTCTCTTGAGAAGTCAGTTGACATTCTAATGGGGACTCCATTTTATGTAATTTTCTCTCTTTCTGCCTTTAAGATTCTTTGTCTTCAACATTTGCCATTTTATTTTATTTTTTTTAATATATTTTATTGATTTTGTACAGAGAGGAAGGGAGAGAGATAGAGAGTTAGAAACATTGATGAGAGTCATCGATCAGCTGCCTCTTGCACACCCCCTACTGGGGATATGCCCGCAACCAAGGTACATGCCCTTCACCGGAATCGAACCCGGGACTTTTCAGTCCTCAAGCCGATGCTCTATCCATTGAGCCAAACCAGTTTTGGCAGCATTTGCCATTTTAATTACGATGTATCTAGATGTGGGTCTCTCTGGTTTCATCTTCATTGGGACTCTGCCTCCTCAATTTGTGTGACATTTTCCTTCACCAAGTTGGGGTAGTTTTCTATCATTATTTCTTTATTCATATTCTCTGTTCCTTGCTCATCCTCTTTCCCTTTTGGTATTTGTGTCATGTGGATGTTACATTTCATGTTGTCCTAGAGCTCCCTTAAGCTATCTTCCCGCTTTTTTTTTTTCTTTTTTTTTTTTTTTTTTTTTTTTTTTTTTTTTTTTTTTTTTTTTTTTTTTTTTTTTTTTTTTCTATTTGCTGCTCTTATTGGGTATTTCTACCTTGTCTTCCAAATTGCTGACTCGGCCCTCTGCTTCCTCCAATCTACTTCTAATCCCTTCCAGTGTGTTCTTCGCATCAGACAGATCACTCTTCATTTCTGTCTTGTTTATGGATTCTGTTTCCTTTTTCATGCTGCTGCAATTTGTGCTAAGTCCTTTAAGTTCTTTATAACCATTGCTTTGAACTTTATGCTTGTCTCTACCTCATTTAGTTTTTTTTTTCTGGAGATTCCTTCTTTTCTCTCATTTGGGGGTTTCTGTCAAGCATCGGCTTGAGGACTGAAAAGTCCCATATTAGATCTCTTTGTATTTGCTCCTATTTCTTACATAGAACTGCTATGTCTCCAAGTCTTTGTGGGATGGTCATATGTAGAAAGTGTCTTGAGGGGTCCTGTGGTGTAGTTTCTTTGTTCTCCTTAGCTGGATGCTCTAAGAAAGCCTCTTGTGTGTGTTGTGTTCTCTTGTTGTAATTAGGACTTGATTATCGATGTCCCATTTGTAGGAGGGATCTCCCTTCCAACTTGCCACCAGAGGTTCAACCCCAATGTCATCATGCCAGCTGCCCAGTGTTTGGGGACTCCTTATCCATAACCTGGATCTGCTTTGAGTCTGCTTTGATTGACTCTGTTCTGTGCTGTGCTTCCTTCCCCCAAAGAGCTGGTTCCACAGGTGTCAGCTGCAGGTGCTATGGCTCTTGTTAGTTTTTTTCTGCCTGAGCAGTCTGGGATAATGTCGGCAGTGGGGACCCAATAGCTGTTACTAATTAGATCAGGCAAAGACTCAAAGCCTCCAGAGACTCACCTCTGCCTGGAGATAGATTGGAGTCAGTCTTGGGTATCCTCATGCAATTCTTCATAGGTGGGGTGAGAGGTTTTCCAATAAGGTGGGGCAATTGCTTCTCCCTGGAGGCTAGTTATTCTCAGAAACTCCAGTGTGGGGCAAGGGACTTTCCACTTGGGTGGGTCAACTGTCTTCCCCGCAGGCAAAACCAGCAGGATAACAAAAGTTGGCCTGAGAAAGGTATAACCTCCACAGTGTGAGGGAATGACTCAGCATAGGAAACTGAGGTGTCTGCCTTCCGAGCTCTATACCAGGATCCCCAACCCTGGCTTATGTGTATACAGCTCCAGCTACTCTGCTCTCCCTCTGTTGGAGCACAAGGTGAGTGGCTGAACATGGAATTTTGTGTATTGGCCCTTTACTAAATACAGGGTGCCTGTATTTCCTGCCCTTTCCCCCTGGCAGGCAGCAACCCTGCTGCTTTTCACAGCCAGGTGTTATGTGGGTACCATTCTCAGTTCTGGTGCTCTCTGCTGGGAAGCCCATGGAGGCCCCCAGAGTTCTCAGTGGGAATCCCCCACAGCTGACATATCCTTCTGGGACTTCAGCTGCTGACTGTGGGAACCCTCCAGCCCTTTCTCTCCTCTGCCCCTCCTACCAGTCTCTATGCAGTGTCTGCTTTCCATCCTCAGTTGTCAGGGTTCTCTCCAACCTTGATTTTTCAGAGTTGGGTCTTCTGTATTTTAGTTGTAATTCCAGTTTGGTCCTGGGAGCACGACTGTTAGCTTGCATGGCCATAATTATTCCAAAGTTGCAACTGTCCCAGTGACTCCTCCGGAGGTGCTTAGGGGCTAACCGACTCCCTTCCCAGCCCCTTCCCTTCTTCTCCTGCCCCCTGCTGTGCATCCTCCTGGTGGTCTCTCAGGGCCCAATGTGCCTGAGTCACTGGGAGGATCAACTGAGTCATCTGAAACCTTCTCTAGCCCCCAAGACCACCTGGCCTTCCAGCATAGTGTGTCCTTTGACTCCTTATCCAAGTTCATTCCATCATCTCTAAAAGGCAAATACAGTCTGGAGGTTTAAACGGGACTATTGTGGGGACAGGGCTACTATTTCTTTTTTCTTTCTTTAATAAATCTTTATTGTTCATATCCCCTCCACCAGGTTCCCACCCCACCCTCTGCCCTTTCCCCACCCCCCACTGTCCTCATCCATAGGTGCACAATTTTTTTCAGGCTCTTCCCGCACCCGCAACTCCTCTTTTCCTCGCGAATTGTCAGTCCACTCCCCTTCCGTACCTCTGATTATTATATTCAACAGTTAATACTGTTAATCAGGTTTTTAGATTCACTTGTTGATAGTTACGTATTTGTTGTTCATAATTTTTATCTTTATTTTCTTCCTCCTCCTAAAGAACCCCCTTCAGCTATTCATATAATTCTGGTTTGGTGGTGATGAACTCCTTTACCTTTTTTTTTTATTTGTGAAGCTTTTTATCTGGCCTTGAATTCTGAGTGATAGCTTTGCTGGGTAGAGTATTTTTGGCTGTAGGTTCTTGTTATTCATCACCTTGAATATTTCTTGCCATTCCCGTTTGGCATGCATGGTTTCCGTTAGAAATCAGCTGACAATCATATGGGTGCTCCTTTATAGGTAACTACTTGCTTTTCTCTTGCTGCTTTTAATATTCTTTTGTCTTTTGCTCTTGGCATTTTAATTATGATGTGTCTTGGTGTAGTCCCCTTTGGATTCCTTTTGTTTGGGGTTCTGTGCACTTCCTAGACTAATAAGTCTATTTCTTTCACCAGGTGGGGGAAGTTTTCTGTCACTATTTCTCTCAATATGTTTTCGGTATCTTGCTCTCTCTCTTCTTCTGGGACCCCCATAATTCTGATGTTGGTTCGGTTGAAGTTGTCCCAGAGGTTTCTTACACTATCTTCAACTTTCTGGATTCTCTTGTCTTCTTGCTTCTTCAGAGGAGTGGCCTCTGGCTCTTTGTGTTCCAAATCTTTGACTTGATTCTTGCAATCTTCCATTCTGTTTTTAGGACTCTATAATATTTTTTATTTCAGAGAATGTATTCTTTATTTCTAGTTGATCCCTTTTCATATCTTCATAGGTCTTGTTTATTTTATCGGCTTTTTCTAGGAGATTCCTGAAAAACCTTATAAGCGTGGTTTTGAACTCTATATCCAGTTGCTTTTTGTCCTCCATTTCTTTCATTTGTGATCTGTTTCCTTGTCTTGGCATTTTCGCTGCTTTCCTGAGTTGGTAGGGTGGGAGGATCAGCTGTATCTATGCCAGCCTTATTCGACTAGACTTGGAAAACTGCAAGAGCCTCTGTGCTCAGCTTGGATGGGGCGGAGTTTCAGGGTGGAGCCTACAGCCTTGGCTTCCAGTTAGCCCCACCCTATGAGGTTCCTGAGTCTTATTGTTCCCCAGTGTCCTTCGGTACTCGCTGCAAACACCTGAGAGAAAGGTGCCCTAGAGTTTCACCTGCTACCAGACAGTCTAGTCTCTCCCACAACGAGCCCGCAACTGGGGTTCAGTGCAGTTGGAAGTGGGGTTAAGAGCAGTCCGGGGCTTATGTCTCCTTCCACCGAGGGCAATCCAGCGGCTCAATCAGCAGTCTGTCCTCTGCCCACAATGTGCGTGACTCCAGGGCTCTACCTTTCGCTGCTCCCCGAGCTGCAGCCCAGATTCCCTCTGTGCGTGTCTGGGTCCCCAGGGTCTCGCTCAGAACTGGGGTTCAGCACAGTCCGGAGCTTTTATATCCTTCCTGCTAGGGAACGCCAGCCAGGCACTCAGCCTCCCCCTCCTCTCCAGCTCCGTCCTCTCCGTGCGCAACGTGTCTCTGTACCTTAGGCCTTTACAGCTCCTCTGATTTTCCTTCTGGTTTTCTCTTTCCTTCTCGTTGTAGAATTTCCAGTCAGTCAACTTTCCTGTAGTTCTGGATAATGTCCACTTTATATTTTAGTTGCATTTTTTGAAATTGTTGTGTGAGGCTGCAGTTGGGCAGTTACCATCTTGGTTTCTCTCCACCAGAATTTCAGGGCTACTATTTCTTGACTAATTATTTGACTTGTGAGCACTCACAAGCAAGCTGTTTGGTATGTAGCCACATTCACCAACAGGTCTACTTGGGAATGTACGTGGTGCTATTCTAAAAGGAAAAACACACCTTCTAATACTGTGTGGGGTTTAGTGAGCATGGTGTGTTGAATTGAACAAGCTGTGGGTATTGGAATTTCACCTTCTTTACACACACAAGAAAAAATCTCTTTTGCTTTCCCCCCCAGATTATTTGCAGGGGTCTTCCCGCGAATGGCAGCCATCAGCCTGGGAGGCTTCATCTTTCTTGGCGCTTATGACCAAACGCATAGCTTGCTGTTAGAGCTCGGCAGAGAGAGCCCGTGAACTGCATGCTACAGCCATGCCTACAGGGGGCCACTGTGAGCGCTCCCTCCTGCAGCCACACCTCCAGGGGGCCGAGGTGAGAGGTCCCCCTCCCACAGCCGCTGGGCCCTCTGAACACGCAGGCAGTGAGGCCGTCTCCACAGGCCTACACGGAGCACGACTTCCAGGCCACAGGCAGCTGGGATGACGTCATCTACGTATTTGCCCGAAAGTTAAAGAGAGAAAATGATGCCGAGAGCAGTTCTGTTAACGGTTTTCCTAGGACCCTTAATAAATAAGTCTGGTGATCTGAGGCCGGCCCCTCCGAGCTTTCATTTGATTGTGTCTGCCCCTCCTTCCCTGCCGCCCGGCAGCAGACTGAAGGAAGGCAAAAGGGTATCTTCCGAGGAAGGGCTAGAGGAGGA
Organism: Pipistrellus kuhlii; assembly: GCF_014108245.1. Classification (NCBI taxonomy): domain Eukaryota; kingdom Metazoa; phylum Chordata; class Mammalia; order Chiroptera; family Vespertilionidae; genus Pipistrellus; species Pipistrellus kuhlii. The sequence continues at coordinate 4,722,548 of NW_023425416.1, read as the reverse complement.
CAGGAGACTGTCATGTGAGATAAGCTCTTTGTAAGCTCACAGCTTTGTTTAGAAAGCGTGACTACAGGGCCTGTGAGCGGGTAACCTGGCTGTTCTCGACAACCCACAGATTTAACCCATGAGAACAGTTGAATTTGACAGGTGTCCAGAGGCCCAGGAGACCTATGGAAGCAGCGAGCAGTAGCGCTCAGTGACCGGTGGGCCCCAGGGCTGGAGGGGGAGGGCATGCTGGGGCCTGAGGGCAGCTGGGCCGGCTTCACAGTGTCATTTCTTAGTTCGCAGTCCGTCAGCTTTGCCCGGAGTTTTGAGCTCACCTTGGGAGAGAGTAGGATGGATGGGGAAGGTCCCCGTTTTAGAGCTTGACTGATAAGCTCCAGAAAATTGGAGTCCCGGGAACCTCACACAGCCTGCTGGGAGCCGCAGTATGTGATCTGCTTTGCTGCGTCATCGCTGATTCCAAATGCGGTCCAGGCAGAGGGACTGCACTTGTCAGGGCGCTCCTGGGACTCCGTGGGCGAGGCAGTGCTGGCTAATGTACACATGACCCAAGCCACACACTTAACTTTGTAAGTGAACTTTATTAAAGACACTTCACTGCCCTTGTTAGACACTCAGTATTTTACACGTTTTTCAATGTACATTGTACCAAAATCTCTATAAATAAATAACTTTGTACATAAAAGTAATACTTCCTCTTTCACATTGCCTCTCAGAAGCAGCAAATTCACATGTTGTGGAAGTAACATCAGTTAACTGTTGAGAACAAAATTCTAACTGTGCTTACCTTTGGGACAGTGATTATCTGACAGTGAATTAACATGTAACCATTTTCAGTACCTACTAGTGCTTCAGGCACCGGCTGAAGGACTTTGCTTGCCGGCTTCTAAGGACCTTGTTAGTGTGAATGCAGTTTTCCCACAAAGCCCATTGGCACTCACAGGTGGTTAGCTCCAGGCCTCCCAAGTGCAAATCCCCCAGAACCCAAGGCACGGGCTCGTCTGTGCAAGGGAGGGAAGCGCACAGGGCGCCCAGATGCTCCGTGGAGATGAGCCCCCTGGCCCTGAAAGTGAGGACCTGATCCTCGTTCTCCCTTACACCCACGTAATACTCATCACGTTGGCAGAACTAACACATCACTACTGAAAAATCCACAGGTACCCACAGCAGCAGCCTCTATCTTATCAGAAAACCTCAAATGACAATCAAGTGATCCTGACAAACATTCGCTTTGTCACAGAAGGCAGGCAGGCTAATGGTTCAGACCACAGGCTGTGGTGATTAACACCCCCAGCGCTTGTTAAGGAAGAGCTCGAGCCTGAGGAAGTGTCTCTCGTGCAGAGAGTGTGGCGTGCGAGGTCTGGGCGAGGGAGGAGGTCTGCGAGGAGCACCCTGAGCTCCTGTGGCTGATGTGAGGTACTTCGACGCAAACCCAGCTCTGCCCGTGAAGCATCCGGGTCTGCCCTGCCACGTGTGATGGAGTCCGAGGGCCGCCTCCTCCCCACACCACCCCAGAAGCAAATGTGGTTTTAGCGTCTATAAATCTCACCCATGCATTAAGGCACCAGAACTATCCCCACATTCCAAAATGAAACAGCAACCTGATATGAAAAATAATATTGTCAAAACTGTACGATTTTTTGTTAACCATGCAATAAAGATTAAAATATCCTTTGTAAAAGATATATAATATATATGAAACCTCTGAAAACTCTTATGTACACCACAGCCTCTTGCATTCTGTGCTTCAGCTGCAAGTCCTTTACACTACAGACACTCCCCACGGAAGTTAAAACTGTACAGAGTGACGCTTGAACCCAAGCTTCCCACAGCACGCCTCCTCCCTCCTGGAGACACAGCGCCTAGGCCCTCGGGGCAAATAGCAGCGGCCCACTCCGGCTCCCGGGCGGCTGTCCTGTCAGTGGTGTGGACTCGGGACTGGAGTCACCTGCCTTGGGGACGTGTCCATTCGGCAGAAGCAAGTGCCGACCTTCACTGGGGGCGTCTGGAGAGTCCAGGGCGGCCTGTGTGAGCTCAGAACTGCCAGGGTTCAGTGTTGGCTGGGGGTCCGTGGAGTCTGGCTCACACACCCCTGCGAACATCCACGGAAGGGCCCCTGCAAGAAAGGAGAGGGCCCATCAGAGCTGGCCTGGCGCTTCCGTGCTGTCCCCTGCTGGGGACGGGAAGGCAGTGAAGGCTCACCTTTCCCCTCCGGAGGTGCCCCTGGCTTTCTCTTCCAGGGCGGCAGCATTCTGTCATGGTTACTGGGGTAGAGGGACTCCCTGCAGTCCGGGTGAGACCCATCACCAGTCCCACTGTGGAGACTGTTCGGACTTGGAGAATGTTCTCGGTCACTCCTGTGAGGCTCCTGGCTGCTCGGTGTGTCTGGCTGTGTGCTGTCCCTGGAAGTCGGCTGAGGACAGAAGGCGTGGTCCTTGGAGTAAGTGTCCACGTCAGTGTTGCTGTCACTGCATACAGCCGGGCCATCGGGCTCTGCAAGACACGGTGGAGACTGAGCACCAGTGCCTGGGCCTCCACCCCCAGCCCACTGCACCCCGGAACCAGGGTGGGCCCGCTGAGGTCACCACAACCCCCTGGGGCTAAACATGGGGTCTTCCATGCTTATTTCAGATTTAATTTCGTCAGACAACTGGGATCCCAGGGAGAAATCCTATCTGAATGGCTCCTTGCAGCATCAGGAGCTTCTGACCCATCAGCAAGGAGCCTCCACAGGGCTCCGCTGAAGGCCGGGAAAGTCCGTGCCACCGGGTGTTTTAGAGACATCCCCCTCACACTCAGAGCCAGGCCCGCCCCACTTCCTGTTTAACATGGAAACCCAATCCTGGGATGGCCTTAGACCCATAATGCCTCACTCTGAGGTCAACCCAGATTGGGATCTGAGGGACAAAACCCTTTTCCTGAGAAAGCATCTCACCCATCTTCTGTGGACCAGGTGTGCCGCCGGCTTTCTCTGTCGCTCTCCACGGCTCCTTGCTGTACCCAACACAGAGCCGGGGCTGCCTGCACGTGATGCCGGGACCACCGGCCTCTGGAAAGAGGCCTGCGTCTCTCGGACAGACACCTGCAACAGAGCGCCACACTGTTGGAAGCGCCGGGCTCAGCACTTCCCGGGCACACTATGAAGAGTGGGCATCGCTGCTAGAAGGCGGGTGTTTCTAAATGCCCCTCGAGGGGTGGCCCAGGCCGTTTCCGAGCCTCCTTCCCAGCAGCAGCCCTGCCGCAGCCGCGCAGGAGGCCCCGGGGCCACGGGTGCCGAGCACACACTGTCCCCACGAGCGGTCACCCGGGAGAGCTGCTGGAGGAGCTAAGGCTCTTAAGAAGCACTGAGCCCAACAGAGGGACTTCCTAGGGTTGACTTGCAAAGGGAAGTCCAAAACCCAGAGGCTCAGGTCACCTGCCTCCCAGGTCAAATATGCTCAAGGGAACGCCCTGGGAACAGTGCATCAGACTCTCTGGCTTTACCATTGCTCTCGACGTGCCCATTGGCCTGATGGCCACTCTCAGTCCTGAGCACAGTGTCCTGCCGGTCAGAAAGGGTCCCCTGAGAAGACAGGTAGCTCGGAACATCCGGCGGCACCACGGTCTCATCTGCAAGGAGACAGGACAGTCATCCCAGGTCCCAGTCCTGTGGTGACAAGGTCACAGACACAGGACCCCCAGGGCAGCAGTCCCGGCCATGCAGAGCCTGGAGTCCTGCTCAGGAGCCTCCCCAGTGCACTCTAACCAGGAGTGAAAGGTGTGGCCAGCAGATCCCAGGGCACAGAGGAAGCAGTGATGGCAGGGATAGTGACCGACATGGAGCTGTGCAGTAACGGCCCCCACAGCAACGAGGCACCCGCCCAGGACGCCTCTGACCACCCCAGGTGGAGCCTGCAGAGCTCCCAGTGCTGCATTTGACAGCCTTCCCATCTAATGTCCCATTCCTGGGAGTTAAAACACTAAAGGTCACTGTCCAGAATGGCTGTAGGTTCCCTGAGGTCCTAGAGAGTTCACACATACAGGAAGCCCTGCACGGCCTTCCCCAGGTCCCTGCTTTCCTCCCCGTAGGGGTGTCGAACTCAATCAGAGAAGGGGCCAAAATCTAAAATCCAGCCTAAATCGCGGGCCGAATGGTTTACTGAACAGTCATAAACTGTCATTGTGATGGAAACGCAGCCGAGTGCAGTGATGACAGCACGGTGCGGGCCACATTGCAAGGCCTGGCGGGACGGATTTGGCCCGCGGGCCTTGTGTTTGACACATGTGCCCTAGAGAGTTCACACATACAGGAAGCCCTGCACGGCCTTCCCCAGGTCCCTGCTTTCCTCCCCGAAGCCATCCGCCAGCAGGTACCTGTGTTGGTGACACTGTACTCCTCCCTCTTCCGCCGGGTTTGGTAGATGATGCACACCCAGACTAAGGACGTCAGGACCACGCTGCACACCACAGCGATGGTGAAGATGCCCACGGTGGTCCCGTCCTTCCTGCAGCCAGGGCTGGGCAGCACGCTCAGCTGGCTGTGCGCCCGCTCGGTGCCCAAAGCGTTGGACATCTCGCAGGTGTACCGACCCGCATCCTCGGCCCCCACGTTCTGCACAACGAGCAGCTGGTTGCCGGGGGTAAAGTGGTGACGCTCGGTGAGGCTCAGAAGGCGGTCCCCTTTGAACCAGGTGATGCGGGGCGGAGGGCTCCCCGCCGCCTTGCACTGGAGCGCCACCGTCTCCCCCGCGGACACCACGCGGTCTTCCAAGGGCACCGCCAGGGACGGAGTCTCTGCAAGGCAGAGACAGGACCGTTACTCTGTGGGCCTTGGGCTCCTGGACAGACAAGTCAGCACATCAGCAAAGGCCGCACCAGATCTTTCGTCACAGGACAAACTTTTTGGGCCCTGCTGGCATGGCCAAGTCTTTCCCAGGTGGGGTTGCTGCAGCAAGAACAAGCTCCCACCTACTGACCACAGCTGTCCCGTGATGGCCCGTCTACTGTCCCCGGCTGTCCCATGACAGCCTGTGTCTCCGTCTACTGTCCCCAGCTGTCCCGTGACAGCCCGTACCCATCTACTGTCCCCGGCTGTCCCATGACAGCCTGTGTCTCCATCTACTGTCCCCGGCTGTCCCATGACAGCCTGTGTCTCCATCTACTGTCCCCAGCTTTCCCATGACAGCCTGTGTCTCCACCTACTGTCCCCAGCTGTCCCGTGACAGCCCATGTCTCCATCTACTGTCTGCAGCTCGCTTGTGATGGCCTGTCTCTCCCTGTCTCTTCCAGAGCAGTTCTCATCTAGAGTGTTTTATACTGTCTTATACCAAAGCCCTATTTTTTAAAGAGATGGAACCACTTATTCAAAAAGAAATCTTATAAGGGGCCAAAATATTAAAATACAAACAGCCACCACACTGCCCACACCAGGCTCACAGATGGTTGAAGAACATCGACTCTAGTTGTCTGTGAAGTTTAAGAAAACCCCACACCCACACCCACACACCACACGCATGCACCAAGTGCAGTCGCAGACGAACCTAGGACGGTCAGGGTGGCGTTGGCTGAGATGGAGCCGGCCAGGTTCTGGGCGGTGCAGCTGTAAACCCCCATGTCATCGAGCTTCACGTCCGTGATGAAGAACACGTCATCGTCAGGCATGACGTGCATGCGTCGCTCGCGAGCGGCGGGGAAGTCGGTGCCTCCGTCCTTCTGCCAGGCGATCTGGGGGTTCGGGTGGCCGGTGGCGGCACACTCGAGGCGGGCCGTGGTGCCAGTCCGGATGGCGATGTCGTGCGGCATTTTGGTGAACGATGGCAACACTGTAACACAGTCAGGTCAGGTCACGGGGAAGCCAGAACCATGGCCAGGAAAACCCTCTGGCCACAGCCCTCCCATGTCTGGGTGTCGCTCGCCACGTTACTACCCTGTGTGCCAGGTCTGCCTACCCCCAGGACGGCCACTTCAGAATGAGCAGCCACAGTCCCCCAGGCTGCCAGCTACCCTGGCCACAGCAGAGCTCGTCCATCGGGGGGGTCTCTGGTGCCCGAGGCCGGTGCCTTCGCATGGTGATCAGTCCGTCCCAGGACACCCCATGGGATCAGTCCGTCCCAGGACACCCCGTGTGGGGCATTGGGATCAGTCCGTCCCAGGACACCCCGCAAATGCAGGCCTGGCTCCTGCCCACCGTAAGCACGGGCAGGAGAGCCTGGGAAACCAAACTGCTACTCCAGCAGGAGGCGCTGACACGGGGGGGGGGGGGGTGCCTCCCCCTGGAGAAGGGAGAGCTCCCTCCTGAAGTCCTGGCTGGAGGGTGTGAGCCACAGCCCTGCACACGAAGCTGAAAGCACTGGTCCCACATGTTGATCCCAATGCCCCACACGGTCAGCATCCAGCCACTGCCTGGCAAGGTTATTTGCTGGAGAGGCTGACAGCTCACTGGGTTTTTGAGAAACAACGAAGAGTCCCCTGAAAAGCCCAGAGAAGCAGCCAGTGTGGTGAAGGGTATGTTTCTGTGGTCTGCAAGGACCTGAGAACGCTGGTTCCAGCACTTTTAATCAGAAATTTAATGATCAGGAACATCTCGTTAGGCTAAGTTGGGTTGGGGTGGCAAACTCCTCCTCTGCCCTAAACTCACTACAGCAAACCAACCTGACGGCTCTGAGATTGTGTCCGAGTGAAAAACCCTGACACCCCCTCGCACTCCACAGCCTCAGAGGCGGGCGCGCTGCCACCGCTGGCTGACCTGTCCCGGGCCGGCCTCTGGCGCCAAGGCTGTGCCATCTACTCAGAGGGCAGCCACTTCCCCAGCATCAGGTATCCTGGATCTGGATACCAGACATCTTGTTTTATGGAGAATAAATGGATAAAAATACAAAGCTTAGGCCCACAGTGTCACTTAACATAATAAGTGGATAAAAGTTATTTTATCCCCAAAACAAAGACTCCACTGAGAAGCTTCAGAGCTTGCCCTGAGGCCCACCCAGGCCACGGTAACCCCGTGCAGGCCGCTCGGGCCCTCCGCACGGTAACTCAGAGTGGCCGCATGTGGGTGTGCAGGGCCGAGCCCGGGGCAGCCGGGCCTGCGTACCGTTCACCGTGAGCCTGGCCTTGTGCGAGTAGGTGGAGCCGAAGTGGTTGGTGATGATGCACTGATAGCGGCCCTCGTGCCCGAAGCTGACGTGGCGGAGGTGCAGGATGGTGGTGTACTCCATCACCTCCCCGTCCTGCGCCCGCACGTGGGCAAAGTTCTCCATGTCGGCGTCGGCCAGAACCTCGCTGTCCTTCTTCCAGGCGAAGGTCATGGGGGAGCTGCTGCTGCTGGCTGCTGAGCAGGTGAGCCGGACGTCCCTGCCCACCACGGCCACTGTCGTCTCCGGCTGGGTGATGATCTGTGGCTTCGGCAAGTCCTCTGGGGAGAGAAGAGCCACTGTGAGTCACCGGCACTGAGGGCTCAGTGGCACCAGCTGCCTTTCCAGCAGGGACAGCAAGTCCTCAGCTCCACCGACACAGAGGGACTCCCTTCCACCTGGAGAGCCTGCCTCGTCCAGTGTTATACCCACAAGCAGCGATCACCTCCGAGATCACGCACGCCTTGGTCACAGATCAGCCCACTGGTACTCCACTCACAAAGCAGCCAGCAAGCTCCTTGTTTAACACACTTAGCAGATTCAGAACTGGATGGGACTGCACAGACCTCACCACAGACCTCCCCCACAAGCTTTACGCTAAGGCACTTGTGCCAGAACGCAGACCTGCGAAATATGTACCTGCGTCAAAGCAAGCAAAGCACTAGCCAAAGGGTCAACTGCTTCAGGATTCTGGGAAAAAGCTATTTTATCCCCAAAGACTCTATCAGAGGCTATAACAGCCCACAGGGTGTGGGTCCAGGAAATGCATGAATCTCTAGAAGAAAAGGGAACTGTGTGGCATTTTCTCCTGCTCTCCAGCCTGTGGTATCCTGGAAGTCCAGCCGCTTAGCAATCACTGAGGCAGGATGGTTCGCAGCCTCCCCCTAGGCCCACCCTCAGGGCCTGTTTATGGGACAGATGCTCTGCTCAGCACGGGAGCCCCACCCTGAGGGCATGCTAGGAAAGCAGCAGCCCAGCTGGCAGTGATACCATTGGGGCAACAAGAGGCCGGCCAGAAATAGAAATGGAGGCCAGAAATAGAAATGGAAAACCAGGAGACTGCAGTGCTGCAGGGCTTTGGAGAGGTCCGCCATGTTCCTGAGGGCCGAGACGCATGTGCAGGGCTGTGCCCCCAGCACAGTTCCTCGCCTGTAACTGGCCCTAACAGGATCCATGCAAACAGGGAGTGATGCTGCACAAAGGGCGGAGACTTCCTGGCTGACATGACTTAAGGATGTAACCAGGGAGAGACTTCAGTGGCTTCATGGAACAGGCTTTACAACGCCCATCCAGAAAGTCACTGAACAAAGAAACTAATCAACAGGACAACAGTAAACCCTGGGGGAAGAGAGGAACATGGATTCACATTATTTTAAACAAAAAACTACAAAACACACCAAGAAACAGGAGAAAAAAGTCAACAGACAATGTCCTCAAGGAAGCTCTTGGCTTTAGTAAAGAAAGACCTTAAATTGGCTTTGTAAATATGTTCAAAGAACTAAAGGAAACCAGGTCTAAGAAAATTAAAGCAAATACTTTCCCACCAAATAAAGAATACCAATAAAGACATAAATTGCAAACATGAATCAAATCTTAAGTGTGGAGTTTAAAAGTACAATAACTGAAATGGAAAACTCACTAGAAGGGCTCAAGAGCCAAGCCAAGTGGGCAGAAGAGTCAGTAAACTTGAAACAGGTCAATTGAGATAATCCAGTCTGATAAATGTAAACAAAGGAAGAATGAAGAGAAAGTGATGAGAGCCACAGAGGCCTGTGGGATAGCATGAAGCATAATAACATGCAAATAATGGGAGTCTATGAAGAAGAAGAAAGAAAAGGAACAGAAAGAGTATTTGAAGAAATGGCCCAAAACTTCCCACAGTTGGTAAAAACATGCATCTACACATCCAAGAAGCTCAGCAAATTCCAAGTAGAGTGAATTCAGAGACCACACCCAGGTGCATCACAGTCAAGCTGCCAACAGAGAATCCTGAAAGCAGCAAGGGACCTCAGTAACAGTGATAGCTAATCTCTCACCAGAACCACGGAGGTCAAAGGCAGCGGGAAGAATAGCTAAAGTACTGAAAGAGAGAGAATGCCAAATAAGAATCCTACATCCGGCAAAACCATCCTTTCAAAAATGAAGGTGAAAGTAAAACATTCTCAGGTTTAGAAGAAAAAACAAAGAAAAAAACCTGAGATAATTCATTGCTATCAGACCTACTTTACAAGAAATACAGAATGAAATCATTCAGGCTGAGATGAAAGGGTAGGAGCAGAAAAGAGAAGACTAAGACTGTGTAATTAAAGAAGAGACATAACTACCAACCTCACAGCGATGAAAAATACAGGGAGCTACTATGAATAACTGCTCACATATTAGACAACCAGTTTGAAATGCACAAATTCTAAGAAAGACACAAGCTACCAAAAGTGACTGGAGAATAAGTGTATAATTTGAATAGTTCTAACAAGTAAACAGACTGAATTAATAATTTTAAAATTTCCCACAAAGAAAAGCCCAGACCTACAAGGCACTACTGTTGAACCTGACCAAACATTTCAAGGCAAATTATCACTAATCTTTATAAACTCTTCCCCAAAAATATGTTAGGAGGGAACACTTTTCAACTCCATTCTCTGAGGCAAGTATTTTATCCATTAACAAACCAGACAAAACATCACCAAAAACAAAAAAACTATAGATCTTTACAAGTGAAAACAAAAAAAATCCTCAACAAATATACTAGCAAAACAAATCCCACAACATGTAAAAAGAATCATACAGCATGAACAAGCTGGATTTATCCCAGGAATACAATGTTAGTTTAACATCCACAAATCGAGGTATTACACCATTTCAAAAAAATAAAGGTCAAACCCACCTGATTGTATCAACAGATGAAAAAAAAAAAAAAGCATCTGGCAAAACCCAACACCCTCTCATGAGAAAAGCTGAAATGTTTTTATGAACAAATTATAATAAGAAGGGAATTTCCACAACTTGATAAAGGTCATTTAAGAAAAATCCACAGCTAACATCATTCCTAATGATGAAAGACTGAATGTTTTCCCCTAAGAGCAGAAAAAAAGACAAGGACATCTGCCCTCACCACATCTACTCAATAACATCACAGTCAATTTGCCTAGCCAGAGCAATTGGGCAAAAATAAATAAATAAAGTAAAGCCAGATTAGAATAGAAGTAAAACCATATTTTTTTTCAAATGGCATGATGATCATAAAATAAAGAAAACCTAAGGAATTTATTAAAAAACTATTACAACTAATAAATTATTTCAACACGGTTGCAGGATACAAGATCAACATATCAAATTCAACTGCATTTCTATGCTCTAGCAATGAAACTTTTAAAATGAAATAAAGAATACCATTTAAAATAGTCCAGAAAGCATTTTTGTAAAGTGTACAATGAAAACCACAAACCACTGAAAGAAATTACAGAAGAGCTACAAAACAACAACAACAAAACCACACCCAAAAAGCCATCCCATCTTCATGAATTAATACTAAGACAGCAATACTCCCAAAATTAACGTACAGGTTCAATGGAATCCCTATTTCAAAATGTCAATTGTGTTGATTGCAGATTGACAAGTTGATCCAAAACATTATAGGGAAATGCAAGAAAACCACAATAGTCAAAATGGTCTTCAAAAAAACAAAAGTGGAAGTCTATGTGGCAACTAAAATCATAAAACTCTTAGAAGAAAAGGTCTTTGTGACCTTGTCTTTGGCAACAGTTTCTTAGATATGACATCAAAAGTAGAAATGACAGAAGAAAAAATAGAGAAACTGGATTTTATCAAAATTTAAAACTTTTGTGCCTCACCCATCAAAAAATGAAAAATAATGCACAGGTTGGGATAAAATATTGGCAAATCATATATCTGATGAGAGTCTAGTATTTTGGTATATAAAGATCTTTTAAAATGAAGAGTGAGGGTTACACAACTTTTCAATATTCTGAAAACCACTGAATTGTACACTTCACAGGTGTGAATTTTATGGTATAAAAATTCTATCTTTTAAAACAAAGCTTTATTGAAATGGAATTCACCTGATTAAAGTATATAATTCCATGATTTTTAGTATACTGACAAATATGTGCAACCTTCATCACAGTCAATTTTAAAAACATGTTCACCACCTCCACAACAAACCCCATTCGTGCGGGCTGCCATCCCTTCTCCCATCGCTCCTCCCAGCCCTCAGCAACCACTGATCCGCTTGCCACCTGTACTGGTTTTCCTATTTGTGACTGCAATCCTCCATCATGAGGTCTTTGTGAGGCTCATCTGTGTGGTATGACTGACTCCCTCTTTTACGGCCCAATGACATTCCCCTGCACGGCTCTGCTGCACCGGATCTACCCATCCATCACCGGGGGCACTGGCTGGGTCCGCTTTTTGGCTATCCCAGGACCGTTGTTGTGAACCTGCGTACAAGGTGTTCATGTGGACATCCGTTTCCTGCTCTCCCGAGCAGGGAGCTAAGAGCAGGACTGCTGTTAGGCTGCTTGAGGAACTGACAGGCTGTCTCCAAGTGGCTGCCCATTTCCCTCCCACCTGCATGCAGGGCTCCCTCGCCCCGCCCGCACTCTCGCTCGTTATCTGAACTGATTCCTGCGATGCCTCTAGTGGGTGTGATGCTCACAGCTCAATTTTATAAAAAAGGATGGGAGACTAGCACAGAGCTTGCACCTTTGCTCCCTGCCACACTGATGATGCCTGGGTGGGAGCCCAAGGGGGTAAGAGGTGCTACAACCCAGAACATGCCAGGGCCACAGGCTGGAGGCTGCATGCAGCACAGGAAGGGAAAGGAAAGGGGGAGAGGGCAGAGCACTGGATCTCAGAGAGCTCTGGCCATCTGGTGCCCTAAGGACCATGCCCTGAGGAGCACCAGGCACAGAGCCACCGGCCCAGGGGTGGGAGCTCCCGGGAGGCTGAAGAGTAAGAAAAGCTGATCCAGGTTGGCAGGGTCTTAAGGCTGTACCGGACTGATAGGAAGGGGGGGGGGGGAGCGGGCATGCACATGGCTGTGGCTGTGTAGGACCAAGAAGTAGCCCACAGGGGCCCCCATCTCACTAGGGGTGCTCCTGGTAATGATCACCAAAGCAGGGACCAGAGCTCAGGCAGACGGGGAGGACTGATGGAGGCAGCTGGACTCATCTCATGCTGGCCCAGCTGCTCCAGGCAGGCCTGGGGGACCCCCTTCCCCCTCTACCTCCCACCCCCCCGCCTCGCTCCTGCTCAGAGCACAGACCAGGAACAGGAACACCTCACGGGTGGCCATTCTTGGACCACGTCTCCCTGGCCACTGCATTACTCCTCTCTGTGCTGGAGCCCAACCACCCTGGGCCAAAGGCAAGAGCTGTGTTCCAACAACCAGAAGGAAAAAGAATTTAAAGCTACAAGTGCAGATTCGGTGGTTTGAGAAACAGCAAGAGGGCAAGTCAACATTAAGGAATTATTTTTACTACAGCGCATGTTCTCCTGGGACTCGTTCTTCCTGCATTTAACCTTTCATTCTTGGGGTTGGAAAGAAACACATTAAAACCAGCCTCAGACACTGAGCAAGTCCACAGCGCCGACCCTCCTGAAACAACAGCCTGTCTTCCTGTAACCGATTCCTCTGATTTGTAACTGAACCGGCCCACTCCCTTCCGCCTGCAGCGTGGACTCCAAGAGCCACGTGAGGGCGGCCTGGCCGTAAATCCACGTGTGGTTTCAGTGGGAGGCAAGCAGCGCCCGGCGGCCGATGGAAACCACGCCGGGCTCCGCTCTGGTCACAGGAACCACCCGGGGACGAGCTCCTGGCCCCGCGCCCGGCACGGGAGAGACCACGGACGGGCTTACCACACACGAAACTCTCCGGGGGCACCGAGAAGATGCTCCGGCCCCGCAGCGCCTCCGGGTGGGCGCAGGTGGCGGTCACGGAGGCCTGCAGCGTCCGGCCCAGCAGCCACGGGGGCAGCCACCGCAGCTGGCAGTCACACAGGAAGCTCTCGCTGCTGATGCGGCTGCAAGAGAAACAGAAGTGCTCTCAGTGCAATAGCGCCCGCCGCCCCGTCAGCTCCTGCCGTCCCCTCCCGGTCCCTCTGCAGCCACAGGCCATCCACCTGGAGATGCTGTAAAGCACAGCTTCTGGCTGCGGCCGGACAGACCCATGACCTGGCCTCTAACATGCTCGGGGTGACGCTGCCACGCGGGCCGAGGACCACGGGCACAGCACCAGCCGCGTTCAGACACGTCCTCCGACAGCCACGCTCTGCCGAGACAGGACGCTCACGCTCCGGCCACAGGGAGCTGCCAGGGGCCGGGGACCCGATCTCAGTGCTGCACCGACTGCGGGGGCCACTCCGCACGACTGAGCCTTGTCGGGGCAGGGCTGCGTGTCTCCTCGGAGGGCAGCCTGGCCCCCGCGCCGTCCGCCTGCGTCTCTCACCAGCACCAGGAGGCCCGCGGCCCCGCACTCAGAGCTGAGCTCCCGGCGCTGCTGGGGCATGGGAACGCGCCACTTTGGTTTTGTGAGGCTCCAACCAAAACAGAGAATATTTTCATTTTCATTTCTCAGCAACTGAGGATCCGCTTTTAAACAGAAATCGGAATCGCCGCCTCTGGACATTCCTTCCTGAGCAGTCACTCGAAGATAAGCCAACCCGGGTCTCAATGCCCTGTCCCCGGGGCCCAGGAGACACTGGCTCCTGGTCACACACTGTCCCCAGGACACATGTGCCCGGACACTCCAAGCATCACACGGGCCAACATCACGCCATCAGCCTCCGTCTCACCCACCGCCTTCCTCAGATGCCACCCGAAGCAGCCAGGCAGCTGGTGCTCCCCGTTTCCCTCTGGCTGCGGAGGAGCCAGGGCCTGGTCACAGCCAGAAGCGACGCTGAGCCGTTAGCCACTTACACCTTCGCCTCCCGCCGCTCCTGCCGCCCCGGACTAAGCTGACTTTGGGAAGGAGCTTTTTAAAGACAGAACAATTGCCTCAAAGCCATTATAAGTGTGTCGCTTGCCCAGGCCAAACCTTCAAATCAGCATTAGCTTTTATCTTCCCTTGGTGGGCAGGTAGCTCTGTGCTCAGACCGAGGGGGGCTGTTCTGCGAAGAGTCAATGGCCTGGTGATGAGCGGAGGGGAGTGCTCCCTGACAGAAGCTCACGTGTCACTCCAGGGAGGGGATCTGGGTGCCGCCCCTTCCTCTCAAGCAGCAGGAGAGCCCGGGGCTGGGACAGGAACGTCCAGCCAGACACGGGGGCCCTCCCTGCGTGGCGCTCAGCACCCACTGGGGGACAGGGACAGATCTCATCGGAGCCACAGGAACTAACTGGGACATGGTCCTGGGTGAGAAACATGTGTGGAAGGGGTCAAGCCTCACACCACACCCTCAGCATCTTTGCTGGCCCGCGTTCCCACATCCCACCCCGAGGGGTTCCCCATCCTCCACCATGAAGCCCCCCCGGGAGCCCAGGCCGCACAAACCACGGACGCTCGGAGGAGAGAGAGCTTTCCTAAGGACCACAGGACAGGGAGGGCCTGGCCTCCGTCCACACACACGAGTCGCTGCAAAGAAAGGCTGGGCTGAGACTGGACAAGGACCCTGCCAGCGGCCCAAGGCCCTGCAGACCGAACGCCTCCGGCCCCGGCTCCCAGCACAGCCTCGCCAGCGTCCCCGCCGGCCGGCCCAGCGCTCTGTCCGCGGCTCCCTCGTGCCTTCCATGACTCCAGCTCCCAGTGTGTTTCTCATCACCGCTGTGGAAATCTACCCGGAGGATGACTAAGCACACAGCACAACCTGCCTCCGTCGGACGGGGAAGAAAACGACCGAGTGGAATCGCTGGTTCCCCGGCAGCGGGCTGGGCCCGGGGCCAGGCACAGCTGGTCCGCGCAGCGCCTGCTGGGAAACGCAGGCCGAGGGCCAAGCCCTGCCTCCGCCGCAGATGCGGGGGTGGGAGGGCCGTGTCCGCACCTGGAAGGGTCTAGCTGCTTCCAACTAGAACCCTGTCTCAGGAAACCGGAATTTATAGAAGGCCAAAAGGGACATCTTATCTCCCTGTCCTTCCCTTTCTCTCAAATATCCTCTCCCCATTTACATAGCTATTTTTAACATTATTATTTGAAAAGTTTCAAAAGCAGAAAGGTTGGAAGAAATGTCACATAAACACATTCTCGCTGCTTAGACTTCACAATCAACGCTCGGCTCCGTGTGCCACGTCACCCCGTCCGTGCGCCCCTCCTCCCGCGCACTCCGCTCTAACACAGGACGCTCTGAAAAGCGCCTACGGGGCGGGCTGGAACCTCAGTCCAGTCGTACCACAAGGGTGTCGCCAGGCCTGCTTCCCGCTCTGGTTCCTACGCCCCTGTCTGCCTGCCTGCAATCTGAGGTCCCCAGCGGCCTCAGAAGCGTCAGGGGGCAGACAGTCCTCCTGTGAGAACCGCAGCCACACCTCAGGGAACCAACTTGGTGGCCAGGACTCACTGGCTTCAGCACCAGATTTCTGCACAGGAAGAGGAAAGGATCATGGGAACTGCTGCCCAGGTCCCGAGACCAGCTCCTCTGCCACAGTCAGGACACAGGGAGCTCCGGCCGTCATCCATGGGCCTTCGATGACAGGCCCACAGCACACACACACCGTGAACTCCAGGCGCCTTGGACCTGGATGCCCCACAGTAACCTCTGCCCTGCTCACAGCCCACATTCATTAACACAGCCACTCAACACAGATCCTTCATTTTAAGCAAACCCAGAAGATGAAATCGTGTCCCTGCCCTAATTAAAGGGGTGGCTGCATGGTCTGGAGAGCCCGTGGCCCCTGACTTAGAGCCGCAGCCGGGCCATCTCTTGTAAACCCAGCTGCCTGGCCCCCGGCCCCCACCCCTCACACACAGTTTACGGCCACCGCCCGCTACAGCCAGTCCGCACTGCCCAGGCAGACCCCACGGCATCCAGAGCCGGAGACTGCTGGAATGTGGTATGCTCACCCCTGGTCCAGAGTAACCCCACAGGGAATCTTTGTAAAAGGAAATTTAACTTAAGCACCACGGTAAGTGATAACAACTACTACATAAGATAAGGCACAATCCAAACAAGGCATTCCTTGCTCTGAAACTGCTGGTGCTAACAGGGGCCCAGAACCCCAGGTACTCACAGCTCTTTGAGGTTCTTCATCTTCGCAAAGGCATCGAACTGGACAGACCTGATCGCATTCTCACCAAGGTTCCTGCAAAAGAACACGCTTTATTGAGGCAGAGCGCGCCGGGCACCTCCTAGGCATCTGAGCCCGGGGCTCAGGATTTCCAGGCAGCCTGGCTGTGCAGGGAGCCTCGGGGGGGAGCCAGACCCATGTCCGGTCCTGATTGCACTGCCCGAGCTCTTTTCACAGACATGGCAGGAGCACGGGGAAAAAGTCTGGAACCAAGCCAGCCTTCAGGGGAGAGCCAGGAGAGGCCCGCTCACCACCCGACAGTCAGAAAACTTCCCGCTAGTTCTCTGAAGCCACTGCAGCGGCGATGCTGGGCTGGGCTGGGCCCTGGAGCGTGGAGGGGCCGGGCCCAGAGCAGGGCAGGAGGTGGAGGGGACCTATCCATCACCAGCTGCATTAATGGGAGCTCACCCCGGGCCGTGTGCAGTGCAACTGCTCCTGGCACAGGCAAGTAAAGGCCAGAGCTGAAGCTGACATAACGAGAAGGAAGCAGCTGGCATTTCTGATCGCCGGCATCTCGGCTTATAACCGTGGTGAAGTGGCCAGCGGCTCCAGAGCCGCACCTGGTGGCCGGTAGGGAAGGCCTGCCCAGGTACTCACAGGTGCTCCAGGCTGTCCAGTCCGGAGAATGCTCTCTTAGCCACCGACTTGATCTTGTTTCCAGACAGAGATCTGCAGTTTCCAAACATCCAAAACGGGCGAGTGGAGGGTGGGGGAGCGGGGGTGGGGTAGGGTGGGGGAGAACAAGGGAGGGGCGGGAGGAAGAGAACACAATTAGGGCAGTGCTGCCTGGTAAGTGTGTCCGGGACAGGCAGGTGGAAACCTGACCTGCGCTGAGCTCACGGGGCTGAAGAGCACAGGCCTTCGCTTTGGGAAAGGAAAGACTGACTGTCTTCATTAGAACTCAGCGGCGATGACAGCCTGGAATTGCCAGAAAGGCCCCTCGAAACATTAAGTGGAAATCGCCTGGTCCTGCCCCTCTCCGCGGACCACCCGAGGGTGGGGCTGAAGGTTAGCCGTGGCCGCAGAGGAGAGCAAGGACGTGGTCAGCGATGGAAATGAAAACTCAGAACCAAACGCCACCGACTGGAAACTGCATTCTGGATGGAGGTTCCCCAAGGAGGCGGGGGAGGGTCACGGAGCTGGCGCCCTAGTCTGCACCTGGGCCTGGGAGCTGGGACCTGCCGCGGAGCCCTCGGGGCCTGCAGGTGCGGCGCCCTGGCCTCCTGAACAAGAACCCAGATTGTCAACGGCGCCCACGGACCAGGCTCACCACGTCCCAGCAGAGGTGTTCTCCTGCCCGGCCCCTGGGGGCCCCTGCTTCCAGCAGGGAACAAAAGAACCAAGGTCTCAGGGTCCCCTCCTCGGCACAGGCGCTCTGATGAGAGCCTGACGCACAGGCGCTGGCTTCCGAGCACCCGAGAGCCCAGGCCCGTTAGAGGGACTGCTGGGAGCCGACCCTGGCCATCTGAGCTGCGACCTGGGGGACGCAAAAGCCGGCCTGGCTCATGCAGGGGGAAGGGGGAGGTTCCTCATCCAGATCCACTGAGAATCAGGAGCAAGATCTCGACTCAGGCCAGCTCCTCCTGCAGACCTACGTGAAGACTGGGACCCACTAGAGAAACAAAGCCCTGACCTCCCCGAAAGGACAAAAGACAGAAAACACAGCCTTGAAGAAATCCAAGAACTCGGGCAGCCCATTGGGCCCAGCTCCAGCTGAACTGCAAGGGCCCCGGGGACGTGGCAAGCCCCAGGTGCTCCTTCAGAAAGACACGACAGACGCAGCCGCCAGCCCCGGAGGCGGCACTGCTTCCGCCTGCTGCCTGGCCACCGTGAGCCCGAGTCTGCGGGGCTTCCCCTGCCTGCCAGGAACACACTCTCCTCAGGGGCCTCTGCTTAGGAACCCCCTCCCCCAGCAACTGAGTGCAGCTCAGACACAGCCAGCTGCTGGCTGCCTCAGAGGTGACGGGGGCACGGAGGCCAAGACCCCGCTGCCCTCCTTTCTCCGGAGGCAGCCTGCAAGGATCTGGAGTCTCATCCGATGTCCACCACCTCAATCTGCAGCTTATAATTTACACCAAATACACTGTATACAGATGCTGGCGGCCACGCTAACCAGGGGCCTCCCCTTTTCCTCCGGCCCCCTCCCCGAAGCGGAGCAGTAACAGCACCCTGGCACTGAACCCCTCGCCCCAAAGCACCCCACCTCGCATTACTCAGCTCCAGGTCCCAGCAAATGTTCTGACTGGTGAAATCTGTGATTATTTCATCCATTAAACACCCGTCACACTGACCTCTTCTACAACGAGGGCAGGCTGTTATTTCTAATGGTGACAATAGCAATAAAACAAATTCTCAAGTTCTCAATTATGCAGGCTGATCACCCAGGGGGCAGATGAAAACAAGGCCCACATTCTCCTGCAGACATCTGGGGTGGGGGCAGGGCTTGCTGGCAGAGGACAGCCCCAGGCCAGGCTGCTGTGGAGGAAGAGAGGGGCTTCGGAGAGGCAGCCCCCACACTGTGCTGTCATGGGGAAAGGGGCCAGGAGGGGGGGGAGGGGGGGAGGGGGGAGGAGCATTTTCCTGGAAAAGAACTGACTGGCATTTGTGACGAGCTGTCAGAACACAGGATGCAAGGAGAGACACAGTCCTCAGGCCACACAGCTTCTGAGTACAGAAGGTATGCAACTCCTTCTCAAGACACATCAGAAACATTCACTACCCTCTCCTGCCCAGGCTCCCCAGGCCGCACTGCTGCTCCCTGCTCCCGGATGTTACTTCCTCCCACCCCCGCCTGCGTCGGGGGCAGCTCGGGCCGCAGGCTCGTCTCCTCGGTCTGTCCTCCTCCGAACCCCCCTCGGAGAGGCAGGCAAACAGTGGTCACTGCTCCGGTCCCCGCTCCTGCAGAGAGTGCTGGGGAGACACGTGGGTGAGTGCCACCCACCACCCACCAGCCACGTGGTCCTGGACAAACCCCTCCAGTTGTTTCCTCAACGGCAGAAAGGCCGCCCGGCAGACAGCCTGCCTCGGGACTGTTAGAGGTGGCACGCAGGCCTCACAGAATGACTGGCCACGTCTAGGAACTCAGAACAAAGCAAAACAGCAGACACCTCGAATGAAGAACAGCTACTCCATTACCCTTATAAACGACTCTTAAAAATTATGATGGACAACAAAAATACTGATTCAAGACTCGCTTTCCACGTTTCGCACCATTTCTAGAAACTGAGGGAATGGTTAAGGCTCCTTTCTGCAAAGAACCAGGGAAGACTTGGCTGTTTTCACATCAGTTCCGGACACCAGGTCTTCAGCCCTAAAGAAGCCACGCCCAGGCCACAGGAGCCCTGGCCCGAGAAGCTGGCAGTACGCCTCCCTCTCTCCTACTCAGACTCCTCTTCCCAAAGGAACACACGCACGCACGCCAGCCCTCCCTGGCTGCCCCGGGACCAGGGACCGGGAGACGTCGGCATACTCACAGCTTGCTGAGGCTGTCGAGCCCCGTGAAGGCACCACTTGTGTCCTCTATGGTGCCCGAGATCTCGTTATGGCCCAGGTCCCTGGGGAAGACAGACAGACAGCTCACCACCCAGCACCCAGCTCCGTCTTCACAGGAGGTGGAGGACAGACTGACACTCAAGGGAGAGAGGCACGGCAGCCGAGCCGTGTGGTGAGCCTGGCCTTCCCAGCTTCCCACAGGCCTGACGTGCGTTGAACAAGCAGCTCCCCCACCTCAGCTGCTCCCCGTGGGCGGGGCCAAGAAGAGGGGTTGCAGACACCTGGCCTGGTACTAAGTCAGGTTTCCATCTGCTCTCTCACCAACCAGAGACGCTTTTCCTTTCCTTTCTCTTTAGTCCTCACCGAGACAAGCTAATTGACTTTTAGTGAGAGGGGAAGGTAGAGAGAGAGAGAAGCATCTATGTGAGAGAGCATTGACTGGATGCTGCCTTCTGTACTTGCCCTGATCAGGACTCAAACCCACAACCTTTCAGTACACGGGTCAACACGCGCACCAGTTCTTTCCCAGCTGATAATATAAAGGGGTGAGACTGCGCACTGAATAGGTCTGTTCTGGGTCCAATTCTGACTGGCAGCTGGTGAAAGGGGCCTCAACCAAGCATCTGGCTGCCCACCTGCCCCCCAGTGGGGGCCCCCCCACCCCCCCACCCCCCCCACAGTGAGACGTACAAGACACGCAGGTTTCTGAGTCCCTTGAAGGCGCCCTCCGCAATGTGGCTGATGGAATTGTGGCTGAGGCGCAGGATGCTCAAGCTGCTGAGGTCGGCCAGGCTCCCCTCGTCCAGCCGCGTGAGGTTGTTGAAGGACAGAGTCCTTGGAGGGAGAGACGGGGGAGGGAAGCCATGTCACTGAGGTTGCCCAGGTTCCCTCTCCCCTCCTGGGCATCAGCCATGGCAGCCGGTGAAAGGGGCCTCAACTAAGACTGGGACTGAGAAACCTTGCACTTGTTAAGCTGAAGTAACAAGACGCAATGAGGATCCACTTTCTTCCTCCAGAACAACCATCTTTCAGAGCTGGGGCGGGAGTGGGGCAGGGGCAGGAGCGGGGCAGGGACGTGTCCACCCTGCCGCCCACCCTGGCCGGCCGCCTCACGCCGTCTTAGGGACCATGGACACCAGCGCGGGCTCCTGTGTCCAGCCGGGCCTGTCGGGGAGTCTCCGAAAGGGACGCAGGGCCATCTGTCTCAGTAAAAGGCAGTCACAGGCACAGGCGCCTCGCCTCCAGGCCAGGGTGGGGAGGAAGGGGAGGAGCCAGTGTGGCGACCTGGCTACGCAGGAAGGCAGAGACCGCGAGGGCCTGTAACTCGTCCCTCAGCCTGTCACCATCTCTCAGGCAGGCCCACAGTCCTTTCTGTGTTTGAGCCCAGTAGCCCCTTCCCGGAAGAAGTCCGTGCTCCTTGTAGCCACTGTTGTGCAACAGCTCTGAACAGCTGCAAGGAGATCCTCCTGCAGGCTGCCAGGACCCTCTCCAAGCCAGGCGGCCCAGGCCCCCCCTAGGGAACAGAGGGAGGGGAGCAGGAAGGGTCAAGCTCAAACCACCGATGTCTACAGCCTTGGGGTCCTGCTCCGGGCCTGGTGCTGGGCCCTGGCCTCCCTGCTGACAGCCAGTGCCTCCTCTGAGCTGCCCGTCCGAGCCCACCCGCCCACTGAACTGTGGGACGCCCAGGCCGCCAGCCACGCCAGGAGGCAGTGTCTAATGGCACAGCGCACAGCGGGTGACACTCACAGCTCGTGCAGCTTCTGGCAGAAGCTCCAGCCGTCGCGGTTGATGCGGGAGATGGAGTTGTTGCCGAGGTGGAGCTGGTGCAGGGCGGTGAGGCCGTAGAGCGAGCCGCTGTTCACCTCCACCAGGCTGTTGTGCTCCAGGTGCCTGCAAAGACAGCCACATGCGCGATGGAGGCGGTGGCCCCAGCCACGTCCCATGGCGAGGGCAGGGGCTGGCGCCCAGGACCCAACACCGCAGAGACTCTGGTCGGCACCAAGGACCCAATAACAGTACACGAGTGTGTACATGTGTGCGTGCATGTGTGTACGTATACGTGTAGGACAAGACAGGAAAACCCAAACAGATTATGGTGAGTGACCAGGCCAGGTTCAGAAGCAAGCACACAGAGGGGCAGATGAGCTGCACACAGAGGGCAGACAGAGCCCATGAAAGAAAAACCTTACAGAAGAGGAAACCGCCAGAGACACAGCTTTAGCTCTGGCGGCGACCCCTTGGATTTAAATCCCAATTTTGCTCCTCTGTGAGCTACATGACCTGGACGTCTGGAAAATGGAGGTGCCCAAGAAAACTACTCCACAGGGATGCCGAGAGGGACACGAGAAAATTCAGCATGCACTGGAGGCTCGCGCTTCTGCCAAGAGGAAGCCAGGACACTGCCACCGGCTTTCTGGCCTGCAGCCTGGGCCTGCACGGCCTCACCCGGAACAGAAGCCATCACCCACATGCTGCCCCACCTCGTGTTAGCAGGACCCTGGGCAGCCACATCCGCCGTTATCCGCCCACCTGCTGCTGCTGCACAAAAGGAAGCATGACGCTTACAGCTAACTCAGGCAGCTGATCACCCACCGTGTGTGCATTTGTTCAACATGAAAACCACGTGTGCGAGCTCACTGCACTTTCCTGCAAATTCTCTTTCAGCTCAGCCAACCCAGCACACAACCACCTAGATGTCAAAGTCTAAAATGACAGCTTTAAGATATTAAGTGAAAGTGTACTTAAATATGTAAAAACAGAGGTACACCCGGTCCAAGGCAGGTATAGGAGAGAGGGAGAAGCACATCCTCAGTGTGTGTGAGTACATGTATGTGTGTGTTTATGTGTGTGCATGTGTTAGCGTGCGTGTGAGTGCATGTATGTGGGTGGTGAGTGAGTGTGTGTGTGTGTGGCTGCCCAAAGTCCTTGTAATATTAAGCGTGAGGCAACGTGTGTGTGTGGGGGGGGGCATATGTGTGTATGTGACTGAGTGTATGTGTCTATGTGCATGTGAGTTATGTGTATGCGTTTGAGTATCTGAATGTATGTCAGAACGTGTGAGTATAAGCCATGTGTGTATATGTGTGTCAGTATGTGTGTGAGTATATATGTATATGTGAGAGTATGTACATGTTTGAGTGTATGTCAGTATGTATATATGTGTTAGTGTGTGTGTGTGAATTGTAAGAGTAATTGTGTTATATGTGTGTGTGAATGTTAGAATGTGTATATCTGAGTGTATGTGTGTCAGCATGTGTATATGAATGTGAGTATATGTGTGTGTATGTATATGAATGTGTGAGCATATGTGTATGTGTGAATGTGACAGTGTGTATATGTGCGTGTGTGTATGTGAATGTGTAAAAGTATGTATGTGTGAATGTAAAAGGCATGGTTGAGAGACAGCACGATGGAATAGGAACTAGAATTGTTTTTGTTTTAGTTGCAAAAAAAACTAATAAAAAACTAATATGAAAACACAGTTACGTCATGTGTGGAGACTGGAGGGAGCGGGACAGTGTCTTGAACAAGTGAAACCACTGATCATAAAGCAAGACCTCTCAGACTGACAAACCGACAGCAGTCAAATGTCTAACGTGGCACAGCCACCAGCAGGACAACAAGCAGGAAAACTCAGCAGGAAAGAGACGTGACTGCCTCTGGGAGCACAAGCTTGGGAGGGGACGCGGGCAGGAGGTGGACACCATGCCTTCCTCCCAGTCTGAGCACGTGGTCAACTGCAAGGCAGGCTCCTTCTGACGAAGAGCCGACACATCTAAAAGTCTGAAAACAGAGGTGGGGCAGCTGCCTTCTCTGCCCTCGCTGCATGCTCTCGCGGTTTTGCATGACTTGGCGGCGGCACGGGCAGCGAAGGGCACATCTGCTCCCTGAACAAAGGGGCAGCTGCACCAATGCCAAGGAGCTCACCAAACGAGCATCTCCCAGGACGAGCTGGACATGCTGGCCCACCCGCACATCAGACTGTCAGAGCCCAATCGGAAAGGGGACGTTCTGTAGGGTGTGGGGCGGGGGAGGCCATGGGAGGAGAGCAGCGAAGTAGGGGGAGCCCCAGAAGGATGGTCCCTGTCTTCACTACCTAATGTTCTCACCAAATCCACTAAACTGCCCCGAGACTGTCCTAATCTTCCAGGGAAACACCTTAACTGGAGCCCCCAAAAGCGTGGAGTGAGGCCCTGGGGAAGTCCTAATGGCCCTTGGGCAGAGGGCGATGCAGACAGACCACAGGCCCCCGGCGCGGCCCGCGCACTCACAGCGTGTGCATCCGGGACAGCCCCCAGAAGGCCCCGTCCGTCAGCCGGCTGATGTTGTTCCGCTGCAGCTTCAGCACCTCCAAGCTGTCCAGCCCCTGGAACGTCAGGCCCTCGATCAGCCGGATCCGATTCCGATTGAGGTCCCTAAAGAGACAAAGCCAGTGGGTTCAGAGCAGCTGGCATGACCCCTCACCTGCAGCCAAGCCCACAGCCACTGCTGGGTTTCCAAGGAAAACCCGGGTGGGGGTCTCAGTGGAGCTGGTGTGCAAGGCGCCCACCAGGCAGCCCCGGCACTGCCCGGCCCCGGCTGAGGAACAGAGGAGGGGAGCGCTCCTGAGCTAGGGTACCCATTCCTCCGTGATGGCCGTCTGCAGCGAGGAGGGGGCAGGACTCAGGATGCAAACGCCCCAGGTGAGATGCCTCGGCTCAGCAACAGAAACCCACACCAGACGCCTCACCAGGAAAAACCTAACCACCGAGACCAAACAGGAGTGACACTGCCCACTGGAAGCACTCGCAGCATCCCAGTCACAGAGAGCGAGCCGTCACTGCCCACGAGGAGTGAGGGCACTGGGCATGCCACGGAGCACGCATTTGGCTTCTGGCCCGTGTGATAAACCTCAGTTAGCCACAAGATTTCAGGAATCTGGGGGCTGGGTCCAGCAGCAGTGCTGGTGGGAGGGAC
This sequence comes from Pipistrellus kuhlii, assembly GCF_014108245.1. NCBI lineage: Eukaryota > Metazoa > Chordata > Mammalia > Chiroptera > Vespertilionidae > Pipistrellus > Pipistrellus kuhlii. Next base: position 4,697,763 of record NW_023425416.1, on the reverse strand, counting down.
GGGGAACAGAGGCTCATCAGAAAGCCCTTGGTTTTCCCCAAATACTGGGGCAGAACCTCATGGTCTGCCTCACACAGACCCGCAGAGGAACAGGACCTGGGATGCAGGGCAGAAGCCGGGCGCTGGTGGGGTGCATGTGAAGCCAGGCAGAAGCAGCGCTGGATACACCCCATTCTGCTGTCACGCCTAGCTCTGAACACCGGTTTTTCTCTGTTTAAACAAAATCCCAGTAGTGGCTTATTTTCCTGAGATATATTCTTTTGCTGCAAAGAAGATACAGGAAATAAACCTAGAACAAATACTCCATCAGGTTCTGAAAATAGATGCTTTCTGGACTCCAAACTCGGGACCATTCCCAGAGGGTACGGGCCTTGGTCATCAAAAACTAAATAAAGAAATCCTTTCGTCAGAAAAGATAAATCATCCACCAACTAGGAGATGAAGACGACAGCCCTCTCTTGCTCAGGACTCCCTCCAGCTACACTCACTTCCCTCACACTGCCCCCACGCTGGGCACCATGACGCCCTGGCACAGACTGCATGGTCCCTTTAAAAAGACAGAACCTCCACAACCAATAAGGAGCCCCGCAGCCTGAGCCCCACCCATGTGGCTAGCAAGCAGGAGTCCTCCTTGTGCTCTGGAGTGGCCACAGGTCACACCCTCCATCCTCAGTGGGTCTTGGTGGCCTAAGAGCCGTAGGCACCAGACCAGCGTCTAGTCTGCTGTGACTGTTGTCGCCACTGGGTCACTGCGGGTTGTTCATGCAGGCTGGGCCCCGAGCGAGGAAGGAGCTGCATTTGACCAAGGTCCTTGGGGAGGTTTGGCCTCCATCAGATTTGTGACCTGAATTAATATGTGGGTTTCTACACTCACAGTTGTGTCAACCTGGGCAGCTTGAATGCTTTCACAGGAAGCTGGGTGATCCTGTTCTTGCTCAGGCGAAGCGTCAGCAGCGACCGTGACAGACCATCAAAAGCTCCGGACTCCAGGGTACCGATCCGGTTGCTTGCCAGGTTGCTGGAAAGATCCAGGAGAGAAAATACAGTGGTCAGCAGGAGGCTTTCCTTGTTCTGTTACGAAGAGCAGACCCGCCAGCCTGGGAAAATAAGCCACCACCCCAGTGACACAGGCCTCCTGAGACACTGTCATCCACGCACCCTACACAGAACAGCCAGGTGAGGAGGGGACAGCACCGCCCACTGGACAGCCAGTGAGGAAGGGACAGCACTCCCCACAGGACAGCCAGTGAAGAGGGGACAGCACCCCCCACAGGACAGCCAGTGAAGAGGGGACAGCACCGCCCACTGGACAGCCAGTGAGGAGCGGACAGCACTCCCCACAGGACAGCCAGGTGAGGAGGGGACAGCACCCCCCACAGGACAGCCAGTGAGGAGGGGACAGCACCGCCCACTGGACAGCCAGGTGAGGAGGGGACAGCACCGCCCACTGGACAGCCAGTGAGGAGGGGACAGCACCCCCCACAGGACAGCCAGTGAGGAGGGGACAGCACCCCCCACAGGACAGCCAGGTGAGGAGGGGACAGCACCGCCCACTGGACAGCCAGTGAGGAGGGGACAGCACCCCCCACGGGACAGCCAGTGAGGAGGGGACAGCACCCCCCACAGGACAGCCAGGTGAGGAGGGGACAGCACCACCCACTGGACAGCCAGTGAGGAGGGGACAGCACCGCCCATGCAGGACAGAGCTGTGTCTGCCTGGAGCCATGCACTGCAGCCAGTGGGTGGCCCCAGGAGGTGACAGTGGAAATAAGCACTGCCACCTCTGGCACCTTACACCCCATCCCTGCTGGGTTCTGCCACCTCCAGAGCCACCTGCAGGATTCCTTCTCAGCACCCATAACCCAACGTGAGGGTTCAGGGTGAGAGAAGCACCAGGAAGCAGAAAGTCACTGTGAGGCAAGGCCCAAGTGGATGTCACCATTTGGGGAAACAGTCTTTAATTTTGAAGTGGGTCTTGTATGGCTTATGTAATGAGTGTGCACAAACCCATTCATGGAAGCCTTTTTAAATCTATCAAAGACGCTCCAGTTAAAGAGGCTGGCCCAGAATCCCTTCAGAACACAAGTCGCACAGCGATGGGAGCCACTGCCAGGATTACACGTGTAAGGACACCTCCCCTCCCAGCGCACGGCAGCCCACAGTCCGTCTCTGTGGTCCCACTGTGCGCACTGACAGAGCGGTAAGAGGAGAAAAGACAGAAAGGGGGACACTGAGATTCCCATGAGACGCTACCACTACCTCTCCGATTCCCCGAACAAACACGGGTTTGAGTGGCTTAAGCCAAAGGAGGAAGCTTAGAGAACTTTCTACAGGGACGAGGGAACAGGCATCTTCGCGCTCCACCAGGCAGCAGCCAGGACAGGGCACAGGAGGATCCTGTGCAAATGGGCTGGACGGCTCTTTCCATCACTCCAGGGTGAAGGACGTCTGGGACAAAGGCACACGCCCCATGTGCCAAGGGAAAGCGCCCTGCGCTCAGGCAGAGAGAAGGCGCTGCCTCTCCGCTCAGCAGGTGGTGTCCTGGTTCCACACAAGGAGGTGTCCAGTGGGGGGCAGCTCTGCAGAGCCTGCCCGGGCCCTGGGCTCCACCCTGGCCTCCCGTTTCCAGTCCTGGGCCTCAGTGCAGCCTGAGAGAAACCTCTCAGCTCCCTGCGGGCCTGGAAAATGCTCGTGCCAAGCCTGGGCCGCGCGAGCAGATGGGTCACCGTGACCCATCCAGCCTCGCAGACGGTCTCCAGTGTGTCAGGATGGAGTAGGGTGGGAGTGCACTCGCACGTCATCAGAACGTGTCCCTCCGCCAGGGCCTTCAGTTTCTCCCCAAAGCAGCCTTTTCCCACCAACAGGCAGTGGGTTAAACAGGTTTTAATTTTCCTCGCATCTGCCGTCCGATGGTATGAGAGAGCCTGACAGCAAAACCCAGCCGGTTCTGAGAACCCACAGCACGGAGCACCAAGTGAGCGTCTCAATGGTGCATGGTGCTAGACAGACGCACGGACAGGACAGGGCGCCTCGCAGAGGTCCATCGTCCTTCCTCGAGTGCTGGCACCTCTCCTCTCCGCCTTCCTGGGAGGCAGCCCCATAAGCAGGAAAGAGAGTGGCTTTGTAGCCAGGGCAGGCCTGTATTTGAGGCTCAAATCTCCTCTGAGTGGTGAGTCTAAGCTCACCCGTATGCCCCAGGCCTCGGCTGCCTGTCTGACTCTAACACTCTCCCACAGAGGACACAGCCCTGGGCGCCCAGCCCTGGCCCTGCAGAGGCCGCACAGGAGCTCCGTGCCCAGGCCCATGGCCTCGGCTAAGAAGAGGAAGCGCCCTCCCTGCCACCTCCCGGGCGCCCGCAGCGCGGATGCACTTACAGCTCCTTTAGGGGCGGTCCCCGCAGGAAGCAGGCGCTGTGCACCTCCGTCAGGTCGTTCCAGCTCAGGTCCAGCACCTCCAGCGCCCGGTAGGCCATCAGCTGGCGGCCCTCCACGCTGCGGATCTGGTTGTGCTGCCTGAAACGCAGAGGGAGGTCACTCGAGCATGCCTTCTTGCACAGAAACAAGTCCTTTCCCCACCACTTCGTTTAGACACATTCTTTCCTGTTTTGCTCTCAGAAAATTACAAACGCAGTGACATTCCAAGTGCAGTCCCCTCTTCTCCCTCCCTGGAGCTGTCACCGGCTGGGTGGTGCTAGACAGAGCACCCCCGTCTGTCTGAGTTCCTAGGCCAGGCTGCTCCCCACAGGGCAAGAACACAGGGGACACTTCAGACAACCGCAGAGCGCGTGGCACGACCAGAACCCGGGGCTCGCTGATGCCCTCCCGTCAGCCAGCGCCGGTGCGACCAGCCAGTTCCCAGTGTCCCAGTGCTTCTCTCAAACCTTCAGGCCCTCGTGCAAACCCCTCCCCCATCCCTACCCCCACTTACAGGGCTGCAGGCACCAGAGCCCACAGCCAGTTTGATCCATCCCAACACGTCATTATACTCCTCACATTTTACCAACACCTACCATGTGCCCGGCTTGGAGATAGGCACAAGGGATTTTTTAAAAAGACAAAATCTCCCAGGAGATCAGGAACCTGGCACTGGATCTAACAAGATTGACTCCGCCCTCTGCCTCTAGCCCTGGTCACTGATCCTGCTTCCAAGCCTGGAAATGTGGGCTCCACATCTCAGCCCAGAGCACTCGGCCCGGTGATGCCCTGCAGCTGCCCCCTCGCACCCGGGCCTTTCCTGTTCTCTTCCTCTGTGCTGCCACCACCACTCACCTGGCCAGTGGCCCAGTTCCCTACTCATTCTGGGGACACAGTGATCCACCCTGACCCACACGGAAGCATGTGCAGACGTTAGCGTAAGGATTCCGTATTGCACCCCCTCCGAGAAAGGCGTCTAACCACAGTGGTTCAAACGTACCTTTAATTCTGTTTCTGACAAAGCTACAGTCTGATCAACGTGCCAGTGTTTATTCATCGGGAGAAAGACAGTCCATGGAAGAAAGCAAGGCTGGAGGGGGCGGCCGTGCGTGGACCCGGCCCAGCCTGGCAGTCTCAGCACCCAGTCTCATCGAGGCTCAGACACCCGTGTGGTGGGGGCAGCCCTGGCTCTGGGTCCCGGCGCCCCTGGGCCAGGCTCGGAGTCAGCAGTGTCAGGGCTGCAGCCATCAGACATATTCATTCTCTCTCTCTCTCTCTCTCTCACACACACACACACACACACACACACACACACACACACACACACAGAGCCAGGCGCTGCTTACTAAGTGGCATCTCCTTTAAACAAACCCTGGACCAAATCCGCTCCAGCAGCGTGAACAAGGCCCTCTTCCCAGAAGCCCGGGGCCTCTCACCCCTCCTTTGTGTCCTCACCACTCTCCCAGGCTCTGAGCCCACGGCCCTTACAAGGCTCAGCTCCACACCCAGGGAATCTCCAGAATGAAAGACCGCTTCTTCCCCTCACGCCCCCGCCTGCCCCCGCCAAGCTCTTTGAGTTCTTTATTATGAAGTTCTTAGTGAAGATAGTCTCTGCAGTTTTCTGACTCAAAAAGGAAAAGAAAGGGTAAGAGAAAAGAAAAGGGAACCTTTATTATGTAAAGTATGGGAAAAAGAGAGGAAAAGGCAGCAGAGCCTGCCTTCCCGGGAACTGTGGGAGCCAGGACGCCTCTGAAAGGACGGAAAGGGGCGCCAGGGCCTGAAGGGGAACAAAGAGGGGGCCGCACACAGTGGAGGGGCCACGGGCAGCTGCTGGAACCCACACTTCTCCCTGCCTCCGCTGCCTTTCATCGTACACACATCTCCCGTCCTGTCAGCCTGTTTTCTCACTGAGCCAGGAACGCCCCCGCCCCGCGCTGGGGGTGCTGACTAGCTGGGAGCTGGGAGAGCTCCTGAGGGAACGGAACAGTGAGGCGCCATGGAGATGAGAGTGGGCAGAGGAGCCTGGGCGATATACAGAGGCAGGAAGGATGCGCCTGGAGACCAGGGTGCTGGTGCCCTACTGGAGGGCAGGATGCCGACGCCGGAGACAGGGATGCAGCAGGGCAGAGCAGAGGGGGTCCTGGAGCTGGCAGGGCAGGCGGGGCAATGCCTCCGGATCAGGCTGATGAGCAGGAATCATGTCACAGGGCCAGGGGAGGAATCATGTCACAGGGCCAGGAGAGGGGCAACACAGACGCAGACATGAGACAGAAGGAGGGGAGGTCCATAGGAGATGGCAGCAGAGGGGCACTGAATGGGACGCCCTGTGCTCTAATCTGCAGGCGTCAAGATAACCAGGTGAGCAGGCCACAAGGCCACACGTGGGTCTTCGCCCACTTGCCACCTATCCGGGAGTGGCTGCTTCTAGACTATACAGACAGCCCCGCCCTCAACACCACCCAGGCAGCCTGATTACAAAATGTGCAGAGAACTTGAATGGATGCTTCCCCCCAGAAAAGGCTCACCAATGGCCAAGAGCACATGAAAAGATGATCAGCACCACGATCGTTAGGGCTGTGGAGAAACCGAAACCCGGGGGACTGCTGCAGAAAGTGGTATGGTGGGGCCTCAAAATCACCAACAAAACCAAAGAAGGTGCACACTCATCTTCCGAACCTCTGAACCCTTGTCTGTGTTCTTACAGCGAAGCTGGCCAATAACTGAACACCTACAGGCAGCAGGCCGGGCCGACCCAGCGAACGCGCACGTGAGGTGGGTCCTAGTCCCATTCCTGGCCTCTCCTTTGGAAAAACAGGCTCAGGGCAGCTGGGATTTGCAGAGTCACAGATGGGAAGTGAAGGAGCCAGCACACAAGGCCAGGGCAGCAGGCCCACCCACAGTCCATCCGAGAGGCTCCCCGGCCCCTAAACCTTCCAAACAGCTTGCTTAGACCTGTACGCCAGCTGCCTGCTTCCTGGTCAACCCAGGCCTCGCCTGTGCCGCGCCGGGCCCGTGGGAGCGGCCAGCCCGCAGAGGCTCTGAGCAGCGCAGCGCAGCCGGAGGAAGTGAGGCTCCTGCTCTCCTTCACGCACCTCTGGTGGGCAGCGGAGCATAGACCCACCGAGGCGGTGTCCTCACACGTCTGTATCTGAAAGGGGTCAGAGTGATGGCCTAGGCTTACAAAAAAGGGGGCGGGAGGGGAGGAGCGGGGAGCAGAAGCCTCCCCCACCCACAGCACGAGGCTCTTTAGTGACAGGGGAGCGTGTGGCAGAGCATGTGGCCTTCACTCGGCCTTGTGCAGGCTTCCCCGCGGGCTGCCCTCTGGGCGAGGAGAGCCTAACAGAGCAGAAGCTAGTAAGCCAACACCTGTTCGAGGCTTCAAAAATAAAACCAATCTTCATCAAAGACTGAAGCTCTGGCAAGGTAAGCTCTGGCCACATGGCTACATTTTCTGGGACGACGTTAAATTAGACTGGAAGATAGGCAGAGGCATTTGAACAAACTTTTAAAACTTTTTATCATGAGTGATTGTTCCACTTTTCAAGGTATTCCCTTATAGCGTGGAAAAGATCTCAGGTCACAGAGAACAGCCAGGAAGCAGGAGTGAGGGGGCCAACGGAGGCAGGGTCAGGGTCACATGGCTTGTACTTGGTTCCTCCCGTGGGCCAGGCTTTGTGGGTCATGGCAGTATCCACCCAACTCCTCACCTCTGATGTTGGAGGAAAAGTGCCACAGACAACACCTCAATGAGCGTGGCTGTGCTCCGGTACAACTTTACTGACAAAAGCTACTAGTAGATTTGGCCCCTGGGCCACACTGTAGCAACCTGTTTGGACTTCTGGGGCAGGAACCTGGATTCCAATTCCAGGGCCCATGCAGCTTTGGCCCCGTGTGAGAACCACGTTCTGCCTCTGGTTTAACGCCTCCCTATTGCAGAGCGCACCGCCCCTCGTCCTCCCCGCAGTTCCCTGGAACTGGCTGTTTTCCTTTAAACCAATTCCCCACAGTTGAAAGGAGTCCGAAAGCCATCTGACCCAAATGCCATGTCTCATGCTACTTCATTCATCCGCACTCTCTTCCTTCATTCCGCCCCACAAAGAGCACAAGAACAAGCCTGGGCCACTGAGCAAGGCCAAACTCAATCTAATCTTGTTCATTGACAGATGGAATCATTTTATATGACTGGGGACCTAATGAGCGACACACTGGGAAAAAACATATAATTACTAATTCTAAGTCCCAACTTGGCAAAAAGGTGCATGTACCGGGTGTAGACCAGTGCCCGCATGCACCTTGAAGATGAAGGGAAGGTGGTTTTAAAAAGAAGAGCTTTCCAGGCCAACCTGAAGGGAAGTGCTTCCTCCAAAGGACAGCCAAGAGTATCATCCTCTCACTAGCTTCCTTTACATTCATCTTCTTTAAAAAAGGAAAGCAAAACCATCTGTTCTATTGCACAAATCCATCATTTGATCCAAGAAACCAGTGCCTCACAGAACCGGCCCAGCCTGGGTTATTTGCTGAACAGGAAGTGGGAATTGGAATGAACAGGTTCCACGCCCCCCTCCTCTCTCTTTCCTTCCCTCCCTCCCTCCCTCTTTCCCTCTCCCCCCCCCACCATCCACCTGCCCCCCCTTAAAACACACACACACACACACACACACACTCTGCTGGTGAATCAGGGCTCCCTGAGGAATCCTGGCAGATCCTCAGCCTGGCTGCAGAGGACGGTCGGCGGGATCTGTTTATTCAGGTGGAGATCTGATAAAAAACAACAGTGGCCAGTGGCGGGATAAACAGCCTGCGCCAGGCGGGGTCAGCCCTCCAAAGTCAGGACTGAGCTGTGTCAACCAACCTCCCGACCATTCACTTCCTCTGGCCTCCGCTCCCCTCAGGGTCTCCGATGAACCACCCTGATGAACTCCCTGCAGGGAAAACGTGACGTCACAGCCCAGGCAGCAGACCCCGCGTGGCCCTCCCACCTTCAGCTTATGCACGTCCACTGGGCCCACGACCTTGAGTGAAGACACTGTGTGCGGAGGGGTCAGCCCCAGGGCTCTGAAGTCTAGAGTGGCCCAACCTGGGAATGGCTACAGGGCCTCAGCGTCCAATCCAAACCAGCGGCATCTGCATTCCATTTTCAGATGCACAAACAACAAGCAAAGCCAAACCTCTTACAGAGTACTCACTGCTGAGTGAAGAAAGCCAATCAGCAAAGGCTGCTACTGTCTGACCCCAAATCAGTGACATTCTGAAAGTGGGGGAACTATGGGGCATTAGAAGACCAGTGAGTGCCAGTGGTTTGGGGAGAGAGGATGGAGAGCACAGGGACTGTGGACGGTGACATTATTCTGGGTGACACTCTGAGCCAGGGCACAGCATTAAACACTGCGGAAGCCCACAGAATGTACAACACAAACAGTGAAACCTAATGTAAACTGTGGGCTCAGTTAATAATAATGTGCTATTGGCCCATCAATTGTGACAAATGCACCCCCCTTATGCAAAACGTTAGAAGAGTGCAGCCTGGAGGAAGGGTATGGGAAGTCTCTGTACTTTCCACTCCATCCTTCTGTAAACCCCAAACTGCTCTAAAAGTCTATGAAGTATAAACAGAACAAAACAAAACCTCCTGAGGTCATTACACCATCAGAATGTAAACGGCACAAGGGCTGGGATTTCTAGTCAATCTTTTCTGCTATATTCTTAGCACCTAGGATTACGCTTGGAACTTACAAAGGCACTCAATAAATACTTGCCGATTAAACAAGTGAATTACAACTTTAGCTCAGTCTCCTACCGTCTCCACCACCAACCCAAACAACAGAATGATATGCAGGGGGAACAAGGACACAAGACCAACCAACCCATTAACTTTCCAAAAAGTGAATGTACAATTCACTTTTTAGGTAGAAAAGCTGACACATGTTTAAAAGAAAATGTCAAATAAAATGGATTTTCAAGTTCATTGTACATTTCCCAAGTTCAATTTATCCCCAAACACAGCCATTGATCAGCCAGGGCTGGCAAAGGTGACAGCTGTCTGGTCAGGCAGTGGACCCAGCCCCTCCATCCCACCCGCCCCCGACAGCTCGGGCACTGGTCAGTCTCCATCTGCACTGATGCCTCCCAACTCCTGCCAGGCTGGCAGAGAAGGGTCTCAAGGACTCAGCTGAGAGCATCACCCACCATGGACCAGAGGCGACCTGACCACTCTCTCCAGGGAGAAGGCTGTGCCCTTAACGCTGGCAGGGATGTCGGGGGCAGTTGTGACAGGACAGAAGTAACTTGTCCTGGCATCTATCTGGGCAGGACAGAGGGCTACCACAGCTGACCAGCAGATGGGAAGCCAGGAAAAGGAGCCCTTGCACCTGAATTCCCACCAGTTAGTGGGGGGTCAGAAAAGCCCGTGCAGGCCGACGTGCCCTGGCCTCCTCTGGAAGTGTCAGCACATCCCTGTCTCCTCCCTCCCTCCCTCCCCGCCCAGCACCCTGGTCCCTCACACCCAGACCTGGATGTGTCCTCTCCACCACACCGGATGCTTCAGGGCCCCGAGAGTCAGAGCACCAGGCTGTGTGGCCATCGCGGGGAACAGAGCCCAGCCCCGCAGCTGACCTGGACTCCCCCGATTCCTCCTCAGTGACCGTCTGCAAGGCCGTGTCTGCCCGCCTGGCTCTGGGGCGAGGCAAGGAGAGCCCACCCACCTAACACCAATCTAGCGCACAGATGGCCCCAGACTCTGGGCTGAACTGCTGTCCCATCAGGAACAGAGGGTAGGAGAGCCCCTATGGCCTGGCTCCACCCCCAGACACTGTCAGCAGCCGTGCTGTGTGCAGCAGCCTTCCCTCCGGCGGATGTGAGGGAGCTGCAGTGGGTGGTTCTCACTCCACACAAGCAGTCGGGTGGGAGAGCCCCATCCCACCGCGAGAGGACAGCAGGCACCTCTCTCCCCCAGTCCACACGCTCTTGGCAAGCTGAGCAGGGCGGGTGGGGCAGGGTCACCCAGGAATCCAAGGCCAACAGGCTCTGTCATCAGGGCCAGTGGAGCCTGCCCCTCGTTGACCGGCCACCAGGACCTGAGTAAATGGAACAGCCTTACTCAGAATTTCCCTGTGCAGCATAACCTCCTCCCGGCCACCCTCCACGTCAGCCTCGATTCAGGTGCTCAGAGTGCCCCCTGCAGGCTCCAGAGAAGGCAGGAGGCGAGGCTGGTCGGTCCACCTGACTGCCCCCTCTCAGACATCGGCGGGAAAAGGTAGGTAGGCTGAGGTCTCTCGTCTAACCTGTCACTGCCCACCAGAAGCCAGCTGGCTTAGCTCACAGCACGAACTCTGCTCTCGGACACAGTGCGATGAGTCGGAATTCTCCCCTCATCTGCCATATTATTTTAATGTGCTTATCGATTAGGTAAATACGCTGAATAGTTATATTACAAAGCAGCTAGCACAACCTTGGATTCTGAACTGTGGGCCCGGATCCTCGTGTGTTCAGTGGCAAGGCGAGGGCCTTCCCCATGTGCACAGCCGAGGGGCCTTTCCTCCAGGCTGCCCGCAGGGTGGGTCCGGGCCACCACAGTCCCTGCACCCCTTCACAGCAGGGACAGCTGGCTTCCAGAGGTCCTGGGCCCCGGGCCCCGCACAGCCAGCTCCACGGTGAGCACAGAGGTCTGTGCAGCTGAGCCTGGAAGGGAGGCGGGCCTCTGGCACAGCCTGAACAGTTTCACACAAGAGTCGCTGGCCTGGGCCATGGACCTTCCCAAGAAGCTCCACTTGCCACTCAGCCGCCAAGGAGGCACACCCTTTCCCTCTTAGCAGAAACTGCAGCCGGAGCAGCAGGAGCCGTAACAGCAGGAACAGTGGTCTCACATCTAACGTGCCACTGTGCACCAGCAACCAGGCTCTGGCTCGGCTCATTGGTCCTCATGACAGACAGCAAGGAGGGCATCCTTATCATCCCATTTCACAGAGGGGGACGCCGAGGCTGATGCAGCAGCAAGCAGCAGCGGGGGCTGGAACCCAGCTGTGAACCCTGACCCCACACCTACTTGGGACGTGGAATGCCTCATCACAGAAGTGGAGGAAGAACCCCTGTGAAAGAGGGCTTCTCTGGACAGCACCTCCTCGCCCACAATGCTCTCTCCGAGTCGCAAGTGGCTGCAGAGCTCAGCCAGACTGCCCGCCCCTAAGCACATTTAAGATGACTGGCACAGTCTCCAAATAGGGGAGTGAGCGGGGCTTTCTCCAGCGACAAAGACCCTGTTTACCCCTCACTGCCTACCAGCCAGAGAAGGCACTGACAACCCACAATCAAAGGGTAAGGCCTGATCTGGGGTCACCCAGCTAACCTAGATGCAAGCCCAGGTACCCTGACTCTAGGCTGTGCCGCTCTGGAAGGACAGAGACGTAAGAAGCTGTATTGGATGGCCACTGGCTACGGCGACAGAGACGAGACAGTGGATGCAGGGTGCCCCTGATATTCCGGGGACGGGGGAGGGGTAGATGGCTGGCACACTCCCTGCACCTCCCAGGCCAGTTTCCCGGCAGCTCCGATGCCAGCAGAGGACAAAGCTCTCGCACTTGGCTGTATCCTCTGGGGAGAGATACACTGATGTGCCTTTAAAAATAAAACTGGCTGCTTCCGGCCCCATCTGGAAGACTTTTGATCTGATCACATGATTTAGGATATCTCTTAACCAAGCAACTTCCCAAGCCGGCAGCACAGGCTCGACCTGCACTTTGGAAGCTGAGGACGGGTACGTGTACGGTTGGGTTAAGCAGTCAGCCCTCCAATGGTCCCTCCATATCCGTCCTGAAGAGGGTGAGACCTGCAAGCACATAAAGCCGCCCCTCCTGCACCCAGCCCACACCCTCCCCTCATCTTGCCCTTTCTGGGTTCCTAAGGACCCAACATTGCTTTGTTTCTCAAAACCACAAGCTTCCCTTTTTGTCTTGGTTTTGGGTTTTAAAAAAAACATCATCATGAGCCTAAGCATAAAATGTAAACTACAGACTTTCAAAAAAAACGAAGGAGAAACTTAGGGGATTCTAAAGCGAGGCCCATGCCCCAGACTTGACAGACTTCACAAATTCGAAATACCTCCTCTGGGGGAGGTGCTGGTAAGATAAAAGCAGCTGCCGACAGGGAGACAGCACTTTCAAATGGCATGCCCCACACAGAACCGCCTCGAGAATACACAAAGGAAGAACTCTCAAGACTTACAAAATGAACAATCCAATTAGAAAATGGGCAAAAGACATACACAGGCATTTCATCAAAAAGAATATGCAGATGGCAAGAAAGGGCTCGTGGGAAGGCTCTGCAGCAGAGGCTATCTCCTCCCAGTGGGCCGTGCCAGTGCCCAAAGCAGGTCAGCAGCAGAACATGACGAGGACTCAATTATGATGCCGTTCCTCCTGCTCGACGACTCATGTGACCACAGGGCCCCCTTTTCTTGAAGTAACTGTTAATATTCTCTGCATTATTTTTTATAATTGCATGTGAATCTACGATTATCTCAAAACAACAAAGAAATCACAGTGGACTCAAATAAAGGACCTGGTGGAATTCACGTGGACTCGGACAGCCAACCTGCTGCCTCATTTGGTTTCCAGCTTTTTCTTCAAACACGCAGACCCTCCCTCACCCCCTGCCGCCACAGTGTGACTCAGTGTAGGGGCCAAGCACAGAACACTGCTGAGCTCTGTGAGGGTTCTAGGGGTGTGCATTTACTTTAATTACTTCCCATCTTTAGGAAGTGAGAAAGGTGCCGCAGATAAAGCTTATTAGAAGGGTGTGGCCCCACCTGGTGGGTCGGCAGTTACTGTGCAGTTCTGTGCCGGCACCTGAGCCGAGCCTAGCAGCACCTGGCCAAGCAGGCGGGCTCGCGGGGCATCAAGCCTAGATGGTGCAGACACGGTCAGCTTGCACTGCCGGGCGAGAGGTTTCCGAAGCGCCATCCCTGGAACACCAGCCATGAGCAGAGCTCGTGGGAAGGCTCTGCAGCAGAGGTTATATCCTCCCTGTGGGCCGTACGGTGCCCAAAGCAGGTCAGCGGGAGAACGTGATGAGGACTTAATCACGATGCCGTTCCTCCTGCTCGGCTCAGCACTTGCTACGCTCACGTGACCACAGGGCCCCTTTGCTTGAAGTAACTGTTATCACACAGAACCAGAGCTCCAGGAGGCTCAGTTATGTGGGGCCATCAAGCTTCACCCTGATTACTAAAGGCTCTGACACGTCCTAGCGAAGAAGGCTGCTCATCTTGAACTCCGGGCTTTCTCAACTGCATTTGAGAAGGCACAGTGAGGGAGCTGCAATGAGGACTCATCTTCACTTCCAAGAAAACCCTCTGCAAACCACCCGCTGGCCCCTCACAGCCGAGCAGAGGACCCCCTCCCCGCCCTTTCCACCAGAGGAAGGGCTGAGGAAGCAGCAGGATAGGATTCAGACATGGATAATGGGGCCCCAGGGCCCACACTCCTCCTCCAGCCACATGGGCAGTTCCTACTGCTCTCCCTCCTAGAAACACCGGCCCAGCTTTTCAACAAATCAAGAGAAGCAAGTCCCGTCTCTTGTCTGAAGAGCCATGCCCTCTAGGAGCCCCCAGCAGACGACTTCTGCTGTTACTTGTCCCAAGTCTGTCCACTCACCTTTACAATTAAGGTCTAAAACTACCCAATACCTGCCCTTACTTCACCATCACGTGTTCTTGGGCTGACCCATTCCTTTAGTGAGTTTATTCATTCATTCAAACATGTATGGGATGCCTGTCATGTGCAGCTGCTGTAGGAAAAGTAAACTTGCCTGCAGTGCACTCGTTCCCCTCACCTCATCCCCAATGCCCCAAAAGCACGCTCGAGTCAAGGAGACAGGAAGCTATAATAGATGTGGTGGGCACATGGACAGATGGAGACAATGCTGTGGGGGAAGCAGTTAGGACAGCCACACCGCACCAAGGGGATGGAGAGACAAGTAGGCATGGGCCTTCATTCTGGGTGTTTGATGTAAAGTTCAAGCAGGAGGTGAGAGAGGCCAAGAGGAAATGGAACAGCCAGCTCTGAAAGGGCAGAGACTTCCTCTCTCAGGTGTGGGAAGCCACCGAGGAGTCCTCCCCTCCCCTCCTCACCGCGCACTGGCAGGACTTCCGGGGCTGGAGGTGGAGGGATGAAGTCAATGTTCTCCGGGGGACACAGGGGAGGAAGAGCAGGGCCAAGCCGGGGCGTCTTCGGAGCGGAGGCCCTGCGGACCCGTTAGCAAGGGCGTGCATGCCCCAGGCTGCCATGAACCAGAGAGCGGCCAGGATGCTGACTCCTAGGTCGTGTACGCCAACTTCTCACCTGTGCACACAGGGCAGCGGGCCCACGAGACAGAACTCACAAGCATCTGAGCCTCTGCCAGGACCCCACACCAGCATTCTCAGCTGGAGATGGACCATTTGTTACCAGGAGCACCCGGCCCTGCAGGTGCACAGGAGAGCAGGGCCCAGGGTATTCTCAACCCTGATTGTGTGGCTGAAGGGCACCAGCCCTGTCCTTCCCACTGAGACAGAAGCGACAGGAGAGGTAATGGGGAAAGTCCTGTGCTGGGTGTGTGTCAGGGGGAAGCTGAGATGCGGATCGGGCTCCGCTCTGGACACTGCTGTACTGAGAGGAGAGGCCCAGCGCCCTGGGGAGCAGGGGTGCCTCCCACTCCCAGCATCACCTCCTCCCTGCAGAGCCACCACATCCTGGGACCAATAAGTAGATGCCCTTGTGGGGCGATGTCTTGAGAGAACAGTGAGTCACCCCTACACACACCGACAGCCAGCCTGACATGGGTGAAGGATGGAGCACGATTCTCTGCTAAAACCCCACAAGGGAGCGGCTTTGTGCGAGGCAGGCAGGCTCCCGCCTTCTCAGTGGGGACCCATGAGGCCACGCAGCAGGAGAGCAGGAGCCCTGACCTCATCTGGGAAATGGACCTGATGTCCAGTGTTCAGCAGCCCTGTTTCCTGGATCTGTTCCCCTGGACAACAGACCGGACCTCTCGGGAGCCTGAGCTTTATTTCAGGAGCCAGGGGAAGGGAGGACAGACATTAGACTCTTCCTCGGAACCTCGTAATTGCCGGAGCATCACCAAGTCAGGGCTCTTGTTAACACAGCCTAGAGGATGAAGGGGGGACGGCCAGCCTGACCCACAAGGAGCCCCATGTGGTGAGAGGTTTATCACCTCTGTGGCAAGGGCGGCCTCGCCGATGCCCAGAACCAAGCAACAGTTTCCAGGCAGAAGAACGTCAGCATGGATGCTGATAAGCACTGTTCTTCCACTTACAAAGGAACACACTTAATATCGAGTAAATGTCACGTCACATTCTAAAACATTCAAAGGCATTTTTTCCCCATTTTTATTACTCATTTCCAAAATGCTAGTTACTCTTTGTGACTCATTTAAGGTCCAATTCCAAACATAAACCTCACAATGTTACCTAAACCGATGTTAGCACTAGACTTTTACTGTATCACAACACAACTTCTGGGTGGGATTAGAGGGGGCTTTCACTCTCCACAGCATATATTTACACATACTCTCTTTTTTTCAAAGAGCTAACCCTCACGTTTGGAATTGTTTTTTGAAAGAGCCTGAAGATAGTTTTGCCTGTCATTTCACTGGGTCTTTTCACTGTGGTGTGAGTTCTCTGGTTCCCAGGAGACTGTGCATGGGGAAGCTGGGCCTGACTTTCAGGGAGGGAAAAGACCTGGATGGGATGGCAAACCCACAGTCACATCTATGATCGCCCAATGAGATGGTTGTGTCCTATCAGACCAAACACCATGAAGGCAAAAGCAGTTTCCTTGTATTTTTTTAACAGTACTTGGGATTTAAGAAATAAAAAATTTAATACATATATATATTATTGCTGGTAGCATTACAGATGTCCTAGCATTTTAAGTGGCTAACTTTACGGGGTCTTCCAATTAAATCAGTGGTGAAAGAGGCAACTACACCTCCACAGCGACCCTCAGACCCATGAGGGCTGAGAAGACAGCTTCGGTGTTTACTTCCTCCAGTGGAGAGAAGAGGGGGTGAGTCAGGTCGCTGAGTGGCAGGTATGAAAGGGAAGAACTGGACAACAATCACCCAACTATGGCTCATTACAACTGCTGGCTGCACAGTGAAATGACTGCTGCCTAGTGCCCCTCCTGCAAAAGTCCCCTTGCCCCCTGATTTGATGTAATTGGCATGGGATTTGCCTGGGCATCTAGTTTTTTTAAACCCAGGTCACTCTACGATGCAGCCAAGGATGAGAGCCACTTGCTTAGTGTTTTGCTGCTGCTGCACACCCCCCCCCCCCCCCCCCCGGGTAGAGGTGATGAGAAGAGGGGAGAAATGAACCCCACTGCTCTGGGCAAAGCTCCCACAACATGAGTTGTGCACCACTCCCAGGATCACCTAGACCTTCCCCTGGCTCAGGACACAGCAGCCACCCCAGAAGGTGCTGGGACAAGAGTCGTCAGTGATAAAAAAAAAAAAAAAAAAAAAAAAGTGTCTAGCACTTGGAGCACATTCATTAGACACCAACACAGTAGTGAGGGTGCAGAGTAGTAAAGCCTCAGTCTGCTGTCGGCTGCAAATAAGAGCATCCAGCAAGGGCGATGAAGGCAGAGCCCAACCCCAGATCTGTCTGATCCAGAACCTTCTCTTAGCCACTCTGCAGAACAGCCCCTCCCCATACAACCAATGACGCAGAAATGAGTAAGGTAAAGAGGCTCCTTTGTACTTGTTCCTACAGCTACTAGTTCTCCACAAACTAGTTCACAGCAGCCTGCCAATCACAGGACATTCCTTAGCCCCAGACTCTCCGAGGAGCCAGGTGAGCGGAGACAGTGGGAGCAGAGTGTCCCACACCCCTGCCACCCTGCTGGTTGAAAAATGTTGGGAAGAGAAAAGACCCCACAAATTGGCACCTTTACCCAGCTCTTTGGGTGACATCAGGAAGTGAGGAAACGTGGAGGAATTCCCCTTGAGGCGGGGTCTCCAGGGCATGCAGCCACTATGTGAAAGCGGAGGGCAGCATCAAACCGTCGGGGCTCTGCAGAGACAATCTTCCTCTCTGTGCCCGGAGGGACGGACAGTCACAACCAGCTCAGAATAACTTAATAGGTGAGATTCAGAGTGAGGGGAGCAGCCGGCCAACCCTCAGCTCAGGGCTCAGGGGCTCCAGCACCTCCTGCCACTCTGCATCACTTCATGGAAACCCTACGGAGGCGCCCACAGCGGGTTTACGTGAGGCCACCCTACAGAGCCGCCCACAGCTTTAAGACACATGTGCTTCTACCTCTCAGCCCTGCCCAGGGCAACCTGCAGCCTTTTGGCCACAATCCTGAGGCTCCCGCCCCACCACACAATTTTGATATTCATCACTTGAAATGACAAGACCCTCTTAGGCTCCCAAACCATATGCTTCCAAGTATTCAGAGAAATGAGATCAAGACTCAACTCTGCCACTTCTGTGTTTCCTCCGGCAAGTTTCTTGCCTTCTCTGTGCCTCAGGTGCCTCATGTGTAAAAGCTGTTCAACGACAAACCTGTGTCTCCTGGGATTGCAGAGGTGATACAGTGAGGCCCGGGGAGGCACGTGGACCAATGCCTGTCACGTCAGTGTACCTATCACACAAGCTGACAACCACAATTTTTCAGAGCCAAAGACCGAACCATATGAGACTACCAATGTTTTGACCCTTTTTGAACTACAAAAAGGGGCAATTTTCTATGACTGACTTAGTACACAGAGCAGACTATTCTATCTTTGAAAACCCTTGCCTTTGAACAAGCAGGGTGAATCTAATACTCCCTCCGATGGCCAACAATGACAGGAGGAAGGCCCAGCATAAGCGCAAACACATTTCTTCCACTTGGGCTATAAAAGCGGAAAATGGCTCCCAGGTGTGAGCAGACTTAACAGGCCCTGCCTTCTTGCAAGGTCACCCTTCGGGTCAAAGTCAAGCCAGCCATTTTCGGATTAGACACACACGTTCAGGAGGCTTCCCCAGAGGTAAAGGGATTAGAGAAGCCACCTGCAGGAAGTAGGCGGGGAGGGAGGAAGTGTCCCAGTGGGAAGGAGACTGCAGATGGGAGGGCCAGCTCCTTTCACAGGGACTGTGCATGCAGCTCTGCCTGCCCCCATCCAGCTGCACGGAGGCACCGCCCCCCCAGACCAGACCACGCGGGGTTCGCCAGCGTCCTGTTCCCACTGGATCTGGATTCTATTTAAAGTTTACACGGTCCCCACAAAAATTAGGTGGGGGAACCAAACACAAGATAAAAAACAACTCTCAGCAACAGAACCTAAACTACAAGTTCCCAAAAGAGGCTGTGACCTCCACGCCAACCTCTTCTCCCCCGCCCTCCCCCTGGACTCCCTGGCCCTCAGTTGGAGTGCGCCTCGCTTTCTTTTGCAGCAATGACTTGCAGATGTGCCTCTCCTCGCTCCTAGGCCGGCTCACCACCCCCACTCTCCAAGAGGGAGCTGGGAGAGAAAGGGGAGGAAATGACAAGTCAGGCGAGCACCTCACCACACTACGCAGAGGCAGGCTGCACCCTGCACCCTGCGGAGGACCTGAGAGAGATGCTCACTTTGCAAACTGCGTGTCCCGTGGTCTACTCCCGGTGGTGCCCAGCATTTGGTGGGGCTGCAGTGCGAGGAGCCAGGGGTGCTGCTCCCTGACGAGGGAGAGACTGGGTGGAGGGTGCAAGGCTGCAGGTGAAGCACCCGCAAAGGAGCCCTCCAGCACCCAGCCTGCGGCCACGCGGGTCAGAGCAAGGAGGTCTGGGAAGGAGTCGCCGCTGAAAGGCACTGCAGCTGAGAACCTCCCACCTCACTCCCCAGGGCAGTGGTGAGGCGCCCCTCGGACACCCCTCCCCACCCATGCCAAGGCCGCCTGCTCCTTTCTCTAGTCCCAGGCATGTCTGTTCAGGTGGCTTCCCAGGACGAGCTGGAAAGCCTCCCACAGCCTCAGTGCTGCCAAGGAGCCCGGTCCCCACCATGAAGCACCTGGGCTTCAGCCACTTTCCTTCACCCTTCACCCTCTGAAGAGCAGGATGTCAGCATCCCAGGAGCAGAAGGCCGGGGGGGGGGGGGGGGGGGGGGGGGGGGGTGCGCAGAGGTGTACAGGGGTTCGAGTTGGGGGGAAGGGTTGTAAATAGTGAGGGTTGGGGCAGGTGTGGCCCCCAGTTTTAACTCCAGCACAGGATGTGAGAGCTGCACACCTTTCGGCCACTCCTTTGAACTCCCTGAACAGAGTGGGACCATTCAAGCCTTAGGCGAGACAAAGCTGTATCTGATAAAGGGACTGATCTGCAGGAGGAAGGTAAGGGAGAACCACTAACACCCCCAGGTCACAGCAGGCCTCCTGACAGGAGGTGCTCCCTCCTCCATAAGAATTGGTAAAGGACTGGGGAGGGAGATTTCATGATCACCAATAAAGAGCAAGTTAAGCAGAGACAGATTGCTAATAACCCTGGGCCTCACAGCCACAGCCACACTGTGTCCCTCACACACACACACTGCCCACCACCCACCCTGTGAGACCCACCGGCCCAAACAAATGCCTGTTGCCACACCAGTGACACTGCAAACTTGGCTACATAATTTACTGTCCCCCCCCACCCTCACCGGCTTGGTGAGAACTTGACACAAGAGCCTTGGCCCCAGCCCTGCATGAGCCCAGACACGGGAGGGGGGGGGGGGTGCCCCCATCAGCAGCAGCAGCATCGCCTGGGAACTTGTGGGCAAAGGAAATTCTCCAGTTTTGAAACTGGGGCTGGGCCCAGCCATCTGTGTCCCAGCAAGCCTTCCAGTGGCTTTTGACGGGTGGCCCAGTGTGAGAACCACAAAGGTGACGGCTTGAATCTGTTCAAACCAACAAAAATCTGGGCGAACGAGGCCAAAGCCAGCACAGCAGTGCAGACCAGAGAGCAGCCGCACCCGTTCATATCTGCCGGCTGACGTGCTGCCGGCTCGCAGGGCCACGCCGCCCTCAGCATCCGGGGGCCGGACAGGAACAAAGGCGTTCACGTGGACGTGGCTTGGGCTTCTGAAACACAACTCTGTTCACTGTCTTCCTGAATGTACCAGTCCCTGATGAGCGTGCGCTAAATATCCCAGAGACGGTAAGGCACGAAGGGCCCAGCGAGCAGGCTCCCTTCACTCCCTGGCTCACCGGGGTCCTGAGCTGAAGGTGCCTCTAAAGCTGAATGGGGTAAGGGCTGCCCACTTCCACATTGTCTACCACCCACACGACTCTGTCCACAAGTGCACTGATGACTAGTGGCCGGTCCAGCAGACTGCCTCCTGTCCCCTGGGGGAGGGCGGCTCTGTCCAGCTCACCATGTACACACACCTGCAGGCCCTATGGGTGCAGCTATGCTTCCATTTGCAAAGAGCTTCACCATCCAAGATCACACTCACCGATTTTAGACACATTATTTCATACCTCTGGGAATAAACGTTTCAATTCTCTATTTTGTCTGCAAATGATGACCTTCTTCCAGGAGAGGTAGCACAGAGCTTAGTGAAGAGAGAGACAAGAGGCCTCACCCCAGCTCCTCGAGGAGACTGCATCTGCCCCCCCACCCCCGCCCTCCGCCAACACACACGCGCGCGCAGTTTCAGGGATGCCCAGCAACTCTTTATTGCTCCGTGTAATCCCACCTGTGCTCACTCCTGATTACCAAAGGCCTCAGCTGGGTCCTGAGCCAACCCTAGTTTTTGGCATTTGATTCTGGGTCCCCCCTCGCACTCTGGCTCAGGGGGGGGGGGGCGGCGAAGGCAACAGGTCCTCAGTGCTCGCTCTTTAATTACGCTTTGATGTGAATTGATCTTCGTATTAATGAGCTGTAAAGAAGACTGATCTGGCTGCACTTTCTCAGAGCCCTGCGAGGACCGCAGGGAGTTAGGGTTGTTATTGATTTTACTTCCCAGCAGAGCCAGCCAGGAAGAGCCTCCATCCTTCACGGCCTCCCACCCATCAACTCCACCCGCAGCTCCGAGTGGGGTCACAGACAGGACACCAGGTTCCATTCCTTTCCATTCCTTCTAGGCGCTGCTCTCCAGAAGTTACAATAACGAGATGTTAGATATTCCATCGCTTTTATTTAATCAGTTTTTCTTCAGCTAAGAGGTCACAAGAAAACATATAACTGTGTGGTCAAATCTACCACTGATACTTTTATTTAAATTCTGCATATTCTAAGTCTTCCAGGTCTACTTACTAACACAAAAGAAAAATACTTCCTTTAAAAAAAAAAAAATAGATTCCTGTTAGTGGTTTCCAAGGGATGGGGGGTGGGGGGAGTGATTACTCACAGAGCATGGGCTTGGTTTTGGGGCGGTGACAACTTTCTGGAATTAGATAGCAGCGACGGTTGCACAACCTGGAGAATTACTAAAAGTCATTGAACTATGCACTTTAAAATGTTTAAAATGGTGTTTTATGTTATGTTTTATCTCAATAAAAAAATAGTTTCCAATTTCGCCCCCAAGATTAGACGAGGTATTCTGATGTGCTTTCATATACAATATCTATAAACCTGCAGAATTTTTATAGTACTATTGCAAAGTTACAAGTATTTGTGTGCAAAGAGCCTCTGGCTAGATCCCTAGTTGGTCTGAGACAGTGAACAGGCCCCGGTGAAGACAGGCCTGAAACACACCAGCACCTGGCAGTTCATGGGCGCGGCCAAGTGCCACCCGGAAAACACTCAGCGCCATGTGGGGAGCAAGAGCTGCGGCGTGCAGGCTGAAGCCCCGTCTCAGCAGCTTCTGACTCCCAGGACCAAAAACCAACCATCTCCACTGTGACCCATCTTCTAACGATGCAAGCGCAGAACGCCACAGGAAAAGCGGGCGTTCTCCTTCCCCGGCAATGTCAGTCATGCATCACACAATGTCTGTTGCCTTGGGAATCGTACTTGAGTTTCCTGGACTTCAAATTAAAAAACAACTCTCAAATGTGAAAATCTAATGCAGATTCTGCCCCCCTTTAACAAAAGCCTGTTGCTTTTTCTGAGAACTATCTCCCTACTCCAAGCCAATCCTATGAAAAGCTGTCCTTGAGTTCAGTGCTTTTCTGTCCTTCAGGACAAATAGCTTCAGGTTGTCCTAGAACACAGGAAATAAATCTGCTCTGGGACAAGCACTTTAACTGCATTAGGTTCCTTTAATCAGAACGTAGTAACCCCCTGAAGTTTTACTGAACACTCCAGTTCCCCCAGGGAGTGAAAAACTGACTTGAAGCCCTGAGAGTAAAGCCAGAGGCAAAACACACCCTATTCCCACAAGGCCCTCCCAACTCTGACCCAGTGAAGAGCACCCTGGTGCCAGGAGCGGAGAGGAGCAGGGAGCAGAGCACTCGGCCTTGGGGACAGGAAACTGAGCACAGAGTGAAGAGCAGACTCCCGCAGGCCAAGGTGTCAGAGCCAAAGGCCAGGAAGCAGGGAAGGCGGCTACAAGTCGGCAGCTCCAGTTTTCTTTTGTGACATTACTCCTGATTCTTTCCAAGTCACAGAAGAAATTTGAAAATTGTGTTTCATCCTTCATTCAGCAAACGAGACGAAATTTGTTTGTGTCAGGTCACATCACCGGAAGCAGAGCTGGATATGTGCCCAGTCCACCTTTTCCCTTATGCCCCTTGAACAGCGCAGGGGTTAGGGAGCGCCAAACCCCGTCACTGTGCAGCTGAAAATCCACGTAGAGCTACAGTCCGCTAGGGTGTCCATGAGAACTGGTTCTGGGACTCTCCGCAGACACCAAAACCCAAAGATGCTCAAGTCCCTGATATAAAACTCAGAGATCAATGCTGAGTCAGCCCTCCCCATCCTTCCCAACAGCAGATCGGAAACACTGTCTTTGACCTGCAGTTGGTTGTACCCATAGATGGGAACCCCGCAGATATGGAGGGCTGACTGCTCACTGAGAAGAATGTACAGATGAGTGGGCCTGCATCTTACGGGTCAGCTGTACACCTGTCCTAATACGTTGTCCCGGTCCCTCTGACTGCGATGGCCTCGACCATCTAGTCTAGGGGTGTCGAACTCAATCAGAGAAGGGGCCAAAATCTAAAATCCAGCCTAAATCGCGGGCCGAATGGTTTACTGAACAGTCATAAACTGTCATTGTGATGGAAACGCAGCGGAGTGCAGTGATGACAGCGCGGTGCGGGCCACATTGCAAGGCCTGGCGGGACGGATTTGGCCCGCGGGCCTTGTGTTTGACACATGTGCTCTAGTCCCTTTGTATAAGGTTATTGCTATTCTCACCTTCTGCTGCCCACCACAGGGAGAGGAGACAGGAATAAGAATCTGGAGATGAAGGATGTCAGTGCGAACACTGAGCTCCCTGACCCACACATTTTCAGACGTACCAGGGGCTGTCCCAATGGGATGGCACTGAATCCCCTCCAAGTTACCCTCTGATGGCCCCAGCCCCATGCAGAGGCACAGACGTGCAGACTATATGACTGTTTAACACGTAATACTTTTTGCTTCTACAGTTCTGAAACACCAGACAGGTCTTGGAAGCCTACAGCTGGAGTCACCATGTGGCCGGAGATGCCCAGCGTTTTGCGTTCCCGCGTCAGGGGGGACAGGAACGCCAACCAAGGGCTGTCTTCTGCCCGGCGCACTTGGGCAATACAGGATGACAGCAAAACTATCGGTGATCCTGCTCCCAGGCACCATGCGGCTAACCTAACAACATCCAGGCATTCGGTCCAAGAGCAGGGGGCACAGGACCTTCAGAGAAAAGCAGGTAGAGACCCTCCAATTCTGCAGTTTCAGAGAAATCACTGGCCCAGTCCGATGGACACCAGCTTTGGGCCAGGGAGGTGGCTGCCAGCGCTAACCTGCATTTTCCAAACTCAATCAAAACCAGAGACACCTCCCTCCCCCCGCCCTTTACATATTTTAACGCCATCTAATGGAATAGCAGGAACAAGGCCAACCAGCCCCACTGCTCCGGGCACTTGGGCCAAGAAACAGAAATGTATTTTTAGTCAGCCCAGCAAGGCGTGATGCACAAGCCCGGGAGGGAAAGGGAGGGTCCTGCTAGTCTCTGGCCTGAGGCGGTTCAGTCACCTGCCACCACACTCCTGCGCCCAGTGCATGGGGGCACAATAGGCATTTGAGGGCACTCAGTTCCACCACTCAGTTGTGCAACTTTCAGGAACTCAGGGAGCCTCAGTTTCTTGTTAGTAACACAAAGGTGTTCCCTGTGGCCCTGATTTCCCACCAAGTCAGAAGCAAGGGGAGTGGAGGCAGTGCTTCTGACCTTGAATGAGTGGGCAAATGACCAGGGGACTTTGTCAAAGTGGCTTCTGACCTTGTAGGGCTGGGATGAGCCTGAGGCTCTGGGTTTCTAAGGAGCTTGGCCCTGATGACACTGTTGGTCCAGAAACCATACTTTTTTTTTTTTTTTTTTTTTTTTATAAGAGAGAAGCACAGGGAGAGAGAAACACTGATGTGAGAAACATTAATCAGCTGCCTCCTGCATACCCACTACTGGGGATCAAGCCCATAAGCCCGGCATGTGCCCTAACCGAAATCAAACCAGTGACCTTTCAGTACATGGAATGATGCTCAACCATCAGATCCCTTTGTACCGGTTCATTCCTAGTGTGCCGGCTACAGTCATCAGCAGGCTGCCTGCTGTCCCCCACTTGACAACAGCTCATTCCTTACTTTTCTGTTGGTTTCAGGGTCTGGGTGCTTTCTTTTCTTAAGCCAGAAAGGGGAGCTGAACCACGTTCCCAGTGCACTGCACCAACATGAGCTGTGGTGTGATTTACAGAGCTTCCTCCAAACAGCACTCACCCAACTGTGGCTTCACCTCGAGGACCAAAAAGTTTCATTGCATGTACCTCTGGGCATTAAAGAGACTAATTTCTCCCCAAATTAGAGATGAGGTAAAACTTGGGTTTTAATTCTTATAAATTCCCAAATAGCAAGCAGGGCATTTGTCATGATCATTAGGGCTCCAAGGAGAAAAGCTGTTCTTTGCCGGAAAGTACAGTTTCCCACCACTAAGTGTCAGCTAGCTAACACCACAGCCTTACCACCCAGCCAGCCCCCAATGCACCACTTACAGGAAGAGAGACACGACGTGCGGTGAAGCAGCACCTAGAGACGGTATGGCTGTCAGCTCGTTGTTATTGAGATACCTGTAACAACACACACAAAAACAATCACTTATATTGTTCAAATTAGTAGTTTCAAATCATACACTAACAAGGGAAATCAGAAAACAGTGCTCAGTTAGCCATGGAAATTCTTAATATTAGATTAAAAATTTTAAAGTGAGTTCTTAAGAGGGAGAGAAGTCACAAATACTACCTATCACATCCATGGTTTAGAAGCAACACTCAGGGGGTGTCTCTTGTGTTCTAGGAGCTGCCAATCTAACTCAGAAATCAAGACCAGCAGAAAGGAATAGTGACTCGGGCCAGGTGCACGGTACAGACAAGGTGCCCACGACCACCAGGGACCGTGTTCCTTGCTGACTGGGACAGTCAGAGAGGATCTAAGGAGGAAAGAGCACCCCATCTTGGATGTTTTCACAGATCTGTGACACGGTTGTCTGTGAACTGCTGCTTTGCCCTCACCAGAGGGCAACACGGTGAAAGCCAGAGCCAGAGAAACACACATGTGAAATTGGCAGCGGCTTGGATATGGGCACGATTCTGATGCCTCGTCTGTGCAATAATGAGGGGGTTGGGCTTGAAGACTCTCATCTAATTACGATCCCAGCTTCTCAGAACTCTGATGAAGCCTCCAAGTACATTCCCAGGAGTACTTACACATAGACACATTTCCCAGGAGTATGTACACATTGACACATCTGTGCATGCGGACATTTCCCAGGAGTACTTACACACAGACACATTTCCCAGGAGTATGTACACACTGACACATCTGTGCATGTGGACATTTCCCAGGAGTACTTACACACAGACACATTTCCCAGGAGTATGTACACACAGACACATCCCAGGAGTAATTACACATAGACACATCTCCCAGAAGTGAGTACTTACACATAGACACATTTCCCAGGAGTATGTACACACAGACACATTTGTGTGCACAGACATTTCCCAGAAGTACATTCATAAAGACACATTTCCCAGGAGTACATACACAAATGCACAACTGTGCACATGGACATTTCCCAGGAGTACATACATAGACACATGTGTGCATGCAGACGTTTTGAAAATTCTCCACAGACCAGAGCTGCTCTCTTCCCAGCCTCTCTTTTCTGCTAGAACATCTAAATATGTATTTCCAGAGTTCACATCTTTCAATGGAAGGGGAAGTCTGCAAACCAAAACACAGCTCACCCAGCCTGCCCCCAGAGGCTGCAATCTGGCCTCCTTACATGGACATGTATTTCCAAATCTGGGAAGAGAATCCAAAATCACACTTGTGAAGTGAGCCCAAAATCCTTGAGAAAGCCAAAGCCCAGTGGTCAGGCTTTCTGCCAGTGACAGGCTGAAAAGAAATTGTATCTGAGATGCAGAATCAAGGGTGGGTAAAGTTGGGTTATCTTAGTCTCATTTTTTTAAGGGAGTTTGTCCTATATTATAGTCCATCTTGTCACTGTTTGAAGACAAGGCCACTAAAAGCCAGCTGTAGTTAGACAAGTATACAACTAGCATTTGCTTGAATGGAATAATCTGACTGTGTGCCATCTTGTATAGAAATGAATAGAAAAAGAAAAAAGGAAGAAAAAGGCCTTGAACTGTCCTATTAGCTTTCTTCAGTGCCAAAGCCAGTTAAGAGAGGAAGCCTGGCAATTACTGGGCCATGGGACACAGCATGTCTGTTTTAATAGCTTCACGATTGAAGCATCTGGGTGGGGGAGAGAAAGCAGATCCGTATCGTGTGGCAAATCCTTTCTCCAGTTAAAGGGCCCTTGTCTGTGTGCTGAAGTGGACAATCCATCACTTTAACAGTTTCTTATCTGACTCGCCTAAATCAGATGGTTTCTGCTTCACCTTTCTCTCCTCCAGCCCTGCAGTAGTCCATTTCACATCTTGGTATAGGGATACTGAATAGTCTCCATCTTCTGAATCTACTAATAAATGTTATAGTACCATCAATGCACTTATTACTAAAGGAGACCCTCAGATCTTGTCAGAGCAACCCTGCTTAAGAACTCTTCACTTCTTAGAGATTTATTCTAAGACACAGATGATAATAGCAATTTAATAGCAGCAGCCAACTTATTGAGGGCTTACCATGTGCCAGACATAGCTCTGAGAGCTCACCAATGTATTAACTCCCCTTTCGACCCCTAACAGGTAGTTCCCAGGGACTTTTTTATTGTTCCAATGAGGACACTGAAACACTGATACATTAAATAATTTGAGGATGGGCATGAGCAGTAAGTGTCAGTGGCCCTGAGAATCTAACCCTGAACTCTACATTCCTAACCATCACCCTCTATTTCTTTGTAACTAGAGCAACCACTCAATATGCATCAGGTTAACTTCATCATCACAACCCTGAGTAAGGTACCAGGTTCTATTACTAGTCCTGCCTCATAGGTAAGTTCTCCAGCTCGGGTTTCAGTTCAAGTCACTACCCCAGGATCATAGACAGGAGCTGAACCCAAGTGCAATTTCAAATCGGAGGAGACCAGTTTGACTTCCCTGCAGGGGAACTTCTGCTGACCGAGCCTGTCTCAGGCAGCCTCCTGCACACGATCAGCTGCTCCACCCAAGTTCACAGAAGTAAGTGAACAAGGAAAAGGGACATCATGATAAAAGTTTGAGTCTTGACAAAACTGCTGGAAGCCGAGTGCACAGGTGCAGTACTAAAGATAAACAGGGCATCTGCGTGGGGGGGGGGGGGGGGTTTGAGGGGAACAGCCCAGAGCCAACAGGCTGAGCAGGACTCCCAGCTCTCATCTACAAGGCTGCCTGATTTAGAAGGACAGGTGGCGGCCAGCTTCCTTCTCGATCACGTCTCTGAAAAAGAACCTCTTGCTAAATGTACGTCTGTTAGCTCCACAGTAGGGCTTTCTTTGTCCGCCCTGTTCCCTGTTGAAACAAGAATACTATCCACAGAAGGCAGTGGAGGCCAAACTGGCTCTGTGACACGACCCGCTTGCCAGACTGAAATAGAGACTGGTCAAAAATAGCCCCGTCAGGCCCGCAGGGAGAGGGCCTTGGGGAGGCCGCACGGTCTCTTGCCAGGAAGGAGACTACAGAGACTGAAGACCGTGCTTAGCAAAATCTTCTGAACTCCAGAGCTGTGGTCTTCTGCCCTTTACCCCGCCCTCCAATCCGCTGCCACCCAAGGCCCTAACAATCCCCTACAATGTCTGACTTCTATAAGTCTTGTCCTAATGATCCCGGACCATGACTCGGCACCATGGCCCACCCTGAGTTGGGAGAGTGTGACTAGGCAAATGGGTACCAGGGGCCGCCCGGCCCCAGACAGCACCAACACATGGGCTTTTCCTAGTTCCAGCCTTCAGAGCCTCAGCTATTTTTCCAGAACTGCCCTTTGCTTGACTTGGTTAAAGGAGTTCTTACTAGTACAATGCTTGGGGAAGAGCCACTTAGGGTACCTTATTACCCCCCATCAAATTAGACTGCAACAAAAAACAAAACAAAAAAACAACCCAAGGAATAGTTTTGAGTTATAGAGCTTGGGAGTTTTTCTTATTTTTTGTTTAATTAATTAATTAATTTACTGAATAGCTGATAGAAGCACACAATAAAATTTTCAACCCCTTTCAAAAGGAATACCAGGAATATCCAGTTAAAAATAATGCTCCCTTGCACGTTGGTCCTCTGGTCTGCCTCTGGGGAGCTCCTGCTGCCCGCCACCAGGAGCACACGCTTTTCTGTGCACAGATGCTGGTGTCGTCTCACAGGTGCTGGCGTCTCACAGGTGCTGGTGTCGCACGGAGACGGTTCTGTCCCAGTTTCTCCCTTAGTCGTGTATCTATTGTAAAACCTCACTCTTTTAGCATGCTGCAGAGCACTCCTCTGCTGGCATGAGCAGCATGGATGACCCGTAATTTATTTAGCCATTCCGCTATTCAGACACTTCAGTTGTTTCCAAACACAAAGAGAGCTGCAATTAATAACAGTCAAAATTGGGCAGGGAGTTGGGACTTTGGTTAGTCTTATTTCTTAAAAGTCATAAATAATAAGTAGGAGCATAGGTTTTGGGATCAGGGTCACTTAAATCAATAGCCATCATTATTAGTGCTTTTTGGCCCTTGAGAATAAATACAGCATCCTAACTATAACTGGCAAGATTATATGGCATCAGTTTGTGCACCACAAGGCCAGAAAGATGCGGCAGCATCGTGAAACCTCACTGTGAAGCTTGTCAGCGAGGCGCTCCCTGGATGGGCTAGGGGCCGGCACGTCACCTGCAGAGCTCATGAAAAACCTGAAGCAGATGCTGCAGGATCGCCCTCCCTTCAGGCAGGAGCCCAGCCTCTGTGAGAGCAGCTGGATTATTAGGAAGGGATTTTACCAACTGCATAGGTTTTGGGCAGGATCCAGCTGAAATAATTAAACCCAACACCTTAGGACAGAGCCAGACACAGTAAATGCTTAAGAGGTGGCGGTAAATGCGGTGCCTCAAAATGACACCCTCATTATTCCAGACCTCCCTTCAGTGCCCACACACTGGGAGCAAACACCCACAGGCGGCCCCCTCGCCGCCAGGCCTGCGGGAACATTTTACTAGTAGGTCAAGGAAAAGCCGGGAAAGCCCGGGCAGCACCCGCATGCAGCCTTCTCGGGAGGTGGCAGTAATGTGATCCCAGCGCAGTTTTAGAGGGCGGTATAAATAGCCCCTTATTAACAGGAGCCCGGCCCAGGGACCCTGGCGGAGGCCCTCCTGGTGGACTTTCCTCTGAGCTGTGGGCGGGGAAGCTGTGGGGCCCGCAGCAGCTGCACAAATGTCCTCCTGGCCCCCAGGGGCCTCCAGCAGGCTGGTTTCAACCGGGCCGAGGTGTTCTGTGGTCCCGGCCTCCAAAATAAAACCGCTGCTAAGACTCCATCGCCTGCAGCGCCAGCCATGGTTCCCCTCCCCAAGGTTGTCACTCGAGGGCTCGAAGGGCTAGAGGAGCTGACAGCTCCTGGGAAACCGAGCCAGTCCACTTAGAAGCAGCTGTTTTTTTTTCTTCAGTTCCCTCCCCTACCCCTCACTCCCGACAGCATCCTTCTGCCTCCACCGGGCTTTATCCCTACGTGGGAAGTTATACTGCTCTGGGCACTGGGGAATTTGTCTCACCCACCTCAGGGTGATGCCTGGGACGGAGGTGGTACCAGTTCAACCTATGGGCCCTCAAAGGTTTGTTTGTAACAATGTGCCCAGCTCCGGTGGCTATGGGATTAGAAGGAAGCAGAAGAGAAATAACTCTCAGTGAGTCCTTTCCACGTGCAAGGCCGTGGATGTCATGTCCAATTAGCAGCTGTGTCCACACTGCGAAAGGCGAAAGGAGGCGCCGAGGCACTGGGTACCTTGTCCCGGGCACAGTCTGCTGAGGGACAGGACCAGGCCTCAACCCAGGTCTGTCTGCTCCCACGAAGGGTCTTACTGTATTGCATCCATACGATGCAGCCCTGCCTTTACAACTCCCACACGCGGGAAGGTGGTGCTGCCACAGAGGTGTCTGGAGAAAGTATGAGTGACCGTAAGGAGTGTAGTGCCCAGCACAGCGACCAGCACGGCCCACCTTCCCGAGTGTCAGCAGAGGCAGGGGAGGAGGCACAGCCTGGAGGGAGCACAGGAGGGGCGGTCTCACCCTGTCGTCTGCTTACAAATTCCTACAAATGCACTGGGACCTCAGGGTAGGGGAGAGCTACCTGCAGAGGAGGAGAGAGGCTGAACTTGGAGGCCAGCGTGGGTCTGGAGGAGGCGGAGGAAATGCTTGGGCCTAGAATGAGCAGATGGTGTAGAAAGATGCAATGATGCAAGCTGTCAAACACTGGATTTTCTGTCTGGAAAACCTTCAGCTGAATTCTGCAGGTTAGTGAGGGACATGGCAATTCACGGTAGGTGATGCCACAGTAGGGTTAACTGCATGCAGAACATTTGGAGTCAAATTGATTTGAGTTCAGCTCTCAGGTATACCAACCATGTAACACTGCACCAGTGTACTTAGCTCTTCTGTAAAGTGAGGGAAATTGTTGAAAAGAAAATGATTTGTATCATCATAGCGTCCGTGTGAGGATAGCATCACCGAAGATATAGCTGGGTGCTGCCATGACTGCTGTACCTACAGACTGGTTCCAAACGCCCATGTGCAGGGCTGTATATTTTCACCAAGTGCTCACCATGGTTATGTCTGGGTAAGAATTCTGGTGACTTTAATCAGTCTTCACATATTTCTATAGCTTCCACGTTTTCTGCAGTGGGTATGCATGATTTATGTCAAAGTGTCCTAAAGTCCCCGTGCAACTAAAATTCCTGGTAATCCTGACAGCCATTTTTAAAGCAGAATTCTTTACAGTATAAAGAAGAAAAAGACTGCGGCTTGCTTTGGAGGACACTGCAAGAGGTGGCAACCTGAGCTCCACGGGCAGCATGCCCGACTCTGTCTGGAGGAGACAGAAAAGGAAGCCTCTGCTGTCCCCTCCTCTGCACTTTGTTTCCTGGGAGCTGTGGGAAGTCCCAGCCCGGTGTGCTAACCCAGCTGGTCCGCAGGGCTTCCCACTAGGGAGGGGCCTCTCCTAGACCCACATGTTCTGGGATTTCCAGGAAACCGTACCTATGGGCCTCTGATACCATCAATGACAGCCTAGGAGGAAGAGAGGGCTGCAGCGAGGGCGCTGGCGGGGGGGCAGTACACCTGCCTCCCACAGCCTTACCACGATGCTCCTTCTCAGAAGCTCAGACCCCGACCCGGAGATGCTGCGCAGGAGGGGGTTTTCCCCGAGGAGCCCTCCATCCCTCCAGCCCCCGGGAGGTTTGGGGAAAACACTCACACTTCCTGTAGATTTGGCAAGTCCTCAAAACCTGCAGGGTCAATCTCCGAAAGTTTGTTGTAACTCAGGTTTCTGGTAAAGGGAGAGGAAAAGAAAGAAAGAAAAAAGCACACAGCTGAATCAAAATTTCAACAAACCCAAAATTCAGGAAATTTTTACTCCCCCCCCCCAAACAAAATAATGATTGCCCTTATTGCACACATTATTTTAAATAACCTTACAGACACTGATATTTATAGTTGTAAATATACATCCTGCCACTTGCATCCATAAACAAGTCCCTGTGAAAATCTCAAATCATCTAAGCTTGGCTAAACTAAAATGAATTTTAATCAATACCATTTAGTCACTTAGCAACATGAAAGATATTCTTTTAAAGTAAGCCAGCCCCCTGCCTACATTAGAGTGTGCTGGTCTACATGCTTTGTACCCTATCAAGGCCAGGGCTGTTTTAAAGCGGGGGAGATCAACCAAAGGACTTGTATGCATGCATAAGACACCAGAGGGGTGAGAGCATGAGTGGGGGATGGGGGAGCAATGGGAGGATAAGGACGCATATGTAATAGCCTTAATCAATAAAGAAAAAAATTAAAAAATACCTAAATAAATAAATAAATAAAGGGCGCATTTTAATCAATGTCTTACTAACGCATCAAACACCATCAAGCAACAGCAAAGAAAAAGATGGGGTGGAGCGCTGACCCTCTGTTGCCTAAAAGCACTGGTTCTCACTCAGGGAGGACACAGGCAATGTCTGGAGACAGTTTGAGTTCTCACAACTGCATGGAAGGGAAGGCAGCTATGGCACTGAGGGCAGAAGCCAAGGATGTACTAACATCCTACAATGAACACAACAGCCCTTAACAACAATCAATTACCCAGCCTAAGTCAACAGTTATATTCCGAGGTTGAGAAATTCTGTCTGCACAACTTAAGAGTGAAAATTGCTCACATGTCTAGTCAGAGCTGAAGGGACTAGAGAAAGTGAACACTGTAAGATGCAATCACAAAGCTATACTATCAACACAGTGCTCCTACCACCAGTGAATAAATGTGGGAGGGGCCAAATCACACAGGGGAGAGGAGCTGCGGTCACAATAAATTGTGGTTGGTGCTAACCAAAGGCATGAAAGCCACATGTGTCCGGCCGTCTCGAAATGATGGCGCTGTCACAATTATTCAGAGTCACATCGCTCCCCCCTGCACTCCCAGCTGTACCCACAGAGGCAGACACGCAACAAGCTGGTAACTGTGAGCTCCTCAGATCACACCCTCACCCCAGAGTAGGTCAATTAATTAACTCAGAGTAGGTTAATTAATCCACGGGAACAGAAGCCAGAGATGTGGTCCCACTGGGCCCTTCCTGCGCAGTGCACCTTGCCTCAGCCACAATGCATGCCGTCCTGCGGAAGCCAGCGAGGTCGACATTTTCATCTCAGCTATCAGCTCACTGGCATTACTGCCAACTAACAGTGCTACTGACCAGAGTTTAAAGTCTAGCTCGTAAGGGGCACAATGTCACAAAAGTGGCAACTACCTTTTAAATTTACACCAGCGACATTCCAATCAATACTAGCCTAAAGCTGATAGTCATTTCGCTGCCAACCCAAGACATTCATCTAAATGAAAGTCAAACCACACGTGCAATAATGGCACATCTGTGTTTGGGGCATGGTCTGAATGAAAAGCAATTTGTCTAGATATTATGTTACTATAAAAAAAAATTGAAGGTGGTAATTTTTAAAACCACATACCAAAGTCAAGTGTGAGCTTGTCTGCACTTGGTTAGACTCGGAAAAGAAAATCCACAAATGGAGACTTCGCTCACATCAGAAAAAGGACCTCAGACTGAAACTGTCTTCTGTTTTCAGCACATTGTCGGGGGGGGGTGTGTGTGTGTGTGTAAAATATCGTGTCTGTGTCTAGAGATCTGTGAGTTTACAGGGACTGAAATGAGTTGACATTAGCACAGGTGATGGAAGGTGTTGAGCTGGAGGAGACATCAGAGAGAGACTCAGAAACCACAAAGGCAAGAGCCGGGGGGTGGGCGGGGGTGGGGGGGGGACGACACACGACAGACAAGCAATGAGGACGGCCACCCTGAGGTGTGGACTGAGGAACACGGCAGTGCCCACCTGCCTGCCCAAAGCCAGTGCCCACCTGCCTGCCCAAAGCCAGTGCCCACCTGCCTGCCCAAAGCCAGTGCAGACTAGATTCCTCCATTGTTAAGAGAAGCTCAAACTCTGAATTCTCACATGAAGTATTTTGAATTCTTAAAAAAAAAAAAAAAAAAAATAGAAAGTAACCCTAGATGAGCCAAACAAATATATCTGCAAACTACATCTGGCTTGAGGGCCACCGGTTTCCAAGCTCTCACCTAGCCCACAGCTCTTGAGGCTATCGGGTTCAAAACGAATGGCTTATTTCTGGCTTGTATGTGTAGCCGGAGGGGGTGGGGTAGGGAGGAGCTGGGTCACAGGAACTGGGTCTCGGCAATCCACTAGCAGCTTCACTTTCCACTATCTGGAATGAAGTCACTAAGGCGATGTGAAAAGGGGTCTTCCATAGCTGGTCTTATCACAAAGCCAAATAGCATCGGTAAGCCAGTAAGCCCTAAGGAAGATGAACGGATTTGTCTGTGGAGCTTAAGTTCTCCCTGGGTCAGCCTGGAAGTGACGCCTTCGACTCTCGATGCAGTGGGAAAGCTGTGCACCAGCCAATGGGTGTGGAGTGGACTGGCTCTAACGGGGATCCTCTGGGAGGCCCGCAGGGACTGCAGAGGCGACAGCTAATGCAGCGCAGGCCTGGGGCGGCTTCCACTTGTGAGCCTGAGCTTTCAGTCTGAGGAGGGACTAGTCCTGCCACTTGGACAAACTGTTGGTCAACAAGGACACGGAGGAAATATTTACTGTACTAGGAGGCCCGGTGCATAAAATTCATGCAAAAATAGGCCTTCCTTCCCCCAGCTGCCAGAGCTGGCTTCCCTCCCTCCGGCACCCAGAACCCAGGCTTCCCTCGCAGCCCCAGCTTCATCTGGAAGGATGTCCAGTCTAAGTAGTATATACACTTTCGTTATTATAGATTCTCCCTGATGATTATAATCTGAAATAAAATCCTCAGAGGCATTTTCTTGTTTACTCATTCCAGGGAGACAAACTGCCAGCATAATGTTGTTTTATTGTGGGAAAATACAGTAACATAAAATGCACCATCTTAACCACTTGTAAGTATACAGTTCAATGCACATTCACACTGTTGTGCAAGCATCAGCATCAGCCATCCCTAGAACTTTGTCATCTTGTCCCTGAAATTTAGTACCTCTTAGCCCCGAACTCCCCATCCCCCCCCTATGCCCCACCTGGCCTGGCAACCTCCATTCGACTGACTCTATGAAATGTGGCGACTCTGGGTACTTCCTGAAAGTGAAACCTACAGTGTCTGTCCTTTTGTTTCTGGCTTATTTCACTTCACAGGAT
The DNA here is from genome assembly GCF_014108245.1 of Pipistrellus kuhlii. NCBI lineage: Eukaryota > Metazoa > Chordata > Mammalia > Chiroptera > Vespertilionidae > Pipistrellus > Pipistrellus kuhlii. The sequence continues at coordinate 4,661,884 of NW_023425416.1, read as the reverse complement.
ATCCTCTAGGGTGTATCCATGTAGTAGCATATGTGAGAATTTCTTTCCTTTTCAGGGCTGAATAATACTCGTGTGTGTGTGTGTGTGTACAGGTACACACACACACACACACATACATTTTATCATTTCAATAGTGGATGAGCATTTGGGTTGTTTCCATCTTTTGGCTATTGTAAATAATGTTATCAACAGTGGCTTACTTTTTTTTCAGAATCATTTTTAAATAAAGTTTTCTTAACCCTTTGAATACTATGCTTACTGACACTCATTTTTCAGTGATTAATGAACTATATTTATTCAGCCCAAGAACTGTACAGAGAGGGATGTGAATGCTCATCTTGGTTCTCAAGAACAAAGAGTTAATCAGTGAAAACCCTTTAATGAGGACTTTCCTTCAGGTGGCAGCTGTCATGCACACAAATATAAAGACCTCACTTATTTCTACAAACACGAGCAACCCTCACCCAGCTGGACATCTGAATGTGCCTGAAGTTGAAGGTTTCAGATTCTCCTGTCAAAACAAGTCATCTGTCAGCAGGACAGATGCTGTCAAAAGCATTTCTGCACCTTCAGTAGCAAGAGGAGCGGAAAGAAACCTCGGGGAATTTAGTTACTGCCAATTGCAGCTTTCATTAAACATTTTGTCAGCCACTGTCATAACACAAATTGTCCCTGTTCTTGTAAAAAGGGTGCGCAAGCCTTTGAACAATTGAGCCCAGCTGAGGATAGTCTTCCCGCTAATCTGCTGAAAGATGACCGCTGGCCCACCCTCTTCAGCTCACGCAAGAGGCACCTCTGGCGGGAACAGTTCAAGTTTTATCCAGGTTTTATCTGACTGAAAAGCAAACTGTTTACAGTGCATGCCACAATCGGCCTGCTGAGCATTTTCCCTAACAAATCCCCCTACCTGAACCCACCCAACTAGAAGAGCGAAGAGAAACACACACATACCCCACCCCCCATTATGCAACCCTGAACTGTCCAATTCAGCAGCCACTAGCCCTGGGCCAACAATGTTACTATTTGAACGAATTAAGGATTCAGTTCCTCAGTCCCACTGGTGCGAGTATTCCAAAGCCACATGTGGGCCACACTACATCCTGTAGACAGAGGCTTCCACCATCACTGACATGTCCGCCTAGCTGTGCTGAATCTGAGTCACGGATGGGCTCCAATACTTCTAAATCATGGAATCCACGAATACTTAAAGTGAAATGGCACCTAGATGAAAAACGTGAATTTTAACAATGAATTTGAATTTCCCAATAACTCAAGACCTTTGTTTAAAAATGTGGAGGAGGATAGATGGATGTTAGCCCACGTCTCTTAGGCGCACACAGTTCTTCACCATCCCACAGAGGAACGGTGTGGGATACTCGGTTCCACCAGGAAGACACTCTTGAAACAGAGGCCCCTGAGTAACTCTGGAGGCTTCCTCAGTATTTGCAGAATCTGACCAGTACCTTCCTATACCCAGAACCACTGAAGAAACTGGCTGACAAGGATAATTAATTGGCTCCTGGGAAGCCGAGGGATGGAAGGTTCCGTCTGTGCGGAGTGGGTCCATCTGTGCGGAGTGGGTCCGGTGAGGGAGGGGCCCGCATCCCTGGACAACATAACTTGCCCTGTCCTCACGCAGGCACTGCTCACAGATCACTGAGTGCAGACAACCTCTCTGGGGAAGCGCAGCACAGCCCTGGTTGCATTTCAACATTAATAGGAATCATAATTCACCGTGGAAGGAACTGGTCCTCACTTTGTGGCCAGCACTCCCTGAGGAAGGAGGAGGTTTGCATACTCATTTTGGTGTCCAGGGCAGGCCATGTCCCATTACTCAACCTTGTCTGGACTCCTGACCGGCACCGCACTTCGCAAAGTTTAAGCTTTCAGGTGCAATCCAATGACCCAACTATAGTGCACCACTGAGGCCCAGGCCTCGCCACAAGCCTGTGATTCTCGAGAAACTGGTCTCCGGTGGGCATTGCTCCTTACCCTCAGGAAATGCATCTCAGCCGCCATTTTAAAGGAGTCACCTGCATTCCTAGGACAGAAGGCAGTGCTTTCAAATGTCAGGGCTCCGAGCGAGCGAGGAGAGCATGCAGCTTTGTAAGTCCTTCAATCCCTTACGCTCCGAAGGCTGTTTCTGCTGCATTTTCCCCCTCTAAGGAGTTACGTACAGTGCACATCTAGGCCCACTGAGATCACCACATCGTGTTCCCCAGGCCCCATTATAAGGTTGTATGAGAGTAAGAGATTTATTTAAAATCTAGAATATCAGATGCCCTCGTCTTTTATACTGTGATATTTCCCCTCATTAACCAAGTGCCACTACTAAATAGCCTGATAATACACATTAACCGGTTAACTGCCACGATATTCTGAGTTTAATTTTAAAAAGTCCACCGCTGGAGTCTATAGACGCTTGTGGCGTACGAACGGTTAAAGGCTCACATTTAGAATGAAACTGCACCTTAAACTAGAACCACCCCCCTGGCCTCCTCGCTCCAGAATTCCCACCAGGAGGAGGTCTGGAATGTGCAGTGAGCTCAGCAAGACACCCTACTGAGACTCGGGAAAAGAAACACTTTCTGCAAAGGATTAAAGACAAAAATCACTGAGCTACTAACCTGATACGATACATACAGCTCATCTCGTAAGCTTCGGGACAATTATATTTAAGAAAATCAGTAATGAATCACAGTTACTTCATTCTTTGAAAATGTTACCTAGATAGTTCTCTCTGTAAAGGAGGTATGCAAATGAGTCCAAAGAGATGCTACACACCAGCCATGTAAGGACCCCAGAGGCTCCAGTGACTTTTACTCTTAAAGTCAGCTAAAGCCGCGATGGAAACCGGGGTGGCTTCTGAATTCTGACGCTGAAGACAACTGAGGAGCCCCTCCACCTTGGCCAGGCACACACCTCACCCCGGCCCGTGGCTCGTTTGAATACAGGTCTGAGTTTTGTCCCTTAGCACCCAATAGAGGACAAATTCAACAAACAGTAACTGAGTGTTTTCTACAATGTCTACTGTGCTAAGATCTGATACAAATCAGGATAAGATCTAGCCCATAGCCTGAAGGAGTTTACAACCTACTGGCCAGGTGAGACTCTGGACCAAACAACGACGGCCAAAGGCCCCTGCGTGGCAGGCCTCTGGGGTGGCAGGCCTCTGGGGTGGAGTCCTCTGGGGTGGCAGGCCTCTGGGGGTGGCAGGCCTCTGGGGTGGAGTCCTCTGGGGTGGCAGGTCTCTGGGGTGGCAGGTCTCTGGGGTGGCAGGCCTCAGGGGTGGCAGGCCTCTGGGGTGGCAGCCTCTGGGGTGGCAGGCCTCTGGGGTGGCAGGCCTCTGGGGGTGGCAGGTCTCTGGGATGGCAGGCCTCTGGGGTGGAGTCCTCTGGGGTGGCAGGCCTCTGGGGTGGCAGGTCTCTGGGGTGGCAGGCCTCTGGGGTGGCAGCCTCTGGGGTGGCAGGCCTCTGGGGTGGCAGGTCTCTGGGGTGGCAGGCCTCTGGGGTGGCAGGTCTCTGGGGTGGCAGGCCTCTGGGGTGGCAGCCTCTGGGGTGGCAGGCCTCTGGGGTGGCAGGCCTTTGGGGGTGGCAGGTCTCTGGGGTGGCAGGCCTCTGGGGTGGCAGGCCTCTGGGGGTGGCAGGCCTCTGGGGTGGCAGGCCTCTGGGGGTGGCAGGTCTCTGGGATGGCAGGCCTCTGGGGTGGCAGGCCTCTGGGGGTGGCAGGTCTCTGGGATGGCAGGCCTCAGGGGTGGCAGGCCTCTGGGGTGGCAGGCCTCTGGGGGTGGCAGGCCTCTGGGGGTGGCAGACAGCGGCTACCTACTGGAGGCTCTTCCGCCAAGGCTGGGTGTCAAGGAAAACAGTTTGTTAGTGTTTGGAGAAACCAAAGGTTTTCACACACAAAACAGTTTCAGTTTCCCTTGAAACAACCACTGGGCGAACACTCCTGACAGCAGCAACCCTTTGGTTCCCAAGTCCCCCAGGGCGGGCTGTGCTGCCCACATGGCCCTCTCCCCTCAGCTCAGCACCTGCCGGTCCCGGGGGGCATCTGAGGGTATCACCCCCACTATGGACACCAGAGTGCAGATGGCGTCAGAGCAGGAAAAGTCAGTTGTGATAAGAAAGGTTTATCAGAAAAACACAAAACCTTAGCTATTAAATAAAACCTGGAAGAAGACTGGGAGAAGAACACGGTTTTGAGGAAGAGTACCAGAAATATTAAAAAGGGCGCCAAGGGTATGAACCTTAAAAAAAAAAAAAAAAAGCCAAGAAGGCAGGACCTCCTAAAAGGAGAGGGCAAGACACACAGACATGAGCAGTTTCAGGGCAGCAGGGAGACACGCACCGGTCACATGCAGGCCTGCCAGGAATCAGGGGTTACACAAACCTTCGCAAACCTCCGTGCCAGGGCCCTCGTGAATGTTCATCTCCAGGCCGTGGAGGTTGATGTCCACAGAAGCAGAATGTGCTCTTGTCCAACTACTGCCAATTTGTAAGTCAGAGGCCCACCACCACTGAAAGCAATCAACATTTGCTTTCCAGAATATCCCTAAAACAGGAGATTCTAGATGTTTTTCCTACGAAAGTAAGATTTGGGCTAAAGACAGAAAAGTAATTGGGTGTGATGTGATTTTGTTATTTAAGCACTTTCATGCTTAGTTGTTGGGGGGTCCAAGGGGGAGCCCACAAATCTCCCATAACAGTCTCTTGTTAAAGATGATACGGTACGTGCGCCATTAACCCCTAAAGATGATTTAATTAAATTAGGAGGAGGCACTGGAGCCCCACCAACTCTGCAGGGGGCAGGTCCTCCACAAAGGGGATGGTCTACACGGAATAGTGGCTGGCCACAGGCTGACCCTCCCAGAGCTGCCACATGGGGCCACCACCATGACTACCCAGCAGGGAAGACACGCCTACAGCCACCAGGTGGTCTGGCCACAGGGAAGGAGCAGGGGAGAAGAGAGGGGTCAGCAGTCTGGTCCCCTATTCTCTAGTTATCATCTCTGGAGAGGTCACAAACCTGCCCTTTCAGAGTCCTCAAACTCTACAGGACTTTCCAACTCATCACCTCCACAGGCCCCCTCACCACGCAGACACAGCCAGCACAATCCCACTTGACTCAGAGCCAGGCATCTGTGGGACAGAGTGCAGGCGGAGCTGGGAGCCAGGCCTCCCTCCCTGTCCGTCAATCAACATTCCGAGGCACCAGGAGCTCAGGGGAGAGCAGAGGGCTTATCAGTCCTGACCTCCAGGGGCAGACTGTGCCCCTGTGCTCACCTCTGGGGACACTCCGAGGCTGGAGTTTCCTCACGGACAGGATGGAGGAGGAGTCTCCTAACTGGAACCTTGCTCTACTGAAGCAGGAACTGAGTCGCTTGCTTCTTAACAGGTAAAACAGCCGGGCAAAGGGCAGCGAGCAAGTGAGGACACAGTAATCTAGTGGATACATTTTGAATCCTGGGTACACCAGGTGCGTTGTAAGGTCCACCAGTGCCCCTCTGGTCACAGAATGATGTTTGCTTTCCCAACACCTCCACCTGCACCCTCTGCCCCACAAATGTCATTGTGGAATGAGCGTCCTGTAAAACCACCCCTGTAAATAAAGGGTGTTTATTAAAAGCATGATGCAGCTTTAAAATTCATTAACTTTGGGGTTACATATTAAAGCTGCAAACTAGCAATGTCTTATGAACATCTCTTGACCAAATGTGTCACCCACCAGAATGTGTTTCAAAACTGGCACAATTGCCAACCAGCAGAATGCAGTGGTCAATTCCCTGCACGCCACTGAAACGCTTTTGCCTGCACACTGATTTCACACACACGTGCCCCCACCTAAAGCCCTGAGGGGAACGTCGCCATCAGGGAAGAAAATACGTATTTTCTAGCTGGTTTGGCTCAGTGGATAGAGCATCGGCCTGAGGACCAAAGGGTCCCGGGTTCAATTCTGGTCAGGGGCACATGCCTGGGTTACAGGCTCTATTCCCAGTAGTGGGCGTGCAGGAAGCAGCCGACCAATGATTCTCTCTCATCACTGACGTTTCTCTCTCTCTCTCTCTCTCTCTCTCTCTCTCTCTCTCTCTCTCTCTCTGAAGCAGCCGACCAATGATTCTCTCTCATCACTGATGTTTTTATCTCTCTCTCTCTCTCTCTCTCTTTCTCTCTCTCTCTCTCTCTCTCTCTCTCTCTCTCTCTCTCTCTCTCTCTCTCTCTCTCTCTCTCTTCCTCTCTGAAATAAATGAAAATATTTTTTTAAAGAGAAAATACATATTTTAACAATGGCCCCATAAAATGTTCTGATGGCCACACCCCAAGTCTGTCTTTCTGGCAGAAGGTAAAGCAGGAATTTCACTGGAATAAAAGGATAAGTAAGGAAACTACATCACTGATGCTAGATTCCTCAGAAATGAAACCTCCAATTGCGTATTACTCCCCTGAGCACAAAAGACACACAGTAAATATTCAGAACAAACACCCCAAGTCGTTACACGCCATTCTAAACACACTCTCGTCTGGTGGGTCCCCAGAACCGGGGAAGAATCAAGACATTTTGTTGCTTTTTTAACCCTCATTTCTGACAATTCAGACTCTAATATAATCCAATTAATGAAAATAATAGTACGCAGACCTCAAGTTACAGAAATGTGTACCAAAAGGTTTTTTTTAAATGTTAGCTCAAGGTTTAGTCATCCTAGTTTGTTGTTGGTAAAGCACCTGTTTAGAGGGCAATTTTAGGCAATACTTTGGGTTACAAAGGAGCAATACATTAGGAAGAAGGAAATGAAAGTGTTTTGTTTTTTTTTAAGCAAATACATCTGTACAAACAACAGCTTACCTTAGTGTTATCAGCACCTCTTTCCTCCCACACCCACACGGAAAGAGTTGAAGGGACAACTGACACAATGTTTAACTCCCTTCCCTGGGGAGAGCTACTGGAAAGGAAGATCCTCTCTGGGGAGCCCAGGGTCCTCCAGGTGTGGCTGGAGGCCCTGTCAGCTTCCAGCACTCACAGGGATCTTTCATTTCTCAGACTGAAGTCACACCCACTCCCTTCTCTAACACCTGTGCCTGTGCACAGCCCAGGCATCAGGAACCTATGAAGCTCACACACAAGCCCAGGTGTCCTTGCATTTGCCACGACCCTCTGCATTACAAACGGATTAAGGGCAAGACTGCTTCAAACACTGTCAGACATTTCAACACTGTCTTCTCTTCTAGGTTTTCAATACCATCTTCTGGGTTTCAAACGTTAAAGATACATATTATCTCCTAAGTTTACCCTCCCTTTCTTTATCAGCTACTTCAACACTTGAAAATGAAGATTTACTCGTACTCTGCCTGGCAGGGTGATTCGGTAGATTGAGCGTCTTCCTATGCAACATAAGGTTGTGAGTTCGATTCTAGGTCAGGGCACACACCCATGGCACGTACAGAAGGCAGCCAGTCAATTTTTTTCTCTCTCTCTCTCAAATCAGTAAATGTTATCCTCAAGTGGACGATCAGAAAAAGAAAATGTGCAGTTTTAGATGGTCAGCCTTCTGGTTAACAGTTAGTCTGCTGGCTTGATTCACTAGTTTATCGATGTGGGATCTCGTTCTGTTAACTTTTCCATCAGGTTTTTAAAGTTTATGTGCCATGGAACATCCCTGAAGCCAAGCGACTAAGACGTCATGAAACGCTGTCAACTTAAAAGTTCATCCCACCGTTTTCTCGGGCCACAGTGACCTCTCGGGTTGTGGGAGTGACCGGAAGATACTAAGTCAGGGTGTGGGAGTGACCGGAAGATACTAAGTCAGGGTGTAACACGCAGTCTCCGCAGGCGTCACCTTACACGGGCTGCTCTCCGTCATTACAACATGGGACTTCCTTTTCACTGAGGCTGTGAGCACCAGGCATGTGTCCTCTGTTCTTGGACATTATGAAAATGTTACTCATCAAATGGATAACTGGCCGTGAAAATGATTACCGGTAAGCAACAATATACCACATAGTTCACTGCCTTCATCCAGGCCAGGGCATCCCAAAGCCAAGAGCTCATTCCTCTCTCCCTCCCTCTTTCTCTCTCTCTCTCTCCCTCTCTCTCTCTCTCTCTATCTCTCTCTCTCTCTCTTTCACACACACACACACACACACACACACACACACACACACACACAGCCATCTCTTGACAGTTTGAAGTTCCAGGTCATTTACTCCCAAAGATATGACTTAAAGGGTGGATCCCAGCAGTAATCCCACTTTCTAAACTATACCTTAACCAAATAATGAGTACAGGTGCCTATGGGCTGTCAGTCTGGTTTTAAAGTAAATCACCAGAAGGAGTTTAATAAAATATCTATAAAACAACATAAGTGACTCCTTTTGGAGTCCTAGTTATAGGCTGCAGAAGCACCATGTGGCGTGTAGATATGCGACAGCTCTCCGTGTGCTGGGAGAGACGAGAGCCACTCAGTGCCAGCCTGAGCAGGAAATCAAGGCCCCTGGGCCACACCAAACCTTAGACATCAGATGAGCTCAGCTACGTCAAGGCAGCTCCCCTATAAAGAGCTAGCACTTCTTTGCCTAACACTTGTTATCTGATGAACACACACCCCTCCCCAGCTCCCACCAGTGTTCCTTTTGGTTAAAGTCTCCTTTCAGTTTGCCCGAATCGAGTTACTGCATCAGGACTTCTGCCTTATTGCACACTACCTTGGAGTCTTGCTCCTCATACTTCGTACTTAACAAAACTTGCATCTTAAACCCTCCTCAATTAGAGAGCGGACGAATTCTGAGCCCAGAGCTATAGGGGATTGAAGTATGGCTCAGTGGGGCCCGGTGTGCTCGAACCCCCACGCTGGCTTTCCTTTCTCCCACTCCCCACACTTTGGCTCCAAATGGCTGTTGGAGCAAACAAAGTCGCTACAATCCCAGCGCTGGTCTGCATGACCACACAAGCATGACTCTGCAAAACTGTGCTGGCAACTAAATTCACTCGCGGCAAACGGAACCAGATCGATATGCCAAAGCAGGTTCGGCTTCAGTGAGGCTGGAGCTTGCACAAGCACAAAGAGAAACCCGCCCACTCTCAAGCCAAAGAGCTACCAGGGAGGCACCTGCACAAACTCGCCAGAGTGGTTTGTAAGGTCACAGCACCTCAGAAAAGCTCTTTTATTCCCAGGGGAATGCCACAAATGGTAGGCCTGTCACCCTGCTGGTGTCAATATTTATCTAAGGCCTGGGTATTCACAATGCTATAAACCAGGCACTTTGAGTCCACTCATTCACATAATTTGCCACTACAAAGTCCCAAAACTGAATTATTTACAGCCTGGATTTCCTTTCTCCCATTGCCATGGAGGAGGCTGGTTGTGGGGCCCCGGTCTAAATCAGCAATAATCCCGGCAGCCTGAGAATAAGTCGCCCATGAAATGCAGAGCTGCCAGTATCAGGTGGCACTGCACCAGAGGACAAGATGGGGAAGGAACTAAGGCGGCTGCTCTCGCCCGTCCAGCCCGTCCCATGGCACAAACGCTGCCTGCCCCAGGAATGAGCAAAGCTCAGACAGCGCAGTCAAGTAACGGAGCCCCTAGCACCTCGCCCAGGCATTTCCAAGTGCGACTTATTCTCCCAGGATGAGCCCAGCTCAGAGGAAGACCTGCTATTCTACTTCTAAACTCCCTCCCTCCTCCTCATCCTTTATGGAGTCTCCCTCCCTCAGCCTGTCCCTCCCTCCAAATAAAGGCTGCTGCTCAATCCCCCTCCCCAGGCAAGTCCTGAGAGGTCAGAGTAAAGCAGGGGCCCCAGTGGATTCCAGACGCTCGCCATCACTCCATCCCCAATCCCTCCCGCCATGGGTGCCATGGGTGCCGAAATGCAGCCCTCAGGGGGCTGTGTTAACTTCTTCCAAGGGCACACCCTGCAGTGCCTTGGCATGAAATCAGAAAATTTCATGCCAAGGAAATCAAGACAGAAAAAAAGATGGGCCTCTCTCCAGTGACAAATTAAAGGACCCACCTCAAAGCCCTCTGGCAAAGCTGAAGAGAAGTGACATGAGACAGACTCCTAAGCCAGCCTCCTGTGCTCACTAACCCCAGGATGCTGACCTGACTCTTCCCAACGAGACAGGCAGCCCTACCAAACCCTCATGCAGCCCCGGACACTCCATCAGCTCAGTGAGGATCTCATACGTGTACCTGCCAGCAGGCCGAGTGCAAATCACTTGCCGGCCTCCCTCGGCAGCACGCAGAGGCACGGGTGAGCTGTGATAGATGGTGCACATGTGGCCGAGGGGCCAGCATTCCGACCTCTGCTTTAAATATGCTTGCTGAGTGAAATGGCAGCAGCTGAGGGTGTGGCTGGTCTTATTTTTTTTCTTACATAAAAATATACACGGCACTTAAGCACCAGTATTTCCTCACGCACACTTAAGTTAATAATTCACAAACCAACTGACATTCAACGAGGATCAGAAAATTTAAAGGTGGTTTGTGCAAACACTCCTGTTCTTGCTCTTACTTAACAGCTGGTTTATTTAACTGATGGCTTCTGTTGCCATAAGGGGCAGATAGCACTTCCCAATGTTATTCGTGAAGGGAGATACACCTCTAGGGAGTCACCTAGCCGCTGGGTTTTGTTATCCAAATTCCAGCAATTCTTTTCCTCTCCTATGGAGCAGGTAGGCAATTCTAGGACGGCAAAATCCCCCTCGTTTGCTGCTCAGCTTTTATTGCAGTCATGCGCTCTCATTTCTAATCCGGCCCCTCCAAGGGGACAATCCCCAAGACACCCACGCACAGAGGAGCAGTAGGTACCGTTGAAGCAGCGCTCACCCAAGAGGCCGGCTGTCAGACCCCAGTCCTGATCATCCTGTCCACGTGAGGGAGACAGGCCTCTCCTCCTCTCCACGCCAGCCTTCCACTCTCCACCTCTTCTTTCTTTCCTTCTTTCCTTCCTCCCTCCCTCCCTCCCTCCCTCCCTCCCTCTCCCCTCAATAGAAGATATGCTTATTACTTTTAAGAGAGAGGGAAGAAGGGAGGTAGGGAGGGAGAGGGAGACATTGAACCCACAACCTAGGTATGTGCTCTGACCTGGAATTGAATCCACAACCTTTCCATACATGGGATGACCCTCCAACCAGCCGAGCCACACTGGCCAGGCCCCATCTCTTTCTTTATCTCACTTAACGCTCACTCTCTAAAACTGTGTACGTGCTGAGAGTGGGCTAAGGTAGAGGGAATCTAAGGAAGGCTTCTCCAGCCACTATTTGGGTGTGTCCAACCTGTTCCAAGATAGAAGGATTACCAGTTGGTGGTGGCACTTGTTTTCAACCAAAGGAAATTAAACCTTGGGGTATGAGTTATCTGCAAAGCTACGGACTTACTACAAACACATGCTCCACAGCACGGTTTATGAACCCGAGATAGAAGCCTCATTAAAGAGGTTACACATTAACCACCACACATCTCAAGGAAGACCCTATCACCTCCACCATCGCCGCACCTTCTTATCTCGCCATTGGCAGAGCTTTCTGGAAGTTGCAATTTAAAATAAATGCAAATGGGTCCATTTTTGTTTTTTAATAAACAACTAATCTCAGTGTGTGCAACTGGCCCTTAAAGGACATCTAGCCCTGGCTGGTGTGTTCAGTGGTTAGAGCGTTAGCCTGCTCACCAAAGGTCTCAGGTTCGACTCCAGTCAAGGTCACATACCAAGGTTGCAGGTTTGCCCCAATCCATGGATCTCTCTCGCCCTCCCACATTCTCTCCCCCTCCCTCTTCTTTCCACTCTCTCTGAAAATCAATGGAGAAAATATTCTGGGGTGAGGATTTTAAAAAGCATCTAATTAATCCCCATGGAGTGGAAAATAAGCGGTCCCAGAAGGGCAGCCATTTAGATGGCCAACCTGTGGTTGTTTCTACAGGTGTGTGGACAGATGTATCAGGGACACAGGGACAGAGCCTGGGATAGCACAACACAACAGAAAGGAAATTAATGAATACAAAATGCTTACTGAACACCTCCCATGTGCCAGGAGTGGCGTGGGACTCTATCCAGGACCACACTGCAATAGGTATCTCTGCTCTCACCAACGTTACAGCAGGAAGGGGAGAAGACGCTGAGCCAGGAACTACAGTGTGTCCCCAAGCCTCGCCTGGAAGAAGGCAGAGACCAAGCACTGCCTTGGTGCCCTGGGAAAAGCCCTGGGAGGAATGTTTAACCGGCAGCCGGAAGGATAAAGTCACAACGGAGAGGCCCAGGCCAAGAGCACAGGCAAAGGTCCTGGGGGAGGGAAAGGCGCGGCTGGCAGAGGAAGACCCCGTCCTGCGTCACCCTAGACAGAAAGCCCTGCTACCAGGCGGCCACAGAGGACGGTGGGAGGCAGGGGAACAGGGACTTGGAGCCACAGCACTTAGAGCTGAGCGTACAGCAGTCCTCTGTCCGGGGCTGTGGGCCTCACACTTATGCCTCCAAAGCAGTGCCCCCTGGAGCTGATGAGCATTCAGACTCCCAGGTTCTGGCCCCACAAACGCAGCTCCCTGGCCATGAGGAGTGAAAAATGCCTACCGGTTGCTGTGAGGACTAACAGAGAGCCACCTGCTAGTTGCTGCTTCATGTGCCGAGAGGTTTGCCTGCGCCCACTCTAAATCGGCAAGAGTGCACCTGCAGGCCTCTCCCAAGCACCCACCACTCAGAATCCCTGCCTCCATCCACTTAGCTCATCGAGAATGGGACCACAGAGCAAGAAACAGAAACAGAAGCAGCAGGTCTGTCCCTCCACACCAGGCCCAGGGTTCTGGATGCTCAGCGGGCCTCGCTCCCTCTGGTTTCTGGCTGTGAAGAAAACCACTGCAAGGCTCAGCTTCCTTGCCCACTAAAAGCCACCAGGGCGATACTTTTCCATTAGCTGTAACAGCCCACACCCTGAAGCAGCCAAGTTCAATGTGTCTCCCCTCCCCCAGCCTCCCACCCTGCTTCCGGTCTCCACCAAACACTTCACACCTCCTATTGTAAACCTGTCTAGAGCAATCACCAGGCCTGGGCTGACAGCCTCAGTACTGCATTTCTGCCTCATTTATAGCAGCCTCTCAGCGGCAAAGGCAGGCTTTGCCCTGGAGGTAGGCCTGGCTGTGAATGTCTGTGCACAGCAACCGTCCTTCCTTAAGGTATAAGAGACCATCACCACAAGAACAACCATGTTCTCTTCTGCAGCATCTCCTCCTTCGCATGGGGTTACAAACAGGGAGACAACCAACCAAAGAAACCAGGCAAGCACTGCCTATTATATTTCAACCTGGGAATCTTAAAAGTCCTAAAAATCTTAAAAATACAATTCTGTGTACCTAAACAAGGCAAGGCAGAGAAAAGTGTCTCTACCTGGGCAAAACCCCAAACCTCTGAAAACTGTACTACCTACCTCTTTTCAAAACATGCTCTGCATATAACTCAATAAAAGGACAAAGGGCCCGATTAAAAAATGAGCAAAGAAACGGCTTAGACATTTCTCTCTAAAGACATATAAATGGCCAACAAACACAAAAGCATCACAAGTCATTAGGGGAATTCAAATAAAAAGCCATAAAGAGATACCACGCTACACTCACTAGGATGGATATAATAAAAACACAGGCAAGCCTGGCCCATGTCGCCTGGTGTCGGCCCGAGCACTGTGGGTTGTGGGTTCAGTTCTCAGTCAAGGGCACATGCCTGGGTGGCAGGCTGGATCCCAGCCCCAGTTGGAGCGACTGCAGGAGGCAACCAATCAATGTTTTCTCTATGTGAGAAAAAATAACCTTTTTTCTCTGACTGCTAGTATAATAGATAAATGAAGTGGAAAGCAGGCAAAATACACACATTTTGGATGCTAAAGCCATGATTCCACCTTCAAAAACGCTGGCAACGCACTCCTTCAGGCTTCCTAACTCCTCCACTCGCTCTGCCCACCAACCCATCCACCGGAGAAAACTCAGCTGGAGTGGATCCTCTTGCAGAAAACAAAATGCTCAGGATTTCAAAAGAGCAGTTTTTTCTTCTTTTGAGTGATTATTGAATAAGGCTGTGGAAAGCAGGGTTCCCAATGGCTAGCCATTCAAAAATTAAGAACAAGCCAAAAAGCAGGCGGCAATGTCACCACAACGGGGAGAGAATAAATTAGTTACATTAAGGGTAAGGGCTAACTGATTAAGATCTAACCCCTTTCTGTGGTTGGGCAGGCAGATTTTAGAATAGCAAACTATTTCTGGAAAAGTCCCTTCTGAGGAAAAATTGAAAGGATGGTTTTCCTTTTAGATTAAATTGGCTGAGGTGGATCAAAAGCAGGTATAACTGGCCAATGCACCCCACCTTCCCCCACAGACATGTTGGTTCTTCCTGGACCAGAGCAGGTGCATCCCCACCCCTCCCCCCACCCAGGTATCAGGTGCTACCTTCACCAGCAAAGAGGAAGCTACCTGGGAAGTCCTAAGGTCTATGGGGCCAGGCCAGGATGCTAACTGACATCAAAGGGATTCCAGCTGCTCCCCTTATGCAATAAACTTCTTTTACCCAACATCATTCACACTTTCGGAGTGCAAAGTTCACTCTGATATTGGTGGCTTTCTCACTTTGTAGCTTTCTTGGCAAGTGTCCCTTGGCCTGGTTGTTCGTTAATATATAATCAGAACATTAAAAGCATTGTTTTGCCTTGAGGGGAGGGGGGCTGCGAACCATTTAATAAAGCTGACATTGTCCTCAGGGTGGGGAACCACCTTGCAACTGACACAGAATTCCAAGATGCAGAGATCAGACAGTCTGTACAAGTCCACACACAAACACAGAGTTAAGTATTTCACAAGATGTTTTTGATATTCCTCTGTGGCAGAGAGGTTAAGATTAAAATGTTTATCTTGCCACAGAAATTGACTGGGCACTTCTTTCCCTTTAACTATTTCCACCCCAAGTTCATCCTCAATGTGAAAACCTTTCTAGGAAGGAGCAGCCTTGCGGCAGGCAGGAAGGCAGAGGAAGGAAGGCCTGAGGCAGTGGGACCAAGCCTGGACAGTTCACTACTCTTACTTTCCCGATCAGACCCACACAATGACAACTTACTTTCAAGACCCTGTTTACTTTGCTGAAAGCCACATTCCAAACACACTCCTTCTTAGAAGGGAAGCAGCTTCCAGTCCAACTCTGTTTATGTTCCAAGTAGGTTTGACAGAAAAACCACATCAATTTGTATTAAAGTAATTCCCATTTGCTGGAAGCTGTTCCTGAGGGGTTCTCCGCCACGCTCATCAGCTCTGATGCCGACCAGCTGCAGGCAGGGGGCTCGGGCACACAGGCCAGCTCCGGTTGGTGAATTAGGGATACATATTTGTGTTTAAGCCCAAAGTTCACAGTTAAGGGCACTAAGATAATTTATGTGCCTAACTAAGCATCAGAAAAATAAATTTAAAAATGAAGTGCAGATTAAAATAATTCAATGCAATTTTCATGTATTAAATTGGTGTACGGTTACAGGGGGGGGGGAAAGGATCTGATGTTTGTGAGGGTGTGGAGGAAATGGGCACAATTTAAACAGAAATTAGTGGCCCCTTAGGAGCAGTGGTGTCAAATCTTAAGAATTTGCATACCCAAAGCAATGTGGATTCAGTAACTCCTCCTAAGGAAATAAATGTATAAACATATATGTATAAGGATATTTACCTCAGTTTATAAAAACCTAAATGCCCAGGATCAGAGGAAGTTTGATTATGACATACACTGTATTTTTAAAAAATGTTTAAAGTTTAAGAAAATACTCATGCTTTAATAGTTTATAAAAAAGCAGATATTATCTTGTATAACTAAAACTAATATAATGTCGTATATTAATTATGCCTCAATTAAAAACTTTTACGAGCAAAATTACAAATGAACAGCAACCCTAATTTTGTTTAAACAATATTAACTCGAAATAATATTAATTCAACGACAGACATTACTGGAAATTTACACAACAAAGTAATGTTTATCACTGAATAATGAGATCAATTATTCTTTCTTCTTTTGTAGTTTCCTTTTTATTCAATCAACATGTCTACCAGAAATTTAAAAGTAATTAAAATAAAGGCATAGTTACTAGGCAAACAGGTCAACAACGCAAAACCCCTTTAAACATAAAGTCAACCTCCTCAACCACCACAGCTTTCTGGGTACACAAGAGAGGGTCTCCCCACAGAACACAGCCCAAGACCTCAACACCATCAAAACACCAGGAGGCAGAGCTCCTGGGGCAGAAGGCTGCCTTCCCACTGCCTCTCGCCAGCATCTCCAGGAGACTGCCCACACGTGAGCTCTATGCCTCAAGTCCACGCCAAAAGGAGCCAGGTTTGGAAATCATCTGCCCAAAGTCTCTGCTGTGGAAGTTTCTGTGAATCTAAGCTGCTAGTTGGGACGGCACCACCGTGGGCATGGTAACCTGCCCTTAGTGTTCTTACAGCTTGCTCTGCCAGCGTAGAGGGAGAAAAACAACCGTGCCTGGTCACCCTTCTTGTCAAAGTAGAGGACTAAGCAAAATAACGAAGAGCCAAGCAACCCAAACCAGCTGCCTGGCCAGAGCTCAGCATAAACTGAGCGGAATAACCACAAGGGAAGGGTGTCTAGACAGCCTCAGTCTGTGCAAGAAGCAACTCTCCCCTGCAGTGTCAACTCTGAAAAGCAGACTCCAAACACGGCTCCAGCAGAGAGCAGATGAGAGCCACATCGCAGTTGGGAAACGCACCGTGGGCTCCCCCCACCAAACACAGCGCAGAGGAGAGTGCCGGCCGCCCACCTGCCAGGGACGGCCTCCGCGGTCCAGAAGGGAAGCGATGCTGGACCCTGTGGGACACAGGTCACGTGCTTCAGCTGGAAAGGAGAGTCAGTTACAATACAATACTTGGATGCAGGATTTAAAAGCCACCTCCCCACAACACAGGGACTAAAAAGGCCACCCATTCTATTTGCTGCTTCTTCCTGCCTTTCCATTCTTCTCTGCCTTTCTCGACACTAGTATTTGGTGGGGAGTACAGGAAACTATCAAACAGACGAGGCATATTTAGGAAATTTCAAACAGGTGAGCCTGGGGAGGTCCGAATTATTCAAGATGTCGTGGAAAGGTACTTCTATAGGATTTATAGGAACACACAGAATGAATACCCATAGTTCTATCTACTTCGGTATCTGTACTGGCAAAGAAGGTTCCTGGGCTTTGTGCTAGCTTCTGGGAATACAATGGTGGATCATAAAACAAAGCCAGTCCCTGCCTTCAGGGAGCTTACATACTAACCAGGCAACAGACAGTAACCAAACAACATATGAAACTTCTATGAAGGACTGCAGTCCTCGGGCAAGAATCTAACCCAGGAAGGTCAGCACAGGTTCCAGGGGAAGAGACCTTGAAGGGGGATGAGTAGAAGTCTGCAGGGCGCAGAGGAAGAGCACTGCTTCAGGCAGAGGCCAGGATGTAAGGGACACATGACCTGCACAGAGTTATAAGCACCTAGAAAAAGGGCCCGCACGATGGCCAGGGCACACGGAGCCAGCCAGGAAGGAAGGATGAAGGTGGTGAGGTGGTGGGGCAGCCAGAGCTTGGGAAATGGGAGGCATGTGTCCAACTAGTGACTCTGCAATGACCCCTGTAGCTAAAAGGGAAGCAGAACAGATGTGAGTAAAAAGCTCTCCATTCCCCTTAAAGTCTGCATAACAAACAGAAATCGTGCTGAGGAAAAAGTGAACATCAGTTTACCATGCAGAATCGCTGATGAGT
The DNA here is from genome assembly GCF_014108245.1 of Pipistrellus kuhlii. NCBI lineage: Eukaryota > Metazoa > Chordata > Mammalia > Chiroptera > Vespertilionidae > Pipistrellus > Pipistrellus kuhlii. The sequence goes on along the minus strand of NW_023425416.1, from coordinate 4,644,133 downwards.
TTCACTGCTCTTCCTCTCACCTATCTCTGCGGTGGTCCCTTTTTAAATGAAAGGTGGGGGCAAGGGGTCACTTGCCATAGCAGTCTCCCAGGACCACATTCACCTCACAGGGCCCAAGGCAGGTCCAGGATTTCAGGCAGCATAAACTCCATCAGCAGGCTAAACTGTTTATATGTTCTGGAGTTAAAAATACACTGAGTCAGGTCAGCGTTAACACCAAGGCCTTATCGCCACGGCTGTCTGTGAGCGGGTTACACAAGGCCAGCCTGGGACTCGCCTGTCTTTTAAATGTGCCTCAGTCCTCCAATGAAGGCTTCATGGGTAAGATTATAATAAAGCCACCAAATACACAGGCATTTGAGAAAAACACTTTCCAAACCCAAGGATACTTTACTGTTTATAAATAGTTTACTTTGCCTGATCCCCAGGCATATAATATTCGCAGTTGCTCCAGAAACCAAAGAAACATGGAGCAGGGACACAAACCACAACCTAGCAGAAACAATAAACAACAGATGGAGAGACATATGCCATCACCCCCTTCGCCAAAGGGGCACACCAAAAATGAGTTCTGACACCCCAGCCGCCAATGAGGACACATGCTCTGCGAGATGCCGTGAAGACACCGCTGGGAGCAGGTACTCAGGCCACCGGAGAGCTGACGGGCCGATCACGGGCCTCAGGGAGCTCACACACATGCAGGGGAGGCGAGTCAAACACAGAAGGCAGACAGTGCTAGTCTTGCAGCATTCTTCCCAAATACAACCTGCAGAGTCAGGCTGGAGGGCTAACTCTGGCAAGTGCTAGAACCCGTGCAAGCTAGTCACGCCTCTGGCCTCAAGTACAATGTGGAAGTGATATATTTCATAGAGTTAAGAGGATAATTAAATTAGTTAATGTACATGGGCCCTGCCGCAAAAAGATGAACTGCCATTACCGCTATACTTATTAGAAAAACTAACCTTCCCCAGGCTTCTGCTGTGTGCTGGGCCCTCTTTAAATATTAAAAAGTATTTCAACGTTGTCCTCACAGCAAGTTTAGTGAAGTGGCTACTTCAATTATCCTTTGAACATAAGAGGAAACTGAGACAGAGGGAAGCTGAGTCAATTGCCCAAGGTCACCCAGGAAACCGGGCTCCAGAGCCACTGTGCCACCTCAAGTATGACTGCTTCATGCCCACCGCCTCCCCGTCACCCGCCGCCGCAGAAGGAAGTGGGGCTCTGCCGAGGTCAGGACACAGCCTTCGCTTCCCAGGAGACCCTTGCACACTGCACTCTTCTGGGCTCTTCCCTGCTAACAACTTGAACTTATTTGAAGAGTTCAAGACAAACTCTAAAATAAATTCAGACTCGCAAGTCCTACTTGCTTTAACAAAGTTCTAATGATTCTGATTATTTAATATTTATGAAAAGTTTTTAATGTAATCTGTCCCAAAACACAGGCAATGGGGGGTCTTAACTAGCTAAGTGTGGCTGTCCCACTGCTTCCCATTCATGGACCTGTCTATTTTCAGTATCATAATCCCAATCCAATTACTCAGCCAATTTTACCTTAATGCTCATTTTTTAAAAGTCTGACTAGAATTTTCCAACTACACTGTAACTTTAAGCTTTTGTGTTTCTTCAACATTTAAAAGAATGCCATTTCCCAATCTATAACTCCCAGATGCAGAATTCACAGATGATTCATCTCACAGAACAAGTGTTCAGAGACATCAGCTCCAAATAGAGGGAAGACTTGGAACCCTCCACTCCCTCAAAGTAAGAGCTCACCTAGATCAGATTTTCTCAACAAAGTTTGTTTTCAATTATATTTCCAAGTTCCTTTAACAATGACTGCCTGGCGTCTGACACCAACACATCTGACTCTTTGAAGTAGTTCTCAAGCAGAAAGTAGAAAATAAGGAGAGAAAAAGGGAAAGGAAGGGAAGACCATCCATAATTTTTGTTTTGGGTAAAATATTCTCTGCAAAGGTTCTCTTTGACACATAACCTCAGGCAATCCAGCAGCTCCCTTGTCAGGAAGGCCAGCCCTGCGTGGAGCCCCGGGACTGAAGAAAGCCTCTGAAGTCATCCCTTCACCATCCCTGGCTCATCATGGCCACACAGGTCCTCGGCATGTCCCTTTACTCCCGATATCTAAGTTCCCAAACACGTTCGAGTCCTCCACACGGGTCCACAGGAGTCACACTGGAGGGGCAAACCTCAGAACTCCTTTGGGAAAGGAAGAAAAGTGTGGGATCGTTTCTAACACAGAAAAAAAAAGTACCAGGAAGCAAAGTCGCAGGCAATAAACAAATCATTAGCAAGGGATTCTCAGGTACATGAAAATGAACAATCCTGCTGCTTTCAAGTGCAAGTGGAGAGAAAAGACAGATCTGTGAAAAGTTACCTAACCAGACAGACTGACAATCCTCCAGGAGAGGATTAGATTAAAAAAACAATCCACTGAATGAGGGCAAGTGCATAACAGAGAGAGTGCCGACACTGACAGAGGCTCTAGGAGGGCGGAGGGCTGTTGGGCCTATTTTGATCTGAGAAAGCACATGGGAAAAGGCCATCTTTAGGTCTTGAAGTCTAGTTCTTTGGACTATTTGCTTTAGTCCTAAATTAGTTTCTAATTCCTGTTAAACTTCCTGTCAAGAAATTCCAAACCACTAAGTGTGCCTCTAATTTCACTGCGTTCTAGCTGTATCCCCAAACCAGCCTCCTAATTCCAAGTATTTGTTAAGGGGGGGGAGGGGGGGAGGAAAGGAGAGAGAGGAGAGAGAGAGAGGGGTGGGGGGAGAGGGAGAGAGAGAGATCCAAAGGTTCCATATTATGGAAATTTACATGACAAAGAATGTGGAAGGAAGAGAAAAGCCCAAGAAACAAACTCCACGCGGGAGAAGGCTATTCAGAACACAAATAAAGGCTTCTACTCAGCAGGATAGACCAAGTCTTTTAAGGAATCCAGTTATGATAGGGAGCATGATTTTCACAAAACAGTGTTTGATCAAGAGAAAATCCAGGCAGAAGGACAGATGTGGTAAAAGTTTGACACTCCAAAAAGACCAAAATTGGACCCATCTAGCCACTGGACTGCACATATTAAGCTGTTGAGTTGCCACCATGAAAGGTAGGCATGCATCTCCAGGGTAAAGGGCTGCAAGCTACTCTGAAACCTGCCCTGCCCCTGCACAGCCGTGCTGAGAGCCCGCTTAGGGAGGAGACACACAGCAAGGGGTGCAGCTGCCCTTCCTTCAGGGATCACTACTGAATCTGTTACTGGGCCACCCAGTCACTCAGGCAGTTTATGGGCATCACCTACAACCGCACTCATCCCGCCAACCACTGCAGGCCTGCTGGAGAGATGCTGCTGGCGGTGGCCCTGAGAAAGGCAGAGGTAGGCAACTCTGGAAAAATGTACCCTTCCGTCAATTCTTACAAAGGAAATCAAAGCTCTAAAGTAGGTCTGCAGCAGTTTTCACAGTCCTCTCTGGGCCAGAGGGAGAAAGGAGGCACCATCAAAGAAAGACATACCATGGAGTACTTTCTCCCCTCAATGACACCTAAAGGGCCCCGCAAAGGACCCCTCCCTGAGAGTCCCCCACACACACCCTGTCCCTGAGCTGCCCAGGGCATTCACCTGAAGATTCCACTCAGAAGCACTGACCACTCAAAGATTATTTTTAAGTAAGTATTCTATATACAGAGACCCTTTTACTAATTCTTACCATCCAATGAGTAGCAAGTGTATCCCTTCTCTGCTTCAATTAGGATAAAATCATAAAACCTGAACACGAGGAGTCTTGGAAGTCACACCGCCCTTTACAGAAAGGAAACTGACAGCTTAACCCAAAGTCACACTGCCAAACAAAGCCCCACGGCCTCTTCACCTGGCCTGGGCCGTTTTCCCATCCCACCACATTCTCCCCTTCGTAGCTGGAAGAAAACACTTTTTCCTTTTTAAGCCAGTAGTTTTATTCCTGTTTGGTCAAGAACTCTTTTAAAATGTAATGAAAATGTGGGCTCCTTTCTGCCCAGAAGGATGAACTGAGCTCTAAAGACCTCATATATAATCAAGTTCCCTAGACACCCCCCAAAAAATAAATAATATTTAGCAGTCTTTATTTTAAGACAGTCTGGAATTCAATATAATTTAATCATTTCTAAGTACTGCTTCAAGTGAACTTGTGAAAGAATCCAAAAATCGCCATAGAAGAGTTCCTGATTTTTCTCTTGGGCAAAACACATCCCTATCTGATGCCAAACCACATGGCCAAGAGTCCTACACAGACACCAAATCTGAGCAAACATCCAGAGGAATTTGGGATGGGGCAAACCTTTTGCAAAACATTTTGGTTTGCTTTCTGGATCTCCTCTTCTCCAAACTCAACTCGGAAGGAAGCCCCGTCCCACGCCGGCTGCAGCAGCAGCATCCATCATTTCTTGCATCAACAACCCACTCCAGGGAGCAATGAGCTCCTCTGGCTGCTTGCAGGCTGTGCCAGCCCTGGGAGCTGGTGTGCCAGAATCTCGCCAGCCCAGGTGGAGGGAGAAAATCAGACACACACACAAAATGTTTTAATGCAAACTAAAATGTAGGTAAGATGCATGGAGCTGACCTCACTGCTGAAATCAAATGACGAATGAAGTTCTCCCAATTTGCAAAACAGAACTTAAATTCCTAGCTGGAATCTCTCAATTGTAAGTTTTTCCCCCCATAAATTTTTAAAAACCCTTTGGCATGTGCTTCCACTTTTATAAACATAGAATCTACTGTAAGATGGCATCTAATTAAATATCACATAAACATAATTAAGCTTAATAAAGCCATAAGTTGACCCTGACCATGTTGGGCAGCTTTGAAAACCACTGGACACTCAATAATCTATGTGAAATTAGATTTTCACAAATAGAACATGGAAATCATTCTGTAAACTAGGCTCAAGCGAATGGAAGTTGGATGACACATGACTTGTTCCTCATTAAGCTGGAGTCATCGTGAGATCTATTCTAAAAGGGGTCCTAACTAACCAAGTAACAGGCTGTGGAGAAATTAAACAAAACAGACAAAACCATCCTGCAGCTACTCGAAGAAAAGCATTTTCAAATCTGTGTGAAGTTTAAATCAAGCACAGAGGGTTCCAGGAACCCAGTTCTTTGCTTTGTGAGGACTTTCTTACAGAGTGCCTCAGACTCTATTTAAAGCAGCCTCAAGTAGCCACAGCTGGAGGGTCCGCCTTGCAAAGTAAACAATAGTTAACTCAATTCAGACTCAGGACTTAACTGCAACCAATGGCTAATTATCCCTCTATTAAGTAACTATCAGAAAAATCAGTTTTTAAATGACCCATTGGTAATTGTGTGTGTTCACTAATGGATTCCAATCAAAGATTAACAGCATAGTAGAAGCCTCCCAATTAAGAGCTGTGGGGAGAGAGAGGGGAGAGTTCACCAGAGCCACAGGGTCTGCGCACAGGCTCCAGAACAAAAGAGCCGCTCAGCCCCTCCAGGGTGCGAAAAGCCGTCCTCTGAAAACACGCACTGGAGTGCACGCCACGCCGCAGGTGCTCAAGGAACATCTTGTCAGTAGACTGCCTACCGAAACCCCCTTTGCAAGAACTTTTAGACGCTGATTTCTGTTTTCAAAAAGTTCAAATTCACATTTCTTAAAAACACCCTTTAGTGGATTGTATGATAAATGATGTATAACTCATAAAGCTGTTAATTTATTAAAATTTATTTACGAATAAAACTATATGCTTGGAAGTCCAGAAAAGTGGAGGTGGAGGTGTACTGGGGTGTAGATCAAACAAGAGCAGCCAAGGGTTACTCCTAGAAGCTGGGGGTGGGACATAGAGTTCATTATTCTGTCCACTGGTGCAGCTGTCTGTTATCCCCAGAGTAAAAGATAAGAAACGGATCAACATCCCATACCAACAGAGTGAGCTTACGCCAGTAGCTGGCTGCACATCTAATTAATGGTCCCTTAACTTAGAATTTTGTTTTAAATCAGATTTTCAAGATCTCCTCACAAGAGAAAGATGCTCCATCTCCAACAGCTGATCTCCCATCAGCAGTACTGTCACAGCCCAGGCAGAGCCCAGCCTGCGGATTTCTTTTCATTCCCCCTTCAAAGTGCTCAGACTCGAGGTACGAGGTACGAATGCTTCCACACACAGAGTACTGCAAATACAAGATCTGGAACTAAAGCGAGATTATCTGTCCCCCAGTTCAAAGGCTCAATCCTTCTCAGGTGTCTAACAGGCTGCTATCAAGTAGGTAACCCCGTGAGAAGAATTGTCAGTGCAATGTATATTCTGTCCGAGTAAGGGGCAAATTATGTGAAAGGCAAATTGTAATTCGGTGGAAGAAGCAATGGAAAGGAAGGGGATGAGGGAACACTTGCTAAATGCTACACAACGAAGCCTTAAAAGATGGAGTTGTGATTCTTTTTTTAATCAGATTAAAAAAAAAAAAAAAAACCTATTATCTCCCATTTTGTTTCTCATAACCAGCTAATTCTGCTTGCAGGTGAGACCCTCATTTCATTCATTTCTTACTAATAACATGAGACCTTGAGGGGGAAAAATACTTGCACATCTTAAAAGATTAGAGAACTGTTCGCGATAAGAATGCAGGCTAATCAATGCAGAGTGCTTAAAAAGAGACAGACCATGCTTCCTTTAAGCTCTCCGACTGGCACCTTTTGCCAAAACAAACTGAACAGGCAGTGATTGGAACCTGCATCCTGGTTCATAAGGAAACCAAGATGTACTAGACTTTCAGAGATGAACGGGTTGGTTGTTCGCACAATGAGCTTTACAGGCTATGCTAAATTAAACAGGAAAGACGCTAACAATCGGAGTTGTTCACGTGGGCAGGGCTGTGAGCTGTGAGGAAGGGACTCGGAGAAGCCAGGGCACACGGCGCTTCGGGTGGCATGCTGGCCCAATTCCTCAAATGACTCTGTGCTCACTGCCGTGGTCCCCTAAGAGTTAGCTTAGGACTGCAAGAAAACCAAGCAAAAGAAAAACGTCAGAGCTCTCCAGCTCTCTGCACACAACCCAACAGTCGCCTCCGCTCACACCTCCTCCTCCCTCAAATATTTCCAGAGAGGAGTGGGTACAGTGCAGGGGTTAGCCGGCCACAGCCTGTAACCTAACCCAGGTTTGGAGGAGCACACCTGCATTTTTCAGAGCTACTGACAGAGAAGAGTTACTTGCATCTCAGTCAGGCCCAGTTTCAATGAACCCCTGGGAAGTAATAGGATAAAATTATTAGTTTAAGGGCCTCTCACTTCCCTGCCTCCTTCCCATACCCACCTCCCAAAAGGATAATGCTAAGAAAAGTATTTGTGCAACTGGAATACATTTATAAACCACCTCCATCATTTCTGCTAATTGTGTAATTTGTTGTAACTGTTGATAGCTTCCCGCTTGTCCATCTGAGCCCCCCAAGGGCACAGAGGTTTCATTGTTTCTCTCCATACACACATCACCAAAAGCCCAATGGTTCAAGAAGGCTGCTTTTGGGGGTAAGCCCTGCCACCCTGCCCAACCCAAAAGAAGCCTTCATATCAGAAGAGTAAACTTGCCCCAGGAAAGCCTCTGCCGCCAGGAAGTCTGGGAGAGACTGGCCATGAGAGAGGATGCACAGTTTGATCTACTGAGGCCTTAACTTTCAAACTGTGCTCTGGAGTCATCAGCAAATTGACCAACCCACACTGTGGAACTGGGCTAAACATGTGTCACTCTAACTCTGTCCTCCCAGCAGCTGTTAAGACAGGATATTATGATTCCCTTTTAAGAAACAAAGGAAAAGGTTCTGCCCCAAATCACGCACATCGCTGGGGGGTGCTGGGGACAGGAACGGACCCTAGAAATAATTCTTCATCACTACTGCTAGAGAAGGGTGTGCAATCCGTGTGATCACTAGATGAGAACACCCCCAATTTACCAGAAGGAAGGTGAAGAAAGCCTCACCCTCACCCACTCCTTTCCCATCAGTAACCCAAAGCAAGACATGGATACAGCTGGGCAGCAAATGCCCATGTAGAGGACACTGACAAGAACAGAAGGAAGGACACAGGGAAATGGATAACAGGTGTTTTAGAAAATATGGCGACTTTTACAAACAGACTAGATTTATGGCTTGTGTTTCAGAAGACAATGTATAAGGTATTTGGATAGAAACCACATGTAAAGTATTAAATTATATAAAACATAACAGTACATCAACATATAAACCATAAAGCTTTTGGATAAGAAAAATACATAAGCATAGGCCTCCAAAGAAACAAACAAAAAACAAGATATAAATTGGCAACCTCAATTGGACCTCATACAAACCACAACTGTCATTTTTTATAGTCTTTATCCATTTATTTTGCTTAATGACAAGGAATAGATGTACTAAGTTCTTCAATAGAACATTTCTCAGCCTGTCATAGAACTGGCCAATTAATTGGTAAGCCTGGACAGCTATGCTATGCTCCGCAGTTATACAAGAAATAAGTGCAGGTTCCAAGCAAGTCAACTATCGTGGAAATTTTAACCTCTGGTGATCCAAGTCCTACTTCTCTGCATGGAGAGATGACAGCAGATCTGAGCTGCTTACCAACTCCCACACTCCCGCCCACCCCCCACCCACCTGAAATAAAAGCAGGGGACCAGCACATTACTGACACGCAACAGGGGACAGAAGCCAGGAGGTAGATTGACTGGACCCCCTGCCTCCATGTCATGCTTAAGTCATAAAAAAAAACCACTAACAGTTCCTGAATTTCCCACAGGACAGGGAACATGGGGGATTTTTAGATACTTCTCCTCTGGCTGGGAATGTTTCCCCCCACCCCTCCTCCCTCTTGTCTGAAGGCACCGCCTCCTGCCTTTGAAACTGCATACATTGTAAACAGCTCTGAATATTAACCCAGCCCAGAGTCTGGTTGCTTTTAAAAGACCCCCAGGGTTTCAAATTGCAGGGTTTCAAATTGAGGAGGGGCAAGTCCCCAGTGAGTAAATGTCACCAAGCTCATTCAAAGAACTGAAAATCAGGCTTGCTCATGAAGCATAAAGTAGTTCAACTTATGGGTTATGTCAGCGGAATCTCTGAGTTTTAAACAAACAAACAAACAAAGGAATTAAAAAGTCCTGGGACAACCAATATTCCTTATTGCTTACAGTGACTTTCAATTCAACAGAGTCCCTTTTCTAGATGCCTTTGCCTGTGAATATCACTTTTAAAATAACCAGAGGCTATTTTAAACAACCTCCTTCCGCCTTCCTGCTAACAGATCTGCAGGGCTTTAGCAGGTGCACAAAATTGGTCCAGGTGCAATGTTAAGTCACACAAAACCCTCCTGCCCTCTCGCATTCCTGTCCACCCCAGAGAGGGGGTGCTGAAAAGACTTTGCACCAAGGCGACACCTCTGCAGAATGGGGGGGGGGGGGGGGGGGGGGGGGGGCGGGGAGGCCCTTTTATTGTGAGCGTGTGTCTGAGGGAAAGGTCAGCCAGAGGCCATTCCACTGCTCAGGGAAGGCTGCGTGGGGAACCCAGGCAAAGGCTTTCACACGGCAGGGGGGACCCTCCGCCTGAGGAGAAGAGCTGGGATGCCCAACTGGGACATCCCCTAGGAACCAGCTGTACCTACAGCTGGATCGTCTTCATCTTTCTCAAGGTGAAGTATTACTGCCAACAACACATTTTAAAAAATCAAGTATAATTATGGAAAGAGATGAACACACTTCTGTTCGAAACCATCCCTTTAAAAAGGGACAAGAACAGCTCTGATACCCTAAAGGCAAGAGAGACACTGTGCCAGCACAGCTGGGGGAAGGGGGGAGGTGTCTCTGAGCACTTTGTGGCTGTGATTTCATGTCAGGGGAACTCTCTCACAAGGCAACCAATTCCATTTTCCAGAGGCTTCCCCTTACTCAGAAAAAAGGTGTTCCAGGAGGAGCAAGGCCATGCTTCTGACACTTGGCGCCAAAGGCCTGGAGTGCCAGCTAAAGCAGAACTGTGAAAGCCCTCTCGCCTTTCAGACATTCTCTGCCACCTCCCCACGTGCCACTCCAAACCACCCTTCGCCCACCCGGCAGGTAGGAAGATGGCGGTTGTCTCCCGAGTCCTTGTTAAATGATACGGAGACATAAAACTGGAACACGCCGGAGGAATGAAGACCTCAGGACAATCTGGACAATGATCTACTTCTTAAAAAGCACACACACAGGAACCTCAGTTTGGGTTCCCGAACAACGTGGCCATCTGCATTTTAAATCTAATTTGCATAAACAGGATGGGAAGTATTCTCCAAAGTTTTAATTCACAGCACCCTGCACACCTGGGCCTCAGAGCACAGCACAGCTGCACAATTTGAAAGACAAAGGCCCTCTTTGCTTCACAACGACAAAGGCGACCAAGGCTTCTGTGTTTTTTTCTGAAGTAATCTAAGTGCCACTTACATACCCAAACCCGAGATTTAAGGCACCCGGGTTTGGTACTACTAACACATAAGGAGACATAATATAAAGGCAAACCAACACATTCCTCTTCATTTGGCAGAGGATAACCAACCTGGTGTCCTGTAGTCAATGTCCTGGCTTCTGAACGCCAGGCTTCTTCCTGCCTCACTGAGAATCGGGAATTGTGCTTCTCCAGAGCCCCCTTATGGGCCATCATGTAGCAGTTAAGCTAGCAACTCTGTTCTGTGGGGTGCCACCGATAAGGGTCTAAGCATGTTGTATTTAATATTTCAACAGTTTCTGAAGCCGTGCTCTAAAAAATAATTTCAAAGAAAGCAAATATCTGAATTCTAAGAAGTTAAACTTCTAAGTTTCTGGGAAGTCAGAATAAGGCTTGGCAGTGCTTGGTGCCATTTATGAATGTGCTGGGTGGACTATGCCAATCTCACCTACGTAATGGGACTGCAGACTCAGTTACAGCCTGATTGCTACAACTATAAGTTATTGTGCTGAGTAAGTTGTCCTCAGGCTCAGGACAGCTCCATTCAGTCTATTCAAACTGCACTTACATTCACTATTAAAACGTTTTCCTTTCCTTACACTAGGCCTAAGAACAACTCCAAAAGTAGGTGCACTGTTTACAAAAGCCCCAACCCTCCCCCCAAAAAAAAAATTCTATAAAGCCACAGGTCCCTTCTGTCTGAAACGCACAGCCTGAAATTGATTCAACTAGCTGCAGTAAATCTTGTTCATGGGGTTATAAATTAGGCCAAAGCATTTTCTAGATACAATATAGACTTAAAGGATATAAACTTGGTGAACTACAACATATTATAATATATACAGAAACTTTCTCCCTGAAGTCTTGCTGAATCACAGCCAGTAATATAAACCATATATATATATATATGTGTGTGTGTGTGTGTGTGTGTGTGTATACACACACACACACATAACTAATGAAAAATTAATTCAAAGTAAGACTAAAGATTTAAGTGGGAAATCAGAAGTCTAGAGAAAAAAAGAAACAAAAATATTAGCCTGATTATTTTAATCAGAAAAAATAATAACAACTTCCCAAATTTTCAGAGGATACCCATTTTGGTACTGAAATTGTATAGCCAGAAGTCACACTCATCTTAAAATCTCACCAGTTAACACTATCATCAGTGCAATCAAGTCTACTAAAGCTCCAAACACCCATTTGGTATTTACGGATCATCATGTGTGAAAAAAGGGAAAAGTCTGCAGCCCTAGCTAGTTTGGCTCAGTAGACAGAGCATCAGCCTGCGACTGAAGGGTCCCAGGTTCGAGTCCCGCCAACGGCTTGATCTCCGGTTAGGGGCATGTAGGAGGCTAATCAATGATTCTCTCTCATCAATAATGTTTCTATCTCTCCCTCCCTTTCCATTCCTCTCTGAAATAAAATAAAAAACAAAAAAAAACACATTTTTTTAATAAAAAAGAGAAAAGGCTGCTGTTTTAGAGGTATTTATACCATGTAAAATGTCCTAGGCAGCAGGATGCTTAAAAAACAACTAGTAGATGCACTCAGAAAATTAAAAGGCAAGGTAAAGTGGATCTTGTGACCTCAGGGAAAGTGCAAATGGGAGGACACCCTGTCCTCTCAAGGAAGTCACCACTTCTGAACCAAGCGCCTTTCCCACAATGCCACTGGCACATGGCCCTGGGAATCACTCTTCCAACAGGTGACACTGAAGAGTTCTTCTCATTCTGCCCACATGATGTTTAAAAAAAACAAAACAAACAAAAAAAAAACTACCTGAAGAGCATGTAAAGAAAAAAGCCACAATACCCCTGACGGCCCAACTGAATAAAATGCTCCCTAAGTGCCTGACAGGGCCACTGCTTGTGCGAACAGCCACAGGGAGGCCACTGGTTTTCACTAAGTCACTGAACTCCACAGCAGCGGCAGAACATGGAGGAGGAAACCTAATCCTAACTGAAGGGCCCGGGTTCAGAACTCTGTAGTACTTGATCGCCCAACAAGTGTGCAGTGTGGTCCACGGTAGACCTGGGCCCCATCTTCACAGGAACCAGATCTTCACACGGCAAAGGAATTAACCCCTCCAGCTCCCCACTGGGGCAGCTGATTTCCAGCCACGTTTTCCTAGGTCAGGTCACGGGTGTTGCTTAAAACATGTGTCACCCGTTTCTCTTTTTCACAAGACGAATGTCATGCCGGGGGTAGTTACCCCCATGCCTCTTCCATGCTCTGGGAAAGATTTCCAACTATTCAACTGCAAAGCAGACTGCTCAAGCCAGGCTGTTCTGGAAGGCACTCAGTTCTCCAGAGATGCTCCTTACTGATAACTGAGCAGGATTTTGACTCATGGACCAGACTGTTCAAACGTTTAAAAAGTTATACTTTACCATGTTTACAAATGTCTATTTTCCGCCCCTGTCAAATCTCCTTTAAAAAGTGTCCCTCTAAGTCCTACAGGCCAATATCCTTACAACACAGAAGAACAAGCTGCTTTAGGGTGAAACAAGCTGCTTACATCAACCAAACCCGTGACACCGTCTCCTGAAGTAGTAGCTCTACTCCAAAACTATCTGGCACCATTTATAACGCAGAAATGCCAGAGGGTGGGCCTACCCCTCCGGGTCACCAAGCCCAAGGGGGGCCCAGGGAACAGGCAGGAGGGTCTGGAACACTGTTCCCTAACATGCCAACGGAGCAGAAGAGGACACACTCCCAGCAGTCCCGGGTTTCCAGGAAGAACTCGCAGGGTCCTCTTCCTTTGGGGGGGGAGTGGGGGGAGGTCCCCAGCGAAGCCTGCTTTCTGCCCTGGAGTGCGCCAAGTCCCTAATAAATAATGTAAACGCAAAGACCGGAGCCAAGAGTCACCTTCATTCATTACCGCTGCAAGGCCAAGGCGCTCAGACACCACAGAGTTGGGTTACAGGAGTGGGAAAAAGAAACAGACGCCCAGACCCCCAGACAGACCTGCTCACACGCTCCCCTCCAGATGTTCCCCACTCTCCACCCACACACATGAGAGCAACACCCACCTCCGACTCATTCACATTCTCCCACCCCCGGACCCCAGACGCGCTCCCTCACTCCCAGGTCTCTCTCCCGACCCCGCAAGCACCCCCTTCTCCCCTCCGGACCCCCTCTCACACGCTCTTCTCCCCTCCGGACCCCGCAAGCACCCCCTTCTCCCCTCCGGACCCCCTCTCACACGCTCTTCTCCCCTCCGGACCCCGCAAGCACCCCCTTCTCCCCTCCGGACACCCCTCACATGCTCTTCTCCCGCCCGCCCTCCTCTCTCCCGAACCCCAGAGCACGGTCTCCCCACTGCACTCCACGCTAAGTTTCCCAGGCCCCCCAACTCCACACGCACCTCCCGGACCCCGCACAGCCTGGCCCCGGAGAAGCCCCCCGCCGCCCGGCTCCAGTGACAGCGCCCGGGACGCGGTACTCACAGGCTCCGCGTCCAGGCGGGCAGGTCCCCGGGCAGCGCCGCCAGCCCGCGGCCGCCGCAGTCCAGCGAGTCCCCGGCGCAAGTGCAGGCGGCGGGGCAGGGCGCCTGGTCGGCGGCCCCGGCGGCCTCCGGCCGGAGCAGCAGCAGCGGCAGCAGCAGCCAGGGCAGCGGGCGAGGCGAGCGGCGCGGGGCTCCGAGCGCTCCCCGGACCGGCCGCGCCATCTTGTCTGGAGCGCGGACTCGGCGCGGGGCTGCGAGGTCGGGACGGCTCCGCGGGCTCCGCGCGGCACTAGGCTCCGCGCCGGGGCATGGCCGCGGGCGCAAGTTCTCTCGGCGGCGGCGACTGCGCGCTCAGCGGGCCCGCGGCGCCCGGGCTGCCCGGCAGCGCCCGGAGGGGGCCGCGGACCCCGCGCCCATACGGGCCGACGCGCCCGCGCTCGCTGCGAACCCCACGGGTCCGGCCAGGCGCGCTCGGCGGACGGACTGCGGTCCTCTCGCCGCGCCGCCGGCTCCGGGCTCCCGGCTCCCGCGCTCGCCAAGTGCCGCCGCCGCCGTCGCGAGGACGGTGCTCAGCCGCGCAGCCCGGGCTCGGCGCCCGCGGGCATCTTCCTCGAGGTTCCGACTCCCGCGGCCACCCGGGCCGGACGCGCGGCGGCCCTTCTCTCCTCCGCGGGCCGGCTCGCCCCGCTGTCCTGGGCTCAGCACCGAGCGCGCAGCTCCGGACAACGCACGGCTGGCTCCCCCGCGCTGCACTGCGAGAGCCTCGCCGCCCGCCCACCCGCCGAACAATCAACCGCTAGCCGCTCGCCTCCCGCCGCCGACCCAGCCCCGCAGCCCCAGGCCCCGCCCCGCCCCGCCCCGCCCCGCCGGGCCGCTCGCCTCCTCACACCCCGGCCGGCGCCCCGCGGCCTCCGGCCGGCCCACGTTGGGAGCTTTGCCACGGCGCCTGCCACGCCCCGCCTCCTGCTGATTGGCTGCCCGAGCCCACGGCGGCCAGCCCGGGCGGCCATTGGCGCGCTCACCGTGGTCCCGCCCCTCCCACTTCTCGGGCCGCCCGCCCCCCTTCCTTTTCCCACCCTAGGTGTGAAGGGCGGGGGCCTGGGCGGGAAGAGGCGGAGCCGCCCTCCGGCTCTTAAAGGGGACGCGCTGGCCGCGGTGCAGAAGGAGAAAGTGAGCAGAGGGGTAAAGACTTGCCTGCCCTCTGGGTGGAGGGGGAAAAGAAAACTGGTTAAGAGGGGAATGGGCTTCCTACCCCCCACCCCCACCCCCACCACCCTTTGGAGCCTCCTGATCCCAAGTTTTCTTTCCTCCTCCCCCAAGATTTAGATTTAGAGCAAATCCGCACCAATTTTGCTGGTGTCTTCTAAGAGCAAAGGCACAAACTTAAAACTTGACAAGTGTCCTGCTGACTGGAGCATCTTTCATTATTATTTCATCAGGAGTGACAGCCTCCTTTCTGCTCCTGACTTGTTCTTGACCTCTTATATCCAGCACCCTGTCCTTGATTACCAAAATGTGTACTGCACCCCCACCCCCACCCCCACCTCCACCTCACCCCACCCACGCCGCCCAGTTAGTTGTAGGGCAGTTCTGGGGTTACTTTGTTTGTTTGCTTGTTTGTTCGTTTGTTTAAGTCAAAGGTTTCTTTAAAGCCAGTTTTCAAGAAGCTATAGATGGAGTACTCAGAAGAGAGTAAAAAGAGAAATAATAGTTGTTACAAACTTCTAACTTTAAGGTTGGAACATAGTAACCAAGTGTTATGACAGTGCAAGGCAGGCACCTGCTGAGGGGACAGGCATAGGCAGTGAAAAGGGGTTGGGGGGATTAGCACAGAAATACATAGAACTGCCCCTCTGGCCGTTTTGGTTTACGGGTGTCTCACGTCTCTTCCCAGGAGAATGCAAATTTCTAACATAACTGCACACACTGTCAGGAAAATTAAGCAAGTTGAGTCTGTTGAAAAACATTTGCTCCAGCAAATAAAATTTGACTTCTGTTTTATGAAAACAAAGAGGGAGAAGACGTTTCTCAGGAAGAGAAAGCACAAGCTGTTTAAAGGGTTTGGTCCATTTTTGACACATTCCAAAGCCCCCCCACCAGGTGCTTTAATTGAGATGTCAAACTTTCCCTCAGCCATAAGAGCACCACTTTCTTCAAACTCGGGTTTGGGCTTGATAGTCAAGAGGTTGCTGTTTTCTTCCTTTCTTTTTACTTCTTTCCTTTCTTCTGATTCATTATGCTATCAGATAATGGTGCATCATCTCCCTCTCTCTCTCTCCCCCCTCCCTCTCTCTTCCCTTCCCTTCCCTTCCCTTTCTTTCCCTTCCCTTCCCTTCCCTTCCCTTCCCTTCCCTTCCCTCCCTCCTTTCTCCTCTTCCTCCTCCTTCTCCTCCTCCTCCTTCTCCTCTTCCTTCTCTCCTCTCTCTCTCTTTCTCTCTCTTTCTCTCTCCTCTCTCACATCATCAAAGCATTCATGCCCAAAGCAATGCTCAAATATGTGTGTAAATAAATCCAAACATGTCTCCCAAGAAGCATTATCTGAAAAATACTGCACCTGACCCAGCCTACATAGGGCTTTAACCAGCTTTGGTGTTTCATGTGTAATCCACATAAACATAAACCTTCCAGCTGGACAAGAAGTATATCTCCTTGTTGTAATGCCTTTTGGTAAAATAATAATAAGCAGAGGAATGCAGTTTAAAGGACCCCAATTTTATGAAGCCCTCTATATCGGTGTTCCTTAAATTTTTTCAGGCCAAAGAACAACAAGCAGTAATTTAATGCCAAATAGCCCTAAACTTCTCCCTATACAAAACTGTCATTCTCTTTGTCCCTCCCCACCCCCACCCCAATGGAACAGCATATGCAACAAAAATAAATTTAACTCATTGAACTTGAGCTGCTGACTTAAAATCATCTTTCAGGTTTGTTCCACTCTTAGTATTATAAAATGGGTATTTCTTGTCAAACGTGTTCCAAACGCTGTGGGTGTACCCGTATGATGCTTTTTAGGGACCCGGGTGTGCTGGAGGACAGGGCTTGGGAACCTACAAGGACAGGGTGTGCCCACAATCCCAAGCATCCCCTGTGGTCTGGTTACAGCGTAGCCAGAGAAGAGGATTCCAAAACCCAGGAACTCTGGGGGCCCTGGGCGCCTGAGCCTTGGCAGTTCCTCCGTCCATGACGTCATGTCTGCTCCCCACACCATGTATGGAAGCTTGCCCGCACACTAGCAACCTGCTGGTGACGGAGAGGAGAGCGGGCTTCGAGCTCAGGGGAGAACTCACTGTCGCAGCCGCCTAGGATCAGAGGCACGGGAACAAGGGCCAGCTGCCAGGACGGCGGTGGCCCTGCTCACAGGGAAGGGCCTGGTCTCCTCCGCACACAGCGGCAGCTGATCTGGGCACCCCGGGCCTCGTTTTCCTTCCCTGACCTTTTCGTAATTTTGAATACTTATTCCTTCAAGGGGTTATCCAGGCACTTTCCATTTTCCGGAGTGTTTTAACCCACCAGAGACCAAACTCCGGGGCCAGCATCAAATTGAACCCCTGATGGAAGTGACTGCAGGTCTGCCTGAAATGCAGAAGCCCTGGCAGTTAACCAGCTTAAACCCATTGTAAGAGAGGAACCCAGCATTTAAATGGCCTCAAATCATCAAGTGGGGAGAGAACCAAATGACAAAATATCAAGAAAGCAGGTTGATCACAGGTATTAAAAACAAAACAAAACAAAAAAAAACACAGAAATTCCAGGGGACTGAATGGTGGCGGTGTGTTCCAGTTCCCAATGGCGACGGCTGATGGTGTCACAGATTGCGGGACTGAGGGGGCTTGCCGGCGGGTAGTGCTCTACATTGTGTTCGGTGCATTAGAAAAGCACCAGCAGCGCTCCTAAGTCCCGGAGTCTAGCCAGGTCTTATTCCCCGGGAAACCCCAGCCCCCTCATTTCCTTTCTCTTAGCCTTGTTTTCTCACATGGAAGCAGAGAGAGGGGAGCTTCTGACCTGAGTGCTAAGACGGGTAAGGGAGGATCCACTGTGACCTCAGGTGCAAGGGGCTTTGCAGACTCTTCAGCAGACACACTTCAAGGCTCCTTTTAAGGGGTCAGTGAATGCGAACACCGAACAGTTCAGAGCCCACATACACACTGCAGATGGAAGAGCTCAGTAGGTGCTTGCAGCACAGAGCCCCCCGCCCCCCAAGGAATGCCACAAAGAGTTAATAATTACCTGTAACACCCCTGGAGACTGGCTGGGTGATGACAGCCCTGCCTTAAGCCTGTTTTGTATCTCTTGTCCAAGGAAAATAAAGCTGTGTACTCATTAACTCCTTCCTTGCATAATCTTGTCAAAGAGATGGATTGGCGAAGGAGGCAAGGGGGAGCTAATGAGGCCGAGGATGGAGCAAAAGAGATCATTTTGAGATTTCTCTGTTGCCCATTCGATTTTTTTTTTGTGTGTGTGTGGATGTGGGAAGAGGTGTGTCTTGTGCAATCTGTGGCTACTGGGAATATGGTTAATGCCCAACAATGCCAAATGCAGCTGCTGCTTTTCTGCAGCAGGACAGGCTGGTGCCTGCAGCCCGCTGCGGCCCTGGCCTCTGGGTCTCAGCATCACCAGCCAGAGGCCAATGCTCACCAGAGCCCACCTTTTAACACAACTGAGGACTGTACGCTAGCCCTTGCCCTGTTAATGTGCAGTTTTAACTGGTTTGCTAAAAGAATAAAGGTTTAAAAGTTTTCTTTATTCTTTCAGCATTTAAAGTTTCTGAGATTGTGGAGTGCTTGTCCGTGGTAGAGGCAGCCACTTCGCTCCACTGACCGCACCTCTCACCCCCAACCTGCTGCCTTTGCCACTGTCGCTTGGAGCAGCACAATGACCATTGTGATTATCCCCACTTTGTAGATTGAAAAGCTGAGGTTAAGTGATGTGTCAAGATTACAGAGGCTCAAGAATAAATGCAACCTTAAATCAAATTCCATCTCAACCCTTGTCGCACACTTTATGTTCAGTACTCATCTTACAAGATGTGTCACAATGCTTGTTTCTCAATTATAACGAGAGAATGGACATCATTTATTTCCTTTTCCGTATTTGCTAATAGCTTTCCAGAATTCCCTTCTGGATTTAAGGTCAATATATCAGCCTTTTCCTCCACCACGCACAGCAGTATTGGTGTAATAATAATGGTTCGTGATTGCTGAGCACTTACTAGGTGCGAGGCACTATTTCACAAGATGGCTTAATTTCACGGAGGTCGCATAAGAATTCCTTGAGATAGGCACCTAGCTCACCTTCTAGGTGGAGTTACTGAGACCCAGTCAGTCAGCTTACCCAAGCTACGTCCTCGTGAGGGACTGGGTCGGGAACCCAAAGCTGTGCTAACAGGTGAGCCACCACAGGCACAATAACCCGAAGCTCTTATACTCTAATGGAATTATTGTGTTGCTCTCTCCCTCTAAACTCATAGAGAGTCTGAGTCTCAGCCTACTTTGATATTCCTGTTGTTGAGCACAGTCTTAGGCACGTAGTAGGCACAGAGGCGGCATTTGCTGCCTGAGCTCAAGCTCCCCTTCCCCATCTAGACAAGCTTGCTCTTCAAATCTGTACACCTGCAGCATCAATGTCACCTGAAGGTTGTCAGAATGTGAATCTCAGCCCCCCCACCCCCACCCCACTGGATTGAGATCTGCCCCTTGGTAGGCCCATAGGTGATTTGCTTGTGGAGTGAGATATTAAGAAGCACCGTGTCACCCTATGTGCCACCCTATGTGCCCTGTGAACACCCCTCCTTTTACTGCCAGGAGAGGCCATACGCTGCGCTCTGTATATTTTTATGTACATTGTCCATATTCTCACAAGCCCTTAGTATAATCATTTCAAAACATAAGCAAACATGTGGTTGGCACGATTGCCCCTTAACTGAAGAGCATCCAAGACATCTACTGCCCATGAGATTTTGGTAAAATCCTCTCTTGCTGTTGAACTTTTTCTTTGAGGGGCATTCAGACTAGTGAGAAAAGCATTAGGGAATTTATTGCCTGTCATATTTGTTTCCAAAAGAACAGTTGGGTTTTGGACACATTTCAAATTTATCATAAACATAGAGACATTACGTGCTTTCCACTGTCATTCTTACCCATGGGCTTTAGGTAATCATTTGGCTGTTCATATTTCCCTGTGAGTTTGGACACTCTTCTTGGACTTAGGTGCTATAAAAAAAAAAAAAAAAAAAAAAAAAAAAAAAAAAAAAAAAAAAAATTGCCTTGCCTGCAGATCCCCCCCCCCCCAAAAACAAAACAAAAAAAAACAAAACAAAAACACACACACACACACACTCAAAAAAAAAACCAATTCTTTCTTATGGGAAGTGCAATGGCAAACATCCAGAGAAGGCAAGTGTGTAGGTGAATTTCCTGCAGAGGTGGCCACCACTAATTTCTCCCTATATGTCCCCTCCCTCCTTGAATCAGGGAGGGCCTGTGACTTGCTTGGGTCAATAGAAAGTGGTGGAAGTGACACTGTGCCAGTTCTGAGCCTGGCAGCTTCAACTCTCACTCTCTGCCTTCCTGAGCTGCATGTAAAGAAGTCCAGGGTCTCTTAAACATGCAGGAGGAGGAGACCACGAGGAGAGAGAGGCTGGGTGGAAGAAAGTTGGGCAGCTCAGCCAACAGCCAGCACCTTAACCCCAAACACCAGCCTGAAGCCGTTCGGGGCCTGTCAGCCCAACTCAGCCACCAGCTAACTGCAACTGCCTGGGTGAGCCTGGCCAGGGCCACAGGGGCAGAGAGAAGCCATCCCCGCCGAGCCTTGCCCAAATGCCTTAACCACAAAACGGTGAGTGGCAAAAATAAACTTTGTTTGAAGCCACTCAATTTTGGGTGATTTGTGATACAGCCATGGATACCTGAGACAATTGTGGTTCTGTGGACATGCTGGAAAGCATGAGGAGATACAGGAGGGGGAATAAAGTCTAATCAAATACGCCTGTTGTTAGGAATGTCAAAAAATAATGTTATCAGTTGACCTTCCTGACATGCTTGTCAGGACCCTTGATTGAATGCAACGTGCCAACTGGCGGTGTGGTTTTCTGAGCAGAACCTCCTGTGTTACTAACATCCTGGTTCTTCTGCAGATTGAAACTGAGCTGCCTCTCTCCTCCCGAGGGCACAGGTCTGGGATGTGCACAGCATCTGCCTAGTTATACAGGCCGGTTCTACCTCATGGCCGGCAGGAAAGGAATAGCTGAGAAAACAACATCATTGAAGTCCCATTGCATTCTTTCTGAAATGGTCAGGCGGGGCTCAGATTGCTCACATTATTTTTCACAAGAGACAAGTGGATGAATCTAAGACAGTGGAATCCCAGCCATAAAACTGGCATTGGGTTATGGAGTTTGGGGGTGTGCCTTTGGAAGGGGTGAGGGTGGTAGGCACTGTATCTCTTGGGCACAGACCGACTCACCTACCAGGAGCCCTCTGGGTGTCAGGGCTGCAGGCACAGCTCCCTGCTGCCCTAGGCCTTAGCTCACACTTTTTTCAGGCTCCAGTTTGTTTAGTGCCTCCAATATTCATGACAATGGGGAGGGGTGTGGGAGGGTACAGAGCCCAGGCAGCTGTGTCCCAGCCATCAGGGAGTTTGCAATCTCCTGCTTTTGTTGATTTTGTTGACTGCTAGCTGCTAGCTACTGGGCTCCTAGAAGAGTACCTGGCAAATAGCAGGTGTTCAATAAAGAGTATCAAATGAGCCCATGATTGTGGCCATATATATATATATATATATATATATATATATATATACACACACACACATATATATATCCCATTTTTCTATAAAGACCAAAGCAGCTCCCAGGAAGCAGACTAAAATCACAGACCCTTAGAAAAGAAATGGACCTTCATGCTCCTCTAGTGCAGTGGTCAGCCCCACCCCAGGCCTGCTGGGCCAGAAACCCTGGGGCAAGGCCTGGCACGTGTCCACAGCACCTGTTTCAGAGCTGCCCTCAATTTACAGATTCCAGAAGGAATAAGGTGGCCTCAAAGTCACCAGCTCCTTTACAGCTGGGAGTAGCACTGGGGTGACTACAGATTTGCCCAGAGCAGACACATTACCCAGGCCACAGGGTAATCTAGCAACCAATGTAGGGGAAGTTCTGGGCCGATTGGGAAAAGTTGGTCACCTCCATTGGGACACCAGTTACCAAATTCACATGTATAGCCCTGGCCTGCCTCGCTGCTCCCCTCCCAGCACAGACTCCGTGCTGGGGAATGGCTCCAGTGCTTTCAATGCATTAACTCCGTTAACCCTCTCAGTAGCCCTGGGAAGTAGGAGCAATACTGTCTTCAGGTCACACAGCCAGGAAATTAGGCTCTAGAACCAGCTCTTAACCATCACTCTCACTGCCCAGAGCATAAGCTGGGTGGCCACCTGTGACAGTCCTAGGTACAAGGATTTGATATCCATGTGGCTATAATGAAATAGATAAGAGGATATCCCAGCTTGAGAGAACAACTCCGCTATTTCTAGGAAAATCATAACTACTTTTACTGAGCATCTGCTACGCATCATACCTCCTCTCTGCTAGAGTGAATTCCCAGCTCCTTGTCCACTAAGAAAAATCTCATTCCTTTCTTTGTCTTCATTCCACATTTCCCAGTTTGCAGTTAATCCCACCGTTTGTCTGCCTGTTTTGTAAAACAGAGCCTGGGCGCAGGGTCCACCCTGTCTCACACAGCACCTGGATGGAGGGCTCAGGACAGACGTGATGAGTGAATGCCATAGGCATGACAGCAGGAGTCACTGACTGACAGTCTGAGTGTGGTGGGCTTCCAAATAAATCTAATATTAACCAAATACCTACCATGTTTCTACCTCTAGGTAAAAAGGTGGGTCAGACTTGGCCTTCAGGTGGGATTCATTTGGCCTGGTGTGTTTCTTTTCAAAACTTGAACTTGACCTACTTTTAGGAGGTAGGCATCTGTTACCTGTCTTAATTTATATTTCCTGCTTGCCCACCCTGGCAGGCATTGAGTTTGCAATTATGATTTCAAGATTTCTCTAACATTAATTCATTTTTTCCTTTACAACAAGCCCATGTAGTTGGGCATTCCCATTTATACTTAAATTAAAACACACACACACACACACACACACACACACACAAACACACACCACTGAGGCTTGGAAAGTATAGGTTACCTGGCCAAGGTCAGAAACTTATAAATTGGGAAACAGGATTTGGCAGAAGAAGGAGGGAGAATAGTTGGAATTGGTGGTGAGAATCAGAAAAAACATCTCCCCCACCTCCTGGCCCAGTGGTATGAGAGGTGTGAGGGGAAAACAAAACGAAAAAGAGGCATCAGCCATTAACCATCTCTGGAATTAAGAAAAACAGATAATTGGCTAGACAGTCGTCAATACCAGGTTGGACAAACTTTCTTGGTAAAGGACCAGGTAGTAAATATTTTCAGCTTCTGGGGCCGTACAGTTTTTGTTGCAACCGCTCTGCTCTGTCACAGTAGCTGCCAGAGGAACCGTAGACATAGCAAGTGAACGGGCATAACTGCATTCCAATAAAACTTGATTTGCAAAAACAGGCTACAGGCCAGATTCCATCTGCAGGTAGAAATCTGCTAACCCCTGATCGATACTGATGAAAAAGCTCAGCTGGGAGAAGGTAAAATGAACAAAACCAGGACATGCTCATCTGAGGACAAAGATGAAAAAGGACTGACATTTAGTATCCTGGTTGCAAGCAGAGCAGCCCTGTGTGGTTATGTAGGTTGTACACTGCACAACCCCAGGGGCACCACTCACACTGACCTCAGTGCCAACAGGTAACCTAGAAGCTGCCCAGAGCATAAGCTGGGTGGCTACCTGTGACAGTCCTAGGTACAAGGATTTGATATCCATTACTACCCATGTGGCTATAATGAAATAGATGAGAGGATATCCCAGCTTGAGAGAACATCCCCGCTATTTCTAGGAAAATCATAACTTTTAAGTATCTTTTTACTGAGCATCTGCTACGCATCATACTATATGTAAGTATTATTCTATCTAATAAAAGAGTAATATGCAAATTGACTGTCACTCCAACACACAAGATGGCTGCCCCCATGTGGACACAAGATGGCTGCCACAAGATGGCCTGCAGGGTAGGGGAGGGCAGTTGGGAGGGACCAGGCCTGTAAGGGAGGGCAGTTAGGGGCAATCAAGCCTACAGTGGAGGGCAGTTAGGAGTGACAAGGTTGGTAGAGGAGGGGGATTGTGGGCAACTGGACCTACAGGGAAGGGCATGTGTCTTTATTTCTCCCCT
This sequence comes from Pipistrellus kuhlii, assembly GCF_014108245.1. NCBI lineage: Eukaryota > Metazoa > Chordata > Mammalia > Chiroptera > Vespertilionidae > Pipistrellus > Pipistrellus kuhlii. The sequence continues at coordinate 4,619,918 of NW_023425416.1, read as the reverse complement.
GAAGGCCTGGGTACCCAGACCTGCAGGGGAGAGCAGTTGGGGGGAACCAGGCCTGCAGGGGAGGGCAGTTAGTGGCAATCAGGCTGGCAGGGGAGCAGTTAGGCATCAATCATGCTGGCAGGGGAGTGGTTAGGGGGTGATCAAGCTGGCAGGTAGAAGCAGTTAGGGGCAATCAGGAAGGCAGGCAGGTGAGTAGTTGGGAGCCAGCAGTCCTAGATTGTGAGAGGGATGTCTGACTGCCCATTTAGGCCCAATCTTGACATCCCTCAAGAGGTCCCAGATTGGAGAAGGTGCAGACTGGGCTGAGGGACACTGCTCCTCCCCCTCCTCCCCATGCGCAAATTTTGTGCACCAGGCCTCTAGTCTTACATAATCTTCCTAGCAAGGTCCAGAAAGGCCAAGCAATTTGTCCAAAGCACCCAGCTGGTAATACCTAACTCCCAAGTTTTCTTCATCACCTCCAGCCCATTGCTAAGGGAGGCCATTTGCCTGATTCCCAAGTCTGTGCTCCTTCCACTCCCCTCTCCTCTCAGATTGGTTCTAAGGTTCTTTAATGATGACCTAGTAAAACATGTATAAAGAAAATGTCTCCTGAAGACCTAATTAAAAATAATTACATGCCTTAAAAGACACTAAAAGTATGCCAGGCGCACCAACAAGGAAGACATTCTTATTATATCAATGTCTTTATGGGTTTGGATTCTGTTCAGAAAAGCTCAGACTCAAAAGGTAATTGCTGGCAGCCTGCAAAATCCATCAACCCTTAATTAACATATGACAGTTATTCTAATTGCCTCAGACAACATTTCCATGTTTTTAATTGTAGAGCAATTTGCCAATCACATCATTAATTGGCAATTCACATTTTAAACATATGAGAATGTGAGAGACAGTGGGTCTTTATTCCTCCGAGACACTGAGTACATTACTTGCATTTTTCAGATATGTTTCCTTCTTTTCTTTGACTATGGGACTCCCATCAGATGGGACCGGCAGCAGCTTCTTCCGGCCAAGGTGTATTTTCTCGGGCGACTTAATGTCACTTCAGCACTTGACTACACTTTGCTAGTAGCTCCTTAGACCAGGTCTTTGTTTTTCTTTTTTAAAATATATTTTTATTGATTTTTTTACAGAGAGGAAGAGAGAGGGATAGAGAGAGAATCATCGATCAGCTGCCTCTTGCACACCCCCCACTGGGGATGTGCCCGCAACCAAGGTACATGCCCCTGACTGGAATTGAACCTGGGACCTTTCAGTCTGCAGGCCGACGCTCTATCCACTGAGCCAAACCAGTTTTGGCCCGCTAGTTGTTTCTCTAGTCACCCCGACTGGACTCCTGTTAATTTCAAAGGGAGGGTCCTGGTGCAGAAAAAGTAGCAATCTGGTTCCTGGCTCAAAACCCTCCACACTCTGTGGAAACTCACTGCCCTCCTGTGTGTGAAGGAAGGGCCAGTTAACATATGTGCGTGAAGCCTTGGACAAAGGCACCTGGGAATGCCAGAACTTGCTGGAAAGCCCAGCAGCTGATGGAAAAGAAAGGTTAGCGACCCAGTTCCAGTTCCAATACAGACCCCACCATTTGCTCACCAGAAGGAGCCAGAAGAAGAAGAAGAATTGGTCTCAAAAGACAGAAAGGCCGTAATGACAACCCTTGTCTCCTCTCTCTCTCTCTCTCTCTCTCTCTCTCTCTCTCTCTCTCTCTCTCTCTCTCTCTGTCTCTCTCTCTCTCCTCCATCATCATCACAAATCTATAGCCCACCACAGGCCAAGCACTGGGGTAAGTATTAAAGATTATAAAAGAATTCATCACCCAGCATCAGGCCTCCGCCCCTCCCTTGGCTACACTCCTCTGGAACAGAAGCTGCCTCTGAGGCTGCCTGCCAGCTTCTGTGCAGACCCTTCTGGCTGGGCTGCTGTGGGTTCCAGTGTCCGGACTCCAGCCTGTCAGGGGCTATCGTTTCTCTGCTTGAACTTTGGGGAGAGGGGGGGAGACAGGAGGAGCCGTGACCTTGTCCCTCATTCCCCCACCAAACCATCACCACCACTGCATAAAGCTGCACTTGGCTGTGAAAGCTTCAGGATGGCTGGAGGTGTCTGAGGGAAACTGGAAAACGAAACTGTCAATAATGGCAAACTCTGTTTGCCTGGCTGTTCCCTGCCGAACAGGAGAAAGCACAGAAAGGTAACACACCTGGAGAGCAGTTCTCCTTGGGCCCAGTCTGTCAGACACCAGGGCATCCTCTTCCCAAGGCCATTCCCGGCTCCAAACACACCTGTCTGGTCTTGACCTTACACAATGGAGCTCCACTGGGGCTGTGTATCCCCTGGGAGCTCGCCTGGACCAGTTAATTCAGAAGCTCCCATATGGAGCTGCATGTTCAGTTATACTCTCTCTCCCCCTGCATTTTCCCCCACCAGGGGATTTTAACGTGAAGCTACAGTTGAGAACTACTGCCTTAGGGTAGATCCTGTCCATCCACCAGGCCAGGTGGGAGTAGGGGGCACAGGTCCCAAAGCTTGAAATATTCAGCTTCAGTCAGAGTTTGCAAACTGGAGGCCCACCCACAGACTGGATCCAGTCAGCAGATGTGTTTTGTTTGGCTTAAGTAGGGTTTTAAAAAAATGGAATTACTTGCCAACACTTATTAATGGGATTATATTATATAAAATTTTAATATCAGGCTTCTTTTGAAGAATTGGAATACCTGGTCATTCTCTGTCTACATTCCTGTGCACCACAACTGGCTAGAGAGGAGGAGCAGCTAGTCCTCAGGTGCAGCATATTCCCTCTGGTTCACCACAGTCCCCACCACTCTCTAGTGCCTCACTCACTCACCTTCCTGGTCCCTGTGGCTCTGACTAATGGGGGAAGTGGGGGGGGAGGAAAGGGGGAGAAGTCCTGCCTCCCTCCATAATATCTCCCCAATGAAGTGCAATACAAGGACTCTAGCAGCAATCCACTGGATAAGGATGGAAATAAACACAGATTCCTGGATTCACAAAGAAGCAAGAAGATAATTTTTTTTTATATACACAACTTCATCTGTAGAGGACCCTACCTACAATGGGAGAGTACTGAAAATGATTCTAGAAAAGTGGCGTATCCCATCCCCATCCTTACCCAATTTCTTTTGTTTGCTTGTTTGGTTTTTATCCTCCCTCGAGGATATGTTTTTATTGATTTTAGGGAGAGAGGGGGAGAGAGAGAGAGAGAAAGAGAGAGAAACAGAGAGAGAGAGAGAGAGAGAGAGAGAGAGAGAGAGAGAGAGAGAGAGACAGAGAGAGAGAGAGAGAGAGAGAGAGACAGAGAGACAGAGAGACAGAGAGACAGAGAGAGAGAGAGAGAAATGAATGATTGGTGGCCTCCTGCATGCACCCCAACTGGGGACCAAACCCGAAAATGTATGTGCCCTGACAGGGAATCAAACCTTAAGCCTTTTGGTGCCCAGGACAATCACCTAGCCAGGGCTTCACCTCCATTTCTTTGTTTAACCTCCAGTGTGGCTTGCATTAAAAAAACAAAAAGCCCCACCCCCAGACTCTCGAGCTATTTGAAAATACATAGTTACATAGCTACGTTTATTGATGCCTTAGGCCAGGTCACAGTTGCCAGGCCAGATGGCCCCACACCTGCCTTCCTGCAGCAGTATTTCTCAATATGTCTCTTACACCTTGTGGCAGACTCCTGTGTGCCACCCTAGACTCTGAATCTGGCCCTCTGGGGGGAGAGGTGTCCACATTTTCCAAGTAACATGTGTAGTCAATAATAATAGTAATAGCAGCAGATAACTGCAGCACTTACTGTGGTTTATATTTCATTTAGTCTTCACAGACATCCCTAAGTTGGGTAGCAGTAGCCCCACTTTTCAAATGAGGAAACAGCAGCACAGCGAAGTTGAACAAATTGCTCCAGGTCACACAGTAAGTAGCAAAGCTGGGATTCTGATCATCTGTTCTAGTTGGCAAATCACTGCTCTGAGCAAAAGGAAGACTCATAAGCTCCCAGGCCAACCAGGTCAAGGAGGATGAGGTAGAATTTTGTCCATTGCAATGAGAAAACACTAGCCTTATTTTTAGTAATTTGAACTAGTTGGGACAGAGAATAGACAAAAGCATACCACCCATAGCATATGGTAGCATGTGAGTAGGTGACAAAAATACCCTGTGTCCATAGGATCTGGCCTCTGCTTAGCTTTCCGATGTCATCTTTGTCCCCTTATTTCAGCTCCCTTCTGTCCTACGGGTCTTCACACTGAGACCTAACATGTCCCTCTGTCTGAATGCTCTTCTCCTAGACCAGGGTCCGCACTTTCTCCCAACAGGCTGGGTGGGAAATAGTCCAGGCTGTGGGCGCCAGGAGGTCTCTGTTGCACCTTCTGCTCTGTGGCTGAGCCAGAAAGTGCTGCAGACAGTGTGGAGGTGAGCGGGCGTGGCTTCTGTCCCATGAGCCCTGACGGACCCTGACATTAGCGTTTCACACTGCTTTTTTGTGCCGCAAAATATGTTCCACCTAGATTTGCTTTCAGCCATTTAAAAGGGGAAGACCCATTCTTAGCTGATGTCGCACACAAACTGAGGTGGGGTGGGATGGTGAGGACTGGGATGACACCCCCTTCATCCTCTCTGGCACACTTTCCTGAGCCTCGGGCTGGGCTCTGCTTCTTGGGGGTCCCTGACTCCTCCAGCCGAAGGGGCCACTGCCTCCTCCTGTATCGCCTCTAAGCTCCCTCAGCAACGCGGTCCCTATTTGAAGATGTTCTTTCATACACAAGTTTGTCTGCATGTTGTGGGTCTCCCTCTGCTAGGATGTAAGTCCTACAGGGCAGGGAGCCGGTTTGCAGATAAAGAGAAAAAAACTCAGAGCAATTAGGCAATTTGCTAGAAAGTGGAAAGCCAGGATCTGTACATAGGAATGCACTCTTTCCATGCTGCTCTCTTATTCTTCACACTACCGTCAGTCATTTCCTCTTTATTAAACTACTAGAGGCCCAGTGCACGAATTTGTTCATCAGTGGCATCCCTTGGCCTGGCCTGTGGGATCAGTCTGAAACCGGCTCTCCAACATCCCCTGAGGGGTTCCTGATTGAGAGAGGGTGCAGGCCAGGCTGAGAGACCCTACCTGTGCATGATCAGGGCTGGGGAGTGACACGGAAGGTTGGCCATGGGAGGGCACCAAGGCATGTCTGGCCCATCTCACTCAGTCCTGATTGACCGGATCCCAGGAGCCAGCTGACCTATCAATTGGAGCATCTTCCCCTTGGTGGTCAGTGCATGTTATAGCAACTGGTTCAGTGGCCTTAGCATATCATTAGCATATTACTCTTTGATTGTTTGAATGGCCTCATGACCTTTAGCATATTAGGCCTTTAATATATAGGATACTTGCCTTATTGTGATTTTCTTTTTACAATTACTAAATATATTTTTTCTGAAAATATTTTTCAATGCTCTTTTTACAAAAAAGAAAGGTTGGCTTCATGATACAAATAGTTAAAATGACAAGAGATGCTGTTAAATGCATTTTGGGAGGAAGATTGGATACTTAAAGAAAGGGTTTTATTTCTAAAGCTGATCCTATGTAACCTCAGAGCAGAGAGTTGATAAAGACCAATTTAATGGCAAGGACTTGAACTATTTGGTTATTACAGATTTAAATTTGATTGAATCAGCAAAACAAACTATTAGGCAGCATTGAAAATCGATGTGAAATGGGGTTTTGTGTGATTTGCTGCTCATGAGCTGGAGTTTGACACAAAGCAGATGTCTTATTGGAATCCAATTAGAAAGATTGGTTCAATACAACCCCAAATTGATTAACCATAATTCCCATTATAAACACTATAGAGTCATGCCCACAGTCTGCCCTCTATAGAACATGGTCATCTTTTGTACACATGTACATCTTAAAACATCTTAGATGGCCTAAAAAACAAACAAACAAACAAACAAACAAACAAACCAATTCTAACCCCTCCCCTGCAACCTGTTTTCTGGAGAATTAAAATCAGATGAGGTTATCTTTGGCAAGAAGAACCTGCTAAACATGCTTATTCATGAATACAACAAAAATTGCCTTGGCCTCATAGCTGATTAGAGTGTTGTCCTGCTATGCCAAGGCTGTGTGTTCAATCCCCAGTCAGGGCACAGACAAGAAGAAACCATGAGTGCAAAAATAAATGGCACAAATTGATGTAACCCCCCCCCCCCCCACGCCTCTCTCAAATTAAGCAATAAAATTTTTTTGAAACATCATTGAGTTCTAGTTATGGAACTACTATGGGAGCTACTAAATAAATTATATACCAGAGTTCACGGTCTTGGAGAAATTATCAGGCACATATCAAAGTGCCTAGAAAATGATTAGTGTTATTTACAAGACCAGTGCTCTAACCCCTGAGCTATAGGGCCCTACTGATTAGTGTTATTTAAAAGATGTTGTCCTGGTCGGGTAGCTCAGTTGGTTAGAGCATCATCTCAATACACTAGACTTGCAGGTTCAATCAGGGCACATATAAGAATCAACCGATGGCCCCAGCTGGTTTGGCTCAGTGGTTAGAGTGTTGGCCTGGGGATTGAAGGGTCCCGGTTTTGATTCTGGTCAAGGGCACATGCCCGGGTTGTGAGCTTGATCCCCAGTAGGGGGCGTCCAAGAGGCAGCCAATCAATTATTCTCTCTCATCATTAATGTTTCTATCTCTCTCTTCCTCTCCCTCTCTGAAATCAATAAAAAAATATTTTTAAAAGTATTAACTAATGAATGCATCAATAAGTAGAACAACAAATCTCTTTCCCCCTCCTTCTTTCTCAAATCAATAACAATTATTTTTTTTACAATAGATGCTGTCAAATTCTTGGATATTTTCCCCATAGAATAAGGAGGTCTGCTTCTTCCCTTGACTCTGGTGTAAGACTGCTCTGGGCAATAAAGCAGGGCTGAAGTGATGCTATGCATGGTCCGGCCTGCCTTTGAAGGGACCAGCAGCTTTGCTTTTGGTGTTTTGTGGCCCTGAGCTGCCATGAAAACATCCACTACCCAGAGGCCCCAATGCTGCAGGAAGCCTAGGCCCAGCGAGGGGAAAGTTCTGTGGAAACAGAGAGAAAAATGCTCCTGCCAAATTTGCCAAGGCTCCTGGAGTCACCGAACAAAGATGCTCCATCCCTGCTGGGCCCTGACCAAAGTTTTGGCCCAGAGAATAGTGAAATCTTACCTAATAATAGACAAAGATGTAAATTGACCGTACCTCTGCTTCGCCCACAGCCAATCAGAGTAAGTATGCAAATTAACCCAACAAAGATGGTGGGTTTATTTGCATACGTAGGCACAGAGTGGCCGGGAGGGGAGACAGCAGAGGGAGCTACAGGAGCTGTGCTTCAGACAGAATCCAGGACTTGCTGGCTCCTAGGCAGCTGGGAGTGAAGCCAGGGGAAGGAAAGCCTATTTTTACACGAATATCATGCAATGGGCCTCTAGTAGAATAATAAGTTGTAGCTTCAAGCCACTAAGTTTTGGTGGAGTTTGTTCGGTAGCAACAGATGACTAGCACATGCTTAGTGTCAATGGAAAGGGATGTGTGAGAGCTGTGAGAAGTCAGAAGAAAACAGATTTCTAGCCTTAATGATGGTGCAGGAAACCCACAGTGTTAAGGAAGTGGTGACATTTGAGTTTGGAAAACTTTAGAACTGGGAGATTGGAGATGAGAAGATAAGGACTGTGCAGGCAGGAGAAGCATGTGGGTGCAGGTACAGAGGTGAGAAGCATGGCATGCACAGGGAAGACTGAGAGCCCATTTGTCAGAGAACGTGGTTTGTGAGGGGAACAGCGGCGACATGAATGAAAGAAGGCCAGGCACCACATTCATGGTGCAGAAGGCAGGAGCGCCGGTCCAGGAGCCGGGTTCTGGTGAGTGGACAGCGAGGAGCTGTTCACTATTTTGCCCAGAGAAACAATGTGGCCAAGCCTGTGCTTGCAGGAAGTGGTCAGCGGGGCTGAAAGTGGGAGTGGATGTGAGGAAGAAGCAGTGCCGAGGGCCGGGCAGCTGGAGAGCTGGCGTTCACGCTGTCACCTCAAGGGAGGAGGGACACTGTGCCAGCAGGCAGGCTCACTGCCCTGCCACGTCCATGTCCCAGCCCCTGAGCCTGTGAACAGGCTGCTTTACAGGGCAAAAGGGACTTCACAGATTCAATGAACCGCAAGGTCCGTGAGATGGAAGGTTATCCTGGATTATCCAGAGGGCCCCAGTGTAATGCATGCTCCCTTGGAATGCTGACCCATTCCCAGGTGTGGTCCGAGAGAGATGTGTCCGTGGAAAAGGGTCTGAGTGATGCGACAGGACACAGGCTTGGCTGGCCATGGCTTTGCAGACAGAGGACGGGGTGTGAGCCCAGCGAAGCTGGAGAGGACACTCCGTGCACAGTCAGTGAAAGATCTGGAGTCTCTGCTAAGACGGAGGAACTGGATTTTGCCAACAACCTGAACCATCCAGGAAACAGACCTTCCCTAACCTGCAGGAAGGAACGCAGCCCTGCTCACGCCAGGGTGCAGCCCAGCGAGCCTCCCGTCTGCTGCTGCTCTCCGGAGCCGGGGGGAATGCTCTTGTTCTTTGAGCTGCCACACGTGTGGCGATCGGTTGTGGCAGCAATAGAAGGTGAGCACGGTGTCCATTGGGGCCCGGGATTGACCGGGCAGCGCTCTCGGTGCCCTGGAAGCCTTCTCCCCCTGGGACCGAGCTTCTGTTTTCATGCTTCATGGAAACATTGGCTTTTTGGACTGGCATGGTCTCTACCCAGCTGGGTGACCTTGGTCAAGTTGCTTAACCTCTCTGAGCCTTAGTTTCTTCATCGGTTACCTAAGGGAATTGAGCAAGAACGGTGGCTGTAAACTTTATTGATTTTTCATCATGACATGCTTGATGGAGAATGTTTCCATGTGCCAGGCATCGAGGGGCATCATCTAGGTGTGGAGAAATTGCTGAAGTCCTAGCAATAGCATTCTTTGCTCTCCTCATCAAGAAATAATTTCAGGATGTAAGTAATGCTTTGCTAGAGTTAACCTTATCTTTATTCCAATTTATTGAGAGTAGATGCAGGGTTTGAAAATGCATGTATATATGTCCTAATATTTAAAAAAGCGACAAAGAATTTCATTAAAGTATTGTAATTCATGACAAGAAATATATATTGTAAATATCCATAATGAATATCACTTGAAAATACTAAACTAGATATTGGCAACCTTCTTCCTAGCAATGGATTTAAACAGCTTAGGAATGGAAAAATAGTCTGAGTTAGTGAAGTGTGAGTCGCTTGAAGCTGAGAGGTGGAAAGAAGGTGAAGGGGAAAATGTTTTCTAAACCTTAAAAAAACCAACGGTCTCTCCCAAGACACCTCCCCACCCCCACCCTTGACCAAACAAGCTGAACAAACCATTGATATGATAATAGATTATAATACTTGTAATTTTTTCATTAGGAAATGACACACAACATTTAATCCCAACTTTGCCGTGGGAGTGAGGGCCAAGGGTATCCTAATAACTCTTTTTTTTTAAAAATATTATTTTATTGATTTTTTTACAGAGAGGAAGGGAGAGAGATAGAGAGCTAGAAATGTTGATGAGAGAGAAACATCCACCAGCTGCCTCCTGCACACCCCCTACCGGGGATGTGCACGCAACCAATGTACATGCCCTTGACAGGAATTGAACCTGGGATCTTTCAGTCCGCAGACCGATGCTCTACCACTGAGCCAAACCAGTTTCAGCTCCTAATAACTCTTAATGAGCTTGCTATTGAGCAAGAAAGAGCAGAAAAGGGTAACAAGGAAACTGATCAATATCGACAAGAGGCAGCCTGAGTTGCAGTCTAATGATCCGGGAGCTGTTTGCTGTTGAACAGCTGTGCCAGGAATAGCTCTAAATCGGAATATTTCAATATTTTCAAGGCAGTTTAATATGAGTGGGAGTCCTGACACAGAGCACATGAATTCCTAGAACTTCCTTGCTGGGTGGGGGAAGGCCTTGCACAGGGGCAGTGAAATAGCATGGTGAAGGTCGTGGTGTCAGATCCCAGTTCCACCATTTACTGTGGCTCTGACTTTGGGCAAGTTTACCTCCTCTGACTTAAATTACCCCAGGGTCATGTCCTGGACAACTAGGGACCAGCACTAAAGCCCAGAACCCACTGTAAGCTTTCAGACTATCCAGTCCTACACCTGTGGAGCTTGCTACCCCGACTTGCCATTTCCTCTGGAGAAAAGCAATAAAGGCTCTGGCCCATCTTTCCTCCGGACCCACCTTGGGGTCCCCATGGGATCCTGCATGGCACAGCATACCCCGCGTCCTGAGAACAGTCAGCAACAAACTTTATTTTTAATGGCAGTTGTCTCCTGACCTGTTGACCTCATCACAGCAAAGTGAAATGCTTGGCCCCTCCGGACCCCATTTCTTCAAGCCTGTGTTGACCCCGTGGCCCCCGAGCCAATAGCTCCCGCTTTGTCTTGCATATGGGCATGCTAATCATTAGAGAATTTCTGCTTGTGGCTTGAGTTTTTCAAAAGCATCCCCTCCCATTTTCCTTCCTTTGACATAAAAAAAGCCTGAATTCTGTACTTTCTCAAGATGGATTTGAGAACCAGCTCTCCCATATTTTGGGTTGGTGCCTTCTCCATCAATAAATCTTTCCTTACTCCAAACTGATGTTTTGAGTTTGGACCTTTCAAAATGCCAGGCACACAGGTTTGGCGGTAACATCACCATACCTGAGCAAAGACAGCACCCCAGTGCATTGTACAACATGATCAAAGGATACCTTTGGTTTACTCTGACTACTGCTGGAGAACGTTTACCCAGTCACCCTGAAGTCTGGCTCTTTCTCTGTCTTAAAAAAATTGCCCTGTTGCTCTGACCAGTGTGGCTCAGTGGATAGAGCGTTGGCCTGTGGACTGAAGGGTCCTGGGTTCAATTCTGGTCAAGGGCATGTACCTTGGTTGCGGACACATCCCCAGTAGGAAGTGTACAGGAGGCAGCTGATGGATGTTTCTCTCTCACCGATGTTTCTAACTTTATCCCTCTCCCTTCCTCTCTGTAAAAAATAATATATATATATAAATTTTTTTTTAATTGCCCTGTTACAGAAAGTAGGTGGGTTGCCAGGGGCTGGGGGAGGGGAATGGGAGTGACTGCTAATGGGTACTGGGATTCTTTCTGGGATGATGAATGTTGTGGAATTAGATAGTGGTGATGGCTACACAACTTTATAAATATACTAACAACAGCTGGACTGTACATTTTCAGAGTTACTTCTATGGTATGTAACCTATAGCTCAATCTTAAAAAGTTCCCTCTTGACCACTTTTTCTCTCTTCCATAGCTCTCTCATATTTGTCCTGCAAGATTCAGTTCAGATGCCTCCTCCTCCCATACAGCCTTCGCATATACTGCCTGTTGCTCTAGTTCTCCCTGCTGCCTATCAGATACTTGTTGTATGGGGGGAGTGGGGGAGGAAGAGAGGTTAGAAAAAGAAGCCCATTGGGAGAGCCTGTTCTACTGCTTGTAGAACTTGCCCTTGAACACCCTTCCCTGCCTCCCTTGTCCCCCTTGATCTGAGAAGTCCCTGGGCAAGTCCTGGTTTGACTTCAGCAAAACAGAGTCCGGAATGTGTGATTCTCTGGTGAGACTTTTCCCACAGTTTCCCTGGGGCTTCCACATCAAAAAATGAGAGAAGGAAGCCTTTGTTTTCTAGGCGGAGGCACTGCTTTTCAAAGCTTTGGGAACAGATGAGTTTGGCAGCAGGCAAGGCACAAGCCTTCTCTCTCCTATGAATCTGTGCGGGAAGGACTGCTTCTTCTCATGAAGGGCCCTGGCTTTGGAAGGAGCGCAATCCACAACACCCATCTGAGAGGCCACGCTGCATGCTTCAGCGATTTAAGCAGATGTTGACTCTTTAAAAGATTAACTGAGAGCTTTGATAGCTGCTCCCCTCGCCTGTTAATTGGTTCCTGGGGAGGGGAGAACCAGCTCTCCTCCTTCTATTTACCTGCCCATATCTTGTCTACGCTAATTGTGCGTTATCTTTTTCCCTGAAAGGGTACAGCAAGCCCCCCTCCTGACTGAACCTCCGGGAAACACTGGCTGGCTGTGATGGTACCTTTAAGATAAGACAGGATTCAAGACTCGACTTTATTCAGGAAAGAAAGCCACAGGCAAACCATGGTCTCCTGGAAGAGCCCTGTTAAACTGTTTAGTAGTCAAATGGTGGTGGAGGTGAAGGAGGTGACGAAGTAGGCTAGGGCCGTGGTCAGCAAACCGTGGCTCTCGAGCCACATGCGGCTCTTTGGCCCCTTGAGTGTTCTAATGCCACTTCTTCAAAATAGACTTGCCCAGGCCGAAAACCGACATTTGTGCATGGGCCACGAAGCTTCAATCGCACTGTATGTGCGTGCCCGCACGTGGTATTTTGTGGAAGAGCCACACTTATGGGGCCAAAGAACTGCATGTGGCTCACAAGCCACGGTTTGCCAACCACTGGGCTAGGGGGTTCACTGTCCCCACAAGCCAGGAAGATTCTGGTGCTTTTCCAACTATAAATAACTAACAGATCACCTGGACACCTTGTTGAAATGCAGATTCTATTTCAGCAGATCCGGGTGGAGCCTGGAACTCTGCATTTCTAACAAGCATTCAGGCGATGGTGATGCTGCCGGTCCAGGAATATCTCTGATTTCCCAAAGATCTTAAAAACCTAGATTCAAGCCGAAATCGGTTTGGCTCAACGGTAGAGTCTGCGGACTGAAAGGTCACAGGTTCGATTCCGGTCAAGGGCATGTACATTGGTTGCGGGCACATCCCCGGTAGGGGGTGTGCAAGAGGCAGCTGGTCGGTGTTTGTCTCTCATTGACGTTTCTAACTCTCTATCTCTCTCCCTTCTTCTCTGTAAAAAATCAATAAAATATATTAAAAAAACAAACCAAAAAACCCCAAAACAAACCTAGATTCAAAAAAGCTTCTAAAAGTTAACACTTTGGGGTCCTAGTTAAATATCAGTGATAGCAATCTTATACAATAAAAGGCTAATATAGCTGAAACCGGTTTGGCTCAGTGGTAGAGCGTTGGTCTGCGGACTGAAAGGTCCCGGGTTCAATTCCTGTCAGGGGCATGTACCTTGGTTGCGGCACATCCCCTGGTGGGGGTGTGTGGAAGAGGCAGCTGGTTGATGTTTCTCTCTCATCGACATTTCTAGCTCTCTATCTTCCTTTCTCTCTGTAAAATATCAATAAAATATATTAAAAAAATAAAATAAAAGGCTAATATGCAAATAGACTGAATGGAGGAACAACCAGTTGCTATGTTGCACACTGACCACCAGGAGCAGACGCTCAATGCAGGAGCTGCCTCCTGGTGGTCAGTGTGCTCCCACAAGGGAAACACCACTAAGCGGGAAGCCAGGCTCACGGCTGGTGAGTGCAGTGGTGGTGGCAGGAGCTTTTTCCACCTCCTTGGCAGCACCAAGGATGTCTGACTGAAGGCTTAGGCCCACTCCTCCTGGAGGGATGTCAGACATCCCCCGAGGGCTCCCAGACTAGGAGACCGTGCAGGCTGGGCTGAGGGACAAATTTCGTGTTCCCGGCCTCTAGTAATAATTATAATAACAGTGGAGAGTGACATTTATGGAAGGCTTAGGATGTTCAGGGCAAGCTATGATAGTTGTCATTTTATAAAAGAACCTGTTTAGAGACGCTACAGAACTTTCCCAAGGTCTTATTGCTGGTAAGTGTCAGAGCAGTAACTGCAACACTATCTGGCTCCATAGATGGGCTCTTAAACCTTACTGTCTCATTTTCCACTGTGTGATTTTAGGGTTAGTAGGACCAAGCATGCTTTCAAAAAGGAGCATTTTCCTTGTGCTACAAACTAAGCCCATGGTGTAAAGTTATTCATGAAATCAGGTGAAGGGTAAGGACAGTGAGGGATACATAGGTAAAACTCAACCGATAATGACCTGTTAGCCTATGTTTCCGCTAGTGACTTATTTTTTAACCTGCACTCCAGGTCCTAGTTTAGAAGCATGCTATCACCATAAGAGATTTATTCAAAATGGATGAGGATGTAAGAAAAAACAAAACAAAACCAAAACCCCACAGTTTATAAGAGAAAAATAATAGATAGATTGACTTGAACAAAATTATAACTTCATACATTTCAAATGGCACTATTAAGAAAGTGAACAGCTCTGGCCGGTGTGGCTCAGCTGGCTGGGGCTGTCCTGTGCACGGGAAGGTTTGATCCCTGGTCAGAGCACATGCCCAGGATGTGGGGTCAGTTCCCCGGCAGGGGGCATGCAGGAAGCAGCTGATCAAAGATCTGCCCTCTCAGCCGTGTTTCTCTCCCTCTGTCCTCCAACCCTTCCTCTCTCTCTAAAGATCAATAAAAATATATTTTTAAAAAGAAAATTTTAAAAAGTAAATAGATAAGCCACATATTAAAATAGAATATCAGCAAATCATCTGATAAAGTTGTGTCCTTACAACTCAAAAAATAACTCAATTAAATAATGAATAAAAGATTTGAATAGGCATTTAGCCAAAGAAGATATACTTAGAACCAATAAACACAGGATAAGACCTTCATATCACTAGACATTAGTAAAACCCCAATGGGGTTTTACTTCACACTCACAAGAGTGGCTGTAGTAAACAGACAATAATAAATGTTGATAAGGATGCAGAAAAACTCCCTTACATTGCCTGAGGGAATGTAAAATAGTTCAATTACTTTTATTTATTTATTTATTTATTTATTTATTTATTTTAAATATATTTTATTGATTTTTCACAGAGAGGAAGAGAGAGGGACAGAGAGTTAGAAACCGATGAGGTAGAATCACCAATCTGCTGCCTCTTGCACATCCCCTACTGGGGATGTGCCTGAAACCAAGGTACATGCCCTTGACCAGAATCGAACCTGGGACCCTTCAGTCCACAGGCCGACGCTCTATCCACTGAGCCAAACCAGTTTCGGCTCAATTACTTTTAAAAATGATGTCTTTTAATGTCCTTTCTAAATAGAATGTATGCTTACTTTTTATTTATATATTTGTGTTTGTTGATTTCCTTCTCTTTCTTTCTCATACCATTCATATGTAGGATGTATTATGGTGGTTAGCTTTGCAATTGACTCCAAAGTTTCATAATATTGAGAAGGGATCTAAAGAGTTAAGACAGTGGGGCTTGTGTACAAATCCTGGATTTGGAGCTTTGGATGCAGGAACTGAAGAAACTTTGTGTTGCCTTCCTCTGGGAAGTGGGTGAATAGGTTTATAGCTCTGTGGTTGCATAATGTTAGCTGGAAATATCTATATGAGTCTATATATATATTAAATGTAAGTATGAAAAGGCATACTGTAGTAGACACTGTTACATGTCTAACAGCTCACTCCCTTTCTAATTTGGGGGGATTGCCAATCACGTGTGCTGCACCTCCTACTACAGAAGCCAGAGGAAGATGACCCATATCCCCTTTGTTTCCTGGGGATGCCCTGGGAGCCTGGGAGCCAGGAGCGGCCACTCAGCTGCTTCTGCCCACGGCTGCGAATCTTGACTGAGCATCACAGAGGACTGTGAGTGTTCCTTCATGGCGGCAGCTGTTCACTTCTTAGGGCCATGGTCCTGGCTGCCCCCTTTCCTGCTCGTTTGCTCCGGTTCTCTCTACTGCTCCTTTACCTCCTTTAGGTCTCCGTTCAAACATCACTTGTAAAATAGCTTCCTCGTCTGTTTTTTTATATTCATACTTTTCTATATGGCACACATCACTACCTAGAATTCTATGTTTATTTTTAAGTTTTTGTTTTGTTTTTTTCTCTCCACTAAATGCATTTTCCATGAGGATACAAAATTTCTTCTTTCCCCCACTTTATCTCCGGGGTCTATAACAGTGCCCAGCCTAAGTAAGCACTCAATACTCTTTTGTTAAGTGAGTAAGTAAATGAAAATTAGCCAGTGCTTGGTAAGTCTGTAAACATTTGTTACGCTGGACTGAATTAGTGTTAGTTCTGTGTCTGGCCTATGAGTTAGCGACACGAGGGTGAGTGCATGGTATGAATTCAGTCCCAGCAGTGACTGATTCCTATGTGAAGTGATAAATTATTTTTGAGTGAAATTATTATATATTATAAATCATGAACATTTAGCCATGCGGACTCTAATTTAAAGTGGCATCTGCCTGCAGGCCCTGGCACTGTATCTGCCAACTTCCACTCAAAGACTTATGAAAACTAAGAGAAAGATAGAAACCAGCAATGCTAGGTGAGCAAGTGCAGCTTCTCGGAGGAATATCCCCAACTCTGAGTGACAGTGCAGCATGACGAAGACCAGTCCCAGTTCACACGAAATAGTGCAGCTCACTTCCCCCCCCCAAAAAAGTAAATTACACTTTCTTCACAATTAATTAACAAAGGTTAAAAAACAACTTGAAATATATACCTAAAAGAATTAAAGAATGAAGGCTAGACATAAAAGGATGAGTTAGATTTTTCTGGTAAATGCAAACAAAGGATTACAGAGGTGGCACAATTATTTTCTGACAATTTAGAATCTGAGGCAAAAAGCCTAACAGGCCAAGAGAGATAATTTTATTTGATAGAAATTAGAATTCGCAGCAAAGACAGAAAAGGCAGTAACTCTAGCACTTCATTTATCTCAGCTCAGGAAGAAAGGAGAAATGCATAGGAGGAATTGTGGGAGATTGCAAAACATTCTCCATAAGCTTTTACAAATCTGACAGTTGAAAAATATAAGTAGCTAGAAGAGATAATTGGAACTACAAAGTTAATAAGATTTAACATGTGTATTTGTATATACACATTATGTTCTTCCCTTGGGTATCTATTAATGTTTATGAAGATCAACTATGTGTTAGCACATTAAGAAAGTAACTTCCCCAATTGAAAATCTACAGGTCAAATATCTTGAACACAGTGAAATAAAATCTACACTAATAAAAGAGTAAGATGCAAATTGCCTATACCTTTGGGATGCCCACCAGTCAATCAGGAGTGAGTATGTAAATCAACCCAACAAAGATGGTGGGTTAATTTGCATATGCAGGTGCCGAGTGGCTGGGGGCAGGGCAAGACGCAGGCATTCCTCATGGCCCCAGCTGCTCCGGAACTCTGGGCAGCGTGGGAAGGTGGAAAGATGGCTCTGGGCTGGATTGAAAAAGTGGCTCCTGCCAGAGTGAAGGCAGTGCTGGCAGCCAGGGGAAAGGAAGGCCTACTCTTGCATGAATCTTGTACATTGAGCCTCTAGAGCACATGTGTCAAACACAAGGCCCGCGGGCCAAATCCGTCCCTCCAGGCCTTGCAATGTGGCCCGCACCATGCTGTCATCACTGCACTCCGCTGCATTTCCATCACAATGACAGTTTATGACTGTTCAGTAAACCATTCGGCCCACGATTTAGGCTGGATTTTAGATTTTGGCCCCTTTTCTGATTGAGTTCGACACCCCTACTCTAGAGAGAAACATTGATCAGCTGCCTCCTGCACATCCCCCACAAGGGATGTGCCTGCAACCAAGGTACATGCCCTTGACCAGAATCGAACCTGGGACCTTTGAGTCCGCAGGCTGACGCTTTATCCACTGAGCCAAACTGGTTTCGGCAAACTTCTTTGTTTTTGCACTAGCACCTATCTCACAAGTTTGGCTTCTCTTACAGTAAGCAGCTACAATCACCCACTACATTTATTTATTTAGGTAGTTATCTAGGAAAGCATTTCTTTCTTTTATTTTTTGTTAATTCTCACCTGAGGATATTCTTAACATTGAATTTTAGAGTGAGTGGGAGAGAGGGAAGAGGAGGAGGATGTGGGGGAGAGAGAGAGAGAAACATTGTTGTGAGAGAGACACATTGATTGCTTGCCTCCTGCATGTATCCTGACCAGGCCAGGGATTGAACCTGAAACCCAGGTATTGATTTTTTTTCAGAGAGGAAGGGAGAGGGATAGAAAGTTAGAAATATTGATGAGAGAGAAACATTGATCAACTGCCTCCTGCATACCTCCTACTGGGGATGTGCCCACAGCCAAGGTAAATGCCCTTGACCAGAATCGAATCCAGGACCATGGAGCACTCACCTCTGCAGAGGACCAGGATGAGCGGCTGCTCCTGCTGGGAACCCTGGGCCCAAGGACAGGAACGCAAGTTGCGATTGTTGCCTTCTTGCCAGGGTCACCTCCTCACTCCTTGCCACCTCCTCCGATGCCCACAGGCTGTGCAGTGCCACCACCAGGCTCACAGAGCTGACCCTGGAGGCTGGGAGGTGGGTTCATGGCCACCACGGGACTGAGGCTTATTCTGCTGCTTCTCAGTACTATTGCCCCTGGACCCGGCCCTGACTGGATCCTCTGCAGAGGTGAGTGCTCCTTGGAAGATGCCTAACCAAGGAGCAGCCACTCAGAGGGCTGACCGTGATGAGTGGTGCTCCCCCAGTGGGCCAATCCCTGTAGGCCAGGCCCTCCACCAGTACATGCATCCTGTGCACTAGGCCTCTAGTGTATAGATATTCAGCAACAGGTATCAGGGAACTTTATTCTAAGCATGTTTACTGGACACACACAGAAGGATTTGTGGATATCATGAGATTAAAAATTATTTTTAGTAAGAGTGAAAAGTTTGAAGTAGCTTACATGCTGATCAAGTAGCAACAGTGGAAAGTATACAGCCATTAAAAATGACCTAGCTTAGAAATTCTTAACGTTTTCTTGTTCCATGGTCTCCTTTAGAAGCTTGAACCTAACCGATCCCTTCTCAGAATAATGTTTTTTTAACATTATTCACAGAATGCACAGGGTTATGAAACAGAATACATAGGGCTACAAAGGAAACAGATTGGATGGAAATAAAGTTACCAAAATAAGTTTAAAATATAATGTATCAGTAAATGTAATTTTTCTTTTTAAAGTCTTAAAATAAAGAGATCTAATAGAAGGTCTAATAGTTGTAATTTTGAAGCAGTGGTAAACATAAATGTATCAAGACATCTGTTACAGGCTCTCTCTCCCTCTCCCTCCTTCTGTCTCTCCAGGAGCACGCCCTAGCTTTTCCCCTTCTTTCCCAAAGGCGTGCATCTCCTAAACTGTAAGGGACCCCACAGGGTTTACAGCCAGGGCAGCAATGGGCAGTGGCAGCTCATCCCGGGCAAACTCTTGAGCCTGTTCCCTAGGCCCCCTTTTCTCTGACTTCCCAGTGAGCCAAAGCAGCCAGGCCCAGGCTCATTTCCCCAGCTCTTTCTTTTCACTGCCCCCAGCTTTAATAAACATCCTCTAAAATAAAATAAAATAACATCACAAAATAAAATAAGATAAAACAAAACAAAATAAAATAATACACCTGTTAGAGATTGAGACAAATTTACAGACACAACCAACATGACTGTGATTTGTTGCCTATAATTGGGAGAAATGTTAAATTTTAGTTAGAATCAGTGAAAATAAAGATGCAATCTCTTTCTCAATCCAAATTTATAAACCCTCAGGTTTAAAACCAATGCTCACCCACATTTTTCTGTAAAGGCCAGGCCGTAAATATTTTAGGCTCATGGGCCATATTTTCTGTCACAACTACTCAGTTCTTACATTGTGGTGAGAAAGTAGCCACAGATAACATGTAAACAAATGGATGTGGTTGTGTTCCAATAAAACTTTATTTACTCAAACAGGCAAAGGATCTGATTTAGCTTGTGGTCCTTAGTACTATTTTCTTACAAAGAAAAAGTGCTCCTGAGCTGCTAAATAAAAAAAAAAAGGAAAAAAGGCAGATTATAAATAATTATGCAGAGCTCCTTTTTGATGGAAAATGTATCTCTTTGTATGTCTCTGTGCATATATGTGTATGCATATAAAGACACGAGTGTGAAGGACTACTAAAATGTCAACAGTGATTATTTCTGGGTGATGAGAATGAGAACAATATTTTTTCTTTATACTTTTTAATATTCTCTCATTCTTTTGGAAAGACTTTGGGTTTTGTTTGGCATAAACCGTGTTTCAAAAATCAAGAAATATCATAAGAAGTCTGCCTTTCTGATTTCTGTTTGAAAATTAAACTCTAGCAACACGAGGTCCTCATTCCTCCATGGCAGCATCTGATTGGAGCAGAGTCACAACTGTCCCTGTTAGATGGGGCAGATGTTCTCCAGACACCTCACCTGCCTTTCCCAGATCCTCTTGTATATCCTCCCACGTTACTAGGATGGAAAAAGACTGCCTCTTTACTTCCACTGATTCTAACTGAAACTGAACATTTCAATCAGTGATTATTAGTGTTATAATCAGAAAAATAAAAAATAAAAGAAACCAACCCTGGCCAGGTAGCTCAGTTGGTTAGAACATCATCTCAATCCACCAAGGCTGTTAGTTCACTCCCTCGTCAGGGCCCATACAAGAAGCAACCAGTGAGTGGAACAACAAATCGATGTTCCTCCCTCTCTCTGCCTTCCTCTTTCTCTCTAAAAAACAATAAATAAAATTTAAAAAAAGAAAAAAAGAAACCCACTGGAGGGGCTTTAAAAGTCCAAACTCATATGGAGCAGAAATTCCCCTGAGAGGCTCTCAACCACCCCTCCTTCTGAGCCCTCAGTGAGAGGGACTCATCAACATCCTGAAACAAGTACCTGCACCGACACCCCGTTTTATGCAGTTCACACACTGTCCTGAGAAGACATCCATTAGGACCTCTCTCTTGTCCATCTCTCCCTCAGCCCCATCAGCCTAGTCCTCCTCTTCACTCTGCCTGCACCCCTGCTCAGAGTGCCGTCACGCCTCTTCACAGTCATTGGCTGAGGCTCAGCTGAGACCCCACATTGTTGGGATAAACGTGTCTGTGGCTACTTTATTCTAAAGCACTTTCCCCTTCTGCTGATACCTTTAAAACATTCTCTGAACTTTATCATAAACATATTACCTACACAGTATCTTGATTTATTTAAGTTGCCACTGAACAGTTTTTAAAAAGCATACACTCAGTTTTTAAATTTCAAAATAGCCCCCTGGCTGCTAGGAAACAGAGGCCATCACTTGCTGGTAGTGCAGCTTTATTCACTCTTCTTTTCCCCTTCTCATTAATTTAATGCTTTTTCAACCACTCTTGGAGCCTCGATTTCCTCTGTCCCCAAATGGGCATGATCATATGGGTTCTTGTGAAGATGAATTCAAATCTTGTATAGAAAATGTTTATTATAATTTTCTATATTCCTTACTGGGAAGCCAAATGCCTGGGTCAGGCTGCTAATGCTTATGAGGGAAGGAGGCTGGAGACCACAGGAATTAGTAAGGACTGGTGCCTGGAGATTCCCTGTCCCACCTAAAGGGGTCAGCTATGGCTCAGCTCCAGCTACATGTTGCCACGTGGGAATGAAGACCTCGTGTTTCTGGAGCTGAATTTTCAATAAGAAATCAGAAATACAGACTTCTTAGGATATTTCTTGATTTTTGAAACACAGTTTATCCCCCTAAAAACCCAGAGTCTTTCCAATAAGAAGCAAACTTGCAACTGTCCTCTGTGTATGTGTATAGTGTTCCAAACAGAGCAGGCATCTGGATTGAGTCACTGAGTTATTGTCTCTGCAGTGTTTGTGGGTCTGTTTTGTTTTCTCAATAAGAAGGTAAGGTTTTTGAGGGCACATCTTCTGTATTGAAGAACAATTCAAGCCCGATCAATCACCTTGGTAAAGGGTACTTGCTTGCCATGTGGTTCTTAAACTTCAGCATCATCTGAGTTGCTTGTTAAAAATGCTGGCTTGCCCAGCAATTCCTGTCCTAGATATATACCCAACAGAATTGTGGGTACATGTACTAGACATGCACTAAAATGTTCATAGCAGCACTATTCATAATGATTGAAAATTAAAATCTATCAAATGTCCATTATCTGTCTCAAAATAAAAAATTAATTGTCGTATATTCATTATAAATACTTATGCATTATTCACTAATAAAAGTGAATAAATAGCAACTATGTGCAACAACATGGATAAATCTCACAAATAATTATGTTGAGCAAAAGAAGCCAGACACCAAAGAGTATATAGCACATGTTTCCATTTATATAAACACAGAAACTGGCAAAACTTAACCCAGGGGCTATAAGTCAGGATAACAGTTACTGTTAGAGATATGAGGTGCTTCCGGGGTGATACCAATATTGACATTGCATGGGTGTATGAAATTCATTAAGTGGAACACTTATTTGTACTTTCTTATATATTAACTAGAGGCCCAGTGCATGAAAATTCATGTGGGGGGAAGGGGGGCGGCAGTTCCTCACAGCCTGTCCTCTCTCATAGTCCAGGAGCCCTCTGGGGGTGTCTTACTAATGGCTTAAACTAGTTCTCCCGGTGGAGCAGGCCTAAGCCGCAGTCTGGCCTCCCTCTGTAGGAGGCGATGGGCCTATCAGGGAAAGGCACCACCCCCATCACCTCTTCATTGCTGCTGCTCTGGCCTTTCTCTGCAGGAGGCAAGCTGGTGATCAGGGGAAGGCAATGCCCCCATCATGCCTCTGCTGCTGCCACTGCCAGCCTCGAAGGCTTAGCCTGCCTTTGATGCCTAAACCTTGCTGCAGCTTTGTCTGGAAGGACATCTGGAAGACTTCTGGTCTAATTAGCATACTAGCTTTTTATTAATATTGATATCTCAAAGAAGAATGAAAATGCTCACTCCATGTCCCAATCCAGATGGTCAGAGTCACTCTCTAGCATGGGAGTGGGTTGGGTGAGGGTTGTGGATGAGGTCCCTAGGGTTACCAACGTAGGTCTTGGAGGAATCCCCTTTTGAGAAAGACACTGCACTTGAATAAGCACACATTTCCTCCTCCGAGGGATTCTGCAAGTGCTCTTGGCTAACCCAGCCAGCATCTGCCTTTCCTAGATTCTCCTGTGTATTCCCACATTTTACTAGAAGCAAGGGGTGATATACAATTAAAAGGCATTATGGGTCAGTTCAAACAGTGGCACTTGAGGCAACAGAGCGAGACAGCTCTGATAATGTGCCAGCTTATAAAATACAGCTACATAAAATTAAATGTTTATGGGGTGACTAAGACACCATGTCCCCAGGGAAAAAGTCAAGTGTTTACCGCTGCTGACTCTCAGCTGAGTTCTGATTACCCTGGGGAAGGAGAGCTGGGGAAGGCTGAAAGAGTCCGGGCCTTTCCTGGCAGGAAAAAGGGGGGATTCTGTGACTGAGGAGGACAGGGAAAGACCAGTGCTGTAGACATTTTGAGAGCTACAGGTCCAAGGTTTGTGTTTGTCATTGTCAGAAAGCTGGAGCTAAGAGTTTTATTCAGGTTATATTTATTTACATATTGTGCTCTTGCATTTAACAATCTAGAAATCAAATGTCAAAAAAATAAAAATAAAAAATCCAGGAATGGATCCTTTAATAAGCTACAGGAAGGCCAAGACTGTATCTATGAGCTTTATCCTTGACTTCTCGCACCTGGCACCTGCCTGACTTATAAGAATGCTCAATAAATTCATTCATGCATTCAATATCTATTTATTGAGTATCTACTCTGCATCTATTTATTGAGTATCTACCACTCTAAGTAGACAAAACAGACAGAAGTCCCTCACCTCAAGAAGCTCATGTTATAAGTGGAGGGAGATCAACCAATCAATCACATATATAGTATGTTCAATAGTAGTAAGTACTTTGGAGAAAAATAAACCAAAGAGAAAGAATAGCAGGTTGGAGGGTTGGTAAGGCTGCAGTTTTACCTGAGGAGGTTAAGGAAGGCCTTGCTGAAAATTTGAGAAAAGACCCAAGATGATGAAGAAGCAAACCATGTGGGTATGCGAGGGGAAAGCCTTCTAGGCAGAGGGATCAGCAAGTGCAAAGGCCCTGAGGCAAGAGTGTGCCTTGTGCTTTTGAGAAACATCGAGGAGCCTGGAGTAGTTGGTGAGAAGAGAGTGAGTGAAGGGTAGTAACACATGAGCTTCAACAGTTGTTGGGATGTGGGCCACTCATTGTGAGGACTTTGGCTTTAATTCTGAGTGAGACAGGAGCCAGTGAAAAGTTTTTATGTAGGTAGGGGAATGACATGATCAGACTAACTATTGAATGAATGATTAAATATGGCACCATACACACTATAAACTACTGTAACGTACATGATTACCATTGATCTTTACAATCGCCATAAGAGGTAAAAGAAGCAGGTGTTATTGGCCACATTTTCAAAGGGTTACATCATAGAAAATGACAGCATAGTTTTTGGAGAAAACCAGATCTGGGTTCGAGTCCTGATTCAGCAGCATGAGAACCAGGACTTTGTGTGCAAGAGTCAACCTTGGTTTTCCTGTCTCTGCAAAGGAGAAAATAATGGTACTGGGAGAGAGGATTGGGAAAAAAAAAATATGAATAGAAATGCCTAGTTTAGTGTAATCAATAAATAACTTTAGTTGCTACCTTTTCCACCAGCAAGGGGCTGTAGAAATCATCCAGCTTTGAGGATTTCAGAGATAGTCTTTGGAGAGCTGCATAAACACATATTGGGGTAAATATATGGATTCCTGGGCCAATGCCAAACCTACTGAATCCCAAATTCTGTTGCAATGGAGCCTAATTTCAAAGATTAATAACCTAAATGAATGTATCGACAGAACAGAATAGCATAGAGATAAAGTGAGA
Organism: Pipistrellus kuhlii; assembly: GCF_014108245.1. Classification (NCBI taxonomy): domain Eukaryota; kingdom Metazoa; phylum Chordata; class Mammalia; order Chiroptera; family Vespertilionidae; genus Pipistrellus; species Pipistrellus kuhlii. The sequence continues at coordinate 4,595,241 of NW_023425416.1, read as the reverse complement.
ATAATAATAATATCTACCACCGAGGGTAGTGGAATGATGCCTGCTCAGCCTCACCTAGAATGCACTAAATACCTATCATGTTAACTACAAAAAAAAAGTTCTTGAAATTACATTATTTGTACTTAAAATTAAATCACCACGAATAATAAAATTCATTTGCATTACTTTGATTATCTTTTTCACTTAAAACATCAATATTTAGATGAATAGGAACGTCATATAGAAATTATTGTATTATCTATGTAACCTCCAAAGTCATCCTGCAGATTCACTAGGAGGAATGCAGCAGGGATGACAAGGAGTAATATCAGGATCGTGTCCTTTGCTAGTGCTTTTGTCTCAAGGCTGGGGCCAGTCCATAACCTGTTGCCTGGGGCAGATGGAGAAAGGGAAGGATTCCTTCCAGGGAGGCTGAGAGCAGACATGTTGGTGCCAAGCTCTGGAAGGTTTACACAAGACAGGAAACTTCCCGGTGCATAGGACTACTTTGCCCAGGGAGGCCTGGCAACCAATTAAAGTGGTTGTCAAGCTGTGGGACTTGCAGTCTACAAAAAAGAGCAGGCCTGCAGAGGTTCAGATTTATGCTCTCGGACTATAGGAGCGCCACTCAGAATACACAGCTCACAGGAACTCTTGGCTGACTCCTGGGGCTCCTTGCTTTTTGTCTGCTTTCTTGGGTTAAAGCAGCACTCAAATATTTATGAAACAGAAACAAAAAATTTGGCTGAGGTCCTGCACAGTTCGGTGTGGTCAACCTGCCCCAAGCCCTCAATACACCGGGATACTGATTTTGTTATTCAATAAGTAAACAGGGCTGGAGAGAACCAAACAGAATTACTCCCAGCCCCAACCACTCATCCAGCACCTGCCATGAGTCTTGCTAGAGAATTTTTCCTGTTAGTATATGCGCAGCGACTCTCATTCAGCCCATTTAATGAGGTGATGTGACTTGCCTAAAGTCATATGGCAACTTAGCCGCAGAGCTGTGTTCAAATCCCAGCATGCCTCATGCCAAAGCCCCATTCTGTAGATGTTCTGATGACAGACAGTGTTTAAGGACAGAGAAAGACAACCAGGCTCTAAGGAGGGCTAATTTACTGAGGGAATATGTAGAAACTGGGAATTTAACGGTGGCTGTCCTGGTATTGGTAAGACAGAAGAACTGTGCACAATATTCAATCACCCATCTGGTCCACACGCTGCAGAGCCATTAATCCTGGAAGACAAGGAGGCAAGTCTCTTGGAATGAGCTCCTCTGCCGGCCAGTGACACACCTGCTAGCATCATGCCACTGTTGTCTTGGGAAGAGTTTGCCCAAGCCACCTGGCTGTGCCCCTGCACACAGGTGGAATTTGGTGAGAGTGGATAGAGTATTGTGAATCCATTTTCCTATCAGTAGTTCACACAAAAAACCCACTTGGATGTCAATTTCAACTTTGAAGTGTGGTCATGTGATCAGGTAAGATTCAGATATGAAAATCATTCGGCAGCCCCTTGGCATGCTCAGACGGGACATTTGATAATAACGACAATGATATGAACATAGTGCTTTGCATAGTGCTTTCCAGACACTATTCTAAGCACGTTATCATGCGATAACTCATTTAACCACTGAGGAGACCATGACAATCCCCATTTTACAGATGAAGAAGCAGAGAAGTAACGTCTATGAGGTGACAGAGCTTGAATTTAAACTAGCCTTCCCAGTTTTCAGCCTCCATGAGTCACGCTGAAGATTCATGGTTTAGCATCATTTGTCATTCTTCAGGGGTGATGCATGAGTTCACTTCATTTGCCACGAGGGGCTTTGTGCAAGAAGCAAGAATCTGCAGGATGGCTTAGGTAGTGACTGAGCCCAGCACATTGAGCAATATCTGAATCCCAGAAAAGTTTTGTTGGTTTCTAGTTAACCTATTGCGAACCTTTTATGGGAAAATTACATGCCATAGTAGATACGATCATTATGATGCTTTTGAACTATAAGTAACAAATATACCAACTAACAGTAACTTTGAAAGTAAAGGCAATTAAAATTTTTCTATATCAAGAAGTTTGGAGACAAGTAGTTCTTGGTTGGTACAATGGCTCCAAGGTCTTTGGCCTTTTGGTGCCATTGCCCCACACAATCCCAAGACAGTTGCAGTATTCCAAGCATCACACCTTCACACCCCAGCATTCCAAAAAGATAGAAAGGAGGCAGGGGCAGAAAATATTTCTACTTTTTAAGAAGGAAAATTGTTTTCCAGAATTTTCTCTACCTCTTTCCTGTGCCATTTCATTGCTTAGAACTGTGTGGTGTATCAATTCCTAAACCAGTGTTTCTCAACCTCAGTCTTGTTGAAACTGCAGGCCAGATAATTTTCTATTGTGGGGGCTGTCCTGGACACTGCAGGATACTTAGGGCATCCTGAGCTCGACCCACAACCCAAAATTGCTAATGGCCTGTGCATGTGTGCATATGTGTGTGTGCATGTGTGTGTGCATGTGTGCATGTAAAATTGCCTGGGTTGAGAATCCTGGCCCTGGACCAATGACTGGTAAAGAGTAATGGGATCGTCAACATTGGCTTAGATCCTGGTCCCTCCCCTGAGGCTGTGCACACTGCTGCCCGGAAAGGGCTCTGTCTAAAGGAGAAGGTGTCATGGTTGTGCATTTCGCAATCATTCCCCATGTTGCCTTTTTGTTGTTAAAGAAAAAGCTCTTGTTGGAAGTTGAGAAGGAGGCTTTCTCTCTTCTCACATCCAAGCATTCATGAGGCATGATTCAGGAAGAATCCTGCCCAGGAAAAATGACTTTCCATCTGCAGCTTTGGTGGCCACAGGAGAACAATGAGGAGTGAGGGTAAGCAACCTTCTTCATGTAGAAAATCTACACCCAGCTGCCTTTCTTTGGAGGCAATCCTTTCTTTTCTTCTTGCCCTATCCCCCTTAAAAAAGGGACAAACCTGTATTTCCAGGGATATTTTGGAAACAAGGACTTTGAGTGGAAATTCCTGTATCTGCTTCTCAATTACATGCACTGAGCATTTTAAAATACATGCTGGTTAAAGTAAAATTGGTGATTTCATTTCTAAGGTCATTGTAATATGATTATTGGAGGGTATAAGTTTTTAGAACAGTGAACTTGCATTGAGCTCAGATAAACTTCAGGACATAGACTAATGCTGTGAAGTAGGTGGCAGGGCTCCATGTTACAGAGGAGGTGACTTGGAAGTTCAGGGACTTGCCCAAGTGGCACAGCTGATAAAAGAAGGGGCTGACCTCCATACTCAGAGAGTTTCTATTACGCCCTTTGTTGTTTCAAAGCCACTTTCAAAATAAAGATTATGATTTTATCAGGTCAATGCCAAAAAAATCTAGTTTATTATCTTATGACTAGAGGCCCGGTGCACGAAATTCGTGCATGGGTGTGTGTGTGTGTGTGTCCCTCAGCCCAGCCTGCACCCTCTCCAATATAGGACCCCTCGAGGGATGTCTGGCTGCCCATTTAGGCTTGATGCAGGACTGCTGGCGTCCAACAGCTCACCTGCCTGCTTTCCTGATTGCTCCTAACCACTACCCTGCCAGCATGATTAATGCCTAACTGCTCCCCTGCCAGCCTGTTTGCCCCTAACTGCCCTCCCCTGCAGGCCTGGTCACCCCTAACTGCCCTCCCCTGCAGGCTTGATAACACACCACTGCCCTCCCTTGCAGGCGTGGTGCCTCCCAACTGCCCTTCCCTGCTGGCCATCTTGTGGCAACCATCTTGTGTCCACATGAGTGAAGCCATCTTTGACCACATGGGGGCAGCTCTCTTGTGTATTGAAGTGATAGTCAATTTGCATATTATTATTTTTTATTTATGTTTAAAAATATTTTATTGATTTTTTTACAGAGAGGAAGAGAGAGGGATAGAGAGTTAGAAACATCAATCAGCTGCCTCCTGCACACCCCATACCAGGGATGTGCCTGCAATCAAGGTACATACCCTTGACCGGAATTGAACCTGGGACCCTTGAGTCCACAAGCCAATGCTCTATCCACTGAGTGAAACCAGTTTCGGCTTATTCTTTTATTAGATAGGAGGATTAGATAGGATAGAGGCCTGGTGCACAGGTGGGGGCCAGCTGGTTTGCCCTGAAGGGTGTTCTGGATCAGGATGGGGATTCCCTTGGGGTGTGGGGGAGCCTGGGTGAGGGGCCTGTGGTGGTTTGCAGGCCAGCCATGCCCCCCAGTGACCCAAATGGAGGCCCTGGTATCTGGGATTTATTTATCTTCTATAATTGAAATTTTGTAGCCTTAAGTGAAGCCAAGCCTCCTGCTTGCTCCATGGCCACAGCCATTTTTGTTGGGATTTATTCATCTTTTATAATTGAAACTTTGTAGCTTTGAGCGGAGGCCTGGGCTGGCCAGGGTGTGCAGAAAGCTTGGCTTCCTCCATTGCCGGGGAAACCCAAACCTGCTAGCTCTGTGGCTGAAGTCATCTTCTTGGTTGAGTTAATTTGCATACTTTCTACTGATTGGCTGATGGGCGTGGCTTGTGGGTATAGCAATGTATGGTTAATTTGCATATTACTATTTTATTAGATAGGATCACACACACACACACACACCAAGCAAAAACCACTCCACAATTTAAAAAAAAATTTTTTTTTTTAAATTAATTTTTAACAGAGAGGAAGGGAGAGGGATATAGTGTTAGAAACATCAATGAGAGAGAAACATTGATAAGCTGTCTCCTGCACACCCCTTACTGGGAATGTGCCCACAACCAAGGTATATGCCCTTGACAGGAATCGAACCTGGGACCCTTCAGTCTGCAGGCCAACACTCTATCCACTGAGCCAAACCAGTTAGGGCCACACTTTTCAAATTGTTTGTTTGAAAACCATTGGTAAATTCTGTCAGGTTGGGTGCTCAAGGTCATTTCCATTTTTCACCGCCTATTTCTGAACTTCTAATCAGTCTCATGTGGAAGGTAGAATTTAGAACTTGCAGCTGGAAGACACTGCCTGGGCTTAAAGGGCCACAGGCAGACTTCTCTGGGTTTCAAAGAGCAGCTCTTCAGATCATGGTTTTCATCAAAGTCATTTTCTACATTTTTGTAAACATGTTTAATAAGAAAAAATTCAAATAGCAAAAACAATATGAAGGATTGTTCTAAATATGGAAACACTGGGATGAATGTTATGCTTTAAAGGCTCTCGCTTATGAAAACACTAATTAAAAAGTCTACACTGTGTATCTTAGGCAAGGGAGACTTTTCTTTATTGCTTTAAAATTTTTCTTTTCATTATCCTTTAGCAGAAAGAAGGAAACAATATTGGGAATTCTCAACGGAACCCAAATTTTACTGTAAAAGGGGAAACCCAGAATCAATATGCAACTCCTTAAGGGCAACAGACTCCAAGGAAGGCTGAAAATTAATTGTAATAAAAGAAAAATCTGCTAGTTAATCCTCCCAAAACCCTGGAGGCAGAAACGCTTCAGGAACTGATTAATTTCCTTTTACTCAGATACTTTATAATGATTCAGCAAAACAAGGTTATAAATACTTCAGCCCTGAGTAACGTGAAATTGGGAGCAGATTTGAACCTACCTCCGCCCCACAGCCGGCGCCTTGGGAGTCGGCCGAGTCAGGGCACGCTTCAGTGGGAAAGTTTATCCTGAACTGATTGGAGCAGACAGCAAAACCTGGTCCACATTTTTGAAAGCTCCTATTCCTCATCCTGTGCTCAGAGCATCTTGAACCTCGTTGCAATCTTGCAAATATCGGATTCAAAATATTTAAATGGAAAACAAGGTTAATCAGGCGTTGTAGAACTAAATCAAGAGGATCTCTACCGTGAGTGTAGACGTACACACAGCCTGTTCTCACTTTGTGGCGGGAGTTCTGTTCTGTACAGTGACAGCAAACACCGTCAGTGGACCCCCCCAGGGCACACACAGGCTTGGGTTCCTGTGAGCCTTTGGCCATAGCATTTGGTTAACTGATCAATACAACCTGTTTAATGTGTGTCGCTGTTTGAAGACATCTAATTTCATATACAGTGCTGTTCATTACATTGAACTATGGCCAGCAGCGCTGTGAGTGATGGGGAGGGGGACTAATAATCTGATAGAGCACCTGTATTAATCTGGAAAGTAATCACATTATTTTAAATCTTAGAACACATATACTTATGTGCAGAGGAGGTTAAGTTTCTTATGTATGAATAGGGGGTTATGTTTTTATTGAAGTTTCCTTTTCAAGGCCTGCACAAAGCGATCGGAGAGGTGACTCAGCTGGGAATCCGGCAAGCAGAACTGATAAGCATGGTCAAGCCGACCCACCGGGAGTCAAAATATCATCTCATCAACATCATCTCATCGCCTGATGACTAATTACAATAGCTGACGTCTGCGGACTCCCAGGCCTGCACGTAGCTGCATTCCTCACCCCAGCCCCTTCCCCTTTACAGTCCTGTCCCCTGTGCCTTGCTGGAAGACAGGACTGGATGCTTGTAAGTGCCCTGTCTTTCTTGGCTGGCTGGCCGGCCTTCCCAATAAACGCCTCACATGACCCAACCCTGCCTGCGTTATTGGACACAGGACAGGCGGCCGGAGCCCACCGGGCTTTCCCGAACACAAGCCAGTCCGCAGGAAGCTTGTCCAGCGCGCGCTCCTCATGGGCACCTCCCGGCTCCCTCCCTCCGTGTGCGGAGGAGCAGCGATGGCCCTTCAGCATGGCGGGGCCACCACGAACAGCAACATCACCAGCGAGAGCTCCACAGTGTGGGGAAGGGATGCTGCAGGGCCTGCGACAAGGGCCCTGGTTTGGAACGCAGGAGCTGGAGGAGAGGGCAGAGTCCCCTTGACCTCGGAGGGGCCTGTGTAAGGTGGCGACCAGCTCTGCTCAGTCTGCGAGGGGCCGTCAAAGGGCTGCGAGGGGCTGTGTGGGCGCAGGTGCACGATAGCGAGTCAGGTGACACATGGATGCGTTAACCAGGGCTGGCTCTGTGTGTGCATGTGTGTAAATGTATACACACACACACACACACACACACACCGTGTTTGATGGATGAAATGCACGCTCTCTGGTTGAAAGCAAGGCTGTAAAAGGTAAAGAAGCAGAGAGGCCAGCAAGGACCGCCGCCTGCGGCACAGGGTTCTGGAGAGTGGCCAAGAGGAGCTGCCAACTTGCCCCCCCCCCTTTTTTTAAATTTTTATTTTTAAAAAATATATATATTTTATTGATTTTGTACAGAGAGGAAGAGAGAGGGATAGAGAGTTAGAAACATCGATGAAAGAGAGTCCTCAATCAGCTGCCTGTTGCACACCCCCTACTGGGGATATGCCCACAACCAAGGTACATGCCCTTGACCGGAATCGAACCCGGGACCTTTCAGTCCCCAAGCTGACGCTCTATCCATTGAGCCAAACCGGTTTCGGCAATCTTGCCCCTTTTTAAGGAACCTCTGGGCACCCCACTGGAGTGCCACCTCTGGGTGTGGGCACCGCTGCCTGGTTCAGTGCTCCGGGCGGAGGGACAAGACTCCAGGCAGCACACCTCCGAGTGGCGGGGAGGATTACATGAGATAACCCATGTGAGGATTCAGAAGCACACATCTCTCCTGGGACAGGCAGACATGCGCCAGCTCCTGAAGCGATGCAGTACGTGAAACAGATGGCCCGGGGAACATACTATCGCCAAAAAAGGTGAAGGCTGGTGAAGGCCCCCGAGCCAGCCAGGGAGGGAGAGGAACAAGCCTGACAGCTCCAGGCTCAAAGCCGACTTTTTCTACAATTAGTCAAGGGCATGGAAACAGAAAGAGAGGGAGACTGACTGTTCTAGAATAGGACATGGAAGCACGCAGCAGTCAAGGGCAACAGGCAGAGGAACCAACTGTAAAAAGACCCTTTTGAGACCACTGGGGACATTTGAATGCCGACTGGCTAGTCAATGGTACTGAGTAATTGCTGTGGCTTTATGGAGTGAGGTCATGGTATTGCAGTTCTGCAGGAAGATGTCCTTATGTTTAGAGACGTCTATAGAAGAAGTGCTCACGGGCAAGTGACGTGTCACAGGGGATTTGTTTTAAAGTTTTACGGAAAGAAAAAGAAAAAAAAGAGAGGACTGGTAAAAACTGAAAATTCGTTGTTTGACTAAAATTAGTAGTAAATTCTTTCAAAATGATTGCTCTCCAAATACTTTTGGAGCTAAAAGTGAGTTTTACTTAATTATGCTCCATAGTTGTTATTACTTAGAGTGAATAAGAGAGTGAGAAAGAGGGAGAGAGAGATGCAGTCACTAAATCAGCAGAGATCTGAAACCTCTGGGGTCCCTGAGATTTTTCAATGATTGGTGAGTCCAAACGTCTTTTCACAGCAATGCCAAGGGCCTGCTTACGCTAAGTAAGGAGAGTGCGGGGTGAGGGTGCTGTGTGGATGGAGGTCTGACTGAAAGGGCTTTTGTGTGACAAGGGGCAGTTCTCTGCACAGTGTGAGAGCACAGCCTGGAATGCGGGGGGAGGTGCCTGCCTCAGTCTCCCCTTGGCACAGGGGGAGCCTGGAGACTGGTCTTCAGGACTCTTATGAGGAGGTGAGGTCCTGTCAGGGTCTGGAAGGCCCGCCTGCAAGGACCTGAGGTTGTATGTTTTTCTGTGCGCCTAAACCCATTGTCCTTAAAGACACTCAGGTTCGGCAGAGTAATGGCAAGCATCCCAGCCCACCCAACAGGGCATTTGTGGGTCTATAAAGTTCAATCTTACAAACATTTCTGCATTTTGGTTTTGAGCCTACACAGTAGCCACAGTGGGCAGCTTATCCCCACTTTACAGAGGATCTGAAACATCAAGCTTCCTGATCAGAGTCACCCAGTAAATGGGTGGCCAAGCCAGGACTTGAAGCTTTGCCTCTAGTCTCGAAATCATTACAAATCTGTTCAGTTCATGAAAATGCTCAGTAAATTAGCAAATTCTTGCAAAACAATTGCTCTCTGAAGTATGATTTAAAGTGGTTCCGGATGATCCTATCACAGGTGAAGGATGAGGGTGCAAGATGAGGAAGACAGTCCTTGCCCTCGTGTACTTCACCCCGGTGGCTCTGCACACACAAAAGCACAGAGTAGGGTGTTACAAACCCATAGGGCCCTGTGTTCCTCCACCACCCAATCCTGATTTTTTGCCTTCACGAGTGGTTACTGGGTCTGCCAGACGGGTCTGATATTGCATGCTAACGGTGAGAACACAGGGGTGATAAGAAGCAATTGCCTACTGCACATTTCATAATAACCCACCCTCAGAATCTTCTCCGTCAGATGCTTCAGGCTACCCGCCTTACTCCTTTTTTAACCAATATTTCATACAACTGCACATGGGGTCAAAAGAGTGCAGACCTCTATTACCTCTGAGCTGCCCATGGCTTCCTGCTCTCTAAGTGGCAACAGGCCAAATCCAGCCCTCAGGTGACATCATGCTCACTGCCACAGTGTGGCCCCTCCCTGGTGGTGGTCCTTCATTGTGCTTTACCTTGGAATCAGTCACCAACATCTACAAACAGGGAGAGGAGTACATTGGGATCGGGACTTGGCTTCTCTTGAGCATGGGGAGATCTGGCAGTGTCAGCCCTGCGTTGTCCCATGCTAACTACCGGCTGGAGTGTTGACTGGCCTTTGTCAGTGACTCAAGCACACTCCTATTTGCCACAGTCCCCTTCACTCTCTCTTATCCCTGGGTCGCTGCAGTAGTTCACATCACTGCCTGCTCTTGGTGTTTATATACACACACTTGGGCCTAGAGGATCAACTCACTTCTGCCTTTTTCCCATTCTGAACTTCAGACTCTGGCAATGAGATGATTGAAATGTCCCAGAACGCAGTATACCACACTGCCTCCTGGGAATGCCCTTGACCCTTTCCAGCAAAGCCACATTCATCCTTTGAGGCTCAGTTCAGATGTCATCTCCTCCAGGAGGCCTTCCCTGCTTGAGGTTGGATAAGGATCTCTTTACGTTCCTTTAGTTGGTGCTCCTTCTAACCGATGATGCTGAGATGATTTCTTATCTGGCTGCCTCCCCAGGGAGGAGGCCCCCTTATCATACTCACTTTTGCACCCCTTAACCTAGTGCAGGGTCAGGCCCCCTGGGGGGCCTGTCATAGACATCCATTGAAGACCCTGAGCTGAAATGCCTCCAATGGAGAAGGCCTGGAGTCTCAGACTGGGGGGCTCCTGGAGCTTAAACCCTGTCCACAGCCTTGTTCTCCTTTTCTCTGTGGGTCCATCCCAAGAGGCCCTGGCTGTCCAGATAAATATCACGAGTTCGGCTTCACGGAGGAGATGATTTCTAATATCAACTCTTTCCAGCTTTTTACCTCTGCACACCTGGGTGATGTGGAGGTGGGAATGTAGGTGAGTCACGGCCCCACCTCTTAGCCTGCCTCATCACAAGGATGAGGAAACCAGGCTCAGGGAAGGTGCCCCAGGCAATCTGGGGAGGGAACCAATTCATAGATGCCAGCCTGAGGCTCGGATGGGTTAGTAACTATAAATGCTCATTGCAGTTATTTAGAGAGGAAGTCATTAATCTCCACTAATAAGCAGAGGCACTTAGTGTGGAATTAATACCTCCCTTAAGGCCAGCCTGTGCACAGAGACAGGGAGCACCGCAGATCACTCAGAGAGTGCCTAGTGCAGGCCAACTCCAGAAACTCACCAGACAGGACTGGCGGCCGACGGTCTTTCCAGGCTCCACCGCTAGGTTTCTGTGGACTGGGAGATAGTGTTTTTCCCAGACAATGTAGGGAATCCTACTTCCCTTTTTGTGTGAATTGCTGGAGAGCTCAGAGCCAACTTTGTAACTTGCCTGTTTTCATCTTTATAATCCTGATTTTTTAAATAAACTTCATTCTTAGCTCCTTACTATTATTTTCCAGTCTTTTGGTCTACCTATTTATAAACACACACACACACACACACACACACACACACACACAAAAGGTTTCTACCCTGCCCTTTTACAAAAGTAACATAAATTCATTTTTAGAAAATGTTGGAAATATATATATATATATATATATATATATATATATATATATATGAAATTAGTAAAAATCACTCACAGTCATACCTGGAAAGAACCATCATTAGAACCATCATTTATGTTTTGGTGTATTATCTTCCCCCTCTCCCCACCCTGGTATGCACATCTGTTCTTCAAAATGATGATTTAAACATTGACAGGTTCTTAGAAACTGACTTTAAGTGAAATGATGTATAGCAGAACCAATTTTACCATAGGCTAATTGATATAAACAAGAGTAAGTTTCTATGATGTATTTCTGCTCACAAAAACACTACAAACTTTCAAATAAAGACTCCAAACACTTCCAGTACTAAACACTGAGACAAATGTGAGCTGTACACACACGTAAGAAAGATGAATGAAACCAAGTAAGGTAATTATTTTCCTACCCCTTATTCCAGTTCATGGTCTCAGGAGCTGTTGTAGGCAGTTAGACAGATCCTTGCAGAGCAAGGACAATGGGCCAGGTACGGAAGGTCACCAGGTGGGAAGCCCCAGGTGCCTGGCAATGGGACCTTGCCCCAGGCTGACTTTTTCTCCCCTAGCATAGTGGTAGTCAAATTCATTAGTCAACAGAACCAAATATCAACAGCACAATGATTGAAATTTCTTTTGAGAGCTGAAAACTGACTTCTGCACATGGGCCACGAAATTTCAATCGCACTGTAAGTGTTTGCCGGCACATAGTATTTTGTGGAAGAACTACACTCAAGGGGCCATAGAGCTGCATGTGGCTCATGAGCTGCAGTTTGCCGACCACTGCCCTATTGTATCACTGGTCATGCAGCTTGGACCCCCTGACCTTTCCTCCTTAGACATAACATCTAGGCCTCAGCTGTATGTCAGCTCTAGGCCCAGAGGAACAACAAAATGAGCCACAGCTGACGTCAGGACCAGCTGCCCTGGTGCCAACCAATCAATCAATGGAGACTACAACTTTGAATGGACGCACTTGAGAAGCTGCTGCATATTCTATAAAGATCTTTCTCTGGGATCTGCCTAAAATCCCCACCTTAAAAACCCTTAGGAAGGAGGAGCCAGTGTGCTTTTCCTCTGAGCATGCCAGTGCTTTCCCCCTTCCCTTTCCCTCCCTCTCCCCTTCCCAGCTCCAGGCATGTTATCATTAGTTTCCTTACTCCCATGCTCCAAGGGCATTCCTTTACTTCTAGATTCTAGATTTTAGAGTCTAGAACAGTGGTCGGCAAACTGATTAGTCAACAGAGCCAAATATCAACAGTAATAAGGATTGAAATTTCTTTTGAGAGCCAATTTTTTTTAACTTAAACTATATAGGTAAGTACATTATTATTAACTTATTTAGGGTACTCCTAAGCTGGCCTTTGCTAAAAACTCAAGGGACCAAAGAGCCATATGTGGCTCAAGAGCTGCAGTTTGCTGACCACTGGTCTAGAACATGCTTGCTAAGCCCGTTTCTTCTAGGAACTACTTTTTCTATGTCTGTAATTTACTTACCAAAGAAATGTTCTCTTACAGTTTGGGTCTGGACTTTGAATTCATTCCTAGCCAGAACCCAAATACCAAAGTTGCTGAACTCAGGTTTGGTCTGACCCCTCTGGTTAGACATGTGGTACCATTCCTATCGCCTACAATAGAAACAGTCCTGGACAGGACAGACCGATGCCCTTCCACACAGGGCCACTCACACTCACGCACTCTGATGGGATGATTCAGACACACCCATGCACCTCAGGTGCACAGCTTCAGGATGCGGAGGAAACTGAAGTCTAAAGAAAACCCCTGCAGACCTGAAAAGACCGTGCAGACAATGGCCCCACTGGGAATCGACATTATAACAAAACTGCCTTGAATGAAATATGTTATGTGAGGACCTGCTGTAGTGTTTTATAACAGTCCTCCCCCCCTCCCCCCAACTTATTACATTAAGCACATCTTCAGTCTTAGAGATGTCCCATAATTTATCTGGCAAATGTAGGAAAGTTGAATTTTAGGCTATTTCTAAATTTCCCCTTTTATAAAAAGACACGTTTTGATAAAGTCTTACAGCTGAATCTTTATGCAGGTATTGATCTTTCTTTCAGTTTAAATTCTTAGAAGTTCTCGTTGGATTCTCAGTGTTATCTGCTTTATTTAATGTATCCTGTTGAGCACTCCTGCTTTCTGGAACACAGTGAGCTATAATTACAGAGAGCAAGTCAGATCAGCCTAACCTTTGTCCTCTGCTCAGCACAGCTTTCCCTGGCCACCCGGGTCAGCAGGGCACCACCTTTTCTCTCCTCTCCTCTGCCGGCTCCAGATGCAAAGAACAGATGTTCTCTGCCCTCAGGGAGTTTCACTTCTACCAACAGCAACAGATAAGCTATAAAAATTTACCAAATGCAAGGTGGTAGCTGAAGGGTGCCAAAGAAGGCAGGTTGGGCCATTCAATAAATATTTATTGTGCCAACTGCCATATACCATCATTGGGGATACAATGGAGATTAAGACACAGACTGCCTGAGCTCCAGGTCTATCGGATGAAAGGCTCAAGGGGTAGGGTCTCTGACAAATCATTGCAAAAACAACTTGTACGTGGAGGCACCCATGTTAGGGTCGCCGAAGGAGGAACGCATGAGGCCAAAAGTGATAAGGGATTATGCATTTATTAGGTCATCTGGAAACCCAGAAGGGCTGAGCCCCCTAATGGCACCAGCTCCATGGATTGTGAGTCAGAAGTTTTTAAGGACTCTAGGTGGGCTTTTTTGGTGAGGACTCTCTGGAGGTGTCCAGATCCTGGGAAAGTCTAGAGGGGAAAGATAATGGTCTTAGCAAGTGGAATGTCAGTTGTGAAGTGTCTAAAGGTCAGTTCACAGGGGAGGGGTATCAACTCAATTATTTGATCAGACCTAACATTCCAGCCTTTTTGTCTTATGGACTAGGGATGGAGGTCATATCATCTGTAGTTACTTCCTGCTGAGGGGAGGGACGTTGAGATCACAGAAGGATGGACTTTGATTGCGGTCAGCTGGGACACTGTATAGATTCCTCCTGGTTGGATCGAGGGGTCACAGCTGCATGATTTCCCGAGAGACAGGTTGGTGAAGGCTCAAAAGTGGTTCTGAAGGAAAGATGAAACATGACCCAGAATACATGGGACTAGGAATGTTAATGGTCCACCAGGTATACCAATTTTATATTCTTTAGCCAGTAGTCCCATGAAAGGCCAGACTGATTGACATAAAAACAGTCTTCTTCCTCTGGAAAGAAGCATAGACCCCCTTTCTCTGCAGTTACGAGGACTAGTCCTCTCCGATTTTGGAGGCTGACTGCTGCTAGTGAGTCTATCTGATCCTGAATTTGAACTAAACTTTTGGCAATGCATCTGGGCTTTCTTGTAGGTCCTGAGACAGGGTTTTAAAATATGACAGAGCAGTGGTTAAGCCTTCTATGTTAGTTCCAACCCCTGCTGTGCTGCCGAGGGTTATGAGGAGAGGATTATCTGAACTGCCCTTTTGTGTTGGATCTGATGGGTTACAGGGATAGGTAAAGGCTGATTATTGGGGGCTACACCTACATTGGGTGAGAGATAGATGAGAGACCAGGTTCCTGTCCAGCTGGTTGGGAGGCAGAGGTATGCGTTTTCCCCACAGAGGAAGAAGAATCCCTGATCATGGCAATTTGCCAGTCGTGTCAGGGATTTGGCCCCTTGCCTGATGAGTGGGGAAAGGAGGAGGTCCTTGGGGAGATACTGAGTAACAAGTAGAACAGGTTTGGAGGATATCTTGCAATAGGGAGTCTGCACTAGGACATGTGGTGAGGGGTTTTAGGAGTTGTAGAAGCAGTTTGTACCTTATATGTAGGAATTGTGAATAGCTGTAAGATATCAAGGGCCTGTCCCTGGGGAAGGATATATTTTCCCTGAAATTTTAACCATGGATCTTCCTGAGTGGCCCCAAGAGCTAATAGGGGCTGAATTCCTCTGTAGTGTATTAGGGTGTTATATGGGGTAGAGCTAAGAGCTGGGGAGACGGGGGGTGAGGGGCTTCCTCTGAGCTGCTGCCTTGGCCTCCTGGTCTGCTTTGTTATCTCCCTGTGTTATGAGATCATTCTCGACTTGGTGTCCTTCGCAGTGTATGACTTTTAAGAAGGCGAGGAAAGGGGAGAGAAGTTCTTAAACACCAAGCAGGAAGACCTGTGAGGCTTTCAATGGCAGTGTCAAGGACTGTGAATGGTGAT
Organism: Pipistrellus kuhlii; assembly: GCF_014108245.1. Classification (NCBI taxonomy): domain Eukaryota; kingdom Metazoa; phylum Chordata; class Mammalia; order Chiroptera; family Vespertilionidae; genus Pipistrellus; species Pipistrellus kuhlii. The sequence goes on along the minus strand of NW_023425416.1, from coordinate 4,580,008 downwards.
GGAAATAGGAAAGTCTGGGCTCCAATCTAAAGATGTAAGAAATAGGAGAGAGTCTGGACGGGATTGTTTTAGCTTCCTAGGAGAGAAGGGATCCCTTTGGACGTCACGGTATCAGATCCTAACTCACTGGACAAACTTTCTACAACTTTCACAAACCTTCATACTCATTCAGAAACCTTAATTTCCAATGGTAACCAAAAAGTAAACAACCAGTGTTTCTTAGATTGACATTTAAAAACACACTTTAACACATTTTTCTTTCAAGAAAATAAACCTTTAACAAGGAACAAAAGATCTTCTGTAATAAAAGCTAAGAGCAGGTGAATTTAAAACTTGTCTAGCAATCAATGTTTCAGTATTTTATGTTATTTTAAAATATTTAGTTGTTTGTCATTTAACCCAGTAATAATCCAAAGCTTTTAAGTTACCAAAGACTTTGGAAAATTATACATGGGCATACGAGGCTGGAGAAAAGGTGGATGGGGGGCCGGGGAGCAGGCCACGTTGTTCTGGGACTTGGATTTAAAACTGCTAAGGTTTGGGTGATGAGTTCAGCTCTGATAGTAGCAGGACTGTTAAGTAATTGTTTGCAGTTCTGCAGTAAAGAGACTTGTTCTTTGGGAGGGAGGGGGTGAGAAAGCGCTGAGGTGAGAGCAGTTTTCAGAACATAAAAGGGGTGAGAACACTGGCCTTGGGATCTAAGAGCTCAAGTGAGGGGTTCCTTAGCAGAGTCATAGAGGGGCTTTGCGAGAAGACGAAACTTGGGAACCCAGGAGTGAAAGTACCCATTGAGCCTGAGAAAGGAGAGTATTTTTTTGTCTAGAGGAGGGGACAATCATGGAGGAGATAAGGCATTTATGGTCTAAGGCAGTGGTTGGCAAATTCATTAGTCACATGCGGCTCACGAGCCACAGTTTGCAGACCACTGGTCTAAGGTAATGGTTTGATTTTGTGGAGTGAAAGTGAAACTGAGGTAGGTGACTATGGTTTGGGAAAACTGGGCGTTATGAGGGGATGTGCAGTAGCCCTCGTCTGGCACCGAGGTAGAATGACAAAAGAGTGGACAGAGGAGGTGTCTAGAAAGATGCAGTGTAGAGGTGAGGCAGCTAATGGCTGTTGAGACTAATCCATCGACCTCCATAATAGAGGCTGAGAAGGGGACAAAAGTCCCAGTGAATTCGGGGAGGGCAGAATAACTGGCCATGAGTCAATTAAAAGGGGAATCAGCTTACCTGCTACCAAAATCGTTACCTGGTAAGTCTCTGGGGCTCTGTCAGGGCCTGGGCAGCTTCAATCTTTGGTGGCAAGTCCCAGGATGTCTGGAAGCTCCAAACCGGATCCAGAAGATGGCCTTGCTGGACTGGCCGAGGCCTGACCTGGAGGGGCCAGACCACAGTCTCATTTTCAGTGGCCTTCCCTTCCGCACCTTGGGCAAGGCCCAGGTTGGGGTCTCGGGTTGGGCAGGACTTGGCCCAGTGTCCTTCCTTGTTGCATGGAAGCATGGGCCCAGAGGAGGCTTAGCCCTGACTTACCCTTGGTTGGAGGCCAATCCTTCGTTTGGGGTTCATGAGAGCGGTGGCTAGGAGTTGGAAGGCCTCCTTCTGGGCCTCAGCCTTGGCCTGACCTCACTTTTGTCTTTGCATTTAGGTCTCCTAGTTTCTATTAAAGACCTTAAAGGCCAGGTTAATGAGGTCTTTTTGAAGGATTTGTGAGCCTGTGTCTATTTTTGAAGTTTATGGCATATGTTGAGGGCTGATTTGGATATTACAATAAAAAGGCTGTTCAGAAGAGTTCCCTCTGGGGAGGTGGGATCTAAGGTGGCAAATTTCTGTAAGACCTCCGTGAGGTGGAAGAGGAAGAGAGCTGGGTTTTCATCAGGGCCATGAGAGATTTTATTAAGTTTGTCATAGTTGACTACCATATGGACAGCCTTTTTGAGCCTGGCAATGAGACAGGTGATGATTATATGGCTATGGAGCCGGTGACCTGGAGAATTTACCTGATAGTCCCTTCTTAGGTCAGTTTTGGGGGATCATGTGAGGGCCCACTGGGTTGGCCACTGTGTTCTGCCTATGAAGGGCATCAGCATTGTCCTAAGCTGCTAGTGCTCCTACTCTTTTGGAGCAGGATGACCTGTTGTTCAGGTCATAGGACTGGGTCAGGTATTGAAATTCCTTGACTTTGAACCACACTTAAAGGTGGATGGGTAAGTGGAAAAAGAACCTAGTCTTTTTTCAATCTAGGGAATGTCAGACATAGAGAATAAGATATGGACTCAGACTATGCCATCAGTTACTGCTACCTCACTCCAATGGGCATGGGAATAGAAGCAGCTGTTGAGGAAGGTGGTCTTTGGTGGCCCGAGAGTGACTGGGGAAAAGTTTGTATTGGAGCTCACATTCTCCAGATTTGGGCTCTCAGGGACCTGGGAGAAGGTGGTTGTTGGTTAGGTTGTTGGGTTTTGCAGGTAAGGGAGGGGGCGCATAAGGGGATGAAGGTCGGTGGCCTACTGGGTCAAATGTAGATTCAGAATCAGAAGTGTTAGGGGTATGATGTTTGTGTAAAGGAGAAGGATCTAAGGGCTAGAACAGGACTGACAGGGAGAAGGGTGAGACTGAAGGGTTAAAAAGGCCTGGATTAGGAAATCTCTAGCCATTTTTCATTGCAGTGGCAGCAATTGTTTAAATTGCACAATGTGTTAAAATCAAAAGTGCTATTTTCAGACCTTTGAGATATATTGTCTAGTTTATATTGTGAAGGCACTTGGGTCTGAACTCCCCCATGAGTATGCAGAGGGAATGTAGTGTGGCCCACACGAGAGAAAGCGTGAGTGACAGACCACAATCCAAAGGTGACTGTTTAGGGCAGGCATCCCCACTGCTAAACAAATTACCATGAGAAATAAGTGGTGACCTTCCAGACTGGACATTCCCAGTCCAGAAGGACCTAAGGCCGAATGGCCGAGGAGTCTCCTGGCCTAACGTAGGACTTTCTTTACTAGAGGACGTTTGTGAAGTCAGTGAGAGTGAGTGGGCAGAAGACTTGAGACAAGGGAAATTATGGACCATCAGTCACCTAGAGAAGATTGGGGGAGTGGGATAGTGCTGTGGTCAACAAACTGCAGCTCACAAGCCACATGGGGCTCTTTAGTTCCTTGTGTGTAGCTCTTCCACAAAATGCCATGGCCTGGGTGAATCTATTTTGAAGAGGTGACATTAGAAAAAGTTTAAGTTTAAAAAATTTGGCTCTCAAAAGAAATTTCAATCGTTATACTATTGATATTTGGCTCTGTTGACTAAAGAGTTTGCCTACCACTCGAATAGAGGGTCAGCAATGGAGAAGTAGAGGTCCCTGATCTGGTGTCCTCCTTGGCTGGTTCAGGAGTGCCCATAACGGAGGGAAACCTAATTGAAGCCAGCGATTGAGTCACCCAAGTAGGATTTGGAGGTAAGTTCAGGACAAGCTGACGCTTGCTGCTCTCTCAGTAGCAAACTCAGGGTGACCACATTCGGGGTGATGGCTTCCATTCCTGGTGGAACCCTTCCAGGTTTTGGCACCAAATGTTAGGGTAACTGAAGAAGGAATGCATGAGGCTAAAAGCGGTAAGGGATTATACATTTATTAGGTCATCTGGAAACCCAGATGGTCTGAGCCCTAAAATGGCACCAGCCCCCAGAGATGGGGAGTAAGAGGTTTTAAATAACTCTAGGTGGGCATGTCTAGATCCTGGAAAAGTCAGGAGGGAAAAGATAATGGTCTTAGCAAGTGGAATGTTGGTTGTGAAGTGGTCTAAAGATCAGTTCCCAGGGGAAGGGGTATCAATGCAATTATTTGATCAGACCTAACAACCCACAGAACCTTCTGGAAGCTTGGCAGCCAGGCTCTTAAAGTAGACTTCTAGGAGTTTAGCCTAAAGAATGCATAGAATGTGCTCTGTTTGGAGCACAGCCAATCTTTTCCTACCCCCTTCCTCCAGGTGCATTTTCCTTGCCTCTTTCTCCTAAACTCCAAGGGCCCTTCCTTTGCCTCTATAACTTGTTTCCTGGGCCCATTTCTTCTATGGCTCTCTTCTACCTCTGCCACTTTCTAAATGACCTTTTTCTTGTAAAATCAATCAATCAATCAATCAATCAATCAATCAGAGAACACCAAAAAGGAGGGCTGGCTCAGTAACAAAAATACCTTTTGCAGAGAGCAGGGGATTCAAAGCATTTGACTTTGAAAGACACTTAAGTTCATTAAAAAGATGGACTGAGCCCCCAAATGGTACCAGCCCCCAGAGATGGGGCTTCAGAGGCTTTAAAGGACTGGAAGTGAGCTTTTTGGTGGGGAACTCTCTAGTGCATGTTGCTCTTTACAGGTCCAGACCAAAGGCAGGTTTACTGGCTACAAAGCAGAAGTGAAAGGTGGAGGTTGGCTCAAGCTCCAAGCCTCTGGAGCAGATCCACAGTGTCAGAAAAAGGCTCTTAAAAATGAAAGCCTAAATGGGCTTTGCTTGTCTCGGAAAAGGGAGTAAAGAACACCTTTTTGTCCTTTTGAGCAGTTTACCAAAAGCCCCTCACCCTTTGTCAGGTAAAGCTGGTGCCTGGGAAGACAAGCCCCGTGTGGGAGGGAGTCCAGCCTCTTAGAGAGATCTGGGCTGCTCTGGATGGCCTCTCCCAATGGTGGGACTGGGCAGCTGAGGTCCTACATAGTTACCTGGAGAACCACATAAATAATTTAAAGTTTATAGTAAACACATTTAAAAAATTAATTTTAATATATTTATCCAACCTAATATATTATATCTAAAATAATATTTCAACATGTAATTCATATGAAAATTATTAATGGACTACTTTACATTATTTTTCATATTACATATTTAAAATCTAGTGTATATGGTTATACTTACAGCACATCTCAAAAATTAAAAAAAAATAAAAAAATATATATTTTATTGATTTTTTACAGAGAGGAAGGGAGAGAGATAGAGAGCTAGAAACTTTGATGAGAGAGAAACATGGACCAGCTGCCTCTTGCACACCCCCCACCGGGGATGTGCCTGCAACCAATGTACATGCCCCTGACCGAAATCGAACCTGGGACCTTTCAGTCCACAGACCAATGCTCTACCACTGAGCCAAACCGGTTTCGGCTAAAAAATTTTTTCAATTACAGTTGACAGAGAACAATCCTATCTAATAAAAGAGTAATATATAAATTGTCCACTACATCCACAAGCCATGCCCACAAGCCAATCAGGAGTGAGTATGCAAATTAATCCAACCAAGGAGCAAGCAGGAGGTTTGGGTTTCCCCGGCAATGGAGAAAGCCAAATGTTCCACTGATCCTGGCCTGCCCTAACCTCTGCTCAAGGCTACAAAGTTTTAATTTTTAAGATAAATAAATCCCAGATGCCACGGGCTCCGCTTGGGTCGCCAGGGGGCATGGGTGGCCTGCAAAGCACCACAGGCCCCTCACCCAGGCCACCCCACACCCCAAGGGACCCTCCACCCTAATCCAGGACACCCTTCAGAGCAAACCAGCCAGCCCCCACCCTGTGCACCAGGCCTCTATCCACCTATCTAATAAAAGAGTAATATGAAAATTGACTGTCACTCCAAAACACAAGATGGCTGCCCCCATGTGGTCAAATATGGCTGCCCCCATGTGGACACAAGGTGGCTGCCACAAGATGGCCTGCAGGGAAGAGCAGCTGGGGGGGGGAGGGGACCAGGCCTGCAGGGGAGGGCAGTTAGGGGCAATCGAGCTGGCAGGGGAGAAGTTAGGCATCAATCATGCTGGCAGGGGAGTGGTTAGGGGGTGATCAGGTTAGCAGGCAGAGGCAGTTAGGGGCAATCAGGAAGGCAGGCAGGTGAGCAGTTGGGAGCCAGCAGTCCTGGATTGTGAGAGGGATGTCCAACTGCCTGTTTAGGCCCGATCCCAGTAGGGCAGTTGGACATCCCTTGAGGGGTCCCAGATTGGAGAGGGTGCAGGCTGGGCTGAGAGACCCCCCCCATACACGAATTTTGTGCACCAGGCCTCTAGTATTATATAAATTTCAGGTGTACAGCAGAGTAATTAGACATTTATATAACTGATGAAGTAGTCACTCCAATATAATACATCTCACATCTGGTTAGCTGCATGTTAGGGATTGAATCGCCACACCTAGCTAGGGGCTGTCCTGGTGGACAGGTGGGCCTGCCCATACACCAGATGTTGTAAGAATGGTTGTCATCATCATCATCACCATTGTTGTTCAGTGTTGAGTCAGGGCACCAGGACCTCCTGCAGGCGGTGGCTGTGTGGAGAGGCGGTCATTCCTTTCCTGCCTTCCAGGTGCCCTGGCTGGGATGTTCCTGCCGCATGGCTGAAGGTCAGAGAGTGTGGCCATCAGGACGCTTGCGAGAAGCACAGGGCGTGGCAGCACCTGTGTTTATAATAAGGTCATGTTGGAGTTGTTCTTTTAAAAACAAGAGTGAAAGAAAGGAACAAAAAGACCTCTTCACTTTTTCTTTTGTGTTCTATACTTTGGTTTCTGATGTGAATTAATAATTTACTTATGATATTTAGTAAAGCCCAGACACCCCCTCCTTTGCTTTCAAACAGCTGTTCATCGTATTAATTCTGCAAGGTCATCTTCTGCTGTGGGGTTCAGAGGGTGGGGATGGGCAGGCAGCCTGCAGGGTCATGTGCCTACAAGGTCAGGGGTCAAAGTTTTGGCTTCTTACTCAGGTGGGTCTCTGGGGGCCACTGCTGGTGGTGGGTGTGGCTTGGGGCTGGGCAGAGAAAGCAGCAGTGCCTGTGGCTGTGCAGCCAGGAGCGAGCTGGAGTGGGCTGAGGGGTGCTGGCACTTACAGCAGGATCTCTCCGTCCCTTCCAGCGCCCCCAGGTTTCCCTCTACAGAGCTGCAAGCCGAGGCTCAGAGAAGTTACACTGCTTGCCCAGCGCTGCGGTGGCTGAGCCTGGCCTCTGCCCAGGTGTGGGCCCCGAGGGAGCGCCCTTGACCACTTTGCTATCCTGGCCGTCCTCTCCTGATGCTCTCCTCAGTGCAGCTTTCTCCTGCCTGGGAAGCTGATGGCTATACCTGCCAGCTACGTCTGGCCCAGCTCTTCTCCTTTGAGAAGGGAAAGGGCTCTCACAAGTGACACCAACAGGCCTTGGTGCCATGCGGTCCAGGCCCTGGCTCTCAGGGAGGAGGGGGAGGGGGTGGCTCCAGCCGTCCTCACTGCCCAAGGCCAGGGCATCTGGTTGGAGTGGGCAGCAAGGGCCACCCCCTTCTGTCCTCAGGAAGTGGACTTCGCGGGGCTCACACTCTCCTCCCTTGGAGTTCTCCAACTTGCCAAGTTCTTCCCTGCCTCTGGCCCTTGGGGCTGGCTCTCTCTGCCTGTCCTGTCCCCAAAGTCGCCTTTCCTGCCTCAGCAGGTTTGGCTCAGAGGATAGAGCATTGGCCTGCAGACTGAAGGTCCCAGTGTCAATTCTGGTCAAGGGCACATGCCTAGGTTGTGCGCTCGATTCCCAGCAGGGGATGTGCAGGAGGCAAACAATCAATGACTCTCTCTCATCATTGATGTTTGATGTTTCTATCTCTCCCTCTCCCTTCCTCTCTTAAAAAAAAAAAAAAAAAAAAAAAAAGTCGCCTTTCCTGATCCTCCAGAGAAGCAGCTTCTGCCACTGCATCTACTCAGTCCTGGCCAGTCCCACTCATCATTCGTGGGTCTGCTCGCTGCCTGCCTGTCTCCCAGGAGAGGGAGGCTCTATGAGGCAGAGACAATGTCTGTCTGGCTTGTCTGTGAACCCCCTCGCCCATGCTTAGCACAGTGCCTCGTCCCACACATACTCTCAGTAAGTATTTCTTGCACAAACGCGCAAATTAAGATGGAGATCCTTCAAGATTCATGCCCCCGGGTGAGCCTGGGTAAATTCCTTCCCTCTCTGGGTCTCAGTGATCTCATCTGTGAAATGGCCTCCAGGTGACCTGTGAGCTTCCTCGGGGCGCCGACATTCCACAGCTTTCGGATTCTGACACTGGAAACTGCCAACCCCACCCCACTCAGTCATTCTGCCTTTATCACGGGAATACTTCTTCAGAAAAGGGGGTGGGAATGTTCTAGTAGAACCTGAATTCCCTTTTTGAGCTTTTGGGCAATTTTCCAATTCTTATAATTGTCCCAGAAACTGGCAAAGTTAGCTGAGGTATTGATTCTGGAGTTTCGAGTCTCTGCTGCCGACCAAGGCTGCCTCTTGGTTTTCTTTTCTTTCTTTCCTTTTCTTTCATTAATGTTTGGAGATTACAGGCCCGTCCATGAATCAACAATCCTTCCACTCCGTAATGAAGCTGTATCTTTACATTTTGCTTGTTCCTTTAATTGCAGCCAGGCATGAAAGGAGAGCGTGAGGGTGCCGTTCCAGCTGAGCGCACATTCAGAATCATTCAAACTGGCCTTGGAAGAGGAGCTGAAAATGAGTAATGAGAACAAGCAGGCCTTTGGGACCAGGCTTCCCCTCCTCCCTTCTTTGGAAAAGGGGACCCTTTAATAGGAAGAACACCAGAGCAAACCAACGGAAGGAGGTGCTAGCCCAGTTGGACCTTTTGGTCCAGGCAGACCCGAAGGAAGTGAAGACTGAACGATAGACATGATAAAACCAGGCAATTCAATATGCATTCATCCTCTCACCAACACATGTTTATTGATCACCTATTCTGTGCCAGACTTTGGGCTGGGCAGGGGAATGAAATAGTGAATAAGACATATAAAATCCCTATCCTAATAAAATAGTACTCACTATTCATGACAATAGTACATACAGTGGAATCTCGGTTCTCAAACTTAATTCATTTCAGAAGGCTGTTTGAGAAGCGATTTATTTGGAAACAGAATTTTCCCCCGTTAGAAATAATATAAATTGAATTAATCTGTTCCAGACCCTCAAATGATTCCCCGTGTTAACCTTTCTCAGTTGCCTGTGATCACTGTTTTGGGAGCCATTTCACACCCTTCGCAACATCAGCACTCTTATGGGTCTCTTTTTCTTAAAATAGTGCTAATCATCGGACTTCACCATGCCATACTCATGACACATGAGCGCCTCTATCCTTTGCAATTATTTCTTCTTAACGCTCTATTGTTGCTCTCACAGCTTTCCTTTTACTCTGCTGCTGTCACTAACCTTCTTAGGACCGATGGTGACTTGCTGCATTTATTTAATAATAATAAGCATCAATAAAAGCAAAAGAAAAACAAACATAAAAATATTCACAGCACAGTTTCCTGAAATGTTAATAATAGTGGTAAACGGACTCATACTCACGGATTCTCTCCTCTGTTAGTTGCCTGAGAGATGAGTGACTGATGATACAGGTATCAGCATGAAAGGTCTGTCAGGTTGAGAACCGAAGTTTTGTTTAACAACCAAGACATTTTTTCTGTGAACAACTTGGGCCAGGAATCAAATTGTTCAAAATGGGAGATGTTTGAGAACTGAGGTTTGACTGTAATAATTGTTATTCATACTTACTATGTGCTTGACATAATACAAGTGCTTTTAATGAATTTTCTCATATACTAGTTGTCCTTATAATACCTTTATGAAGCAGGCATTATTATGAATTCAATTTTATTTTATTTTTAAAAAAATATTTTTTTTTATTGATTTCAGAGAGAAAGGGAGAGGGAGAGAGAGATAGAAACATCAATGATGAGAGGGAATCATGGATCGGCTGCCTCCTGCAAGCCCCCTACTGGGGGTCAAGCCCGCAACCCGGGTATGTGACCTTGACCGGAATTGAACCCAGGACCCTTCAGTCCGAAGGCCAATTCACTGAGCCAAAACAGCTAGGGACTGAGACCAATTTTAGAGAAGGGAAAACTGAAGCACAAGGGAATGAAATGAGTTGTTCAGGATCACATGATTGAACAGTGCAGCAGCAAGGATGGCTCCTGAGGCTGAGCTCTTGAGCATTGGAGTTTAGAGTCTGATAGAGCAAGTAGGTCACTAATGTGGTTTGAGAAGTGTGAAAACAAGCAGAGAAAGGGCTGGCTGGAGAGGCTGAGGAAGGATTTGTGTTAGGTGAGATGTCTAAGATGAGATCTGAAGGGTGAGAAAAAATTGCCAAGCAAAGATTATGAGGCATTAGGAAGCACTAACAATACTAGTATCCCAGATGAGGGAGGGATGGGAAAGAGAGGAATGGGAGGTGAGTCTGGCAGGGTGACCAGGAGGCCAGATCGTGAAGGTCTATGAGGACAGGTTGGGCCTGTGTTTCTGGGTGGTAATGGTAAGGTCCTGGAGTAGCAGTGCCAGATCATGCCTTGGAAATGCCATGTCTGACTGCTCTGCGCACAGACTGGACTGGAGGGCTGGAGGCAGAGATGAACCAGGTCCAGGGGAGAGGTGATGGTGTCTGACTTGAGGCTGGGGGCAATGGTGAAATAGACCAGTGTGTTGGTTTGATAACAGTGAGGACGGAGAAATTACAAATAATTCAGGTCTCCATTCTTCAAACCAGGCAGGAGACCTAATAACCGCGGCTGCCTGTGATAGCTGTGTAGACAAGGTTACACATGCAAACACTAGGGAACCCTCTGCCTGTGAGGCCATCTTTCCCCAAAGGCCCAACTAACGTTGGTCTGAAGAACATAGCTGCATCTGTGTCATAGACTTTGATATTGTTCTTTCTTCTGTTTTTAATGTCCCTCATATAAATTCTTCTGCCAATTTATAACCAGGATCTACTGTTTTTCCTTTTAACTGGTGCTTAAAAGTGATTTGATCCACCATGTTTGACTTTTTCCTAGGATATTGAGAAGTTCAGGGTGAATTTTTATACTCATAATGAATATATTAGCCTAGATACATGAGCCATATGTTTTCCCCTTTTAAAATGTAATTTCTATCATTTTGTACATATGTCTTTCTTAGAGTCACAAGTGGCCTCCAATACTATTAGGAAGAAGTGGTGTATAAAGATAATAAATACAGCCTGGCCGGTGTGTCTCAGTGGTTGAGCATAGACCTATGAACATGGAGGTCACAGTTTGATTCCTGGTCAGGGCTCCATCCCCCATTGGGGCGTGCAGGAGGCAGCAGATCAGTGATTCTCTTCCATCAATGATGCTTCTATCTTTCTCCCTCTCCCTTCCTCTCTGAAATAATAATAAAAAAAAGATATGAAATACAAATTGTTCATTTGAATGAGGTCACAGGGTGTAGCTTCTAAACCAACTCTTCCCTCACCTGTTACAGGCCCTACAATTCCCCCAATGGGCCCACTCTTTTTTGTTGAGGCACCATCTTCACAAAACCCTTGAAAGCACAAACATACTGCTTTAGAGGGTGACTCTCTGCACTTCTAAGTCAGAAGCAATTAGTTTATTGAGTGTAATGTCTGCCACTCAGCAGAGTGTAGGACTTAGGAGGGATGGGAAATCGAACAGGAGGTTTTGGTGAAGACTTGGAGGATAGGGGTACTTTGGAGGCTGGAGCTTTGTGAAGTGGGCCCAGGACAAGCCTTAGTGGGAGGCCAGAGAAGGACTGGCCAGGTCACCCTGCAGGAGCACAAGTGTCATCGGCAGGAGAAGTGGCAAGCCAGAAGTCTGGTCTGGAGAGAGTGGGCTTGAGTGTGCTGTTCAGCCTGTGTTTCTGCCATTGACTGAGGCAGGATAACCAAGCTTCGCTTTTGACTGACGTGAATAACAAACTCAAAATAGCACAAGCAGGTGCTTGCCCACCTGGACTGATGTTAAAAAGGCTTGGAAAGAGATTCCCCCTTTCTCTTGTGCAAATATTTTTATTATGTTTTCAACGTTGGTGGTTCATTCATTGTATGAAGGCATTGCCATTTCAGGAAGTCTCTGCCAAAATGTGAGTCCCCATGCATCCGTCACACACCAGGGGGCAGATCACAGACCCCTGGGCTTCTGAGTTGAAAGGGATCTTAGAGATAATTGAAGGCAACCCGCATGTGTGTGATATCTGGAGACCCTTAACCACAGGGAGGTTAACCTAATCAGCTCAAAGTCACCTGGAACTGAAGGCAGGGAGGTGTCTGGCCCCCAGAAGAAGCTCTTTCCATATTCTATGTTTAGAGGTCAGTTCACATCCAATTCCTTTCTAAGGTAACTGCCACATGAAAGAAAACTTGAGATCCAGGGTGAGCAGGTTTTGATACGAAAAGAGAGGAGAGACCAATAGAATGTGGAATTGGTATGGAAAGCTGTACCGTTTTTGTGAAGGTCTGTTGTGTCTGTGGAGAATCATCCTTTATCCACCTGGCATGATTCTGGGTGGGACCATCAGTCACCAAGCCTTGGTCTCCTCGCCCTCCCAGCGTGTACAGGGGAGGGCGCTGGCCGCGCCTGGTCAGTTACAGTTCTCTGAGCCTATTTTGTAGGTATTGGTACAAGCCAGGGGCGGGTTCCATTTCCAGTCAGAGTGCCTCCATGAAATTGGATCTATGGAAGTCTCATTCCATCTGTAAAGACTGTTTGGCCTAGAACTAGCTGCAAGCGGCCATCTTTCTCCTGACATTAGAGAGGGCTTATCCAAGTGAAGCCTACACATCTGAAAGCCCAACCCAAAACAAGACACAACAGCAAGAATGGGAAGAACGTACGTAGGGAGAGAAGGAGGAGAGAGAAGCAGATTGAAAAAGAGATTGAGAGATTGAGGCAGAGAATACAAGAGCAAGCAAACATCTGGAGGAAATAATTTGAGTAACTGGACCCAGCCGTGCCTGAAGCCAGATGCACTCCAAGACTTCTCAGTTTATGGAAGCTGGTGAGTGCATTTTTTTTTTTTTCCTGTTTAAACTAGTTTAGGTTGAGGTTTTCCTACTTTTAGCTGTAAAGATCCTGTTTATAATAAGCTTTTTATATAAATTACCCCACTTAATTTTCTCAAGTACACTGCTAGAGAGATATTACTAAGATCACCATTTCACAGATATGGAAATTGAGGCTCAGGGATGTTTAGTAACTGGCTCAAAGTTATAGAGCTTTATGAAAGCAGCCTGTGCTACTCGTTATAAGACCTTTTCTTATTCTCTTTTTCTTTTTGTTAATCCTCACCTGAGGATACTTTTCCATTGATTTTTAGAGAGAGTGTCAGAGAGAGGGAAAGACAGAGAGAAACATCAATGTGAAAGAAACACATCAATTGGTTGCCTCCTGCACATGTTCCGACCAGGGCCGTAGCCAAGGAGGAGCCTGCAACCAAGGTATGTGCCCTTGACCAGAATAAAACCCGGGACCCTTTGGTCTGCAGGCCGACGCTCTACCCACTGAGCCAGACTGGCTAGGGCAGACCCTTTCTTTTTCACCTGTGACACCCTTGCTGTTCAAGGATTTGGGCTGAGAGGCCTGGACACTAGTGTTTCTTTCTGTGGCCAGTGAGGTGCTGCGTCCTCCTTGCAGACTGTTCTTCCTAAAATGGCGTGTCCACTCCTTAGTGGCTAAGATGGCATTAGGGGTGAGACAGCCACACTTGGCCACGGCCACATGTGGGTTATTTGAACTATTTATTTTTCAAAAATGTATTTTATTGATTTTTTTACAGAGAGGGATAGAGAGCTAGGAACATCGGTAAGAGAGAAATATCGATCAGCTGCCTCAGCTGCTTCTTGCACACCTCCTACTGGGGATGTGCCCAGAACCAAGGTACATGCCCTTGACCTTTCAGTCCGCAGGCCTAAAGCCAAACCAGTTAGGGCTATTTGAACTATTTAAACTGCTCATCTCCATGGTCTGCACACTCAGCAGAGGAGGTGGCCTCCAGATCCGCGGGGTGCTCCCTGGCCAGCTGCCCCTCCAGCCTGGCAAGCCCACGGGCAGCACAGCCCAGAGCCGCTCTCCTGTGCGGTCAGCATGTGGCAACCCCAACAATACCTTGGCCAGTGTGTGAAAGCCACAGTCCAGCGTGGGGAAGCTTTCACCAGACTTCTCACTCTGTCTGCCGGCCACGATGGTCCTTGGCTGGGAGCTGGGCAGTGCCCGTGGCCCTGCTGCGTGTGCCCGGGAAGCTGGTGACGGCAGGTGGCTGTGCAGAGGAGCTCTTGCACACAGGCGTAGGGGCCTGACTCCCCCTGGTTTGCCTCCCCAGCATCCAGAGCTGGACAAGGACATGGACACTCCTTCTCTGGCATCTGCTGTCCATCCCCTCAGAGAGCATGCCGTGCCCTGCCCCTCCCCAGTGAAGACACGGCCCCGTGGGCCTGACGGCTGGTCTTGGACCAGCTCCTTGGATGTCTTGGTGTGCCCACCTCTTTCCATCCGTGCTCCTGCGCGCCACATGGCCCAACAGTGCAGGAAGGGAGTCTGGGAGTCGCCATGCCCCAACTTGCGAGCCTCTGATGTCTTTCCTGAATGCGGCTCAGCTTCGCTCTTCTGATTCCATCTCTCCCATCTGGTTTCTATCTGACCCAAGCAGCTGTTTTCTCCATTTAAAGTAACACACTCACCTCTTTCTTCTTTACATGACTTGTTTTCGGTTTGGAAATGCTTTTTCATATGGACTGAAATGGATTGGTTTGTCCCCCTTCTTCTGCAGAAAAGAAAGCTCTGCCGTGGAGCTGAGTACGTGTGAGTCCTGTTCGCAGACTCACAGAATAATTGCAAGAGTGTCTTTGCTCCCAGCCCGCATGCCATCCACATATCCACTGTCGCGGTGCTCTGTGCACAGAAAGACTTTAAGCTGTGACCAATATTAGCAAAGTGCAGTATATATTACAGGGCCACTCGTGTGTCCTAAATATTTATAAATGCGAAGGAACCTCTTGCCCAATGCAGAGATGTGCCTAATAAGAGTTGAGCAGTATGGGTTGAATGTTTTTGGAAAATGAAGAATGGACAAGCTTTTATAAAAGGATCCCCCCTCCACCCTCACCCAGGATTTTAAAGCTGCCGAGAAAGCAAAGCCCTGGGATTCTCTCTGCTGATTGCAGGGAGGGGTTGCCATCAGCGATGGAGGAATTTATTCCCATTTTAACTAATGTATACACCGTTCAGCCACACCGCAGGGAACAGAGTACAGGGGAAATCAGAGAAAGACTGGATTCAATATTCAAGACAGTGTCTGATTAAATGAGAGGCAGGATCAGAAGGAGAGCCGAATCCTGACTCCACTTTTCAGCTTTGCAATCTTTTTGTCCCCAGATTTCCCTTCCTTCCCAGCATCTTTGCTCATGCTGTTCCCTCCCCATGCAACACTCTTCCTCCGTTTTGCACCGTGGTTCCTCCAGGTCTCTGCTTTGATGTCAACCTCCTCAGAGAGGCCATGTGTATGCATTGTTTGTTTCCTCCGTGTACGGAGCACCAGCTCTCATTCTGTCTTTTTCTCCTGTTTTCTATCTGTTTCGCCCTCTGTAAGTTTTCATGATGGCTGTGGCCCTCCTCTTCCATTTATTTACTCATTTTTTAAATTAGTAGGCTATATTTTGTAGCAGCTTTATGTTTACAGAAAAATTGAGTGGCACTTTCCACCTGCCATATACACCATTATGCTAACTTCTCCCCAACCCCCCTAATATTAACATCTTGCACTAAAGTGGTACATCTATATAGATAAGACCGTAATATACAAATAGACCAAACGGCTGAACAACTGGTTGCTATGATATGCACTGACCACCGGGATGGGGGGGTGGTGGTGGTGTGTGGAACAAGGCAGGTGTTGGCAGCGGTGGGATGGTAGAGCAGGTGAGTGGGGGTGCCAAACCAAGGCAGGGTGCCGGTCACTGTCATCAGGGTGAGCCTCTGGTGGTTACTGAAAATTCTTTGCTCCCGCATGCCATGATCCTGTCTGGCACTTGCACCTGCTGCCAGCACCCACTGCTAGCACCCAGTGCCGGTATCCTCAGTGGGTGCGAATGGCAGCTGCCAGCCCTGGTCACCCCTCAGGACTTCTCCACCTCCCACTGCACCTGAGGGGCAATCGGGGCAACAACCGCTGCTTGCACCCGCTGATGGTGCTGGCCCTGCTCACACCTGCTGCTGAAGTCAGCCCCAATGGCTCCTCTCTGTCAGCAGGTGTGAGCAGGACTGGTGCCATTAGCATGTGGGAGCGGTGGTGGCGGGAGTGGGGTTGACTGCAGAGAGGGGACTGGAGGCATGGAGGATGAGCTGAGACCTGCCCCTGTGCCCACTGTAGCCTGGTGGCCCACAGTTCCTTTCTAGGTGAACAAATTTGTTCACAGGGCCCCTAATTTGTTATAATTGATTAGTAGCCCTGTGCATGAATCTGTGTGCCAATAGCTCTCTGCAGAGCCTGGCCGCTCTGCACCCGCTGCCCAGGGGCTCTCCGAGACCCAGAGGTCCATCTGTGGCTGGGTGTGGAATGCTTGCCTCATCACCACGGCAACAAAACAAGGGACTCCAGTGAGGCTGAGAGGACTGGGCACCGCCATCTTGTGGCTATGGGCGCCGCCTGCCACCTTTGTGACAGAGTGATGGTTAATTTGCTTATTACTCTTTTATTAGATAGGATGAACCAATGTTGATACATTTTAAACTCAAGTTCATAGTTACATGAGGGTGCACTCTTAGAGCTGCACATTCTATTACAGTATCATTCAGAATAACTTCATTGCCCTAAAAGTCTCCTGTGGCTCCACTTCCTTATCCCTCCATTCCTTGAACATCTGGAAACTACTGGTCTTCTTACTGTCTCCATGGGTTTGCCTTTTTCAGAAGGTCATTTGGTGGAATCATAAAGTATGTAGCCTTTTCATGCTGGCTGCTTTCACTTAGGAATTCTTTCCCCACTTGATTTTTAACCACTGAATTCCAGAGTCCCTGACATAAGAAGTGTCCAGTAAGTATTTAGGTAGTGAACAAATGACTGAGCCATAAGTTATCCTAATACATAAAATGGGTCTACTTTTTGAGTTATGAGTGTTCATGAAGGTAGCATGTGGGAAGGGCTTGACAAGAGTATGGCCTCTGTAAGCTCAAAAGTGTTGACCGCTAATTTTCCTATTCTAGGGGCATCACCCAGGTCTTGGTGATGCTGGTGTGAGGATGGGGAGCACTTAGGGGCTTTGTCAAAGCTCTGGCAGGTAGAGCCACCATTTCTCCATTAACCTCTGTGTCTCAGAACAGCCATCCCCTAAAATTATGGGGCCTGGAGAAGTGTTGGTCAACTGTTGATGCGATGTGTCTGTCCTTTTTTTCAGTGAAAAATATTTGCACTCTTTGCAATTATTCTGAGTGAGGCTCCTTTCCAAATAGTTCTGGGCTCTGTTTTTGGAAGGTTCTTGTTTCTTTTCTCTTACATGCAGTTGAGTAACCCCTTGAGGGGTTACTCCACAGGCTTTGCAGCCCTACTGCATTTGGCCGTGGCTGGGCATTCTGATGGCATTCCTGGGCATTCTGATGGCAAGCATGGGCTGCACATGTGATGTCTGAAAGTCCCAGGTTGCCGAAACAACGTCTGCAATGTGAAACGTGCAAAGCATTCCACAAGAGCTCTTATCCCTGGCCATTTGAAAAGCTTTTTGGGAAATGGAACATTGTTTTGGTCCTTTTAGGCCAAGATAGAAATTGTATCTTCAATTACTGAGTTTTGTCTATCTAATGCCATACCTCTGGATACTTGGGACTGGCCAGGTGACGTTCCTATGAATGCTTTGGCTTTTCCTGGAGTGTTCAAATCGTTTTGTAAAAATAAAGTGCAACTCCTTAAATTTTTTAAATGGCTTGTGCCACAATTGTCATTTTAGTTGGAGAAAAAAGAAACCTATTTTTTGCTCTGGAAAGAAGAAAGTTCTGTAACCAGATTAACAGGGTGAAACTTTTTAAAGGAAGTTTTCTTCATGGAACTATCTTATAATCTTTATAGTCTATTGGTTTTAATAATGTAACATCCTGGTTGTAGTCTTGCAACTTTAGACATAAATGATATTTCTTCTAGTGACTTGATTTTTGAAGGTCAGATGAAGCCCAAAGGTGATACCCACTGGCTGTGGGTTAGACGAGGCGTCAAACACTACGGTGTGGAGGATCAACATCTAAATCTGGATAATAGTTTCCCCCTTTTTGTGTGAATGAAAATTTGCATTTGTCTGTGTGACTAGTTCAGCCTTGTTGAATAGAACGTTCAGTTGGTTATCAAGATGGCCGGGCATATAGGTTGAAGGCCACTTAAAAGTAATTGAACATACCCCACAGAATGGCAATAATCAGTGTTGGTGAGGATGTGGAGAGACTGGAACCCTGGTGCATTGCTGGTGGGAAAGTAAAATGGAGTGGCCACCATGGAAAACAGCATGGCAGTTCCTCAGGAAGTTAAACATAGAATTGTCTTGTGATCCAGCAATCCTGCTGCAGGTCTATATACAAAAGAACCAACAACAGTGACAAGCACAGTCACAGCAGCTTTATTCACAACTAGAGGCCTAGTGCACGAAATTCATGCACGGGTAGGGTCCCTAGGCCTGGCTGGCAATGCCCAATCTGAGGGGCAACCAGTAGGGTGATTGGGGGAAGCTTCCTGCTGGCACCCACCATGGCCAGCCTGGCACCGCCTGCTCTCCGGCCCCACCCCCTGATCGCCTGGGTTGCCACCAGTTGCTTCCCTCCACTGGCACCCTCCTAGGCAGCTCCTGCATTGAGCTTCTGCCCCCTGGTGGCTAGTATGCATCATAGCGACAGGTCGTTCCACCAGTTCTGCTGTTTGGTTGATTTGCATGTTAGGCTTTTATTATATAGGATAGCTAATAGGCGGACACAACTCAAATGTCCATAAATGGATGGATAGATAAACTAAAGGTGGCATATCTAAACAATGAAATATCATTCAGTCACAAAATGAAAAAGGAAGTGCTGACACATGCAAAACATGAATAAACTTTGAAAACATGCTAAGTTAAGTAATCAAGCACAAAGGGACTAATATCGTATGATCCCAGTTACACGAGGTATTTAGAATAGGCAAATTCAGGGAGACAAAAAGGAGCTTGGGCTGGGGATGAGGATAATGGGAAATTATTGTTAAATAGGTGTAGAATTTCCGTATGGGATGATGAAGAGTTCTGGAAATACAGACAGTGATGATGGTGGCTCATGTTGTGAATATATTCAATATCACCACACATTAAACTGTACATTTAAAAATGGCTAAACTTTATATTATGGATACTTTATCACATAAAAAAGAAAAAAAGAAAAAAAAAAAAGAAGAAGAAGTGGAAAAGAGAGATCACCAGCCAAATGAGAAGAGATAGTGAGGCAAAGGGACTTTGGATTTGATTCTGATTCTCATCTCAGCTCTTGGCATTTTATCCCGATAATTATCTTCATTATTATCTATTTCAGTGTCTGCATACACTCAGCTGGGGTAACTTCAGAGACACATCACTGAAATACAACAAATGTCTATATTTCCTCTAATTCTTGTACTGGGTGGTTACCTCAGTGTTGCTGTGACTTTGGTGGGTATTATAATGGCTCATTATAAATATAGGCATGTGTTATTAGAAACACAACAGTCAACCTTGACCTCCAAAATGATGAGCCCTTGCCAACTCAACTAAAAGAACCACTTATAGGTTATAGCTGCAGTTTGGTTTGAACAAAGACAAACATTACAGAAAATAATGTTCAGTCCTACAGAGGATGAGTCCAGTTTTCAAGAGCTCAGTTCAACATATGTAACCAGATATGGACACTATGTAATTAATTTGGTTCACGCAACAGCATTTACTGTGCGTGACGACCAAATCCATCATGAACCGTGATGTTCAGAAGACAAGCTTCATGCCTCTGGAAAGGGAAGGATCCCACTCAAGCAGGATAAAACTTATGTCCTGGTGAGAGCACTGGGAGGGATAAGAAAGCTTATGGTGAATTCTAGTACGTACTCTCCACTACATGGAAGATGAATGAACTCACAGGGTCTCTACCCTCATACATGGGGCACTTGTACAGTCTTCTTCAATCATTCAACAGAAGGAGCAATGTGCTAACCTTTGATTCAGTTTATGACTTCTCAGTGCTGTGTCAACAGTGAGACAGCTACTGTCTGCAAATCATCATCACTGTAGAGATAAAAAAGTAATGAGAACAGCTAATCAGTATAATTTAGGAAATCCCATAAAAAAACTGTATAAGTGCTAATAGTTGTTTCCATCTTTGAGCTATTGTGACTACAGCTGCTGTGAATGTGTTTGTCACTGCCTGTGGTCTCTGTAGAAGATATAGTGACAGCCTGGCAGTGTTGCTTAGTGGTTGAGCATCAACCTATGAACCAAGAGGTCACAGTTCAATTCCCAGGCAGGGCACATGCCCGGGTTATGGGCTTAATCCCCAGGAGGGGTGGTGCAGGAGGCAGCCGATCAAGGATTCTCTCTCATCATTGATGTTTCTATCTTTTTCTCTCCCGTCCTTTCTGAAATCAATAAAAATATATTTTTTAAAAGAAGATGTAGGTGGAGCCATCTTATTAAAAAAAAACAAAAACCCAAACATGTGCATTTTTAGGATTCTGAGCTAGTTTTATTAGTATCCAGACACCCCATTAAATTCTACAATCATGACAATGAGGGGAAATTGGATTAATCATTTAACCTTCATTTGTCTTTAATATGACTTTCCCAACAAATGGGGAACCATGCCAGCCTTGTAAATGTATTTATAAAATTTGCAGTCCAAATGCAACAAAGCAGTTCTGTCATTTCCCCCTTTTCCTGCTTTTATTCTTCTTCCACTCATCGTGACCAGGAATCGGTGCAGTATTGGGCAACAGCAGGTGTGGGGATGCAGTGAGGACATGAGCAACGAGTGACATGAATCCCTGCAAACTCCTGCCAAAGCCTGGCTCTCAGCTAAGTCAACCCAAGCCAGAAGCACAGACAGAGGCTGATGGTCCTTGTAGCCATGGCTTCATGTTCTTAGACCCACCATGAGCCAGGCAGCCCGAACTGCTCTAAGAAATGACCCCCTTTACCCTCAACGCTCTCCGAAAGAAATGCCTCAGGCTCCAATGAGGTGGAGATTAAACCAGATAATCATGGAAAGGACTTTGCAAGTGCATGACCCATACAGCAAGTGCTCAGCCTGTAGGCAAGCATTCTTAGCATCAGCAAGGCCCCCCGGGGCCCTTTCCAGAACTTAGTGTTGGAAACTGTACTGCTCAGCTTAGAATGCCGGTGGACAGTTTTTGGTAGATCAGATCTAAACCCTATCTCTATTATCCAACAGTCTTTTGTATCTTTTAATAGTTCCTCTATTTTTCTTGGAAAAAATGAACTTAGAAAGTAAGATGTACTATTTCATGACGACTATGTCAAAGAGAGTTGGGTGAATTGTCAGACCCTCGCAATTAGCCAACTGGCTAAGCCTGGATTTCCCCTCCTTCCCATCCCAGCCATCCTGGGTGGAGTAATTGCATCAATTCTACGCTTCCCAGAGTCTCAGCTGTGCAAAAAGTGATGTCCTTTAATGGCTTCCAGTGAATGGCTTTCCATCCAGGAGGACGAGGGCCCCTCTTGTTCTGTATACAAAGGAACCATCCATCCCCTAAGACCTTTCTTCCCCCATGAAGTATCTCTTGAATTTCAAAGGCGGACTTGGAATTTCTGTCCCAATCTTAACTGCAGCTGATTTCTTTTGTCCCTTTAAGACCAGAACACACTACAGGCGATGAAATGACTGCTCTGATTTTTCTTGGGTTCAAAAGAGGACCAGATTCCAACCTGCTAATGCTCGCCATTCCACAGTAAGCGAGCACTTTGTGATCATCGGCTCCAGCATGCGCTTTCCTTCCAAACGGGGTCTGGCTACCAGGGGCAGCAGCTGTATTCTGCTCGTCAGTCCTGTTAGAGATTTACAGCCTGAATTCTGTCACTCGGTCGGCCAACTGTTCCTCTCCCCGGAGCTGCTCAGTTGTTTCTCAGGGGCCTTGAAGTGGTTTCTTAACTATTTGCACTCCCCCTGCATGACAATGCGCCCTCAGAGCCCCTGAAGAATGGAATTCCTTGTTTACATCCACCAGACTTCTCCCCTCGCCTTCTTTTAAACATATGCAGAATCAGCGCAGAAACTGGAACCAGATGAAAAGAAGTGCTGGCTTTTAAGGCGAGTTTGAAAAACCCGAGGCTGGGAGCGGCTTCGCACTCTCCGGTCCCTTCGGCGTGGTGTGATTCATTTGCTCTAATCCATCACCGGTTCCTCATGCCCTTCCGGCAGAGCCTTCAAAGCAAAGCCCACAGCTGCTTTTGCCATTTATCAGTGGGAAATAAAAGAGAAAGGGGGAAAGCAAGGAAAACACATCACCGCGTTCCAGCCTGGGATAATGGGTGTGAAAAAAGGGTGGAGGGCGAGCTTATCTAATGAAACCCAGAGCCTGCCCGGGACACAGTTCCTGACAAAGGATCCCTGGTAAACCTGAGAGCGAGACCAGCACGGTCTGGGTCTGCAAGAAAGGCCTGAGAGACCGGGGCAGGCACACAGGGGGCGAGGGAAAGTGCAGGAATGCCACAGAATGCGCCTGCACCAGAGGACTGCAATGCCTGCAAATGCAGCAGCAATGCGTTCCCTGGGCCAGCCCTGTGCTCTCAGCTGTGAGGACTGCCTTGCGGGTGGGAAGCAAACATTTGACCTTGTGCCCTTGCTGGTAGC
The DNA here is from genome assembly GCF_014108245.1 of Pipistrellus kuhlii. Taxonomy (NCBI): domain Eukaryota; kingdom Metazoa; phylum Chordata; class Mammalia; order Chiroptera; family Vespertilionidae; genus Pipistrellus; species Pipistrellus kuhlii. The sequence continues at coordinate 4,557,410 of NW_023425416.1, read as the reverse complement.
CTGGAAACCACAGGCTGGCAATTCACATGACAGGCCTTGAAGTCAACTGCCATGTATGTATGTATGTATGTATGTATATATTTATTTTTGACTGTTATTATCTTATTTATTGTTTCATCTGCTATTCATTTATTTATTTATTTTTACTGTGTTATTTTTTATTGTTTCATTATTTATTTATTTAATGCATTTTTTTTTTTATTGTTGATAGCATTACAGATGTCTCCCAGTCTTCACTATACTATTTCCCATGTCCATGGCTTATGCATATCGCCTGCCATTAAAACACGCTGATGAGGGTCTCAGCGATGCACCATGTTTAGCTGAAAGATCTGAGGACCAAAAAGCAGTGATTTCACTTCAAGGAGATCAGACTGTGTATTAAGAGGACTGAAGCTCCTTGTGACAGGAGAAGGTGGAAGCAGTCTAAATGTACAACGACAATGGCATAATATGTGGTTATGAAGAAGGATGAGGAGGGTACACAAACTGTGGGAATACCAGGGGATATATGCCACATTGTGGGAATACTCAGCATCAAAAGGGGGAAAAAACCCACACTGATATTTGCACCAAAATGAGTGGATCTCAAAACCACCGTACATGCGATATGATCCCATTTATAGGAAACTTTAGAACAGGCAAGGCTACTCTACGACAGGAAAAAATCAATAGTTGTCTCTGGGGGTGCAGGAGTCAGGCTGACTGGCAAAGGGCAGAGGGGAGTTCCCAGGGTGATGTTAATATTTCATATCTTGACAGAAGTTTGGGTTACACAATGTTTTCATTTGTCAAAATTCATGAATGTATACCTACAATTTGTGCATTTGTTGAAACTCAGAATATGTACTTAAGATGTATGTATTTTGTTATATATTAGAGGCCCAATGCATGAAATTTGTGTGGGGAGGCAGGGGCGGGGGCGGGGGGTGGGTGGGCCCTCAACTCCACCTGTGCCCTCTCGCAATCTGCCCACTCACACCTTCCCTCCTTGCCGCCCGCTTGCTCGCTCCTTAACCGCTTGGCTCACAGCTCCTTAGCACTGCTGTGGAGGCGGGAGAGGCTCCCACCATTGCTGCTGCACTCGCCAGCTGTGAGCCTGGCTTCTGGCTGAGCAGTGCTCCTGCTGTGGGAGCACGCTGATCACCAGGGGGCAGCTCCTGCATTGAGTGTCTGCCCCCTGATGGTTAGTGTGTGTCATAGCGACCAATTGTTGTGGTTCCACCATAAGGGTGTCTGGGCTTTTATGTATATAGACTAGGGGCCCAGTGCACGAATTCGTACACCTTGAAAGGAACTGTGGACCATGAGGCTGTGGAGGGCACAGGGCCTAGTCTTGGCCCATCCTCCGTGCTCCCGCCTGGCTCCTCCCACTGTGGCCCCTGGTCCCCTATCTGCTGGCAGCCCTCCTCCTGCCACCGCCTCTCCCATGCACCAATGGTGCCAACCTCCCTTGCACCCGCTGATGGCATGGAGCGATTGGGATGGTACCAGCAGCAGGTGTGAATGGGGCCAGTGCTGACAGCAGGTGTGAGTGGTGGCTGCTGCCCCAATTGCCCCTTAGGAGCAAGGGAAGGTGGAGAAGCCCTCAGGAGTGATCAGGATTGGCAGCTGCCACTCCCATCCACTGATGGCGCTGAGCGATTGGAACTGGTGCCAGGCACCAGCAGCGGTTGTGAGTGGCTGCTCTGGTGCTGACTGTTGGTGCAAGCGGGGCTGGCGCCAGCAGTGGATGTGAGCACATGGCAGGACCATGGTGCATGGAAACAAAGAATTTTCAGTGCCCACCAGAGGCTCACCCCAATGACAGCGACTGGTGCCCCACTTTGGTCTGGTGCCCCTGCTTTCCTGCTCCACCATCCCACTGTGGCTGATACCCACCATGTTTCTCACATGCCCCCTGGTGGTGAGCGCATGTTATAGCGACCAGTTTTTTGGTTGGTTGGTTGTTCTGCCATTTCAGTAGTCTATTTGCATATTAGGGATATATATATATATATATATATATATATATATACACACACACACACACACATATATATATATATGTTACATAGGGATATATATGTTACATAGGGATATATATGTTACATAGGGATATATATATATGTATGTATATATATATATATAAATGTTACATAAAAAGAAAAAATGTAAACAATATTGAAGTCCAGCTAATAATACACTTGCTGAATTGTTCAGGTAAATGTGTATTTATGTCTTCAATTTACCTTGAAATGCACCAAAAGTAATAAGTCTGATGAATGGATAGAAGGGTGGGTATATTTAATAAAGCCAATATAGTACAATGTAGCTGGAAAGTGTTCATATTAAAACTATTTAAACTTTGCTTTATTTAAAAATACTCATAAAATGCCAGGGGAAAAAAGAATGAGGGAGATTTTCGTGTCCTGATATGGACTTATCTCCAGTTTTATTGTTAAGTAAAAAGGAAGAGTATTCATGGTATGCTACCAATTGCTGGAAAAAGAATGAATACATCTGAGTATTTGTTACTGTGTGTATTCCACTCCGGAGGGAGGCCCTAAAAGTGGATTCCATACAGGCAATAACTTGAGAAAGAATTGCCTTAGAGGAAAGGCAGGTATGAGGCATATTTTAAATCATAAGGTAAATCATTGCATACCGTTGAATTTTGTATGTGTGAATGGATTACAAAAAAAAACACACACAAAAAAAACCAAAAAACAAGAACAAGAATATATGTCTGAGTCCTCTCAAATATCTACAGCAGAATTCTTTTGCATGGCTGACACTTGGGATTTATTTTTTTTAACATCCACTTACTCATCCTATGTTCACTAATCTCTGTATGCCAGGCACTGTGCCAGACCTGGCAATAGACTGAGGACAAAAGGCAGAGCTGGTCCTTGCCCTCATGGAGCTTTCTGACTGGTGGGCCTAACCGAAGGCCAGGTGCACGTGCTGTGGGTGGGTGGTTTGGATTGTGGAGGGATCTGGGCAGGGAGGGAGCATGGCGGTCCCAAGTCTCTTGGAAGAAGGCCAGGAAGAGGGGCAGGTCACAGAGAGCACATTGGGCTGGCCTGAGGTAGGATGAGGGGATACCAGCAGGGGCCAAGTGTTCAGCACATTGATCTTTAGCTGTTATTTAACACTAACTTGCATTCTGATCATCTTCTATATGTCAAGGTACATGTTTTTTTCTTTCTGTATCTGCAAAATTTTTAAAATATGTTTTATTGATTTCAGAGAAGAAGTGAAAGGGAGAAAGAGATAAAAACATCAATGATGAGAGAGAATCATTGATTGGCTGCCCCCTGTGCACCCCCACTGGGGATTGAGCCTGAAACCTAGACAAGTGCCTGATCAGGAGGCAGCTGATTGATGTTTCTTTCTCATTGATGTTTCTAATTCCATCTCTCTCCCTTACTCTCTGTAAAAAAATCAATAAAATATATATAAAACAAATAATTTCTTATTAAAATATTTTATATAATAAAGATGTAATATGCAAATTGACCATCACTCCAACAGACAAATGGCTACCCCCATGTGGTCAAAGATGGCTGCCCCATGTGAACACAAGATGGCCACCACAAGATGGCTGGCAGGAGAGGGCACCTGGGAATGACCAGGCCCACAGGGGAAGGCAGTTGGGGGCAACCAGGCCAGCAGGTGAGGACAGTTACGGGCAACCAGACTGACAAGGGAGGGCAATTAGGGGTGACTGGGCCAGGAGGAGAGGGCAGTTGGGGGCAACTGGGCCAGCAGGGGAGGGCAGTTAGGGGTGACCAGGCCAACAAGGGAGGGCAGTTAGGCATTGATCAGGCTGGCAGGGGAGTGGTTAGGGGCAATTAGGCAGGCAGGCAGGCGAGTGGTTGGGAGCCAGCAGTCCTGGATTGTGAGAGGGATCCCAGATTGGAGAGGTTGCAGGCTGGCTGAGGAATATCCCTCCTCCCCATGCATGAATTTTGTGCACCGGTCCTCTAGTATTAAATAAATAAGTAAATACATAAATAAATAAGAAGTACCAACTTTGTAATAATTCAAAGTGCATATTTATTTCTTTGGGACACCCTGTGTTTTTAAAGTAAAAATGAGATCACATTATACATATAGCTTTTGTAAATTAAAAACCATTTCTCAGGGTTTATTTATTCTTCTACCTAACATTACTTGTTTCCTTCCAGTGTTCAGGTACACACAGGAGAAGCAAAATAATGTCATGCCCTCACATAGTTTTCCACAGCATTGTGTTTTAGTGACTGCACATCGCTAACATCAAATGGCTGTGCCATAATTTATCCAACCAAGGCTCTATTTTTGGACATTTAGATGGCTCCTTATCCTCCTTTTTTTATTCTCCTTGCTGTCATAAACCACACCATCCTGAACATACTTGGGGCCTCGCCTTTACACACGTCCCTGATGATGTCTTCAGAATCGGTTGGGCCCTCACTGCTTGGAAATCACCTTGTGTCACTGACTTGAGGTGAGATCACATGACCAACAGCAAACCTACACACATTTCAAGTGCTGGCTCTCTCCTAACCCGGGTGGGAGAGCCCAGGGGTAAGGGAAGGAGGCAGGGCAGCCGGTTCCCTCAGGAGACCTGGTGCTGTGGCATCTGAACCTGCTGGGACAGGACAGCCTGTGGCAGCGAGTGATTTCATGGTCTTTCAGCCGGAGGCTTCCAACAGTTCTCCACTGCTTCTTGGTTCCCCGCGAAGGCACTTCATAAGCAGCTTAAAGAAGAAAAAGACGAGCTCGCAGACAAATTCAAACAGCAAACACCAATGGGCGGGAAGTCCTCCGTTCTGTGTGTGAAAGGAGGCGGGGGCAGGGCAGAGCCCTGAGTAAACAGCTCACAGAGACAAAGAGGAGGCTTTTCTCCTCTGAGGGCTGAATGTTCGAGAATAGCTTATGTCAGACTTTGCAACCTTCCCGTGAGTTTGGGTATCACAACCTTTTACTCCCGGACAGTCTCAGAACCAATCACCAGGTTCTTTGGCCTGAAAGCCACAGATGGCCATGGAGTCAACCCACACCAGGTTTGAATCAGGGGACTGGTGGGGAGAAAGCCAGGGTGGGAATGAAGGTGTTGGAAATAGCATGGTATATTTGTAAAGACGCCCAAATCAGTCCCATTCTGACGGCTGCTTGTATGTGGTGTATGTCGTCACTTTGAACTTACAGCATTCTCCAGGTGAGCACAGGACACGGAAGTGAGGACATGTTCTGGTCAGACAAGGAACATACATACCTTATAAATGTGGGAGGGACTCTGGGATCATGCTCCCAGGATGTAAGGTGCTGAGATGCAGGAAGAAGCCACCAACCCCAAAGCATTTAAAGTCGCCTGGTTTACCCAGGCACGGGGGCAGGGAACAGTCCAGGGAGGGCACAGTGCTTTGTTCATAAACAATAAAGCTAAGCTAACAGGCAGGTGGGCAAGGAATTGTCGTGTTTTAATTCTTGGAAACAGGAGCAGCCTGGGAATAGTTCAGAAAGCATTGCTCTAAGTCCTGGAATGAGTAAGGTGGTGTCCTGCCCTGGACCTGTCCTGTGACGTGTGGTGACCTGTCTGTTGGGCAGTAGGTGGAACACCTCCCCGGGGTCAGAGCTCTCCTGCAGAGAATTCGCCCAGCATCCATGAGAGGTGACAGGATGTTCTTGTCTGGGACTTTTTTTTTTGAGTTAAAACCCCTTGGATCCACTATTGTCCATTGATATTTGGTGTGGATATTCCATGCTCTGCACCCTGCAGGTGCTCACAGGGGCACTCTCTGATCTAAAGTACATTCTCGGTCTCTTGTCACCTATTTTATCCCTTATTTTATTACTACTAGCTGAACTTACCTTATTAATGATTTTTTTTTTTTTTTTTTTTTTTTTTTTTTTTACTTCAACCAAAACGTCCGCTCATTGGTTCATGAAGGACATAGCATTTGACACATAGTAGGTGCTCAGTAAACATTTGCTGAAGAAATCGACACGTTTCTATCTGACACACTTTCTAGGTGGGAAGTTGGGGCTCCCTGAAGACTCAACACCAGCTGAGCTTTCTGAATGATGTTCCACCCCTCACCTCTTCTTTTTTTTTCTTTAAAAAAAATTCAGGTATAAATTACAAACAGTAACATGTATCTCTCTTAGGGTACAAGTGTGCAAGTTTTGACAAATGCCTATAGTCATGTAACCACTTGACATAGTCAAGATGTGGAATGACTTTTTTTTTTTATCACCCCCCAAAATCCCCTTGCTTGTTGCTTAGTAGTTAACCCTACCCTGTCCCACCTCCACTTACCCTCCCCCTAACCCCCCGCCCGGCAGCCACTGATCTGATTGAGCCCTATAGTAGCAGAGCCTTTGAACCTGGTCCTTGCTCACTCAGCATAATGCCCTGGCCGCGCGTCATGCTCTATCATTCATTCATTCCTGCCAGCTGCTGAGTTATGTTCCATGTGTGGCTGCACCCGTGGGTTTACCCACCTCCTGCTCAGGCTTCCGGATGCGCTCATCTCTCCTGAGGTGGGAAAGCTGCTCTCACAGTGGCTGAGGGGAGGCTCTGGGGTCAGCTGGACACCAGACTGAATTCTAGGCCTGACCCTTTGGGCAACTCAGTGAAATACTGTGACTCTTTCCTGAGCGGCGGTTGTAGAGGAGGAATTTTATATAAAGCGTTTAGCACAAGGGCTGGCAAGTGAGAGGTGCACCCAAAAGGGCACCTTGTTTCTTTTGAGAGGGTGGGGAGAGGTCCTGCTCCAATTTCCCTTCCTTTGGTCACCTAGTCAAGGTTTAGTCATCCAGTCATTATGTAACTGGTCTGAACCTCCGTTTCTTTAACTGAAAAATGGGGCGAATAATACCAACTTCAGGGCTGCTTCTCGGAGGAAGTGTGCTGGTGTATGAACTACCCGGAGAGCATGCAGTGCTGGCCAGGAGGAGGGGCTCTGTCGGGGTGCAGAGAGCACTGGGTGACTGACTGCCATCTCCAGGCCCGAATGAGGAGGAAGCGGTGCTCTGTGGGTGGTAGGGAGGACGGACTCTGGAGTCAGACTGTCGGGGTTTGAGTCACTGCTCTGCCCCGTCCCATCTGAGGGGCCCTGGAAGCTGTCTAACGGCACTGTGCCTCAGTGCCCCGGCCTGGAACCCCGGGATGGCAATGCCCGCCTGCGCACTGCTCTGGGCGTCCCCTGAGGCAGTGGCTGTCAAGTGCTTGGGACAGCGCCTGGAGGAGCTGTGAGGATGCTGCTGCCGCGGGTCAGGTCCTCGGGGGTCTGGCTCAGGAATCACCTGCCCTGACGGAGTGCTGTGTCACCATGGACCAGCACAGCGCCCCCAGCGCGGTCCAGCGCATGCTCATGGGACTGAGTGAATCCCAGAAATGTATTTCCCTCTGTGACCTCAAATTTTATTGCATATATTGAAATGCAATGCAGAGCAATTGCTCAGAGGCTACATCCCACAAAACCGTTAGCAAGGACACACGGAAAAGCAGGGGAGGATGTCCATTCCCTTGGCCGGGGGCCTTTTGTTAGGCGGTCACATAAACCTCCACTGGCACTCTACTTTCCAGGATTCATCCTGCTCTCCTGAACGAGCTCCTGGACAGCTCGCTGTGTTTGCCTCCACAGAAGAGCACATGGAGTGTTTGCCATGGCCTGGTGGCCTTGGGAAAGCAGACTTGCCTGGTTCCTTACTCTAGGACTGGCCTGCTGTGTGACTCCGGATAAATGATTGCTCTCTCTGTGCCATGAGTGCTCCATCAGCCAGAGTTAAATCAGCAATGCTTGGAAAGTTGCTCGGTGTCCATGAAGGCGGCAGGTATGTGCTGGGGTCGGGGAGGCACTGTTAAAGTGACTGTCATTTGTCAGAAAGACGTGAGGGGTTTGAGACGTTCCTTGGTAAGAAGACAGGCTTGTGTGGACTGTACTATTCATTTAAAAATATATGTATAATTGATTTTTTACAGAGAGGAACGAAGAGGGATAGAGCGTTAGAAACATTGATGAAAGAGAAACATCGATCAGCTGCCTCCTGCACACCTCCCTATTGGGGATGTGCCTGCAACCAAGGCACATGCCCTTGACTGGAATGGAACCTGGGACCCTTCAGTCCGTCAGGCTGACCCTCTATCCACTGAGCCAAACTGGCTAAGGCTAGACTGTACTATTCTTGCATGTTAAGTTTCTGAGCCCTCGCTGGGCTCTGCGTCTGAACTCATTTATTTTACTTGCTCACGCATCTACTAAGCTCCTCCTTAGCAGTAAGACTGTCTGCCTTGGGTGGGCACCGGCAGGTTTCGCATTCGCTTTCTGGCCCCTGTGAATGGTCGGGGATGCGTAGGAGTCAAAACTGGTCCAACTGGAGAGAATCTCTAAACTTTGGCGGAAGCTGCCAGAAAAGAGGCTCACTGTGCCCTCCTGAACTGGGCATCGGAAGCAGCTGCAGGTGGCCATCCTGCCACGCAGGGGAGACTGCCCAGAGCGGAGCCCAGGCAGAGGAAGCTGGCTCTGGAACAGAGAGAAGGAAGAGGGCCTGGTGACACGGTCAGGGCCTGACTCCAAGAGTCTATGAAAGCCACACTTTCTGTCAACGCGTCTTTCTATCGATGTGCCTAGGGATGAGCTTTTTAATTTTGTGAGTCTTTTTTTTTTTTTTTTTTTTTTTTTCTATGTTGGTTTGGGTTGGGTTTTCTATGGCTGGTACTAGAAAGAGTCCTGTTACTGGTTATGAGATCTGGGGTCACTGAACCACTCTGAGCCTCGATTTCTCCCTCTGGAGCAGTGGTTTATACTGTGTGGTGTTCACTGAGTCTGGGCTTCATCATAGACTTGCTTTGGTTATGAGATATTGGTCACTATGATGCGAGCAGAATATGCATTTTCATCTGCCGCTTGGCGGGACTGGACTGCTCACATCTGTGTCTGCCCGGCCCTGAGAGCGTGCCTAGGGTGTCTTTCCACCCTCCGAGGCTCATCTGCTGGGGGAAGTGAGACGCCCCTCACCAGAGGGCCTGCTGCTGCAGGTGACCCTGGGTGACTGGCTCCGCTGCAACAGAGCTGTGGGCAAGCCCAGCTGAGACCAGAGGAGCCACCCCATCCACGCTGACCTGCAGACTAGGAGCTAAGAAACGGTCCTCGTTCCACGCAGCTGAGAAATGCTGGTCTGTTAGTCTCCAGTCACCCCCGCCCCCCCGCCCCGGTCTCCTCGCTGTGCTGACAGGTGGATCAGTGGCCTCAGCTGCCATTCCCTGGCAGGGAGCCAGCAGCTGCACAGAGGGCTCTCTCAGCGCCGGGGCAAGGCCCCCCAGAAAGCCTCCTGCCCCCTTTCCGTATAGCCGGCCCGCCAGCCTGCTGGGGCAGGAGCGTTTGGCTGAGCGGCTGGGAATCCAGCTGTGGCCGCCCTGAGAACAGCTCCCGATGACGCAGGGGCCTGGCGAGATGGGCAGGAAATGCATGCCAACAGCCCGCCTCCCGCTCTAGCCAGCAGCCCTGGGAGAATGTGGTTGGCACGAGTCCAGAGAGGCTCATTATTTCCTATCGGGTGGCCCGGAAGGGCACTGGGCAGGCCCAGGATCGTGGGTCAGGAGGGTGGGCAAGGCAGCCGAAGCCTGGCTGGGCAGCTCCCAGGGGGCAGGTGGCGGGAGGGGCCCGGTGGCCAGCAGCCGAGCCGTTTTCCTCTCAAAGGCTGGCCTTCAAGCAACAGCACTTGGGTTTGGGGTTTGGAGGTTCAGATTACATCCATTTGAGCGAAATGCTTGAGAATGTTATCCTTCTCTTGTTTGGTAAAAATGGGATCCATGAAAATAATAAGAATAGAGTGTCCATTTGTGAATTCTTCGTTGGAGGGTGTACACGTACAACCTTTCGTCAGATTTTTATATTCGATGATCTGTCCACGTCAGGGTCGCTGGGCTCAGCACACGGGCTCGGGGCTGCCGAACCTGTGGGGGTTCTGTCCTGCCCTTGGAGGGATGTTAGTAGCATCCCTGGCCTCTACCCGCCAAATGCCAGGAGCTCCTTTCTCCTCTCAGGTGTGACGTCAGCCCTATCCCAGACAGGCCGAGTGCCCCTGCACTGAAGGAGCCGCAGATGCGCCACCAGCTGTGAGAAGGGGCAGCGGGAAGCACAGGCGGCCAGCCGTGGGGGTCGTGTCTGGATTCTGGATTCGGGCTCTGTGGTTGATATGCTTTGCAACTTCAGGCGCATTGTCTAACCTCTCCGGGCGGGCCTCAGTTTCCTCTCCTGTGCAGTGGAGATAACGCTAGCACCCACCTGATGGAGTCATCTGAAGGTGAAGCAAGTTGCTGTCTGCATGTATGTATTTAGCATGCTCTGGTGCATAGCAATCTCCCAATCGCCGGAAACGGTCATTATCATCATCAGCAGCGCTCTTGGTTTTTCCTTTTTCCCTCCCAGTCTGTAAACTCCTTGGGTGCAGAGTCCAGGCCTCCTGACCTTGCACTCACGATGTTTAGCCCAGCAGCTGACAGAGCCTGACTTCGGAAGGAAGGAGGAAGGTGGGGAAGAAGAGGGCTCAGGGGAGATTCCACGCGGACACCAGCCACGTGCAAAGGGATTCAACCCAAACCTCACAGGGGGCCGGGGGCCTTGTCTGCCCAAACCTCTCAGCGGTGGCGGGTGGGCCCTCTGCTGGGCTGTAGTCCGAGGAAGATGCCTGGGGAAGCACTGAAGTGGGGCCCCAGCGAATGATTTCCTCCTCCGTTCACAGGACTCCCGGAGCTCATTCATGGGCTGGGCTAGAGCCCCGCATGTCGGGCGGACAACCCAGGAGGGGACCGGCCTGGCGCGGCTCCGAGGGCAGGGTGGGGGGGCCCGGAGCACCGCTCGGCTGAGCTTTGCGGTGATAGGAACACTTTGGACCTCCTTGTCCAATGTAGTGGTCCCTAGTCACATGTCTCCCTGGAGAACTTGAATTGTGGCTCCTGTGGCTGAGGAAATAAAATGCAAATGAAGTTGAGTAGCCACTTGTGGCCAGTGCCCACCGATTGGAGGCGCAGGGGCCTCTCCGAGGACTGGCTGGGCGATGCGGGCTCCCTGTCGCCATGGGGAGGGGAGGCGCATACAGGGCGGTGACCCTGCCAGGCCCCTTTCATCCTCCTGGGCCGCAGGAGCCTGGCGTGAGGGGAGAGAGACAGAGGCACAAACAACAGTGCGGATTGTTCTGGTAATTAGCAACATTAACGGGCCCCCAGGCTACGCCCCGTACTGCCCTAAGCATCTCACATGGACCATCGCTCGCTGGCGGGGTCCAGGTGTCATCGCTGGCTTAGCAGTGCAGAAACGGGGGGTCTGAGAAGCTGTCAAAGCCACCCAGCCAGTGCACCTGGGAGCTGGGCTCAGCGGTCAGAAACGTAGTCTTAGGGATTAGGCTACTTAATGAGAGACCGCATCACTGTGGGGAGGGATCTACAGGAAAGTGTAATGTTGGCTCTTTTGCAAAGAAAGCTTGGGGCTTGGGTTGGGCAGAGGAGTTTTTTCCCTTTCTGTATTTATAGCTGTATCATATAAAGAAAGTCACCAGTGTATGCTTAGTTAAAAATATATATATTCTTATTGATTTCAGAGAGGAAGGGAGAGGGAGAGATATTATATATATATATATATATATATATATATATATATATATATATATATATATATATAAATGATGAAGAGAATCCTTTGATTGGCTGCCTCCTGCAAGCCCGCCCCCTATTGGGAATCTAGCCTGCAACCCGGGAATGTGTTCTTGATCAGAATCGAACCTGGGACCCTTCAGTCCCAGGCCGACACTCTATCCACTGAGCCAAACTGGCCAGGGCAGTACATGCATAGTCTTTAGTTAAGGAAAAAACAGGGTTTATCTTGCTGTTGGGTTGTGCTCCTTTCAATTAAAAAAAAACACAAAAAACCCCCCAAAACTTCTGTATTAAAGCCACCAAATTATTTTAGGATGAAGAAAGGCCACTTTGTGCGTGAGGCCACAGTGGGCTGCCCAGCAGGTTCCTGGGCTGGGACCTGGGGGTGGGGCATACACTGTGCCAGTCTGCCCAGGGCTGGGGCTTTCCTGGGACATGGACTTCCACTGCTGGTGGGGAAAGTCCTGGGCAAACTGAGACGGTTAAACCCCCCCTGCAAGAGCCCTCTTTGCAGACCCACACAGCTGGGGAGTGGGGGGGCGTGAGAGGGAGAGGGAGGAGGAGAAGAAGAAGAGACAGGGTCCCAGCAGGCCACTCTTCAGGCGGAGGCAGGGGGTGGTGGTGGGGGCTGACGAACTCAGGGCATGTGTATCTCCTGACAGGCATCTATCTCCCCACACTGCTGGTTTTATACGTTGTCTCAGAGACAGGGCGCCGGGAGGGCCAGCAGTCCCAGGCAGGGCTGAGGCATGGCCTCCATGCGCTTTAGGCACCTTTGCTTTCCTCCTAAAAAAAAACCCCAAAACCCCCAAAATTATATTTAAGACTGCCTTTGTACAAATATGATGTACCTGCAGTTATTATCCATTTATTATTACATTCTCTTTTTTTTCTATTGATTTTAAAAGAAATTAAAACATTTTTATGAGCCCTTACAAGTATTCATTGGCCCGAGGCTTGTGCCTACTGTGCCTAACAGGCAAGTAGCCCTGGTTGCAGGGCGTGGCCTGCGCTGGGAGAGGGAAAGGGGGGCTGGCAGCATCTGGGCCAGGTTTCCTCTCCTGGGTCCCCTGGGGTGGGAAAAATGTGCCTTAATTTCAACAGCCTCCACCTGCAGCTCAGAGTGCCCTTGGGCAGCACACCCTCCCCACCGGCAGTGCCAGCTCCGTGGACAGCAGTAGAAATCACAGGTGTTTTGAGGTTACGTTATATTTCTGACAAATGTCTCAAAATAGCATTTTCCCTCATCACATCTTCAAAATTGTGGTGGTTATTAGACCAGCCACTAGACCATGCTACTTAAAGTGTTACTAAATAAGCTTATCTATTACACCACAAATTTAAATCTTAAATAGTTTTAGCTTACGTCCTTTTATAATCTTACGTATTTTTACGTGTTTCAAAACTGCCTTCTGAGAAGTGGTTCTCAGGCATCAGCATGTTGCCCAAGGGTAAGGAGACCAGATGTCCCGCTTTTGGGGGGACAGTCCCCCCAAAAACAGGACGCCTGGTCACCTTACCCAAGGGTCCACGTCAGCACCAAGGCGAGGCAAATCCGGTCCTGTCCTTAGCTTCATCCCTCCACGCAGTGAGGACCCTCCTGCTCAGCCTGCCCCCCTGAGAGCAAGCCAGGACAGGGTTAAAGGGACTGGTCAGGGTGACGTCATCCCCAGGTGTGCAGCCTAATGAGGTGTTAATTGGGAGCCAGCTGCGCTGGAGAGGAAGTCTGGCAGGTTGCACTGGGCGTTTTCCCTGTGGTTTGGTGGTTGACAGAACATCGTTAACCCTTCCTCCTGGGTGCAAGCAGACCGAGTGCCTCCCTTTGCCAAGCCTCTTCCTCAGAAAATTCCACGCCGTGGCCCAGGAGTACGCCTTGACTTTTAGTTCAATGTGTCTCACATCTTGCTTGTTTTAAACCTTCCTTGAACACTTTTCTTGTGAGCTATGCAGTTTGCTAAGCGCTCTCCAAACATCATCTCATTCGAGCCTCACAAGAACTCCACAGGGAAGGTACTCATCATATCTATTGTTATGTCTGAGGCAATAGAGAGAGGCTCCAAAGAACAAGCACCTTCCTTAAATCCATACAGGCAGCCAGTGATGGGCTGGGACTTGAACTTGGTCAGATTCTTCAGAAAGTCTCTTCTCTTTAAACTTTTGGGTAATTGTTTTTATCCAATAGAATTTTGCTTTGTTAGTAAGCCACTTTATTTTCTATGTAATATAATATTAAATAAAAATCAGATAGTGGCCATCCTGGTTCCCAGCTCTCTGCTGGTGAGGGTTCTGTCCCTGGAAAACCTGTCTCCTCAGAGGGATGCTTACTCATAGACTTGTAGCATCCTGCCTTGTAGTTCCTGCTGATCCAGGGTCAAGAGGGCCTACCCCGCTCCTCAGCCAGTGAAATGATGGATAAAGATGAAATATAGCTTAAACTTTCCGTCCTAAATTGTGACTCTGAGAGTTGGGCTTTCTCCTCCTTTAGGTGGTGTTACAGAAGCATGAGCATGCATGGTTTCCTGAAACATAGAGCAAGATTTAAAGTGATTATAGGTCATTTCATGCGTTTGTTTCCTATTCCTTTGTGTCCTGAATGTGTTATCCTGTCTGTAGCTTTAAGTAGCATGACTTGCTGTTTCTGCTCAAAGAACATCAATGATATTTTATCAGCTTATCTTTCCCTAGAAGGAAGAATTTTCTCAGGCAAATAACCAGGAAGAACACTGCCCACTGAGAAAAAACTTCCCTTCTAAAATTAGGCATGTTGACCACTAATATTTTATTTTATTTTTCCAATCTTTCTTTTACTTGATTATAGTTGATGTACAATATTATGTGAGATTCAGGCATCCTATCAATATATAATAAAAGCCTAATATGCTAAGTGTCCAGTTGGCTGTTCAACCAATCAAAGTGTAATATGCTAATGATATACCAAGGCCACTCAACTGCTCGCTACGATGTTCACTGACCACCAGGGGGCAGATGCTCTGAGCAGTAGGTTAGCTTGCTGCTGGGGTCCAGCTGACTGGGATAGAGTGAGATGGACTGGACACACCCTGGAGCACTCCCGTGGTCTCTCCCTGCTGGCCAAACTCCCACCTCTCTCCCTGGCCCAATTGTGTACCTGTAGGGTCCCAAGACCTGGCCTGTGCCCTCTTGCATTCTGGGACCTCTCAGGGGATGTCAGAGAGCCAGTACACAGGCCAGATTGAAGAACCCCACTGGTGCATGAATTCTTGTACCAGGCCTCTAGTATGACATAGGTAGTCAAAATGTACATATCTTACAAAGTGATAAATGCAACAAATCTAGTAATTCTCTGTTGCCATACAGAGTCATGACAATTCTATTAACTATATATCTTAGGCCAGTGTTTCCCAACCTTCTCTCATGATGAGAATCACCTGGTGGAGTTGTTAAAACACAGATTCCTGAATTCCAACTAAGAAGTGCTAAACTAGAATTTTTGGGAACATATAGGTAAAATTGTATACTTAACTAGTGCTCTAAGACAGATTTTATATACAGAGCACTAAGTTAGGTATGCAATTTTACCTATATGTTCTCAAAAATTCTAGTTTAGCACTTCTTAGTTGAGATTCAGGAATCTGTGTTTTAACAACTCCACCAGGTGATTCTCATCATGAGAGAAGGTTGGGAAACACTGTCTTAGGCTATACGTTACATCTCTGAGACTTATTATGTGCTTTATAATTGGAAGTTTGTATCTCTTATTTCCCTTCACCTTTTTCATCCATCCTCTCACTTCTTTCCCTCCCCTTTGACAACTGTATAGCTTGTTTTCTAAACCTGAGTCTATTTCTATTTTGTTTGTTCCTTAGATTCCATATTAAGCAAATGCATATGGTATTTGTCCTTCTTTTGACTTATTTTATTTAGCACAATACTCTCTAGGTCCATCTATGCTGCCACAAAGATCAAGACTTTATTCTTTATGGCTGAGAAGTATTCCATTATGCATATCTCACAAACTTCTTCTTTATCCACTCATCTACTGATGGACACATAGTAACTTCCATATCTTGACTATTGTGAATAATATAGCAGTAAATATAGGGATACATGCATCTTTTTGAATTATTGTTTGTTTGTTTGTACATGTGTGTTTTTCATATAGATACCCAGAAGTGGAATTGGTGGGTCATAAGCTAGCTCTACTTTTAGTTCTTTGAGGAATCTCCATACTGTTTTTCATAGTGGCTGCATCAGTTTGCATTCCCACCAATAGTGCACAAGGGTTCTTTTTTTTCCTATATCCTCCCTAACACTTGTTATTTGTTGTCTTTTTTATAATAGCTAATCTGACAGGTATGAGGTGACACCTCATTGTGGTGTTCCCTGATGATTAATGATGTTATCATCTTTTCATGTGTCTGTTGGCCATCTGTATGTTTTCTTGGAAAAATGTCTATTTAGGTCTTCTGTCCATTTTTTTTTAAAGTATGTATTATTGAAAGTATTACATATGTCCTCTTCCTCCTCCATTTACCTCTTCTAGCCTGCCCCTGCCCTCCACCCCAGGCCTTCACCACCCTATTGTCTATGTGCATGGATTATGCATATATGCATATTCTGTCCATTTTTAAATTAAATAGTTTATTTTTTGATGTTGAGTAGAATGAGTTCTTTATATTATCAACCCTTTATTGGATATATCATTGAATATCAACTCTTTATTTATATATCATTTCAGAATATCTTTTCCCATTCAGTGGTTGCCTTTTAATTTTGTTGATTTCCTTCACCATGCAAAAGTTTTTACTTTGATATCATCCCATTTGTTTATTTTTGCTTTTGTTTTCTTTGCCTGGAAAGATATATAAAAATATATTTCTTAGACTGATGTAAAAAAGTTTACTGCTTAGTTTTCTTCAAGAAGTTTTATGGTTTCAGGTTTTACATTTAAGTCTTTAGTCCATTTTGAGCTTATTCTAGTATACGGTGTAAGAAAGTGATCCAATTGCATTTTCTTTTGCATGTTATCTGTCCAGATTTCTCAAACCATTTATTGAAGAGGCTGTTTTTTCTCCATTGTATATTCTTGCCTCCTTTGTCATAGGTTAATTGATCATGTAAGTGTGGGTTTATTTCTGGGCTATCTATTCTGTTCCTTCAATAGAACTTTAAATTTTCAGCATATCTCAGAGACATTGGCCAAAAGGCAGTAACACAGATAGAAAAAGCTTGTGAACTAGAGGCCCAAGATGAGGTAAAATGTGACCATAAGTACAGTGTGGTCTACCTTTGTCTCCCAAGACCTCTGGTGGGGAGTACAACTTGCGTCACACCTAAACCTTATGGCTCAGTGATGTTACAGAGGCTGATACTAGACAGATCAGGTCACAAGTGTGTGTGTGTGTGTGTGTGTGTGTGTGTGTGTGTGTTGGTAGGGTGCTAAAGCTGAAAGAGGAAAATATTCTCTCATGTTTGGGTAAAGGTCATACAACTCCTGTACACATCTTCTTAAATGTTTAATTAAAAAGTCAGGGGGGAACAGTCACCCCTCTCTCCCTGTAGCTGCCTAGCTAAGTTCAAGTCTCATAGTGCTGGAACTTTGAGAGGAGTAGCTGGTTTTTCTCTGGGACACTGTAGGTTGGGAGGGTTTGCTAGCAGATTTCTACTCTCCTAGGTCTGGGTCAGCTTTCTCTGCCCTACCTTCAATCCCCCAGACACGTCAATGGTCAGATGCAATGACTCAACAAGGCACCCACCCTTTGTCACCATCTGTTTACATCTCAAAGATAGATTTGATGTTGCAAAACACTGAAACTTAGAGTAAGCGGAGAAAGGAACAATTCATTCCTTGTTTTAAATCAAGTTGTCATAATCCTAAAGCAAGCTCCAACTTTAATAACAAACACCCAATGTTATGACATTTTACCTTTTCCAACTATTTATGTCAGCACAAATATTGTGTTTAAATTTTAAACTATACAGTTAACATAAACCAGTCCACTTACTTAAATAGAGTAAAAATCAAGCTAGGTATGCCAATTTTGTTTCTCTCGAAGGCCCCATTCTTTAAATAGATCATTCATTCAACAAATGTCTGTTGAGTGCTCAGTGTCAGGCTCCGTGCTTGGCATGGTATACCCTAAAAGGAACCAGAAACAGTCCTTAGTGCTCTGGGCATCATAGGGAAGCAGTAGGAAAAGGTGGGACCCACTTTTACTCTGACAATGCTTTTCCACCTCTAACATCTCAAAAAAGAGATATCAAAAATAGTTTGCATTCCTCTTCATTCTCCTCCAAATCAAGCTGTAACGGCAGCTGGAACCAGTCCACTGGAAGTATGGTTTTTCCACAGTTTTGTGAACTATGGCTGTGAAACACAGATCTGAGTGGTGGAGGAAGCTTCATGGTCACCCGAAGAAGACTCTCCAAATTGGGCCTCAGGACTCCATCCCACACTTAGGTGCCAATTGGATTTTAACAAGGAATGGGGTTGTGGTTTGGGAAATAGGGCATTTTTACTGCCTTGGATCATATTTGAAATATTTTCAGGCATTTAAAATAGCATAATGTTATTTTTCCCCTGGTTTTCAAAACAAACCCAGCAAGCTTTCAAAACTCAGAACAACAAGCATACACGTGGGACGTTGGCAAAGCCAGGGGCAGGGCTTTGGAAAATCCATTCTCCCTCAGGACAAGTGAGAGGACCATGAGCTTCGTGGGGGCCCACCTAACCTTACATGACTATGGGATCCTGAGGAAAGGGGAGCGATGGCTGGGACCTCCCACCCAACCACTCTTCAGTGCAATGACGGAATTGCAGGCAAGGGCTTTGGGACATTCCTTTCAGCCAAGATGTCCTGTTTCCACTCTGGAAATTTCTTTGAAAGAAAAATAAAAATAATCCAGAAACTCATATTTATTTAAGTGACCAATTCCCAAAACCCTTTGCCTTGGGATTTGGTCCCTGAGTCATGCAGTCTGAGCCTATTCTTGTCAAAGGGTCTAAGATGGGGCAGCCAATGAAACAAAGATGTGAGCTGTCCTTGAAAGCAAGGCCACCCACCTTTCTGTTTGTTAGGAAATGAGGGGTGGTCAGGCTTTGCCCAAAAGGAAATGTGCCAGTCAATACACATATATTAATACTAGAGGCACGTGCATGCTTCGTGCACAGGTGGGGTCCCTCCAGGCCTATTGGGGCCTTCTTGCCCAGTCCCAATTGGGGCCAGCTAGGGGGAGGGATCATAGGAGGTTAGCTGGCCTGGGGTGGGGTTGTGGGGGGAGATCAGGAAGGACCCCAGGAGGTTGGCCAGTAGTGGGAAGTTGGTTGTGGAGTGCACTGACCACAAGGGGGCAAATCCTGCATTGAGTGTCTGCCCATTGGTAGTCAGTGGGTGTCATAGCTACTGGCCAGTCATTTGGTCATCCAGTTATAAAGATCACTTAGGCTTTTATATACATTGAGTGGCCAGATTATTATGCTCTCTGAACACATAATAATCTGGCCACTCAGTATACACACACACACACACACACACACACACACACACACACATTAGAGGCCCAGTGCATAAATTTGGATGGGGTCCGGCCAGCCTGATAAGGGGAAGGGGACATGGGCGGTTGGTTGGCCAGCCTGCCTGCTGGTCGAACTCCTGGTCGAGGGGACAATTTGCATGTTAGCCTTTTATTATATAGGATATTCACATGCATTCAGAGATCATAATAATCTGGCCACTCAATGTACATAGATACAGTAAATGTATAGTTACATATTCAAGGCAAGTTTACTTATATTACTTGATTACCTAGGAGCATCAAACCCTATTAATTCTCATAACAATTCTATGAAACATGTGTGATTCTTATCCTGACTTTATTGATGGAGAAAACTGATGCACAGAGCGTTAAGTAACTTGCCCCAGGTCGCACAGCTGGGAGGCAGCAGAACGAGGATCTGGACTAGAGGCCTGGCTGCAGGGGAGGAGCCTGAGCACTCCGCGGAGTGGCCATCACTCGCCCTGGGCGTGTTAGTCAAGCCCAAATGTAAAGAAATCCATATCTGAGTATTTGAAGTTCTGCACACCTAACAGCAAGGGAAACTTATGACGTTCTTTCTGATTTCTCATATTAAAAAATAGATTCGTACAATTCTTAGGTTCTTTGGACGACGTAAGAAGAACAAACAAGAGTGATTTAAAGCATATCCTCTCCCAAAGAGCAAAAGAAGGAAGAGAAGGGGAACTTGTCCCTATTTTTTGAGATTATCTTTTCAAACTTTTAAGTTCCTGGTCTTGGGAATGGGAGAAGAACAAACCAAGGCAGAAGTGCTTTAGGAGTGATTGGAAGCGGCCCTGAAAGGCTGGGTGGCAGCTGCTGGGCTGGCTGGGGAGGCCCCTCCCCCAGGAAGCACTGACGACCCCTCCCTCCCGTCCTCCTCCGGGTCGCCCCTCTTCAGCCTCCGGATGAAAGGCCGGAGAAGAAAGGCCCTCTAGGAATGGTGCTCCCCGTGGGCTGGAGCTCAGGGGAAGGCGCCTCAGTGAGAAGCGGGAGAAGGGCCTTTTTGTTGCTCCCCTCACTGTGAAGTGCTGCGCCCCTTCCTCTCCAGCCCCTTCCCCAGCTCGTCTGGCTGGGTGCAGAGAAAAGCCTTCTTGTTGTGACCCCATCTGCCTGCTGCTCATCCACATTCTTTTATCTGTGCCCAGGGCCTGGCAGTGGGGCCGGGGCTTCAGCTGCCAGAAAATTTGGGTTTCAATTGAATATTCCCAAGAAGGGCGTCTGAGAAATGTCAGTTTACATCAAAACTGCCTTCTCTAACGAATAGCCAGGACGTTTTTTTTCTCCAGCGAGGTCCGGGAATAATACTCTTTTCAAGATCACGCCAACACAAACTCCAGTTCACATGTGGGATGATCTGACTTAAAGGGATAGATACCACTTTGGTTTTACACTTAAAAAAAAAAAAAGGATTTAATTTTAAAATTAAATTAAGAGAGAAAATGAGTATTGCTTCCTTCCTAACAGTGCTTGGCTTAACAATGAAACTGATTGCACTGTGACAAATTCTGAAGAATTTGTGGCCATGGTTACGGAGAACAATTTGGGGGAAAGTTAAAAAATCACCAATAGAAAACACATCCTAAGGTTGTCGAGTACAAAGGGTACCGGGGGTGGGGTGGAGGTCAGAAGATAAAGAAGAGCCGGGAGAGAATGTCTTGGGGAAGGCGCGCTGATCTTTGGAAAGTTCTGAAGCAAACAGAGCAGCTAGGCTCTGAGGCAGCAGGTGGGTTGAGCGCCCAGGAGAAACTGGAGGAGGTCTGGTCTGTGGGCCCTGCAGGAATCTCTGCTCCAAACGCCTGTGTCTGGGGAGAGAGAGTCAGGCTCGGTGTGCAGCAGAGCCTCCTGGATGCGGAGTGTCTGGTCACTGTTCCGGGCCTGAGCTCTGAGCCAGCTTCTCCGGCCAAAGGAGCCGGCCTGCCCTGCCAGCGGGGAGCTGCCCGCCTCCCCGGGGCCCTGCTTTGTTCGCTGGGCTTTCACCCAGGGGTGAGTGTGGGGGTGGGGAGGCCCAGGGAGGTGAGGAGGAAGGCTGGAGGGGCGGGTGTGAAGGAACAAAGGACTGAGGTGGCTGGTGCAGCCACCCTAGCCCCAAGCTTGGCGTGATGGCCTGGAATTGTGCACAACGACGCCGGCAGGTTTTGAAGTCCTTGGCAGGACTCTCCTCCTCGACCCTTCCTGGAGAATAAGCACGACCTTTAGGCCGGCCTTTCCTCTTCCAGCAAGAGTTCTAATCCCAAAAGCCAGCAGGGTGCTTGTAAAATAAAAAACGAGATCCTGACATTCGCTCAGATGCTGCCCAGGGCTGCCCGCCATCCTGTAAGGCGCAGTCCTCAGCACGCTCACATGGCGGGCTGTTCTGTTAGCACCCAGTGAAGGCGTCTCTGCCAGAGAAGGGCAGGCAGTGAGAATGGCCGGGCAATGGATGTGTGCAGATCTGCCCATCATTCACCCGGCAGCGGCCGCTGCAGCCTCTCCCCTCTCCCGGTGCCCGCTGCCCTGTCCATCCACACTGCTGTTGTGTCCTGTCCCACCTCAGGGCCGGGTCCATCCTGCTAACCGCTCTTCCTGGTCTGTTGTGCTAGCCAGTGACTGTCCCCTCGGAGGCTGCTCTACCTAAGGAAGCTCTCCTGGCTCCCACGGCCTTGCTGGGCCGCCTTGTCTCATGGCCCCCAGGACCAGGGGAGAGAGCCAACACATGCAGTCACTCTGTGGACTCTGAATGAATGAACAAGTGGACAAATGGATGAATAATCCTCTCCCTCGTCTTAGTCAGCAGGGGCTGCCAGAACAAAATGGCACCCGGGGTGACTTAGGCCACATGTATGTCCCAGCTCTGGAGGCTGGGTGTCTGAGCTCAGGGGCCACGTGGCTGGGCTCTTGTGAGGACCCTCTCACTGAACCCTCAGGCGGTGGAGAAGGTGGGAGCAAGCTCTCTGGTCTCTTCTCACAAGGACACTAACCCCATGGCCAAGGTTCCACCCTGGCCTCCTCTAAAGCTGGTTTCCTCCCGAAGGCCCCACCTCCAAATACCCTCACATTAGGGATTGGAGGTTCAACATGTGAATTCTGAGGGAATCATAGGTCAGACTCTAGATCCCTTTTACATAAATTAATGTTCAGTAAATCTGCTCAATGAGTGCTATATTGCAGTGTAAATTGTTCATCAAATCAGTATAATACTTTCCAAATGACTTTACAAAACCTACTTATTGTGAAATAATTATAGACTCATGGAAAGTTGCAAAAATAATACAGAGTCCCCATGTCCCCTTCACTAAATTTCTTCCAATAGTAACATTTTATGCAGCTACAGACAACATAAAAACCAGGATCTTGGTATTGCTAGAACCCACGGATTTTATTTGGATTTCACGTTTTCCTTGTACTTTATATTTGTGTGTAGTGGCGTGTGTGTGTGTGTGTGTGGTATATATGTGTGTGATGTGTGTACATGGTGTGTAGTCTATATGTTTGTGTGTGGTGCAGTGTATATGTGAGTGTGGTGTGTATATATGTGTGTGTTGTGTATGTGTGCTGTACATATGTATGGCGTGTGTACATGCTGTGTGGTGTATATGTTTGTGGTGCATGTGTGTGTGGTGTAGTGTATATGTGAATGTGTTGAGTGTATATGTGTGTGATGTATATTTGCGGTATATGTGTGTGTACAATGTGGTATGGTATGTGGTATATGTGTATGTGGTATGTGTATATGGTGTGTGGTGTGTGTATATGTGAGTGTGGTGTATATGCTGTGTGTTGTATATGTGAGTGTGGTATATATGAGTGTGCATATATGTGGGTGGGGTGGTGTATATGGTATGTGTGTAGCTCTACAATTGTATCACAATTATATAGCATGTGTAGATCCGTGTAACCACCATGGTCATGCATAGGACTGTTTGTCACCACAAGGTCCCTGTGCCTCCCTTTACAGTGAGACTCGTCTATGTCCTGGCCATTCCTACCCGCCTTACCCCAACCTTGCGAGCACTGTTTTGTCCCCATCTCAGTAATGTCATCTTGAAAGGGTAATGTCAGTGGAATCATATACAATATATAGTATGTCACCTGTATTTAAACTGCACAATATGTAACCTCAATTTTAAAAATAGTTGGTGCAGTGTTTTCTTTGAGGTAGTTCCACAGGCTATTGTCCTCTGGGTCATGCTCTGACACAGGAAGCTGTATCAGCATTTTCCAACAACTTCCCCATGAAACTGACAGCCATGAGGCCCCGGCAGCTTGTTCCAGCAGGGCGCTGCCTGCCCGTCTAGCAGAGCATTCTTGTGGGCGCGGGCTCCCAGGTGGCCCGGCGGACCCCTCAGCGGCTGACTGAGTTCAGTGTCTGTCCTCTAATGCCCTTGAAGTCAGGTACAGACTTGCACTTGTCGTCTGGCTAGCACCTGGCTCTGTGTCAGCGCACAGTAGGTATACAGGCATGTCTGCTGGGAGCAGGCGGCCTTTGTTTCTCAGGGAGTTTGTCGACTCTAAACTGATTGCTGTTGAGAAGTGACTATTCTTTCCCCAAAGATGCTTTCCCCTCAAATTCCCCAGGAGCTTTTTTTAATATATATAATACATTTTTATTGATTTTTACAGAGAGGAAAAGAGAGGGATAGAGAGTCAGAAACATCGGTGAGAGAGAAACATCGATCAGCTGCCTCCTGCACCTCCCCCAACCTCCGAATGGGGATGGAGCCTGCAACTGGGCATGTGCCCTGACAGGAAATCAAACTGTGACCTCCTGAGGTCAGCCATGCCTGGAGTTTTTTTTTTTTAATTAAGAAAGAGGGGGCCGTGGCAGCAGCTACAGCCCGAGTGGCCTCCTTATGGCGTCCGCAATGTCTCCTGCCCTCAGAACGATCTGGAAATAAGCTCAGGAAATCACGGAAATGGCAGCCCGAGTCTAGCCGTGGGCCCCGGAGGCCTGCTTGCTCTCCCGGTGCTCTGCTCCCGGCCCAGGAGCAAAGGTGCCGGCCTGCCACGTGCCTCCAAGTTCCATCGGAGAGAAGTGTGCCAACAAGGTGGAAGCAGCAGGTTGAGTGCTTCCCTCCTTATTCCGTCTGAAGGTGAGACAGAGCCACCTCCCTACCCCTACCCCCATCAACCCTCCCCCCTGCAGCTGCCAGTCCTGGAAATCCTGCCCAACTAGCAGGGCTCTGCGAGGGCAGCCCACCTCCAGCAGTCCATGTCCACCTCTCATTGCTTTGACCGGCTGTACTGTGTGTGCTCTGTTCTGTCACCCACAATGGCTTGTAAACCCGAAAGGGACTAGGCTGTATTTGTCCTTTTCCTATGTGTCCCCAGCGCCTGGCTTGATCCTTGGCCCAGGGAGAAGCTTAGCACATATTCGTTAGAATCACATGTGTCAAGCACAAGGCCCGCGGGCCAAATCCGTCCCGCCAGGCCTTGCAATGTGGCCCGCACCGCGCTGTCATCACTGCACTCCGCTGCGTTTCCATCACAATGACAGTTTATGACTGTTCAGTAAACCATTCGGCCCGCGATTTAAGCTGGATTTTAGATTTTGGCCCCTTCTCTGATTGAGTTCGACACCCCTACGTTAGATGAATGAATGAATGAGTGAATGAATGAAGGGTGAGAAGAGCATTAGGCAGAGCTTATGGCAGTCAGACAGTCACTATATGTTCTGGTTCTTACTGAAGACTCACTGGAGAGGCGGATGCCTTGTCATCCATTGGGCAGTGTCTCAGTGTGGAGGTCACGTGGAGTCACCTGGAGGAGTGGTCAAACCCAGGCTGGTGGCCTCTGCTGCTCCCGGGGAGCTGCATTTGAGCACATTCCCAGGTGCTTGTTGCTCTGTGACCAGCCGGAACCACTGCGATGAGAGAGGAATTGCGCTGTAAGAGCATCTTTTAACGGGATTTTAAAGAATGGCCGTTAGTTGGTTCGAAGGTTGTGGGTTATTGTTAAGCTGATTAAAGAATGGCAGCGCCTCTGCCTGTGCTGTAAAATGGGCATGATTGGTACAAGCGGGACTCGAACTTAGGGATCTCTATCTACAACCCATGGTAGTTGCACCGATGGGCGTTTCATATTCGCGGTGAGTTCCATATTTGAGAGGGACTCGGAAGAAAGGTCACAGCCTTTGGAGCCAAGAGACCTGACTTTGAACTTCACTTCACCATTGACTGGCAAGGACCTGTTAACACTGAGCAAGTTACTCTGAGAATCCTCGTCTGAAAGACAGAGGTGGAAAAAGACTCTCCTCAGTTCTGAGAAGAAACAGTAAACAACAAAAAGTATCCCTACTTAAGCCAAAGCTTAATTAATCAGATTATGAGATTTAAAGTATTGATTTTGTATAGCAAGGGATGTAGTGTTTTCTAAAGCTATTGAGCCCTGAATTTTAGGTAGTGAGGATTTTTTTTGGAAAAGGTATCTCAGTTTATTTGGTTACTGAACTTGATAGAGTTTGGATAGAGAGGAGTATTTGCATATGTAAAGTGGCTTTTCACTGAGTAGGTGGTCAATAAATGATAGATATAACAGAAAAAATAAAAATCAATAAAAAGAATTACCCTCCTTCCCATTCTTTCAGTTCCCCCTCCCACACTCCCAGGCCCCCTGCCTCCTCCCCCCTGCACTTCTCTCCTTCTAACTTTGCATTTGTATTTTAAAAAGTTGTTAGAGAGGCTGCAGGTGAACAAGGACCTCACTGTTAGGTAAATTTATTTATTTTTTTATAAATATATTTTACTGATTTTTTTTACATAGAGGAAGGGAGAGGGATAGAGATTTAGAAACATCAATGAGAGAGAACCATCGATCAGCTGCCTCCTGCACACCCCCTACTGGGGATGTGCCCACAATCAAAGCATATGCCCTTGACAGGAATTGAACCTGGGATCCTTCAGTCCGTAGGTAGACGCTCTATCCACTGAGCCAAACCAGCTAGGGCATACATTTATACCCAAAGAAGAGACAATCCAAAAGACGATGCTATCACAGTTTCAAAAGGTAAGTATTTGGCTGTCAAAGGATTGGGCAAGACTCAGGGGAAGGTGAGGAAGCCCTTCAATATATTTTGCACAATTGCCTTTTTATTTACAGTGGTGCCTCACATAAAGAACGCCTTGCACAGCGAACGCTGCACACAACGAACTTCATTTCATGATTCATACAACGAACTTCGTTTCACACAACGAAGTCGCCCGAGCTTCCACGACCGCTTTGCCCGAGCTTCCACGATCGCTGCCGATGTATTGCATCCTTCCGCGCAGGCACTGCAGGCAGTTGTTAGTCACTGCGCTTAACTTAAGCACGTATCGCGGCAATCATTCTTCATTACGAATTAAATCACGCACGTATCACGGCAGTCATCCTTTTAAGTTAAACTCAATATTTTTTTTATATCATGGCTTCTAAAAAAAGCAGGAAGGTGATTTCTGTTGAAATGAAACGGGAAATAATTAGAAGGAGTGAATGTGGGGTAAAACAGTGTGACCTCGTCAAAGAGTTTGGCCTCAGCAAGACTACCATTTTCACCATTTTGACAAATAAGGGTGCAATCAAATCAGCCAAAGTAGCCAAAGGAGTATCTAAATAAAAATAATAACAAAAAATTTATCTTTTTTTTATGTCATCTTAGCATATTTTATGCTACAGAACGAATTATTTTTTTTAACATGCATTGTTATGGGAAAACGCGTTTCACATAACGAACTTTTCGCATAACAAACTTGCTCCTGGAACGAATTAAGTTCGTTGTGTGAGGCACCACTGTATTTATTTTTTTAATAAAATTGATGACATGGACAGCAATGATACTGTATTACATTAGCACACATTCTGTCAAAAACATTAAGTTAAAAACCGCGATTCTTGCTTTGTCCAAGAATGAGTATATATTACAATTATGATCCAAATCAAGGGTCAGCAAACTACAGCTTGAGGCCAAATCTGGGCAGCCACCTGCCTTGCAAACAACTTTCTGGCGGAACACAGCTCTGCCCGCTCTTGCTCACTGTCCATGCTGCTCAGGCAGAGGGGGGAGACGGTGGTGGGTGCACTGCTTGGGCATCTTAGGAGAGGCCGCGGGGTCAGAGGCAGATCTGATTGCTCACAGAGCCAAAAATATCTACCACCTGGCCCTTCACAGAAAGTGTCTGTGACTCCTGGCCCAACATGTTTTTTTTTAAACAAACTTCCTTTTTCTTTTTCTTTTAAAAATATATAGTTCTAATACATTTCCTCCTCCGTTAGTTACATTGGCATTTTGATTTCCCTTTTCAGTTGATTTCTTCTAGGTGATGCCTGCCTCTCTCCTCCTCACACTGTCCTTGGCTGGGGAGGCCTGCCTGCGATCCCGGACAAACATGACTGTAAAGAGGAACTCCTAGCGCTGGTTCCGGTGTGAGAGTGCAGGCAACGAGTCTGCGTGCTGGGATCCTGGTACCGCTGCCTCCTTCCTGGCCACTTCCCCTCTCTGGCCTCAGGCTCCTCCTCTGACCAATGGGACAATAGCACTCACCGGACCTAGTTGGTGAACTGAAGGTAATGAAGGTCAGGCTCACACCCCAGGTGGTGGCCTGCAGCACAGGCACAACCATGTGGTGTGGAATGGCCACGTGCGCAGCCTGGGATCTGAGCTCTGGTCCTCCAGCCTTCCCAAGGCCTTGCTCTGAGATCCTCACCCCTCTCTCTCCCTCCCCAGCACTGTGGTTTATAGAACCCAACTGGGAGGGGAGGCAAGTCCTTCTGCAAACCATCGGTCTGCACTGCTTGGAAAGGGAGGGATGCATGAGGAATTCACCCTCCCTTTGGAAGGCTCTTCCTTTGGTCAGCAGGGAGGGGACTTTTCACAGCAGCCTGGCCCCAGGAGAGTCGGCCCAGCAGAGCCTGCAGGGATATGCTCCCAGGTGCTCTGCCGCCTGGGCCGTTGTGCCATCCGGAGCAGTGGGCAGACGTTACAGTGTATGGCAGTGCTCATGCAGATAACAGGCTGGCAACCAGCAGGCAGGGGAGAGGAGATGGCTTCCTGGCTAGATGGTGGCGAGGAACAATACTGGCCTTGCTCCTCCGGACCTGGTCCTGGTTCGCCATAGGTGCAAGGACAGTTCTCGGTGAGCCCCCCATAGGCAGCTTCTGAATTGACCACCAAAGATGCCGCCTCCCTTACAACGCTGTGTAATCCCCTGCCCATGAGTGTGGACCTAGTGACTTACTTCTTTTTAAAAAAAAGTATTTTTTTAAAAAAATTGATTTCAGAGAGGAAAGGAGAGGGAGAGAGAGAGAGAGAGATACAAACATCAGCTGCCTCCTTCAGTCTGAAGCAGTCTGCAGGCTGACGCTCTATCCACTTGAGCCAGTGGTCGGCACACTCATTAGTCAACAGAGCCAAATATCAACAGTACAAAGATTGAAATTTCTTTGGAGAGCCAAGTTTTTTAAACTTAAACTCCTTCTAACACCACTTCTTCAAAATAGACTCGCCCAGGCCGTGGTATTTTGTGGAAGAGACACACTCAAGGGGCCAAAGAGCCGCATGTGGCTCGCGAGCTGCAGTTTGCCGACCACGGCACTGAGCCAAGCCAGCTAGGGCCCTACAGACTTACTTTTAACCAACAGAAAAGGGCAAAGGTGTGGGGACGCCACTCCCAGGATTAGGTTATAGCTGTGTCTAATGTCTGTCTTACTAGCAGACTCTCTCTCTTGCCTTCTTAGCTTGTTCATTTTCTGGAAACAACCTGCCAGTGGGACAGACCCACCTGCCAAGGAACTAAGGCACAACAACCCTCCATCTATCGAATCCTGCCGACAACGGTGGGTATGAGTGTGGCATGCCGCCCGACGAGCCTTCCCCCAAAACTCCGGTTCTGGTTCTGACTGGGTTTTGTACTAGCTTGGGGTGACCCTGAAGCAGAGGGTCTGCATGGGGCACCCCCAGACTCCAGGGCCCACAGCTGTGCTCTAATAAATGTGGGCTGTTTTAAGCCACCAGGCTTCAGAGGAACTTGGTGTGCAGCAATATAATCTAATTCAGGCTTCTTCTTAAAGTTAAAAAGTAAGTGAAAGTAGATTTCTGCGGAATGTTTGTGATTAGACTGTCACTTATTTGATTTCCTCTCAATTTTCAGTTAGCACTGCTGCATCTAAGGACAGCACGTTCTGATAGAGAGACCCCGCACACACCACTGGTATGGATGGGCCCTCCTCTATTTAAAACGTGTCTGTTGGCTCTTCCTGACTGATGTTCAGCTTTTCCCTTTGGCTCCCAAGGCTCACCTGGACATCCACCTCCCACCCGCTGCTGGGCGGTCACAGAAAATGCCACTGGGCCAGGTCACGTTTGTTAGAAGTCTTGGCTGGAACCCAGTTGTTGACCAGGTTAAATCTGTGTCCCGTGGCCTGGCGGGCAGCCAGCCACCACCGGGTACCCCTGCCACTCAGCCTCACACTTAACGTTTCAGCAACACAGAATGGCTCGTCCTGGGCCCCAGACGTGCTTTCTCTTCCTTTCATTCCCCACACCCTCATCTCTGAACCCTGGTACTTAGAGACTCAGCTCAGATCCCTGTGAAAGGAGGAGAAACACAGAACCCAGACGTGCTTCCTGTATGGATCTGCGTAGAGCATCTCTATTGGGATCCAGAAGGAACGGTGGCATTGCAGGTCTCAGAGGGGGATTGTGGGTCCGAGGGAGAGAGCATTGTAAACTCCTTCTTACCTTGGTCATTTTCCAGTGTATGGCCGTATTTCCTACTCACACAGCAAGTGAAACAATTACAACGAAGGAAAGAGAGTTAACTTCTTGCCTTGCCCTTGCTGGGAAGCCTTTCCTGGCTCGCAGGCTGCACTGTGTCCTGACTGTGTGTATCTGTCAACCCCTCTCCTCCATGAGGTCCTGGAAAACAGGGTTCCCCCTTACTCACCCCGCATCCCTGTCCCCCACTGTCTAGCACAACGCCCGCTACTTCAAAGGCCCCCCAAATACCCGAGTATAAAAACCCCAAGTCCTCATCACTCAGCAGCCAGACGCACTAGTGACTGCCTCCCGGCACTCTGGCCCTCCCGGCCTCTGGCCTTGGCCCCTCTGTTTCCTCCTGCATACCCCCCTCCCCCCACCCGTATCTCAGGTTTGGGTCTCGTTGTCTCCAGCTCCGCTCTCATCTCAGGAGGCCATCTTCTCTGCCGCTGTGTACAGCGATCCCCAGGGTTTTATTTGTGTTCCCTTTACTGCAGACCCAGGCCTGCTTCTGTCCGTGAAGATGCTCCCTCGCTTACATACTAGTAGCGCCTCGGGCAGATCTCCCTCAAAAAAGGCAGAGTTGAGTGGTCCCAACAGAGACCTTAACAGCCCTGCAAGGCCAACATATTTACTTCCTGCCCTTGGAGAAAAAGCTGTTGACCTCTGATTTATGTCAAAATTATAACTACGACTGTTCTGCTCATTAGGACATGAACTCTGTGTTGGATCCAGCCAAACTCTTTACCCTGCAAAAGGCTGCCTCCCCATCTGCAGGGCGTGCTGAGTGTCATCCCTGCACCCCTTCCTATCCCCATGCCCCTGCCCTGTCTCAGACTGGAGTTGCCGTCCCTCTGTCTGGAGCTCAGCTCGTCCCTGGCCGGTGTCTTCTCCTCCTCACACCCCAAGTCTGGCTTAGAGAGGAGGTACCTGGCTGCTTACTGTAATCCCACGAGGCAGCTCGGCTAGTCCTGCTGTGTCGTTCCCGCGTGGCACACTGCACACTGAGATCATTCTTATTTGTTGTGGTACTGGCTCTCTCTCCTCGCGGGCCAGGAGCTGCTTGAGGGCAGGGAGCTGTCTAGTTTCCCACTGTGCTTGCAGCTTCTTGAACAGTCTGTCACAGGGTACACACCGTAGGAAATACAACCGACAGGCTAAACACATGAATGAATGAACACATCTTTGTCTTCATCAGAGTGACTACCTGAGTGTCTGACAGGCACTTCAAACTATTTGTTAAATTAATAATGTAAGAGAGGACATTTAATCATGATAATACTGATAAATGAAATGGCATGGTTCTCCTCACCCATTAATATCAGCTCATGGAAAAGAATAGCTTCCTTCAGCTGCATTTAAATTATTCAGGATAAGGGAAAGGAAGTAGGCTCTCTAGAGACATACTAGAATATCCTTCTCTGATTGTGTGTGTGTGTGTGTGTGTGTGTGAGAGAGAGAGAGATATCAGTCTAGGCCTAACTCTAAATCAAGCTGCTGTCCACAGAGTAGGGGAACAGGATTGAACTAGTTCCATACAAATCTGCAGCCAGTGGACTGTGAAATCTGTGTTTCCTCAAAGCCAGCAGTTCAGAAGTTGGAATACTTATTGATTTTTAAAGCAATACTCTTTTGGATTATGAAATTGGAACATGCATTGCAAAGCGTTTAAAAACTAAAGAAAATGTAAATAAGAAATAACCATCATGGTTATTTTTTTCTCATCTGTATGTTTTTTAGATTCTCTGTTTCCCTCCCTTTCTTCCTTTTCTTTCTTTTTCTTTAACACATTTGGGACCCATTTAGCATTTTATCCTAAACATTATCTCTTAACATTAAATGTGTTTTGACAAGATTGTCAAGAACTGTACTATACTGTTCCAATGAGTTTACCTCAATTCCTTATATTAGTTGTTTTTCTTCATAGCTACAATCATTCTACAATTAACATACAATTCTACAGTGAGTAAGTTAGGTAACTGAATTTCCTTTAAGTAGATTCATTAAGGTGGCATTATTGGCTAAAAGAATATAGAATTTTGAGATATTGTTTATAGGTGTGGCTATATTAACTGTGTGGAAGTATAGATCCAGGTTCCTAACTCTATTTGTATCTATTTTTCCACACCCTTATGAGGGCTTTCACCAATATCACATAATACTTCTATATTTAATTTAAAAGGATCAATTAAAATATGTTTATCAGATATTTCTTTCACTAGAAATTTGTTTTTCCTAATCCATGTACTATTGTACTTATGGATCTTGAATATTCTAAAATTCAATTAAACTTAAGTAATTATTGATATCATCTATGTGATGTGCTTGATTATACTTCCAATTAAAAATAATATTTTAAATATAATATACAGGGACATTTGATGTAAATAATCAGGCTGGAATAAGTGACAAAAAATATTGTACATTAACAGCTCACTTTCTATTGGCTGGCTTACTAATCCATTCTAACTCTTTGGAATATTGAGTACCTAGTGATTCAAAAGAATAAATTTGAGAAGCCTAAATCAGGATCAAAGACCACACCCTAAGGCTGTGATCCCCCCAGAGATAGTCCAAGGACAACACCCAACAGAGACACCTGGGTGGTGCTGTGCTTGGGGTATTGGGTCTTATCCCCCACACACAATTAGGTTATCTTCTTGGTGAGGCCTGGGAGTCTGCATTTTAACTGGAATCCTGCATTGTGGGCATCACTATTGACTTTCTCCTTCCTGCTGACTCTGTGCTTTACCCTCAGTCTAGTGGGCCTGACATGGTGTGCATGACCCCACAAGATGGCCTGTATCCAATCAGAATCATAACGAGGGGAACTTGTCACAAGGGCAAAGTATTCCTTTTTCGGATATGAGATTGACTCAGAGAGAAGCCCTATGTCCTAGGAATATGGTATAATAAATACAATACCTGGAGGCTGATCTTTAATTTGAGAATCTATAAAGATGATCTGGATGCGTTTGCTGCCAATGGACAGGCTGGTCTTTGACTTGGGGGTACAGCCTCACTGGGGGTTGGGGTAGGAGCGGGGTGTTTTGTGTGTGGGTGCTCATAAAGCAAGGTGGAGACAGACAAGAAAAAGACATCCAATAGAAAACAGGAGGTGAAGCCATAGAGAAATATTGGAGTAATACATTCAGAGGGGAAGTGCCCTTGTTTGCAATGCTCTTCAAATACTGTTGTTCATGTGGCCCCTAACAGCATTTTGAAAAATCACTTATCCCTCACATTTTAAAACTGAGAGCTAAAATATTTCATCATAAGGTTAAATAGTTGGGCAATTCCTAGCACATGTGAAAAAGTTGATGCTGTAAATATCACTCTATTATTATTATTATTATTATTATTATTGTTGTTGTTGTTACTACTACTATTACTACTACTACTACTACTACTACTACTAGAGGCCCGGTGCATGAGATTCATGCACGGGCGTGTGTGTCCCATAACACAGCCTGCACCCTCTCCAATCTGGGACATCCTTCTCACAATCCAGGACTGCTGGCTCCCAATTGTTCACCTGCCTGCCTTCCTGATTGCTCCAAACTGCTTCTGCCTGCCAGCCTGATCACCTCCTAACCACTCCTCTGCCAGCCTGATTGCACCTAACTTCCCTCCCCTGCAGGCCTGGTTCCCTCTCAACTGCTCTCCCCTGCAGGCCTGGGTCCCCCTCCCCCCCCTCGCCAACTGCCCTTCCCTGCAGGTCTGGTCACCTCCAACTTCCCTTTTCTGTTGGTTTGGTCATCCCTAGCTGCCATCCCTTGCAGGCCTGGTCCCTCCCAACTGCCCTCCCCTGCTGGCCTGATCATCCACAAATGCCCTCCCCTGCAGGCCTGATCCCTCCCAACTGCCCTCTCTGCTGACCATTTTGTGTCCACATGGGAGCAGCCATCTTGTGTGTTGGAGTAATGGTCAATTTGCATATTACTCTTTTATTAGATAGGATTATTTTATTTATTTTTTGGGCAGGCCAAAACCCTAGTTTATTTCAGCATCAGCAATATCTTAGCCATCACAAAAATAAACTTTACCTGGGGCAACGGGAGTCTCTACAGTAAGGCTAAGGGCTCAGCCGTGGCGGCGAGCTAAGGGTGCGTGTGGGCACTGCCCAGGTAATATGTTAGGAAGCAGCAGGGCTGGTAGCAGTGGCAGGTCCTGGACGGCTTCATTTCTGGGCGGGAATGAGGTCATCCATAGCCTGGCCCTGCTCCAGCCACTGCTTCATCTCAATGAGCAACTTTACGCCTTCCACCACCATCTGCACCAGCTCCACCTCCGAGAAGGCCAGGCGTTTGCGTTAGAAATGTCAAAGACTCCCACCACTGCAGCCAAGTCCACACCACCTGTGCCTCGCTTCTGAAGCCACAGATGCTTGAGCACCTCCTCAAACTTCTCATGCTTGCCCAGTGGGGCAGCTTGATGTGCACATCTGCCTGTGGCCTTGTGCCCAGTTTGGATGGTCAGGTGAGGATGTAGCCCAGGTGAGGGTCCACAGGAACTCGTAGTTCTTAGACTTGAAGAGTGCTTCAATCTAGTGAGGCCACTGCAGAACTGGGTGAACGCCTCCTACATGTCGCTCCCTTCTGCATGGAGATGACCCACAGGTGGTCCTCCTCGTCGATCCATACCAGGAAGGTCTAATTGTCATTGTGCCAGATGCCATAGGCGTCGGGCCAGTCCCAGGCTATGCCTGAGGCCAGCAGCAGCGGTGTCACAGGCTTGTGGAAGAGGAAGTGGTCATCAAGAAGCTGCTGCTGCTCTGGAACATCATGCTCTTGAGTGTGTCATACTTGCCTGCCAGGTTGCCATCCAGGCTTGACAGTGCTTCCACTGTGAGCTTCTCACTAACACAGCGCTCCCTGTGGCTGCAGTGCAGGAGGGGGTGGGGGGAGGGATGTGGGGACTGGGTGGGTGGAGATAGAAGCTGTGGATGCTGTGGCTGTGGCCCATGCACACCCGAGAGTTCAGCACGTACAAGGGGTCCAGATTGCCGCTGCAGGTTGTCAGGGTTGAAGTCAGTCTTGTGTTCATCTCCCAGCTTGTAGCTGCCATGATGGTCCTCGATGATGGGGTCTAAGAGCTTCTAGGATTCCTCATCGCCCACCATGGAGCCCACGGTCATGATGAAGGGGTGGCTGGGGTTGACAACTCTGGTCTGGATGACATCATCTAACGTGAAGTTGCTTGACAGGCATACAGCTCAGGGGTCAGCACCTTGGCCAAGTTGGTTATTGTGGCTGTTGGAGAAGGGTATGGCGCCTTGTGGGTGGAGAAGGCCATGGCCGCGGGTGGCAGGCCGGCAGCAGGGAGCTCGGTGCTTCCACAGCTCCAGGAGTGTGGCAGGGGGACAGCCATCACTCTTAAATTCGTCCCAGGGAAGCTAAATATTGCTTCTCGTTCTGTTTCCATGCCACTCTCTGCACAGAATTTACCACAATGGGATATAGTTTAATGTATGAAAGGCTTTTTATTGATAAACTCTGACACCCTTTTTTGGATCAAGATTCTACACAAAGTTAAACTTTAAATATTTCATATTTTCTGTAAATTTGATGTTAAATGTTAAACAATTTTTATGGGTTGTTATCCATTATTTTTATCTGTACTTAATTGCTGTAAACAACAAATACATTATCAATTTTTGTAAGTAATTATGAGACATGAGAAGTAAAATTGTATTGAATGAGATGGATGAGACCTTCCCCCACTAACTCCTGAATATTTCTTGTTGTCCAAAAGCTATCCTCCCTCTTTTCCTTTCAGTTGTGTTTAAGAACTGAAAAACTTTGTTCATGTAAGTCGATAGGAATGCAAAGAATTTTGTTATAGCAACATCACTCAAGTCTTTATACTTTTTCAAGTTATTTACCAAAAATCATATGGTGATCTATCATCAAAAATTATTTTTAATGATCTACCAACTCCATCAGATCATTCTTCAGTTTTGTTGAAAGCAGAGAATTGAAAAGGATTTGTAACCCAACCATTAGGACAATTCACTTTCCCAACACTACCTGCTCGGTTCTGAATCCCTCCTTTGTTCAGAGTCCTGGCTTTTTCACCTGGCAGAATGTGCCACTGTGGAACTCAGATGGGTGTGAGGTGGGTCTTTCTTTGGTAAAGGGGGACAAGGCAGACGTGAAAGGGGCCATGGAGAGGGACCAGCTGGGGTCCATGGCCAACCCCAGGGGCATCCTTCACTTTGGGGTATCCTGCAGGGGGTGTCCTCTGCAGGTCTTGGAGGGAGACACAGCATGCTCTGAGAACAGTTTTAGAAGCATCTAGTGAGGAGCTGACAACCTGGAAATTACTCCTTTAGAGCCATTCATGCCAAAGTTGCCCTTAAAAATCTTTGTGGCAACTACCAGAATAACAACAGATGTAGGCAAGAACAGTCAGCAGAGGCTGGACCTGGCTGGGGAAAGTCTGATGAGGAACAGGACCGTGCTGCAGCCTCAGAGTGTCTTCCCACAACGCATGAATTGATGACTTACCAGGACTGGATTCTTCTATCGTGTGTCTGATCTCATGTGGGCTCTTGCATGCTGTAACGTGCACTTCTCGGTTCTTGGTCCTTACAAGGAGATACTGTAGTTCTCTCTGAGGCATTATCAATTGATTTCTGTTGTAGGCTGAGCTTCCTTCCATTGACTTGGTACATGATGGCCATGTTGTGGTTCTGTTACCAGCTAGAGACATCTGTTTCTGTCCATATTCTAGAACAGTGTTTCCCAAACTTTTGACCCCTTCTATATGTGTACCCCTTCTATAATTTTTGTAACGCTGAGTACCTCTTGTACTCATGAGAATGTAGAATTAGGCGCAGCTAAGCACGGTGCAGTGCATATCCTCACCAAACTCTGGTGCAACGCGTACCCCTACCAAACTCTTCCCGTACCCCTGGGGGTACACATACCACACTTTGGGAAACACTTTTCTAGACTAAATATTTCCCCCTTAGCAATTGTTTGGAATAGTTTCTGTTTAAATAAAATAAAACAAATTACCTTCATCCCACCAACTGATTGGTAAAAGGCTTCCTGGAGCCCTCCACTAGGTGGGATTTTGAAGTTCTTTCTGGACTCAGTGGGAGAGAGCACTAGAAGTGATTAGTGATGCTTGCTATGAAAACTAATGATATGATGCTTGGTATGTGGGGTAAGCAGCCTCCATGGTGGCCCCAATGATCCCCCTCCTGGTATGCTTCCCCTTGAATGTGGGTAGGACCCAATGACTTGATTGAAATCACTAGAATACAGCAAAGGTGATAGAATGTCACTTCTGTGAGCAAGCTACTGAAGACTGTGGCTTCCATCTAGCAGATGTTCTCTTGCTGGTTTTGTTGGAGAGGCTCATATAACAAAGCACTGAGGTGGCCTTCAGACAACAACCCGCAAAATATGGAGGCTGTCAGTCCATAGTCCTTGCAGAACGAGGTCCGGCCTTTAGATGTGACCCCATCCTGGCTGACCCCTGGATTGCATGCAGCCATATCAGAGACCCTGAGCTGGAGGACCCAGCGAAACATGCTAGATTCCTGACCCACAGAAACTGTACAGTAATAGATGTGTGTTCTTTTAAGCCGTTAAGCTTTGGAGTAATTGGTTATTCAGCAATAGATAACTAATACACCAGGTATTTGCCATCCTTAGTTAATCACTTTATGCACATTATTGTGTAAAAAAAAAAAAATAGTGGGAGCAGCACCACACACCCAGAAAGGAGCAAGAAACTGGACTGACTTTAAAGGAGAAGATAAGTGACCGAGATCAATCACAAGAACTCAAGTCATGGAGAGCAGAGAGCATTTAGCGGAGAGGCAAGCAATCTGGAGAACTCAGCAAGTGTGAATTCAACTGTTTGCTACTCAGTTCAGTGTAGCTCACAAGTGTCTATGCTTCTCTTGGCACTTCAGTATGACCCGTTGCTTATCTCTCTTCTCCACCAAAACAAGGTTTAATAAGGATCGGCCTCTGCCTCTCGTTCATTCATTGCTATATTGCCCACAGCAGCCATAGTGCCTGGCACATCATAGGCTTCAGTAAGTATTTATTCAATGAATAAAATGTTTATGTTTTATAAATGCCAATAATTCACAAAATATTGCCACACATCCACACATTTTAGAAAAACAAGCATCAGAAATGGTTATAATAAATGTGGGTTGTTTTTTTTTTTTTTTTTTTTGTGTGTGTGTGTGTGTGTGTGTGTGTATAAAGGAAGCAAGTTTCAGTATCTAGCAAATTCAGTTATTTAGGGCATCTAACTCCCTGATAATGTCAGTTAAATGGGCATTACTGTACTAGGAACTATTAATTATTCATTGCTAACACAGTGTTCAAGGTCAAATGAAATCTGATGGAAAATCTCCTCATTGTGGACAAATCACTTGCTGATGGTTATCATAATTTTCGCTGCTGCTGTACAGAGATTTTCTCCTCCAGCATTTTCAGGAGGAACCAGAGCCACTAAACAAGGCTATTTCACTTGTATGATTGCACATTTCTCTGCTGTTAGGAATGCCCTTCCTTTGTAAATATATTGTGTGTGTGTGTGTGTGTGTGTGTGTGTGTGTGTGTGTATAGTTTTGAACTATGTATTATAAAGAAATAAGCTATGGTAGGATAGATACAGAATAGGTAAAAAAAAAAAATATATTACTTATGTGAAAAAGAAACATAGAAAATACCACCAAACTTCTGAGATCAACCATGGACTGCCGAGTGTAAGTTAACCAACATAAAATCCAGAATCTGCACTGAGGAGGCAAGTTAAGTGTCTGCTCTGCTGGCACAATGGCAGGTGGCCGGGATGCCTTTGTTCACGGAGAACCAGGAACAATACTTAGGCTTCCTCTGCTGCTCCTGTGAGAAGGATCCAGAGACCCTTGGAGGAGCTCTGTCATTGTTTGATGACGGCACAGAGTCCAGAGCAGATGTAAGAATACGGGCACTTATGAGCCTTAATTTTTTCCAACACAACACAATGAGCTAGATTCAGGGCGAACTGTAACACAGTGAAATCCAGTTATGACTTATGTTCTGTATTGCAATAGTATGACCAGACAGAATCTGTTTCCAGATTCAAGTTAATATCCAAAATTTACATTGAATTCACATAACTCAACAGCAAAACCCCAAACAATTGAATTAAACATGGGCAGAGGACCTGAATAGACCCTTTTCCAAAGAGGACATGCAGATGGCCAATAGACATATGAAAAGATACTCAATGTCACTGATCATCAGAGAAAAGCAAGTTAAAACTACTATGAGATATCACTCCCACCTGTCAGAATGGCTATGATCAATAAATCAGTAAATAACAAGTTGGTGAGGATGTGGAGAAAACGGAATTCTTGTGCACTGCTGGTGGGAATGAAGATTGGTACAGCCACTGTGGAAAATAGTATGGAGGTTTCTCAAAAAATTAAAACTGGATTTGCCTTATGACCCAGCAATTCTGCTTCTGGGAATATATAAAAAGAAACGCACAGCACTTAACTCAGAAGACTATTTGCATCCTTATGTTCATTGCAGCGTTATTTGCAATAGCCAAGCTATAGAAACAACCCAAGTGCCCATCAGTAGATGAGTGAATAAAAAGTGATGGTACACATATACAATGGAATATTACTTGGCCATAAAAAGAATGAAATCTTGCCATTTGTGACAGCATGGAGGGTATTATGCTAAATGAAATAAGTCAGATAGAGAAAGATAAATACCACATGTTTCATTTATTTGTGGAATCTAAAGAGAAAATAAGCAAACATAAAATAGAAAAAGATTCATAGATGCAGAGAAGAGATGGAAGGGGGGCTTGGAGGCTGAATGACAAAGGTGAGGGGATTAAAAACTACAAACAGGCAGTCACAGCCTCGTCATGAGGATGCAGACTGCAGTAGAGGGGATATAGTCAGCAGTGTTGTCAGAACTATGTGCCAGGTGGGTACTGGAAATACCAGGGTGTTTCTGTCAAGTATCTGATTGTCTAACCACTGCCACGTATATGATTGTCTAACCACTATGCTGTACATCTGAAACTGAGAAAAGCAATATTTAATGTAAACTTTAATTGGAAATAAAATTTAAAAAAAATTATATCTCTGCTCTTTTAGTCTTCACTTGGTGTACATTTACTTCCAACAGGTTCTTTTAGCTTAGGGAAGGATTTCAGGCTCTGAAATATTATCAGGTTTTCCATGAGTGAAAAACAAAGTCCATAAAAAGAGTGAATGATTTTTCAAAGGCGACACTATCTAAGGATGCTGCTGGCTTACATGTGTGTATTTCACCATAAAGCGGTAACTATGTGTCCACTGGTGATTTGCTTTAATCTTAAAATAAATAAAACCTGTTGGAGCAGAAACTGGGGCTAGAAGGTCGAAGGGTGAACAGTATTGTGAGTACTTGGTTCACACATTGCACATGATTTCCTGGAGGCCTCCAGCCCCCCGTCCCCTGAACCAGTGCACCAAGCCTTTCACAAATGTCAGTTAAGACAAAAGGAGCCAAAAGCACTTTACAACATGGCCATCAAATTAGCGATTGTAGATTGCTTAAAGGCAGTAAATTTTTTTAGACAATTTCAACCTCTCAAATCCATTCTCCTCTCTCCATTTTGAAACTGGCAATGGCCTGACATCTGAGAGAGTAGAGCCACAGGTTTCTTTTATGTGGAAATTCTGCAGATTATCTGGATTTAGTTTCTCCCACAGTTTCTGCTAAATGCATCAGCTGTGTGGCCTTCCATGCCTTCCCCTCAAATCCAAGGTGTGGAGCAAATACCCTCTCCAAGGACCTGCCTTCTCTTGATCACCCCGTACCAGCCCCCCAGCTTGCTGAACTTCCATTCATTCATTCACATATAAGATGAATAAAATGTGCTCAGAGCCCCGCACATTTACAAGGTAGCAATGCTAGCTACAGGATGAAGTGACAATGGTAAAGGAGATAAGAGGCTGCCACTCTCCTAGGTGACGTACTCTGGTGAGGAAAACAAAAAATAAACTAGTAAACAAATAATGATAAATTATGTGTCTCAAAGGGAATACATGAGGGACCAAGAAAGGGAAGAGTAGTCAGGGATTTCAGTTTTTGGCCTTATGGTAGACTGGATATTTGCAGAAATCCACTCAGTAAAGTACAACAAAAATTGCTAAGTAAAACGATGAAGACAACAAAACAAAACAAAAAAGAAAAACCACATGGCTTGATGGGTAGCAGAGGAAGGGTGTTCTGTGGAGGCAGAAATGACCTGAAAGCAGGAATCATCAGGGGAGAGGTAACGCTGGAGTTGTCATCGCCCTGGGGTAACTTTTACCTCTGGCAGCCTACATCCTACATTTTAATTGGCCCTGTGTAGGAGACAAGAGGTAGAGCATAGCATAAGACTGAGCCACGGTTTGGATACACGACCAGGAGACAAAAGGGCCACAGTCTGAGGGAGTGTACTAAGAAGGAAAAAAACCAAAACAAATCCTGGCGGGAGGGCTCTGGGGGTACAGTGCCTGCTTCCACCTTGGCTTTAGGAGAAGATGAAAGATAACGAATCCTTTGAGGATTTCTTATCATAAACCCATGGTAAGGGCAAATAAACTATGTTATGGACAAACAACCCCAACCGAAAATGTAATTTTAGGTGGTCCTAATATAGCTAGGGGAAGGAAAATCTGAAATTCTCTG
Organism: Pipistrellus kuhlii; assembly: GCF_014108245.1. Classification (NCBI taxonomy): domain Eukaryota; kingdom Metazoa; phylum Chordata; class Mammalia; order Chiroptera; family Vespertilionidae; genus Pipistrellus; species Pipistrellus kuhlii. The sequence continues at coordinate 4,515,835 of NW_023425416.1, read as the reverse complement.
AATAGAAACACAACCAATTTCAAGCCAGGTTTCAAAGAATATCTAGAAACTAACATTCACTAGCAATGGGGGGAAATGGGATATATCCACAATACTCTCAACAATAAAGATTAAAAAAATCTCACTACAAACATGAGGAAATGAAGTCATTTTAAATGTAGGGAGAAACGTGTAAAATTCCCAAACCACCTAAGAGAAAAATATGGAATTAGGAAGTCTTGCCCAGTCTGAGATGGGATGCAGTCAATAGAAGGCTTAAAATAAGATTGCAGAAATAAATCCAATATATCAGTAGTCATAATCAAATAAGTAAAAATAAGAGGGTCACTATATTTTGATAAAAGTTTCAATTCATCAGAAAGATAGAATAATTCTGAACTTATGTTTCCAAAAATATAACTCCAAAATATCTAAAGCAAGAGTTTAAGGACCACAAAGAAAAACTACCCCCCATCCCCGCCACTATAGTGAATAAAAACTTCTTTATCAATAATTGATAAATACAGATAAAATAACTAAAAATTTTAATAGATAAGGGAAATTAAAAAGTAATAAGAATATAGAAGATATAAAAAACATTAATTAGCAAAAATAATCTAGTGGACACAATCAATACTATTCCTAACAACTGGAATAAACTCATTTTGTGTGTCTGCATATATGCAATATATAAAATTTGGCCATATACTGGGGCATAAAGTAATTATCAACAAATTTCAAGCAATTGGTATCATACAGACAATGGTGTGCTGGTATGCTACGTGTGTAGGAGAAGAAAAAGCTGTGATTTGGAATGTTTTCAGATTTCTGTAGTATAAATATTTCTACCAGAGCTGACTTCAATCTATCAATAGTTTAACAATGCATTTGCAAAATCCCTGAATCATTAAAAAATGTAATCTTGTGAGCCACTACAAATTGGCTGCAGCATTCTCCAATTACAAAAAATAAAGTTAGCTATTAATAACAAAAATACAACTAAACCCGTCATTCAGTTAGATATTAAAAACATACTTCTCAATGGCACATATGTCTAAGACAAAATTACAATTCAAATTGAGAGATAATGAAAACACTATATTAGTAAGGTGAAAATTGTGAAATGCAACTAAAGTGTTTATCAAGGGAAATTTATATCCCTAATTATTATACTTAAAAATAGAAGAGGTTAGGGCTAAGATTAATTTGAAACAAAACAACTCGAGTAAAAAACAAACAAACAGTTAAAGAGCCAAAGAAAGTAGAATGAGGGACATAATAATGAAAAGGCAGACATTACTGTAAAATAACACAATATACAATAGAGATCATTTCCACAGACACATATTGGTTGGTTTCTTGAGGTGATATAATTGACAAACCTCTTATGAGGTTGAGCAAGTAAAAAGAAAGCCCAAACAAAACAACTAAAAGGAGAAAAAAGATAGGTGCATAAAAAAAGTCCAATCTAATTAAAGAAGTAATATGCAAATTGACAATCACTCCAACACACAAGATGGCTGCCCCAATGTGGTCAAAAATGGTTGCCCCCATGTGGACACAAAATGGCTGCCACAAGAAAGCCAGCAGGGGAGAGCAATTGTGGGCAATCAGGCCAGCGGGGGAGGGCAGTTGTGGGCAATCAGGCCTGCAGGGGAGGGCAGTTGGGGGTGGTCAGGCCTGCAGGGGAGGGCAGTTAAGGGGCAATTGTGCTGGCAGGGGAGCAGTTAGGCATAGATCAGGCTGGCATGGGAGTAGTTAGGGGGTGATCAGGCTGAAGCAGTTAGGGGGCAATCAGGCAGGCGAGTGGTTGGGAGCCAGCAGTCCTGGATTGTGAGAGAAATATCCAACTGCTTATTTAGTCCTGATCCCATTGGGCAGTTGGACATTCCTCAAGGGGTCCCAGATTAGAGAGGGTGCAGGCTGGGCTGAGGGACACCCCACCCCCATGTATGAATTTCATGCACTGAGCCTCTAGTATAATAATAAAAGTGTAATATTCTAATTAGACTGGACAGCCAAACGACTTTTCAGATGTCCTTCAGGATGACCTATGAGATGAAGCTAGGGCTTCGAGGGAAGCCTGGGCCCCAGGTGCCAGAGGGAAGCCAGTGCCAGCAGCTGGGGGGAAGGAAGGCCTACTCTTGCATGAATTTTGTGCTTCGAGCCTCTAGTAAAAATATAATATGAGACTGTTATAGACACATTTATGCCAATACATCTTTAAAATTTAGGTGAATGGATACATTTTAGAAAAGTATAAATTACCCAAAACTGATTCAAGAAACAGAAAATATGAATGGCCATATCTATTGCTGCAGAGCAAACCACCCTACACCCTATAACCTAAAACAATGAGTTTTTATTATTGCTCAGAAGTCCACAGGTCAGCAAAAGCATTCCCTGGTCTGGTGAGGCTCACTCATCTATCTTTGCTCAGCGGCAGGTTGGGTGGTGTCTCTGCGAATGGAGGTTGCACTCTCCTCATACTCGTCCCAGGGCCTCTGGTTGTGGACTGGCATAGTGTGGTGTCTGTTGTGACAACTGAGCTGACTCCATAGGGTCTTATCCTCCAGCAGGTGAGGCTGGACTTGCTCCTTGGTGGTGGCAGGTTCTGAGCGAGTTAGCAGAAGGGAGAAAGGCCAGGTAACTGGTCCAGTGGAAGAGCTACAGTCTGTTCACTAAGACATTCACAAGGCTGGCCAAGATTCAAAGGGTGAGGGGACAGGTACTTTTTCTCTACTGGATATAGAGAAGAATGAAGGATTGTGGGCATTTTGTAATCTATTCCACCCTAAAAACCGTTAAAGATGCTGACTCAGCAGTTAAAAAGTCTTCAACTAAAAAAAACAACACAAAACAAGGTTTGGCCTAGATGTGTTTACTGTCAAGTTCTACCAAACATTCAAGGACCAGATACATCCAATCAAACATAATTTCTTCCAAATGAGAAAAAGAGGGACTACATCATAATTCATTTTTTTGTGAGGCTAGGAAAACCCAGACACTAAAATTAGACAAAATATTATGAGAGAAGAAAATAGCCCAAATGCACTGTGGATCATCAACACAACAAGGCTAAGTGAAAATTTAAGGAAATTAAATTGCAACTGGGCACTGGGATCCTGGCTCTCCTGTGGCAGTGGGTATGCTCCCCTGTGCCCACGTGGCTTATGGCCATATGGAACTCCACACATGGGCTAGTGGGCGTTAATTAGCTGGGATGCTGAACTATACCCTGCTACAATATGGAACAGAAGCTCTGGACACTGGCCTGCTTTATGCATGTGTGTAAAGAGAGGAAGGAAAAGAAACGTCAATGATGAGAGAGAATCATTAATCGGCTGCCTCCTGCAACCTCCCCCCCGCCCCCCCCACCCCTGGGCTTGAGCCCACAACCTGGGCATGTGCCCTTGACTGGAATCAAACCTGGGACTTTTCAGTTTGCAGCCTGACACTCTAGCCATTGAACCAAACCAGCTAGGGCTGGCTTACTTAAAAAACAAAACAAACAAAAACAAACAAAAAACCCCCAAAACACGAAATTGTAACTATACAAAAGAAAAGAGAATACAAATAACTAAGAGGAGATTATTTCAGGAAAGCAAGGTTAATTCAACCTTGGAAAATCTACTAATTCACCACATAAACAAAACATAGGCAATACATTAAATTAAATTCATTAGCTAAAGAATAAACATTAGATAAAATTCAATAAACATTGATGGTAAAAACTCATGGTAAATATTAAGAACAGCAACAACACATATTCTACAAAAACCTTTAACCAAACAGCAGACTCAATATTAAAATGCTAAAAGCAAAGGAGGTGGAAAAGGGTAAAGGCAGATAAATGGTGATGGAGGGAGACTTGACTTAGAGTGGTGAACACATAATAGGATGCAGAGATTGTGTTATGTAATTGTACACCTGAAACCTATATAATTTTATTAACCAATGTCACTCCGATAAATTCAATAAAAATCAAAACAAAATCAGAATTAAAAAAAGGAATGATTGTTATTTCACATTGTTTTGGAGGTTCTAGTTCATGCAATAAAATAAACCAACTAAATAAATGTATAAATATTAGAAAGGAAGAAACCAAAGGCTCATTATCTGCAGATGATACCTATGTAAATGTTTATGTAGAAAGCAAACACATAAAGTAATCTATTATTAATTAAATACTAGAGGCCCGTTTGCACGAAATTCATGCAAGAGGAGGCCTTCCTTCCCAGGCTGCCTGCACCGGCTTCCCTCTGACTCCCGGGACTCGGGCTTTCCTCGCAGCCCCGGCTTCATTCGGAAGATCATCCAGAAGAATGTCCAGTCTAATTAGCATAGTATGCTTTTATTATTATAGATAATATAACAATTTAGCAAGTTTGTGGGCTATACCTATATAATGTACAGTTAATTACAGTTCTCTGTACTAGCAATGCATTGAAAATTTAAGTAAGATTATGTTTATAATAGCAAGATTTTTAGTGTACCTTAGAAACAAATATGATGGAATATGTATAAATTTAAAAAATTGAAAGAATTAACAGCACCTACATAAAGGTAGTTAATCCCTATTTATGGATAGGAAGACTCAATAGTTTAAATATGTCAGTTGTCACCAAAATAATGTGTAAATATAAAGAAATTTCAATGAAAATCTCAGAACTGGATTTTTTTCTTTTTAAAATTTATTTATTTATTTATTTATTTTTTAGTGGAACTTGACAGGGTGTTTCAGAAATTTACATAGAAAAGCAAGAATTAGTAAGACACTCCTTAAGAAAAAAGTTAATACAGATGACTTGTCCTAACCTATAGGCAGTTAGTACTATACCAGGGTCTGCCTAACGTACTACAGAAACAAAAGGCCCATGTCAGACCAGTGGGGGGAAATGGACCAATCAATAATTGATTTTAGGACATTTAGTTATCTATATGGAAAAAGAAAGGAAATAGAATCTCTACCTCATGACTTTCACCAAAGTAATTCCAAATGCATCAAGGGCTTATGTGTAAAAGGCACAACTTAAAAACTTTTAGGAAAAACACAAAAGTCTATCTCCATGACCTAAAAGTAGGATATGATTTATTAAACAAGAAACAAAAAACACAAACTACCAAGAAACTGACTAATTAAAATAAAAAATTTTGCTCACTGAATGATTCTATAAAGGTGAAAAGATGAGCTCCAAACTGTGAGAAGATATTTGTGATTAATATGTAAAATATATAAATATATAAGTATATAAATATATAGGAGATATTTTTGATATCCACAACCAAGAAAGGATTAATATGTAAAATATATAAAAAATAAAATGTATAACAATATTAAAAATATAAAAATATAGAAGATATTTGTGATATCCACAACCAGGGAAGAATTAATATGTAAAAGAGAGCCCTTACTTTGATGAATTAGTCATGGGAGCCCCCAGTGAGGTGGAGACATGCAAACAGAAATCACAGGATGGGAAGAATGTAGGGAAGAAGAGAGAGAGAAGAAAGAATTTGGTCTTTCTCCTGTACACCTGAAACCTATATAATTTTATTAACCAATGTCACTCCGAAAGACCAAATTCACAGGCTGTGCGGGGGAGAGAGACCAGTGGCTGCAGCAGAGGAAAGAGAGAGAAGGAGATGGGCTCGGAGGGAGAGGCAAAGACAGACAAGACAGTGTAGGGTTTCAGAGCACACCTGGCTGCTGGATGGGACCATGCCCTGCAATAGTCTCAGGCAGACGGCATGGGCCTGTGTGAAGGCATGGACCCTGGAGCCGGATTGCCTGGTTTTCTATCCTCGCTCAGCCTCCCAGTCTGTGAGGCTGTGGATTCCTTCTCAGGAAGAATACTTTAAAATGCATAAAATTAAACAACACAGGATTCCCAAGGATGCCAGCTACGTCAAAATACAGTCATCAGCCGAAACCAGTTTGGCTCAGTGGATAGAGCGTCGGCCTGCGGACTGGAGGGTCCAAGGTTCGATTCCGGTCGGGGGCATGTACCTTGATTGAGGGCACATCTTCGGTGTGGAGTGTGCAAGAGACAGCTGATCGATGATTCTCTCTCATGGATGTTTTTGGTTCTCTATTCCTTTCTCTTCCTCTCTGTAAAAAATCAATAAAATATATTTAAAAAAAACCACAAAACAAAAACCAACAAAACAACAACAACAAAACACACACAGTCATCAAGATACGGAAACAGATCTAGTGATACATGCTTCTTACTAAATCACGAGCAGTTTAGGGTGGAATAGCTACCATACTTTTAAAGTCATGGTTATTAAAAATATTTCAAGACAACTACAACAGCTCTACGACTTCCAATGTGATCCCAGCAATTTTATAGCTTATATACAATAGTTCACAGGCACTTCTCATTTCACTGTGTGGTCTGTTGCCTTCATTCATAATGAGAGGAAATGTTCTCCTCTTTCAAGTTGAAGGACCATTTAAATTCTAACTACCCATCCCTTGGCTGAGGCTAGATCCTTGGATACAAATCCCTTGTCTTAGTCAGCTCAGGTTGCTGTAACAGAACAGGCTGGGTGTCTTACAAAGAACAGAAATATACTTCTCCCAGATCTGGAGACTGGGAAGCCCAAGGTCAAGGTGTCAGCCAACTTGGTGTCTGGTTCACAGCTGCCTTCTCCCGGTCCCCACAGGGAGGGAGGGGGGAGGGGTCTCCCCGGGTCTGTTCTGTAAATACACTGATTCCATTCACGAAGGCTCTACCCTCATGACCCAATCAGGTGCCAGAGGCCTCACCTCCTACCACCATCACGCTGCGGATTAGGTTTCAATTTATGAATTTTAAGAGAGATACAACATTTGGCCAATCACACTTGGCAGTTTTAGTTACTGGTGCTGTGACTTTTGCCGTCATTTCGAGGGGTGGTGTGGGGAAGAGTGGAGGTTTTACTTATTTTATTTTTTATTTATTTATTTTTATTTTCTATTATAGCAGGCAGACAGCTTTGCCACCAGCCTGGCCTGGAAGCTGATAGAGAGCTAGGGAAGGTGGGGAATAGGAGGAAACAGCTCAGATGGTCCTGACAGTCCACCTACTACCCAGATCATTAGTCATCAGCCTAACTGCTCAGTCTCTAGGCTTTATTGCTTGTTAGGAGTTGAGCGTAGAAGGTCCTTAATTGAAGTCAGGAGTTGGACGCAAAGGAGAGGCATGGAGAGCATCTGAAATTCTGAACCTAAAATAACTCTTTAAACAGATTATTTTTGTAAGAAAGAAGAAAGCTTTGTATGCTCATGGGGGAAAATACTTTTTTTAAAAAATGTTTGGGCCTGTGAAGTTTGTTCTGAACCCAGTGGTTCCATAATTCAGGATTTTCCTGCTTCCTTGCAAAAAGCAACCTTTGTGGGTTCTATCAGGTGTTAGTACCTCAACACTGAAGAGTACTTGCAGATCTGCTATCGCTACTGGCTTCTGTTTCCCACCAGGCTTGTAGGACAGGCACCATCACCTTAGCCGGAGCTGCCGGAGGAGTTTCTGTTGTTTGCAACCTCCTTTTCTTCATCGCCCGGCTGCTCAGAGCCCCGAGTGCTAATGTGCGCTGGGAACCAGACTGGGAGAGCGTCACATTCTCCTACGCGTGACTCACTTTCCATCTGAAGGCTCCTCAGAGGGCAGGTGGGAAAGGCTGCTTCGCATACACGCTTACACAGAAGTGTTTTCCTTGGGGAGTTTACAGCCGCCATAGTCAAAAGATGATCAGAGAAAAAGGAGGGGGGTTGGGTGTGATAGGGCTGACTCACCGGTGGGGACGAAGCTGTTTCAGGAAGATCCCATGAATGTTGAAAGATCATCTTATTTGCCCTGGCTCGTTTTGCTCAGTGGATAGAGCGTCAGCCTGTGGACTGAAGGGTTCCAGAGTTGATTCCGGTCAAGGGCACATGCCTGGGTTGTGGTTTTGATCCCCAATGGGGGGCGTGCAGGAGGCAGCCGATCGATGATCCTCTCTCATCATCCATGTTTCTATCTCTCTCTCCCTCTCCCTTCCTCTCTGAAATCAATAAAAACATATTAAAAAATAAAATAATAATCATCTTATTTGCCTATTTCTCTCGTGACTGAAATATCTCTCATGGGCTGCTGGTTCTGCTTTTGGAGCCATCTGCTAGGTCCTGGGCCTCGCAAACAGCTCAGAGTAGCTTGCGGTCTCTCTGGCTGTGCTGAATGGTCAGGCATTGGCTCTTTCTTCTGGCCTCCCACCTCTCCGTCACCATCTCAGTCCCCCCCCCCCCCCTCGCCTGAGGAGCTGCTGCTGCTCTGCCATCCGAACCACGTGGTCTCCAGGCAAAGCTGCAGGGGCAGGGCAGGGAGGGAGCACACCTGGGCCCCCAGACTCCGTTTCTGTCCATCATGGAAGGAAGCGGCCGGAGCATTGCCCAGATGGGGACGTGCCTGTGGGTACTCGGGAGAGTGAAGGGATGACTCTTGCTTTCCCGGAAGAGGAGGTGGACACGAGCCTCTCACTTGCGGAAAGAAAGCCAGTGTTTTGAGGGGCATCTCCTCCTCATCCCTCCGACTGATGGTAACTGGCCTCCTGGAGCCAGGCCTCAGTCAGGGAGGGCTTATCCTGCCCCCCACACCACGGACAGTGAGTGATGTCTGGGGATAGTTAGGGTTTCACCAATAAATAGGGCGGGTGGTGGGTGGGCAACCCCTGGCGTCTAGAAGGCAGAAGCTGGGATTCTGCTAAACAGCTTGCAATGCACAGGGGAGTCCCCCCAGCAGACCGGTCCCAGAGGGGCTCAGGCCGCTCCAGGCTCTGTGGCCAGGCCCAGCTCTGCGGGCAGGAAGGCTGGGGCAGGGGGCGGCCTGGCAGCGGCTGAGCTCCGTCATTAGAGAAAGACTCCACTCCCACCACCCAGAAGTCGCTCAGTGGGCACAAGGCACTGGAAAGGCAGGGTTTTACTGTCTTGGTTCTGGAAAAGGTCCTGAGTGGCCCAGGAGAGACGGGGAGGTGCGGGTGTGGATGGAACCTCGGTGCCAGGCCGGCAGCACGCGGGTGGAAGCCACGGAGTTGGCAGCAGAGAAAGCGGGATCCTCGGCCCTGCTCTCCAGGCGCCCGGATGGCGGCCTGGAGCTTCCGGGTGGGAACCCTCATGTCTGTGCTGCCCCAGGGGACGGTCAGGAGCCACGTGTAGTCCTGAGCACCTGCTCTGGTGCCACTGCAGCCAGGGTGATTTTAAACTCGTGTTCATTTTAATTACTTGCAGTTAAGATGCTGCACACCGCTCATGGCTCCATATTGGACAGAACAGATTTAGGAGAGGAGAGGAAACTGATGGAGACCAAATATTGACAATGTGTATATGTGTGTGCGTGCGTGTGTGTGTGTATACCTGTGAGTATGTGTGTATACCTGTGCACGTGTACGTGTGCTCACATATGTGTATGTGCATGTGCAGGTATGTTCGCCAGAGCGAACGTGTTTGCATGTGTGTACATGCACGTGGACATATAAACACACATGTGTGTTTGTGTGTGCATATGTAAATGTGTGTGTGCACGTGTGTGTGTGTGTGTGTGTGTGTGTGTATGTGTGTGTAGGGCACAGCTGTAGCACAGGAGGCCTTCCTGAGGAGCTCTGGGAGAGGTGGACCTGCAGGACCGCCCAGAAGTGGAGGAGTACCTTCCAGGGGAGGAAGCATGAGGACACGGGGGGGTGGGGGGGAGAGGAGCAGGGGCTCAGGAGCTCAGCGTGTTCAGCGTGCACAGCTGTGCCATTCGGGTACAGCCCTCCTGACAGGCAGCATCGTGGGAACCGTGTGGCAGCACGTTCCGCCTGAAGCCCAGGAAGAGGAAGTGCCATGCTTTATGGCACACGTTTTTAGTGAACCCAGAACGTGGTCAGTGTAGTCTTAGGACGCAGGTCTCAGTTCCAATTCAAAGACTTCCATTCTAGCTCCTGAGAGCACGGGTCTGGTAGGCACAGAAGCTGGAGACGGATATGAGAAACTGGCAGACCGCCGGAGACAAAGTTCCACCTCTGACAGTTTGCCTCCGGCTTCGCTGGCTTCTGGAACCCAGTGGAGGAAAGATGACCCGGATGGGCAGCGGGTACTTGGCACTAGGAAACTCCTGTCTCACCCAGTCTTACTGCAGACACCCAGACCCTGCCGTAAACGCTTCCTAGAAATCTATTAAGTATGGTGACTCTACTAAGCAGCATGTGTTCAGAAGCCGCTGGGCGGGACTCAGATGGGCCATTACTTTGAGGAAGAGGCTTCCTTCGCGCGTAAAACCTGAGCTTTGCGGCGGAGCGTCCTGCGGGAGAGAGGAAGACTGATCTCCCAACATGAGGAACATTTGCCAAACGTGCCCAGCTGTAACGTTCACTAAAGACAAACAAAGGGCGGTCTGGAGGGCATACACTTCGCACAACGAGAGGAAAACATCTTGTGCAAACCAAAAGTTTGTCAGCTCTGGTGTCTGGCTAGAACCAAGGATTCATCTATGGCTGGAAAGCAGCTCTGGCTGCAGAGCACGGGCAGAGTTTTGAGGCTGTGCCTGAACACGCCTGGCTCACCAGCACCCCTCCATTTTGGTGAATAAAATGAAAACAAAAACTTCAGAGTCTGTGGACTGGGTACTCATTTTGGAAGGAAAAAAATAACACGAGGTAAACCATATTCACCTCAAAATGGTACTAACAGAGAGAAAGAGCTATCCACCTCACAACGGTCTTTGGAGACTCAGCGGCTGCTCCAGGGGAGAGTTACAATGACGTGAGGCAAACGGAAGCTCAAGGACATTATCCATCTTTGGTAGCTCCGCTCACGGTTTTAGCCATCTGGTATTAATACAATATTCCATAACTTAAAAATGAATTTCAAAATAGCTTCTAGGTCACCAGGAAGGCTTGAAGTTTTCCTTCGTCCAGAACCCTGACGAGAACTCCAGGTGACCGGGCTGCTGCTCTCCCCCTCCCTGGCTCACAGACATCTAGTCCTTTCTATGCTCAGACACTTTGGGTGAAGTCAGATGTGTTTTCAAACTACGTTGCCTAGTCATTCTTAAACCCTTGTTTATTTTAAATAAATTTAATCCATATGTTTCTGATTCATTTACACTTAACTCATCAAAATGCTGTTTCATAAAAAGCTCTTTGATGTTCAAATTGCCTTTGGAGCTATTTCTAATAAGAGTTTTTTAAAGCCTCCCTACTTAGAAACAGAAAGTCCCATTTCATTGCTATTTAACAACTAGGGGTCCAAAGGGTTGGGTTCAGTTCATTATTTAAATGAAATCATGTATGTAAAATGCTTCATAAATTCTGAAGCCATAGACGCCTGCTAGTGATTAGAGTGGCTATTGTTGTTATGGCCACGCAGAGGACAGAAGGTTTGAGGTTTCTGCTTCCCACAGTGGGCTGTATGCAATCATTTCGTGGCTCCTCCTATTTATTTATAACACTAGAGGCCCGGTGCACGAAATTTGTGTACTGGGCAGGTGGGTGGGTGGGTGGGTGTCTGTGTGTGTGTCGGGGGGGGGGGGAGGAGGCAGCAGGAAGTGGAAGTTCCCTCAGCCTGATCTGCTCCCTCTCACAGTCTGGGAGCCCCGAGATCGATTGCCACCACAGAGGGAGCCTGCTGGTCGGTGGCCTGGTCCTTCCTCTTTGGGGCAATTGTGGAGCCCCCTGATTGATTGATCACCCTGCCGGCCAGTGGCCTGGGCCTCCCACTGCAGGGCGATCATGGGGCGGTGGCTGGGCCCCTAACCAATCGCATTGCACCCACCTTGGCTGGCCTGGTGCCTGTGGGTGTCATAGCATGGTCATCCGGATGGTTGTTGCGCTGTTTCTCTGTTCGGTCGATTTGCATATTACGCTTTCATTATTATAGATTTTTAATTCTATGGCTTTTTCATTCTTAGCAACACATTCATCAAATGACTAATAAAATATTAAGGAATATGTCAGAGAGTGAGCTGCTACTCAAACAAACCCCTTTTACAGTTGAGGTCCACTTGGACCTTCTATGTGTAGCATATTGATTTTCAGTAGGGTACAGAGTATGGCTGGCTGCTACTGACTTAGGAGTTAGGGTCTTCTTGCATGCATGGACTGACTTGGGCAGAAAAGTGATTGACTAAGAAGGACATTTTATGCACAGGCACTGGGGGAGGGGAGGAATGGCCAGCACCAGCTGGGTCTGTTCTCCAGTGACATGGAGAGGTGGCAGGTATTTCCGAGGCAGGCTCTGGGAACATGGTACACCCACTGCTGCCCAGGGCCAGGTGGCACCATGTGAGGCAGAGCCCTCTCCCACTTCTGGATGGAACCAAGCTATGCCTTGGCTGCACAGGAGTCCTTATACGTTGGTGCCAGTGCCTGGAGGAACTGTGGCTGAGATTCTGTTGTCTTGGTAGGAGATGGTGTAACTGGACATTCAATGGGTCTGAGCTGCCTGTCACTATTTGAGCCAATGAAGCAGAGGCAGGGTTGGATCATATATGAGTGTTTATTCCAAAAATGCCGGCCACATGAGAGAGCAGCAGGTCATCCACAGAAATCTGCTTGGCACCCCACCATACACGGGCTGCTTACATTGGTAGAAGTACAAAGGACCACATGGGGAAGTAGACAAAAGGACAAATAGGCAGTGAACAGGTAAGCAGGGGGCTGGCGTCTTCAAAGGGCTCAGTGCTATGCCAAAAGGGCTGGGACCTTCAAAGGGCTGGCGATGCTGGTGTCTGCAGCAGAGTTGTCAATCTTTCCATGGTAACAGGCAGCCCAAATGGGGAGGGCGGGCTGCATTTCCAGGTGAGCCCCCGGGTCCCAAGTGTAGCTGCCAGCCAGGTTAGAATGTGCCTTCTTTAATCAGAATAAAGCAATCGCGGTTCACAGAGCATGATTAATATTTCTTACAATTCTGGCTGGTTCTCCAACATTCTATGTCTGCCCCTATCAATGACAGAGGAGTTTTGGCAACACAATGCACTTGCTAGCATATGTTAGCTTATGCACCGGCGAGCCGCCCCTGGGTCTGCACCAGTAGAAACACTTGGGGTGTTTGCTTGTGTGTTTGTGTGTGTCCCAACGGTCTCTCCGACCTCATTCCCAGCCAGAGTCTGGTGAGGACGGGGCCATTCAGGCTGCAAGTGGAAATAACAAAGTGGCCATTTCGTTGCCCCTATCTTGGTGATCACACAAAGGTCCGGACCACCCTGACCCAAGCGAACAGGAAACCTTTGTCCCCCGGAAACTGACCCCCGGCTTGTGTGAAGGTCGCCCTTGCAGCTTTCGCATGCTCTCCCCGTGGCTCAGCCCCGCACACCAGGCCGCCTGCAGGAATGTGGAGGCAAACATGAAACTCTATGCCACACAATGAAGGGAACACGGCTCTGCCCTTTCGCACATCAGTCTTTCCTGGTGAATGGCTCGCCGGCCCTCTGATTCTTGCCGTATGGAACAATCGGTCCCTTCAGTGGACTTGCCAGCAGCAATCAGTTATTTCTCCTCGCCATAAATTTCAACCATTCTTTTCGGAGGGGGAAGAAATGAGAGAAACAAAGGGAGGTGGCTATAAAGAACAGAACTGTCAGAATGGCAAATGTTTGAGTCATTTGTTGGGTCCTTGGGTGAGGGTTGACTGGTTTTAGCACTAATTTGGGGTTGGAGTAGTTCTTGGGACAAAGAGGCCCTCCTTTAATCTCCAGTGAAGACTGTGACTTTAAGTGTGGAGAAACTTGTAAGGGAGATTTTATTAAAACTTTTAGTGATTTTTCTTCTTTTTGGAGAATTCTGGTATCTGTCGGCTACCTCCTGTTTTCTAAAACAAATCAAATTTTGGATAACATCCACTGATGTTGGCCCATTAAATGCATCGCCCGAGAAACCACTTGATAAACGGTAATGACCACTGAGCATTTAATCCCAGGTCTCATTTGGAAAAGAGGGGAAAACTCCCTATATCACTAATGCTTTTAGGTCCAGCGGCAGCTCTGTCCTTGTCTTCATAGCACCTGGTGTAGCCTGCTTGCTTTCAATTCTCCCGAGAGCCTGTGCACTTGAAATGAAAAAGAAAACAGCTATGTCCACCGGGCACGGCAATCTGCTTTCACGTCAAAAACACCGAATATTTCTGAACATGTGGTCCCTAAGCCTCGGTCAGGGTCAGGTTCATGTATCTGCTCTGGAACCAAGCTTTTTGTACACCAGGCAGAAGGCCTTGGAGAATTACAGTGCAAGCTGTTTTCCTACAGCAAACAGCTGCTCCGCCAAGCTCCGCAGGCCAGTCCCCGACGTGGGAGCCAGAGCCTGTCCCGGAGCAGGTGGGCGGTGAGCAGGAGGAGCCCTGCCTTGGACCTGACTCCCTGGATGTCGGGGCATCTCCTCCTTCCAGAGATGCAATCGGATGGCTTCTAAGAGCCTCTGAAGAGGCACATATTTTCTTCCTTTCCCCTCGATAAGAAACATTTAAAAAGGGTCCAGTTATTACAATCAAAAGGGAAGGGCTGGGTGGCCAGCAGAGGAAGCTGCAGATAAAGTCTGAGCTGTTACAAAGGCACTTTATCTTCATTTTTTTCTTTTTTTAAAAAAGATTATTTTATTTAAGAAAATTCCCCTCCCTCTTTTCTGGCTGGGAGGGTGGAGGCTTTGGGTAGGCGCTGGAATCTGTGAGGGAAACAAGAGGCAGAGCAGGGAGCGGCTCTCCCGCCTGTAATTGCCTGGCTGCCTTTGCTGGTGAGAAATGCCTGGCTGGTTTCTCAGCGCAGGTGTGAGTCTACCGCATACCTGGTTCCTGCAGATAGGGCTTCAAACTCCCGGGCGGTGCATGGGGCCTGGGGTGACTCGTGGACTCACACCTCCCCTAAATGCTTGTTAAGAACCCACTTGGTGTTGGGGGCTAAGGTACCTGTCAGGGAAGTAGGACACAATTTCTGCAGGAAAGCAAAGATGGCTCCTTCATTAGCTGACCTCAACCTTTTATAACTCCCCATGCCTTCTCCCTTTGGAGAAGAGCTGATAAAGTGAGAATGTTATGTGAGAATGGTACATCTATAATAATAAAAGGGTAATATGCTAATTAGACAGGACGTCATTCTGGACGTCCTTCCTGAGGAAGCTGGGGCCAGAGGAAAACCAGCCCGGGTCCCGGGTTCCTGTCAGTGGCTGGAGGAAGAAAGTGTGGAAGCCCCTTTCACGTCCCGCGTGAATCAGGGTTCCGGTTCAGGGTTTGGGTTCTGGAGAAGGTTGCACACAAATGAAAAGAGACTTTGAAAAGATTTAATTTGGGAAATGGGGGACAGGCAGTAGTCCAACTCTAGTGGGAGAACTACTCCTCACTCTGGCTTTTCCATCCCTTTTATTAAGATTAAAATTATAGGATACATCCATATGCCCTAGGCAGGAAACTCCAATAAAAGCCAATCAGTGAATTTAGGACTAACAGGTGGGGGCTTCTTCAATTACCAATATCTACCATAGTAATTAGCTCTGACCCTCTGAGCAATTAAGGTTGACCAGCCCTCAGAATTCAAATTCCCTGTCCACAGCTCTCTATTATTAAAACAATGATTGGCTTCCGGCAGGGAAGCAGCCCGGGTCCCAGGTGTCTGCCAGTGGCTGGAGGAGGGAAACCCAGGTCCCGGGTGCTGGAGGGAGGCCGGCGCTGGCAGCCAGGGGAAGGAAGGCCTACTCTTACATGAATTTTCATGCATCGGCCTCTAATCCTATATAATACCGTAGAAGGGTAACATGCAAAGCGACCTAATGGCACAACAACCAGTTGCTATGATGTGCACTGACCACTAGGGGGCAGACACTCAATGCAGGAGCTGCCCTCTGGTGGTCAGTGCTCTCGCACAGGGGGAATGCTGCTCAGCCACAAGCCGGGCTGACGGCTGGTGAGCACAGCAGCTGACCTTTGCAGTAGCGCTAAGGATGTCTGACTGCAGCTTAGGCCCTCTCCCCATGGGTCGCACTTGGGCCTAAGACATCAGTCAGACATTCCCTGAGGGCTCCTGAACTGTGAAAGGGCACAGGCCAGACTGAAGACCCTCTCCTGCCCCCTGCTCACCTCCCAGTGTACGAATGTCATGCACTGGGCCTCTAGTCCTATATAATAAAATAGAAATACACAAATTGACTGTCACTTCAACACACAAGATGGCTGCCCCCATGTGGACACAAGATGGCCACCACAGATGGCCTGCAGAGGAGGGCAGTTATGGGCAATCAGGTCAGCAGGAGAGGGCAATTGGGTGGGACCAGGCCTGCAGGGGAGGGCAGTTGGGGGTGACTAGGCCAGCAGGTGAGTACAGTTAGGGGCAATCGGGCTGGCTGGGGAGCAGTTAGGCATTGATTAGGCTGGCAGGGTAGTGGTTAGATGGTGATCAGGCTGGCAGGCAGAAGCAGTTAGGGTAAAGTGACCAGATCATCCTGCTTTTGGTGGGACAGTCCCGATTTCTAACAATTTTTCCCATGTCCTGCGGCGTTTTAAAAAAGTCCCAATTTTTGGAAAGAATCTTAGTGGTTATGAGAATCCAGCTGCTGGAATTAAGCCCACCATTAAAATTTTTTGCATCACTGTAAAATAATGCTAGTCTTCTCTCTCATTTTTGTCTTGATTTGGAAAATATAGTTATTTTTAATATATTTCCAATCTTTCTTTCAAAAAAATCAAGACTTTTTTTTAAAACGCCATGGGACTAGGGAAAATTTGTTAGAAATTGGAACTGTCCCTCCAAAAGCGGGACGATCTGGTCACCTTAAGTTAGGGGCAATTAGGCAGGCGAGCGGTTAGGAACCAACAATCCTGGATTGTGAGAGGGATATCCCACTGCCCGTTTAGGCCCAATCCCATTGGGCAGTCAGACATCCCTTAAGGGGTCCCAGATTGGAGAGGCTGAGGGACACCCACCCCCATGCACGAGTTTTGTGCACTGGGCCTCTAGTATCAATATAATAATTCTATCCTATTTACAAATCTTATTTTGAATCAGGGGATCCAGCATAGCTGGGAGATCACAGAAACACAGCCAGAGGGGTGAGCTATTGCTCTGGCTCTGCTCATAATCAGCTGTGCTACGTGACCATGTGCACGCCTTTCCTCCTCTGGGCCTCAGTTTCCCCACAGGCACAATGAAGGGGAAGTTCTTTTAACTGCCTTTCAGCTTTATGATTCTACAGTTTGTTAATGGTTTAAAAGCAGATATCCAGGAAAAAAAATGTGGTGGGTGGGCTGAAATGCTTGGCATGTGGTCTAATCTGAAAGAGAGAAAGGCAGAAAGGAGAGCGTCCTACATATGCGGATTAAGGCTGCCCATGGCACTATCCCCGGGTAACTGGGGACATTGGAGGACAGGAAATGGCACAGCATATGGAGTCTACCACTGTGTAGCCTTACCTTTCCTAGCCCTCAGGGTCCTCGTTAATAATGGGTTTAAGCTTGGTCCATCGAGCATTGCTGTGAGGAGCAGGGCAGACTGCCCGTCCAGCACAGAGTGCCCGGACACACTCATTCTCTGTTTTGGGGATCCATGCAGGGTGGCCTGGATCTGGGGAGTCTGTCAGGAGGGATCTGCAAGGCCAAAACTGTTTCCATGATAATTCTAAGGTATTATTTACCCTTTCACTCTTACTCTCACATGAGTGTCCAAGGGAGTTAGTTTTCCAGAGGCCACATGACATGTGATTCTGCCGCAGATTGAATGCAGCAGTGGTTATGAGAACCCAGCTGCCTGGGATTAAGCCCACCATTAAAGTTTTTTTGCATCAGTGTAAAATAATGCTAGTCTTCTTTCTCATTTTTGTCTTGATTTGGAAAATATAGTTATTTTTCATAAATTATGCATGTTTTGTTAACATGGAAGAAGCTTGTTGCTCTTTGAAGTGCATGAACGATTACTTGACACATTCTCAGTTTAAATTTAAAGTAAGGCAAATGGCAGAGCTCTAACTCACATACTCAAACACGGCATGGAGTGGTTGATAATTTTTAAGAGTGTGATTTAAAAATAAAGAAAAAAGATTAGTTCTTGCATTAGTTCCCTATTGCTACACAAGTGCCATAGCAAAACAGCACAGCACCTTAAAATGAGCACAGATGTGTTCTCTTGCTGCGTTGGAGATCCAGAGTCTCAAGCAGGTCCCCAGCTGTGCTGCCTCTGGCGGCTCTGGGGAGGGTGGGGGTGGGGCAGCTGCTTCCTATCCTGTCAGGGGCTGCCACTGCCTGGGTCCCAGCCGGCCTCTCCCTCCATCCTCCAAAGCAACAGCGCAGCCTCTTAAACCTTTCCCCCTTTGTGGTCACATTGTCCTCTGTCTCTCGGACCTCCTGCCTCCCTTTAGTTACATGGTCCTCCCTCTTACACGATCCTTTAGTTACATGGTCCTCCCTCTTACACGATCCTTTAGTTACATGGTCCACCTGGATGCCTCAGGAAACAGGCTCCCCATCAGGTCCTTGGTTTAATCACAACTGGAAGTCCCTTTGCCATACAAGAGAATCTGCTCACGGTTCCTGGGGAATAGGAAAGGGATATCTTGGGAGCCGCTAGTTAGCTTACAACAATTCCATTTTGAGCAATTCACAAATTGGATCCTGAGCCTATAAACAAAATAAAACAATGAAAATTCCCAACGGTATATATCAAATTGAATGCAGATACATATATTTTTTAATTTAAAAATATTTTTATTGATTTCAGAGAGGAAGGGAGAGGGAGAGAGGGATAGAAACATCAATGATGAGAGAGAATCATTGATCAGCTACTTCCTGCAAGCCCCACACTGGGGATCGAGCCTGCAAACCAGGCATGTGCCCTGACCAGGAATCAAACTGTAATCTCCTGGTTCATAGGTCAATGTTCAATCACTGAACCACGTCGGCTGGGCCAGATATATATTATTTTATTAATTTTGTGAACAGCTATTCTTAAGGATCTATGTACATCTCTGCCCAACTTTTCAGTTGTCAGTGTAAGAGCCTCCTCTTGTTGATGTCTTCTCTACTTCTCCCAGGTGGGTTTTCTTTCCTGGGCACCTATCCAGAGCCTGGCACAGAATAAGAACTCCATAAATGTTAGCTGACATTATTTTAATTACCTTTCCATGCTTCTGTCTTCTATTAGCCTCTACACCACCACTCCTCAAATCAGGTTTCACAAAACACATCTTCCATGAGATTGTACCACACAACACAGTTATATGGTCAAAACGTTTCAGGAAACACTACGCGCATTACCCTCCTTTGTTGGACACTCATGGTGCACAATAGCTTAAACCCTCCTACTCCTTCACAGGACTGAGAAGTCCTGTGCTGCCAGGGAGGTGATGTGGGGTTAATTTAACACAGCATTTTCCACGTTTATTTACCCAGAAAATCTCTTTGCCTATAAAATTGGGTAACATTCCACTGTTAGAAACACTGCTCTAAGCTCTTTTGTGTTCTTCCTTCTGTCTTTTTGGCTGGCCTGTTCCTGGGATACTGAAGGTACTTGATAAATATATGCTGAAGTAGTACATTGAAGAAGAGGAAACAAAACTACCAAGATAAGATCTTTCCCCCCAAGTTGCTAAAAAGGAATAAGATAGATGCTTAACTAATTATTTGTATAGTAGCAGATAAATAAAAAAGTGATCCAACCCAGGATTGCTAACAAGAAGGAGAAAATCAAATCCAAATGCTGAAAACCCAGCTCAATGCTAACTAGAACTGAAATAGGTAATTCAAGCAGCCCTTTGCCCCCGGTGGACTGCCCTCTCTCAAAAAGGAAACAAGACAATTCAATCTGTATCGCCCAGAGCAGGATAGGAAGAAATACATGTCTTCCGATAAAGAATGAAAATTGTTATAGAAAAGATTAAGTTAGGATTAAAACTCCAAGTCAGGTCCTTCTTGTGCCCCAGGGGCAGCTGAGAACCCAGTGCTCACATCCAATCATGCCCGCACACCTGCAGGCCGTCAGTTTGAGGGCGCAAACTTGTAGCTGCTGCCAAAGGCTGGGCATGAGCTTTCCAATCCCGACCGCCATCATTTATCAGAAAGGAAGGGTCTCTTGACATGAGAAGCATCCATGGCCCCGCTCTGAGATGGAACCGAAGGCCAGGGCAATCACTGGCTGAACCCACCATTCCAACAGATGCCTTCCGGCCTCGTGGGGTCCCTTTGCTGGGTGACTGAGAGCTGATTCAACCAAGGTCATGAAGGGGCACCAGCAGTCTTTCCCATACGCTCCGCCAAACTCACTGGGAGGGGGAGCGAACAGAACTAGTGTAACAAGAGGAGAAAGAAGTTGGTATGGCTCAGTGGAAAGGGCAGAGGATTCGGGTTTTGAATCCTGGCCCCAACCATATTCCAATTATTTATCCTCTATGATCTTGTGTCTTCAGTTGATAAATGTGAATATAACTTCAATGTGGGTTAAGTCCTAGAATTAAGTTCTATAAAGAACATGTGGTGGCATTCAATAAATAGTAGTAGGATAGCATGTTAATGTTTAATAATGTTTATTAATTGGTATATAGTAATATATTATAGTTTATATTAATGTAATAAAGTATAATGTAGTAAAATAAACATGGTAAATTTACTTTAAGGAAATACCAAATAATGGATAAAAAACTGCACAAAAATAGCTGTGAGTTACTACTCTTTGCTCCCTTCTTCCAAGAGTTCTTTTCACCCGTAACCAGGGTCCCCGTTGGGGAAGCTGTCCATTCTGGGCTCACTGTGTCAGAGAGCCGATGTACTAGCAGAAAAGCAGATAAGAAGGATGCTTTTCTAGATTTTGTGTTTCAAAGGCAAAGGAATGAAAGGAAGACTATGGCATAGACTTGTGCCACCCAGGTGGTGCCCACGAGGCCTCCACGGCCCAAGCCACTCCTCTCAGAGAAGCCCAGTGGCCCCGGGACACCCACAGCACCTGCTGTGGGCAGGTGTCAGCGGGCGGGCGCAGCGGAAGCTCCTGGCAGGGCCTCGCACAGCACAGAGCTCATCCTCAGAGCTCAGCAGCCCCGGGAGAGGTGAGGCCACCAGTGGGCGGGGATTAGTTTCCTCCGTCTTTCTTGAGAGGGGACATGAAATGGTAAGTAAAGCAAAGCATTGAACAGTGAAATTATAGTCCTTGAATACCTGAATCTTGGATTGAGATTTACTCCTTGTTTTAGTGATTACTAAGGTACAGCAACTTCATATAAAGGTGGGGTCAAAGTGTATGTGAGGAGGGGAAAGAAACTTTCAGTGACAAATATATATATGACTTTCTTAAAAAGTAAAAAAGAAAAAAGAAAAAAAGAATTACATGGTATTGGTCCAATACTAGCTATTGATGATGCTGGTGAGAAGCATTTATACATCCCGGTGGCCACGTGATACAGTATCCAGGTGGGTGCTGAATGCCTTGTGGCGAATCTGCAGTGGGGGTACTGCCACCATGAATACTTCGCTCATAGAGTGCCACCACCTGCAAAAAGAAAGCCATTATTGACAGCATTCATGTGGTGAAGGATTCGGGCTTCTCAGGAATTTTACAAACATTTAGATCTGTTGAACTTACGAGGAAAACAATCTGGGCTGGAAGAAGCTGCTAATAGCTCAGGGGCTTTTACTTCTTCCTTTGTGTCACTTAATAAGAATCCATGCAGCAGGTTTTTGGTTTTTGTTTTGTTTTGTTTTTGTTTGACTGGTTCATCACATTAATGCCAGTTTATGTTTTTTAAAAAATATATATTTTATTGATTTTTTACAGAGAGGAAGAGAGAGGGATAGAGAGCTAGAAACGTCGATGAGAGAAAAACATTGACTAGTTGCCTCCTACACACCACCTACCGGTTTTGGCCCAGTTTATGTTTTATCCTTCCCTAATTTATGAAGTATCAAATGAGAACTTTAAAATCTCAAAATTCAAATTGTAATTGAAAATAAAATAATAGCCAAAACCAGCTTGGCTCAGTGGATATAGAGCATCGGCCTGCGGACTGAAAGGTCCCAGGTTCGATTCCAGTCAAGGGCATGTACTTTGGTTGTGGGCCCATCCCCGGTAGGGGGTGTGCAGGAGGCAGCTGATTGGTGACTCTCATTGATGTTTCTAACTCTCTATCTCTCTCCCTTCCTCTCTATAAAAAATCAATAAAATATATTAAAAAAAAAGAAAAAGAAAATAATAAGCCCTAACATTCAAAATAGAACAAGGTCAAGCTCCCAAGGTTGTATAAAAAATAATCACTATTTTGCTAAATATTCACCAGCCCCAAATGTACTAATGAGCTTTTCCTCCCAGGGCCTCCCCCTCAAGCCCTCCTGCCCTTTTCACTAGTCTCCCCTTAATCTGAGTTGGACCTCTCCGTGTAGTGTCCCCTCTGAGGCCCCTAAACATTTTCTGCTCCATTGACCTGGTCCCTTTGGGTCACTCACCCATTTAATTCCAGGCACGTTTCCTGCGTCCCTGCCTCGTGCGGGGCTAGGCACCAGGATTCAGTGGTGAGCCGAACAGGTCCTGCTCCTACCTTCATGAAGCGAACACCAAGCAAACTGCCATCAGCCGACTGACAGAAGCAGCCTCAGATCTGTATTTTGAACCTGGTTTCTTTCCGGTGGCTTTTGTTCAACCGAACAGTTGTAGCTAGTCATGGCAGCAATGAATAATGTCTACTACCCATCAAGGCTTTAAAACAGACTCAATATTTTTTCCTCCCAATAACACAATTTCCCCCATTTTACAGAGGAGGAAACTGCCCCCCAGGCCCCACAGCAGAGCAGAAGTGGTCCTAATGTCTTTGTCTTATTGTCCCGCCCCTCGCCTGAAATCACTGATGGGCTGCGTGTGTAGGACACTTTATTCCTTTTATTTCATTTTAGAAATCCCTGCCCCTCAGTGGTGACCTTCCCTCCTGCCATGACATCCCTGGATCTTGATGTCACATTGGAAGGGATCTGAAAACAAATGCCTGCTGAGGACTCATGATGTTCCCTCAGAGAGAGCGTTGGCTGTCACTGAAAGTCTCTCAGCAGGAAAGGTCTGCAGTCTGACCCAGGCTTCCAGGTGCTGCAGCAAAGGTTGATACTGTTCCTGCAGGTGAGTGTGCCTCCACTGCCTAATAACCAAACACCATTTTGTAGCTGCCCCAAAGAAAAATTGCACTCACAAGTCTCCCTCATAGCTAAGGTGACCATGACATTGAGTTTTGGCCAATGGGATACAAAGAGAGTGGTCTTTGCAACTTCCAGGAAGTGTCTTTACTGGAAGGTGTTATGATCTTTATGTCTGCTCCTATTGGCTGGAACTCAGACATGCAGGCTGGGGCTCAAACAGTCAGTTTGGATCATGAGGTTAAAGTTGTGTTGATGACGATGGAACAGGAAGCTGGGGGAAGCCTGTGTCTGGTGATTAGGGAGCACCCACCAGCCCTAAGCATCTTATCTTGGACTTTGTTTATGTGAGAGAGAATTCAGCTTCCATCTGGGTTTCTGGTTGTTGTTGTTGTTGTTGTTGTTGTTGTGTGTGTGTGTGTGTGTGTGTGTGTGTGTTTTTGGTGTGTGTGTGTGTGTGTTTCAAAGACAAAGGAATGAAAGGTAGACTATGGCATAGACTTGTGCCACCCAGTATGGTGCCCACAAGTCTTAATCTAATCCTAATGAAACAGGCACCAGGATAGGCTGGTGGGGAAATAAAAATAAGGACCAGTGACTTCCCTGGTACCCTTGTGTCAGGTGGTTACTTATTCTCCCTACTTGGCCCATAAACTGTGCTTAAGTCAGAATGAACTTGATAAGGGAGAGTTTATCAATGATCAGAATGCATTTTGCTAGCCATATGTCCAGTGACCAACCCCCTGCTCCTGAAAGATCCTGAGAGAGCCATCCTTCCCATAGTCTGGCCTTTGCACAGCTTCCTCCCAGAGAGCAGGCCTGTTTGTGATCGCTGCCATCAGCTATTACCTCAGCCCCTGGAGTCACTTCCTCTGAGGAGTCACAGCCTACCTCCGCTACCTCATACTCAAGATGACCTTGTTCAAAGGAGCCCAGAGGGCAGAGAGCAAAGAACAATAATATCAAATGTGCAACTTGAAAATATTGGTACAAGATAGATTGAAAAGAAAAGATGTCAAATTAGGAGTAAGGAGAAAAATAAGGAAGGCATCAAAATAATCCAGGAGGCCAGTGACAAGAGCTGAAATGAAGGCTCTGCCATAATATTGTGAAGAAGGCAATAGGTTAGTCATAATTGTTGTGGGCATGAGCTTTCATAGGATTATTCATGGAGGGAAGAAGGGACGCTTACTAATGAAATGCCATTTCAAGGGGACTGAAGAATGAGAGCTGACAAAGGAGATGGAGGTCTACCCAAAAGGAGGAGGAAGAACAGGGGAGAGGGCATCAAAGAACAGCTTGTGCTTTTAAAGAGGGGGTGGAAAACAGAATAAAGGCCACCAAAAGAGTCAAGAAGGACAAGGAGGAAATGTATCTATTGGCTTGGCAACACGGTGGTCCTTGGAAACTACCCTGGGCAGATCTGATGGGCACAGACCAGACCACAGCTGCTTGACGAACCAAACCTCTGCTCCAATGAAAGGCAGGGGGTGGAGGGTTGTTTCTATGGGAATGCAGAAACTGCTGTACACAGAATCAGGTGAAGGCAATTTTTATAAGAAGGTTATTTTGGTAACATAGAGCCCTTCCAATTCATATTTACATTGTCTTTGGCTCATTGGAAGTGGTATGAATAGAAAAATATCAGCATTGTGACTGCCCTCAACTGTTTTGGACATCTTCACTGCTACCCAGTTAATTGGGCCAAAACCAGCTGAGAAATTTTGCACCTGGGTGTAATAGCAATCTATCAAATGTTTATTATCCACACCAAGAGATAGTAATGGAAAGTCCTCCTAATTAGGTGCTGTTTATATTTCCATTATCATGGCTAATTACCTGTTTTATTCAATGATACGCTTTATTAATGATCAGTGGTGCTCTTGTTTCTCAGCACACTTTAAACATCTTACAATGCTTTCTCTATCTCCCCACTGTCCTTACAGCCAAGATGTTGTCTGGATTAGAAAAAGCAATAGATAAATGGATCATCACGTGCAAATTGTTCTTTCACTGAGAAACATGGGCATATGCTGGTATCTCAGAAAGGATGAAATTATAATTTTATTAGTGGAGCAGTTTTCACCCCATACATTGGCAGAAGATTTCTTGGAAGAATGTGGGAATTTTATTCTAGTTAGAAGACAAAATTGGATGTCCCATTTCTTCCTTAAAACTTTTCCTTTGTGGGCCCAATGACAACATAAAATTGTATTTCTCAGAAAATAAGGTAGACTTTTGGTTTTATCATGGTTAGCTCCAGGTGTTTGAAGAAGTGATTAGTGGCTTCTAGGATAATTAGGGCCACATCTGCATCTGACAAATGGGAGCGGCTGAAATCCAGATAGATCACAGGGACTGTCTCAGAACTGCCAAGTTTGGGAACGGCCATGTTTGAATGGGATTCCCATCCCCTGCTTCTTCCCATGGACTATCCTATGCTGGAAAGGCAGGGGTGATGGTTGCTTTTATAGATCAACTTGAATGAGACTAAGGGATGACTGGATTGATGACAGAATATTACTTCTGGGTGTACCTGTGATGGTGTGCCAAGAAGGGAACTTGAATCTGTAGATGGAGTAAAGCTCTCCCTCATCAATGCAGCGGGCATCATCCAATCTGCTGAGGCCCGGGAGAGAACAAAAAGGTGGGGGGAGGGGGAACTTGCTCTTCTTGCTTGAGCTGGGACATCCATCTGCTGCCCTTGGGCATTGGCACTCCTGGTGCTCAGGCCTTTGGACTCAGACAGGAATTTACGCCATTGGCTTCCCTGGTTCTTGTCTTTGAACTTGGATGAACTTATACCACCACCATCCTGGGTCTCTAGCTTGCAGATGGCAGAGCATGGAACTTCTCAGTTTCCACAATTGTGTGAGCCAATTTCTATAATGATTCTCCTTTCACATCTATCTTCATATGTCCTACGGGTTCTGTTTCTCTGGAGAACCCTAGCACCACAGGGTAGTTCAGGTTCTGGGGTCATGCAGGCCTTACCGAACCCTGGATTCACTCTGTACCTCATTTACCTCATCTGGAGAATGGGAGCACAGTAGTTACTACCACTGCTCTGGGGTGCTTTTGATGGTTAAATGGGAAATGTATGGGTAGTTACCAGTGCTTCACATGTGGTGATTACCAACCAAAGTCAGCTGCTGTAACAACACAAACCCAGAGCTGACTGTGGCCTTGCTGCCAATGCCAGAAAAAATACAAATAAATAAAAAAAAAGCCTAGAATCCCTGAAACTGAAGGATGATTGGTCCACACAAAACTATGGTCTGTGCTCTTCAGACACTGGCTGTGGGTCAGGTTCAACTCAGACCCAGTCATAGCTGCATTCAAACGTCAAAACCATGTTGGTGAAAGCGTACTCCCTTTCTTGTTGTTTTCTACTTTGTGTATCTGACTGGGTTAATCGGGGGCTACGACCTTATGGGATCCTGTGTCTAACTGAAGCCAAACCAGTGGGATGGAGTTTTGTGCTAATTTCCCTGAGGGACATTAACCTCTCTGTGTCTCTGTTTCCTCATCTACAAAATGGGGGTGGGGAGTGGGAGAAAGGAAGATAAAAGAGGAACTACTTCTTGAGTTTCAGGACACAGTGAGATGTTGCACATAAAGCATTGAGCCAGAGAACCCATCCTGAGCTCTCAGCCATTAGTTCTACATCCTTTGCCATTTCCACCATCTCATTGTGAGCCTGGTTCTAATCTGGAGGAGGATATGCAAATGTCACCCTTACTTACAGATCTGTGAGGCTGCTGACAGTGCTGGGCAGGCTGGAAGTGGGCCAGCTTCTCCTCTACTGCAGCCTGTACGTCTGGCGTCTTCGAAGTGGCGTGGATTTTGGGGGGTGAGAGTTGGGGAGGGAGGCGAGCAAAGCCTATGTCTCAGTTCTTTGGGCCTGTGAGATTATGGGATTGGATTTCTCACATAAGCCAGGTTTAGGGGATTAAAGCATGAGGGAGATATGGTCTCTCCTGACTGTAATTCCCTGTTCTCTCCATTCTCAGTATTTCCTTGACTGGTGATAAAAGATTTCATTTTGCCTGATGGCTCTGTGTAAAGATCTCCATTTGATTCTGGATGCTTGTTCTAAACAAGATGAGGATGAGGAAAAGTTGTGTATGTAAAGCAGCAGTTCCAACCTGTACTGAGCATGCGGATCACAAGGTGGGCTTGTTACCATGCAGGTGGCTGGCTCCTCCCTCAACTCTCTGGACTTAGTCCAGCCCCACAATCCATACCTTTTCTAAGCACCAGCCCAGGTGATCCAATGCAGGAGCATCCCTGAACTTCATGGTGAGTTCATCTCTAAAGCTTGTTGCTAACCTCAGAGTACACTGGCTCAGGTGTGTAGGGGCTGCATGCAAGCCATGTGAGCACTTCTCCTCCTCCCACAGCCAGGTCATTTCCCTGGACAGGAATCGATATCAAGAAACACTTTTAGCCCTAGCTGGTTTGGCTCAGTGGATAGAGCATTGGCCTGTGGACTGTAGGGTTCTAGGTTTGATTTTGGTCAATGGCACATGCCCAGGTTGTGGGCTTATCCTCAGTAAGCGGTGTGCAGGAGGCAGTCAATCAATGATTCTCTCTCGTCATTGATGTTTCTAACTCTCTCTTCCTTTCTGAAATCGATAAAAATATATTTAGAAAAGAAACACTTTTAAAGTTCATTTAAAAAAATCATTTTTACTTTTTGACTGAAAGAAGAAATTAAAAAAATTATAGCATTTGAGAAAAAGGATACTATTTAAGTAAAATTTTTTAAAAATAATTATTTTCAGATGTCAAACTTACTGATATGAAGAAAACAAGGTATGCAGAGCCCACTGGCCAATTCAGCGAAAATGTAATTCAGAACTGACTTCTGTCACGCAGACCAAACTCCTGAAGGATGTAGGCAGCCCAGTGAAACAGAGAGGGCACACATATTCCCATCAGAAGACTTTGATTTGGATCCCAGCTCCATCAATCCATTCATGGGACTTGAATGTCCTTGAGAAGTTGTTTCCCAGAGGTAACAAGAGTGTGGTAAACATTAGTGGTAAAGTATATCACTTGCTTAGCCCAGTATTGGTATTAGTCATGACCAATTAGTCATTGGCTATGGTCATTTATCTTCTCTTACCTCAGTCAGTGAGGTGGCAAACATTATGGCATTATCTTATAACTTTGTTATGAGAATTATTAAATTAGATATTGGTAGGCTATGTATTTAGTACTTAGGATGTGCCAGGCACTTTTCTAAGGACTTCATATACATTAACTCACTTAACGCTCAGAACTCTATGAGGTTCTCCCCATTTTACGGATGAGGAAATGGAAGCTCAGAGATTCTAAGTACATTATTCAAGGTCATAGCTACAAAGTGAAGCTGGACCATTGAATATGAAAAACTCAGCTCAGTTCCTGGCACACAGGAATGTCAAAATGGTTAGCACTCATTGTGTTGTGTAGAGAGTAATCTTCTTAAGGTACTGCCTTGGGGGTGGGGTCAGAGTTACTGCCAACGTGTTAATACTGATGGAAATTCATACACTCATGGAAATGGGTTCAGTCTTGTCTTGCCTGACAAAAAGAAATATCTCTGGTGTGTGAGCTGCAAACAAGAGTGCATGTATATTTAAATAGGGGTTAAGTTCACCTCAAGTTTATCCCCAAATTAATGATCTCTGTCTACAAGGAAACTGAGTAATTGTTACACTTATAAGTTTTTCCTTTTAGTCCTGAGAGAATGATTATGCTACAAAAAAGGAGTTCTTAAGATGGGCTAGGAAAACAAAACAAAAAAACAAATCTCTCTTGTAAGTTATATTTTGATGGGCAAGCGTTAAACACAATAAAAGCGGTGATATTTAAGTTGATCCCAGGGACAGATGTTTAACATATTTCATGTAATAATCATAGACCCCCGTTAACTGCCAAACTGACTGTTTCCTGAACCACTGGACACATGGAAGGAAGAAGGAGATGAACTCCTGAGGAGTCTGAGCGCCTCAGCGTGACCCTTACTAAAAAAGTAATTAATTTGATCAAAGCCCTTCATTGATTTTTCAGTTCTTTTGTCTCTGTACTTTGCTCACTCTGTCATATGAACAAAGGTGTTTGGGATGTAAAATTTCTCTTTCTCCCTCTCTTTGTGTCAGTGTGCATTACACATGTGTGAGTATTCCTGGTTTCAAAAGCATACTTTGTTTTATTTTCCTCCTATCAGTCACTGTGGGAAGATGGAGTGTGCTCTGCACATGGTTGGCTGTCTCCCCAGCATCTGCTCCCCTCCCTGCTTCCCAACAGGGCCCGATTCCCGTTTGGGGATCTGGGGTTCCGGGGATGCTGATTCCAAACCCAGCTCCATGTCTTGTCTCGCCTCTGCAGGAAAGCCTCCCATAGCTCGCCTTCTTGTTCGGAATAAAACCCAAGGTCTTCCCACTGGCCTGCAAGGCTCAATGCAGTCTGGCCCTGTTACTCTAACTTCATCTTCGACAACTTCCCCACCCCGGCTCTGCCCCTTCACCCTGGCCCCTGCCCTTCCTTAAATATGCCAGGCATGCGCCCACCTCGAGGCCTCTTTAACTGATCTGTTAGGGACCATCTCACAGAATAAAACAAGTGGAAGACCTGGACTGGATTGAACAGCTTCCCCAAATCCCTCATGTTTTGCACAAAAGAAAAACAGCAATAAAATCAGATTCATTTTCCGTATTCACCGTTAAACGTCTCGAGGAGTTTGCACCAGCATTCTGCCCTGGTAAGAATTTCAGGGGATGTGTATGAAGCCTTTCTTCTTGTGTTCATAAAGAACAATGTGCAATTCAGTGTGGAGGGAGGGTTTCTGGAAAGCAGCTGAGAGAGTTATGTACAGGGTGGGGTTTCAGTGGTGCTGCCCTCACATGGCATCGGCTAGTCTGCTGATATTCCTATAACGAAACTGAAAAATAAAAACATCTGGAAAGTGTGCCAACCTGTGCCTGTTTCACCAGCCTGGCTTTCTGGCTTGCCTCAAGTAATTTTAATAAAGTATGTTAACTCAACCGGGGTCTTGAAAGAATTCACGTTCTATAATCTGGCCTTCTTTCTCTGCATCAGGAGTTTTGGAAAAAGGCCCATGAATTTAATGAAATACTTAAAATAATACTTCAGGAGACTTACATCTTGATAATTATGCGAGGAGCTGCAGTTCAGGTATATGATATGTTCTTAAAATGACGCATTTTGCCCAGAATTCTGATTGTTGCACTTTAAAGGAGCTATGGTTACCAGGATCGAATTTAACTAGAGTTTTCAAATCACAGATTACCCAAAATAAAATTCATGCAACTAGCAGTGGGGCGGGATGGTGCTACCAGTCTCCTGAGTAAGCCTTATAATGACTCTGTTTAATTTCCTGTTTTAAAGAGAGAACCTGAATGGAGTTTCTTCTGAAGGGATTGTTTGGTTTAAACCTGATCCTCTCAAATGCTTTCCTAAATCCCTCCTTTGAGGATTTGGACTCCGGACTCACCTGAAGGTATCCTTTCAGTTCTTGGATGAGAGACGCACGCTTCATCATTCCAAAGCAATCCGAGAAAGGCCTTCCCTGCTGCCGAGGGCACGGGCAGGGGCACAGAGCCCACTTTGTTCTGCGGGGGTGGGGGGACACGACACGTGAGCAGGGCATCCTCGGACTGAAACGGGAAGAGCCTCCACCTGGACACTAATGAAGGCAGAATCATGCGCGTTCGTCACCACAGTCCCCTGTATCTGGGTCTTGTTTCTTTCGCTAACACAACATCTGCGCCAATGAGCAACCCCAATCTGAACGTTTCGCCGTTAACCCAGCTGGGAAAATGAGTAGTGAAGCCGAGAGTCTAAGGCCAAGGCCTTCGTTCTCCTTTCCCATTGGCAGTGAGTGGAGCCAAAGACCGCGCGATCCATCCACCCTCGCTCCTCGCACATCCCAGTGGAAAGCTCATTAATCGAGTGATACCAGTGAAGAATCGGTGTTCAAACAGATCCTTTTGGGATTCTACGTCTATTGGCTTCAGTGGTACAGTTGAGGTTGGGTCATGCTGAACCACAATGCAGAGGATGCATGCAAGTCACGTGACTGGAAAGTTTTAGGTGGACATACTGCTCACCCAAATAGGAATTTCTACAATATTATCAAGTGAAGCACACAACTCCGACAATATTCAGTGAGTCACCGTGAGGCTAAACCAAGAGCAATTTAAGGTTAACAATGGCAAAACCAACACCAGCAGGAGGAACTGAAGTGCCCTCAAGTACGGCAGCAGTGCAATGTGCTCTGCTCCCTAGCTCAGCGGTTCCAGGATCCCACGATGTGTCCATGCGCAATACCAGCATCCCTAGGCAGCTCTGCCAGGCGGGCAGCTTTCTGTTAGAATCTGCAATTAAAAGTTACAGTAACCTTCTGGTTCTAATGAATGAAATACCAAGTTTTTTAGGAACACTTATTAGGTTACTATTAAGTAGACCTCGATTATACAGAAAAATCAGTGACCATAGGATTACAAATCATTCACCCAGAAGCCACAAAATAAAAACATACATTTTAAAAAATTTAACTTTTTATTTGGAGGTAATTGTATACTCCCAGGCAGTTGTCAAAAATAGTACAGAGGTCCAGTGTACCCTTTACCCAGATTCTCCCAATGGTAATATCTTGCAAAACTGTAAATATCATAGCCACACTATTAACACTGATACACTAAAGACAGACAATTTCCACAAAAACAGGAATCTCTAATGTTGTCCTTAGCCATAGCCACTTCTCTCCCAGCCCCATTTTCTCCTTAATCCTGGGTAACCAGTATGCTGGCCTCCATTTATATAATTTCCTCATCTCCAGAATGCTAGATCGATAAAATGGTACTGTATGTAACCTTTTTGGAAAATGCCAATCATTTTCCAGAATGACTGTACCATTTTACTCTCTCACCAGAAATGCACGAGTGACTCAGTCTCTGCACATCTTCACCAGCACTTAGTACTGTTTCTCTTTTTAATAAGCTGTTCTGATGGGTGTGTAGTGATATCTTACTGCATTTCCCTAATGGCTGATGATGTGCTTACTGCGATCTGTATAGCATCTTCAGGAAAATGTGTTTTACTCATTTTCTAATTGGCTTGATTTACTTTACTTTACTTTTATTTTTATTTTTTTACTGTTGCATCTAAGAGTTCCTTTACAGTCTAGATACTAGTCCTTTGTTGGATATATCTTTTGCAAATATTATTTTCTCAGTCTGTTGTTTGTCTTATCATTCTCATACAGGTATTTTGCTGAGCTAATTTTGATGAAGTCCCTCTTATACTTTCCCTTTTATTAATCATACTTTTGGTGTCATATCTAAGCTAAGAATTGTTTGTCTAGCCTTATATCCCAAACATTTCTCCTATTTTTTAAAAATTGTTTTTTAGTTTTACATTTTCCCTTTAATTCTGGGATTGGTTTTGAGTTTTTTTTTTTTTTTTTTTTTTTTTTGTAAGGTATGAGGTTTAGGGTGTGGTTCAGTTTTTGCTTATGGATGTCTGCTTTCTCCAGAATCATTTGTTGAAAAGGTTATCTTTACTCCATTGAAGAGTTTTTACACTTAAAATCGACCGAGCTTATTTGTGTGAATCTATGTCTGCATTCTATTTTCAGTTTCATTGGCCTATGTGTCTGTCCCTCCATAAAAGTCCCACAGAGTCTTGATCACTGCAGCTATATAATAAGTTTCAGAATTGGGTAGACTAATTCTTTCCATCTAGTTCTTTCTAAAATTACTTTAGCTATTCTAGTTTCTTCGCCTTTCACTATCAATTTTAGAAAAATCTTTTCTTTATATACAAAAAAATTGCTGAGATTTTGATAGGAATAGCATTAAGCCTGAATTAAATTTGGAAAGAATTGACATCTTTATTGTGCTGAGTTTTCCAGTCCATGAACACAGTATGTCTCTATTTATTCAGATTTTCTTTGGTTTCTTAATCAGCTTTTTGTACTTGTCAGAATACAAGTCCTGCACATATTTTATACATCTTAAATAAGTATACTTACACATCTTAAATGCTATTCATTTTAGTATCAACATGTTCATTGTTAGTATATGGAAATAAAATTATTTAATAATCTTATTAAATTCACTTTTTATTTTCTAGATTTTTTTTGGTAGAGTTCTTGAGTTTTTTAAAATAGAAAATTATGCCGCCTGCAGAGAGAGAAACTGTATTTTTTTCTTCCTCTTAGGTCTCTATTCCTTTTCTTTCCTTATTGCACTGCCTAGAACTTCCAGCCCCATGATAAATAAAAGTGGTGAGTGTGAGCATCCTTACCTTGTTCCTCATCTTAGGGAGAAAGTATTTAGTCATTCTCTATTACGTATAATGTCAGTTTTCATCTCTCCCTCCTTCCCCTCCCTTTTGTTGGTAGATTCTGTCTATTCCTGTTTCTCTGAGAGTTTTTCTCATGATAGGTGTTGAATTTTATTTGTACCTTTTCTGCACCCCACCAGTGCATGATCAGGGCTGGGGAGGGATGTAGGAGGTTGGCCAGCCAGGGAGGGAACATGGGAAGGCTCCAGCTGTCTAGCTCAGTCCCAATCGGCTGGACCCCAGCAGCAAGCTAACCTACTGGTTGGAGCATCTGCCCCCTGGTGGTCAGTGCATGTCATAGTGAGTGGTTGAGTGGCCTTAGCATATCTTTAGCATATTATGCTTTGATTGGTGAATGACCAGACAACCAGACACTTAGCATATTAGACTTTTATTATATAGGATTTTGAGAGTATTAGAGATGTTTCCCTCTCTCCTCCATTTCTCTCCTCCATCAGATCCTGCCCTACACCAGGTCTTCACCACCCTGTGATCTGTGTCTATGGGTAATGCATATACTATATAATAAACAGGTAATATGCAAATTGACCATCACTCCAAGACATAAGATGGCTGCCCCCATGTGGACACAAGATGGCTGACACAAGATGGCCAGCAGAGGAGGGCAGTTGGTGGTCACCAGGACTGCAGGGGAGGGCAGTTAGGGGTGACTGGGCTGGCAGAGGAGAGCAGTTGGAGATGACCAGGCCTGCAAGGGAGGGCAGTTAGGGGTGACCCAGGCTGGCAGGGGAGGGCAGTTAGGGGCAATTGCAAGCAGTTAGGGGTTGATCAGGCTGACAGGGGAGTGGTTAGAGGTGATCAGGCTGGCAGGCAGAAGCAGGTATGCAGGCAGGTGAGTGGTTGGGAGCCAGCAGCCCTGGATTGTAAGAGGGGATGTTGAACATCCCTCAAGGGGTTCCAGATTGTAGAGGGTGCAGGCTGGGCTGAGGGGCACCCCCATGCATGAATTTCATGCACTGGGCTTCTAGCCTATATATATAAAAGCCTAAGTGACTGTTATGACCACACAATTAGAATGAACTGAATGACTTATCACTATGACACACACTGACCACCAGGGGGCAGATGCTCAATGCAGGAGCTGCCCACTGGTGGTCAGTGCTCTCCCACAGCCAACCTCCCCTGGTCCTTTCCCCTGGCTAATGCTCTGGGCACCAGAGAATCTAGGTCCGAGAAGCCTGATTGAGACAGAGTAGCAGCTCAGAAGGGCAAAAGGGACAAGGCAGCAGCCTAACTGCAAAGACATAAAATAAGCACCACCACCATCTTACCTCTGCCATCACACCATGTACGCCGCTTATTCTTCTGCCCCCATCAGCCACTTCTAGCTCAGGCCAGCGCCTTCCTGGGGTCTCAACTGTTGATTGACTAATGCTTCTACGGCGGTGTGCCACCATTGGCCTAAATCAGCTATCATGCTTGGGGGCGGAGCCCTGAGAAAATGTGCAACTAAGGTAGGAGAGACAACCTGTCTGTCTGTATGTCTGAGAGCAACTCTCACCCTGGGGAGAGTGAGGCTGCCTGAGCATGGGCAGCGAAGTAGAGCTGTATTTCCACCTCAGAGTGTAGCTGGTGTTCAGGCCGTTTTGGGGTGCTCTGTCTGTGGTCTTTGCTTGCCACTACTTCAGCACATCTACACAACTAGATCAGGGCCTGCCAGCCAACCTCCCACGCCCCTCCCCTCCCCCATGCACAAATTTGTGCACCAGGCCTCTAGTATACATATAAGTTCTTTGGCTAATCTAGTCCCACCCCTCTTTCCCCCTTTCTTCTGAGATTTGTTAGTTTTTATTTTTTTATTTTTCCATGCCTCTGATTATATTTTATTCATCAGTTTATTTTGTTAATTAGATTATTCATTTATTTTGATTTTTAGATTCAATTGTTGATAGATATGTATTTATTGCCACTTTATTATTCATAATTTTTATCATTTTTTAATTGTGATGAACTCCTTTAGTTTTTTCTTATCTGGGAAATTCTTTATCTGACCTTCAATTCTAAATGATAGCTTTGCTGGGTAGAATAATCTTGGTTGTAGGTCTTTGTTTTCTATCATTTTGAATATTTCTTGCCACTCCCTTCTGGCCTGAAAAAGTTCTGTTGAGAAGTCAGCTGACTGTTGTATTGAACTTTCTTTTAGGTAACAAACTGCTTTTCTCTTGCTGCTTTTAGATTCTCCCTTTGTCTTTTGCTCTGGCATTTTAATTATGATGTGTCTTGGTGTGCACCTCTTTGGGTTGACCTTGTTTGGGACTATATGCATTTTCTGGGCTTGTATGTCTATTTCTTTTACTAGATAGGAAAAGTTTCCCGTCATTGTTTCTTCAAATAGGTTTTCAATTTCTTGCTCTCTTTTCTCCTTCTGCCATTCCCATAGTGTGAATGTTGGTATGCTTGAAGCTATCCCAGAGGCTCCTTACACTACCTTCATATTTTTGGATTATTTTTTCTTTTTGCTATTCTAA
Source organism: Pipistrellus kuhlii (assembly GCF_014108245.1). Classification (NCBI taxonomy): domain Eukaryota; kingdom Metazoa; phylum Chordata; class Mammalia; order Chiroptera; family Vespertilionidae; genus Pipistrellus; species Pipistrellus kuhlii. Next base: position 4,479,943 of record NW_023425416.1, on the reverse strand, counting down.
TTAGGTGTTTTTTGCTTCCTTATATTCAAAACCACTGATTTGATTCTCAGAATCTTCTACTTGACTGTTGATTCCCTGTAAATTATTCTTCATTTCAGTTAATGAAGCCTTCATTTCTACTAGTCCCTTTTAATGTCTTTGATGTTCTTACTAATTTCCTTGAAATTCTCACTAATTTCCTTGACATTCTCACTAAGATCCTTGAAAAAACTCATTAAGTTCCTTGAGCATTCTTATAACCATTGTTTTAAACTCTGTGTATAGAAGTTTGCTTGCTTCCATTTCACTTAGTTTTGTGTTGTTGTTTTTTCACAGTTGGTGCTTCCCTGTGTGCGTTTTTATGTATTATTGATAGATAGAGCTGCTAAGTCTCCTGGAATTGATAGAGTGGCCTTATGTCGTCGGTATTCTGTAGGGTCTAGTGGCTCAGCCTCCCCAGTCACCTGAGCTGAGCACTCTAGGTGCTCTCCTTTGTGGTCTGTGTGCACTGTCCTGTTGTAGTTTGGCCTTGATTGTTGCTAGTGTTACTGGGAGGAATTGAATCCCTGGCCATTTGGTTGTGAGGACCAGCTGTAACTACAGAGGAAGAGCTGCTGTGCTATGGAGCAGGACTTGATTCAGTGGGGCTTTGGTGCTCACTGAGTCTGCTCCTTGAGTGTGTCACTTGTGGATGTGTAGAGTTGTAATAAAGTCTGATCTGCAGCTGTCCAGCAGATGTACTGGACAACACTCAATCAACTTAGCCACACTTTCTAGAGCCAGAATTATTATTTTTTACTACATTAAAAAAAAACCAAAAAAAAAACCCAGCTTTTGGTTTTATTAATTTTCAGTATTGTTTTTATATTTTCAATTCCATTGATTTCTGCTCTTTATCACATATTTGCTTTATATTTGTTTTGCTCTTCTTTTTAAAGTTTTTTTTTTAATGGTAGAAACTTAGATGATTGATTTGAGACCTTTCTTCTTTCTTAATATAAGTATTTAATGCTACAGGTTTCCCTCTAAGGACTGTTTTAACTGCATCCAACAACATTTGTTTTTATGTTTTCTTTCTTTCTCTCTTTCTCTCTTTCTTTCTTTCTTTCTTTCTTTCTTTCTTTCTTTCTTTCTTTCTTTCTTTCTTCCTTCCTTCCTTCCTTCCTTCCTTCCTTCCTTCCTTCCTTCCTTCCTTCCTTCCTTTCTTTCTTTCTTTTTTTTTTTTGTCAGTTTGAAATATTTTTCAATATCCCTTGAGACTTCTTTTGAATGATGAGTTACTTAGAAGTGAATTGTTTAATATTCAAATGTTTGGGGAAAAATTTTTTTTGTTATCTTTCTTTTATTGATTTCTTGTCCAATTTCATCATTGTCTGATAACATGCTTTCCATTCCAGATCTTTTAAATGTTAAGGTTTGATTTATGACTATCAGTCAGAGTTTAGGACTCTGGCCATGTTTTATCTGTTGTTTCAATTTTCACAATCTGGTTTGCTGATTGGAATCAGACTCCTACAAATATAGATCAGGGCGAGCCCACATGTTTATAGATAACTTTGTGAAATTGCTTTCTTAAATCCCTCCTTTGCATTCTCCCTGAGGCTCCTCATTTTGGTCCTCCGGCCTGAGAGGTGGGGTTATATTAACCCTTCTGTCATGCATCTCTGCAACTGCACCCAGGTCTGGGCCCAGCAGTAAGAGGATGGAGAAAGAATGAAATGCAATAGAGAGCTGCCCCACTCTTCCGGGATCTCATCTTTACTGGCCAGAGAGGAAGGTGCCCTCCCCTCACTCTGGTCTCTGATAGATCCAGGTGTGGTTTTAGTTCCTGCCACTATGGCGTTGCTTGGGGAAGGGATAACACAAAGAAAAGAGATAAAAGGCAAACAAGGGGCTTTCCACACTGTCTCCAAGCATTAGGGAGTTCCCTTCTGCCTCTTGTGAAGCCAAACTAGGACTCATGTGGAGCCCTGTCTGCAGCCCAGTGTTCCCTTTGGGGTGCTGCAGTGTGCTCAGGCCAGGGGATGTGAGGAAAAAAAAATAATGATGAATTGATAACCGTTTTTGTGGTACTTGAAATTCTAGTCTTCCCCATCCACCTGCTACTTTTCAGAGTCCTCAGATAATGGCTGTATGCATTCCGTCCAGGTTTCCTTCAATGGGAGACACAGGGTGGAGTATGCTTATTCCATTTTGCCTGGAACAAGTACCTTAAAACATGCATTTTTAGAAATAACTTATACTTTTTAGACATATGTTTTTATTGATTTTAGTGAGAGAGAAAGGGAGAGGGAGAGAGAAAACATCGATATGAGAAAGAAACATCATCAGCTGCATCCTATACTCCCCCTACTGAGGATTGAGCCCACAACCTGGGCATGTGCCCTGACCCGGAATTAAAGTGGTGACCTTTTGGTCCATGGGACAATGCCCAACCAACTGAGTCACACCAGCCTGGGCACACATGCATTTTAAAATTCATTTAACTCCTATCATAAAAAGCCTTACACCATTCTGCGAGAATCACTAGTCAAAAGCAAGGTAGTTCCATCTCCCAATTTTTGGTAAAAGAACAATGACATGTTTATTTGTCTTTTAGTCATGACACAGTTAACATTAGTTAAAGATGTTTTACTTAAGTTCTTAGATTCTGTAAGCATCTTTAACAAAACTTTATACCTGGATGATATTACTTTGGCTCTTGGTTGAAATGTACTCAAGACAGTGATTGAAAACAGACTTTGGTTTTTATCCAAAGTTGAAAAAAGCAAAAGTAATCTATGTTATCTTTTGCAGCTCTACTTTGGAAGACATTGTCCATTTTGTTCAATGTTGTTTAAATATAACATTCCTTGCTTAATGTCCAGTAAAGAAAAGGTTCATCACTTCTCATGAACACACATGCTTCTTATGCAACTTAGGTTTTCTTTCGTCTTGCCTTCCAGGAATATCAGAGTCTCATCTATTTCCTGTTCAATTACCCCTAGCTCTTCTTAGCTAGGTTTTCTGGAATGACTGTTTTTTTCCTCTATCATGTTATTTTTTATATAACATTATTATTATTATTTTATACTTATTTTAGTGATAGAGACTAAGTCATAAATTAATAAGTGGAAGGATTACTAAATTCCTCTCTCCCTTTTCTTTGCCATTTCTTTTGTGTGTGTGTGTGTTTTAATATTATAGTGTTGAACTTAGGTGAGGAGTTTATAGGATTTTATAATGTTATTATATTTGTTTTGCATATTCTTAAAATTCTCCATAATAAAAATAATGAAAGTTAAATAAAATACAGATATAAATTATTTTCAAGTTTGCAAAGGATGTTCACCAAGATAAAATACATTTGAGGACATAAAACAAATCAAAGAATTAAGATAATTAAAATTATGCAAGGAGCTGAAACCAGTTTGGCTCAATGGATAGAGCGTTGGCTTGGGGACTGAAAGGTTTTGGGTTCGATTCTGGTCAAGGGCATGTACCTTGGTTGCAGGCATATCCCCAGTAGGGGATGTGCAAGAGGCAGCTGATCGATGACTCTCTCTCATTGATGTTTCTAATTCTCTATCTCTCTCCCTTCCTCTCTGTACAAAATCAATAAAATATATTAAAAAATTATGCAAGGAACATTCTCTGATTGTAACTGAATTAAAGAGTAAATCTCAAAGGGTAGTTGGTAAAGACTGAAGACACACCTGAACATGTGTAGGGTCTGGAAACATAGCAAATGATTCACATATCACGAGCAAGTTGAGTTTATTCTTGACATGTAAAATTTGCCTACCTTTAAAAAAATCAGTAAATGTAACATAGAAAAGTCATATACTTACCTCAACACAGGCAAATAAAAAGAAGTGATAATTAATTATTAACAATAAGTATCTACAAAAAAGGAAGTCAAACAATATTGAACAGTGAACTGTTGAAAATACTCCTTTTATAATTTGAGTCAAGCACTAGTGTCTTCTTTCACTCCATCTGCCCACTATTGCACTGGAGTCCCTAGCTAGCCAATCAAGCAAACAAAAAATAGTATAGCCCTAGCCCAGTGGTCAGCAAACCGTGGCTCGTGGGCCACATGCAGGTCTTTGGCCCCTTGAGTGTGGCTCTTCCACAAAATACCACGTGCGGGCACACACATACAGTGCAATTGAAACTTTGTGGTCCATGTGCAGAAGTCGGTTTTTGGCCCGGGCAAGTCTATTTTGAAGAAGTGGCGTTAAAACACTCAAGGGGCCAAAAAGCAGCATGTGGCTCACAAGCTGTGGTTTGCCAACCACTGCCCTAGCCAATTTGGCTCAGTGGATACATGCAGACTAAGGGGTCCCAGATTTGATTTCGGCCAAGGGCATGTGCCCGGGTTGCGGGCTTGATCCCCAGTGTGGGTCATGCAGGAGCCAATCGATCGATGATTCTCTCTCATTATTGATGTTTCTATCTTTCTCCCTCTTCCTTCCTCTCTGAAAGCAGTAAAAATATACACTGAGTGGCCAGATTATTATGCGTTCAGAGATCATAATAATTTGGCCACTCAGTGTATATCCTATATAATACAAAGCTAATATACAAATTATCCCCTTGACTAGGAGTTCGACCAGCAGGCAGGCCGGCCAACTGTCCATGCCACCTCCTTGTGGCCAGGCTGGCCGAACCCCACCCATGCATGAATTTATGCACTGGGCCTCATTAACACACACACACACACACACACACACACACACACACACACACACTGAGTGGCCAGATTATTATGCGTTCAGAAATCATAATAATCAGGCCACTCAGTGTATTTAAAAAATAGTGTAAAAATTAGAAAGGACTAAATTAAACTATTATTCTTCATAATATGATTAGGTATGTTAAATATCCAGATAAATCTGCAGTTAAACTATTAAAATTGAAAAAAATACAATAAGGCTGCTAGGAATAACCATTATTATAAATCACTAATTGCAGTTGTAAAATGTTTTTATCCAGTTTTATTGAGATATGGTTGATATGGCCTCTCTCCCGAGCTCTGTGCTCCCAGGAGACTGATCTGTGTGGTCTCTGTCAGTGGACTCCCTCGCCCTCTGACTCCCGTTGAATGCAGCCAATCGGGTCTTGCCAGAAGATCTGAGGCGAGGTCATGATGCTCATTTTCTTTCTTCCTCCCATGTTTCTCCTGCCACACTTCGATGTGTCTTTCTACTGAAGGCCATGCCACCCGCCAGGCAGCCCTGGAGCTTTTTCTCCAGATGATGCTGTTCTGTCCTCTTACCCCTCCCAGCATGGGCTGATACAGCCTCAGCAGCTGAGCACAGCTTCTGCACCACCCCTTGCTGGTTTCCCTAAACCCTACCCACCTTTTTAGAAACAGCACTGCACTTTTACTAAGTTCTGTTTCACTGTCCCATGGGAGGGAGCCAAGTGGCCTGACCTATCTGACCTGTTTCTTCATGGGTCGAGTGCTGCAAGCCAAGTCTGGAGGCTAAATGTGGGGGTTTGCAGACTGAGGAACAGGGTGCTCTGCAAATACTCCGCCCTCCCTCTGTGCTGGTCACCTAAGTGAGAACTCCTAGACTTTCCAGTTGGAGGCTGAGTTGATTAGATGTGGGTGTGGCTTTGGATAGAAACTGTCATTAGCCAATAGGTTTAAAGAGACACTTACCAAGATCAGAAGTCACTGAGGGCTGGGGTTGAGCACTGGCATCATGCCTTTTGCACATGTTGATTGACTTCGAATTGTCCATCTGGCTTCACATGCTTTTCTTTTGCTGAAAACCATTCCTCGTCTGACGGTTCTGTCACGAGGCCTCATCCTGAAGCCACACTGCATGCTCAGCTCTTCAGTGAAGGCTTGAGAGGGAAGCATCCCATCACAAGAAAAGTGTGGTTTGGGGTCCTACCAGGCGAGCAGGGGGGACAGTTCGGGGTGACCAGGCTGGCAGGGGGGCCAGTAATAGGCCACCAGGCAAGTGGGTTAGTGCAATTGGAGGTGATTAGGCTGTCAGGGGGGGCAGTGAGGGGTGGCTAGGCCAGCAAGGGGGAGGAGGGGAGTTGGGAACAACCAGGCAGGCAGGTGAGTGATTAGGAGCCAGTGGTCCCGGATTGTGAGAGGATGTCCGACTGCCAGATTAGGCCTAATCCTGCAGGGTTCAGCCCTAAACCGGCAGTCGAACATCCCCCGAGGGGTCCCAGATTGGAGAGGGTACAGGCTGGGCTGAGGGGACCCTCCCCGCCATGAACAAATTTCATGCACCAGGCTTCTAGTGCTGTAATAACAACTCACATTCATGGACTGTTTACCACCTGCTGGGCACTTGACTTGTGTTATCTTGTTTGATCCTCACACCCACTCTGTGAGTAGACAACACTGTCATTTTCTTGACTGAAAAAACAAGGTGCAGGGGTTTAGATAGCTTGTCCAAGGTCACACTGCTATAGGGGCTCAGTTGGGACCTGAATCACCTCCATCTCTAGAGTTTTAAAGCCCTCTAACACAGTAGTCACCAATCACAGGCTGAAACGGGACTGGTCCAAGCTGAGCTGTACTTTGGGAGTAAAACACACTGGATTTTGGAAATTTAACATATATATTATTCAGACTATCAAACCTCAGAGGGAAGGTAGGGGAGACCTGTATGCATGCATATAAGCCTAACCAATGGACACAGACACCAGGGTGGTGAGGGCATGACTGAAGGGGAGGGTGAGGGGCAATGGGAGGGGGGATGAGGACACATATGTAAGACCTTAATCAATAAAGAAAAAAAGCTTATAAAATATCTCATTAATAATGACACACTGGTTGCATATTTTGGATATGTTGGTTTAAAACTACATGATTAAAATGAATCTCAACTGTTTCTTTTTACTTTCCAAAATATCAGTGCTAAACATTTAAAATTGCAAACATGGTGATCGCCTGCCCACTGGGCAGCGCTGGAGTTTCTCGGTCTCTGGGCCTTGGTACGGATTCCTGAAAGGGCAGCCCACAGCCGTGACAGAGGACAGCAGACGGTCCAGGCCCCTGGCCGGGAGCAGGGGGAGCACCGGCCTGGGTGTGTGGCTGCGAGGAGGCCGCAGCCACAGCCCCTCGCCGCGGGGTCCGCTCTGCGGCTGCAGCGTGGCTTCTCTAAACAGGCGGCGGCCTCTGGGGCCGAAAGCAAACATCCCGGGGCCTTTGGCAGCAGCGGTTTAGAGAGAAGCTTCCAAGCCACCAGGCCGGCAGACGCTGTTTACTTCTTGTGACATAATTATCAAGTCAAATTTCAGTTCATGGCAGTCACTTTCATGAGCTGAGAGAGAAAAATCCCTTCAGATGGTCCAAACACCCGGACAACCCAAATCCCATTAAATAAATTTGTGGCTTCGCCGCTTTTGAGGAAAGCTCTGGTTCTTTCTTCCTGGGGGTCCGGGAGCATCCGGGGATGCTTCTAGCATTAGCAGAAGTGTGTGTGCGCGCGCGTGTGCGTGTGTGTGTGTGTCTGTGTGTGTATGGTGTGTGTGTGTGTGTGTATGTGTGTATGTGTATGGTGTGTGTGTTTGTATGTGTGGTGTGTGTGTATGTGGGGGGTGTGTATGTGTATATGGTGTGTGTGTGTGGTGTGTGTGTGTGTGTGTATGTGTGGTGTGTGTGTGTGGTATGTGGGGTGTGTGTGTATGGTGTGTGTGTTGTGTGTATTGGGTGTGTGTGCGTGGTGTGTGTGTATGGTGTGTATGTGTGTGTATGGTGTGTGTGTAAGGTGTGTGTGTGTATAATATGTGAGTGTGTAAGGTGTGTTTGTGTATAATGTGTGAGTGTGTATGGTGTGTGTGTACAGTGTGTGTGTGTATGTGGTGTGTGTGTATGATGTATGTGTGTGTTGTGTGTATGGGGTGTATGTGTGTGTGTGTGTGTATGGGGTGTGTGGTGTATGTGAGTGTGTGTATGGTATGTGTGTGGTGTGTGTGTGTGGTATGTGGTGTGTGTGTATGTGGGGTGTGTGTATGGTGTGTGTGTGTTGTGTGTATGGTGTGTGGTATGTGGTGTGTGTGTATGTGGGGTGTGTGTGTATGGTGTGTGTGTGTGTGTTGTGTGTATGGTGTGTGTGTGTGTGTGTGTGTGTGTGTGTGTATGTGGTGTGTGTGTATGGTGTGTGTGTGTGTATGTGGTGTGTGTGGTGTGTGTGTGTGTTCCTTTAAGCAGGTTGATTCCGGCCACGTTCACAGGTATGGTACCAAGTCCAGTAGGGTGATTTGGAGATCGCAGGCCCTTCCTGGGGACAAGCCCTGGCAGACGCAGTGAGCCATGCTGCCCTCACCATCTCATAGCACCGTCCTCCCCAGCCCAGTGAGGGAAAGGAGGGCGCTGAGGCCAGGCTGGCTGCAGCCCAGTCCGGGGGAGAAAGGATGAGGTTTGGAACCAGCGGGCTCACCCTGCCATGTCCGCTCTGCTCCTCTGGCTGTGTGACTGGGCAGCCTCCTGACCTTCTCCAGCTTGCTTTGACTTTCTTGTAAAATGCAGCTACACAGACCCTTAGGCTATCCTCGGCATGGCTTCATTTAGGGAATGAAATGTTAGACAAGACAAACTGTAAGGACAGACAAACAGTGGCTCCAGGGGTGAGGGCTGGGGTGGGGGAGGGTTTGACTACAAAGGGGAGATCTGGGGGAGTCACACATGTCAGAGTACTTCTCATTGGAAGCCTTCACTACCCAGGTCCCTTTAAGCTCCTAGTTTTGTCCTCTTCCGCATCTCCATCATGGTGGTTGCACAACTTGACACATTTATGAAAACTCACGACCAACTGCACAGAAAAAAGGTGAATTTTACTGAATATAAATTTAAAATATTAACATGGTTCAAAAATCCCAGCTGGTAACAAGGGCCTCTCTCCCAGGATGGCTGCGGCATTTGAGTTTATACAGTGAACATTGCAGTTGAAACCTATTCCCAACTAGGTATTTCTAGAATTATAAGAAATGGAACCAACTAACTTTCATACCAACTCTTAAAACCAGTGAAAAGGAAGCGGACCAAACCCAGGGCTCCTACTGGAGCGCCCACGTGGTGACAGTGAGACCAGCCGGGCGGGACTCGGAGCTAATGGCTCATGCCCTGTGCTATGGGTGTGCCAGCAAGAGAACTCGAAAATGTGGGTCCCCTGTGCACCCACTTGCTCTTCCGCTGGAGCCCCACCTTGGCCCAGCAACACTGACCACCTCACGGAGCCTTACAGACCTGGCTGTTTCAGGGTCATTGGCAGCAGGCACAGTGCCAGCTGTATTAACCTGCCTACGGCTGCAGAAAACAAATCTCCCCTCCATTTCTCGTGTGTTACCGGCTAACAGATAAACTTCTGTCTACATTTTACACTGATTCCTGCAAATGAGCCAGCCCTTTCTACACACAGTGCTTTCTGCAGTCTGGGTTAAAAAAAAAAAATGACTGGCCGCAGTGTGGTCCTCAGAGCTGGCAAAGGGTACTGTCACTGCGAGGTATTCATGAATTACGCTGGCTGCTCCTGCTTTCTCCTGTCTTGCTGAGGGGAGCATGTGGCTTTGGAATAGAATGAGATGTGCCTGCGGGGTCCCAGCTCCGGTTCTCAGGGATGTCATAGTCATGTCCTCATTTTTAGAGCACTCTGAACTTTAGATGCCTTGTGGAGGGATTCAGGAGAAAAGCGGGTGCCCCTCCCTCCCACAGCTTGTGTTGTTTCTGCCTTTGCCTGGAAGATAGGCTCAAGGTCTGTAGCTTTTGCCCTTGACCCCACTTCCTTTTAAGGGGGTGGTTGTCCATAGACAAATGTAGAATTCCTCCTTGTGAACGGGAGTTGGGGAGTTAGACTTATAGTAACATCTGAGGACAAAACTAGGAGCTTAAAGGGATCTGGGTAGTGAAGGCTTCCAATGAGAAGTACTCTGACATGTGTGACTCCTGTCAACAGAGGCATTAAGAAGAGGCTGAACAGCCCCTTGCTGAGGATACCTAAAAGAATTAAAAAAATATATATATTTTTTATTGATTTTTTTACAGAGAGGAAGAGAGAGGGATAGATAGTTAGAAACATCGGTGAGAGAGAAACATTGATCAGCTGCCTCTTGCACACCCCCTACTGGGGATGTGCCTGCAACCAAGGTGGATGCTCTTGACCGGAATCGAACCTGGGACCTTTCAGTCCGCAGACCGACGCTCTATCCACTGAGCCAAACCGATTTCAGCCTGAGAAAATTTTTATGCAACCCAGAGGGTTTGGTGCTTTCAAAGTTCCCCGAAGCTCAGGAGTCTGCTTAACTTGAGAAGTCTGATGCTGGCTCAGGGACAGGGGGCAGTAACCTTTCTTGGAAGTCAGTCACACAGCCCTGGACTGGATAGCTTCTGCTTGTCCTCCAGCTCCATTACTCTCCCTTCTAGAGTCTCCTGTGTTCCAGGAGGCTGCCGGATATGAGTTATGACCCACAGGCTCCTGTTCCCTGTGGACCCCAGGCCGGTCAAGCCGCTAGCCCCAGGAAGGGGCTCAGAGGGAGGGAGGAGAACATGGGTACGTTCTATCCCCAGCTCTCACACCGTGGGGAGTTGACACGGTGAATGTATTCCTTGGACAAAGGTAGCTGTCTGTCTGTCTCTCCGGCCCCCTTCGTCCTTGTGTCTCCTCCCCTGCCATGTCCCTTCCATTTCTTGCACCTTTGCAAACTGCCCCTCTGCTTGATTCTCCTCAAGGGACTCTATTGGAAGCCATTTCTTTTCTGGCAAGATCCCGACTGACAGGACTATGCCATGCTCACTGTGCAGTGGAGAAGGGGACATGGCTCTCGTCTTGGGGCTTTCCAGGATAGTCATGGAGATAAGGTGAAGATGGGGAAGTCAAAGGCATTTTTGCTGTGGTGGCTGTTGATGGCGTTTTCATAACCTAGGACTGTGGTCTGCAAACTGCGGCTCTCGAGCCACATGTGGCTCTTTGGCCCCTTGAGTGTGGCTCTTCCACAAAATATCACGACCTGGGTGAGTCTATTTTGAAGAAGTGGCATTAGAAGAAGTTTAAGTTTAAAAAAATTTGGCTCTCGCCGAAACCGGTTTGGCTCAGTGGTAGAGCATTGGTCTGTGGACTGAAAGGTCCCAGGTTCGATTCCGGTCAAGGGCATGTACATCAATGGCATTTTCATACAGAATTTTCACAAAGAGAAACTAAACAAATAATTGCACTTACAACCAAAAAATTAAGATACTTAGGAATAAACTTAACCAAGGAGGTAAAAGACTTGTACTTGGGCTGAAGCAGGTTTGGCTCAGTGGTAGAGCGTCGGTCTGCGGACTGAAAGGTCCCAGGTTCGATTCTGGTCAAGGGCATGTACCTTGGTTGCGGGCACATCCCTGGTAGGGGGTGTGCAGGAGGCAGCTGGTCGATGTTTCTCTCTCATCGATGTTTCTGGCTCTCTATCTCTCTCCCTTCCTCTCTGTAAAAAATCAATAAAAAATATATTTAAAAAAAATTGGCTCTCAAAAGAAATTTCACTTGTTGCGCTGTTGATATTTGGCTCTGTTGACTAATGAGTTTGCTGACCACTGCCCTAGAAGATGTATCCACAAACATATTGCTAGGAGACATGTCTGAGATTTTGCTGCCTATGATTTCTTCTCAGATTTTAATGGTGTCACGACTTAAATTTAAGTATTTTATCCCAAGAGTTTATTCTTGGGTGTGGTGTCAATTGGTAGTCTAGTTTCATTTTTTTGCATTTATCTGTCCAATTTTCCTAACACCATTTATTGAAGAGACTGTCTTAACTCCATTATATGCTCTTGCCTCCTCTGTCAAATATTAGTAGAGCTTAATGGCTTGGGTTGATTTCTGGGGTCTCTGTTCTGTTCCATTGATCTATATGCATGTTCTTGTGGCAGTACCAGGCTATTCTGATTACAGTAACTTTGTAGTATAACTTTATAATATGTGGTATCGTGATCCTCTCCAACTTTGTTATTTTTCCCTCAAGATTGCTGTGGCTATTTGGGGTCATTTTTGTTTCCATATAAGTTTTTGGAGTATTTGTTCTAGATCTGTGAAATATGCCGCTGGTATTTTAATAGAGATTGCATTGAATCTGTAGATTGCTTTGGGTAGTATGGACATTTTAATTCCACCAATTCATGGAAATGGTTTATTCTTCCCCTTGTTTATATCTTCCTCTATTTGTTTTTCTAACATCCTGTAGTTTTCCAAGTACAAGTCTTTTTAAAAAAATATATTTTATTGATTTTTAACAGAGAGAAAGGGAGAGAGATAGAGAGCTAGAAACGTCGATGAGAGAGAAACATCGACCAGCTGCCTCCTGCACACCCCCTACGAGGGATGTGCCCACAACCAAGGTACATGCCCTTGACCAGAATCGAACCTGGGACCTTTCAGTCCGCAGACCGACGCTCTATTCACTGAGCCAAACCGATTTCAGCCTGAGAAAATTTTTATGCAACCCAGAGGGTTTGGTGCTTTCAAAGTTCCCCGAAGCTCAGGAGTCTGCTTAACTTGAGAAGTCTGATGCTGGCTCAGGGACAGGGGGCAGTAACCTTTCTTGGAAGTCAGTCACACAGCCCTGGACTGGATAGCTTCTGCTTGTCCTCCAGCTCCATTACTCTCCCTTCTAGAGTCTCCTGTGTTCCAGGAGGCTGCCGGATATGAGTTATGACCCACAGGCTCCTGTGCCCTGTGGACCCCAGGCCGGTCAAGCCGCTAGCCCCAGGAAGGGGCTCAGAGGGAGGGAGGAGAACATGGGTACGTTCTATCCCCAGCTCTCACACCGTGGGGAGTTGACACGGTGAATGTATTCCTTGGACAAAGGTAGCTGTCTGTCTGTCTCTCCGGCCCCCTTCGTCCTTGTGTCTCCTCCCCTGCCATGTCCCTTCCATTTCTTGCACCTTTGCAGTCTGCTTGATTCTCCTCAAGGGACTCTATTGGAAGCCATTTCTTTTCTGGCAAGATCCCGACTGACAGGACTATGCCATGCTCACTGTGCAGTGGAGAAGGGGACATGGCTCTCGTCTTGGGGCTTTCCAGGATAGTCATGGAGATAAGGTGAAGATGGGGAAGTCAGAGGCATTTTTGCTATGGTGGCTGTTGATGGCATTTTCATAACCTAGGACTGTGGTCTGCAAACTGCGGCTCTCGAGCCACATGTGGCTCTTTGGCCCCTTGAGTGTGGCTCTTCCACAAAATATCACGACCTGGGTGAGTCTATTTTGAAGAAGTGGCATTAGAAGAAGTTTAAGTTTAAAAAAATTTGGCTCTCGCCGAAACCGGTTTGGCTCAGTGGTAGAGCATTGGTCTGTGGACTGAAAGGTCCCAGGTTCGATTCCGGTCAAGGGCATGTACATCAATGGCATTTTCATACAGAATTTTCACAAAGAGAAACTAAACAAATAATTGCACTTACAACCAAAAAATTAAGATACTTAGGAATAAACTTAACCAAGGAGGTAAAAGACTTGTACTTGGGCTGAAGCAGGTTTGGCTCAGTGGTAGAGCGTCGGTCTGCGGACTGAAAGGTCCCAGGTTCGATTCTGGTCAAGGGCATGTACCTTGGTTGCGGGCACATCCCTGGTAGGGGGTGTGCAGGAGGCAGCTGGTCGATGTTTCTCTCTCATCGATGTTTCTGGCTCTCTATCTCTCTCCCTTCCTCTCTGTAAAAAATCAATAAAAAATATATTTAAAAAAAATTGGCTCTCAAAAGAAATTTCAATTGTTGCGCTGTTGATATTTGGCTCTGTTGACTAATGAGTTTGCTGACCACTGCCCTAGAAGATGTATCCACAAACATATTGCTAGGAGACATGTCTGAGATTTTGCTGCCTATGATTTCTTCTCAGATTTTAATGGTTTCATGACTTAAATTTAAGTATTTATCCATTATGAGTTTATTCTTGGGTGTGGTGTCAATTGGTAGTCGTTTCATTTTTTTGCATTTATCTGTCCAATTTTCCTAACACCATTTATTGAAGAGACTGTCTTAACTCCATTATATGCTCTTGCCTCCTCTGTCAAATATTAGTAGAGCTTAATGGCTTGGGTTGATTTCTGGGGTCTCTGTTCTGTTCCATTGATCTATATGCATGTTCTTGTGGCAGTACCAGGCTATTCTGATTACAGTAACTTTGTAGTATAACTTTATAATATGTGGTATCGTGATCCTCTCCAACTTTGTTATTTTTCCCTCAAGATTGCTGTGGCTATTTGGGGTCATTTTTGTTTCCATATAAGTTTTTGGAGTATTTGTTCTAGATCTGTGAAATATGCCGCTGGTATTTTAATAGGGATTGCATTGAATCTGTAGATTGCTTTGGGTAGTATGAACATTTTAATTCCACCAATTCATGGAAATGGTTTATTCTTCCCCTTGTTTATATCTTCCTCTATTTGTTTTTCTAACATCCTGTAGTTTTCCAAGTACAAGTCTTTTTTTTTTTTAATACATTTTATTGATTTTTAACAGAGAGAAAGGGAGAGAGATAGAGAGCTAGAAACGTCGATGAGAGAGAAACATCAACCAGCTGCCTCCTGCACACCCCCTACCGGGGATGTGCCTGCAACCAAGGTACATGCCCTTGACCAGAATCGAACCTGGGACCTTTCAGTCCGCAGACCGACGCTCTACCACTGAGCCAAACCTGCTTCAGTCCAAGTACAAGTCTTTTACCTCCTTGGTTAAGTTTATTCCTAAGTATCTTAATTTTTTGGTTGTAAGTGCAATTATTTGTTTAGTTTCTCTTTGTGAAAATTCTGTATGAAAATGCCATTGATTTCTGGGTATCCTGCTACATTGTCGAACTGATTTATTAAACGTATGGAAGTAGTGTTTTGGTGGAGTCTTTAGGGTTTTCTATGTACAATATCATGTCATTCTGTGAATAATGAGTTTTACTTCTTCTTACAGGGTCTAAATTGTAATGCGAAAATTATAATGTTTGGTCCTTGCAGAATAGTCCTATTTACAAAGAAACTGCACATTCAAACAAGTGCAAACACAAAGCTATACAGGCAGGAGAGCTCTGGCCAGGTTAGAGAGAGGAGTGGTGCGACCTTCTAGTGACTCCCTAACAACAACATCGCTCGGCACACGTGGAAGATGATGGTATGAGCAGTGCCTTCCTCCCCCCTAAATATTGTCTTCTATTTTTATTATTAAAAATTTTTAATCGAATTTATTGGGGTGATATTAATAAATTGTGTAGATTTCAGAGTACAAGTCTATAATACATCATCAATATATTGTATTGTATATTTACCGCCCCAAGTCAAGTCTCCTTCCATCACCATGTGTCCCCCTTCACCCTCTTCTACCTCCTCCCACCCCAATTCCTCTCTGGTAATCACCATGCTGTTTGTGTATATGAGTTTTTTTGTTTTGTTTTCTTTTGTCTTTGTTTAATTCTTTCACCTTTTTCTTTTTTTCCCCTTTCACCTTTTTCACCCAGTCCCCCAACCCAATCCCCTCTGACAGCTGTCAATCTATTCTCTATGTGAACACTTCTTAATGCACGTCCTAAAAGGTGCTGTGATGCTAAACTTACCTTTCATTTAGCAAAGTTATTATGTTTGGACATTAGGCTGGATTAAAATTTCACATAATTTAGTAGCCCAACTTTGGCTATTACGAAGATGGGCATTAAGGCCAAGCTCTAGAAAGTGCTATGCATTTAAAGGCTATCATGAGAAAGTTTTATATTTTAATCTGAACACATGACTCTATCTGCAGAGTGTTTTCAACTATCTTGAAATAGTGATGTTGAGACAGGAGACCGGAATGCCTGGTGGCCCTGGTGTGGGCTCATGAGGGAAAGCCAGCCCCACCACCGGGGTCTATGTGGCAGTGCTAGCTTGAATCGAGGTCTGCTGACCATGCTGACTTCTCTGCCAGTAGTCCCAGGAGAAATTCCATTTTGTGTGACAACCAACAAGTAGGACAAACTTTTCAAACTTTCACATATACACAAAGCACCTAGAAATAGTGCTAAAATGTAGATTCTGACTTGTAACTCTGAGGGAACTTGTGAGCAGCAAGCAGGTGCTAGAGAGGGTGGGCTACTTAACCAATGGCTACATAGACCAACCAGCCTGGGCACAACAATGAGGTGCATGCACTGTTCTAAAGGGGATGAAGCAAGAACCTTCTAGAAATAAATACTAGAGAAGGAATTCATAGATTTAACAACAAGCATCCTACCAAGTGTCAAAGAGGTCAGGTTCATTAGCCTAAAGAACATATTTTCCTTTCTAATCTGCAAAAAACAGAGAAGGAGGGTGGTTACAAGTGGTTGCAGGCTCTAGAGTCAGACAGAACCAGTCCAACTCCCAGTGCTGCCTCTCACTCATCAGCCATGACCTTGGGAAAGTCGCCTTCTCTTGCTGAGCCTCTGGGAAGTAGGGATAACACCTATGGGGCTGCTGTAAGGACAAAGAAAGAACACATGGAAAGTGCTTTATTCTTTGTATGACACACACTAGCCAATAAATTGTAGTTTTAAATTTTTAATTAGAAAATTGATGAGTTGAGAATGATTGAGTTCTTGCTCGGTGAACACTATGGAGGATCCTGGAGAAAAGAGAGTGAGAAAAAGAGGAGGAGGAGGTGGAGGACAAGGAGACTAGGTCACCAGTTCTCAAGTACATTCCAAAATATACCTGGAGAGGCCAACGCATACACATGAGGAATGATTTAATATTTCCACAGCAACACGCCAAGAAGCAGCGCAAGTAGAGTTCTGTAGAGCATTGTCATTTGGAGAAAGCAAATGTCTACAATGATATCACTGGAGGCAGGGAAACGGAAGGAGCCCTGGACCAGGTCAGTGCTGTATACACGTTTAAAACATGTTTTATTCTTTAGCAGGATCTTGACAAGTGCTGCTATCATATGGAAACTATTTTTTAGAAACACCTGACAGGGCCAATTTTGGGGATTGATTTTTTTTTTTCCCACATGAATTTAACACAACAAAACATGAGTGTGTCTGAAATGCCAATCTGGTCAGAGATGAGATCACTAAAGGTTAATTACTCTAACTCCCATATTATTTTTGATGATGGTTTGAATGGGCTTTTATGGTCACAAGCCATCATTTTCAAAGGACCCAAAGAAATTTTTGTAAAACTCACAATAGTCTGAAGGCTCTCTATTTGATGTTTTTCTCATGAAGGCAATTCTGCAAACAAACAGCCAAAAACAAACAAACAAACAAACAAAAAACCAAAACAAAAAAATCAAGAAGGAAAAAAAGAAAGAAATCATACTAAACATTTATTACTTTCCTAAACTACTTCCTTGAGTTGAGGTTATGGTTAAGTGTGACCACTTTCCTGGCCCCTCAGACCAGCCTGCCTGCAGCAATGGGGTGACCCCTGGCTCCTGCAGGGGTGGAGGAGGCGAGCTGGGGAGCCGGCCTGTGGGTGTGGTTATTTGATTGCTGAGCCTGAGCCTATGCACCCATGTGACCATTCTCCCTGAGGAAAGAGCTGGGAAGAGTCACAGTTATAGCTGGTTCTCAGTCTGAGTCCATCTACTGGGTGGGACTATTCACAGCTCTTTCAAATAGCATTTCAGGTTAGTAGTTTAGAGTCATTTTAGTTTTATTAAGGAAAACGTTACGTTTTCTCTTAAAAAAAAAAAAAAAGCAGGTGTTTTCACTGCCTCTTTGTTCTCTTTCTGCTTAAGGCCCCATGTTCAGCTTCTCCCCTTCCTCTTCCTCCTCTACCTGGCCGTTGTCTGCAGCTTCACCAGGGTATTCAGCGGGCACCACAAGCTGGATCCACTGAGATGCCGATGGCAGTGGACTAGCTCAGATGGCTGAGACAGGCTCCCTGCCCTCAGAGAGCTGAGTTCTAAAGATGCAGACACAGAAGCACGCCATTCCAACACAGTGTTCACTATGAGCTGGCGCTCCCCCGGGTGCAATGGGAAGTACGGAGGAGCCGTTTTGGGAAGGCTGAAGCTTAGAGGAGGAGGCGGGCTCTGGCTTTGTCCTGAATGAGGAACAGCTGTGATTGCAGACCCCTCATGGCTCTCACTGTATAAGCCGTAGTTTCCTCATTTGCACAATGGTGATAGTAATAATCTACTTTTAGGTCATTGTGTGGACCTGTAAGTTATACACAAATAGATGATTTGACCAATGCCTCATGTGTAGGATCTCAATAGTTGGCGGAGTTGTACCCTGAGTGAGCTGAACCCCATGGCGGGGTCTCCAGGCTGTGCTCTTGATCACAGCACTGTTCTGTGGGGAGAGATGAAGGGGTGGCAGACTGAGGCGAGAGGGCAGCCAAGGCCTGGACGGGTGATGCTGCACAATGGTGCTGGAGACAGAGCGCCCGCCTACCAGAGTGGAAAGTCCAAGGCAGAGGGTGTGTGTGGGGGGGGGGGGCGGAGAGCGGGGGACGGGGGGGAGGGGGAGGGAAACTGGAGCATGAGGAGGGACTCACACCCCTGCTAAGGAGCTGGGCCTTGTCGCCCGGGCAGCAGGATTCAAGCACAGGTGTGTGTGTGTGTGTGTGTGTGTGTGTGTGTGGGAAGTGGCAGGCAGACCCAGCTTTGAGAGACCACTCTTGCAGCGAGAGGATGTGGCTGTGGAAATAGCAGGGCCTATTAGAGTAAAGCAGCAGCAGATTGTAGGAAGTGAACACTGCCCTGGAGCAGTGGAGGGGGTGCGGTGAGGGGTTGCATTTTAACTGTAGGGGGGCAGACTTTGGAGCTGGTGCGCAGCGTGGAGACGCCCTGGGGTCCCTGCTTCTGACAGCCATGCTCCTGTGTGTCCTCTCTCACTGGGCCAGCCCAATCAGTGTGACTAATTGCACATGACGGAAGTGGTGACAGGTCCTCCTGAGATTAGGTGGCAGCAACCTGTGGCTTCCGCCCTGAGCTCCTTCTCTGAGCTCCCTTGCTGTGGAGAAACCAGCTGTGTGGTGTGAGCTGCCCTGGGGAGACCCCGGGGTAGGGGGCTGGCACCTCCAGCCAACAGCTGGAGTGGGAATGAGGCCTGCAGCCACCGAGTGGCCTGGGGGTGGATGCCCGGGAGCCCTCTGAGTCTTCACATGCCTGACCCTGCTGACAGTTCGGCTGTTGCCTCATGAGACACCCTGAGTCAGAACCACCCTCTGAAGTCAGGACTGCCTACCTGACCCTGAGGAATTGTATGAGAATAAATGGTTGGTTGTTTATGCTGCTTGAGTTTTGGGATGATTTGTCCCAGCGATGCTGACAGTGTCCTAAGGGATGGATGGTAGGAAGAAGAAGCCATCTATGATGGCACCAGACGGGGTGGCTGAGTTGGCGGCACCTGCATGACCCCTATGAGCTCACAGTCCTCCTCTGCCCACTCCTCCTCCTGATTTCCCATCCTACCCGGAGTGCAACTGCCCGCCCGCTGCCCAGGCTCACAGCCCCACAGCCCACAGCCCCTCAGCCCACAGCCCCACAGCGCAGTGCCTGTTGGAGGACTGATGCCCAATCTGCTGTCCTACTTTCACGTGGCTTTCACTTTGGCCTTCAAGGGCTTCACTTCCTCACCACATTTCACCACATCTTTGCTGGGAAACTGCAAAAACTTCTTTACTTAATCTCCCTGCCCCTCGTTCCTCTCCTTGCTTTACATGGACAAAGGTCCATCTTTCTAAACTGCCTCTGCCCACTGCCCACCAGGTAAGGTCCAGACCCCTGAGCTGCATCAGAGCTCCCTCTGCTCCCCAGTCTGGGGGCGCAGCCTGCCCCGCCCTCCCAGCATGGGCCTTGCACCTCCTCCAAACCCTGTGGGTGCACCGGTGGGCACTCCCCTCACTTCTGCCTCTTGGCTGCTCTCCTCCTTCGGGTCAAACTCGCAGTTTTCGGTCAGAGCCCATTTTGAAATGTCCCTGTTTCATGAAAACGCATTTGTACCTAAATGACTGGCTGTGACTTGGCTCTCTGTTGAGGTCCTCACCGGCCTTTCAGACCTTCAGTGGCACTTGAGCTGCTTGTCCATGTGCTCCTGCCTTTTCCCTCTTGCTGATGGGAACCTCTTCTGGGTGGAGCTGCATCTTCTCACCTACCCCGCACTTAGAGGAGAGCTCAGGAGCTGTTTGCTTTCATGGCTGAGCCTCCCTAAACCCAGTCAACTTCCCTGAATTCCTCTGCTGTTTTACCCTCTCTTTGGTCAGAAATGTATTATCCAGCTACAAAATAAACCGCAGTCCCACCTCGTTTCACCGCACTTCGCAGGTGTTGCTTTTACTTTTTACAAATTGAAGGCAAGACCCTCTCCCAGCAAAAAGATTACGACTTGCTTTATTGCGATACTCGCTTCATTGCGGAGGTCTGGAACCAAACCTGCAATATCTCTGAGGTCTGCCTGTACAGGAATAAAATAACTAAAAGGATGCAACCACTGCATTTTTATTACACTCAGTGCCGCAGTGACCGATGTCAAATAGATTAAGGAGTGTCTTTGTACCATTATTCGGGGATGTGGGGAACAAATGAGATAACATTCCTGCCCTCATGGAGCTTGCGTCCTATTGTTGGAGGCAGACAATAGACACTAAGCAAGTCAATGTATAACTGTCTTATGGGGAAGGGTAGCACCATAGCTGCTGGGAGGCGCCCTCTTGCACATCCAATAAGCCCAAGTGCATGCTGTCCCGCCCCCGGGCAGGGGACTGGGATAAGGTCTCTCCTTTGCAGCCAAGGCGAGCTCTGGAAGAGCTGCAGCTCGTCAGGCTATTTCTCTCATTGTGAGGGTGGGACTGCTTTTCTGTCCATCTGTCAGCAGCATAGGCTCGAGGCCTGCAGCATGGAGCTTCCCGAGAAGAAAAGCAGATGTTCCCACGGCACCAGCCATGTTTGTGCTGCTGTTAGCTACATGATCTGAGAAGGCACTGCTTCAAGGGGCCAAGGACAGCCCCCTGGTGCCAGTTACCGAGGCTGCCACCAGCGTGCGTGGTCCTGCCGGCCTGGGGAGGTGCAGTCGCTGGAGGGAAGTGCCTCGCCCGCAGCCTGAGAAGAGAGCTCTTGGCAGTGTGCAGGGATAGACTCAGTCCTCACTGCTCCTCCCCGTGGCCTCGGTGCAGAGCTGCCCTGCAGGGGGGAAACTGAGGCAGGGAGGGATGGCTCACAGACTTGGATGGGTTTTTTTGCAAAAATTGCTGAGGGTGAGGCAGTGCCAACTGCTGAGAGTTGTAGCAGAGCTGGGAAGCCCTTCACTTGGCATCTAATTATACATTGACTTGCTTAGTGTCTATTGTCTGCCTCCAACAATAGAATGCAAGCTCCATGAGGGCAGGAATTTTATCTCATTTGTTCCCCATATCCCCGAATAATAGTCCAAAGACACTCCTTAATAAATATGTGTTAGTAAAGGAATAAAGAACTACCCCTCCTTGTTGCGGAATCTTTTAAACACTTTTATTCAGAAAGTTCTTGGCTACAAATCTGCCTCCAAAAGAACCAGATGCATTGACCTCACAGACATGTTAGCTCATTGACTCAATGATGCTCAATAACGTTCGTTCCTCCTTTCCTCCCCCTCCCTCTCTCCTTCCCTCTCTCCCTCTCCCTCCTTCTCCCCTTCCTTCCCTTTTTCACTGCTCACTGAATATTCCCTGAACACATAGGGAACAAGGCACTTTGAAGTGTACAGTGCTAAGACATCGTCTTAAACACATTTGTCTTTGCTCATTTAGTGTGCTTGAGAAAAACAAATAAACGGGAGCTTCTACTGTGTGAGGGATGGAGGTTTATTGGTGCTTGGAGAATCTGTTGAAAGATGGGATTAAAACTAGAGATACAAATTGAACTAGGCAGTTACAGCAATGTCCTGAAAAACCACCCAAGGGGAAAAATGTAAGAAGAGAACACATAATCCTGCTAAGATGTTTTTATGGTAGGAACATATCTGGGACTAAGTCACTGATTGAAAATACACAACCCAGATCCATTCTACTGAGAAACCCAGCTAACTTCTTGAACATAAAAGATAGGATGTCAGCAGTAAAAGGAGTCGTTTGGGATCTGGGGTGACGAAAATAGAGTGTATTGATGTAAAGCAGGGGTCAGCGAACTATGGCCCATAAACCAAGTATGGTCCATGACCTGTTTATATAAATAAGGGTTTTGTTTTTTATTGTTTGCTTATTTTTGTTTTTCTCACCCAAGGATATTTTTCCATTGATTTTTAGGGTTCAGGGTGGGATGTTTAGAGAGAGGGAAAGACGGAGAGAAACATTAATGTGAGTTGCCTCCTGCACAAGCCCCTACCAGGGCCCTAACTAGGGAGGAGCCTGCAACCACGGTATGTGCCCTTGACCAGAATCAAACCCAGGACCCTTTGGTCCCCAGGCCAATGCTCTATCCACTGAGCCAGACCAGCGAGGGCCAGTTAATACGTTTTATTGGAGGGAAGCCATACTCATTTGTGTATGGACTGTCTATTGTTGCGTCCATACTATAGCAGCACAAGTGAGTGGTTTCAACAGGTTCCGATGGCCTGAGAAACCAAAAGCATTTCCTCCTGGCCCTTTACAGGGAAAGTTTGCTGACCCCTGGTCTAATGGAAAGATGTTCTGATGCCAAATGAGATCCTTTAAAAGAAAACCTGATCCGCGTTGAGAGTGGTACGCTGATGTTTACACACCTGCCTTTCCGACCAGGGAGAGACAGCCAGCAGCTCATTTATTACGTCACCAACCCCCAATGTATTATTGTTCTCTGGAACGCCTTCTGCAACATGGCCACTAAATTAATGACCTGAGATAATTTTCCATAAACAAAATTGCCGGACAGTTGAAGTATTTTCAGCCCCGGCTTCCCACGGCACTGCCCTTTTGCTCTCCCCGCCCTCCTATCCTGAGGCGGACTTGGCCTACAGCAGCCTTATAACCGAAGACTTCTTCACCTGGGCTTGTTTTGTGGATGCAGGTCTCCAAATGCTCAGAACTTGACTAAACTTGTCCCTTGTACGCCTTGCCTTCTCGTTTTGTAGGCGGATTGTTTATGATTTTGAGTTACATAATTCTTGGTTTCCCAATAAAGAAATCAGCAGGTGGTATGCCTCTTTGTTTGTGAAGTTGACTCCCTGTGTGAAAATCTGGGGCCAGGTGTCTCAGTGAGTTCATCACACCCAGGCGTTCAGACCTCCTAGGCATTCCTTAAAACCCCACCCTGAACTTTAAAACATTTTTAAATAAATATTTTTACAGAAGGGCTGAAGATTTGACCATGTGCTCTTCTCTCACTGCAATGCAGAACTGAGAAATGGGACGCTCCTTCACGGCTTTGGGATAACGCCTTGCTGGGAAGATGCCTGACACAGAAGTTTCCAGATACACATTTAGTGCAGCCTCACAACCCAGGAGAGGTGTTTTCACCCTCCCACCAGTGAGATGCAGAGGTTCTGAGCTTTCTATGCTGTGGTTCCCAACAAAAGCATGGGCAAGAGCTGACAGAGTACTCTGTGCTCTGAACCTAATTGATAGCCTATAGTCAGAAGTTTAGAGAATTTTATAATAAATGAAAGTTGGTTTATATAATAGTTTTTAAAATTTATTTTTAATTCTCACTTGAGAATATGTTTTGTGGGTTTTTGTTTGTTTTTGAGAAAGGCTGGGAGAGAGAGAGAGAGAGAGAGAGAGGAACAATGATGTGAGAGAGAAATATCGATCCGTTGCCTCCTTTATGTGCCCAGACAGCGGATCTAATCTGCAGCCTGGGTATGTGGCCTGACTGAGAATCGAACGCACCACCTTTTGGTGTACAGAATGATGCTCCACCCAACTAAGCCACATGGCCAGGGCGGTTTACATAAGCTTAACCAATGTGCATTGAACAATTATTTTGGTTATAATTTCAAATGAAAATGAATATGGTTGGAATCTGGAAGGTGATGGTGGAATAGGAATGAAAGAACAAATTAAATTCTATTTTCATTGGAGAACCATTGTAAACAGGAAGCCCAAATCTGTACAACGAGGTGAAGTGTGGCCAAAGTCAGCTTTAAGAATAGAAGTATTCTTTAAGTGGTGCAGAGCCTGTTAAAATGTAATGGAGCTCAACAAAAGGTCAGTGATAATTGCTCTACAATAATGGAGCTCAACAAAAGGTCAGTGATAATTGCTCTACCACAAAAAGGCCCTCCTGTCCTTTGACCCCTCTTGCTTTTCACCTTTTCTTCTCTTTCCTCTCACTCATTTGCACATTTATTGAGTGCTGACTAAAGGCCAGGCTTTATGAGAGACCTTGGAGTTATAAAGACAAAAAGACATATATCTTGGTCTCCAGGATCTTAAGTTTAGGGCTTTCATGTTGAAATCTCTCTCTCTCTCTCTCTCTCTCTCTCTCTCTCTCTCTCTCTCTCTCTCTCTCTCAAGTAAATCTTTATTGTTGAAAGTATTACATACATACCCCTTTTTTCCCATTGACTTCCTCCAGACCACCCCCACCCTAAGATCACTTTTTCCATTTCCTACTTGTGGGAATGGAGAATGCAGGGGATATTATTTTATTAATTTTAATTTTATTGATTTCAGAGAGGAAGGGAGTGGGAGAGAGAGATAAAAACATCATGATGAGAGACAATCATTGATCGGCTGCTCCTACATGCCCACCACTGTGATCTAATGGCACCTGGGCATGTGCCCTTATGGGGAATCGAACTGTGACCTCCTGGTTCATAGGTCTATGCTGGGTGTGCAGGGGTATTATTGAAATGAGATCCAAAATGTTTCTAAGGTCCCAACATGGCATATGCCAGGAAGTTTGCCCCCACGGTTTGAAGTTTTGTCCTAGGAATCGCCTTTCTGGGCATTTCTTCTGCCTCGCCACTCCTCTTTCAGCCCCTAAGACCACCACTCTGTTTAGCTTCTTTGATCCATGGGGATATAGGCTAACGAAGGGGTGGGGCGTAGCTGGTTCTTGTTTTTTTGTTTTTGTTTTCTTAGCTTCCCAAGCAACCCCAAGGTAGGGAGAAGAGATTCAAAAAAATATTGCTCTAGTGAGTTAAACCTACACTCTCCCTTCTAATGATTCATTCTCATTTAGGGATTCTCAGGAGATTAGGGTAGGTAGAGATGAGATGATAGCATAAAATTCTGATTTCCATTAAGAATTCAGATTATTTCATTAATCCAGTCTTCAAAACCTTTAAAATACTTATACTGCTTTAAAAAAATCATACAAGCCCATAGAATGTACAACAGCAAGAGTGAACTATGTAAACCATGACATGCAATAGTCACATGTCAGTGTTGGCTCACCAGCTATAACATGTGCCACTCTGGCTCAGGATGCTGATAGTGGGGAGGCTGTGCATGCAGTGTGTGTGCCTGCATGAGCGTGGGGGTGGGGAACGAGAACTCACATATAAATTTTGCTGTGAATCTAAAACTGCAATAAATTCATTGGAAAAACTTGCCAACATTGTAGAAAAGTACAGAGGAATGTAAAAATCCCTTAGTATCCTTCTGTTCCTCATGTGAGATGAGTTAATGCTTACGTGAACATTCCTTAAGGCATTTTTCTGCTCAAACCAGTATGTGTATAAATTTCCATAATTAAGGATTGACGTGTGTGTATTTTCTGTTTCATGCAACATGTTTTCAAATCAATTAATATGAACTTACATAAATTTTAATAGCTGCCTGGTATTGCAAATATGAATATGCCATCATTTACCCAGCCAGCCTCTTATTTGATAGTCATTTAATATTTTTTGCTCATACAAATAATGTGGCAGTAAGCAATTCTTAATATATAACTTTTGCCGATTATAATATTTTTTATTACTTTCCCTCTTTTTTTATTGCAGAATAATCAACATATAACATTATCTTACTTTTGTGTTTACAACATAATGATTCAATATTTGTATTGCAAAATGATCACCACAATAAGTTTGGTTAACTTCCGCCAGCATACCATACATAATGACAGATTTTTTCTTGTGATGAGAATTTAAAAAAATTTCTCTTAGCAACTTTCAAACATACAGAGGCCCAGTGCACGAAATTTGTGCCTGGGGGATGTCTCCTCAGTCCAGCCTAGGGGATGTCCGACTACTGACAGTCAGGCATCCCTCTCACAATCCTAGACCGCTGGCTCTTAATCACTCACATGCCTGCCGGCCTGATTGCCCCTAACTGCCCCCCTGCCAGCCAGGTACCCTCAACTGCCCCCTCCCTGCAGGCCTGGTTGCTCCTCACTGCCCTCACTCCCCTCCAGCCTGGTTACCCCTTATTGCCCCTCCCCTGCCAGCCTGGTTACCTCTAACTGCCCACTCCTCACTGGTCTAGTTGCCCTTCACTTTCCCCTCACCAGCCTAATTATCCCCAACTTCTCCCCCTGCTGGCCTGGTTGCCCCAGGCAGCCTGCTATTCAGTCCTTTAGTCATCCCTCAATAACTCCCCTGCAGGCCTGGTCGTAGACAGTTATTTTAGAGGATGTGATAGTCAATTTGCATATTACCTCTTTATTATATAGGATAGTCACCACATTGTACATTATATCCTCAGGCTTATTTCTTTCATAAGTTGAAGTTTATACTTTTTGACCCCCTTCATCTATTTTGCCTACCCCTACTACCTGCCTCTGGCTACCATTTTGCGCTTTGTTTGTTTGTTTTCAATCCCATACATAAGTGAGATCATACAGTATTTGTCTTTTTACCACATTATTTTGAATCTGTGTATCTTTCCTTTCCATATCACATCTTGGGAGAGATTATGGGGTATGTATACTTAATACACACTGTATGAGGTAGTTCTCTACACAAAGTACACTTCTAGCAGAGAACCTTGAGTAATTTTAGGTCCAACACTTGTATGAGAGAATAAGGGAAGATGGTTTGACTCTGAGGTCACATATGTAATGGTTGCAGCACAGAGCCTTGCACAGAGGATGTGCTCTGTAAATAACAGCTGCTGACATATCATTATTATTGTTGTTTCTTTCGTTCTGCTGAAAAAGATCTGTTCATGGCACAGTGTGGCTTGAACCATAGAACATGCAAAGATAACCAGGTTTCCATTCCTTAAAGGTTTCTGGCTCTGGCTGTAACTCACTGTGAGTTTTAGAAACAAATAGTCAACTTGATAATGCAGTTCATTCAAACACCCTCTTTACATACACAGTGTAAAAGCTATAAAATAGCACATGTGGGCCACACATTCATTAGTAGTGATAATAATGCCACTGTCTGCTTTATCTTGTTAATTACATGGCAATTGTAAATAAAAATTCCAAACACCAACTAACCAACCAAACCAAACACACACACACACACACGCACACACACACACACACACAAAGCCCCCAAACAACAAATAACACTAAACCTTTTCTGCTGAAACTTACTTTTTTTTTTTTTTTTTGTGTGAGAATACATGTGGCTCCTGTGTGTACTATGATTTGGAACATGGACTTCGGGGGGAGGGAGTGGGAGGAAAGGGGTGAAATTGGCTCTTGGTCTAGGCTCAGATTTATGCCATTGTTCTTTGTCCCAAGAGGAGATGGAAGCAAAATCAATGAGGTTAGTTTAGGCTGCTAGAAGTAGGTAACATGAGCCAATTCTCAGTGATCTAAGATTAGCAAAGCAGGAAAATAAAAAACTATGTAGATGAAGAGAAAGAACGTCCATCTCTCGTTTGTGTCTGTGATAGAATTCACTTGAAACTTTGAAGTGATCATGTTTCATTAGCATTAAAGAAAAGAGTAGGTAGCATTAAATTTGATACTAAAAATATTAGAAATAATAACAAAAAAGTTTTGTCTGGTACCTTCTTGACTTCCAATCTATAACCAGTCTTACCAATCATGGCACCTCCCCCACAAAGTCTCGAGCACCTTCTTCATGAACATAGTGAGACTTCACAAATCAAAAACTTATGTCATCTCAATGCAATTAGCTATAAATAACAATTATGACTACCATATACTGAGCACCTATGGAGTGTCTGGCACTGTATTCGGTCCTTTGCACATACAAGTCAATCAGTGCTCAGTGAGAGCTTAATATGTGCCAGGCATTATTCTAGGTGCTAAATATAGAGCAATGAACTAGATACCCAGAGTCCTGCTTTTTTAAATCTTCCATTCTAGTCAGAGGAGACAGACGACAAGTTCATAAACAAACAAAAGGAGAGTCAGTGCTCTGCAGAGAATGAAAACACACCATGTGCTAGAGAGCGGTGGGGCAGTCAAGAAAGCACCCTCTGTTGGGGCTGTATGGAAGCTGAAATTTAATAAAAGGAAGTCCCACCTCATTGAGGGTGAGGGGGCACAACTTAATGCTCATGATCACTCTACCAACCCTGTTTCAAAGAGGAGGGAAATGAAGCTCAGGGAGGCTAGGAACTCCTCCATGGTAGGCCTGGGATGCAGATACTGTCCCCATGTCCACTGAGCCTACTGTGCCGGGAATAATGACGGTCTGTTCACAGATGCCTCTCTCAAGACATCACAAGGAGCCTGGCTGCTTCGGGGTGTGGGGGTGGGAAATGGAACAGACAGGTCATTTGGGAAATGGAATCTCCAAGTTTATTGCTGCAGGTGTGACCAGCCTGAGTGAAATGCATTTGAAAAGGGAAAGTGAGCTGACTCCTTGGTGACCATCCAAAGGGCTTGCCCAACTGCGGACCAGGGATTCCAGAGTCCACACAAGCAGGACCAAGCCAGCCCCCAGGTGGCCAGTGTTTGAACCTGGCTCTCGGCCGGGATGGCTCCTCTCATTGTGTCACTGGAATTAGCTACTTTGGGTTTTTAAGCCTCATAATTAATATCAATCTCTTTAAGAGGAACAATTTCTAAGAAAACTGGCTCTCTTTTGGGAGTTTTCATGATTTGCTTTCTTTAGTTCATTAACTTACTGTTTCAAAGAGTAAAATCTGAAGAGAAAAAAAAAGCTCATTTGTTTTGAAGTGTCACATATTCTGTGCTCACTGGCCATCTCCCCTTTCAGGGAACTGTTTCTATTGTCTGCAAGTTTGTGACCGGGGATTTACGATAAACTTAAACAACCTCCTTAAAGAAGGGGCTGATTTTATTAATCTTTATATCATCCATGAGTTTTGTATTCAAGTTTGAGAATTTCTGGTTTAGAATTTTTTAATTCTCAACCTTAGAAAAATATTAGTTACCTAATTAGATTAAAAACATTTGATGACCAGGCCACTATATTTCTAAGTTCAGTCAATTTGACTCTGTGTGTGTGTGTGTGTGTGTGTGTGTGTGTGTGTATGAGAGAGAGAGAGAGAGAGAGAGAGAGAGAGAGAAAGAGAGAGAGAGAGAGAGAGAAAGAGTCCAGCATCCATAATGTTAAAGCTCCTCAGGGGATTCTAATGTGCAGTTAAGGTGGTGATGCACTGATTGTGAGCCTTTCTGGCATAATTTGAAATAAGGCAAATTCAATATAGGAATGTCAGCTTGAGTTACATCTATAGAAACACAATATTTCAAGTTCACAACAGCTGCCCTTGGGGTTAGTAATCTTTTGTCCTTTGACCAGAAAGGCAACTTTACTAAACAGGTAAAATTTGTGCCTGCAATTGTCTTCACAGCTATGTGAGCATAAGAATTACTTGGTGATTTTGTTAAAAGGCAGACTCCTGGGCCCTACCTTTAGATATTATTGATTTAAGAGGTCCAGGGATACTCTATTCTTAACACACACCTAGGGGATTTGGACCCAACTTGCCCTTGATCCAACTTCAAGAAACAGTGACTTAGACCAGTGTTTCTCAACAAGGGTCATTTTTGTTGTTTTGTTTCTCTCTCTCTCTCTTTCTCTCTCTCTGTGTGTGTGTTTTGCCTTCATGGGACATTTGGCAATGTGTGGAGACATTTTTTATGGTCATGATTGCTGTGAGCATGGCAGCTATCTAGTGAGTAGAGGCCAGAGATGCTACTGGATATCTTACAGGGCACAGGTCAGCCCCACAACAGAGAATTATCCAGCCCAGTGTGTGGAGGTGGAGAAACTCTGCCCTAGAATAACATCTCTTCTGAATCAGCTTCATCCTCTGCTAGCCTCAAAGAAAGACATCCCCTCTTTGGAACTTCCATAGCTCTTCCTGATTTTAAAAATAATCCTTATGTGTGGGGTCATCTCCCTGAGGGAACAAAACTTTCTGTAGGCCAGGATCCTTGCTCCAGTCATTTCTGAGTCCAGCCTCACCCCTTCTCCAGCATACAATCCTTGCTCTGTGAATGTTCCCTTAAAATACTCTCTGGGAGTGACCACAAAATGGTTTTGTGACTGCTAACTCTAACTACAATAGTATCTACAAAGAGAAGGAAAACCTAGGGGCTTAATTTTCAGTCTAAAAGTTTAATACAGCCGAAACCGGTTTGGTTCAGGGGATAGAGCGAAGGTCTGTGGACTGAAGGGTCCCGGGTTTGATTCCGGTCAAGCATGTACATTGGTTGCAGGCACATTCCCGTTGGGGGGTGTGCAGGAGGCAGCTGGTCGATGTTTCTAGCTCTCTATCCCTCTCCATTCTTCTCTGTAAAAAATCAATAAAATATATATATTAAAATAAATGAATAAATAAAAGTTTAACACAAATCTTCCAGTCTTCCTCAAAGAAACTGGCTCTCTATATATATTCCAACATTCACCCGATATTCCGGTTGCTTCTGGACCTGCTGGGGTGTCTGCAGGCAAGTCAGCTGTGTGAGCACATGGGCCACCCAGGGAGCTCCACGGTCACATCAGGAGCCTTGCTGGCTGTGTTTGCCGTAGTATCTGGCTACCAGTTGGCACCTTTGAGCAAACTAACTCAATCCCTGAGCCAACCCTGAATTCCAGAAAATCAAAATCCAGCTAATAACTCTACACAGGTCTGCGAAGGAACTGGGCAAGAAACAGTGCCCTCAGTGGCTCTAAAAATAGCCCGCAATTGCCTTTGAAGGCCTTTTAAGAAGACACACTTAACTGTAGAGTGAGAAGCAGTTTGTTTGTTGATAGGGGCTGTCTCTATGTAGTCAGCAGACTTCACAGTGTTGGGAACCCAATCAATATTTGGGTGCTATGCCGTTACTATGCTACTGGACTGACCATAGTTAAAAATAAGAAGCTACCCTTAGTGAGGCTGACCTGACCCGTTTTTCACTAAATCGACCATATTAGTTTTTCTGACCTTGCTTTTTATTCTAGTTGTAACCCTTGGCATGAGTACTGTGATGAAATGCACTCACTCCCTTTGCACTCCTTGCGCTGGAGCAGACTATCAGCACCATCATTCTCTAAATGCTTTAAAGATATTACACCTGCAGCAAGATTGTTGAATATAGAAATGAAACATATCAAGATTGGTTGTGAGATTCAACTAGTTTCATAATATTCCTCCTGTGGTTAATCACCTAAGGAATAGTTTGCTCTTTTTCTTTTTCATGTTTTAATTTTCGGTCTTGGCAATGTGTGCTGAAATGACTTGGAGTTATGAAAAGTATGAAACTGTGTTTGTTTCAAATAGTTGGCTGAGTTCTTCACCAGCCGGAGGCCCAGCACAGGTGTGAATATTTGTTTATAATCCAAACACAGAAAAGTAAACAGTTTCATTTTGCACCCCTTTTTCCCCATACAATGCTTTGAATCTTTTCTTTGTGATGGTCAGTGACTTTGTTTAACTTTTAAAAAGGAGACTTGTAAGTGTTTGTACAAGGGCATGCCATGACTGACAGCTAAACTAAGCTGAGCATAGAGCCTTGACATTTTGTCAGCTCCCACTAGGAGTCAGACGTGATCTCTATGACTCACCTGTCAAGTGCTGATAGAAAAACAACTTTGTCATACATAGCCTTTAAGGTGACACATGTGACCTCTAACCCTGAAACCCCTTCTAGAGGTTTCCACTGGGTATCAAAATCCTCTCAGATATTTCCATCTGGACATCTCCTTGAGCTTTAAGAGCAGCTCATTATTTTAGCACTGATGGTTATTGTTGAGAGAACCCCTACCAGCTCTCATAATCTCCCTTTTGGCAAGGACCAGTTCTGAAATGTCAGTGGTGGTGGTGGTGGTGGTGGTGGTGGTGGTATGCTCTCATTGACCAAAACTCAGTCAGCCTTTGCTTCCCAGATGAATCCAAGTGTCTTTTTAAAAACAATAATTTCTGTCCTCATGTTAAAGTCTGGAAACCTGTGAAGGATCTTGCAAGACAATGAACATTTCTATACTATGAAATGTTTCCCTTTTTGCATAAGAGGCAACAACAAAGAGGAAGAAACTCAGATGAGCTTGATTCCAAGGTTTGGTTGTAGAAAGCCTAGTACTAAATGTAAGACAATTTGCAAATCTTCTGATCTTTATTTTCCTACTAATGTGATCAGTACCACCAAAAACTATTAAAAATAAATAAATGAATAAATAAATAGGAAAAAAACCATCATAGGATATATCCTATGTAAAGAATTAATGTCTAAAGCAAAAAGTACCTAAAATGCAAAGTTGCCTCTTCAGTGAACATAATAAAAAAATCAGTTAGCTGGTTGAGCACATTTAGATGAATAATAAATGAATTTCATGGAAGAAAATAAAATCATCTTAAAACTATGTCCATTGAACTCCAACAGCATTCTAGGTAGGAGTCCTTGGGTTGGTTGTTGTGCTCATAAAGAGAAACTAAAATGGCCTTGGACAGAGTATTCACAAAGCGAAGGAATGACAACATTCTGGTTTAAGCCAGAATATTTCCACTGCTCCTGCCAGAGGCGGTTCCTTTTTCCTGTGGTTCCTCAGATTGTCAGACTGTACTACCCAGGCATTTGCTGAGCACATGGGAGCTCAGACTCATCCTTCCTCTTCAGAAATTTCCACCGAGACAAGCTAAAAATACCCAGATGAAAGGGAGACCCTGGGCTGTGTCTTTACACAGCATTAACACCATGTTTCTCATTTTACGGATGCAAACACTGAGACCTAGAGAAGTGCAGTGTCTTTGGCCCAGATTGTAGCTAGTTAATGACAAACTCAATGAGGACTTGATTTCCTCCATTTCTTCAAAGCCTTGAAGTCGCTCCTTATTTCCTGATCTAAAGTTACTCATTAGTATACCCTATGGATATCAACTAGTTCACAGACAGTGGTTACTTAAAAACAAACCAGTGGGTCATGATAATGATGTCACTGGAAAGGGACTTGCAGGAAGTTGATCTGCCTTGGGCCAGCCAGGAGTATGGGGGTTCTTGACTTCATGCAGGAAAAAGTTCACAGCATGAGTCCAGGTGATTTGGAGGGTATGTTTATGAAAGCTGGGACGGTGAACCAAAGGAAGGGCTTAGGGTAGCAGAAGCAAGAGGAGAGACTAGGAAAGAAGTGGTCACAATGAGCTGCATAGGCTCAATGAGAAGGAAAAGTTACAGGAAAAGAAGTGCGCCAAGGCCAGGCTGCTGTCAGCTCCCTGGAAAGTATCATAAGAGAACAGGGGGCTTTGGAGACAGATTCAGGGAGCAGGTGCTGGACGAGCTGCTGCCCCCCATTGCTCCCCGGGTTGCAAGTCTCAAGGGGTCCCTTAGGGTTTAGGAGAGAAAAGTGAAGACGAACACCTAAGAGGGAGGAAAGGCATGGGTGTACTCCAGAGAGAGCTCTTGCTGGGTCTCTGTTTTGAGGGTTCTTAAATGTCCCTAAAAAAGCTGCAATTTTAGGGGAGGATTTCAATAGAATAGTCATCAGCTTTATGCAGATGCACCAATATGAGATTTATTGCTCCAATTTCATCTGTGGTTGGCACAAAAGGCACTACCTGGATTTCTGCTATCTGTCTCCCTGAGTAGGGTGATTTAAGCTATCCATCCTCTGGTTGGGAGGAGAAATGTAAACCATTTATTCTTAATTGTCCTTGGTTAGGAAGACAGGATTTTGCAATTTACTGGATGGCTATAAACTGCTTGGCCATTTAAATATTGTCTCCGTTTCCCTATTCCACCTGTCCTGAATTACTAACCTGTCTTAATTACATTTTTGGGAAAAATAAACTCTGAAAATTGTTATTTTTCTCATGATTTTTTTTAACATCCCTTGAGGGTGACAATCCCAATTCAGCTAGTCCCAATGCTTGAACGAGTTGATACCTGTTCAAGTCACCATTCGATTTGATACCTGCAGTGTCACATGTGTCTGCATATCTGATTGGAACAACTCTGCAGCCTGCCCAGCTTCCCTGGCAAGTCAGATCAGCTCTTCTCCCTACCTGCTGGAGCCTCGCCTTACTTTTCAGACAGTTTTCTTATGTTTCCTTTTAAGATACTTGTGCCTGAGGTCACTCAGCTTCCTCAGCCACCCAAACCCTAGGCCAGATCAGCCTAGTTCTCATCATGGGTCCCAGGCACGTGTTTGGACTGGGAAGTTAAACCACCTCTCTCATATCAGAGCAATTACCCAAGTGCTTTAGTCTCATGATCTGGGGGCTATAGGAGCAAAGAACCAATCTCTGGAAGGAACAATAGGAATGTTCTGAGTCAAAAAAATCTTTCTAGATCTCTTGGTTTGTGAATATTCTTTCTTAGACCATTTACTCTATCTTGAGAAATGCTGTTAAAGTTTTGACTTAGAAGCATGGTATGCTATCTTGAAGCTCCATAATCCTGCAGCGTCGGCATCACCTGGGATCGCATTAGGAATTCAGTATCCTGGGCCCCGGACCCACGGAACCAGAATGTGAATTTTAACAAGATCCCAGATGACACATGTGCACATTGAAGTTTGAGAAGAGCCCTGAGGCCTGAAGATGCCCATGGGTCCTCTTTAATCCTGCCTCCCCTATTCCCAGGATCCATGGTCACTGGGTCAGAGGCAGCCCCTTTCCAACCTTGTCTTTTTCTTTCCCACCTCCGCCTGGTTCATCCCTTTCCTTCTCTTTCAGTTTCCTGTCCTACCTGTTCACCACCAACACCCTTCCATTTAACTCCTTGGAGTCCTACATGTTTGACATGAAATACTATTATACACTGAGTGGCCAGATTATTATGATCTCTGAATGCATAATAATCTGGCCACTCGGTGTATATCCTATATAATAAAAGACTAATATGCAAATTGTCCCCTCGACTGGGAATATGACCAGCACACAGTCCCCTTCCCTTGGCCAGGCTGGCTGGACCCCACCCATGCACAAATTCATGCACTGGGTCTCTAATACACACACACACACACACACACACACACACACACACACACCAGATTATTATGTGTTCAGAGATCATAATAATCTGGCCATTCGGTGTATTATATATTGTAGTCTTTTTCCTAGAAACTTCTCATGCCTTAATAATAGAAGTCTCTTTTCAGAGTAGAGGCCAGTCACTCTTCTTTACTTTCTGTAGTTCAGGACAAAATGTAAGAAGCAGGGTTCCCCTCACTTATTATGGATTCTTCCAGATCACATTTGTTGTAGAACTTTTCCTTGCAGGATTTCTTAAATATGCCACGAAAATGTTTGATAAACTTGTCAACATTAATTAAGAACTTAGGTTCAACAATTGACAGCAAAAAGCAAAATGAAAAACTGGTTTTTAAATGCAAATCCCACTCAGGATTAGTGCCTGGAATATATAATGAAATTCTAATGTCAATAAAAAAGGGGGGAAAAAATCCAATTTAAAGAAAATGGAAACGTGATCCATTGAGGTAATTTACAGACCAGAATACATGATTATCTTGCACAAAAATTGAGAAGATGCTCAAGCACTACTAATTAAGGAAATACATGCCAAAACCTTAGCAAATATCATTTCACACCCAATGAAATAGTTGGATAATATTCAGTAGAGATGACATTATGGAGTAATGGAATGTAGGCTCCTGGAGGGAGTGTAAATGTTTATGACCGCAATGGAGAGTAACTTGGAAGTACCCACCCAAGCTAAAGAGGCCTTCCCCAATGATCCAGAAGCACATTCATTGCTAGGTGAGTCCAGAGCAGCTCTCTCCCGACATACATGTTCAATGGAACAATGATTTGACAAAAATGTGAGACAAGTGAATATTCATTAAGAAGAAGAAGAAGGATATTTTTTGTATTACTGCCCTTACCAAAAACAAAATTTCAAAAACATTTAAAAAAGGATACCTAAATTGTGTATTCATGCAGTGAAAATGATGCAGTAGTTGTATGAAAATGAAATTGAAATAGAAGTATGTGTATAAATATATATATATATATATATTTATTTATTTATTATTAAATTATTATCTGTGTACATATACCATTGCCCCCTCCCCTCCCATCCATGCCCTTCCTCCCCAGAGTTTTGTGTCCATTGGTTGTACTTATATGCATGTATATAAGTCCTTCGGTTGATCTCTTATCTCCCTCAGAATTCCCTCCCCTCTCTGCTGTAATTTGACAGTCTGCTTGTTGCTTTACTGTCTTCATATCTATCTTTTGGTTCATCAGTTTATAATGTTCTTTATTATCCATAAATGTGGTGTTTCTCTTTCATTGACTGGCTTATTTCACTCAGTATGATGTTCTCCAATTCCATCCAGGTTGCTGCAAATGATGAGAATTCCTTCTTTTTTATGGCAGCATTGTATTCCATTGTGTAGATGTACCATAGTTTTTGGATCCAATCATCTGCTGATGGGCACCTAGGCTGTTTCCAAATCCTAGCTACTGTAAATTGTGCTGCTATGAACATAGGGGTGCATATATCCTTTCTGATTGATGTTTCTAGCTTCTTGGGATATATTCCTAGGAGTGGGGTTACTGGGTGGAATGGGAGTTCCATTATCAGTTTTTTGAGGAAACTCCATACTGTTCTCCACAATGGTTGCACCAGTCTGCATTCCCACCAGCAGTGCACGAGGGTTCCTTTTTCTTCACAACCTCGCCAACACTTGTAATATTCAATAAAAATATATATTTTTATTGATATATCTGAACTTGAATAAACTCACAATTTAATGTTGAATTAATAGAAGCAAATTGTAGAAAAATATATAGTATATCCTTTATATAAAGTTTAAAAACATGGCAAACAAAACGTTGTTTAAGGATACATAGCAATGATGAGCATCATAGTTAGGACAGCAGTTATTTTGGTGGAAGCAGGAGAGAGGATGAATCTATGAGTATTTACACAGGGAGGCTGCAATAATTTTGGTCCAGAGCTTTATTTTAAACTGAGTGATAGTCATCTCCCCCATATCCCACTCTATCACCGTCATCTATTGATGAACTCACACCTATACCCAGTATGCAATTTTCTTCTTCATTCCTCCTACCATCACCTGCATGATTTTAGTAGCCTCGTTGCTCAGACACCCATAGTTCTTGGATCTCCTACTAGTATAACCTTGAACATCCTTTGCCTTAGTTATTCTCATGCTGCATTTTGGATCTTGTCACCAATATTTGGATCTATATCCAATACCTGACTTGTCTCCTTCTCTTTCTGTTTCTGCTTCTCTTTCTTCTTCCTTTTTTTTTTTTTCTTCTTCTTTCTCTCCCTCTTCTTCTCCTCCTCCCATGCTCTTGTCCAGCTAATCTTCACTTTGACCTCCTTGTGGGCTCAATTTTCTTAATCTACTTTAGTCTTCCAATCCTCTCCTGAATTATTTTCTTTTTTTTTTTTTTTAACACATCTGAACTCATAGTCAACAGTTTAGAGCTTTGGTCACATCCATCTTGCCTAATTTCTATTAATTTTTTTGTAATCCTGGCCTAGGATGTGGATTAATGCTAACATAAATCACAATACAGTCCTGTCCTGCATCATTTCAAATTCATTTTCTCCAGAGCAGCTGGGCAATAGGGTCTGACATGTCTTCTCATATATTCCTAGTTGAAATCATCCCTAGCCGTTAACATCAATGTCTTCAGCATTAATCCCAGCATCCATATCAGTGGATGTGGCTCACTGTACTCCAGAATGGTGAGTTCACTGTCCTGTGAGTTAAGGCTCCAGGGCGAGGCCTTGGGAGTAGTTCTCAGGCAGGTCCTGGGTCCCCTCCAATCAGAGAAGGTCTGCTTTGATTATTTAAATATTGGTCTCCCAAATAAGATTTTACTTAATTGAAAAAGGGATGGGGTCCTGCCCTTTAAACCTTTTGGTGGCTTTCCATTGCTCAGGGTACAGAACACAAACCCTTCAGTGTGGAGTGCCTGGGGTGTGTCTTTGTCTCCTCTCTGGCCTCAACTACTCGTCCTTGGTTTCCCACACTGAGTGCCATTGCCCATCTGCTCCCGCCTCTAGGCCCACGTGCTGTTGCACCTGTTGACACACCTGCTCCTTTGTTCTTTGTGTGTCTGAGCTCATGGTTTTCAAAATCCTTCTCCAATGTCACCCCCTGTCCTTCCTCATTGTTCTCAATCATGCGACCTCATCCATCCCTGCGTAGCACTCCTTGCCATCTTTATCCAATTGTTTGTTTGCTCCCTCATTTAGTGTCTCCTTCTCCCACCATCGGGCTGTCACTCCCCTGCAGAGAGGCATCACATTTGGTGTATTTAACACTTAATAGCAGGGCGAAGGGTGGCTTCTTCCCCACTTCAAACCCCCAGAGCCAGATCTTCACCCCAACCACCCCGAATAAATAAGTAATTAAAGGAGAAACAGCATCCTGGCTGTGCATATGTGGCTTTATGGAAAGTGCCCGGGCCCCCTCCTTCCAGCCAGATGCTGGCCCTGGGCCTTTGCCGCAGAGAAATCCAAGAGCTGATCTGGGAACAGCATAACCCTAGTGCTGTAGTTGGCAAACTGTGGCTCGCGAGCTACGTGCAGCTCTTTGGCCCCTTGAGTGTGGCTCTTCCCCAAAATATGATGGCCTGGGAGAGTCTATTTTGAAGAAGTGGTGTTAGAAGAGGTTTAGGTTTAAAAAATTTGGCTCTCAAAAGAAATGTCAATCATTGTATTGTTGATATTTGGCTCTGTTGACTAATGAGTCTGCCCACCACTGACCTAGTAGATCCTATCCCCATACATATGACCTATTTTTAACATTTTTAAAAAATATATTTTATTGATTTTGTACAGAAAGGAAGGGAGAGAGATAGAGAGTTAGAAGCATCAATGAGATAGAGTCATCAATCAGCTGCCTCTTGCACACCCCCTACTGGGGATATGCCCACAACCAAGGTACATGCCCTTGACCGGAATCGAACCCGGGACCTTTCAGTCCCCAAGCTGATGCTCTATCCATTGAGCCAAACCAGTCTCGGCCGTATGACCTATTTTTAACTGAATTGATAAATCTTTCAAAGTTTGAAAAGCACCAGACTAGGAAATAAAGTTCAGCGCCTCTAGGTCAATCTGAGCAAGAAAAGTAGTTGGAGGTAGGTCTTTCCTCCCCTCCTCACCTCCATTACCTGCCCCATCGGTCTACCCAGGACAAAGGCCAACAACAACACTGACTTCTTACGTGGGAACTGCAGCCAACCTTCGGATGCGATGAGTCGGACCCTCGCAGAGGTAAGTGTTGAAGGTGTTAACTGATTTGGGAGTAAATTGGTTAATTACTGAAGTGTTTCAGGACAATTTAAGCTTTGTCATTCCATTTGAACACCATGTCAATCCTTTCAGGAGGTTGACATGCTGACATTTCTGTAGCCTGCAGAGGCACTACAGGACACAGACTGTGGTTATGTGAATATCTGCGGAGAGGAAATGTGACCAGTAGTGCAGAAAGCCAAACCCCAATGGGAAAATCCTCACTTACACACCTGTGTGTACATGGCTTGTCGTGGCCACACCTTCCTTGGCAAGGGCTTCAAATACATTTTCTGCCTAAGCTTTCTTTCCCTTCCCTGTTGTGATGGTTCTCAAGGCTTCTAATGAAACACGGTGAGATAGCAAACATGTGGTTTTGTGGGTGTATTTGTTTTTCTGTGCAAAGAAGACTGAGTCCTCTGGAAGAAATACACAAACAAGAGTGGCTTCAGGCAGAACAACCGGGAAGTTTTGTATGGATTAGAGAAGCAATGGTGAAGGCGGGGTGCAGGGTGCTCAGGCATGTGAGGTGGGCATCTGGGTCTGCTCAGAGAGTAAACCACAGTGGCGGTGGGGTGGGGGTTATGTTGTAGGGTAGGTGAGGAGGAGGATTTTTGTAGCTACTTTTTAAAAATAACTGTCATGGACCAGGCACTATGTCCTTTACTTAGAATTGCTTATGTTATCATTTCAGAAAGATTGTAAGATAAATACAGTACTCTTCTTCTTCTTCCATTTTACACGTGAAGATACAGAGGCTCAGAGAGGTTAAGTCATTTACATAAGGTCACACAGCTAGTGCCAGGGCCAGGATTTTAGTCTAGGATTGTGTACCTCAAAGTTTGGATTCACTACTCTGCCTCCAGTTGGCAGGAGAGTCTGGTGCCTGGGAGAGAGTTTAAGCTTAGAGCTACAATAACTGGGGAAGATTGCTTGGACAATAAAGAAAACAAGGAGTCAATCTCTGGCAGCTCCACAAAGATTTATCATAAAGGAGAGAGACCTGAGGAACACTGAGACTTAGAGTGGGAGAAAGTAGGTTCTGTTGTTCCCTAACTTGGGAATAGAACAAAAGAAAAAATATATAAATCTGAGGCTAAAACGAAAGAAAAAAGGATAAAAGATAGAGAAAAACACAAAATACAGTAACTACTAAAATTTACTGATCAGTTTATCAAATGTTTAGACTTGCTGATGTTGGGGTTTGGATTGACTTGCTTCTTAATGGGCAACTCCATATAGTAGGGGTCCAGGGTGGAATGTTAAAGAATGCATTTATTTAGTGATGGTTGATGATGTTTTTGAGCAGAAGGAAAGAGGTCAGCTTGTTCTCCATAAAAGAGGAGGCAATAGACATTAACATGTTGTGTAATTCGTGTCCCAATGTAGATAGAACAGAAATCTTGTCTGATGCATTATTACTAACCCACTTCTCCTCGAGAGCTTTGCAGGATCCATGAACCATCAGCATCGCCGGGGAACATCACCGCAGGTTCATTGAAACAGAGCTCACATTTTCCCAGGATCCCCATGTGATTCATATGTGCTGTAAAGCCTGAGAGGGATTGCCCTGGAATTTGTGTGTGTCATCTTGGCAACTTGGTAAACTCCCATTCATCCTTCAAAACCCAGTTCAGATATCACTTTTTTTTTTTTTTAATCATCCTTTAGGAATTCCTGACAGAGTTCATCACTCCTTCCTCTCTGCTATTTCTCTGACCTACTTTCTCCTGTGCTCATCACACGTGTTGTTTGCATGTTGAGGTGAAGGGCATCTTTGAATTCTCATCTTTGTTTTCTAGGGTCAGTTGACTGTGTCAACAAGCTAGATTCCTAAAAGTATTCAATGATTCAATTTATTGTTATTTGATTTAAATCCCTTTTGGACAATGGTTTTTAAATGTTCCTGTGCACAAAAATCACCTGGTATGCTTATCAAACTGGAGGACGTGGGCCCCATCCTCCCATGGGTTTTGATTCTGCATGCTTTTTGGGCGCCAGGAATTTGCATCTTTAAGTAGCAGTCCTAAGTATATCTAATAGAGACGGTTCATGTGAAACTCTGGTTTAGAAATATTTCTAAATTGGATTCTGGGATGTTAAGTTTCTGGGCTAGAGGGTTGCAACTAACCTATGATACTGGTCTCTACATGCTTCCGACACCAACAACGGCCAAACCAGCCAGGAGGGAGCCACCCAAGTTTGGACTGTGTTTCAGTAAGGACACCTTTGTAGGGAAATGGAAATGCACTCCATTTCAGACCACAATCAGTCTGAGTGATTCCCAACTCCACAGCTGTGAAGGTCTCCCTCTTCCCATTGGCCCACTGGCTCTTGGGATCCATCCCAGTATTCTGGAAACACGAGTATTTCCCACATATGCATCTCTGATTGTGAGAGTGCTGCTATGTGCCAGGAAATGTGCGATATTTCATTTATGTCACACAACTCTAGGAGGCAAGGGACACTATTGCCCTTTTAATGATAAGGATATGGATGTTTCATAACTTACTTGGTGTCACAAGATTAGTGAGCCAGGAGTCAAACCCTGGTTGGTCTGATTCCTAAGCTGTTGCTTCCTTCCTGTTTGTCAAACTGTCTGTTCTTTAACTACACTTTCCACTCCAGATCCCCAGGGGCTGGCACAGCTGGGGTTGGTTAGAGCCTCCAGGTCAGCCATTCCCTGCACTCCTGTTGTGGGCCAAACCCAGAACCAT
Organism: Pipistrellus kuhlii; assembly: GCF_014108245.1. Lineage (NCBI taxonomy): Eukaryota > Metazoa > Chordata > Mammalia > Chiroptera > Vespertilionidae > Pipistrellus > Pipistrellus kuhlii. The sequence continues at coordinate 4,437,854 of NW_023425416.1, read as the reverse complement.
TTTCTCCCATTGTAGCATCTCTACTAACAGAAGGCCTGTTAACACAAAGAAGTGACTTCTGTCTCTTCCTAAGATAATTTTTGACTAGTTTCACTTTCCCTCTTTGCTGGTGCTCTGAATCCACACATACCTGACTGGGTTGTGTAATAGCCAGTCACAAATTTTTGAGTTGTTGCAACAACTGAATCCAGTCACAAGAGTGGAGAAAACCAGACTGGTGTTGCTCAGTAATTGAGCATTGACCTATGAACCAGGAGGTCACGGTTCTATTCCCAGTCAGGGCACTTGGCCAAGCTGTGGGTTTGATCCCCAGAGTGGGGTGTGCAGGATGCAGTCAATCAATAGTTCTCTCATATCATTGACTAGAGGCCCAGTGCACAAAATTCATACACAGGGGCAGAGGGTGCAGCCCAGCCTGCACCCTCTCCAATCCGGGACCTTGCAGGGGATTGGGCCTAAATTGACAGTTGGACACCCCTCTCACAATCCTGGACTGCTGCCTCCTAATAGCTCACCTGCCTGCCTGCCTGGTCACCCCTAACTGTCCCTTCCCCAGACCTAGTTGCACTTAACTGTCCCCCTCTGCCAGCCTGGTTACCCTTAAATGCCCCTCCCTGCTAGCCTGGTCATCCCAACTGCCATTCCTGCTGGCCTGATTGCTTTCAACTTCCCCCCCTGCAGGCCTGGTCACCCTTCATGGCCTCTCCCGCCAGCCTAGTTGCTCCATGCAGCCTGCTGTTCAGTCGTTTGGTCATCCCTCACTAACCCCTCTGCCAGCCTGGTCATAGGCAGCCATCTTGTGAGGGTGTGAGAGTTAATTTGTATATTACCTCTTTATTATATAGGATGTTTCTCTCTCTCCTTTCCTTTCTGAAATCAATAAAAATATATATTAAAAACAAAAACCAAGAGTGCAGACAATCTATTTTTGCCATTGATTGAGAACAATTAAGGAATTGGAATAGCAGTATTGTAGCAAAATTAGTTATCTATCCAAATTTCCCAGAGAACACAGCACAGTTATTTTTCCTTGGTGTACAGGGTGGGGGTGTAGACAGTTAAGATGGACAGGGCTAGCTCTGTGTGCATGTTCCTCCTGCTGCCTGTATGTGGACTTGTGGTGGGGTCCAAGCAGCTGTGTGGGGCCGTGAGGCGGCCTTGAGCACAGAAGCCGTGACCAGGAGGACAGTGGGTGAAAGCAGGAAATCTCCAGACCAACGTGACTGCTCTGCTGTGACTGGGGGAGCCACAAGCCCCAAGTGGGTACTGTAATTTAAACTCCTAAATAAAATAAAGACGCAGATCCTCAGCGCCACCAGCTCATCTTTATCTGCTCACTAGCTACCTGTGGCAGCCAGTGGCCACCGGAGGAAACCACCTGGGCCACGGGACCTTTCTGCATCTCAGAAGGTTCCAGGCAGGCTGCTGTGCGGCTCACCCCGACTCTGTGAGAGAGAGAACCCCCGCATGCACGTCTTCGTTACGTGTACCTGCATCGGACACACACGGTGCAATTTCCATAGTAGTTTTTAAAACTAACATGGAACATAGATTAACACAGATACATATAAACTATAAATAATAATAATCTGGTTTGGTTATTTAAAAAGTAGAGGGATAAATTTGTTTTTTTTAAAACCCTCAGTATTTAAGAGACCTGGAAAACTGTGAAGCTTTAGGTTTGTTTCCTTGTTCGGAAGCAAATGGCTGGGCACCTAAGTTTGTGTAACCGTCACCGGGACTGGCAGACCACACACCGGCGGGCACACGCCTCTCCGCAGAGCTGCTGGCTGCACACTTGGCCGTGGCACATGTGAAGAATGTTCTGAGAGATACGGTTAACGTCTAGGGGAGACACTTTTATAAGGCTGTGCTACGGTCTGGTGCTCTTTAGCTATTCATCAGACTTTCTGTTTGCATTTTGAAAATATACAATGACATTACATTTTAAATATACTGAGTTATGTTGTGCTTTCTTTGAACCTGGAGCAAAATTATGATACCGCTGTGTATTTTTAAAGGTTAAATATTTCTCATATTTTTTCGCTACAGCAAGCCAACCAAGGGCTTTTAGCATTCCAGGTCAGGCAGGCAATTTCAACAGGTTGTTTATTCTTCGTTCATCGTGTGCGGGATCCAGGGAAATCATTGCCATTCTTAGAGGAGGTGCCGCCCAGGTGAGCTTTGGCAGATGCATGTCCATGCATATTCTGATCAGTGTGAAAACGCAGCATAAATAACCCATTCCTGGGGCTGGCGTAGCCCAAACAGATAAACTGGGATTCTGTGGTGGGTGCTTATAACAAAGCAGAGGATCCTTAGACTTTCTTTCCACAGGGCACCCAATGCAGTGAGTTTCTAAGGCCCCCTTCTGGCACTCTGCCAGTACAAACCCAGGACGTGTGTCTTTTCCCCCTTCTCATGTGTGTGTGTGTGTGTGTGTGTGTGTGTGAGTGTGTGTGTGTGTGTGTGTGTGTGTGTGTTATCCAAGAAGTGGTGGTGATTTGACATTTATTTTGTTTCTGCACATTTTTGTTTTCTAATTCCATGGGAAGTCTTAAAGGCTCTTTGAGATGAGACTCAAAAGCCAGGCAAGCGTGTCCTTGGTTGGCCATTGGTGCTGTTACAAAATCCTTTTTCATGACACTGAGAGATGAGTGGCTGCAGTTGTGGGCTTTGTCCAAGCACCACCTCCTACTGACCTTTGCCTGAGAGCAAAGAGCAAAGATGGCCGAGAGGGACCATTTGGAGAGAGGGACCAAGTCCTGCTCCGAAGATGACCTTGACCGTTGGGAGTGCTCTGTGTCTCTTTCCTTCTCCAGCGGCCGTGATGACTTTTAGTGTAAACTTTAGGGTCTCGGGCCACTGTCCATTCCACACAACAGCACTTCTGACATCCATAGAACACAGAAGAGCCATTTAGGTTTTTACTGACGTCTCTTGAAATAGTGCACAAAGGACGTTACATTCCCAGCCCACAGGAACGTCAGGAAGGCCTCTTCCTCCCCCTCCCCTCACCTTTGTCCATTGTCTCTGAGCGCAGCCCACTCTCCTGAACCCGCCACCCCAGCTCCCGCCACTCTTCCCGAACTCCCTCTGCCAGGGCTCCTCTGAGGCCTGCCTGCCACGATCTGCATCTATTTTCTTTCCACGGGACCTTAGTCTTTCCCGATGTAGAGATTTCGCCATTTCTGCCTCTCTCCAATTCTCCCTTTGCTGTGATCAGCTTCCACACTGCCAAGGCCCTAGAGGGCCAGCAGACCCACGCAAACCCGCTGGGAAGTGGTGGAAGGGAAGAGCTCCAGGAACCTCATGAGGAATCTTTATTATCTTTGTGGGTCTCTGCTACGAAACTTCTCAGCACCCTTCCAGCTCATCCCCCTTCCTCCAGCGTAATCTTAGCTGATCTGCCACTTCACGAGTTTCTTTCCAACTACTCCTGTTCCCCCCAGCACTGGCTGCTCCATCCCTCCCTCTCACCCCCCTGCCTCTGCTACGTGACCTTGAGCGAGTTCCGCCCTGTGCCCTTGGTTCCCTCAGCTGGGGATGCGGTATCTGTCTCAGAGGATGCTCCTATTCTGAGGTAGAAAGGCTCAGATCCTGCGTGCTCAAGAAAAACACATGTGACTTGGTTAATAGGGAGCCCCGTGAAGGTGCCACTCTCTTCACTTTGACGTGTTTTTAATGGCACGAATAACATGAGTATTTATTTCTACATGAAATGAAAACTTCAGAGATAAGACTCAAATTGTTCCTTCCTACAATCCCAACCCAAACCACCATATATATATATATATATATATATATATATATATATATATATATATATATTTTAGATCAAGGGTACACAAAACCCACAAACTTTATTCACTTCACTTTTTAGGAGTTTGTTTTGTACTTTTCCTGACATATATATCTAAAGAAATTGTATCATACTGTTTTTGAGGTTTAAAAACATATGTATGCTGTTTCTGCACATTTTTATTTTCCAGTTCCACTGAATGTTCTTGGTAGGTCATTGATGTTGTTATGAATATAAAAATAAAAATATAAATGGTATACTATGCAATAAGCAGTTTTGCACTTTTTATCAATATCAGTTGTTACAGTAGAACATAGATAATTCTTTTTAACAGCTGCATAGTATTCCATGCAATAATAATAAAATAATAACAGCTATGATTTATGGGCTGTCGAGTATTTGCTAAGAATTGTTCTTACTTAATCCTCATGGAGCTCCATGAAATAAACAACCAATATTGGTTCCATTTTGTAAATGAAAAAATATCAGAACCAATATAAAGACGTCATGCTTTCTTTTATCAACTGCTGGACATTTAAGATGCTCTCAATTGCTTGCTCTGATGCACATGCCACCCCATCACTCAGGTGTAGGTGGGATGGGTATGAGAAGGGGAAGAGCTGGGGTAGGGAACATACATTCTTAGGTTAAGAGATCCTTCCAAACTGCCTGTGATGCTCTTACCGAGCGAGACTGAACACTGAGAGGGGAGTTGGCTGGAAAATGACCAGAGTGGGGGCAAGTGAAAGGACACCCCAAACTCTCACTTCACCCACTTGCAATTGTGCATGAGGGCAACCCCGGGTAAAAGCAGGGCTTTTCCACGATTTCTCCTAAGCCCCCTAAACGCTAAGGCATCTGCTCTGTCTCCCCTGCTCTAGGCCCTCCCGCCCACCCAGCGGAGCATCTGGGGGCCAGCTGTGCCAGCTCTGCTAGGCTTCGGAACGACGTCAGGCCTCCAGTATTTACTTTATCCTGAGAACATTCAGGAAGGTGGACAGGCCTCGGTCCCTGCACACAACTCACACAGATGTCAGGCTGTGGATGTGGGTTCATTTTTCATTCTTTAATCCACAGGTATGAATTAAACCCTAGCCTTCCTCACTGACACCCCAACATCAATATTTTCTCAGACGGGGACATGGTATCCCTGTTCCTACCCGCCATTGAAAAATAAACTTAACACATGGTGTTTGTCTTATGGCAAAGGAATGCAATGTGTTTTCCTTGACATGTGACTCAATTCAAACACTCCAAACATTTTGATATTTCAGAAACATTTGCAGTTGGGAGGAATATGCTTGCTGCCTTTCTCATTAAACAGGCAAATTCCTCGAGGCAGATTTACGTGCTCTGAGATGTCATAAGCTTCTTGGATAATTGAGTTCCTAAATCACACAGACCCTGGGGTTGTGCTGGATGAGACATCTTAAAATATTCAAACTATAGGTGAAATGCATACAAGTTGGAAACATCCCTGATGGCATTTATACAGTTTTCTCAAAGAACCTACAATGCTTGACTATGCATTCAAACACACCCCAATGTCACCACACCAATGAGACAGAAGTAAAAAGACCATGAATACACAGAAGCTGGCAAGTGGGAAAAATATTCTAATGGAACAAAAGAAAAATAACTGCTATGGCTGGATGTTTATAATAATGCAGGCACAATGCTTGGTGCTTCGCCTATGTGATCATGTTCATATTCACAACCCTCTGAAGTTGGTGTTCTTATTATTTCCATTTTATATATATATTAAGAAACGAATTGAAAGGGCACAGTACTTTGCCCAAATTTATGTAGCTATTACAGGCTACAACTAGGACCCAAATCCACTTTTGTCTGATTCCAGAACCTGGCCTCCTTCTGCCATTATATAACGAAGGCCTATTATACTACATCACTGAAGGCCTGGTGCACAAAATTCATGCAAGGGCCTTGGCCCCTCCATCACGGAGACTAGAAGGTTGCTGGTTCAATTCCCAGCCAGGGCACATGGCTAGGTCTTGGGCTGGTTCCCCATAGGGGGCGTGCAAGAGACAGCTGATTGATTATTCTCTCTTATCATGGATGTTTCTATCTCTCTCTCCCTCTCTTTGAAATCAATCAAACATATTTTAAAAAAGAAAACAGTATGGAGTTTCCTAAAAAAATAAAAAAAATGGAACTGCCTTTTGACCCAGTGATCCCACTTCTGGGAATGTATCCTAATAATCCCAAAATACCAGTCAGAAAGAATGTATGCACCCTTATGCTATTTATATTAGCCAAGATCTGAAAACAGCCTGAACATGAGTGGATAAAAGAAGCTGTGGTACATTTACAGAATGGAATACTACGTGACTATAATAAAGAAGCTCTTATCCTTTGAGACCGCATGGAGGGGCCTGGAGAATATTATGTTAAGCAAAATAAGCCAGTTCAGAGAAAGACAAATATCATGATTTCACTCATATGTGGAACCTAACGAACAAACTAAATTGATGAACAAAGTAGGTCCAAGCATGAATACATGGGACAGAATGACAGGTCTCAGAGGAGCAGGGTGGGGTAGGATAGGGTGGAAGGGACCAGAAGAGATTAACTAAAGAACATGTGTGTATATATATGCACAGCCCAAGGACACAGGCAATAATGTGGCAAAGGCCTGAGGCGAGGAGGGGCTGAGTGGATGGGAACAAAGGGGGGCATGGGGGACGCCTGTAATACTGTGAACAATAAAAAGAAAGCAATCCCAGTTGAGAACCACGGGATTATCCCAGCAGGTATGTTACAGGCCCCGAAAGATTGAGGAGTGGCAGAGCGCTTTGCCTGGGCGAGGGCCAAGGACAGAGGTCTCCATAGTGGAAGGGGAAGGGAAATAAACTGAAAATACATTTACATGTAATCATGTGTGTTTCCATTATCGTACCATGACTATAAATGAGTCCAATACAAGTTAAATTCTGAGCTCTGAGCTGCAGCCTGGAATGAGCATGAGAAGCTAATGATGCTATGGACAATCAGGGGCCCTGGGGTTCAGGGCTGAGACCTGCCGCTTCTGCTGCATCGGATGCTGCAGGCCGGTGGACCTCAGGCCCGAGCACGGGATGGGAAGGCTGTTCCTGATGCACGCCCTGGTAAGGCCCTCACGTTCACAGTTCAGGAAGGGGGCTGGCTGCCTGGAGAGCGAGTTGGATGGAAGAGAGATCTTTGATCTCTAAGAGGCAGATCGTGAAGGAGCTGTGTGACCTCAGAAATGGCATTTCCCACCCAGAATAGTTTTCTCCTCTCCCGATGGAGCTGAAGCATATCCGTGTTTCCTGAACGGTGGCGTGGGAACCCAGGGATCCACTTTTTTAAAACGCACCCTACATTTTCTGCAATAAGGAAGTAAGCACTGAGAGATTATTTTTAGGTATCAGATTCTATGATAACCTTTTTTGTTATCTACCTCTAACATATTATTATACCCATTTGAGAGATGATGAAACCGAGGCTTACACTGATGAAGTGACTTTCTCAAGGTCTCAGGTATAAAAGTCTGGAGAGCCAGGTTCTGGTCCAAGCAGTTTGGCCACAGTATACTGATTTTTATAGAGTCTCTGAACTCTAATGATTAAAAAAAAAAATATATATATATATATATATATATATATATATATATATATATATATGTATATATATGTATATATTGGTTTCAGAGAGAAAAGGAAGAGGGAGAGAGAAATAGAAACATCACTGATGAGAGAAAATCAATGCTTGGGTGCCTCTGCATGCCCCCTACTGGACATGGGCCCTTGTGAACGCTCTATCCACTGAGCTAAACCAGCCAGGGCAATGCCAATGATATCTAAGGCTCTTGACACTTTGTGACTTTTCAGCAGTGATAGATCCAGGAGAAGGCAGTTTTGGGAGGTGCAGGGGCAGGAAGAAGAGGACTCACTAACGTACACATGAGAAGAATGTGGCTTTTAAACACGAGCGGTTCTTCTTATTAAGCACCTTTGTCCAGGACTTCCTGGCTAATTCATTGCCATATTTCATTACGGAAACTCACTGACAGGTTATGAGTAAGTACGCTTCAGTCAGAGGCTGCCGTTAATTTCAGCTTCAATGCTTACGGATGTTTCCGCATTAATACTGATTGATCACGAAATTCCAAGAAGGCCGGTGGAGGCTGGCGTGCAGGTCCTTATGCTCCCCTCTCCACTGGATGCTCCATTCCGAACAGCCTTATTGGACCGTCCACGGGAGGCATTTGTTTTGATTTTTCTCATTAATGTTGTATCCGTTCAGGATAAATCACTGAGAATGCATACCAGGCTGAACATTTGCCAGAAGAATCTGCGAAATAAAGTCAAATTCGGGAATAATCTGGTTACACCAATTCATCATGTCTAGCATTATTGACAATATTCAGACAACGGCATTCCTATTACACCTGCTTTTAGAAGAAAAAAAAAATCCAGCCAATAACCCTAAATTAAATTAACATTTTTAGTGTATATAATTTGTAGTTCAGAATGAGCTATAATGATCATTTAGGGAACACCATATGGCAAGCATTACCAGCCTTCACATGCTCTGGGGTTTTAACAGTGATCCATGACTCAAAAGGCTTTATCCAAACAGGTTGTAAATTTTGAGACAAGCAAGATGCATTTTTAGTCATTTTCATATTAATTCCAAATGAAGAATTCATTGTCTCTTCAAATTATAATAAATTGGAGGGCAATTTCCCACTAAACAAATCAAGGAAATTGAAAAATTGCTCTTGGGAGCTGTTTTCTACATCCTCTTTTAAGAAGACGGGCTTTTATTATTCTTGATGTGTGTACTCATGGACATCTGCATTGGCAAAACAATTTTCTTCCTCTTCTTTAAAGTGGAAGGTGAACTCTGGAGAATGTTTAATGTTCAATGTAATCTCATTCTGGGGGGAGTCTGGAGCCTGCAATGAGAGCTCACATTTGAGAACCTCAATTAATATTTAGAAAATGTGTTCCCCAAGCTACCGGCCTTCTTTCTCAGCGATGTAGTCTGCTTCCCAGGGAACCACAGAGCTGTGTGTGCCACCGGGAGGCCAAGGACTCACCGAGACTGAACCTTGTGGGGACTCAAGCACCCCCCAAATTCTCGGGATTGCTAAATTAACCTGAGGTTTAAAGCAAGCAATGTATGTCACAAGCCTGTAAAACAGAGAGGAAATGATAACAAAAAATAGTATCAAAACTCAAAATGTGAAGAAAACAAAGCTAAGAAATAGTGTTGCACAGAAGAGAACCAAAAACAAAACGCATTTAAAAAATAATGTTTGCTTTGTCTTTTGAAAAGCTATTTCAGCTCCCCCTCCCCCAGGCTCTTTTTTGTCCTCTTGGGAAGAGACACAGAAGATTCTCTGATGCAGAGGCAAGGGGCAGGTGTGTTGGGACAAAGCCAGTGACAGACATGTGACAGCACACTACCAGTTGTAAGGATACATACAAGTTTGGCGTTATTGTGGGTTTGGCTCCAGACACCACAGTAAAGTCAGTATCACAGTAAAGTGAGCTGAGATTGTCTTGCTGGCAGGGGTCTTGCCTTCAATGACAAAAAATGCGACATCTGTGCCCTGGTCGGTGTGCGGCTTAGCTGGTTGGTGTTGTCTCGTGTACAGAAAGGTCGCTGGTTCTATTCCCGGTCTGGGCACATGCCAGAGTGTGGGCTCGATCCCATTAGGGGGCATGCAGGAGGCAGCTGATCAAAGATTCATTCTCTTTCATCATTGATGTTTCTATCTCTCCCTCTCCCTTTGTCTCTAAAAAGCAATTTTAAACAAACAAACAAACAAAGCAACACCTGGGAGGCACAGTGGAGGGAAGTGTGATACATGTCCATTCTGGTTGGCAAACTCACTTGGCAGAAGTGTTTGTCCGATGGGACCACCTGGGGACATGTTATTGAATTTTAAAGGACTTTCTGAAGGTGCCATGAGATTTCCCTGAAGAGTGCCTTGTTCTCTTGGGTTGGTCTCTGGACATTCAAATATCCAACGTGGTGGTTCCCACTTTGGGACAAAGCCAGTGACAGACATATGGCAGCATACTACCATGACTATGGTCTCCCATGGAATTGTCCTTTTTCTGTGGCATGAAGGCATCTTTATTTTACTTAAGTTTTATACTCTGGATTGGATGAAGAGAAGAAAAACTAGGAAAAAAATAGCTGTCACAGTGTGAAAAATTGTCCTCATTGTTTCTTCATTCCAGTCAATCCCTCCAAGTCCTGTCAGTACAAATACAGACGTCTTAGACTTAATGGTGAGAGTCACCAATATATCAAGGACAACTAAGGTCAAAGCCAAATCACAGACTGTCTTAGAGATCAACTATAGAACAACGCTGGCTCCAGCGCTTTATTCCAGAGGGGAGCCACAGCGGGCTGGCTTCAGGTAAGGGTACATACAGCTGGATGCTGGCGGACCTTCCCGTAGGATTCTATGCAGTTTGGATAAAGACCACGAGGAAGCTCGTTACAGCGTTTACCAAGTGCAGAGGAGAAGAGGTCCTTGCTTTTCTTTTACATTTTCTTTTGTCTTCTTACTTTTCTGTTCCTTTCCTGCCTCCTTCCTTCCCTCCCTCCTTTTCTTTTATTCTGTTTCCTCTTCCATATCTTAAGCATGGCTTAGACATGGTAAAAATTTAGAACCACTGGAAACGTTGGATATTTTCCTCTTGATGATTCTCAGAGTAGTGATCCATAGAGTTGTGAATAAAAGTCCACCCATTTCCTCTCTGCCTGTATCTAAAGTGCTTGGGTGAGTGCCTGTTACAAAGCAAGTATTAGAAACATGTTGCTGTTGTGGTAATGATTGCTATAAAAAATAAATGAGATGGTATGTGTAAATCCTTAGCAGAATGTCTGCCACATAATGTGTGCCCAATAAATGGTACTGGATATAAATATACTTTATTATAAATTATATAATAAAATATACAAATATACCTGAGGCCTGGTTCACAAAATTCGTGCATGGGAGGTTCCTCCTCAGCCCGGCCTGCACCCTCTCCAATCCGTGACCCCTCAGGGGATGTCTGACCGCTGGTTTAGGCCTAATCCCAGGGATCAGGCCTAAACTGGAAGTCAGACATCCCTCTCACAATCTGGGACTGTTGGCTTCTAACTGCTCACTTGCCTGCCTGCCTGGTTGCCCCTAACTGCCAACTCTTGCACCAACCTGTTAGCCCCCAACTGCCCTTCCAACCCCCCCCCCCGCCCCCCCAGCCTGATTGTCCCACCCAGCCTGCTGTTCAGTTGTTTGGTCATCCTTTACTAACCCCTCTGCCAACCTTGTTGCTCCATGCAGCCTGTGTTTGGTTGTCCATCTGGTTGTTTTGGTCATGACAGCTCCTGGCTTTTTACATATTAGGGTTATTATTATTGTTTTTCCTTGGCAAACTTTTACTGGTGCTTATCCCCTAAAACCTCAGCTTGAGTTCAGCCTTTTCTCTGACTCCCAAATAGATAAAGAATTAATTATTCTATCAGGTCCTCATTAATTTGGTTAGAATGAGCTGTTGCCTGACATGTCCCTTTGACAGTTCACAAGGTCCTTGAAGGCAGGGACTGTGCTGCATTCAGCATCAGACTTCCTACCACCCATAGGGCAGTGTCTGGTCATGTGGCAGGTGGCAGTAGACATCTGTTAAATTGAACAAAAACACGAGGCTTGAGACAAAGGGAGCAACACTCGCCTCTTTATGCCCAAATGGAGATGGGAATGTAGGGAATGTTTTTCTTTGAAAAAGAAATCTCAGGGGCTTACTTGAAAACAGGCTGAGAGCTTAGAGAAAGGAGTGCCAAAAGCAACGTATAAGCAACTCAGGCCTGGTGCAGCCCCAGCGCGAGGAAGTCTCCCAGCCGTTCTCTGGGCTCAGCAGCTGCAGAACAGATGGGAGTGAGTGTGGCTCAGTCACGCTGCCACTGGACTGGGGAAAGGGGCCAGGCTCCAAAGAAAGAATGTTTTCTCCCATGTGTTCGTTTGAAAAGAAACGTTTCTTTAGAGATCACCGCCACTGTCCCCACACAACTCCATGTGAGTGTTGGTGCTCACAGCGGGAAGGGGAGGGTCTAGCAAGCCCTGGAGGGGATCTCTCGGCCGTGCAGCCATGTTGAGGCTGCCATGCAAGCATCTTGCCTAAAGATGTCCTTTCATCTTCCCCAAGGTCTTGCCTTTTCTTCAACCCACAGAGTGACATGATTAGGACAAATGTAGCCAGAGGAGGGAAAGATCTGAGCAGAGAGCTTTGGTAGGAAAAAAAAAAAAAAAAAAAAAGTCCAAAAAGGTCCATATATGGGGCTGAGTCTGCAAAAAGTGCAACAGTTTGGCCCCAAACTGCTGCCGCACAAGCCAAATTCAGAGCAGCTGTGCCCCCACTTCAACTGGCCCTCAGGCTGAGACCAGTCCCATCCCTACTGCCCGGTTCTTGTTACCCGTCACCATGAGCCTCAGCCCCAGCCCGGAGAACAAAGGGCAGCTTTTCCTCTTCCTCTGATTAATGAACGACTTGATGCTTCCATCCACCGTGCACGGGGGTGTGTGCCAGGTGAGCTGTGAGTGAGGTGACACACCACGGAAAGAAATGGTTGCTCTCCAGGAACTGTCCAATCTCACAGGGATTGTAAACACGTGACTAAATCATAGCTTTGATCAGCCCCCAGGAAATGGAGTTTCAAATAATAACTGACAAGCAACCAGGAGGAAACCTGTTTAAGCTTCTTGGGGGTGGTTAGGGAGGGTGGCTGTCCTCTGTAGGACACTGGAGGAGGTCAGTACTGAGTATGGTCTAGTGGCACGTAAAGGCTCACACTGCTGTCAATTATGAGGCAGGTCTCAAGGAAATGGCTTGTTTGCATTGCCCTTTTCCTCATAAAAGTGGGTGGGTGGTTTGCAGATTTTAAATGGCGGTTGTCTAGCACAATCAAAATCTTAATTGCCTCCAGGTATTAGGCCCTTGCACACATGGTTCCAATGGAAAACATGTTTTCTGTGCGATACCCAGGTGCCTGAGCCTCCCGTTCCTCACATAACTCTGCAGAAAGCATGTCTAAATGTGGCATTCCACTTTCACCCATTCAGCCATTGGTTCTAGGCCCATGAAGGTGCTCAGGTCCTGGAAAGGATCTAGATTCCTTGAGAAGCTGGTGTTCACAACAGAGGCAATGTAAGGCAGTGGATGGGAAGAATGTTTTGTCTTGACCTTCAAACACAAACCCTGTTAGCACCACAAGGGGAGAGAGGGAACCAAACAATGGCCCAAGAGACAGAAGCATTTGGGGACCTTGTCTAACCTCTGGGATGGTCTCAAATCAGAAGGGGCCTGTGAAGTTGAAGATTCTCCTGTCCTGAGTGGTTTTTTTATATTTTGTGTCCCTCAAATAAAGAAAAAGATGCTTTAGAATGAAGCATCTTTTAGGACAAACCTGCCCATGAGCAAGAAGGTCCATCTTTGACAGAAACATGCTGATGTAATATGATGTTACTGTATCTTTATTTTGCTTCTCTGTCTTACCAAAAACCCTTTCCTTTTTAATGGAGAGGTGGGTAGAAAAGAGTGAGGCAGCTGGAGAAAAAGAGAGGGAGGGGGAGCAAGGGCAATGGCAAGAAAGGGAAATATAGACGAGATTTAGAGGTGGTGAGAAGCAACAAAAATTTCAAGTTGCCACAAATGTATTACATAGACAGATAGAGCTCAGGGGTTTTACTATTTAAGAATAAAACTAAAAATGAGGACAATGTAATTCTGACAATTAAAAAATAACACAATTCAGAGCTAAAATAAAACTTTTTACAAACAGCACAGGGTTGGCACACCTTGTTCCTTGAAGGGCAGATGGGAAGCAGTTTTGGCTTCGTGGCCCCTTGGTTTCTGTCACAACCACTCAGCCACGACATCGAAGAGCAGCCACAGACAGTACATGAGCAAGTGAGCCTGGCTGGGTTTGGCCTTCTGATAGTAATTCTCAAGCCCATGCTAGCCGACGGAATAATAACTGCTATTTCACTAGTTCAGAGCGTCTTTGGTTCAAAAGACGACATTGTCTTGGGACTCGTTTCCATCACCTTTCCAACACAACAGGCCACGCTTTGTGTTTTCACTTTGATCTCTCGGGGGCATGATTCTTTCCTTCACCTCCTCACTAGTTCCATACACTTGGATCTTGTATGTCTTCACAGAAGTGGGTAACTTCGTGCCTCAGGAGAACAGAAGATCACTAGATTTTGTGCCATCTCTCATAAACCTGGAGTAAGGACACTGTGGCCATATGGATGGTTCTTTTCCAGAAACACAGCGAGATCCTGAGGAGATGAGACCATAGCCTTCAAAGAACACTGTGTGTCTTGAGCTCAGTCTGTAGAATGGAACTCTGGGTCAGGTACCGATTCACAACCTAATTTGCCAATGGGTAAAATAAATGGTGGGGACAGTGAGAGAACTCCCTTAGAGAAGTGGTCGGCAAACTGTGGCTTGTGAGCCACATGTGGCTCTTTGGCCCCTTGAATGTGGCTCTCCCACAAAATACCACATGCAGGTGTGCATGCACAATGCGATTGAAACTTCGTGGCCCATGCACAGAAGTTGGTTTTTGGCCTGGGTGAGTCTATTTTGAAGAAGTGGTGTTAGAACACTCAAGGGGCCAAAGAGCTTCATGTGGCTCTCAAACCACGGTTTGCCGACCACTGCCTTAGAGAATTCCAGAAAAAGGTGTCCTGAGCCTATTCATCTCTCTGGTCTTTGCTTTTCTTTTTTTAATCCTCACCCAACGACATGTTGGAGAGAGGAAAGGAGAGGAGAGAGGAGAGGAGAGGAGAGGAGAGGAGAAAGAGAGAGAGAGATCAATGGGTTGGTTGCCTCCCATATGTGTCCCATCCGGGGATAGAACCTGCAACCTTTTGTTTCACAGGAGGATGCTCAGCCAGCTGAGCCATGCAGCCAGGTTGCTCTTTGCTTTTTCCCTTAGCAAAGATGTTTAACTAGAATGACCTTGATATCAGCTAAGTTAAACCAAAATCATCACGTTTGCAAAAATAATCCCTAAGGAGCCAAAATGGTTTCCAGCTCTAGGCATTGGTCTATTTATTTAAAACAATACTAGATAAAGCAAAATTCCTGAATAAGAAAAGGCTTTGGCAAGGCCCTCAGAGGTCATTTCAATAGGAGTTCTGGGTCCTAACAAGCTTACAGTCTCCTAGGGTATCAAGAGGGACATTTCAAAGCAGGATTTTATTTCAGTGCCAGCAATGACTCACTGAGAACAAGCGGGACAATAGCAGCCCAAGAACCTGACAGTTATCATAGCAAGGAAGGGAAATGTGATGGACCAAAGGCTTTCATGATAATCTCAACAATGTAATCAGCACATGTGTGTGGCACTCCACCTCAGAGCTGGGTGCCAAGCTTTAGGGCTGCCCAGAGGGCGTGCTGACCTGCAATTCTGAGGTCATACGCTTCCATTTTTCTACCCACTCTCTTCCTCTAAAGGTGAGCTGGGAAATTTCGTGTCCAGTTACATTTTATAAAACTTTGCTCAGACTTTGGAAATAGCAACCAATGTTGAGAAATAAACACACTGTGGGGAAATGCTGTACTGCTGTACAGATGCTTCCATCAGCTCCACTTTGCCCTGAGATTTCTTTTCTCCATCCTTATAGCCTGGTTCCGTTTTTTGTCAAGAAAATTTGATACATGCAGAAAAGTGCATGAAACACAAATGTTTTGCTCAATAACATTTTTTAACAAAGTGAAAACTCAAAATTAGCCAAGATGAAAAAAATATGACTAGCACCCCAGGAATTGGCTCTTGCCCCCCACCCCAGCACCAGCCATCTTCTAACACCATAGATGGCTTTGCCTCAGGGTCCTCGGGAGAGTGGCCTGCCTTGTGGGTCATTTGGCCATGTCTGGAGACATTGTTGGCTGCCACACTGGGGAGTGGGTGCCACTTCCATCAATCAGCTCACGGATACTGCTCAACACTGCACATGCACAGCCCAGCTCCCCTACAGCAAACAGTTCCCAGGCCCCAGGATCACTAGCACCAAGGCTGAGAAACCCTACTTTACAAATGGCACAGAACATGTGTTTGCCCTGGGTCTGGCTTCTGTGGTTCACTGTGATTCCTGGGAAATTCACCCATGGTGTCACATGCACCTGTGGTGTATTCATGCTCATCGCTGCAAGGGGTCCCCTCACTCACTTTTTAACAAGTTGCCTTTTCCCTCCAGATCATCACTTGATGATATTTTTCAAAATATTCTTGGTCTCTTTCAAATGTTCAAATCTGAATCCTGTACCTTTGCTTTAGGCAGGGTAAGAAAGTGGAAGTACTGATTTATTAGGCCACAACAATTAAAACAATCCTTGCTTGCTTATACAGCTGAGTGACTGACCCATTTATTTGTTTTGTTTATTTATCTAATAATCAATAAGCAGCCATTTCCTGCTATGATCTTGTAGGTGATGCAGGGTGTAGAAACAAAGAACTTACATTCTGCTACTTTTCTTTGGGTGTAAAGAGAAGTACACTCAGGTTCCAGGATGGAGGAGGTCATGCTATGGAATAGAGAGGGGCTGGGATGGAGCCGTGAGAATGTGAAAACGATGCCACCTTTGCCTGCCTTCTCAGCCTGTGGCCTGTGTTTGCTTTCACAGTGTCTTCAATTATGTCTTATCATCATCATCATCATCATCATCATCATCATCATTACGATCATCTACAAATCGCCTTAAAGCTGTCTGAAAAGACTACCCTTTTGGAGCATGTGCTTAGGGAGAAGCACAGCTTCCCACAATATGCCTGCCTCCTGCTTTTGGCCACACGCTTGTGTCCATGCAATGGATTTTACCTGATCAGGCAAAATAATTAAGTCCATTTGGTCCTTCAGTCACTCGATGGCTAGAGGGGATTCCAAGTTAGCCTGCCACCACACAAATTTATACCCATTTCTATAGCAAACTGCATTGCAATGATGTCGAACCTCAGCACCTCAGCCCCATTGAACTCTCTGCTGCTGGGCTGTTCTGTGCACTGTAGGACATTTAACAGCATCCCTGACCTCTACCCACTAATGCCACTCCCTCTCCCCAGTTGTGACTACCAAAAATGTTTCCCGACATTGCCAAATGTCTCTTGGTGGGTGGGGCTTTTGCATCCCCAGTTGAGAACTACTCTGCTATTGTATAGGACACATTTCTTTAGCAAGCAAAAATTTCAAGTATTCTGTTAAATAGCTCAGCTTAATAAAGTTACTGGGCTTTGAATGCAAGTAGAGGGGGTATCTTTAGTGTTCATTTGTTTAGGACATAAAGCAGATTTAGGAAGGGGAATAAACATACCTATCAATGACACTATCAGTTGGAGATCACACTCAAAAAAGCTATGGCCTGGCTCCATGATTCTGTTTTCTTATATAGACCTTTGGAAAGTTTGAAGGTCAGCTTTTGAAGATAAAACATTCAATTCATAGCCTCTGTGCTGACTTGGACTCAGGTTTAGTCTGGAAGCCTGATATCACACTTCCCTTTTACTTAACATTTTGGTAGATAGTGCTTCTATTATGCTTGAATATTCCATCCCAGGATCTCAGTTCCCAACACTGAGGTTACTGGACTTCATAACATTGGAGGAAAGTCAGCTCTTGGTATATGGGGAAGGATACAGTTAAAAATGTGTCAAACACTGTCTTCCTGGCAGTGCTAATCACTTTATATGCTCATCTTATTTAATCCTCACAGCCATCTTATTGGGTAAATATGTTTATGTGCATTATTCCTAATAAGGGAACTAAGGTGAAACAATTTGTCTAAGGAGAAATAGCATGTGTTGGAGCTGGTATTTAAATCACATGTGATGGATTCAAGAAGGCTTTGAGAGGTAGGGGTTGATTTCTCCTGACCTTGAACTTTGGTTGTTCTGTGACTAGTTTTGACCAATAAGAATGAGGCAGGTCTTAAGAGATCTGCAGTCTCCATGTTTGCTTGTCTTGGAATCTTCTTTCACACTCGTGGCAATGAGGTGCCAGGTAAGAAGTTTGATTAGTTTAAGGCTTACACATTGGGAGGAAGCTTAAGCTAAGCACAGGGGAGAGAGAGGCCATGAGGAGAGCAGCCAGGTGCCAGAAATGTGCATGAAGCCTTTGTGGACCTTCCATTCCAACCCTGTCTTTAGCTGAATGAATGACCCAGCGAATGCCCTGCCAAGCACTGCCCACATTCCTCACCAATAGTATCGGAGGAAATAAAATGGTGCTGCTTTAATCCACTAAGCTCTGGGGGTAGTTTGTTAAATAAGTAAAATGCTGAGTGGTCTTGACCCCAACATCAGGTAGGGTGTAGGATGACTAGTGAGTAGAGGTGGGGAGGACTGGCTCTCTACTACCAGTGAGTGGTCCATGAGGGAAACAGCCCGTGGTCTCTCTCCAGGATCCCAGGTTCTGTGACTGAGGTTGCATTAATGTTGCTCCCAGATCTAAGATTCTATGGTTCTAAATGGGCACATGCCAAAATCTATGGAATGTGAAGCATGGTTGATTTCTCTGATTCACCAAACTTTAGTTCAGGAAGCCTCGCTCCCTTCCCCTCCATCTCACATAGCCAAAGAGGTTCCTCATAACACAGGGAGCAAGGATCCTCCTGCAGCCAATTCTTGCTCCTGCAGAGCTCGTGATATGGCATCACAGACATCTTATTCTTTTGTTCATTAGTATCTAACTCCAGGCAGCTCTGGGATAACCACATGTGTTCTGAAATGGACTTTACACAGAAGAATATCAAACACTCTCCTGAGGACTCCCGACCACTGATGCACTGGTGTGACCCATCATCTCCCCTTCCGAGTGGAACCTGTCCCTGGCTGTGCTTCGTGCAGTGTTTACCAAGTCCTACTGGACTCTCCAGCAGGCTGGCTGGTCATGCCTCTAGGCCTCCAGCAAAGCTGGCTGCTTCAGGGAGAGAATGACAGTACTGACTTTGTGTCTTCTACATGTACACACTGATATATGTTTAATTGATTTACCCGTCAGGTAGGGGAGTAGGGTAACTAAAGTCTTTCAGTGTAAAGTCTTCTGAGTATCTTAATTCCTCACTCCTATTGAATCTTCCTGCTCAGGAACCCACCATTTACTTTACTTTTATTTTATTTTTTAAAATATATCTTATTGAATTTTTACAGAGAGGAGGAGAGAGGGATAGAGAGTTAGAAACATCAATGAGAGAGAATCATTGATCAGCTGCCTCTTGCACACCCCCTACTGGGGATGTGCCCACAACCAAGGTACATGCCCTTGACTGGACAAGGTACATGTTCCTCGAACTTGGGACTTTTCAGTCTGCCAGCTGCTGCTCTATCCACTGAGTTAAACTGGTTTCGGCCCACCGTTTACTTTTGGTACCTGGGTTAGTGTAGACAATTTGTATTATGTCAAGAAACCACATGCAGGCACTGTCCTACTACTCTGCTTGTCACATGGCTAGTGTTCTGGGGCTATGCAATCCAGCTCCATTTCCTTCCTTTCGCCTTATCTTACTTCAAGGCCAAGCAGAGTCTGGCTTAGAGCTCATGGTGAGAGGGTGAGAAAGAACCATTACTTAAGGTTGATTTGGATCTTACTCTAGAGCTCAGCATCTACTTCAAGCACTTGTCCTTCCTTCTATTTCAGGTCTGAAGGTCATTTCACAGGTTACAGACACCTTTGCACATATGACTGCTTTTGAAATTCTCAAGTTAGTGGAGTCAAGGTAAAGATTTTTTTTCCCTGCAATATATATTACAATCCTAAGATTCCAAGAGATAAAGTGACTTAGACAAATGGCATAGATAGGGAGTGGCAAGTCGATGTTGGAATGTCCTCTATCCAAGGCTTTCTGTTTAACACCACATGTTTTTCATTCAATCAACAAATGTGGCTTTTTCTAGAAATACCTGTTGTTTGCAAAATACAGTGATAAGCAACATAGACATAGTTCATGCTCTTGTGGAGCTTACCTTCTACAAGGGTCTCTTTTTGAAACAAGTTACATCAGTGGTTTTCAATCAGGGGTGATTTTGCCCCTCAGAGGACACTTGCCTGGAGACACTTTTGATTATGGCAACTGGGAATAGGAGGTGCTCTTGGAATCTCTTCTAGTGGGGAGAGGCCAGGGGTGCTGCTAAACATCCTACAATCCACAGAACATTCCCCACAATAAAGGATTGTCCAGCTCCAATGTCAGCAGTGCTGTGGATGAAAAACCCCGACATACATAAACTATTTCCTTCAACACATTTATAAAAATCAAATTTAAAATCCATTTTAAACAAGGAGCCCCACATGCACATGATGAAGGTTCCATCATGCAACAACTGTTAGGTGAATTGGGATGGGAGTGTAAGAGATTTCTCCAAAAGAAAGATGTTAAAAATACTGAGAAAATGCGAGGGAAGATTTTTCCAGCTACACACAATGTTGACAAACTGCTGTAGTAACAGTGACATGGGACATGGGAATAGTGTTTTCCTGTTATTAGCCTCTGGATTTCCCAATAACTCAATTACCAGGAAAATGAGAACCACACGTTCAGATAACTAAAGACTTACTCTTTCCATGAAATTGGAACACTACCATTGCATATTCTGGACACTGACTTTTTAATTTAAAAGTCTAATTTCTGCAAAAGCAAGAAATTCCTGTAGGTAAAAATGACATCTTAATAAGACAGTGTGTGTCTGATTCTAGAGTTTCCTTTCCCAAGCAATGAGAGAAGAGTGGAAATGAGGCTAGGCCTGGGCCTTGCAGCTGTGACCCTCAGGGCTATCTGGTCACCCAAGGGTGGTGTTTACCAGGGCTTGGTGCAACAGTTTTTTCAGGCCATGACAGATAAGAAGGGGCTGGTCCAATTGAATTCCCCCCTACACACTTTTACTGTAATATCCCAGGCTTTTCCTGAAACACAAATTTTGGTATGCCAGTTAACATCTATAGGACACATGAGTAAGAAATTAATAATAAGAAAATTAGTAGCTGGGAATAAATTTTGCATTAAGTTCACACTCATCAACTTGTGTGACCTTAGACAAGCTATTTCCCTTCTTTGTCCCTTAATCTCTTCATAGGTAAAATGACAAGGGTGGACTAGAGACCTTGAATCCTATGAATCACATGTTGATAGAATAAAATATACTTATCATGATTAAGAAGTATTCAAGATGATCCCTCCTCCTTCTCACACATTCTCTCTCCTCTGCTCAGGTTTAAAGACAAAGTTTTCCATATAATGAACAGGATGCCATTTGTCTGGAAAAGCAGACTGACAACACTAGGGAGCTCTTACCATTGGGTCAAGTGCTGAAAATACAAATCAATAAAAACATATAAAGAAAAAAGCTGGGTATTCATAGAACAAGGCCAGAGGTTGGGCCCCTGTCTTAGTTTACACTGCTCCTGGTGAAGGTTGCTCTTTGTTACTAGCTAGACCTCTAAAAATTGCATTGAGGGTGCTGGGCCACCCCCTCTCCGGACTAGAGAAGCACGGTGAGGGGTAGTGTGGTCCTATCTAACAGGGGGAGAGGTGGTAGATGGCACGGAGGTGTTCTCCTTGGAAATCTGTGCTTTTTCCTGGTGTCCGGGTTTGTGCTTCTGTCTGGGATGACCCTGCGGTGTATCAGGGCATCTCTGCTTGGCATGGGCCTCAACACAAAGTCAGCGGCGTCTGCTCACAGTCCTGCCATCTGTGTGGCTTTTTGGACACACTCAGTTCTCCAACTCGCCCGAAGTTCTAGGGGGATTCCAAAATTGACTGCCAACTTCAGGAAGAGAGATGCTGCACCGTTTCTCTGCCGAAGGCGATGGCAGCCCTCGCTGGGTGTTGGGCAATGTCTCTGCCAGTAAGGACTTCCCCTGGCCCTGGCTCACCCCCACCACCTTGAGTGAGGGAGCAGCTTTTGGGAGCTCCTCAGGGTTGGGGGCGCTGGATTTGTGTTGAGGACTGGCTGCCGAGCCCTTCTCGCATCCTCACTGCGATCTGCGAAGTTCCCTAGAAGAGTTTTGCCAGCAGAATGAAGCTTATTGTCCGTCCAGACAGTGCTTCTATCTTTAAGGAGGCAATTCCCATTTCAGGAATTAATGAGGAAAACAGCTGTTCTTACCAAGACAGGAATAATATAGGCAATTTATCATCCAGCAATAGGCCCAGGTCAGTGAATGCCAGTTATCATTTTATGGCCCTTAAAGAACCAGGTCAAGCAAACTCGATGCCCTCAAGTAACCCTGAAACCAGGTGGTTCCAGCTCTTTGGGCTCCTTTCCCAAAAATTAGTACAGCAGCTTCCTGGGGCTGGCTGGAGGAGCTGGGGCTGTTGGAATTTGGCCTGGGTTTGTAAATCTTTAGCTAACAGGGGCCTAGCTCAATGCTTCTTCAAAAAAATTGGAAGGAGGACGGGTGTTTGTTTAAATTACCCCGAGGTCCCCATCTTTGTGATTTTTGACTCCCCTCTGTAAGGACCCTCCTTTTCCTCACTCTTGGCGGCCCCCTTGTAGGTGAGCTGCAGACTGCGCCATGCCTTCAGAGCAAGTCTCATCGTTTGAGTCTCTCATACTTGTCTTTCAGCATGCTGATTCACTCTGGCTACACTTTTGGAAACTGGAAGCCTCGGGGAGTATTTTGTGACCAGTATTATGATTTTGCTGTGAGCTTGCCAGTCCTTTCTGATTCTGGCCCAGAAGGTCCTGTTGGGTCTTGATGCTTATTCTCTCTGTGTTTACTCCACAGGGGATTTCGTCACAGGGCCTCCGGGGATGGGCCGCGTACATACGATGGGGCTCTGTCTCCGTGTGTATTCCAAGTATTGGGCAATCTCTCTTCCACCTCTTTCCAAAATGGTACGTTTATGTACTTATTTATTTTTTACCTACTTTTAATGGCAGATTTTGCCTCCCTTTGCACATAAAAGAAGTTTGTATTGAAATTTTTTTCTAGCTCTAGATGAAGTTTCGTTTGAAGGCTGGAAAGTAACTTTCTGGGAAGATTTATTCTCTAGCACGTCCTTTGGGTTGGTTCCATCATGAAGAATCTGGTGTTGTGACCACTTTAAGAAGGAACCACTGTAATTTAATGGTTGGAAGCACACATCGCAGATTTGACAGAGTGAACTCTCTAGGCTGGCTCCTGGGTTAGAGCCATCCAATCCAAGAGTTCACAAAAGCTGGTGCCTTTTGCCCCTTAAGTTTTGCAGTGCGATGAAGGGAAATTCTTCCAACCCGCGGATTAGAGCATCTAGAGATGGGGGTTTCCTATCACCAAAGGAACAGAACGGGGAGGCCTTGTGTCATTAATCAACACGGAGACTTTGGGAAGTCTCAGTTAGTGTTTCTGGGCCCACAATCTAAGTCAGGCCTAATCACAAACCTCAGAGGGCCTCACAGCAAGGTCCCCTCAGCCCACTTGACATCCTGGCTGTAACATGAAGAATGCCTCCAGGTGAGTTCCCGTTTCTTAAGCAACTGCTGTCACGAAGGCCGATGTCATAGGCTTGGCTCCCAGGCCCATTTTCCTTTCCAATTCTTATTACTCCTTTAGGAGACATTCAGGACTTCTTATTTAATTTTGGAAACAATGACGAGCTCAAGCTACCTCTGCATTTTAGTTCCAAAGTTTAACATATGAAAGTGAGTTCCCAGGGTAAAAATTCCTAAAACAGTCAACAATTGTATGCACTGTTACTGCTCTGCTCTAAATCCTGCAATGACTCACTATTTCTCAGGATAAAAGCAGCAATTCTCACAGAGGCTGCAGCCTCAAGGCTCCTGGCCTGCTGTGCCTACCAACCTCATCTCCTATGACTCCCCCCTTGCTCACTCCTTGCTGTTTCTTGAACCTGCCAGGAATGTGCCAGCCTTAGCACCTGTGCCTTAGCTGTTCTCTCCACCCCAGATAAGCACATGGCACACTTCCTATCTCCTCTAAGCCTCAGACAGTTTCACTTCCTCCAGGAGGCCCTCCCTGACTACCCGCTTTGATCCTGCTGTAAGGTTTGAGGTGCAGGAAACTGACCACCAAGGAGTTTTAAAGTAAAGTTTATTCCCCAGTAATGAACGGGACTCATTACAGAGGTAGAGAAATCAGAATTGAAGGAGTTGGGAGGGGGGATGGACCCAGCCGGGCTGCCACCTGGACATGGAGGATCAGCAGCACATGGCTGGTCTGGGGGACTTTTTAAGGGGAGGAACAGGAGAGGGTTGGACCCAGGGCAGAACAGGAAGGGGTGGGCTCCAGGACACTTTGGCAGGTGCTGATTGATGGCTCAATGTCTTGAAGATGTCTCTGTGACAGGTGCCAGTAATGTCACCAGTTGGGAGGAGGGAGAAGCTTATACCTGCAGTCTGTCTCCTTCTCTGAAGCACTTAGAAATACTATGCAACCTAAGCACTTTCATATTATTGTCTCCTCCACTACAATATACTCTCCTTAAGGACAGCAAATTTTGTCTGCCTTGTTCAAATATCGCATGCTTAGAATAATGCCCTAGTACTGAATACACAGAAGACAATGAAGATAAGTTAATATTTTAATTTGTTATTTATTGTTTTGTCTTTTTAAGATTCTACAAGTGACATAATATAGTTTTGCCCTTTTCCGTCTGACATATTTCACTTAGCATAATGCCTTCAAGTTCCCCCATAGTATTGTACAAGGCAGGATTTCCTTTCTTTTCATGGCTGAGTGGTATTCCATTCCATATTTTTAAAAATATATATTTTTATTGATTTCAGAGTGGAAGGGAGAGGAAGAGGAATATAGAAACATCAATGATGAGAGAGAATCATCAGTTGGCTGCCTCCTGCATGCCTCCCACTAGAGATCAAGCCTGCAGCCTGGGTATGTTTCCTTGACCAGAATCAAACCTAGGACCCTTCAGGCCACAGGCTGATGCTCTATCCACTGATGCTCAAGCCATCTAGGGCATATCATATTTTCTTTATCCATTCATCCATCAATAGACACTTGGGTTGCTTCCATGTCTTGGCTATGGTAAATAACACTGCAGTGAGCAGGGGTGGTGTGCAGTATGTATCCTTTGACATAGTGACTCCATTTCCTTTGGGACATTCCCAGAAGTGGAAGTGCTGGATCCACATGGGCTGTACCAGTTAATTATTTTTTACTGTTTCCGTTTCTTCAAGCTGTAGGTCTTTTACCTGAAAGCAACCTCCCTGCTCCTACAGTGATAAAAAAAATTCAGAATTCCAGAGATTTTGCATGGTCACAGTTATTTGGTTCATGTTGGGGTTATCCTAGTGAGAGAGAGAGAGAGAGAGAGAGAGAGAGAGAGAGAGAGAGAGAGAAAGAAAAAAAGGAAGGAAAGAAACTTCTGTATTTGTCAAGAGAATTGTAACCAGTTGCAAAAACACATAATAAATATTGTTCTTAGTACTGTGCCCAATACTGGAGCTAGAGAGATTCTTATAACTGAGATGATGCATTTCTCTGCTCAAAACCACCCAGTGGCTCTCCACCTCACCATCAGAAGCCAAGCCCTGGACATATGTGCTACTTTGCACTGTGTCAGCTTGATTAGGCTGGAACTGCTTTTCCCAGAAGCTTCTTTCCTGAATGGTCTGAGACAGAGTTGGACAAAGAGGAATGTGTGCAAGGTTTGGAAGGCAGAAGCACTGCAGTGACTATGACTCTTTGAAGGTCTTTGCAGGCAAAGACTGAAGGACAAGCACAGATGTGTCTGATGGGTTCCATGAGGTAGTTTCCTCTGCTCCTTGTCTAGCTACTGGCCAGCAGCTGCCCCAGGTCCCTCCCGGTGTCTCTGTGTGCAGGCAGAGGTGGTGGCTACGCATAGGCTGCAGCTTTTCATGACTCCTCTTCCAGGTCCTCTTTACAGTTCTGCCGCAGCAGCTGAGTGACATCCCAGAGCCCCTCTCATCAGCTCTGGATTGTTCACAAACATCAGGGCTGGTTGCTGGCTCTTACAGGCTGTCACTACCCCAGCCCCTCCCGTGGCTGTGTACAGTTTAACTACTCTATGCTTATTCCAAAATATTCACAGTGGTTCTGCTTCCCTGATTGGACCTTGCCAGATGCCATCTATCAGGCTTGAAGAGGTGGGACTAAAGTTGGTGCTTCCTCTGCCTGGAATGTTCTTTCTGTAGATAGGCAAGGGGCTCACTTCCTTTTGTCCTTCAGATCATTGTTCAAATATAACTCTATAGTGCTATCCATAATTTAAATAGCTTTTCCTCACTCCACGCTTGGCTTTCTCCATCTACCTTACCTTGTGTCATTTTTAAAATTATACCTATTGGCATGTTACTTATTTACTTACTACCTGCCTTTCCACATGGGTTCTTGCCTAGGGTCAACCTGGTAGTCCAGAAGGTCCTTGTATAAGAAAATAATATTTTCCTATTTTTACCACCATCTAATTGAAATTAAACAGTTGAGTACAGACAGTAACCCACATGATTTAGAAGTACGTGTCACTTGCTATAAATAAGAAATCACAAATTTGCTTTTTGTCACAATACAATTGTTTACAATATTTTGAAGTGTCATTGATGCTCATCAATTTGTCATTATGAGGTCAATAAGCTTACAAATAGATGGCTTGTGATTGAAGCCTGGTCCTTAGAGAGGCTCACAGATAGCTGGCCAATCGGTCATAAGCTCTTTGCCTGATGATCATTCAGCCAAACAGTGAAACCAGAACTCCTTAGGTTGTTGATTCAGACATCTCGTTGCTTTCTAGCATCCTCACTTACTATATTAATCAATACATAGAAGTAGTGAGTTCTTTCTATTGTTTTTAAAAAATATTATAAGACTGAACAATTCAAATGAGAATTCTTAATTCTCAGAAAGGCTGTGTGGCTCTGGTAACAAC
The DNA here is from genome assembly GCF_014108245.1 of Pipistrellus kuhlii. Taxonomy (NCBI): domain Eukaryota; kingdom Metazoa; phylum Chordata; class Mammalia; order Chiroptera; family Vespertilionidae; genus Pipistrellus; species Pipistrellus kuhlii. Next base: position 4,411,160 of record NW_023425416.1, on the reverse strand, counting down.
GGTATGCATATAGTCTAAGAATAAAGACCAGATAAGTTCAAATGCATGCTATAGTTGAGATAATCATTAAAATGTGTTATCTAAAGTTACTTATTGCTAATAGCTGTGCAGTAATGTGGGTTGAGCACACTGTTACAAGTTACTAAATTTTAACATCATTGTTTTCCTTTGAATTCTAGATTTTTTATTTTAGACATCTGAAAACACTGTTTTGAGAAGGATCCATATACTTTATGAAATGGCCATAGGGTCTACAGCATAATAAGAGGTTAAAGCACGTACTAGAATATAACCTCCGAGGGAGTATAGATTTTTTCTTTTTTTATTGCAATTGTTCACTTCTTTTGCTCAGGAATCTACAACTTGGCAGTATTTGATTAATTTCAAGAATAACCTAAGGCCAGATGGAACTCTGCTATTTACATTATATCCTCTTCTCCCTTTGGTATCCACCCCCGTACTTTTCCTGAGGGTCACCCTTTCCTTTATTTTCTACCGGTGGAATCCTCATGAAAAGAATTGCATCCTTAGAAAGAACTGGAACAACATTCCTGAAGATGCTGCTGGCAGGTAAGGGTTTTTCAGGACACAGTGCCAAACCTTCAATACAGCCCTCCAAGGAGGGATTAGCATTAAGAGAGGAAAAAAGAACTTAACAAAATACCCTAACACTAAGAAACACACTAATAACTTACACTTTGGGGATTTCCATGTTCCTTTCTTTTCTCCATGGATGAGACATGACATTGTATTCAGAATTGGAATTTTTCTTTGTCTTAAACACTGAACCAAACTACCTTCTTCAGAATCCAGAGATGAAGAACTTTGTTCTGATAAACTCTGGCACTGGAGGATGTATCCCAGCTCCTCCAGTGCTCTACTATTTGGGTAAGAAACTTGCGACCACTTCCCCATATTAAAAAAAAAGCCATGGATCAGTGGGAGAGACGGGTGGCGGGGGATGTAGTTTTAAGCATTGTGGTTCATTCCATGAAAGCAGCCAAGATACACAAATCAATTAAGACCGCTACACAGGACATAAGTAGTAGCCATCAGCACTCCCTCTGGGTGCACACTTTCTCATACACTTCCATACCTGACTTCCTCATGATCTTCCCAACATCCAGAAGACACAGGCTGAGCAGTTTCAAACGGATCAAAGGGACCAATTTTCATAGGATGGGACTAAATGATGGGAAAGGACTTTATTAAGGAAAATCAAACTAAATTTGATAAATATCTGACTAGTAGTATTCTAATATCTGATTAATAGCTTTCTTAAAATCCATGAAAAATAATATTTTCTAAGTTTCAGTCAAGAAGGCAAAGTAGGTAAACACTGCACTCATCTCTCCCCATGACCACATCAAAATTATAACTAAATTATAGAACACCCACCCTGAGAATCATATAAAGACTAGATGAACAGAATCCTACAACTAAGGATATGAAGAAGCCAGGTAGAGACTGGCAGAAGATGGGGAGGCTCTAAATGGGCTGGTCTCACACCTACATGTGGCATTAAGAATTGAGAGGAGCCCAGCCAGTGTTGCCCAGTGGTTGAGCCTTGACCTATGAACCAGGAGGACAACCCAGGCATGTCCCGGTCAGGGCACATGCCTGGGTTGCAGGCTCGATTTTTAGTGTGGGGCATGGAGGCAGCTGATTAATGACTCTCTCTCACCATTGGTGTTTCCATCTCTTTCCTCTCTCCCTCTCCATTCCTCTCTGAAATCAATAAAAATATATTTAAAAAAAGAATTGAGAGAAATATCTTGGTTATGCAAGTCCCCCCTGAGGAGTGAGGGGTTCTAGTCCCACACCAGACGCAGCCTGAATAGCCAAGGCCAGGAAGAGTCCCCACAGCATCTGGCTGTGAAAATCAGTGAGGATGACAGCTGCTGTAGACCCAAGTGACTTCTTAAAAGGCCAGAACACAGACTCACTTGCTCACAAACATTCTATCTAAGCTCCAGCAAAGGGATCAACTGAATTGTCTGGCTTTAAGGAGAGAGCTGGGGAGGCAGCTTTCTCTAGGACAGTTGCCTGGGTTGGGGGATGGGTGAGAAAAGTAAAGGAATTAAGAAGTATAAATTGGTAGTAACAGAAGAGTCATGGGGATGCAAAGTATAGCACAGTAAATATTGTCAGTAATCCTATATAATAAAGAAGTAATAGGCAAATTGACCATCACTCTAACGCACAAGATGATTGCCCCAATGTGGTCAAAAATGGCCAGCCCCATGTGGACACAAGATGGCTGCCACAAGATGGCCAGCAGGGGAGGACAGGTGGGGGGTCCCAGGCTTTCAGAGGAGGGCAGTTAGGGGTGACCAGACTAGCAGGGGAAGACAGTTAGGGATGACCAGGCTGGCAGGGGAGGGCAGTTAGGGGCAATCAGGCCAGTAGGGGAGCAGTTAGGCGTCGATCTGGCTGACAGGAGAGTGGTTAGGGGGTGATCAGGCTGGCAGGCAGAAGCAGTTAGGAGCAATTAGGCAGAAAGGCAAGTGAGTAGTTGGGAGCCAACAGTCCTAGATTGTAAGAGGGATTTCTGACTGCTCGTTTAGGGATCAAGAGAGAGATCAGGCCTAAATGGGCAGTTAAACATCCTTGAGGGGTCCCATATTAGAGAGGGTGCAGGTTGGGCTGAGGGAGCCCCCCCACTCTTGCACAAATTTCATGCACTGGACCTCTAGTATTGTAATAACTGTTTGGTGCCAGGACTTGAATTATTGGAGGGATCACTCCATAAATTATATACCGTATTTTTCGGACCATAAGACACTCCGGACCATAAGACACACCAGTTTTTAGAGAAGGGAAATGAAGAAAAAAAGATTCTGAAACAAATATTGTCCTAAAATATTTTATGTGCATTAAAACCCAACATCACAGTCATAAACACATGTAATCAACCCTGTAAAGTAAACAGCAGCATTTAGAACCATTTTAGAGCCGGGCAAGCACACAGAGACCACACAGAGCCGGGCAAGTAAAAAAACTTTTTTTTAAAAGTATATGTGTAGGCTATATTTGGACCATAAGACGCAGGGACTTTTTCCCCCCACTTCTGGGGGAAAAAAAGTGCGTCTTATGGTCCGAAAAATATGGTAAGTATCTAACCATGGTGCTGTATACTTGAAATTAACATAATATTGAATGTCAGCTCCAATTGAAAAATTAAAAAATGTATTTTCTTTTTAATATTTCATGGGACAGAAATTTTTTTGTGTGTGTGTTTTTTTTTTTTTTTAAATTCTGGACAGAGTGCTTGTTGCTTGACAAATATTATCCCATTTGAATTGCCCTGTGAGGTAGATATTAGGGGAGCTGAAGCTCAGAGGGCTTGGGTGACTTGCCCAAAGTCACACTCTTTCCATCCATCCTAACATGCTGCTCTAGGGCCATAGAATTACCCAGCCTTCACCCATCTTTTATGGCTCTATTATTTGCTTTGTGTTGTTTTTAAATTGGTTGGCTTAAAAGATTAAATACATTTATCTAAAAAGGAAACTGCATTGTTGCTGATAATAAATAGCTATAGTCTGCTGATGATAAATTAGCTATAGTCTGGGAGTAATTATAAAAAATAAATGCCATGAAACAGGACAATGTTAGTACATTTTAGCCAATAGTGGTCCTCAGTAAACGTTCTGAGCCTGAAGCTGACTTTGCTCAACAGGGATCTAGCAAGTGTTGGAGATGTATTAAAGCCATAATTAGGGCATTAGTTTCCTAGGGCTTCATAACAAAATATCAAAGCCTAGGTGGCTTAAACAACAGAAATTTATTCTTTCACAATTCTGGAGGCTACAAGTCTGAGATCAAGGTGTTGGCAGGCTGGTTCCTTCGGAAGCTTACCTTGGCTGGTAGAAGCCATCTTCTCTGTGTGTCTTCACGTGGCTGTGTGTGTCCTCTTATAAGGGCACAAATCATATTGGATTAGGGCCCACTCTAATGACCTCATTTTAACGTAATTACCCTTTTAAAGACCTTATGTCCATATACAATCACATTCTGAGGTACCAGGGGTGAGGACTTGAACATATGAATGGGGGTACACAACTCAGCCCATGACAATTAGTACCGAAGTGAGACTTTCTTCTCCTTGGGATCATCAGAAGTGACAAGGGCAGCACTGTCTCACCACTTGATTCCTTGTTGTTTAATGCCATGAACCAGAACCAAATAAAATCTGTTCCTGAACAGCTGGTGGTGCTTGTCCCAAGCTTTGGAAAACTTGATACCGTACTCTGTCCCAGATATCCTCGTCAGATAGTGTTGGCAGATCCCTCAGCCCATGCCGATGGCATCTGGAATTGGTGTGCAGACCCTTGCATGCAGTCGGCTTCTGACCTACGTCTTCAGGGCTTCCTGTGGCCACAGGAGCCTGCTTGGCTAGCTTGCAGGAGGGACAGCCTGAGAACAAGGACCAATTTCCCCAAACACGTCCTGTAGTAAGAGGGTGGGTAACTACTCCTGCTTCCTTGTGTGTTGTAGGGTCAGTTTCAAGGGTTGTTCTGCACAGTTCCTCAGAGTCTCCAGCAAAATTAAGACCCAATGGCCCAGAACAGCACCCCCTTTATTATCTTTTCCACCTTCACTGTCTCACTTCCCTTCTCACTCACTGGGATTTCCTCTTCAAATAAACCACTGTATTTTTCCATGTATAAGACACTATTTTTTTCAAAAATTGTTAGACTGAAAATTGAGGGGCATCTTATACATGGAAGTCAGCCGAGGAGGGAGCCATGTGGATGGTAGCTGCTCATACCTTGTCAAACAGGTTTTATCCAATCATGAGCCATATTGTTACTGATGTCACTGATGCTGTAAGTGGAGGTGGAGATGGCAGGTGTACAGATGCAACAGGGACAGAAGTGTTCTGAGCCCATAAAGATGTAAAGAATATATATATATAAATACTGGTAAGCAATTGTCTTACTCTGCAAAATTCAAAATGAATGTAATCAGCTATGCAAAAGAGCATGGAAACTGAGCTGCAGAGAGACAATGTGGATCTCCTCCCACTGAGTGTGTGATCAGACAGTGGAGAAAACAGGAAGAACAGCTCCTTAAGATGCCAAAAATGAAGAAGGCCTTAAGAGGAAAACCAGCAAAATGTTTAAAATATTGATTTCTTAATTTTGGGTTGGAAAAGTGGGGGCATCTTATACATGGGGGAATCTTATACACCGGAAAATATGGTACTCTTCCATCAATCTTTTTCTTAGGGTCTGTTTCTAGGGACTATTGTATAACCAGAGTATATGAATGGTTGTCCACCTAAAAATAAACAAATTCGCCGAGACCGGTTTAGCTCAATGGATAGAGCGTTGGCTTGGGGACTGAAGGGTCCCAGGTTCGATTCCGGTCAAGGGCATGCACCTTGGTTGCGGGCATATCCCCAGTAGGGGATGTGCAAGAGGCAACCGATAGATAACTCTCTCTCATCGATGTTTCTAACTCTCTATCTCTCTCCCTTCCTCTCTGTACAAAATCAATAAAATATATATATATAATAAAATAAAATAAAATTTATTTAAAAAAATAAACAAATACATAAATAAGGCAAAAACAATGCTAACTGCTTGTTATCATTCCCAGGCTGTCAAACCTGATATACTTGACTCTTCCCCTTAGAGCAGAGAGATGAGCCCAGGTACAGAAGCATGGAGATGCTGAGAGTTTTCAGTAACCAAGTTTCCGGAGCCTAACCCAAGCCTTGATCATCCTCTCTGATAATTCACCCTCCCTTCCATTCTGGAAAGCTGAAATCTGATGTTTATGATCACATAGGGCCTACCTCCATTTTCTTTTCTTTCTTGTCTTCCGATAATTTGATTACATCGTATCTTTCTTCTGTAGATTGGACTAGTGGTGAGTAGATTTTTCTGGTGATAAATTTAAAAGAAACCCCTCTGCCAGAAAAGGAACAACATGATTGTTATTTTACTTAAAACTGAAGAGGGTTGCTGATCATGTGTAGGCTTGACTTCAGAGAACATTCTGTACAGAATTCCACATGTACCCTTAGAGCATTCTCATCAGAAGCTGTGTACCAGATACATTCCCAGGTACCCAAGTAAGGCAACAAAGCCTACAAACTCTCCGAAGCTCTCAATTCCAGGAAGCTTTTTAAAAAGTCTGTCAACAGAAGAGGGTAGAGGACTCCATTTCAAGCGCCCGCTCACCATGCATAACTTTGTGAAATCTTAACAACTTGCCCCAGACCTCTTTTTCGTCTTAAAAAAATAAAACATCACAAAAACGCTTGAAATTCTTAATAAAATCTCTATTTCTATTCCCTTCCTGCCTGAAATGAATTCGGTTTATGTCATCTCCAAGTCTGTTTTAACGTTTTTACTACACATGCAGTATCATAACGCATGGTATTGTTTTTCATGTTTTAAAGCTTTCTATAAGTGAATCATTCTGTTTGCATCATTTATAGCTTGATTTTTTTCTTAATATTATAAGTTAGAGATTCATCCATGTTTATATGTGCCATTTAGTTCAGTCATTTTAACTGTTATAGAATATCCCATTGTATGAATAAACCACAAAGTGTTTTTCTATTTTCCAGCTGATAAACATTTAGGTTGTTTTTCAATAACAAACAATGCCTCTACAAGTATTTCCAGGCATGGGCAGTTGTGTGTACAGCAGAAGTTTCTTGTAAAATACAATAGATGCCTATAAGTTGCAAAGCTGAGTTATATCTGATGTGTGGCTTCAACTTTATTACATGCTGCCAAATGCTCTTTACAGACCAGCTTGTAATCCTCTCAGCATATTTGAATCCCCCCACCCCATTCTCACTCACATTTAACATTAGCAGATTAATTTTTTGCCAATTTGAGGTCTGTGAATAGTATTTCATTCTGCTTTTAATTTGCATTTTCCTAATGATGAGTAATGGGAAGAAGTTATTTATATGTTTTGAATGCTAACCTTTGTGGGTTTGTATGCACTGCAAATATTTTCTCCCAGGGTGTAAATTTCTTTGCCCATTGTTTTTGGTGCCTTGGATGAATGGAAGTTCTGATTTTAATGTAATCAATGTTATCCATTTTTGTTTGTTTGTACAGTTAGTGCTTTGTGTGATTTTCAAAAATCTTTATTGTTGAAAGTATTACATATGTCACTTTTCCCCCCATTGATCCCTTAGAGCCACGCCCCCTCTCCACACTCTCTATAGTCCACTCCCACTCCCTTCAATCCTCACCTCCCTCTGGGTCCCCCCGACCCCTGGCCTCCACCACCCTAGTGTCTGTGTCCATGGGTTATGTATTGTATATATGCATGCAGGTTCTTTGGTTGATCTCTTCCCAACTACCCACCCTCCCACACCTTCCCTCTGAGATTTCACTGTCTGTTCCACACTTCTATGTTTCTAAATCTATTTTGTTCAGTTTATTTTGTTCAATTGAGTGAGATCATGTGATACTTGCCTTTCTCTAACTGGCTTAGTTTGCTTAACATATTACCCTCCAGGTCCCTCCATGCTGTCTCAGAGGGTAAGAGATTCTTCTTTTTTACTGTTGCATAGTATTCCATGTTGTAAATGTATCACAGCTTTTTTATCCACTCATCTACTGATGGGTGAGTGACTGCACATGACATTTTGTGCGTTGGCCCTTTAAAAGGGTGCCTGCATTTCCAGCCATCTCTCTCTCTCTGGCAGGCAGCAACCCTGCTGCTTTTCTCAGCAGATGCTATATGGACACCTCTCAGTTCTGGTGCTCTTGGCTGGGCAGCCCAGCTTGGGGATTAGACCCCAGAGTTCTCAATGGGAACCCCCACAGCTGACATATCCCTCCAGAACTTCAGCTGCTGTCTGTGAGAGTCGGCCAGCCTTTTTTGCACCTCTGTCCCTCCTACCAGTCTCTGTGCAGTCTCTGCTTTCCATCCTTGGTTATCAGGGTTCTCTCCAGCTGGTCTTCAGTTGGTTTTCAGAGTTGTTTTTCTGTAGGTTAGTTGTATTTACAGTTTGGTTCTGGGAGCATGTCAGTGTAGTGTCCACTTACTCCACCGCCATTTTAGAATTTGCTTTGTTTGTTTTATTTAGGAAATCATTTTTCTATCCTGTGGTCATTCAGAAATCCTCCAATTATTCTGAAAGTTTTATAGTTTTACCTAAACTATTGAGTTCTGGAGTGGAGAAGAGATCTGACTTGATATTTTCCTTATGGATACCCAAATGTTCCAGTACCATTTGAAAAGATAGCCATCTCTCCATTGTACTGTCTGGCCAACTCTATCATAAGTCAGGTATTCACATCTACATGACAATTCCACTTGATTCTCTAGTCTGTGTTTTGGTCTCTCCATCTATCTGTGTACTAAGTCCACAATGTTCTAATCCCTATAATTTTATAATGTTGATATATGCCAGTACAAATATTTATTTCTATATCTTACTTGATTCTTATTCATAATTAATTACCTTGTCTTTTTGTAGCTGTTTCCTCTTGTACATGAATTTTAGGATCAGCTTGGACAATTCCAAGAGAAGTCCTGCCTATTAAAATGGCAATTATATATTTTTAATTTATAGATTAATTTGGGTATAATTACTATTTTTATGACATCTAGTCTTTCTATCCATAACACATCCTTATTTATTTTGGTCTGCCTTTAAGTGTTAGAACAACATTTTGTAATTACTTTTATATGAGTGCTACATTTCTGTGGTTCACCCAAAGGGCGGATAAATAGATTTTACTTCTTAATGGAAAATGGCAAGGTCATGAAAGAGTATGTGGGGCCAGACATACTGTTATGGCCATTTTTGGAAAAGACACTTTGCCATAGTATGCCCTTTGGTTATAATAAATAATATTCTTCTCATTTGCATAAAAGCCTCCTCTCTTTCCTGGGGTCTGCAAAATCTAATCTCCTTATGGCCTGAAGTTCAGGCTTACTGAGCATGACCTCAAGACCTTACAGGGCATGACACAGGTCATATTCACATACAACTGAAGCTCCTAGGTTTAGTTCCCATTGCTCTTAAAACTTAAGAAACAACTCAGTATAAATAGCTAGATAGGTACATATCTAATATACATTTATTTACATGCAAACACACATACAACATATAATGGTGGGACAAGTGTAGAGTAACTGTTATAGACCCTTCTCTTTGAAATGGGAAGCACACAGGAATCCATAAAAATTCTAAAATTCAGTAGGAAACACATTGTCTCTTACCTGATTAGATGCAGTGCTACTGCCCGGTAACAGTTCACCATGGCTCTTGGTTACGCCCTCCAAATCTTCTTTCCCATAAAAAATGGCCCATTTTGCAGCTGAATGATTTTATCAGTCTTCTTTCTGCATGTTAAATGTTGATTAAGTCTTACTTTCCAGCTAAGGTGGTATAATTATTTTAGAATCTGGGTGGGTTTCTTATGAATCAATGCATTATGAATACATTTGACTAGACAAAGCTACACCCACAAATATGGTCCAAAAAGCCCTTCTCTACATTGGGTTTTCTATAAAACTGCTGAAGGGCAACACTTTATTAGATTCATAAAAGTTCTACTGGTTAACAGAATCTGTGAAGCAGATTGGAGGGCCTTTTGTTTGAGGCATTGCCTTAGACATGTTTGAGGTTTTAACAAAGAGCTCATGACCTGGCCTTGGGTTTAATCTTTGTATGAAGCTCTCTCTTAATTTGAGAACACTGGAGAGGCTAGGAGTTAGAAATGATTTTATTTTTAACCCATCAAGTTCTGGCTCTTTTATATTTCTAATTAAAAAAAAAAAAGTCATCTCCCTGTTTTTTTATTTTATCATAGACAATGGAAAGAAGCCATAAGGCACTTTTAATATTCTTTCTGAAATCTCTTTAGCTAGGTCATCTAACTAATTAGGTATACCTTTAATTTTTCACATTTCTGCAAGACCAGTGTTGCTAAAATTTCTGTCATGACATAATAAAGATTTTTCTTTCCTCAGTTTCCCATGACATTTTCTTTACCTTCCTTTAAGCCCTCACTGATAGCTTTATCAAGGGTTATCAGGCTTTCTTTCATGGCCTCCTTAAGATCCTTTAGGCTTTTACTAACACTTCCTTTAAGGTTGCCTAGTTTTGTTTGTTTGTTTGTTTGTGTGCGGGTTTTGTTTTTATTTTTGTTTTATTAATCCTCACTCAAGGACATTTTTTCGATTAATTTTTAGAGAGAGTGGAGGGGTGAGGGGAAACAGAGAAAGAGAAATATTGATGTGAGAGAGATGCATTAATTGGTTGCCTCCTGCAAGCATCCCTACTGGGATCGAGCCTGCAACTGAGGTATGTTCCCTTGACCGGAATCGAACCCAAGAGTCTGTGAGCTGATGCTCTAACCTCTGAGCCAAACTGGCTAGAACAAGGTTGAATGTTTTAGGTTTCTTGTCTATACCATATTTCACTGCTGCCACAAAAAATGTGTTCTAATTTTATGACTGTATAACAAATTACTCAAGAAAATAGTGGTGCAAGCAACCACTTATTTTGCAAGTGAATCTGCAATGTAGGTAGATCTTGACAGAAATAACTTCTATCTACTGCAGTTGGAATGAGCTGGGGCAGCTTGGAGGTTGTGGGCTAGAATCATATGGTGGCTTATTCACTTCCACGTTTGATGATTGATGCTGCCTGTTGTCTGAGATCTGAGTTGGAGATGTTAAATGAAACACCTATATGTGGTGTGTCCATGTGGCTTTTGCTTCTTTACAGAATGATGGCTGATTTCCAAGGGCAAATGCCCAGGAAAGAGAAAGCTTCAGAGGGAAGCTGTATAACTCTTTAGGACCTAGTCTTGGAAATCCACAGCATTATTTCTACTACATTCTATTTGTTCAGTTAGTCGCAAGCCTTACTCCAGGAGAGAGGGGAAAAAAACCCCACTACTTGTTGATGGGCTGTGGTAAGTTTCTGGAAGATCATGTGGGCCTGGAAATATTGGTGTGGGCATTTTTGGAAAACTCATTTTGCTGTGGTTAGTATTTTACATAGAAATATAGTCAGGCTTTTCTAAATGTAACATTTGAACATATGTTTATAAATGTGATAGAGTGAGCCATGTTTCTATATGGGAAAGAACAGTGAAAATAAGTGGAAATGTCCTGTGGCCCATTATGATGGCTGCATTTGAACCATTCTGGCTGAAGTATGGCAGGCAAAGGAAAGGGCAGTAGCTCTAAGTTCAGAGGAGTAGCCAGGAGTTGACCTTAGGTCTGGTAGGCCATTGTGAAGATTCTAGCCTTTACCCTTCTCCATGGGAAAGGGTGTGGCTAACAGGTGAGAGACATTGTTGAACTTAAGTATTAAAAGGATCAGTTATTGAGGCACAGTGTTCAGGAGTTTATTGTGTATCTGCTATTACTGTGAAGACCTGCCACATAGGGACAGATAGGAATAGAGCTTATTGCTACACATTTAATTACGTTTGAGCCAAGAAAATGGGTGATTAACCTTAGGGTCTTATAAATGCCTTTCTAAAATCTGTGTTTGGTTTAAAGCTGGATATGTACTTTTTAGGCCTTACTGTGTCCAACCAAGCTTTTTCAGATTTTGAAGCTTTTGTATTTGTGGGTGACAAGTATGCTGGGTCTATCCCGTTTGCCCCCAGATCCACTACCCCTCTCTGCTCTGCTGTCTGCCCCACCAGCTGATCTCTGTGACTAGTTCAATAGCCTCTTAGACCTCTGTCTTCCAGGTGGGTGTGGCCCAGTGCTCGGCAAATTGTGGCTCGAGAGCCACGTGTGGCTCTTTTGCTCCTTAAGTGTGGCTCTTCCACAAAATACCACGGCCTGGACAAGTCTATTTTGAAGTGGCATTAGAAGAAGTTTAAGTTTAAAAAATTTGATTCTCAAAAGAAATTTCAATCGTTGTCCTGTTGCTATTTGGCTCTGTTGACTAATGAGTTTGCTGACCACTGATGTAGCCAATGAAAAATTCCAGCAGATAAAAGGCTATGAACTCTTTTGCCCCCCTTTGAGAATTCCTCAACTATGCTCATGGCTTCTCTCAAGATCTCAGACAACAGGCAGCATGTTTTATGTGACTCTTTTTTTCAGTTCCAGTAACCTTTCCCCGCTTCAGGATTTGTAGGAGAGGACTTCAATCCTGCTGTTCCCTAGACCCACCCTTTGTAAGTACACTTTTTGCAAATAAAACCTCCTCAAAAAATCTTATTTTGCATGTGCCTTCTGTGTTTTTTTGTTTGTTTGTTTTTTTTTTTTTGGGGGGGGAGGAGGGAACACTGAAACAGTTGTGCAATATTTAATTTTAAAATATCAAACTAGGGTACTTATATGTTTAATTTTGACCTGCCCACCTCCTTTCTTTGTCTTCTCTTTCTTCCTCCCAGCCCCATGGCCCATGGGAGTGTAAACTCTGTACAGACATGTATGCAGAATGTCAGGAGGCAGTGTATTGAGACATACTTTCAACCTTGAACATAACATAATCAAATAGATGTGTCTATTTTGGACATTAAAGTCCTTGTGAACCAGGCACCTGCCATTTTTCTTTTGTTGATGGACAAGTGGTAAACTCTCACCTAGTCCATCTCTATCCCCCACTGCCCCCCACCAAACCATCTGTCACCTCTGGACATTTTACAAGGAAACTGAGCAAAGGACACACACACACACACACACAAATAAGCGAGCCTGCTTACATCTCAGGGAAAGCTCTAGAAACACCACTAAGCTCTAGGTGACAAGTTTGCAGGCCATAGTTTGCAAATCTTAAACCCCGGAATCTCTCCTGCAATCAAATGTTACACTAGTAGCCTTTTCTCTAGTCCTTAGGCCTTTGCATTTTTCTCTTGGCTTTCTGATTCCCTCCTCCTTTCATTTTCTTTGTTGAGAGAGGAGTGTTACAGAGACAATCAAATGGTCAAGATTTCTAGTCCAAGGCACTATTTTTTCTACTTTTTCGCCCAGAAAATTATTGTACAGTATCTCTTCACTGAACAGACTCATTTGGACAAAGACCAGAGCTGGTCTGAGTAACTCTTAGTCAACTATTTTTGAAGGACTGGCTATAACTTTCCTCAGAGGCCAATTTAACATCTGGCTTAAATTGGTATTTAGCTTGCAGGTTCTGAGGCATCCTTTTCTTATTCCCCAACAAAAGAATTATGAAAAACGGAGGACATGCAAATATTTAAACTACCATAGAATGCCTAGTGGGGATAATTCTCCTGATAAAGTTGGACCAAGAAAAATCTACATGAGACTTCTCTCACGGCAAACTGAAGCTTGGAGGTGTCGCAGAGCAGCCAGAGTTATGTGGGGATGGAGAGTTGCTGAGGCCTTATCCCAGCCCTATTGTAATAGTGAAGAGCAATGCTCCAGTTATTCTGACTACATAACAAATCTCCTCAAAACTCAGTGGTTTCGCCTGAATGGCATGGCTCAGTGATTGAGCGCCGACCTGTGAACCAGAAGGTCACTGTTTGATTCCTGGTCAGGGCACAGCCAGGGTTGTGGGCTGATCCTCAGTGTGGACATGTGGGACGTGGCCGGTCAATAGTTCTCTCTCATCATTGATATTTCTGTCTCTCTCTCCCTCTCCCTTCCTCTTTGAAATCAATAATGACATATTAAAGAAAACTTAGTGGTTTCAAACAGCAGTAGCCATTTATTATGGCTCATAGTTTTTGTAGCTCTGGAATTCAGACAGGACACAGTGAGCACAGCTTGCCACTGCTCTGTGAGGCCTGGAGCCTCAGAGGGAGCCTGGGAGACATTACTGGAGTCATCTTAAGGCCTGTTTGTCTCCCATCTTACACATGTGATGGCTTGCTCTTGACTAGAGCCTCTCTGGGGCTCTCAGCCAGAACACCACCCAAGGCCTGTCCATGAGGCCTGGGCTTTCTTGCAACATGGTGTCTGGATTCTAAGGGGACATGTCTCAAGACAGAAAGAGCCTGAGGCAAAATTTGCATCGTCTTTTACAATTTTGCTTCGTAAGTCCCACAGTATTACATTCAGCACAATCTATTGGTCCAGACAGTTAAAAGGGTTCCCTCAGGTTCAAGGTGAAGAACACAGATCCCCACTGCTGGGTGGGGGAAGATCATCAGATATTGTAAGAAACCATGTGAGAGTAACTTATATTGGTGCTGCCAGCTTTGGGAAATGCAACCTGCCAGAACAAGCTCCGGGTTAGAGGGCCTGGGTCAGGACTCACGCTCTGCCACTTACTAAGAATGTGGCAGTGGCAGCTTGCAGGATAGAAGATGAGGCAAAGATCCCATGAGAAGGAAAGCAGAGGGAAAACAGAGAGGAGGGAGACTTCCCATGTTTCTGAACCTGGCCTTGCACTCACCAAAAGGCAACACAGCAGAACTCTGCGTTCATAATTCCTGCTAGTGAGATGGGATTTTCATGGACCCAAAGGTTGTACTTCATGCTTTCTAGACGCTATGGACACAGGAAAGGTGCCCATTGTTCCCTTCTCTGTCCAGAAGAAGTGGCACCAAAATATTAATTCTGGTTTTTCGAAATTATGCGATTAAAAATTATTGTTATTTTATTTAAAAACAAACAAACAAAAAACACCTTTCCATTGTGGCTCAGTTATCCCATGCATTGAAAGGTTGCTGGTTCGATTCTGGCCAGGACTCATGCCCTGGTTGTGGGCTCGATGATACCTCACTGTCTAAAAATCAATTTTAAAAAATCTTAAGAAAAACCCAAACTTTCCCAAAGCTTCAATCGTTTCATAATTCAAATAACTGTTGGGGGAATTGGCCTGATGCAGCCATGTTTCCACAGCAATGACTCTGATGAGGACCATCACCAGCACACCCGCAGGGTAGCTCAATGGTGAGACCTGGCTGGGCCAAGCTCCTTGGGAAAGAGGGGTTGCCCAATTCCTCTGGAATCTAAATCTCAGAATTACTAAGATATGGTGACTTAGAGAACATGAAGAGGTCAGCTTCAAGTCCAGGTGGAGTGGCCCTAGTGACTGGCGCCTCTACATTCACCTGTTGAAGTTGGGTAAGGACCCAATGAGTTTCTTGGTGTCCCAGCTCCTGTGGCTTGCATGTGGTTTCTGCAATTTCAATAGGAACCACTGTAGCCCATAAGAATACAGGGCTGGGAGGAGTGTGTGAAAGAGTGCAGAGCACAGCCAAGCAGCACAGCCAAGCAGCATGGCCAAGCCACGCCCCCGGCCCGCCTCTCCATTGCGAAGCACACACCCAGAGATCCCTAGAGAGGGGGAGCACAATAAGAAAACACCTGTGAATTCCTTGCAGAACTCCCCCATGGCTACATTCCACCCTCTCCTCTTTTATAAAAGGTTCCATTTGCTCCAGTTCTGACCCTGGGGCATGGACAAATGGATGGCGGCCTGCTGTGGCTCCCTGCTCTTGGCTGTGTTCCCTGCGCCTATTAATCACCAGGCCCCGCCTGACAGGCCCAGCCCTTTGCTGCTGCACATCCTCTGGCTGTTCCAGTGATTACTCTAAAGTCTTTCTCAGATGCAAGAATTTCTCAATTTTTTTTTCCCAGCCCAGAGCTTCGACTCATGTGCTGGCTACCGCACAGAGAAGGACCACTGCTTCCTGCACAGTGCTGACTGTGGTTGGTCAGGAACCCCGAGCATCCGGTTTGAACCCAGGCTCTGTTATCCTCTAGCTGTGCCACCGTGGCCATGTCACTTGACTTCCCTAAGCTTCCTCTTCCTGGGAAAGAGGATAATAGT
The DNA here is from genome assembly GCF_014108245.1 of Pipistrellus kuhlii. Classification (NCBI taxonomy): domain Eukaryota; kingdom Metazoa; phylum Chordata; class Mammalia; order Chiroptera; family Vespertilionidae; genus Pipistrellus; species Pipistrellus kuhlii. The sequence goes on along the minus strand of NW_023425416.1, from coordinate 4,395,445 downwards.
AACTGCCTTGCATCAGAAGTCATGATGACCTGACCAGGATTAGCCTTTGCTCCTTTTTGGACAAATCTTTTTGGCAGTTCAGGAAGCTACAGATCTCTCCTTAAAACTGTCTTTTTAAATGTACAAAATACATCAAATTGCAAAGAAACCCAACCATATTAAAATATAATTATGGGAGTATTGAAATCAATTAAGATGGAAATAAATGTGTTTTTCATGGTGCATTAAAAAAAGACTTAGCAGTGGATATAAAGACCATGTTGATTTCAAACTAGTGATGAGCCTAAATGATGTGTCCAGATATTGGTAGCAGCAGTGTTGTGATAAGGAAATACGTGTGATTTCATTAGGTGATAAAGTCACAGGTAACTTTGGGACTGTGGTTTGTTGCTCATCTTTATAATTGGAGAAAATGGTAAAATTGTAGTTAGTCCTTAGGAAAAGATTTTTTTTCATTCAAGTTTTATAGTCACTGGGAAATATATCTACATATCTGTAGGACTTTAGAAGGTTTTTTGTTTGTTTGTTTGTTTTGTTTTTTAAGATGATGTATGTGAAAATGCTTTGTAAACTTTGTGGGCTGATGCATTTGAAAGATGGAGAGATGTCACCTCCCCCTGTCTCCCTCTGCCAAAAAAATAGGAAATCCCACCAGGTTGGAATTATCTTGAATCTTTGGATTTCTTCTAAAGTAGTTTCCTTGAACAACTTTTTAGAGGTTGTCCAGTTGGGAGTGGTTGGGGGAGAATGACCCTTTGAACAAAGGTCCTTAACTGCCCCATGAGGCCTGAGAAGTATGATATTCCTTATCCTCAGGCTGAGCAAGTATGTCTCTCGCTGTGTTTCTAACTCACCCACATCCCAGTGACCCCGGAGCGGGCTCGGTGGGCAACGTGCTGTTAGAGATAAAGCTCCAGGCCCTGCTCCAGTCCTGTGAGCCAGAGGGGGCCATTGACATACTTTTTCTTTCTCTTCGAATGCATTCTGAACAATTCCAAGGCACACTCAGCTTGGTTAAGGAAAATTGCATCTTTTTAAATTATTATTCTTGCCTGGAGATGGCGAACTCTTATCTAGGTAGCTGAAGAATGGGCAGGTGATCTTCTGGAAATTTCTCAGTGTAATTATTACCCGAGCCCACATCAACTAAATCAGAATCCATGCTCCACAGGGCCCCTGTCATTCCTAACAGATCCACTCATGGTCCTCTCCCAGTTCCATTGTCAGTCTGGCACTGCAGGACCCTCCCAAAAGTCTAAGGGGAAAAGATGAAACAAAACAAAACACCTTCACCATAGGTCAGCAAATCACCAGAGCCTGTGACCAGTCTCCTACTACAAAGCTATATTTTAAGATATCAGGAGAGATTCCTCAGACCTGAGATAGGCCAGGTGTTTAGTGCTGATTGGGGAAAAGCAGGTGGCCTGAAGGTGGAAGGGGGTACACCTTACCACAAGGAGCCTCAATCCATTTTGGTGGCTTTTTTCTGACACAAAGAGCCCAGTTCAGGGCTGCTCTACAATAGACATAGGGCCTTCTGATGTCCTTGCAGAGGCAGGGCAGACAGAGCAGAAAGGAGAACACTGGAGGTAGAGCAGTTTCTAAGGTGTTGTTGTGGGCTCATTCTGTGAAAGTATTTTTCTCTCTATTCAAGGCTTGGGGGGTGGGGGGAGGTGAAGAGATTTTCTCCTTCCAGAGAAAGATGGAGGCAGAGAGGACGGGCATGTGTGGTCTCCATGGGGGGCGGGAGAGAAGGGAGGAGAAAGGGAGAGGGGGGGACTGACGGTTTGAGAAGATCATTTCCCCACTAGGAGGTGCTGGGGAAATGGAATGCGTCTGCCTGGTAGAAACCCTGCGTTGCTAGAAGGCTAGGATATATTCTTCTCCCATGCCCCTTTCTTGAAGATTTCAGCAAGCTTCTGAGAAGGAAGCCTCTCACTGCACACAAACAAGAACACCCTGAAGGCATGGTTAGGGAACCGTTTCAAAGCTCTTGTTGGGTAGACATTTGCGGCTTCTCCAGCTCCAGGAATTCTGAGCCCGGGAACAGCAGCAACAGGTGGCAGGAGCATGGAGCTCTGAGCAGAGCCCACCCTGGGTATGTGATGCTCTGTCAGCATGGGTTCCATGCCCCTCTCCACCAGCAGCCCGCTTCCTTCCACTTTGAGCTTGTCTAGTCTGCAAAGAGAATCTGGTGACAGTTTGGGGGGAAAGGGCCTCAATTTCTCCCATTTCCTTTAAATCCGCATAAACCCGGGCCTCTTATCTTGTTCTTTCTGAAGGACACATGCTAAACCTTTGGCCTTCCAGTGGCTCCTGCCTACTTAGTCACTCCATCTCCTTCGGTGTTGCCTATGGTAGCTTTCTAGTTCCAAAGGTAGAGTTGAGCAGTGGTGACAGAGACTTTGTGGCCCGCAAAGGCAAGCCTCTTTTCAAACCTAGCCCTTTATGAGTTTTTACAAAATGAAGGCATGGGTCCAAGCGAGAGAAATAATAGCTTGTTGTTTGCAGTGCAATAAGTAACAGGCACTGGACACTTTCTGGGTGTCTGGCCACTGCATCCAACACTTAAGGTAGATTCCTTCTTCATAACTCCATGAAGGGAGTGCCAATTATGCTTCCCACTGCAGAGTGGAGAAAATTGAAGACCAGAGATGTTGAGACCCTACCCTGGTTATCCAGCTGTGGTAGGATGGGAATTCGAACCCAGGGAGAGGTTGTATCGCCCACAGTCTTGACCATGACGTCATTCTGCTAATTGGGTCTATGTCATAAGACAGCTTAGGAACAGCTGCTTCCTCAACTGTACAGTCCAACAGCGCCCCAAACCTTAGCCCCAAGCCAAGAGCTGGTAGTAGAGGCAGTTTTATAGGCAATGTGGATTCCGTAGGTCTTCCATGGGCCCCAGAAAATGCACTGCTGGGCGATGGGCTGGTCTCCCCTGCCCAGGCGTAATTGCTTCCCCCTGCCTCCTTACTAGATCTTATGAAGAAGAAAACAAAATGCCGGTCACCTTGCTTTTGGCTATCTTGAAAATTTGTCAGGAGTTGAAGTTGAAACTTCAAAAATTTACCCCCAAATTGGCGTAATAAATAACACTTTATAAAAATGGTTTTGCTTCTAAGAAACTCAGCTGACTTCACAGGCAGTTACTAGTATTCCTGGGGGGTCATAATGGGGTGTGGCTGCTTTGAGACTTGAGGAGTCCCTTTAGATTGGATACATTTTGTCTGCTGCTTTCGGGCTAAAGCAAGCACTTCACCAGCATTTGAAAAACAAAACAAAACATTGTGCACCCCTTTTTCTCTTTTTGTGGGGGATTGGCATTTACCTAAATTAGTATTTCAAGCACCTCCTAAGTTCAAAAGACTGTTGTTTATGCTACTGGGCTAAATTAAAAGGAAGAAAAAATAACTCTCAAGGGCAAAATAAAAACAAAATAGCCCTTAATTCACCATCTCTTTGTGGGGATTGATGTGCTCAGATACACAAGTCATTTAACTCAGTGTTGACTACAGACAGTGGTTCCATGCTCAGCTTTTCTTTCTTTCTTTCTTTCTTTTAAAAAAATACATGTTTTATTGACTTTTAAAAAATATATTTTATTTATTTTTTACAGAGAGGAAGAGAGAGGGATAGAGAGTTAGAAACATCGATGAGAGAGAATCATCGATCAGCTCCCTCTTGCACACCCCCTATTGGGGATGTGCCCACAACCAAGGTACATGCCCTTGATTGGAATCGAACCTGGGACCTTTCAGTCCGCAGGCCGACACTCTATCCACTGAGCCAAACTAGCTTCAGCTTTACTCAGCTTTTCTTAATGAGGAAGTTGGACATCTTCACATCCATCAACCAATAACTATGATGATGACCGACCATGACTGACCGTGACTGACCATGGCTGACCACGACTGAGCCCCAACTCGGGCCTGTTCTGTCTGAGAGGCCGTGGCCTCCACATGATGAGATGAGAAGAGAGGAATTTCTCACTTATGTTTACTCCTAATCTCATTCTGTTAAGTTATTCTTAGTATTTGTTTATAGTGAACATATTCTGTTATCCAATGATGCATGAATATGATTATTAAGCAGATGTTCCACAACTTTATAATGAGGGGCATGTGGACAAGTTTCACCATTTTTCGTGGCTTATCCCAGCATGTATGTAGCACCAGACTCATAAGGGCTCCATCTGGAACACCTCAGGGGCCGGTAACTAAGCCAAGAGCACACACCCCACCTCCATAGGCAGCTCCCCAGGGCCCCACCACCCATTCTGGCCCAGTGTCACCATGTAGAATGAGGACCCAGAGTGGCCCAATCCATATTATTTTCAAGAGAAGCAGAACAGTTAATTTTTATGTGAAATGCTGTGATTTACAAGTGAAATCTCATTATACTTAAATATAGAAAACTTTTTAAAGCAACACAGCACTGGCCAAAAATACTAGTACATCTGTGGGCCAGATTTGGAACGCCAGTTTGTAAACTTTACCCTTAATGTTCTATCCAAAAATTTCCATGGTTAAATAAATTTGCAAAATGCAATAGGAAGGGGTTCTTCTTAGACCCTGTATGTGCAGGTCAGCATATCAGCGCTCTGAGAGGCAGTGTGAGAATGGACCCTGCTCAGCTCTGCTTAGGCCACTCCGCTCCCATGTTACAATAACCTGCACAATGTGGTCGCTGAGACCATACACCGAGAAATGCCGCACTACCTCATTTCACCCTGCCAGCATCTGTGCAAAGGAGGTATTGCTTTTATAGTCTCATACACACACAAATTGAGGTTATGAAAGATTAAAAAGATTGTTCAGGACCATAATGGGATAGACTCTGTCTCTGACTTTAAAGCTAAATCTGTTTCCACTACATTGCATAACTAAGGCCCCCCAAAAGCCATGAATTTTGCTTTCTTCTATTACTGGTACAATAATATCCCAGGGTCTGCTCAGAGGAAAGCCCATAGGCAATAGAGATATATCAGATGGCCCTGGTTCCATAAATCACACAAACACAGAGGTCTCACTTTACAGCCACAGGTTCTGCATAGCATCACCTCCCCTGGGAAGCTTCATGAGTCCTCTCCCCAACGCCCTGCCCTTCCCTTCTGGCCCTTTTCTCTCCCTCCCGCCCTGAACTCCATCACCTTTCTCCCCACCCAACGGACCAGCCCTGGTTCAGCTGGCCCTGGCCAGCTCCCTCTGCAGAAATCCAAGTGGGAGCCAGAGGGAGGGGCAGAGCAGGGACTGGGTTGGACTGGGAGGAGGTCTGGGAGGTCCTGCTGAGTGGGGCAGGAGCCTGGAAACAGGCTGGGATGGCCGGGGTGGGGCCAGGGCTGTGAAGGGATGGAGGAGGCCTGAGCTTGGGCCTGGCCCCTTTCACACCATTTGGACACCAGATGCAGAACGAGGGCTGCCATTTGGACAGCCTTAAACCAAATGCCGTTCCCTGGAGGGAGACATCCGTTCCTGCTGTGTCTTCAAGATCCTGCAGAGGATCCTTCATCACAAAAGGGGAACTCACCCTCCCTTGGCACTCGCTCCCACGCTTACCTAACCAGCGGAGGGGGGAAAGTTCAGCTTGCGCAGAAATGCCTCCTGCTGTTTTTTTCCAGTGTCTCTCCAAAGACCCCACCCTCCACATATTAACTTTTGATAAACTTGAGGGCAACAGAGCATCAGACAGAACTGAATTTGTATCTAAGAGCAGTGTTACCATGGGTAAGTTACTTAACATTTTTGTGCCTCAGTTTCTTCATTTGTAAAATGGGGTACAAGCACAGTACCTCTCAGAGAAATGAAAGCATACATATCTCCATACAAAAACTTGCACATGAATACCCAGAGCAACATTATTTGTAACTGCCCCAAGGTAGAAACAACCAAATGAGGAACGGATAAACAAAATGTGGTATATCCATACAAAGAATAAAAAGGAATAAAGTACTGATACATGCTCCAACATGGGTGATCCTTAACAACTTGCTCAGTTAAAGAAGCCAGTCACAAGAGATCCTATGTATATGAAATGTCCAGAATATGTAGAGACAGAAAGCAGATAAGTGGCTGCTTAGGGCTGGTAGGAGCGGGTGAGGAGGAACCACTGCGAATGGCTATGGAGTTCCCCTTGGGGTGATGAAAATGCTCTAAAATTGATTGTGGTTATGGTTGCAAACCCTGTGACTATACTAAAAACCACTGAATTATATACTTTGAATGAGTAAAATATATGGTATGTGAATTATACCTCAATGAAACTGTAATTTAAAGAAGAAGAAAAAACCACAGCACCAAATCATAGGGTTAAGTGAAAATTAAATAATGAAAATTAAATAATGTGATGTCTATAAAGTGTTTAGAGTAATGCCTGGTAAGCAATCAGGAAATACTATCTTCAACAATAACAATAATATGTAATATATATATGTTCCTATAGTATTTTATAGTATCATCATATAAGACTATAATTGATACAGAATAATATATGTAATTATGTTCAATAAAAATTATCATAAAATAATTATTAAGTAATTATATTCATCCTTTGTCTTCTCCTTTTCTTAAAACATTCTGATTTTGGAATGATCCTCCAATTTTTTAACATTATTAAAATCATATGTGAAAAAAAATTATTTGTGAACATCTTGAATATTATCATGTTATGTTATACTAGAGGCTTGGTGCACGAATCTGCGCACCAGTGGGGTTCCTCAGCCTGGCCTATGGGATCAGGATGAACCCAGCTCTCCAACATTCCCTGAGAGATCCTGGATTGTGAGAGAGCTCAGGCCAGGCTGAGGGATCCCACCAGTGTATGATCGAGGCTGGGGAGAGACATGGGGAGTTGGCCAGCTGGGGAGGGACCACGGGAGGGCTCCAGGGCGTGTCTGACCCATCTCACTCAGTCCTGATTGGCCAGACCCTAGCAGCAAGCTAACTTACCAGTCAGAGGATCTGCCCCCTGGTGGTCAGTGCTCATCATAGTGACTGGTTGAGCAGCCTTAGCATATCATTAGCATATTATCCTTTGATTGGTTGAACAGCCTACCAGACCACTGGATACTTAGCATATTAGGCTTTTATTATATACTAGAGGCCCGGTGCCCTCAGCCCAGCTTGCACCCTTTCCAATCTTGGAACCCTCAGGGGCAGTCAGGCATCCCTTTCATAATCCTGGACTACTGGCTCCTAATTGCTCACTTGCCTGCCTGCCTTGTTGCCCCAAACTGTCCCCTCTGCTGGCCTGGTAGCCCCTAACTGCCCTCCCCCTGCAGGCCTGGTCACTCCCAACTACACCCCCTGCTGGCCTAGTTGCCCCTCACTTCCCCCCGTCAGCCTAATTAGCCCCCAACTGCCCCCTCCCCCCACTGGCCTGGTTGTCCTGCATGGACCCCCACCAGCCTGGTTTGGCTTGCTGTTCAGTCATTTGGTCATCCTTTACTAACCCCCCTGCCGGTTTGGTAGTAGACAGCCATCTTGTGAGGCTGTGATGGTCAATTTGCATATTATCTCTTTATTATATAGGACTAAAGGCCTGATGCACGAAATTTATGCAAGGGACTCAGCCTCAAAGCCAGAGCGGCTTGCCTTAGCTTTGTCCAGAAGGTCATCTGGAAGGATGTCTGGAAGGTTGTTTGGCTGTCCAGTCTAATTAGCATATTACACTTTTATTATTATAGACTAGAGGCCCAATGCATGAAATTCATGCAAGAGTAGGCCTTGCTTCCCCTGGCTTCTAGCACCGGCTTCCCTCTGGCCCTGGGGACCCTGGCTTCCCTTGCAGCCCCAGCTTCTTGCAGTCTAATTAGCATATTACCCTTTTATTGGTATAGATAGGATATGACATACTGCCATAACTATAGCATATCTACCAGTGTTACTCTATGAGAATACGTACTTCATGTGATAGGAAGGCATCTAATACATTACGTGGTGTATGTTGTAAGTAGTAGAAAGTACTGTAGTCGTAGCAATAGCATACACCCTGTGACTTCCCTTCCTGATTTGGGAATGGTTCCCCAGTTCTCTGAACTGGCCCCTGATGTATTTGGAAAGAAAAACGCTCTGAGTTTGGAGAAATTTAATTACAATCAGGACTCTAATTCAACTGCCTCCTGTCCTTCCAGCCAGATAACAGGGAAAACACCCTGGGCGCCTCCGATGGCTGAGCTACGGAGGGAGGGTCCCAGGCCCAGCGCTGGGCAGGTGACAGGGATTGGAGGCACCTCAGGTGTGACCTGCTGTCAGCCCGGCTACCGGGGCCCTCTGCTCCCAGCCCCTCCAGAGCCCTGGTGCCTTCTAAAGGGCCCCAAGGCTGCGCCCCCGATCCTGCTGCCCTCTCCTAGCGCAGGCATCCCATTTTCAGTAAAATGTTCAACCTATGTCCGCTCCAGCTGTGACTGCAGCAGCCCGGGGGCAGACAGTGATCCGGAGGTGCCTGCTGCCCCTGCCAGAGCTGGGCCACGATGGTCCGGGGAGAAAGCGCTGCCGGCCTGTGGCTGGGACCTGGCGCTGTGCGGGCAGCAGCGGCACTTCCTTCCCAGCCCGGCCTGGAGCAGGTCCCTCGGTCTCAGAACCGAACCCCCAAGGCCTCCCGGGCAGGCGGTAGGGCCCTGAGCTCTGAACCATCTCGCTCTGGAAACCTCGTCCACGTGCATAGCTGTCAGCTCGGTGGAAACAAGGAACGTCCATTCTGCAGATGTCCTTGGGGTGCTCGGGGGCTGTGCCCGAATGGCCACTTCCCTGTGGATGCAGACATCCATAGAGGGCTCGAGTGCTTCTGAGGAAAGGAATGTGCTGGTAGGAGCTTTGTGGTCTCCCGGCCCCACCCCCTCCCCAGGCAAAGGCTCAGCCACCTGCAGTCACGGGGCTGGGTGGGTGTGCAGTTATGCGGGGCCAGGTTGCCATGTGCTTCCCTGCGTGGTGAGGGGAAGCAGATGCCCCCAGGCACAGGGCACAGGGCACAGGGCACGGGGCTAAGGGCTCAGGGCACAGGGCACAGGGCACAGGACTCAGGGCACAGGGCACAGGGCACAGGGCACAGGACTCAGGGCACAGGGCTCAGGGCACAGGGCACAGGGCTCAGGGCACAGGGCACAGGGCACGGGGCTAAGGGCACAGGGCTCAGGGCACAGGGCACAGGGCACGGGGCTAAGGGCACAGGGCTCAGGGCACAGGGCACAGGGCACAGGGCACAGGGCACAGGGCACAGGACTCAGGGCACAGGGCACAGGGCACAGGACTCAGGGCACAGGGCACAGGGCACAGGGCACAAGGCTCAGGGCACAGGGCACAAGGCTCAGGGCACAGGGCACAGGGCACAGGGCTCAGGGCACAGGGCACAGGGCACAGGGCACAAGGCTCAGGGCACAGGGCACAGGGCACAGGGCTCAGGGCACAGGGCACGGGGCACAGGGCTCAGGGCTCAGGGCACAGGGCACAGGGCACAGGGCTCAGGGCACAGGGCGCAGGGCTCAGGGCACAGGGCACGGGGCTAAGGGCTCAGGGCTCAGGGCACAGGGCACGGGGCACAGGGCTCAGGGCTCAGGGCACAGGGCACAGGGCACAGGGCTCAGGGCACAGGGCTCAGGGCTCAGGGCACAGGGCGCAGGGCTCAGGGCACAGGGCACGGGGCTAAGGGCTCAGGGCATGGGGCTAAGGGCACAGGGCTCAGGGCACAGGGCACGGGGCACAGGGCTCAGGGCTCAGGGCACAGGGCACAGGGCACAGGGCTCAGGGCACAGGGCACAGGGCTCAGGGCACAGGGCGCAGGGGGCAGGGCACAGGGCACGGGGCTCAGGGCTCAGGGCACGGGGCTAAGGGCACAGGGCACGGGGCACAGGGCTCAGGGCTCAGGGCACAGGGCACAGGGCACAGGGCTCAGGGCACAGGGCTCAGGGCTCAGGGCACAGGGCGCAGGGCTCAGGGCACAGGGCACGGGGCTAAGGGCTCAGGGCACGGGGCTAAGGGCACAGGGCTCAGGGCACAGGGCACGGGGCACAGGGCTCAGGGCTCAGGGCACAGGGCACAGGGCACAGGGCACAGGGCTCAGGGCACAGGGCACAGGGCTCAGGGCACAGGGCATGGGACTCAGGGCTCAGGGTACAGGGCACAGGGCTCAGGGCTCAGGGCACAGGGCTCAGGGCTGGAGGGATGGGTGGGTGGCACTTAGTTCTTGACTCATCTTCTCAGCCAGGCACCCCTGTTCCGGGCACAGTCTGCCCAGCTCTGCACTGGAACTCAGTAGGTTCACCCCTCCTTACCCTACCCCCCACCCCAATTTAATCCTAAAATCGGAGGCTCTGAAATATAAACTGGCTCCACCGTCACACAGTCAGTTCCGAGACCTTTGAAGGTGAATGGAGTCCTACCAGCTCCTGCAGCTGCCCTGAGCCCAGCCAGCAGCGGCCAGATGCCTCTGAACAGCAGCCCCCACAGCCGCCGCCAGGGTTCTTGGCAGCCCCGAGCTTCAGACACAAAGGAGAGGCCCAGGCCAGGTCTCAGTCCTTAGGGTTGTCCCCACATGCCAAGGCTTAGGGTTCCATCCCGGAAAGGGCACATACAAGAGGAAACCAATGAGTAAGTGGAACAAGTAGATCTCTCTCTCTCTCTCTCTCTCTCTCTCTCTCTCAGTTAAAAAATTTTTAAAAGACATATTTTCAAAAAAGGCCCTAGAAGGAATCATTTCAACACTCTTCCATGTAGTATGGTTTCAAAAAGAAGAGAAATAAACATATTGGACCGAAAACCGGGTGAGCTTTAATGAAGAGGATTTGGGAAGGATGGAGGATTGTAGCTTGTGGTGCGGACGCACAGTGAGTGGACTCAGTCCGCATATTTGGCGTTGTGAAGCACCCCCCATCCTGATACAACTGAGCCAGTTCCATTTTGATTTGGAGCCCCTGTCCGTCCCACTGGCGGGAGTCTGAACCGCAGTCCTTTGGGGTCTAACTCGGTGCTAAGGGATGGCCTGGTGGGGGAAGCTTCTGGCTACCGGACCCCAGAGGTGGCCCGTGGATACCACTGTCCCTTCCACAGAGCCTGGCTGCGAAGCGTGCGGCTGCTTCCCGGGAAGCTTGGGAAATAGGGCCTCTCGCCGGTTTGCCTGAGCTGCTCTGTTGAGCCATTTTTCTCTGGGACTCTGCCATTTCCTCAGGGGACTGCCAGCGAGCCGAACCCCAGGCCTTGTTGCTGCTGGCCCCATAGGACCCTTTCCCTCACGCCTCTCCAAGCCCCTCTTCACCCCTACCCTCCTTGCCTCTGCCCTCGGAAAGGAGAGGCTGTGTCCGCTCTCTGCCTTGCCACACAATTCTGTTGAGAGCTCAGAAGCCCAGCTCCTGCGATCTGCTTAAATGAAGAAAAGAATAAAGGAAAAATGTATACAGACAAAAAATAAACATGTCACACTATGTATTCTGCGGCCTCACAAATATATGATTTTGGATGAGATTCTGAAGTTGTTTATCCTAAGCCCTTATTTTGCAAACCAGGAGACAAAGTAATTGCACTGGTCAGTGCAAAAGGGAAATCTGTTGGCTGGTTTGGCTCAGTGGCTAGAGCATCAGCCTGTGGACTGAAGGGTTCCAGGTTTGGTTCCTGTCAGGGGCACATGCCCCAGGTTGCCTGCTTGATCCCCAGTGAAGGGCATGTGGAGGCAGCTGATGGTGATTCTCTCTCATCACTGATGTTTCTATCTCCCTCTTCCTTCCTCTCTGAAATCAATAAAGATATATTTAAAAAAAAAAAGATTTAAAAAGATACTTTTTTCACGTAGATAAGATCACATTTTAAATGTGTCGCAGTAGTTGATCCGTCAACTAATTCCAGGGAAAAAGTCTTTTAAAATTAAAGTTAAAACCTTTTTGTTAACGAATAAAGGCCCTTGATCTTTACCTGTACTAAGTGTTTGGATTTAGGACTGAGGGATTTCTTCGAGTGGGCTCCTGAGGGATGGTCTGTGTTGGCTAGAACGTGCTCTTTGAGATCATTTCCCTAAAAAATGCTGCCACGGGGAGGATCCTGGTCCTGTTGATGGTGCAAGCGATGCTGGGACATGTCTCTCTGGGGACTTGTTTCTCAGGGGTTTCACCACCCAGAGGCCAGTAGCTCTTAAAGATCAACACACCCTACGCCCCACTCTGTCCTAGATTGACATGCAATATCTGAGTATGCTCCAGTGAACTGCTATTGATTCGCTTGCAAATGCAGTGACCTGGATGGAAACATGGACTTGCTTGACACTGAGAGGCGTCCTCAGCTTACACTTCCCCTCGTGTCAGGACAGAATCTAAGGCAGGGGCTGCCCTAGAGCTGAGAGATCCTGTGACTGTCATCAAACCTGTGGAAACGAACACTTGGCCATCTGTCCTGAGAGTGGGAAGGACTGCGTGGCAGGGCTTCCGAAGTCGAGGGAAGAGAGGCAGGTGAGAGATGGTACTGAGGACCATCTCCATGCCCCTTCTCCAGGCTCACAGCTGGACAGTGAGAACCAGGGCAAATTCCAGACAAACAACTTATCGTGTAGGTCTGGGTAGTTCTCGTGGGCCTGACATGACTAGCTTTCTCCTAATGAGAATTCTACATCAAAACAATGAATGCCCACTTTAACTCGGCATTTTATTTGGTCAAGAGCTGGCAAAAGCCTTGTCTTGTCAGCCCTTCCAATCAGCTGAGGAAGTGAGCGCCGTTGCTTGCTCATTTTACAGATGGGAAAGCCAAGCACAAAGGAAATGGTTCTTGCTGAGGGCACAGAGCAGCGCCATTACTGGACCCAGGTTTCTCTGCTTATGAGGGCATCAGCCTTTAGCCCAGGCTGGGCTACCTCCCCCTGGCAAACCAGGCTATCTGCAGGAGATGTTCACCTGCAGGTTGCACCCTCCAGGGGAAAGAATATCTAAGGACGAGTTCAGCTGATGATGGAATCGATGTGATTTTGGTCCTATTTGGCCTCCTTGGACTTCAAACTTAACTGCATGTGCCAATTTGCTTGTGGCATTGCGAAAGAGCATTTCTCAATTCCACTTAATAACAGTTTAAGACTTAAAAACACTCCCCAGGAAGTCTTTTTTAAAAATCCTCACCCGAAGATATGTTTATTGATTTTTAGAAAGAGAGAGCAATATGTGAAAAAGAAGCATTGATCAGTTGCTTCTGGTATGAGCCCCAACCAGGATGGAACCCACAACCTACGTATGTGCCCTGACAGGGAATCAAACTGTCAAACTTTTTATGTACAGGACGACCCTCCAACCAACTGAGCCACCCAGCCATGGCCCCAGGGATTATCTTAAGGACTTCCAACATCAATATATAATAAGAGGTGGCGTCCAGGAGAATGGGAAAGTTTAAAATTTATGAGGAGAATGGAGCAAAGCATACAGATAGCATGTGCCTAGCATGAGGAAGGACAGTGTGCATACAAATGAACAGAAGATATGTGGGAACCCACATTTATAGACCCATCTTGTCATTCATTCAGTTACTGATTGATTCAACATTCTTTACCAAGCACCTATCATATGCTCAATACTCAAAAGACAGCAGAGCAAGGCAATTAAGAGCATGGACTTGAGCCAGACTGCTTGGATGAGCAACCCAGCTCTGCTATTATCTGCATGGCCTTGGGCACATTACTTAGCCTTTTAGTGCCTTAGTTTTCTCATCTGTAAAATGGGGATAATTCTCTTCATCATTCTCAAGTTCCTAAATTATAGCGAGGATTAAATGAGTTAAATATCAAATGAACTAATATATGTTGCTGAGGTAAAAATCTTAGGAGCATCTTTCATTTTTCTCATTTCCTTTCCTCCCTGTCAGCCACACATAATCCATAAGCAAGCCCTTTAATGTTTATTTCCAAAGTATATCTCCCAAATTTATCTCCTTTTCTCAGTTCTGACGCTCCCTCTTCCATGCCTCCACCTCCTCTTTCCTGTAGTACTGCAAAGGCCGTGCTTCTGCCTCTTCCTTATCTGCTCTCTACAGTAACCGCTTAGGGAAACATAGACTGTTTTTCCCCTTAACCTCCCTCCCGATGGCCTCCCATTGTAGACAGAAGCAAACCCAAACCTCTTACCGGGTCCTAGGTGAGGAGTTGCCAGGTAAAAAGCAGGACTCCCAGTTACCTATGAATTCCAGGAAAACAGAATCAATGTTTGGTGTACGTGTGCCCCAAATATTGTGTGGGATATGGTTATAGTACTACAGAGCACTCACTGCTTACTTCAAATTCCAGTTTAACCAAGCGTCTGGAATCTATTTATTTATTTCCTAGACTGAGTTTACAGATATCACGTACCTGGCATGTGTGAGGACAATGTGGCCCCCTCCTACTGAGAAGGGCCTCAGGGCTGGAGCTCCGCTAACCTAATCTCACTCTGTCTCCTAGCCCCCAGGCCTGTCCGCTGTACCCCTTCTGTCCTCCTGTCAGAGGGTTTGTCCTTGCTCTGCCTTCTGCTGGGAAGGTTCTGCTCCCTGCATTATAGTGTTGGCGTGTCTGGCCTCGTCTCATTATTGTCTTCCCTCAGATGTCATTTCCCCGAAAGGCCTTACCTGATTACGCAGCCTTTATTTGAGGAGTGCAGGAGGGGTCCTTGTAGTGTTTGTCAGGTTTACTGAGATGTAATTGATTGTCTTAGCGAACTGCAGCTGCTGTAACAAAATAGCATAGACTGGGCGACTTATCAATGGAGACATTTACTTCTCACAATTCTTCCGGCTGGAAGTCCAAGACCGAGGCGCCAGCAAATTCCGTTTCTGTGAGGACCTGCCCCCTGCTTCCTGTCTTCCTGCGGTGTCCTCACTGATGGAAGGAGCAGGGAGCATTCTGGGGCCTCTTGTATAAGGGCACTAATCCCATTGACCAGGGCTCTGCTCTCATGACCCAGATACCTCTCCAAAGTACCCAATGGAGAAGTAAATGTCTCCATTGATAAGTCGCCCAGTCTATGCTATTTTGTTACACATTGGGAACTAGGTTTCAATGTAGGAATTTGCCGGGGCCACAAACATGCGGTTATGGCCTTGATACACGGTAAAAGTCATTCTTTTCTGTATACAATTCTATGGGTTCGACAAATGCATACGCACCTGTAACCATCAACACAATCAAGACGTAGAACAGTTTCTTCACCCCCAAGAACCCTTTATGCAGCCAATCTTTGCCCTTATTCTCAACCACACAACCTTGTCTGCCCCTCCAGGTTTGTCTTTTCGGGAATGTCATCATAGGGAATCATAGAGAATCAGCCTGTTGGGTCTGGCTTCACTCCTTCAGCAGAGTGTAGTGAGGTTCATCCATGTTGTTGCCTGTGTAGTGCTTGGTTCCCTTTCATTGCTGAGTAACACTTCATTATCTGGATATCCACTGCTTGTTTATCGGTTCAACAGGTGAATAAAATTTGGGGTTATTTCCACATTTATGAATAAGCCATATGAATAAAGCGAATGAATGCAACACATTTATTTGCACACAGGTTCTTGTGTGAGTCTAAGTTTTTATTTCTCTAAGTACCTAGGAGTAAGATTGCTGAGTCATAAGGTTAGTGTATGTTTAACTCATAAGAAAACTATCAAAATATTTCCCAAATATTGTGCCATTTTGCATTCCCATCATTCTGTGTTCTCATCAACCATATTGTCGGGTTTTAAAAAGGCATTTTAATACCTGTTTTGTAGAATCTCATTGTGGTTTTAATTTTATTTCCCTGATAGCTATTGATTATTTTCTCATGTATCTTCTGTTGTGCCTGCTTGCCATCTGCACAACTTCTCTGATGCACTGTCTGTTCAAAAATGTTGTCCATTTAAAAAGCGGGCCACTTGTTTTCTTGTGATGAGTTTTGAGAGATCTTTCTATGCTCTGAGTACAAGTCTTCATCAAATATGCATTTTGTGAGTACTTTCTCCCTGTCTGCCGCTTGGTTTTTTCATTTTCTTATTGGTCAACCAACAAGTCTTCAGGAACTTCTTCCCGGGAACTTTCAACGCAGGACCATTTTATTATGTCCACACCACGCACCACTTTCTGAAATGACCGTGAATGCAAGTGCCACAGGGACAGGGACCTGGCTCTGAGTCACCACTATATCTACACGGTATTCTGCTAGTTACTCCTCATGACTTATCTCATTGAAGCTCAGAATAATGCCACGCGGTGTGTTCTGCTGTTGCCTCTCATTAAGGATGTGCTGATCCATCATAATAAAGGATGCGCTGTCATAGCTTCAAGTCGTCAATAGGCTGCTGCTTGGCCAGCTGGTTTCCTTTAGGTTCACCGGAAGGGGGCACTAGAGGACGCTGGGAAGGAGGAGAGAGGCAGAGCTTGGGACCACTGGTTGTACTTATACTTGCTGTGATATCTGCTTTGGAGTCCCTGGGTTTCAGGCACAGGAGCTGGTTCTAGGTCGCGGTTTTTTTCTTACCAGAGCTGGGTGTGTCAAACTCTCTGGCACCACATGGGCAGGGGCACCTCCTCAAAGGACTTTGTTCCAAGCTTCTTCAGTTCCCTCCCTTAACTGTCCTGTCTTCCCTCTTCCTCTTACCTGTTCTTCTAGAACCTCTTTCTTCCCCCAACTCTTGGTGGCAGCAAGCTCCCTTTGCCACCTCTTTGATGCCCCAGCACCCCACCCTGCCATTTTGTTTCTTACACATGATTAATAACACTTCCTGTCAAGTTCTCTCCTATTAGATAATTGGGATCTTCTTGGCCAATGCTGGAAACTGGGCACAGACCATCTACAAACACCAGATTGATGGCCAAGCGGAAGCAGGATGCGTACACATTAGCTTCAATAAAAGGCCAGCGGTTAGGAATGCCCCCAGAGAGGAAACACTGCAGAGACCCCTTTGGCAACCATTACCACAATCTATCACAGCCCATTCACCATTTGCGGAAGATGGACACGTTGTAGGACCTTGGAAGCCCCACATGCTCTTAGAAAAGTGATGTTAGATAGACAATCCAATAAATCTTTTCGTCATTGTTTCAGATCCAACCTGTGTGCTGCTGCTTCCATGCAACCTGCTTGGAAGTCTCTCAGCTGGCACCTGAAGCCCTTACTCTGGTCCAGGGTTCCAGGTGCGATGATGGAAAAGCCAGAATCCTACCGTCACAGTCCCCCTGGGTCAGGGATAGGGGTGTGTGCTATGACCTAGCGCTGGCCAATGGACTAAAAGCAATTTCTAGAGGAAATGTCTGGGGGAAAGTTTGTTCCCAGTGCATAGACTGCTCCTCACTAAAAACCCCTCTCCTCTTTGCCATCCTGGGTGCCTCCTGCTCCTGAGCTTGAGTGTGATTGGGTCGCCTGGGGCTGTGGCTGCTGCACTGGACAGAAGTGTGACACCAGGGATGAGGGATTGTGGAGGGGGACAGGGAGAACCTGTGTCCTTGATGCATCGCTGAGATGCTGAATCCGCTGAGGGACAGCCAGCCTCGGACTTCTTGCTAAGAAACAAAACCCCACGGTTTGAGTCACTGTTTCCTGGATCTCACATTTTACCTGGCCCATCCTCCAGCCACAGCTGGAGTGCTCGTCTCTCCTCCGAGTCAGTCATCCTTCTGAACCTCCCCATCGTTTTGCTTCAGGGCCAGTTAACTTTCACACCTTAAACAGGTTCCTTCTTTCCTTTGTTAGACATGCATGGGATCATTCTACATGAAAGTTTCTGCTACTTGATTTTTTCACATGTATTTTAAGATCTTTATAAAGATATACTACCTTATCTGCATAGCCCTTAAGAGAATGGATTTACCAGAATGAATTTAATTATTCTGCTATCAATGAACATTTGTGTTGTTTCCAGCTTCTGCATGCTACATAAATTCCACAATCAGTGTAGCGCAATGCTTCTTTCCACCATGTGCGATGTTTCTCTAGGGTAGACACCAAGATGTAGATCACCTATATGTACGGAGCACTCTGCTAGTTACTCCTCATGCCTTACCTCATTTAAACCTCAGAATAATGCCCTGTGGCATTATTTCACACATATGATGACATTTAACAGACCCCACCACATGGCCTCCAGTTAGGTGGGAACAGTGAATAGGAGCTAAAGTCATGCAATTGCTCTTTCTTCGACGTCTCGTGTCTTTTCAGATTCTTGAGCAATGCCAACAGGGGCCTTGCAGCTGCTCAGAACAGCGTGTAGCCCTGGCCAGCTCATTCACTACCCTCCGTCCCTTCTGTGAGGCAGTGGGCAGCTGAGTGGGAAGAGCACCGGTCACAGGCCACCATGGCTCTGGCACAGTCGGACTGTGTGACCGAGGGGATGGCACTGGGCTTCTTTGAGCTCATGTTTTGTTTCTTTACTTGTGAAACTGGATGAGAAGCCTGCCAGGATCCTGAGGTAGCATAGATTGCTAAACCAACCTTTTCCCTTTTGACCTTCTTCCCCCTCCATCCTTGCGTGAGACTCTTCAGGCCAGAGGTCTGTGGGAAGCTTATTGTCTTCACACCCCACGTGGGCCTGGGGCAGGAGTTTGAAATGAAGATGAGTGCTGAGCTTCTGTAGAGAATTTCATCTCTGCCACTGTTTGCTTCTCCACCTGGTGTGTGTGGCAGAGTCATCTCTAATCGGCCTGCATTCCAAGCAAATCTGGTTAACTGTTGAACAGATAAATCCAATCTACTTCAACGATAGCAGTTCCGGGGTGAGCCTGACTCAGGGACCGGGGGTTTCCAAAACCATAAAAACAAAACCAATCTCTGCTTGCCATCTTGAAGCTGTGATCATCGAGGTGTTGTCACTTTAATCTAGGCATGCAAACTTCTCAGTACAGCAGAAGAAGGGTTCTGGCATCGGCACTAAGAGAAGGGGTGCGGGCGAAGCTCAAGAGCACCCTCTGCGATGCCGAGCGGGAGGACATGTGGGGAAAACGCTGCCATTTGGCAGAGGTCAGGTTCAGGAGTCAGGTGGACTAGTGGGTCTGCTGAGAAAAGCATAGAGTCCTTCAAAAATGCAAGACACGGAGGATAAGCAGCGTCAGGTGCCGCACTGAGATCAAGTAAAAGTGGGTAAGAAAATAATTTTATAGCTCTTACAACTCCATGGAAATGCGGCTGGTCCAGGAAAGTGTAGCCAGACTGATGAAACGCAGATTCTTCATGGAAAACACCATGACAGTAAGAAAAAAATTCAACGACATTTCAGCCAAGTGAGGAATGCCTGGGGTAAAGGATAAAATGTTTTGCATTTTATGAAAAACTCCTCGATGGCATTTTAATAACCTGCATGTTACAAAGTATTACCTCCCCCCAAAGAAAACTTTGCTGAAAAACAAACACACCACATCATAGTGTAAACTGGCATTATTATAATTTGAGAAACAATTAAATTCTATTAAACATTTATTTTCTGGACTATTTATAATATAACTGTATTATAACATAATGATACATATAATACAAACACATAATTTATATAACAGACACATAACATATAATAAAATATATAATTATATCATTGATATAATATATAATACATAATATGAAATACATAACAGGAAATAATATAACAATATTGCTATACTAGTAATAGCTAACACATATGAAAGCTTTCTATATGCCAGCCCTGAGTTTTTTTGTTTGTTGTGTGTTGCTGTTTTTTTAAATCCTCACCCAAGTATATTTTTCCCCTTGATTTTTAAAGAGTATGAAAGGGAGGTAAGGAGTGGGGGAGAGAGAGACAGACAGACAGAGAGACACACACACACAGAGAAACATTATGAGAGAGACACATCTATTGGTTGCCTTCCAAATGCACCCTGACCAGAACCAGGGATCGAACCTGCAGCCCAGGTATGTGCCTTTGACCAGGAATCAAACCCTCAACCATTCCATCAGTGGCCAGGCCCTGTTTTAAGCATTAGAATCAGTAGATGTTCATAAGTTTACATGAAGAAAGCAAGACTTACTAGTAGAAAGGTTGTTAACTTGTTTGAGGTCATGCAGTTAGTAAAGGGAAGAGCTGGCTTTTTAAAAAATCCTCACCCAAGGATATGTTTTTATTGCTTGAAAGAGAGAGAGAGAGAGAGAGAGAGAGAGAGAGAGAGAGAGAGAGAGAGAGATCAATTGGTTACCTCCCATACACACCCTGACTGCAGATCAAATCTGCAACCTGGGTATGTGCCCTGATGAGAAATGAACCTACAATCCCCCTGGTGTATAAGATGATGCTCCCACCACCTGAGCACCCAGCCAAGGCAAAAGCTGGCACTTTGACCAAGATGATGTGAGTGCACATTTTTGTCTGTTACACTGTAAGTGTGAGGTCTGTGCTGTGCATTATGGCCCCTGCCAGACATTACACTTACCCATCCTGAAAGGTTTGACAGTCTCGCTGGGGAGGCACACATAGACCCAAACAACTCCAACACCAGGCAGAGGACATAGGTACCAAGCAAAAATTCTGGTAGCAAGCAACAGAAACTGATGCAGGCAGTAAAGGATGCTGGTAACATCACAGGGTCCCTGGAAAGACTGATAACGAGCATTAGAAAATGGGCATAGCCTAAGTGAGACTATCTGAAAGCGAGCTACTCATCACAGAATCTTCCTTTAGCCAGCTATAATATAACAATATCCGATTTTGAAAGAATTAACCAAGCGGAAAATGTAAGGCAAGTCTTTGTTTATTAAACACCTAGTACACAGTGTTTAATCTCTCTGAATATGGTCGGTTGCTTTTTCGTTTTGATTTTTTTGTCTCTTCCTCACCTTTGATGGCTAACTTTTATTTCATTCATGACTATAATTAGTGTGTTCTGATGCAGCCCCTTTCCCAGTCAGGTGGAGCAGACTGGCTGCTTGTTGGCATGACAGCCAGGGTCAGCAGTCATTCATGGTCATATATAGAGAGATTTTTAAATCTTTATTGTTGAAAGTATGACATATGTCCCCTCTCCGCCACCCTCATTGATCTCTTTTAGCGCCTTCCAGCCCCACACCCCAGGCCTTCACCATCCTATTGTCTGTGTCCATGGGTTATGCCTATATGCATACAAGTTCATTGGTTGATCTCTTCCAACCCACCCACCTCTCCCACCTCCCCTCTGAGGTTAGAAAGTCTGTTCATGCTTCTATGTCTTTGAATCTATTTTGTTCATCAGTTTATTTTGTTCATTAGATTCCACCTGTGGGTGAGATCATGTGATACTTATCTTTTTCTGACTGGCTTATTTCACTTAGCACAATACTCTCCAGGTCAATCCGTGCTGTTGCAAATGGCAAGAGTTCTTTCTTTTTTACAGCTGCATAGTTTTCCACTGGGTAAATGTGCCACAGCTTTTTTATCCACTCTTCTGCTGATGGGTACTTGGAATGTTTCCAAATCTTAGCTACTGTAAATTGTGCTTCTGTGAACATAGGGGTGCATGCATTCTTTCTGATTTTTTTTTTTAAGTTTCTTAGCTGTGTTATGTGATTGAGAGTAAAAAGGAATTTGTAAGGGTCTGGTTGGTTTTCACTTGAGGGAGATAAGAGGATATCTGGGCTGTTTTCTTATTGTCATGGAGCTATCAGAGTTCTCTGGATTTGATAAGCCAGAGAGCAAATCTGTGATCTTTTTGAAAAAGATTTTTTCTTTACAGAGATTATTATGGCCCTAGGACATCGGCACATGGAGCTAGCATTGGCTCAGGAGACATGGGAAGCTGCCCCAGGCAGGATGTGACACAGGGTGAGTGATTATCTTCCTGGTTGTGGGTTTCTGCCACCCTGTCCATCACACAGGGTTCCTGGGCCTGCCAACAGCCCCTTTCTCCTTTTTCAAAGAGTAGAAAGAGCAAACTCCCCTCTCAGTGTTTGAGCACACACAGGTGGCTTATCTGCTCTGGGGTTTGATTGGGTTTTCAAGTCCCTACTTGTAACCTCTCAGAACTTATCTAAAAATAATTACCAAGCTGCAAACCCAGATTTTCAGATCAGGAAATATTCTCTGATTTATGAGCTGTACATGTTGGGTGTAACTAACATAGTCTCCTCACTCATCACAAGCCTGCTTCTGTCCTCCCCTCTCCCTGTGCATGATTCCATTTAAGATGAGGTTATAACAGCACAGCTACTTTAACCTTGGCAGCCAGGACCTGGCCCTGAGACCAGCCATGTGCCCCGATGCCTGGTTATGTTAATTGACGTGACGTTCTTTTGAACACAAAGCTGTGGCCTGAATTGCTTTTGGTGAAATTCCATTCTGAGCAAACACCTGAATTCATTCCACAGATTGGACCTTTGCAGACAGTTGTCTGTCCTCTGGGAATTATTCTTCAAATCAGGGTGGCTCCAAATCCAAAATGAAAAGTGAGATCTGGTTTACACACCACACATTTAAAGGCCTTACTATTTCTCATACCTCAGGGCCCCTAATCCGAAGAACATGAGTTTTCACCGTCACTTTCTCTTCTGTTTGACTTCACATTGTGTTTCAGTTTCCAAATCAACAATATAAGCCACTCAGCTTAGAACAACTTCCTGCTTCTGATAGGAAGAAAAAAACAATCCCCTCGCTTCTCTGACAGCAGGAGGAAACAAATTGCCGGAGGAAAGACAATCCTCTTGGGTACATTTCTCTGCCTGAGGTTGACTCTACAGCACATGCCGGAGTTTCAAATCCACCTCTCCAAGAAGCCAGATGGGTATTATACAGTGAGGAGGACCACATTTGCCTTATAATCGTACCTATGACCAAAAGAGCCACTGCTCACTGATATTCTTTGTCTTCCCTTATATTTCCCAGGTCCTTTGCAGTTAGGGTAGGGCCACATGATTATTTCTGGCCACCAGGCTATGCATGACAGCTATTGCATCACTTTTGGGTCAAGGTAGACAATTGTTGTGGGCCATCTCTGTTTTCTCCAGCTGTGGTGACTTTGGGAGTCATGTCTTCTATGGAGGAGGAGGTGGCTCCTCAGCTACATTGTACAGCAGGCGAGGAAGAAAGAAATCTGGATTGTAGGGTCACTGAGATTTCCAAGTTTTGCCCAGAGTGGCAGCTATGAGCACCAGAAGTTATATGTTTAAGTACAGACATACTTTGATTATTAAACATATAGACATGTACCTCATTGTCCTAATGAAATGTGCTTTTTCTTTTAAAAAAGCTAATACTTGCAAACCACATATTAGATAAAGGGTTAATATCCAACCATATACATAACTCATACAACTCAATAACAACACTACAAAACCCCCTAAAAAATGCAATTTAAAAAATGGGCAGGGAACTAAATGGGCATTTTTCCAAAGACATCAAAATGGCCAAGAGGTACGTGAAAAGATGCACACCATCATTAATCAGCAGGAAAATATAAATCAAAACCACAATGAAATATTGCCTCACACCTGTGATGATAGCAAGCCTCAAGAAACAGCAGATAACAAGCATTAGCAAGGATGTGAAGAAGACGGAATGCTTGGCCGCTGTAGGTGGGAGTGTAAATTATAATAGTGCAGCCATTATGAAAAACAGCAGGATGGACTTTGATTGCGGTCGGCTGGAACACTGTATGGATTCCTCCTGGTTGGAGCGAGCGGTTGTAGCTGCATGATTTCCTGAGAGACTGGTTGGTGAAGGCTCGAAAGTGGTCCCGAAGGAAAGATGAAAATTGGTGCAGAATACATGGGCCAAAAAACGAGGATGAAGACTAGGAATGTTAATGGTTCTATGAAGGGAAGTGGCCAGGTATACCAATTTATATACTTTAGCCAGTAGTCCTATGGATTTGATTGATGCTCTCTAATCTTTGTGACCTTTTCTGTTAATTTTTGGGCAGCATTCCTGACTAGGCCAGACTGATTGACATGAAAACAACATTAAAAAGAAAACTTTTGAAGATAATGAACTGGAGTCGAACATCCACAGCTGCGTGTATGGAATCTACTGACACACACACACACACATACACACACACACACACACACACACACACACGCACACACACTCCTGCCCCTTCACCCTCATTTTTATTAAAGAGCCAAATCAAGACCACTTTATTCACTGCATTAAGTCTAGTTACAATTTGCCCAGATTGTTTACAGGAACAAAATAAGAATAGCAATTGATTATATAGGCTTTTAAAAACCTGCTTTGCTGGCCTCTCATGATTGAGCTTTAATTAGACCCTCAGGGCAAAGAAGCTAATCCAGCTAGTTGCCACCAGATTTGCCTGCGATACCTGTAGACTGGGGTGGATTTCTCAGGTTCTTGAGGCCCACCATGATGTCTTGAGGCCCTTTTTTTTTTTTTTTTTTTTTTTTTTTTTTTTTTTTTGCCATCTCTCAGGAAAGCAGCCTTCATTCCTTACCTGAAAAGACTACCATGAACCTGTCACAGGATCAAGCAAGGCACCAGGCATTTTCTTGTAAGTGGCTTTAACCAGTTCTGAGAATGTTTTCTGGTGCTCCCCAGACTCCAGGCACATCTTTTTCAGACATGACATTCCAGTTGATTAATAAAACCACAACTGGAAACTGGTATTATTGAATTCATGCAAAGAAATGTATTGCCATGATTCACTCATTAAGAATTGCCAAATTCTAGAGGGATCAGGTAGGAAGGAAAATATATAATTTACCACATCCTATTTAATAAAAGGCTAATATGCAAATTGTCTTCTCTACCGGGAGTTCGACCAGAAGATCAGCCAGGAGTTTGACCAGGGGAGGAGTAAGATGGGGGCTCAGTAAGGAGGTTGAGGTGAGTGGACGAAGAAGTGGAGTCCAAAGACAGGGGGAAGTCAAAGGTGGGTTCGGGGGAATGGAGAATCGAGTGATGGGAAGGGTCGAAGGGAAGGTCTGAGGGACCTGATGGGTTGGGAGGGGCTGATCTGAAGCCTCAGAGTGGAAAGGCGCAGGTTTGCCAGAAGGGGACTTGGAGTGGAGAAGTAGGATTTGATAGGTAGAGTAAGCTGATAGAGAGAAGGGTGATTACATATTTACACTTACCTACCTATTTTCATATTATATATTATTTACTTATATTTTTTATATCTCCAACCTTTATATAATAGAAAAACATATAAAATTGATCCAATCATCAATAATTTGTCAGAAAAGTTTAAAAGTTTTTACTGTGTATGTGAATGAGAAATATGTGTAGATGAATCTCTTTTATTATGGAAAAGGAATTTATCTTGGAAACAATATAGATCTACAAAAAGAGCTAGATTTGGAATGAAGTTGTTTATTTTGAGTGTACAAAATATAATTTGTACAAAATATAATTTTATACACAGGCAAGGACACAAATTATGGTTCGAACTACCCATAAGAAAAACAATCAACAAGAATTGTTTTGGAGTTAACACATGACTTACTGAATAAAGGATATAGGATTTACTTAGATAATTTTTATATGTCAATTTATTTGGCTGAACTCTTGTGTCAAAACAATACAGACATTGTTGGAACAATGAGGATAAACAGAGTCGGAATTCCCAGTAAAATAAAAAAAATTACAGAAAAATGAACATATAGTAAGATCAAAGACAAACTTATGGTTTTAAAATGGAAGGATAAAAAAGATGTATTGATGCTCAGTTCTATTCATAATGACAAAAAGACAATGATTGAAAAGAGAGGAAGAAGGCAAGAAAAACCAAATGTTGTCCTGGATTATAACAAGAATATGGGTGGTAGAGATTTGGAAGATGAAGTTATGGTTGCCTACACGGCTGCCCGTAATAGGGTAAAAAAATTTTATAAAATTTTTTTTTATGATTAATTGATATGTGCTGCTTCAATGCATATATTATATAGAAAAAAGATAAAGGTCATTTGGATCGATTACACTTTTTGATAGAGTGTGTAGAGAAATTGGTAGATAACAACATAGTGAAAACCCACCCAAAGACATCAACAAGCAGCTCTACATCTAACCATCATGCTTAGCTGAAAGGCATTTTCCAGAACAAATATAAGCGATATAGGAAAAACTAAATCCAGGAAATGCCGAGTTTGCTACAAAAAAGGTGTTAGGAAAGTAGCTACATACTGGTGTCTGGATTGTAAGGTAGCACTATGTGTCAACAATTGCTTTAAAATATATCACATGGAAGTTGAGTTTTGAATTTTTACATCTATATTTCAATTTTTTAAACTCAATATTTCTATTTTATTTGTGTGCTTTTGTTTATTGTTCTGTAATTGTTAACTTTTATATATTTTTTTATTGTGTATAGAAATAAGAGATATATATTTTTTTGTAATCTTTATAATTGTTTATAAAATTTATAATTTTTTAATTCGATGTTTCCATTTTTTGTTGGTATTCTTTTCTATTTGTTTGTAATTTTGTATTTTCCTTTGTGTTTTATATATAAATAAATGAAAAAATATATTTCATTTATTTTAATTAAGTATAAGTTTAGCCGGGACCGGTTTGGCTCAATGGATAGAGCATCGGCTTGGGGACTGAAGGGTCCCGGGTTCGATTCCGGTCAAGGGCATGTACCTTGGTTGCGGGCATATCCCCAGTGGGGGGTGTGCAGGAGGCAGCTGATCGATGACTCTCTCTCATCGATGTTTCTGGCTCTCTATCTCTCTCCCTTCCTCTCTGTACAAAATCAATAAAATATATTTTTTAAAAAAAAGTATAAGTTTAATTATTATATTTATAATAATATAAAATTACGTCCACTGGGCGTGACGTACTGACACGTCCTAGTGAAAGAGTATGCGCTCCTTGTACGTTGCATAATTAAAAAGGGAACTCCCCGGTTAACAGGTTAAGGAGTATAAAGGAGGCCTGGATGTAAAGGCTCTCTGACCATTTCCCATTGGGGCAACAGATATTCTAAATCCCAGAGAATGCTAAAATCAAAAGTCCCATTCTTGGGCCAGTGTGCCCAGAGGAATGTTTTTGGGGGTCTTTGGGAGGGAGGAGTGAAAGAGGGGCACAGAAAAAGAAGTGCCCATGGTGTAAATTAGGAGGAGGAGGTAAGCCCCAAAGGGAGACTGGGATGCTAGGCTGGGGGGAGGGCATCCCCACCATCTAGTCAGGCTCTGGAGGGAGGAAGACCATCTGATCCACATGGTGGGTGTCCCTCTGACAATGAAGACTGTGGGACCTGGGCCCGGGACCAGGGCAGACGGGAGAGGATTTCTGGCCTAGCACTAAGTCTTTGTCTGAGATGGAAAATGGCAAATCAGAGATCCAGAGGGGTCATCAAATTGTTACTTGCCAGAGATGAAATGAGCTGGTGTTGAGGCAGGTCAGCAATGGGAAGGACAGTTCCCTGATCCGGGGTCCTCCGTGGCTGGTTCAGGAGGGAGGGAGGCGTAACGGAGGCAGTGATTGTGTCACCCAAGTAGGATTCGAAGGTAAGCCCCGGTCGAGCTGAGGCTGCCTACTGCTCTCCAAGTAGTAAACTTGGGGTGACCAAAGTCAGGGCGATGGCTCCCCTTCCCTGGGGAACTCTTCTGGGTTTTGGCACCAAATGTTAGGGTCGTCAAAGGTGGTAAAGAATTATAAATTTATTAGATCGTCTGGAAAACCAGATGGGCTGAACCCCAACAGGAATCCTAGCTTTTAAATTTCTGATATTTATTAAACAAAGGACAAAGGAAAGGCCATTCATTGGTAATCTATTCTCTCTTGTGTAATCCCTTTTTCTTATCAAGAGGCAGGGGTCAGTTTCTGAAATGCTGTTGGGGTGCCTTGCAGCCCGATTTGAGGCGCTGACAAGTCTAGGTTACCTCTAAGAGTGGGAGAGAAGCTTGTGGGTGCCTGGGAAGCACAGCCGTTGTAGTTTCCCTTCCTGGGGATGTATTAGCTCTAGCTAAACACACCAGTGCCACCTATTGGAGAGATATATATTTTAATAAAAATAAAGTTACAGACTTGAAGTCTGCATTATTGGAAAATGTCTCCCTAGATGGCAATTTTCCTGCCAAAGAAAAACAGAGTTAAGCCAGCTCACTGAAGGAAAGTTAGGTGAGCTGTAGGTGTTTTATTTGGGGAAAAATGGCCTTCATTTTTCAACTCGGTGGCAAAGAATATTAAATAATAATGAAATATGAGACCAACAAATACTATAATTCGGGATTAGGCTTTTCTACAAGTGGTCGCGAGGCCGCCCCAGTGGGGCCGGGTCTCCTGGTGGGAGGGTACAGGGCTCTTCTCCTGGGCAAGGGGCTTTGTTTTCTGAGCTGGTATGGAAGGACCCAGAAGTCTGGGAAAGAGGCAGGAATCACCAGAGGGACCTTACCTACCTTTTTACAGAAAGGAAAAAAATGTTCTTTTTCCCCTTCCTTCCTACTAATCAACACAAGTTATTTGGTTACAAATTATAAAACATCCCTTCTCCCCCTTATCCTCACTCCCCTCTACCACTGAAGTGCTCTCAACAGGAGCATGAAATCTGTACACACATGTTTCAGAGGGGAAATGGTGCAAAGAAGATAAGCAACAAACAGGACACTATGCATATATGACACGTGTGTGTACATTAAAAGAATAAGGAGGGGTTGGAGGGGAAATGATTCTGACAAATTCCTGAAAGAAATAACAAATAAAAAGCCACCAAAGTAAAGGTTTACTAATGGAAGTTATGTTTAGGGAGAAGGTAGGGAGGAAGGACTTCGTTCTTCATTTTATGTTTTTGTGCTTAACATTTTTCTATCATGTGTCTATAGTGTTTTTGTTAATTAAAGGAAGAAATGCCAGGTCAAAGCTAATCCCTGCTGCTAGAATCCCAGAGCAAGATTGCCCTCGGGCCCAGGTCATGCCGAGAAGAGGCCGAGGAGGACTCTTGGAGGTGGGCAATGTGTTTCATGATCTGGGAGCTGGTACCAGTCACCGCGGTGGGTGTGCTTGCTGTGTGAAAACTCATCAAGCCATGCATCTCTGATCCGTACCCTTGCCTGCATGTGTGCTCAGCTGGAGCAAACGTTTCAAAAATGATGCCTGGAGAAATTCTTCTGTAGTAAGATTGTAGACCATTTGTTTTCAGTGTTCGACTAATCAATGTTATCAAACTCAATTTTGATTCTTTTTTCTAGATGGGTGTTCAAATTCATCTTGCACATCATTGTAGCCCCTGGAACGGGAGACAGGACCGGCTGCGCTGGAAGTTTCCTTCATGCCAGCAGCGCTGCCCTCTGGGGAGCCTGGCTCCCTGGCTGGTGGGCGCGGCGAGCAGCGGGCACAGGTCCGAACTGCTGCTCAGGCTCCCGCAGCTTCTCCACCGGGAGCCGCTGGGTTAGCGGCGGGCACAGGACCACTCAGCAACAGCACGTCCTCTCCCGCTGGCCCCAGGGCCTCAGCCGCCCTGTCTGCCGGAATCCACCCGTTCCCATCGCCTGCTCCCCGGGACATCTGATGGGCTTGCAGACATTCTGGCAGGTTAGCTTCCAAGGCCTGTTCCTGTGGTGAACAGCCCTCGTATCCCCGCGGGAGAACGTGCACTGCCATCTTACCGCTGCTGATAAGGGAGGAACACTGAAGACCCAGGCAGGGTGACAAGGGAACCGCGTGCCGGACAAACATCCTGCTGCCGCGGATTCCTTTGCCTCCGTGGCGTTCTCAGCTGAGCTGAATGCACAGGGCAGGACTGTAACCCCGCTGCACTCAGATGGCAGACACAGTTTGTGTGAAACTCTAAGGGCTGTTTCTAAGACCCCAAATCAGGTGCTCACGACTTTGCTTTGGTAACTTTCCACTTCGTTATCCTTTTCTTTAAAAACAAACAAACAAGGGATTAAGTTCTGACACATGTTTTCATTGATGTCAATGGGCATTCCACAGTGGACTTACAGATTTACTTGCCTTACAAGGAATAATGGCCCATTTCCTGGCATGATCACCCAATGTTCGCTTGAAGACTGTGTGGAAAATGGACGTTATAGCAATGACAAGCAGGAGGAACAGTACTTCCTGTAGCAACCGTCACTGCTGCTTGCCGAGTCCTGAGTCCACCAGGGCGTCCCCTCCCCCTCCCCCTTTCTCGATCCACAAGAGAGGAAAGAGGCCCCAGGTGCCTGATCCCCTGCCCAGTGCCACCAGGTGGGATGTCAGCAGCAGAGGTGGGATTTGACTTCGGATCGCCTTCTTTCTGAATGCCTCTCTTTCTCCATGGGATCCTAAGCGACCGTGACTGCCCTGGTCACTTTTGGAAGGTTTGGAGCGCACACGTGGCTAATTAGTACAGGCTTGTGCTAAACACGGGAGCTGCTTACTTCACAACGTTAGGAGGCTGAGACAAACTCTTCGAACTCTAATGGAAGGTGTCCTGGTGGGTCTCCATGATGATTATGTCATTCAGGGCTCCCAGGGGCAGAAAGAGACTAAAAAAAGGGGTTCTGATAAATTGAGTCTGCCGGGCTCTGTGGTGGTGGGGTTGGGGTTGGGGTCTGAAAGAAGGAGCTGGAAGAGACAGCTGAGGGCATGTCAGAGGGGCTGGGGAGCCCCCTGGGGGGACACCCTTTCTTCGAGGGTTTGGGGGGCGCCAATGCCGGTGGGAGCCCAGGGCCTCATCAATATCGGATCTAAGAGCGCAGCCCCAGGCTGAGCCATCTTCTCCAATGGGCTACATTTATGCACACCCAGACCAGATGTCTAATGTGGATAGGGTGTGTTTTCAGGGTGTGGTCGCTGATAGAGGCTGGCCCTCTGAGATGCCAGCAAGTGAAAAGGAGAAATGGGAAAACAAATAGTCACTCCACTCAAACAATTCCCAGGGAAGGGGACCCATGTGTGTACACATGTCACAGTATTTTTGTCGTCACTTGGTTCGCATCCAACCCAGTGACAGTCTGAACTTTAAGGTCAAGTGGTCATGTGGTTCCAGAAGTTTCCGTAGGAATCCTGGTGCCTACAAAAAGATGGCAGTTTGGAGCAGCAGATTTCTCAATGCAAAGGTCATATGAAGCGGACTTTACAAAGTTTACATAACAAAGAGCAATTCTGTTCGCCAAAATGATTAATTCCTGTCAGTACACATCAAACAGAGCTGTTACAAGACAGTATTGTCTGGGTTCACATTGCCCAGGAAGGGTTTTTCACGCGGTCCATTCCAATCACTCCTTGGACAAAGCCAGAGCTCTTATTTTTTTTGTGTGTGTGAGGGGGTGGTGGAGAGCCGACCTTCCTTTCCAGAAGAATCCATGCATGGGGACTGAGCAGGCGCCACCCTGAGTGTGAGATGAGTCGCCCTGATTGTGGAGGAGAAGGACGGCCCCTGTGAGAGCGGAGGCCTCGCAGGGTCTGCGTGGACCGGAACACACTGCCCACAAAGCCTGGCTTGTCCTCTTCTAAACAAGGGGGCATTGACTGTCACTTCCTCCTCTAAGACACGTCCGCATTCTATGTCTCCGCTGACAGGCAAAGGGAGGACGAGCCTGTTCTATAACTCCCCTGCAATGAAACAGGCAGACGCGTGTTGAAGCTGCTATTTGCTTCCGTATAACTGTTCTCCAGAAGCCCTGGGATTTAGTGAGCCCATTTCCTGCTCCTTAAAGAATGGTGGCAGGAATAGGAAAAGGTGCTGAAATCCCAAATGGGAAGGTCCGGGTCTGAGCGCTGACCCCGCCCATCACCCGATGACCCTACGCTTGGCACCTGGACTTTGTCGTTTGTAAAAAATAACTGCCCCTGAGCCTGTTTCTCAGGGTTGCTCTGATGACGAGTGCAATGATGACTGCAAAGGTAACTATTCAAAGAGTTTCGGGAATAGAAACGATCATTATCGCTAACATTTCTACATGGACACATTTTCCCTTAGAAGAGGACTTGGGGTGGGGAGTTAAGATCTTTTTTAAAAAACCTCCTGTGAGGCTATGAAGTCTCCTCAGATTCTTGGTTGGCGGTGAGGCAGCATCTGCAGCAGGGGGCGTGCCAGTTGAAGAGCTTGACATGTTTTCACAAAACCAAACTATAACCCACCACACTGAACTTCTCTCTTTCTAAAAATTTCTTTATTGATTACAGTGTTACATATGTGCCCTTATTCCCCCATTATCCCTCTAGCCCCCCTCATGCCCTTATCCCCCTGGTGTCTGTGTCCATTGGTTAGGCTTATATGCAGGTATGCAAGTCCTTTGGTTGATCTCGCTCCCTTACCCCCACCCTCCCCTACCTTCCCTCTGAGGGTTAATGGCCTGATCGATGTTTCTCTATCTCTGGATCTATTTTTGTTCATCAGTTTATGTTGTTCATTATATTCCATAAATGAGTGAGATCATGTGATATTTATCTTTCTCTTACTGGCTAATTTCACTTAGTATAATGCTCTCCAATTCCGTTTATGTTGTTGCAAATGGTAAGAATGCCTTCTTTCTCTCTCTTTTTTTTTTTTTTTTTTTTTTTTTTTTTTTTTTTTTTTTTTTTTTTTTTTTTTTTTTCCACAGTGTAGTATTCCATTGTGTAGATATACCACAGTTTTCTAATCCACTCATCTGCTGATGGGCACTTAGGCTGTTTCCAAATCTTAGCTATTGTAAATTGTGCTGCTATGAACATAGGGGTGCATATATCCTTTCTGATTGGTGTTTCTAGTTTTTTAGGATATATTCCTAGAAGTAGGATCACTGGGTCAAATGGGAGTTCCATTTGTAGTTTTTTGAGGAAACTCCATACTGTTCTCCACAGTGGTTGCACCAGTCTGCATTCCCACCAGCAGTGCACAGAGGGTTCCTTTTTCTCTGCATCCTCACCAGCACTTGTCATTAGTTGATGTGTTGATGATAGCCATTCTGACAGGTGTGAGATGGTACCTCATTGTCATTTTGATTTGCATCTCTCGGATAATTAGTGACTTTGAGCATGTTTTTATATGCCTCTTGGCCTTCCTTCTGTCTTCTTTCAAAAAGTATCTATTTAGGTCCATTGCCCATTTTTTTAATTTCATTCTCTGTGTATGGTTTTTTGTTTTGTTTTGTTTTGTTTTGTTTTGTTTTTGTTGTTTTTTTTTAATGCAGTCTTTCTTAGCCTCCTATTTTAAATGGGCTTGCATGTGGTTTAAAAGACTGTTGGTTACAGCTATGCAGAGGGCACCTAGCTCATGCTTATTTAAACACACAAGTAACTTTCTTTGAAAATAGAATCAATTATCAAATATATCATTTATGGATCAATTCCTCCAAGTACGCATTCTGTTTGACCTTAAGCTATGTCTACCAATAGTCATGAGTTGTTCTAAGCAGCACAAGACCTTAGAAGATGAAAGATAAAGCATGTGTTTGGTCTATGACCTTGGTTACAGCATGTTTTGATGTGATGATATGGCTTTACCTTGACTGACATTTGTTTGACCTTTGCCACAGGTGCCATTTCAAATCAGAAGAAAGTCACTTATGTGGAGGAACACATCCTGGGAGTTTAAGTCAACACATTGGGAACTTAGACTACAACTCGGTTTTTGGAACTCAAATAGTAACAAGTCCTATGTAACAAACATGTACTATCAAGGCTAATATGTATTTACACCAAGCCAAAATCACTGTTAAGCACCTACTCTGAGTAGGGTAAATCTAAGGACCTTGGTAACCATTGCTTCTTATCCTACACCCCAAGACTCTAACAAGTTCCAATCAATATTTGTATTCTATTCATCAAACATTGGAGGGCGCCGTGCAATCTTTCAGGGCGCCATGCAATCACACCTCGTGTTTGCCCTTCCCCAGGTTTAACAGAATGTTTCAGACACAGACTATCAAAGAATGAGGACTATACAAATGTCCCCTCTGATAGCAGAGCTCAGTGGCGACTTGAGCGGCTCCACGTCCCGGGAAAGTTTCCACGGCCCCCACTGCCCTCTGCCCACGTGACTGCAGGAGCCTGGGGAAGCTTCACAGGCTGAGATCAAGGTGACTGCCTCGCCCGCCAGCATGGGTCCCTGTGGGGCCTTCGTGCCAGCATCTTTCTAATCCCTGCCCATGACTACCAACTGCCTGCCGTGGGGCCGTGCACACGGGAAGAGGGGGCTGTTCTGTGCTAACATAACCCAGTGCCCATGAGCTTCCATGGTGAGCAACCTAGAGTCTTAGCAGAGGCCCGTGCTTCACAGAACCACCTCGCAGCCCCAAGCACTTCTCTGGCAGAACCCTGGCCTTGCGGTTGGACAGTAGCTTCCTGCTGTGTCTGGGGCAGGTACCCGGTTCTGCAGGCCAGTGGCCCTGGACTTTCACATTTCCAGAGGGATGGGCACTTGCCCTGTGGTGGACTTCTCAATGTGCTCAGAACCCAGGCAGCCTGAAGTTCTAGGGCTAAGGCAGGATGCTTTGATATAGGATTGTTACTATTTTTTTTAAATTCTTTATTGCTTAAAGATTTACATAAGTCTCCTTTCCCCCACTGACCTCTCCCCGGTTGCTCCCACCTGCCAGCACATGCCCTCACCCTCACTGTCTGTGTCCGTTGGTTATGCTGATATGCATGCGTTCCAGTCCTGTGGTTGGTTACTTCCCTCATAGGTTGATTACTTTGAACTATTGCTTTAGAAAAAACACAATTGTTCATCCCCTAAGCCAGTGGTCGGCAAACTCATCAGTCAACAGAGTGGAGAAAGAAGAACACCCACAGTATAAATGGTTGATTAAGAAGGTAGATATGGTTTATGGTGTTTAAACCATAATTATGAATACACTAGAGGCCCAGTGCATGAAAATTGATGCACTGAAGGGGATCCCTCAGCCCGCCCTACCCCCTCTCACAGTCCGGGAGCCCTCAGGGGCGGGAAGTGACCCAGTGATCAGGGGAAGGTGATGCCCCATCACACCTCTGCTGCTGTCACTGCCAGCAGCGCAAGCCTTGGCCAGCCCTGGTTACCTGAGCCTCGGGGGGCCCTGGACGGCTGGGTAGCCACCATCCAAGGCTTGCCTGTGCCTCAGGCCAGCCCTGGGCAACTGGGGGGCTGACAAGACTGGGGGACTCTGGAGGCAGGTGCATGGAGCAGCTGGCCACCCTGGCAGGGCTGAGCGGACTTATGGCTGTGGGCACCGTCATCTTTGAGGGCATGGCAGTCAATTAGCATATTTCCTCCTTATGAGGGTCAATTAGCATATTCCTCTTTATTAGATAGTATTATTATTATTATTATTATTATTATTTAATATATTTTATTGATTTTTTTACAGAGAGGAGGAGAGAGGGATAGAGAGCTAGAAACATCGATGAGAGAGAAACATCGACCAGCTGCCTCTTGCACACCCCCTACCGGGGATGTGCCCACAACCAGTGTACATGCCCTTGACCAGAATCGAACCTAGGACCTTTCAGTCCACAGACCAATGCTCTACCACTGAGCCAAACCGGTTTTGGCATTAGATAGTATTATTAAAGATTTGGTAGGACTGCAGCAGTTCAAAAGCCACCTGGAGGACTGGGTAACGAGACCATTTCCTGGCTCCCAGTCCCAGAGGATCCAGTTCCGTGGGTCTGGGTGAGGCCCGGGAACCTGCATCATCAACAAGCTCCCAGCTCCCAGGCCTTCCAATGCAAGGGCACTGCTCTGAGAATTAGGTTGGCAGTTAAGAAGCAACATGGGGTATGGTAAGTGTCTGATAAGGCTTTAGATAGGACACTTGAGAACTTAAAGTAGCCAATGTAATTCTGAAAACACATTAAAAAACGTATGCTTTATTATAAAATATTTCCAGTAGCCCGGGTTTTGTGATGGGCATCACAGAGTAAGGGCATAGGGGAACAGTCTGACTGTGTGTCTCTCTGTTATTTTCCCCAAAACAGCTGCTGTGTTTCTTGTGTCCCAAGTTGCTCTGCTTGGAAGGAAAAGAGATTGGTCAATATTTGCAATTTAAAGAACATTTTACATCTGCCTCATGCATTGAGTTTTCTGATATCTAAGATTGAAAAACATTTTCCTCCATAAACACAGTTAACGGGGCAGATTAGATTGGCCCTACTGACGATTAGATAGGGCTGGTCTTCGCCTTCGATGAAAGGCAGTCAGAGAGCACAGGATGGAGCTTTCTGAACAACCCCCCCCCCCCCACACACACACACACACACACTAGAAAGTTCTGAGATGAGCCCTCACTGCGGCTACTGGGAGAAAGTGGGCGAGCTGCTGGTACCGTGACGCTTGTGTACCAGGACAACGGAAAGCAGTCCTTTTCTCCCAGAATAAGCATGGTCCTTGCTGCCTCGTAGGAAGGTATTGCTCCAGCGACTGAAAGAAAGATGAGCATGTGTACTGTGCAGTCACTCACCACCCTGAGTGCATGGCAGGCTCCTTTCATTTTAAGAAACATTATCTATAGAAGCAGCTTCTTTCTACCCAGGCAGTCCTGCATCTTTGCTTTCTCTTGCACCTGACAGTAATGTGAGAAGAAAAGTGGTGGCAGGTGCCGGTAAGAACCTAGTAGAGAAAAGAAAAAAGACCATTAATGACCATGCTCCCCCATAAAATGAATGGATGTGGTGACCAGGGACTGCACTTCCTGTCTCATCCACGCAGCCTGGGGTGAGTCAGAGAGCAGGCTAGTCCTGGAAGATGGCCATGACGTGTACCGTATTTTCCAGAGTATAAGACGATTTTTGAAACGAAAAAAAGTCAACCGAAAATCGGGGGCAAAAGACCAAAATTGCACAAAAATTACCTGCAGATCTTGACGGCAAAGTAAGTCTTTTCTTTGAAGTAGGGGGTAGTCTTATACAGCGAATATAGGCCTAAGCCTATGTTTTAACTGTAAAATTAGGGGGTCGTCTTATACGCCGGAAAATACGGTAAGTATCTCAGTTTGTCCAGAGTATAAGACTGCTCTAACCAAGCACTATGGACTGGGTGGTTTATCATCAGCAAGTACTTCTTCCTCGCAGTTTTGGAGTCTGTGAGTCACAGGTCAGGGGTCAGCATGGCTGAATGAAGGCTACCTTCTCCACACTATCACATGGCCAGCACGAGGGACAAGAACCAGCCTCAGCTCATCCTACTTCCCTTCCAAAGACCTGCCCCCTCAGACCACTGCGGAGCGGGGTTTCAGCAGATGAAGTTTGGGGGCCACGAACATTTAGTCCATCATAGTAAGCTTTCACATCTCCGGGATGAATGCCTGTGCAGGCCACATGGTAACTGCATGTCTCTTACATCTGACACTGCCAGGCTGTTCACCAGAGGGAGTGGTCCCTTTCTGCCGGCAAAGAGTGGGGGATCCGGTCTACATTCCAGATGTCCGCCCTCGCTAAGTGACTCCCGGTCTGAGCTGATCCTTCTTCCTGCTTTACAGGAGCTGCGGCCCAGCACGGTTTGCCTTGTATGTCACAGGCATCTTTCTGAGGAATTAAAGTAACTATTACGCTAATCTTTTCTCGTCCTGATTCACATCACTGTTTACAGTACTCCATTTCTCCTTCTGACCTGAATTATAGAATAGAGAGAATTTCTTTTGACCTGTATTATAGAAGAGAGAATTTTTTTTTCTTCAAGGGAGATTATTGAGGAAATAGTTTTAGAAGAAATTTTTTTGGGGGAATTCATCCTGTGGTCTTAGCTTTAGCAGAACTAACTAAAATTTTTTAATACAGGAAGAGAAAGTGGACTTAATTTCAGCAGAGAAAACAGGCCAATGTCTGATACTTGGTATGCTGGGAGGTGTCGCTGTCTGAGAGAAAGACCATGCATCACTGAACAATAGAGTCCAAAGGGAGTGTTCAGGGAGGGAAACCAGCTGCCGGAGGGCTGGTCACCAGAGCCCGAGGCGGCAGGACCTCCTGCACCGCAGCCACTGCTCAGAGAGAACAGCGGGCTGAGAGAGCAGGAGGGGTGGCCAGTCCTTGCAGGGCATGGACAACGCTCTAGGTTTTGGGGATGTTTGCAGAGAGTTTAGTTAACCTCGTCAGTTGTGGATTTTAACTTCCTGTCTCCTAATCTAGGATATCTTACATCCTTCAACTAAAAATAAAATCAAATTTGTGATCTAATCCTTGCCATATACTGTATGGAAATGTAAGCACGTGGACGTGTATGCTGCATATCTAGACGGTTCTTGCACGTGTGAGCTGCACTCATAGCAGACATTAGCTAATACATGGGAAGGTTATTATGACATGACTTCCTCACTCTTTAAAAGGCGATTTCAGTGTCAGTCTGTCCAGTCACAACGGTGCCTTTCTATCCTTTCTCAGTGTGAAGACTGACCTCCAGTGGCCGTTCCTGTTAAGACCTAGCAGACTGAGTCTGGCTGTGAACAGAGATTTGGATACACATTGCTTCAGAAATCAATTCCACAAACATTTGTTACCCACTCACCACTGCTGACACCATGACCTGTCTGATTCTAGAACTGCTTCCAGCAGTGCCGGTCATTGCCGGCAGCCTCGGCGAGCTGCTGGTGGTCAGACTGAGAGACAGCCTGGGACTGAGGGCAGAGCAGAGCTGGCTATCTATCTCACGCCAGGTGGAGATGTGCAGGAGGCTGAGCATCCTGTTCATGGGTCACCTCCGACACGTTCACTTTACCAGCCATCCTATTCAGAGGTCAGCTCCCAACAAAGAGTCTCAAAGAGCCCTGGCCAGTTTGGCTCAGTGGACAGAACGTCCACCTGAGGACTCAAGGGTCCCAGCTTCGATTCTGGTCAAGGGCATGTACCTTGGTTGCGGGCATGTCCCCAGTGGGGGGTGTGCAGGAGGCAGCTGATCGACGTTTCTCTCTCATTGATGTTTCTATCTATCCCTCTCTATCCCTCTCCCTTCCTCTCTGTAAAAAATCAATAAAATATATTTATTTTAAAAAAGAGTCTCAAAGATACAATGTCTAAAGTATACCATACATTCAGAGCCTGGCTGGCAGCTTTGCTTGAGAATGGGCTCAGGGCTTCAAACCTTTCATTAGAGAAGAGCGAACCTCACAGAGGAGGAGAGAACGCACCTCAGCCTCCGGGTGCCCACAGCCCGGCTCTTGCCATGGTTCCGCCCACCTATTTCCATTGTCTCCTCCCACCTCCATTCCAAACCCTTAATTTCAGTGATATTTTAATCCGTGAAGCAAATTGTCATATTTTAAACACCAAAATCCATCCTTCAGTGCTTAAAACCTTCTTAAAACATCATCCCATGTCCTGAGCTCTATTTGACTGAGGGGGAAACAGAGCAGGTTGGAGGCCGGTAAAAGCAAGGTGCTGTGAAGCTGAGAGACGTAGTGTTCAGCTGACTACTCACTGTCACTGAGGCAAAAGGATGCCATCGAGAGAGAGAGAGAGAGAGAGAGAGAGAGAGAGAGAGAGAGAGAGAGAGAGAGAAAAGAAGAAGAAGAAGAAGAAGAAGAAGAAGAAGAAGAAGAAGAAGAAGGGAAAGAAGGAGGAGGAGAAGGAGGAGGAGGAGGAGGAGAAGAAGAAGAAGAAGAAGGAGGAGGAGGAGGAGGAGAAAAAGAAGGAGGAGGAGGAGGAGGAGAAGGAGGAGGAGGAGAGAAGAATTAGAATTAGAATTAAAATTAGAATTAGAATTAGAAGAAGAAGAAGAAGGAAAAGAGGAAGGGATGAAGGAGGAATGAAAGAATGGTATAGAAAATGTCTTTTTTTTACAGCTGCCGCCTTCAAGTAGCCTTCCCTAATAGAATTACCAGGAAGGTCTTTTCTCGGCTTGCTTTTGACTCCTGCATCCTGCTTCCTTTGGATGCAGTGCTGAGTCCCAGCGGCAGCTGCGGTGCGACGGCCAGAAGTGCGTCTCCTCCCCGGCCTGCCTTCCCCTGCGTGTGGCGGGAAGATGAAGGATGGACTTCCAAGAAGCCGCCCTGTGTCTGTGGTCCACGCTCACTGTTTCGCAGGCTGTAGCCAGGGAGAGCCCTGAGACCCTGCCTGGGACCAGGCCTCGCCTCTGTCCTAACCCTGCCCTGTCCCTCCTGGGCCTCGCACAGCCTGCTTCCTGCCAGGAGCATCCCTCCACCAGCCCCCACAGGCTCAGCTCACTCACTGCTTGCACGTTTTGCTAAAATATTCTCTTTCCCTCCCCTAAGGAAGCCCTCTCACCCGTATCTACTGTACCTCTCTCCACAGCAGGTGTGGCCTGCTGGCTCCAGGAAAGAACATGTCCTCATGGCCTTGCTGGACATGTGGACACAGTGGGCGCTCCAGAGCCTCATGGGACGGGTCTAGAATGAGTCCTGTCTCACTCAGTGTGCTGCATGTAGTAGGCACACATTACATGCGTGTTGAGTGAGCCAATGAATACATTCTGACCCAAACTGGCTCAGAATAACCAAACTGCCTGAGAAAGGGAGAGAAATGCTCAAATATGAGGCTAATTTTAAGCGATGTGTAGAATCAGAGCTCGGAGTGGCTCCATCAGCCTGCAAAACTGCGCCGGGAAGCTACAGCACGAATCCAGAGAAGGCAGTCACAGGGTCTGCCCGCGTCCCGAGTCCACTTCTAGTGCTGAAAGTTGCATCCTAAGATGTTCCTTAACATCTGGCTCTGGGATGAATCCGCCCTAAACTGGCACAGCCTCCAGGTGTGTGTGTGTGTGTGTGTGTGTGTGTGTGTGTGTGTGTGAGAGAGAGAGAGAGAGAGAGAGAGAGAGAGAAAGCAGGCCTCTCCCTTCTAGATGCTTTCTGAGTTTCTCGTGGTAAGTGGTGACAGGTACCCATGACAAAAAAGGTTTTCCTCTTGGTCACCGGTGGCCATTTCCTTGGGAACAAAGTAGCACTTGCAGAAATATCCCAGCAAAAACACAAGGCCCTTCTGAGGTGGGTGGTCACTGTCGCTTTAATTCTCCATCGTCACTCTCACAGACCTAAAGCCCTGTGAACTATTAAATTACTGTGGGCATTTTCTCTGCTCCTCACCCCAGCTGCTCTCAGGATGCTCTCGGCAACAGGCCGCTGGGGAAATATTCTCTGAACACCTGTCACCTGCTTCCGACATGAATCTAAATAGGATGTAGACACAAAGGCCTATTGTCAGTTACGTAATGGACAGCGTGGGCCTCCTTCAGAGCCTGCAGCACACCCTCAGCACACATCGCCACGCAGGAGGCAGGGGTCTGTGAGGATGAGTGCTGGTGTGGTGTGTAAGTCTGGGCATACGGAGGTGATCCGGGGGTGGAGGAGATACTTGTATGATGCTAAAGGTGGGGGCTCTGGGTGGGGCCTGTGAAGGCACCCTCTATGTGTGTTTGTGTGTGTGTGTATGTGTGTGTGTGTGTGTGCGCGCATACGTGGCTCTGTGTGGCTGTGCACATGTGTTTACATGAGCCGTATTTTTCTCCTCTGATGTTACACCAAGTTGTCTGGACTCCTGGTCCTAGAACCCTGGCTTCCCTTCCTCACTATGTCTACTCAGTGCCTGGCATGTCCAGGGCAGCCAGCTGTCTGTGCTCCACAGGCCTGAGGGCCATAGGACTCGCCTGGGAAACGAGCTGGGCAAACTGGTCCAGTGGCCACCTTGAGTCATGGAAGTCAGTACTGTATGGTCTCTTTTCAACACTCCAGCACCCGCACACCTGCCCTGGGTCCCAAGGACTCAGTCGATGTTGCAGAACTCATAAGCAGGCCTCCGGTGAGGTAATTTCCAGCAGGTGGAGGTACAGGGCTGGGAGCGGACATCACCACTGAGGGCAGTGTTTGTGGAGGATTTTAAAACAATGGTACAACTGACTGAAAGCCAGCAAGCTTTCAATTACCGCCAGCACCAACAATTCTCCATGAATTTATAAGGAAGGACTCTTCCTTTCTCCACTTTGTAGATGAAGTGCTAAGGATTGAGGAGCCTCTTGCTTAAGGCCGTATAATGGGTGGGTCGCCTGAACCCCAGGTCCGGTTGAGGCGAGTCTCTTATCCTGAGCTCTGCTGCCTCTGCACTGGCTCCTGCACCAAGACCAGGCTGACAGCTGACCCTACACTCCACACCCAAGTGGTGAGCAGGGCGGTTGCAACAGCAATTCAGATCTAAGGGTTGCCTAACCCATTTGTGTGATAAATGAGTGAATGAAGGAACACACTGGTAATGAAAACTCTGTGGCTTCCTAGAGCCACCAGTTTCCAGAGACACCATGTTCAAAGTGGACAGGGTCTTCCTCACATTCCCACCAGCTGGGGGTTGCCACCGCGCTGTAGACTTGGCATGTGAAGACTGACCTGGTTCGTGTCCCTGCCCCTCTCCTCTCCAGGGAGATGCTCACACCCGGGGACACGAGTGCCAGAGACCAGCTGGGCCAGAAAACACTAATATCTTTGCAGGGTTCCTCCGAGACCAGCCTTTTTCAGGTTATGAACACATGGGATGGAGTCCCTGAACTGAGGCAGTTCCTGCAGACTTGACTCGGGCATCGAGGCCACAAGGAGGGGGCCTCTCAGGAAGTCGCACTGCATGCAGATCTGACCGGACACTCTTCCTGGGACAGTCTAATTTGGAGACTTCCACAACTGTAGGAGTGGGCTCTCAACTAGAGATTTCATACTGATGTTCTGTGTCCAACATCTGGTTAGTGCACGTTTGTTTGGCATGAAGTGCTCCAACATTTTTAGAATTAATCGATGCTTTACGGGATAGGGAGAATGCATGAAAACTTCCTTTCTGGCTTCTCCTGAAACATGAGAAGAGCTGGGCATCTGCCAACCTGGCAGCACTGGTGGAGGTTACTGGTTGCTAACTCCTGCAGACAAGGTCTATGTCTGTCCTTTCCACAGGCTCCACCATACCCTCTCACTGACTCAGCTCACTTCACTCACTCTTGTCACCTCTACATTTGTAATCGTTGCTCTAGGTTTGCACTGTTCAGTACAGTAGCCACTAACACGCAATTATTATAGTTAAATTTTATTTAAATTAATTAAATTTAAATTTCATTTAAAATTTACCTCCTCAGCTACACTAGCTATTCTTCAAGTGCCCTTAGCCATGTGTGGTCAGTGGTTCCCACAGGGGTTTAGAATGCTCCATGGTTACACAGCGTCTGTGGGGCAGTGTTGCTCTACATATGAACTGCTTCAGAGTCGTGGCTGGTACCACTTACCCAACAGAATTTAGGCCGAGCAGAATCCACACCCTGAAATCCTATGATGGCAAGAGCAGAAGGGGGGGAGGTAGAGAAGGGGAAGGAGCAGGAGCCATTTGTAGAGCATTACTCTCTGTCAAGCACTATAATAAGGTCATTCCATGAATTGTCTCCTTGGATTCTTTCAATAGTCCTTTGACGTCAGGGAGATTCTAACTTTTCCTGGTTCTAAAGATGAAGAAGCAGAGGCTTAAGAGTTAATTAAATTGCCAAAGTTCACATCACTAGCATATGCCGGAGCCAGGATTTAAACCAAGGTGTGTTTGGCCTAGAATTCATGCTTTGAATGACCATTAAATGCAGAGTCCATTGAATGAATCTGTATCTCCATCAGCAATGCTTCCACTGAGGAGCCAGGGGGAGGGATGTGGTACCCTGGTTTTAGCACAGGTAGGTAAAATTGACAAAGGAAGAAAGCAAGGGAATAGGACATTACTAAGCGTAATCAATTAGGAAGCATAAGTGTGCTTAGCCAGGGAGCTACAGCTTCACACACTCCAAGGTTCTCAGCATTGCCTGGTTACTTCCAAGCCTGAGATAATATAGTACCAGTTCAACAAGGAGGCGCTCTCTCCAGGCATGTGCCCTGGCCCCTTCCTTCTCGTTCTCTTTCCATAGCAACCAGGTGGTCCTAGCAGGTGGCAGCAACAGGGACTCCAAGCAGGAGGCTGGCTGCAGGGGACAGCCTTACACTGCCTGAACCAGGACCGAGATTACTGCTGCCGGACCAATGGCACAGAATCTTTGGACACTGGCCTTTGTTTTGGGCTTGATGAAGACAAGACTGTGCTTTTTCCATGGTGGATGGAAGGAGATGAGACAGGGACATCCATCCCATGATTCTTTCCACTAAACCTCATCCCCCCACACACGAGTCTCCCGAAACACATTTCTCCTGATCCCATGAAAGAACATGATTTCCACCAGCAGCACTTGGTCCATTGGAATCTGCCTGAAGCATGCACTAAATTAGGACAATTATATAACTTATATTCTTGGCCAATCCTGGTGCCCAATTCAATTAAACATGGAAAATATCCTGTTAATGTTGACATTTATTTCTCCATTTCTGTAGTTATTCCATTTCTGCTCCCCCCACTTGACTTGAGAATTCATAGGTGCCAATTATTAGCTGATGTTAAATATCAATAGCTACTCCATTTATTTATCAATAAGGGAATTTATTTTGATATTCAAGTAAAAATGACATATTTTTTCTTTTTTTAAGCATCTTAAAAATATATTTTTATTGATTTCAGAGAGGAAGAGAGAGGGAGAGAGGGATAAAAACATCAATGATGAGAGAGGATCATTGATCAGCTGCCTCCTACACGCCCCCTACAGGGGATCAAGCCCACAATCTGGCATGTGGCCTTGACCAGAAATGAAACCAGGATCCTTTAGTCCACAGACCAACTCTCTATCCACTGAGCAAAACAGGCTAACACTAAAATTTTCCCTTTTTTGAAAGGGCTTATTATTAAATGTGTTGTTTCATTCTTATGTAGAATCGTCACATTCACAAATCAGCACTTATTAGTAACATTATGTGGCCAGAATAGGTGGGAAAATTTTTTTTAGCTTTTGCCTACTATGTGGTAGTAGGAATTACTAATCACTTGGAAAGACGAAAAATGTTAGAACAATTAATTTCATTATGGTTAAGAATGTGATGTATTTTCATGTCTGTGGATAAAGTAATTTTTATAGTCCAGATGCACAAACATGTTTTTGTTGCTTTTCTGTGTATATATTCAAAATTATTCTTGATGATATTTTTCCTGATTTATGTGCAACTTTTTGCTATTTGATAGTACTTTTGTTTACTAGCATTTTTTCCATTTGCATGTTTCAAAACTATTATTTTTCTTTAAATATAATGGGTAGAGGTGACCCCAGCCCTTTCCCAGCTATGACATGATATTAGCAGCAAAGACAG
Source organism: Pipistrellus kuhlii (assembly GCF_014108245.1). Lineage (NCBI taxonomy): Eukaryota > Metazoa > Chordata > Mammalia > Chiroptera > Vespertilionidae > Pipistrellus > Pipistrellus kuhlii. The sequence continues at coordinate 4,350,561 of NW_023425416.1, read as the reverse complement.
GCAATGTGTAGGTAGGGAGTGTGTGATGGAGCTGCATGGAGTTCTGGGAATAATATTAGTGGGGCTTAGAAGGAATGAAGCGGCAGAGGGCTGGATCCAGAGGTTCCTGTGAGTGGAGCAGGTAGAGTTAGCTGATTGCCCTTGTGGGCAGCAACAACAGGGAGAACTGCCAGCCCCTAGGTAACTTCTGCATAAGAAAGGGGTATATAACAGGAAGTGACTTTAGTCAATGCCTTGAAGAGCATTGTTATCTCTTCCATAGCAGGTGCCTGTTATCTGAGCAGAAAGGAAAGTAGCTCAGAGGTTGTAAATATAAAAAGATGTCAACTGCCCGGACAGTGTGGCTCAATGGCTGAGTGTTAACCTATGAACAAGAAGGTCAAGGTTTGATTCCCTGTCAGGCCATATTCCGGGGTTGTGGGCTCCATTCTAGTAGGGGATGTGCAGGAGGCAGCCAATCAATGATTCTCTTTAATTATGAGTGTTTTTCTCTCTCTCCCTCTCCCTTCCTCTCTGAAATCAATAAAAAGATTTTTTAAAAAGATGACAACTGAAGATTTTATGCTACCTTAACCCTTGCCTCTACCAAAGGTTGGCAAACTCTTTCTGTACAGGTCCAGATGCCAAATAATTTAGACTTCGCAGGCCACATTTGTCTCTTGCATATTCTTCTTTGTTGCTTTTGAAAACAGCCCTTTAAAGATGTAAAACACATTCTAAGCTTTCAGGATGTGCAAAAACAGGCAGCCCCCAGGCCACAGGGCACTGATCCCAGGGAAAGAGAAGGAGTCTTTGATGACACATGTGTGGACTAAAATCTTAGAGCAGAAGTTGCTTGGGAAAACCAAGGAAATTTAAATGTTTCACACATTAAATTTATGAATTGAGTTCAAATTAAATGGGGTAGCTTCAGGCCAAGCAGATACTATCCTTTAGCCCAAGTGACCAGGAGCAAATATGGCCAGCTGCTTCTCTGGCTCCAAGTTGGCCCAAGGGAGGAACTATGTTTTATCTGATGGCCCCTCCAGGCCCAGCAGGCCCTGGTAAAGTTAGGCACAACTAAGAGCATTCCCGTTATTAACTGCTGTGTGACAAATCACTCCCAATCAAATCTCAAAGCAACAGTCATTCTATTATATTCCAGAATTTCATGGATCTGGAATTTGGGAATGGCTTGACAGGATGACTCTTCTGCTCTTCATGGCATTGACTGAAGTCACTTCCTGGTATTAGTTGACAGACAGGCTGGTCTGGAGGTCCATGCTGCCCTCATTTTGTGTGCCTGGGACTTGGCTGGAAGGCTGAGTTTGTATGAGACTATTGTAAGAAATACCTGCCTATGGCTTTTCCAGCAAGGTTAAGGGTAGTTCGGCTTGTTCATGTTGACACAGGTCTCCAAAAGTGAGTGTTCTGAGAGAGCACATAGAGCTGCCAGTCTACTCAGCTTCAACCCTCACTCAGGCACCGTCAACCTTTCACCAAAGTCTATTGGTAACAGCAGTCACAGAGCCCACCTAGGCTCCAGAGAGAGGAGCTTCCACTCTCTAGGTGGGAGAATTAGCCAACATTGTTGACTATCGTTAATCTATCTTAAGTGAAATGTGCACTGTTTTACCCAGAATAAGATCATGGTGGGTAGTTTCATGGAATGACATTTATCTTCCCCGATGCTATCAGGGCACAGGGAAATGTCACTCTCAAAAAAAATATACATTTTACTCACTAAGCAGACCACATATTTTGTTCCATACTCTTGTAATTCTTGACAACTGCCAGTGGGGTAAAAACAAGTATACTTGATTTGGATTCTGATATAACTTAGGAAGAAAAAGATAAAGTAAAATTAAGAATTGGGAAACAGGGTTAGAAAGAAAAGGAGGCAGAATGGAACAGTTTATTTAAAAAAAAAAAAAAAGAGAGAGAGAGAAGAGAAACCAAGATGTTCCTAGAAAAAGCAGGAAGGGGGAGGCAGCAAGCTCAGGTGAGGAGACAAACAGCAGTAGGAAGCAGAAGAGATAAAAAATAATTTCAAAGTCAGTTGAATATGGGAAAAGAAGAAATCAGGAAAAATATATGCTTGAAGCCGAAGAAGAAAAACAAGATTAAACTTTAGTTCTAATAATTTCAATAGACGTTAAAATTATTTCAAAGGAACTCAGAGAGTATAGGAGAATAAATTACTGCAAAACATACAACTAACTTCCTGCTTTGCATTTGTCCTTGCCTTTGCTGGATCCAAATGTTCACTTTTACATTGGTGGTTATTATTATTCTTTCTAAACTTGAGAAGGGTCAATATAGATGCACCTACGTTTCCAATCCAATGTTGGAATACAAAAACTAAAGGACTAAATGCCAACAACACCCCGCAAACATTCCACAGTACTTATTTTTGTTCTTTAATTGCAATTTACATTCAATGTTATTCTGTATTAGTTTTAGGTGTACAGCATAGTGGTTAGACAGTCATCTACAGTACTTTTTTTTTTTTGAAACTGCAATGTCTTTTATTAAGTCACACTGTTATTTGCACAATATCAGAAAAGTGGCACGGTTCAGTCCTAGTCATAATAGTCAGGGGATCAATAGGGATGTGAGTACCAGAGGCAAGAATGACTGGCAGTCATCAGAGAGGCTAGTTACCACAGTGTGCTCTGGCCCCAATGATTTATGCACCACACATATACAAAATACCCTCAGTCTTTCACAAGGCTCCCCAAAGTCTCAACTTGTTCCAATATCAGTTCCAAGTACAAAACCTCACTATCTCAATCAGGTCCTGGGGCTGAAGAAGCTCCTTGGTTATATAGTTCCTTTAGTAGTTAATTCCAAATAGAGTTCAAGTGTAGTTCCTGTCAATCAGAAGGCCTGCTATCTGACATATACTGCTGGGATAGGCATAGGAAAACTGTAGATATTTCTTTCAAGACAGGAAGAACAGGAGACTCACAGAGGTTCATCTACAGCACTTTACAAAGGGGTCCCCACCATGCCCATGCCTAGCTACTGCAACATTGACTACATTTTCTATGCTGGGCTGTATGTCCTTGTGACTGTTCTGTAATTACTAATCTGTACTTGTCAGTCCTTCAGCATTTCAACCTCACTCCCCTCTGGCCTCCATCCGGCTGTTTCTATTTCCCACCAGTGTTTTAGGCGGCCTCCTCCTTTCCTCACAGCCTTTCACCCACCGTGAAAAAAGGAGAAAAATCTATTTTCTGTCTGTCCTGCAGTTGCCATTGCATTTCCTTGTAGATGGAAGGCGTTTGTTCTCTGGTGCTGCTGCATATGCATGTGAGCAGTGAAGCCTCAGAAGGCTGTGACAAAAGGACTCTTTCTCAGAAAAGGTGCCTAACAGGAACAGCAGGCCCAACGCAATTACTCTCGGAGCAGCAGGGTGGAAGGCAGGCGGCCAGCACAGCCCTAGGGAAGGCACAGCATAAACAGACGAGCAGTGAGAAAGAAAATGTATCCTGTGTCCAGAAGAACTATGAAAAGAGGGCCCCAGGTGGGAGTATTAATATATATTCATTTCACACACAGCAATGCACCACCTGAAATAATCAATGCACTTCTCCTTGTGTGCTATTTCTCACCCCAATTTTCTCCCTGCCCTACTTCAGTCCCCTGATATTTTCCCTCAGATCAATAATCAGAGCTCAGTGTTAGAAAAAAATTATAGTGACCCAGGTTGTACTCCTAATGTTGAGAGTTTTGTCTTCTTTTTCAAAGGAAGGTGCAAATTACTACTGTCCACTGCGTCCCAAGCTTTGTAGCTTAAAATATGACACATCAAAGGCAAGAGAAGAAAGAAAAGACAGTGAGTACATGTGTGGAGCGAAGAGACAGCAATAAACGAGGATCTGGAGAAACTCGATGCCCCCAAGTAAAGATACACAAGCCATTTACTGAGCGGCAACTTGTTGCCCAAAAGGGTCAACATAACTCCTGAAATTCCAGAGAAAATAGATTCTCACCTGCAATCTACCTTGCTCTCCAGTATTCCAGATGGTGTTAGACTGAGGTAAAACCAATATGGAAACTTATCTATTTAATGGTAGCAGAAACAACTTAGTTTCATAGGACTGATTTTTTTTTTGGGGGGGGGAGGGTTGGAGGAGAGTAGACCTCTCCATGTGACAATGATGAAGACTCAGTTGTGAGGCAGGCAATAATTAAAGACATGGCCCTGCAAATAGAGCTTATGTACCAACACACAGAATCTTCTCCATGCAAAATACTGCCTGTGTGTCCACATGAATTCATTCCTTGTAGGACTTGCATAGTGAATGCATGTAATTGGATTTACATGAGTTTATCATTTACAATAATTAGGTGGGGATATAGGGAGGGGCAGAGCTATATACTCACAAGAGAAAACATGTGATGAGCTTCAAAGAATTATGGAATGCTAGAGTTGAAAAAAAAATTGTAGAGATCACGTAGCTCAATCTAATTTTACCTAAGACTGGAGATAGTTCATGATTTCCTAATGGCTCACACCTAGTAATTGTTGGAGCCAAGACTTGAATCTGGGTCTTCAGACTCCAGATTAACTGGTCTTAGGCTATCTTAATATTTTAGCTCCCAAACTTCCGTGATATTGATTGCTTGTGTTGTATTATTCAGGGTAAGTAACTTTAAGATTCTACAAAGACCAACTCCAAAAACTCAGAGGTTCAGCAAACCAAATTCATGTGAAGTCAAATACAGGTGAGAGAGCACCTGCCCAGTGAACTGGAGAAGCAGACTCTTCAACTTGCATGACTGCCATATCAACAGGTGACTAACAGTCACCACATCAGTGAAAAATGTGGATTATTACACCATTCTTAAACACTTCTGCCTGGAAGTTTTATCTGTTACTTCCACTCACATTTTATTGGCTAGAATTAGTCATGTGGCCCAATCTAAACCATGTGCCTAGGAAGGAGATGAGAAATAGACATGGGTGAGCACTTACTACCTCTTTCACATATGCATACCTGGTTTTCAAAAGCATGCAGTAGAGAAATCTCTCTCTCTCTCTCTCTCTCTCTCTCTCTCTCTCTCTCTCTCTACACACATATACACACACACACACACACTCTGTGGCCAGAATATTATGATCTTTGAATGCATAATAATCTGGCCACTCAGTGTATATCCTATATAATGAAAGGCTAATATGCAAATTGTCCCCTCAACCAGGAGTTCAACCAGCAGGCAGGCCGGCCAACCACCCATGTCTCCTCCCCCTGGCCAGGCTGGCTGGACCCCACCCATGCATTGATTTATGCACCGGGCCTCTAATATCTACACTAATAAAAGAGAAATATGCAAATTGACCATTTCTCCACAATGCCCATCAGCCAATCAGGAATGAGTATGCAAATTAACACAACAAAGATGGTGGGTTAATTTGCATACACAGGCACTCAGAACAGCCAGGCAGGGCAGGATACCTGCTGTGAAGGGGAGAGCAGGAGGCAGAGGGAGCTACAGGAGCAGAGAACACTGAAGGCTCTGGAGAGAGCAAAGATGGAAGGTGTTGGCCAGAGCCAAGGCCTGGGTCCTGGGTGCCAGAGGAAAATGGAATCTTTGTGCAACAGGCCTCTAGAGATAATTATATATATATATATATATATATATATATATATATATATATATATATATATATATATATATAATCTCTGAATGCATAATAATCTGGCCAGTCAGTGTATATAAGCCTAATATGTAAATTGTCCCCATGGGAATTTGACTGAGAGGTCGATCGCTTGTTATGATGTACATTGACAACCAAGGGGTGGTGTGAATGAAGGAAGGCCCCTGCAGGCAACCAGAAGCCAGGAGAGGAAGGCCCTGGCCAACAGCTGGAAGGCCCCAATCAGCCCTAATTGCTGGCCAGGCCTAGGGACCCTATCCATGCACGAATTTTGTGCTCCAGGCCTCTATATCACTATAAAAAGCACAGAGCCATTCTGGGTGATTAGAGCTAAGAATAAGACAGCTCTCTTTTCACCAAATTCTTCCTGTAGTATGAAGGCCTGGCAAGAAATACTGATGACTTATGTATTCATATTTCTTAACATAGTCACTATAAATCCTCAAGGCAGACCCCTCAAACATTATAATCCAAAACATCAGCCACTTGCTTTGTCTGTAAAATCTGCCGATCACGACTCTAAACTGGATCTTCCTTTCCAGGGCATTTTGCAGTGTTTAGTTGGCTCCATGTCAGGGGAAGTTGTATCTCCAATAAGATGGATACAAGTATTTGTGAAGCTCCTGACAGCTGTTAGACTAAGTGCTAGCCCTAGGGAGCATGTGCTTTGCTGACACCTGACATGTCCTAATCATTTGGTCCAGGGAGCCCCTGGATACTTTCTGAAAAACTCTGTAAAGTAATCCATGAGCTATTACAGCTAGTCATCTGCTTCTTGTTTTCCTGTGTTTAGTTTTTAAGACACAATACTTGTTGCCTCCTCACCCATGTTCCAAAAAGGGACACTGTAGGTGTGGTCTACCAAATACTATATCAGTGGAACAATAGGAATTTCAACTTTCTGATAGAAACGCTTTTTGAGTTGGTTGTGATATTGAAGACTCACTCATAAACACACACACACACACACACACACACACACACACACACACACGCACTCAACTTCTTTAAAACACAGTTTGCTAAACTTGAATAAGTGCAAACACCGAGGGTCTTGGTTGATTGCAGATTCTGATTTGGAAGGTCTGAGACGGGTCCTGATTTGTCTTTTAACAAGCTCGCAGGAGATGCCAATGCTGCTGACCTCACCAGTGGGCCATCAAGTGGGCTGATGTGGACAGAGGCCAGTTGGAAGGGAGCTTGGAGAAGGCAGTGAGCAGAGTGAGCCCTGCAGGCCTGGTGAATGCAAGCCTGCATCCACACCAGCTGAGTGACTGACAGTGACGAGGGAGAGCCCATTGAACAGGGGAGCCCAAGGACACTCTGGCTTCCACCTGCCAGGGACCCACTAAGTTAAAGAGTCAACAAACGCAGCTGATGATTTCTTATAACAGAATAATTATTTTAAAGCCAACCAAGTTCTGTTTCATGTGTTAGATTAGACCAATGACATCTAAGATTTTTAAAAATATATTCTATTGATTTTCTACAGAGAGAGTCAGAAATATTCATGAGAGAGAAACATCGATCCGCTGCCTTCTGCACTCCCCACTGGGGATGTGTCTGCAACCAAGGTACATGCACTTGACTGGAATTGAACCTGAGACCCTTCAGTCCACAGGCCGACACTCTATCCATTGAGCCAAACTGGTTAGGGTGACATCTAAGATTTTTATCATTTTATGATTTACCTCCACATTACTATAAATTGAAGAAAAATGTACCCTTGCAAGACTGAAAGAGACTTTGAAAGCCGATTCATGTTTATCCAAGTGGACAGTTTTATACCTGAGAGGCAGTCACTGTTTGAGAAGAGATCATTCAAAGAAACTGCAGAGCAGTGGAAAGAAAAAAGACTCATATTTATTAATATCATCCCAATATTAGTTATAGATAGAATATTCATAGCACTTAATGATTGTGTAGCAATTTGCTAAGGAGAGAGAAGAGGAAATCTGTATTTGTGATGAGAGTGGTTTTACTTAAATCAAACAAACCAAAATGATCATATTGATAGTAATGACTCAGTGGGCATTTCCTATGCATAAAGCCGTGCTAATTGCTGCAGAACAGTTTCTCAGCCCCTGCAGTTGGCACTCTGGGCTGGGTCATTCCTTGTAGTGAGGGCTGTCCTGTGCAGTGTGAAATTTGGGGATCATTCCTGGCTGGCTTCTACTATTTTATGAACTATTCCCCCTGTTGTGACAATCAAAGCTGTCTCGAGAGATTGCAAAATATCCCTTGGCGGGCAAAACCACCCCTGGTTGAGAACCACTGCTCTAGAGCATGAAGCCATTACCATGTCCCGAGCACAGGTAAAGAGCCTGAGGCATAGGAAGGTTACATTTCGCATGCCTCTTGGGACTAGTGAGAGGTTCAGTCAGCTTTCCAGCTCACCTCTCAACTTGCTACTGAATCTCAGCATTGAGCTTTCTCCTTTCCTTTTACTTCTTATTTTCTCAGAGGCACTTGTGGATGATATTTTTTAATTGGAGAAAAATCAGGAAAAGGGGATTTGAATCGAATTTCTGAAAAGATGGTGCTTTATGCTGCTTAGATCACAGAAATTCAGACATGTGGAAACCTCAGAGCTCATCTGTTTCAGAAAGTGCTGTGGTGGACAAGCAAGTCCTTAAAAACAACATCTGACAGCACCTGGTTCGTTTCGGGTGAAGAAAAGCCTCCCTGTTTTTTACGTGCAATGATTCTCATCGAACCTTTCTTCATAATGTTGCGCACCGCAGTGAATGATCAATTTCAGCCCAACGGCAGCCAAGGTCAGCTGTGAGGACATAGCAGCTGCTCTACTAGCACCAGGCAGCAATGATTTATGGCCTTTGCAGAAGAGGATTCTCCACATTTGGAAGGTGTAATGTGATGTGAGAGTAATTAAGGCATAGGTAGACTCGGAACAATTGATTGGCAGTGTCAGAGAAGCCTAATTAGCGTAGATGCTTCAAAAATGGATTTTTCCAGCTATGAACTAAAGGTTAGTAATTAAATTTGTGGGCTATGGCCACTGCCTCCAGGTGGCATTTCATATAGAAATATTTATGTTTGAGAGGACAGGCAAATAAAGCAAGTGTCAGTTGACCCTTTACTAACAACTTTTGGTTAAAATATCTCTTCAGAATCAAAAGAAAAAAAATATATTAAATCAAATTTGTCCATAAGTCAAGGTATTGCTTATTGTATTTGATAAAGTTTTAAGAATCAAATTCTAACTATCTTCCAAATGGACCGAATCCAAGAGAGCTTAAAAAAGGAACTCAGCCCTGGCCAGGTGACTCAGTTGGTTGGAAAATCAAAAGGTTGAGGGTTTAATTCCCAGTCAGGGCACATGCCTAGGTTGTGTGTTCCATCCCTGGTTGAGGTGCATATGGGAGGCAACCGATCAATTTTTCTCTCTTACATTGATGTTTCTCTCTCCCCCTTACCCTTTCTCTAAAAAATAAATAAAAACATATCTTCAGGTGAGGATCAAAAAAATTAATTAAACAAAAAATAAAAGGAATTCATAAAAGAAGGAATGAGGGATGGGTTAAAAAAAAAGGTGAAATGATTAAGTACAAAGTGGTAGCTACTGAATAGTCACAGGGATGTAAAGTAGAACATAGAGAATATAGTCAATAATATTGTAATGACTATATATGGTGCCAGGTGGATACTGGAAATACCAGGGGGACCACTTTGTAAAATACATGATTGTTTAACCACTATGCTGTGCATCTAAAACTAATACAGAGTGTCAACTGTAGTTGAAAAATAAAAAAGTATCCATATCCATCATACGTATTGGCTAGTGTGCTATGTGTGAGGGAATGATTAGTCAAGAGTCATCTGTTGTTTTCTCCACCCAGATGAAAAGCTCTTTTAGAAAGCTGCCCCTTCCCCTTCCCCATGCTTCCATCCACATACTTATGGAAGCAAACATATTCACAGAAAATCACTTCTCTCTCCTGGCCATTGGCTGATGCGTTTAGGGGTAAACACATAGCCCAAACTAAGGTATTGGGAATTCTTCCCTGGAAATTTTCCCCATTCAATGCTTTCTAATATATTCACAGTGTATAACTATTGCTATGATCAATTTTAGAACATTTTTATCACTCAAAAAATCCCATACCCTCCTACTTTTCCCCTACTCTCCCCCTCCAGGCCTAGGCAATTGCTATGGTACCTTCTGTTTCTACAGATTTTTCTAGCCTTGACATTTCATTACAGTGTAACCGTGTTGTAGGTGGTCTTTTGTGACCGCTTTCTTTCATTTATCATAATGATTTTGAAGTTCATCCACAATGTAGCATTTATGAGCATTTTTTGCTTTTATGGCTGAATAATATTCCACTACATGGATATACTGTATCTTATTTATGGGCATTTAGGTGGTTTCACTTCTGAGCTTTGTGAGAAATGCTACTTGCTATAAACACTCATGTATGCATTTTTGTATGGATGTGTGTTTTTATTTGTCTGGATACATATCTAAGGAGTAGATTGGTGGGTCATATGTTTAGAGTAGTTTCTAAACTGTTTTCCAAAGTAGCAGCAACATTATACATTCTCATCAGCAATGAATGAGAGCTCCTCATCATAACTTGCTATTGTCCATCTTTTCTATTTTAGCTATCCCAGGGGATGTGAAGTGGCTTCTTATTGAGATATTGATTTGTGTTGCCCTAACAACTAATGATGTTGATCACCATTCCACGTGCTCATTGGCCACTTGTATATCTTCTCTGGATAAATGATTATTTAAATTATTTGCCCATTTTTGATTGGGTCTTTTTATTATTGAATTGTAAGAGTTATTTATATGTATTCTTGATACCAGTCTCTTATCAGGTATATAATGTGCAGATATTTTCTCTCATTAATTAGGTTGCCTTTGCACTTTCTTTCAGCATAAATGTTTGTTTTGATTTAGGGCCTAAATTTTAGGCCAATTTATCTATGCTCTTCTTTTGTCGTTTGTGCTTTTTGTATCTCATAAAGAAATCAATGTCACAAAGATGTACTCATGTATTTTTTTCTAAGAGTTTTATAGTTTTAGCCCTTACATTTAGGTCTTTGATCATTTTGAGTTAATTTTTGTGTTTGTGTGGTGTAGGGCTTTAACATCAATCTTTTGTATGTGGGAGCCCCAGTATCATTTGTTGAAAAGACAATTCTTTCCTCATTTAATTATTTTGGCATCTTTGTAGAAATCTAACTATCTGCAAATGAAAGTGTTTATTTCTGAATTCTCAATTCTATTCCATTGGCCTACATATCTGCCTAATGCTAGCACCACACTGTATGATTATTGTAGCTCTGTAGTAAGATTTGAAATCAGAAAAGGTAGTACACTGCCTTTGTCCTCTCATTTCAAGATTTGTACTATAATAGGTCAACTGAATTTTCTTATGAGTTTGAGGATGAGCTTATCAATTTCTGCAAAGATAGAATCTAGGATTTTACAGGGATTGTGATGATTCTGTAGATATTGGCTCTAATCTATGAGATGAGATGTTTTTACATTTATTTTGATCTTTGTAAATTACTTTCATAATGTTTGATAGTACTCAGAGGACAATTTTGTATATCTTTTTTTAAATTTACCTCTAAGTATTCTATTCATGTTGATGCTATTGTAAACTGCATCTTGGAAACTTCAACTAAGGATTAAGCAATCTCAGCCTCGGTTTATCAAGTCTCTTGAATGTCAGACATGTAAATCTAGCTAATGTTAGTGGCCATTTTTTGCTTTGTGAAGAAATACAAAAAGCCACAACATAATCCCCAACCACAAGGCAGTCACAGAAACGAGACCTGGAGGAGACTCCCAGGATTTCTCCTGGTGTTGGAGGCTGCATCTCTATCTCTTGCTTAAACTACCTCCAGTGCATTTCTGCTGTACTCACCTGGAAGCCCCAAAATAACATACCCTTGTCACACAGAAAACAGAGCCTGCTCTTGTTGTTGAGGACGAAATGGGTCATTTCAATGTCATCTCTACTCTCAGCTCCCAGATAATCACTCATTTTTTATCTCAAGTGAAATAAACAACATAATGTGTTAACGGTCACCATCTATCCTTTGAATCACCAGGCACTTAAGCTTTGGCACTCTTATTATGTTAAACTGCCGAAATTACAACAGAAGTGCTTGAACTATGAGAACGCGCACTAGATATATAGAACTGAACAGAGAGAGTCCAGTGCCCTCCTCTGCTGGGCAGATAGTTTACAGAATGGTGATCTTGTTGGAAATGAACAATGTAAGTGAGACTGTTTTAGAAATCTTTTAGCAAAGTCACAAACCTAAATCCTCTGGTGGTATTTGGGCCCTATGCCAATTATTCTCAAACTTGACTTTGATACATGTTTGTCACCAATTTTCTCAAAGGATATTAAAAAATTTTCAAAACACATTTAGGTTCAATGTAATCACTTTAATGTGCATTTGTAATGAGTAGATGATACTTTGGTGCTATGTTGTGAGTCATGGAACTGAAAGATAGCATTCTAGTGAATGTATTTTATAAAAGCTCAGAAAGGCCTGGATTTTGTAGCTAGTAAACTTTTCAAACCTGTTTCTATTAATAAAGCTGTATAAGATAGCATGTAAAATTGTATAGACAACTCTTGTATGGTAAACTGACTTTGATAAAATTATTCTAAGGAAATTATCAGAGATGTGCAATACTGCATTACCAATAATAAAATATGGAAAATAAAAGCATAATAGAGATTAAATACATTAATTTTAACCCATTTACATGATGGGACATTAAAGGGCCATTAGGAGTCATGTTTTACAACTTTTAATGACATGGAAAAGATTTCTTGATACAATAAGTAGGGAAAACGTAGTATTATGCAATATTTCAACATACTATAATAAATTTTATATGTCTCTATTTATGCACAGAAAAAAACTAACAAATACCTTGGATAATAGAAAGGTTATTTTATTCTTGTGTTTGTATTTTTTACATAGCATTTATTACCATTTGCATAAGAAAAAGTGAGTGCTAGTCTACCGACTTTATAAAGAGTAACAAATAATGTGGGTGACAAGGATCTCTTCAGGAGACAAAACACTGTGCTTAATTCCACCTGCACTAAAGGAAACCGTGTCTGGGACCTGCTCAGCTGCTGAGTTCTCCCTGTGAATTGAGGGGAAAACAGGATCCTGTGCCAGTTGCCTTCCTGATAACACCTGTCCTGCCCACTTTCCAAGTTTATAAGGAGGAGCTAACTTAGAAGCTACTTTGAGGGAGGAACCAAGATGGCGGCATAGATAAACACTCCTAAACAGCTGCCGGGCACAAGTCCAAAAAAAACAACTATAAAACAAACGTCTATCTTCCAAAAAACAAACGAAAGCTGTCTGAAAGAAAGCCCTACATCTAGACTGAAAGAGAAAGAGGAAAATCCAGGGCACAAGCGCTGAAAAACTGAAGTAGGGGGGCGAGGATGCGATAAGGGCTGGTGGTGGATCCAGGCTGGCTGAGGGCGGTGCTTTCTTCAACCTGAAGAGAGGCAAGCTCCTGATCTCTCTGAAATCCAGTTTCTGGAAAGAGGCTAGATTGCCATCGGGTTAGAAAGTGAGGCTGGCTTGCTTGCAGAGATGAGATTGTTTGCTCTGCTGTGATGTGAGATGCAAGGAGATGTGGGGACGCCATTGGAGAGGTGGTGGATGGCAGCCATGGCTGTTGGCCTTGCGCCAGCCTAGTGATGCCCTGAGACTCTGCCCTGAGACTCCACCCCTCACAACACATCCAACCTCCAAGCAGCGGACTTTGCATATGAATGGCCCTTTCTGTTGCAGTTCAGCAAAATTGCAACCTGGAGCAAACAGATCCAAGGAGGACAGGACTGTGCTTCACACTGTAGCTCCTGGGACAGTACTGGCCTCAGACAGTAGCTGAACTGAACCAGAGTTTCAATCCCTCACACCCATAAGTACACATTCGGGAGACAGTCTCAGGGAGCACCAAAGCCCCACTGAAACAAGGTGTGTCTCCAGCGCAGCAGTTCTTCCTTTATAGACACAGAGGATCCTCACAGACAATTGGCCTGGAGCTCAATTCCTCCCAGTGTACCAACAGCAATCAAGGCTTAATTACACCAAGACCTTGCACTAAGCCCACAAAGGGATATAGCAAAAGCGACCACCTCAGGTGATTGGGAATGCTGAGCTACTGACCCCTTTAGGTCACTGACCACACAAAGCCACTCCATCAACACAGGGAGGCAGCCAAAATGAGGAAACACAGAAGCATGACACGAATGGGTGAGATGGAGGAGAGTAAACTACTGGATGACATACAATTCAGAATCACATTTATAAGATTACTCAAGAATTTTCTAAAAACCTTTGAGAAACTTCATGAGACCTTCAAGATGCTTGGTGAGACCTTCAAGGACCTTAATGAGAATACCAAAAAAAATGGAAAAGGACCAACCAGAAATTAAGCATACAAAGTCGGAAATAAAGAATATACAGAAACTCAACTATAGATCAACATGCCCCAAGAATCAAACCAAAGATCTGGAATATAAGAAAGCAAAAATCACATAACCAGAGAGGAAAAAAGAAAGAAGAATCCAAAAGTTTGAGGATAGTGTAAGGAGCCTCTGGGATGGCTTAAAGCGTACCAACATCTGGATTTTTGGGGTGCCAGAAAAAGAGAGTGAGCAGAATATTGAAGTCTTAATGGAAGAAATAATGACAGAAAACTTTCCCTACCTTGTGAAAGAAAGAGACCTACAAGTTCAGGAAGTGCACAGGACCCCAAACAGGAGGAATCCAAAGAGGAACACACCAAGACACATCATAATTAAAATGCCAAGAGCAAAAGACAAAGAGAAAATCTTACAAGCAGCAAGAGAAAAACAACTAGTTACCTACAAGGAAGTACCCATACGACTGTCAGATGATTTCTCAACAGAAACTATGCAGGCCAGAAGGGAGTGGCAAGAAATATTCAAAAATGATGAACAACAAGAACCTACAACCAAGATTACTCTACCCAGCAAAGCTATCATTCAGAATTGAAGGTCAGATAAAGAGCTTCCCAGACAAGAAAAAGTTAAAGGAGTTCATCAACACCAAACCAGGATTACATGAAATGTTGAAGAGTATTCTTTAAGAAGAGGAAAAGGAAGAAGAAGAAAAAGGTAAAGGTAAAAAATTATGAACAACAAAAACGCATTAAATACATATCTACCAACAAGTGAATTTAAAAATCAAGAGAATAAAAAAAAAATCTGAAGAACAAAATGGACTGGTGAATATAATAGAATCAGAGACATAGAAAGGGATTGGACTAACAATTCATAGGGGGAAAAGGGTCTGAGGGGTGCGGGAAGAGATTGGACAAAAATCTTACACCTATGGATGAAATCAGTGGCGGGGGTAAGGGCGTGAGGTGGGGATGGGAATCAGGTGGAGGGGAGCTAAGAGAGGGAAGGTGGAAGAGGAACACCTATAATAATCTGAACAATAAAGTTTTATTAAAAAAAAAAGAAACTACTTTTAAAAGTATAATAAAAGTGTAAGACATGATATTAATGATCATTTGTGAAATATCAGGCTGTAATAAAAATGTAGTATTATTATTTAGTAGACATTAAGCCTATTATAAGTTAATATCAGAAAGTATTTTATAATAAAAGTTAGCTATTCTTTGAGTGTTTGGCAAAATGGCCTTTATTATCCCAAGTTTTTAAAGTTACAAGAACTAAAAGATCTCAGTCTTTCTTTGTTCCCTTTTCTTCCTTTTAAAAGAAGCAATGTGAAATATATACTAATTAATACTGCAGACTGCCAGAAAATTAGTTATTTAACTTAGCACTTAAATATTTTGTGAAAATATTAACTATGATGTGGGAAAGCATGCGAGATAACTCTGGGTATTCTGTTTTCTGTAACAATGCCAACAGCAGTCTCTAGCTGCTAGGGAGACCCAATCAATCACTTAAACTTCCAAGACCGATGCCTTCTCCAGCTTCCCAGAATTACTTTGGGCTCCACAACCCAAACCAAATACACAGAACTTCTTCACCCACTGTTTTTGCCCTGTACCAGTCAGAGGGGAGATATCAAAGAGCCCACAGATCCCTTTCTTTTGGTCCCCAATGCAGGTTAAATTAAATCACCTCCAAAAGTCCGGAACAATTTTTTTCTTTTTGGTAACAATACCTCATCATATCACATCATATCTCACACCAGGATATAACATCACATCTCTTCCAGTGAACCGACAGCCAAGAGCCCAGCATGTGGCAGAAGCTAAACTCAGATCATCACATAATCCAGATAGCCTCTCTATGCCAAATCCATCAGTGTAATCAAGCCACATAAATGCTATCTGTATAGAATGTCCCCCCAGAAGTATGCACACATTTTGAATAATTATAAAGGCAGTGTTTACTAAAATACATTGCATTTTCAAGCAACCAGGTGCTAAAGTGTATATACATTCTTTGGGACACTGTATGTATGTATGTTTACATGTATGTATGTATATATGTATACACATGCACAGCTAACACTTAATAATGTTATACTAAGTGCTAAAAATCATAAAATGTTCTTTCTATTGCAGATGAGGAAACTGACAACCACTTGATCAAGGTCACACAACTTACAAACTGTAGAGATAGAACCAAGATGAAGATTAACATCATCTTCCTGTGTATACAATGCTCGGAACCTGACTGCCTGATACAGAAAGATATTTATTTCTATGAGAAGTAGAGGAGGTGCTTGGCCATCAGAGCAAGACCACACATACACTTAAATCATTATTTGAACCAAAAAACTAACTGAATATCCACTTCTATGTTTCAACGACTTTGGCCTACGTTCCACAGATGTTGTTATGGTTAGAAAATAAAGTTAAAGAAGGTGCCACAATGAGGGGGGAAGTGCGTATTTTATAGATAGAGCAAAGGCAGGAAAACCTAGTATGCTTCATTATGCCTTCAGATGGTTCTCTGAGGAAGCCAGTCAATGGTTAGCTGAGGAGAATCATTGGTGAGAGAGGGCAGGGGACCAAGGGTCACAGGGAAACTTTTAAGGGTCGTGGATATGCCTATTATCTTGACTGTGGTGAAAGTTTCATGGGTATATACATATTTCAAAACTCATCAAATTATTCACCTTAAATATGTACATTTCAGTGTATTTCAATTATACTTTCAAACACTGAAAATGGACTTCTCCCTTCAATAATGGAGATACTACAGAGGTCACAGTTAGGGGGGTGCCATGGCATCATGAGACGTCATGCCAAAGTGATTCAGGAGAACCTCCAGGTTCTGAATAACATCTGAATATCATCACGGCCTTCTTCCTAACATCTCCATTTAAGTGTCACTCTGCAAGAGCAGGGATTCTACAAAATAGTTTCCTTGTATTATCTTGTTTAATGCTCCCACTACAGAAGGTTTATCTTACTCTCATTCCCATTTTACAGACACGGAGAAACAAAGCCATGACAAAGGCACAACTTGCCCTGCATTATAAGACTGGCAAGGGCATGAATATGCTGAGTGAGACATCCTGGACTGTCACCACCAGCTGGCGTCTACCTTGACAGCAGCACTCAGGGCGGTGGATGAGTCTGGGTGTGAGCAGCCTGCAGCTAGGGTCTCCAAGAGTGGCGGACAAGGGGCAGAATTGCCTGCATTTGGTTTGATTATTTTATTACTTGTTTAGATATAGGGATAATGAGTCTAGAGGGTCTTGGAAACATTGAACATTTCCAAATATCTTGTTCTGGGTGAGGTAAACATTCTTGGTGGTTTTATTTTACTGTGGTAAAATATACATAACATTTTAACCATACAATTTAGTGACACTAAATACATATGTTGCTTTATTGTTTTAAATATTTTTAATTAATTTTGAGAAAGCAAGAAAGGGGAAGGGAGACAGAGAGAAACCTCGGGCATGTGCCCTGACCGGGAATCAAACCGGCAACCTCTTGGTGCACATGACGATACCCAAGCAACTGAGCCACCCCAACCAGGGCTCTCTGACTTTACTTTCAAGGTTAGTATTTCACTCTGGGGAGATAGCATGCATCGTGGTTAAGGCCATGGGTGCTGATGTCAGACAGGTTGGCATTTGATTTCTGCTACTAGTGTGTGACCTTGGACAATTGAATAACTTCTCTGCATTTCAGCTTCCTTGACTTTAAAAAGGTGATGATAAAGAGCTACCAGGCATCGCTGCTGCAAAAAGAAAGCAATGGATGTAGGTAAACTGTTCAGTGTAAGGTCTGCCACAGAATAAAACCTTTCACCATGTATAGAAATGGGGTTATAATTTTATCCAGCATTCCTGTGAGTCACAGGTCCTGGATCTGGGGAGTGAATTGGGCTTGCCGGGAACTATGGTCTATCAGGCGTCTTCAAACTACGGCCCGTGGGCGGGCCACATGCGGCCCGCAAAGGAGTCTGATCCAGCCCGCCAGGTTTTTTGGGCAGTGAGCGCAGCCGAGGTGTTACAGTAGGAATTAGTAGTTCATATAGTCCGGCCCTCCAGCTCTCTGAGGGACCGTGACCTGGCCCCCACTTTAAAAAGTTTGAGGACCCCTGGAAGTGATGTGTAGGTTCATGTGTCTCCCCTGTGCGAGGGTTTGGGACCTGGTCCCCGGCTTTCAGCCAGGTCTCAAAGTTAGAGGTGCAAGGCTCACCCAGAAACCGAACCAGAGAAACACGTACGATTGGCTCCAGCTTGCTGCGCCTGGTCCCAGAGGCCCATGACCCCTGGCTAAGTGTCCCCTCCCCGCTGTAGAAGAGCAGATGCTTGTTCTTTTCCCAGGGCCACGGTGCTGAGCCTGTGGTGGCACATCCTCCTTCTCTACAGCTGTGCCCTGCAGTCTGCATAACGTTGCCCACTTTGTTCCGTGCTCTTAGCACAGTAACTGCACTCTGGGAGCCCGGGCAAGCAGGGTCACTGTGGGAGTGTGACAGCCAGGCCAGGGGCTCACAGAGTCCAAGGCTCTGCCTTCCTCTGCCCACATGCCCCTCAGAGGCCTAGCTTTCCATGGCACATGGCATGCGCCTCAAACTGCATTTTCATGTCCTCGGAAATAACTCGGGGATGTAATGATTATGTACCTCCTGTCTCTGGACAAAAAGAAGGCTGGGGCAGGAGCAGGGGCTTCATACAGAGAGAACACAGAAGTTGAAAGTAAATGTTTATTAAGTGAATGAAAGGAAGAAAGGAATAAAAGGGAGGAAGAGGGAAGGAAAAGAGGGAGGGAGAGAGGAGAAGAGAGAAGAAGGTGGGAGCGCACACTAGGAGAGCAAGGGCCTTTTCTCTGAAGGCGTGAAGGTGTTTTCCCAAGGAATTTTCTCAGACACTTGTCTGCCTCCAAAGATGGCAAAGTCCTTCCTCCCTGGGGTTCCTGGAAGGCTCTCTCCTGAGCCAGAAAAAGGGCAGGGAATGGAAGCCACATGCTGACCACTGATAAAGACACTTGAACTTGTCAAACCCCAGTTCTGAGACAATAAGAACATTCACTGTGTGAGGAAATTCTTCAGGCAGATTCTGCTGTGGGCATAAAAGTCTGCAGGACAGACCCACCCAAAGCCCTCTGCACACCCAGCTTTGGAGCAGGCAGCTCTGGGCACGGGTGCAGGGCTTCCTTGGGAGTGAGTCACCATGGCCTTCGCCACTAAAGCAGGCGAAGGTGAGAGTGAGGAAGAAAGAACGTGCCTCACAAACAGATACAAAATAGGGTTGCAAAGCCCACGAACTTCTGTCACTTGATCACACCAGCTGGAGACAGCTGTGACACATTACCTTTCCTGCCCCTTCGCTGTTGCATTTGCTTGGGAGCAGATCATGTCACAGACAGAGAATTCAGTGCCGTCAGTGGGCGTGCTGGGCCTGGATGTCACGCCGTTCACCGGCAGTGACGGATCACCCTGGAGCCCCCAGAGCCACTTTCCCACGACCTCGGAGCAACAAGGGGTGGCCGGGAACAATCCGGGGCGTTGGCTTCCCCAGCACAGCAGCAGAAGGCCCAGATAAGGCTGGCTTCTTTGAAGCTTAAAAGGAACCACCATGTGTCACTTTGTAAGGGGCAAACTGATGAATGGGCGGTGAATAATCCCAAGACAATTCCCTGATGAAGTGCGCAGCCATCGTACAGGCAGACCCAAACCCTTCGAGAAAGGCAGACCCTTCCTGAGTTTGGCTGAATCTGCCTGTAAGTTTCCTACTTTTAAAGAAAGGAAAATTGCAAAGACAGTATTTGGAGAAGTGCTTAAGAAACTGCAGGGGAAAAGCAAGCCTTTAGCACGAGTTGGGAATGCGTTCAGCTTCCTACACGTGGTCTGGACAGTCCCAGTCCACCTGTGGCCAGCGCCCCCACCAGGGCCACACCAGCTGGAAAGAAGCAGCCGGTCTTCACAGCATCAGTGCAGTCTGTCTGTCTGCAAGCTCCTGTTATGGTGATAGTGGTGATGATAACAGCCAAGTACCCTCGTTTTTCCTAAGTGTCCTTCATATATTAAGTTGTTCACTCCTCATGACAAAGTAAAATGGGTGATTAATTAATCTCATTTTTGCAGGTGAGGAATCTAGGTTCAGATGACTTGTCTAAAGTTGCACAGCTGGTTAGTGAAGCAGTTTACCCAAACTTGGGGAATGTGGCTCAGGGACATCTGGTTCCACCCCCTTATCCCCCCACTTCATTGAGATATAATTGACATCAAAGCTATAAAATGTATTGATTTGATACATTTATATTTTGCAATCCAGTCATCACCATGGTATTAGCTAACGCCTCCATCACATCACATAATTACATGTCATTTTTTGTGGTAAAATCTACTCTTAGCAACGTTCAAGCATAGGATACAGTGTCAACTATAATCACCACACTGTGCACAGCATCTCTAGAGCTTTCTAATCTTCTACATGGGAGTTTGTTCTTTTTAACCAACATCTCCCCATTCCCCCCACTCATAAGCTCCTGGAAACCATCATTCACTCTCTGCTTACACCAGTTTGACTTTTTCAGAGTCCACGTATAAGTGAGATCATACAGTACTTGTCTTTCTCTGTCTGGCATAATACTCTTTATGTCCATCCATGTTGTTGCAAATATAGGATTTTCTTTTTTTTCTCATGGCTGCATAATATTCCATTGTATGTGTATGTGCAAGCATATATATATATATATATATATATATATATATATATATTATATCTTCTTTCCTCCTTCATTCATTGACTGACTCTTGTGTTGCCGCCATATCATGGCTGTTGTGAATAATGCTTCAATGGGCATGTGCTTTTAATTCCTCCTGGCATTGATAATAAAGATGCCAACCATCTACGAAGTAGCTCTTGTGGCTCTACTATTTCATAAGAGTCTGAGCTAACCATTGCTTCAACAGGCAGATGAGTTTGGTTGAAGTTGTTCAGTCCAAGTCAATTAAGTAATGAGGGTCTAGTAAGTCCTTGTTGTGCCACTGGAGAGGACAGAGGGCAATGGGAAAGGACATAAAAGACACCCGTGTCATACCTTCTGCCCTCAGGCCATATCTTCTGAAATATGTATTTGAACTAAGGATGCTTGAACCTGGAGAGGCCTCACTAGGGGATGTCTGGCCACCAGGAAGGAAAGCCGAAAGGACCAGCACTCTTTAGCCCTTCTGTTGTAAACAGCACCTCGGATTCCTTTTGAAGCCCCTGATCTCCCTTTCTCCCAAGATGCACATTTGGTTTTGACGCCATTGGGAAGACAAGTGACTGGAACTATGTCACTTGGAGTCATCCTTTTGGGCATTCAAATCTGAGCAGAATAATACAGGGACAAAAAAGAAAAAAAGAGCCTAAACCAGTTTGGCTCAGTGGATAGAGCCTCGGCCTGCGGACTGAAAGGTCCCGGGTTTGATTCCGGTCAAGGGCATGTACATTGGTTGCCGGCAAATCCCCAGTAGGAGGTGTGCAAGAGGCAGCTGGTCGATGATTCTCTCTCATCGATGTTTCTAACTCTCTATCCCTCTTTCTTCCTCTCTGTAAAAAATCAATTAAAAATATATATATATATATATATATATATATATATATAGAAAGAAAGAAAGAAAGAAAGAAAGAAAGAAAGAAAGAAAGAAAGAAAGGTAGAAAGAGAACAAAATCCCCAAAATAATATCACTTGGAAAAGGTGGTGATTTGATTGTTAGCGGACTTCCAGATCCTAGAGCTAGCCTGGCATGTCCCCTTCTGGGTCTTGATCTTCACTTCTGCTTAGATTCTGTGTGAACACCCCCATGCCTCACAAATTAACTTTGGGCCTAAGTTGCCCAGTTTCTTCTGTTTGTAACCATATAACCCTAACTGGTGCACCAAAACTTCATGTTCACTTATCCTGCCCACAAGTCAGTGTTGACCTCCGCATCACTTTGTGGGTCACAAAGGGGTAGGATGCAAATAAACTTGCTGATGAAAATCAATGTGGCCATATTCTTAAAAGAAACATAACATATAAGTCCCTCAAACTGTCTAGACATTTAATTAACTGAACTGAGCACTGAATTAAGAATCAAGAGGCCTTGCATCTAGATCCAGCTCAACCACAAAACAACCATGTGTCCTTGGGCAATTTCTCTTTCTGATTTTAGATCATCTCTATAAAATCAAGACAAGGCAGGTCCTTGAGTATTTTACTCAGAGTTTCTAAGGTTCTAAATGAAAAAGATATGTTTCAGAAGTTACTGAGGAATTGAATAGATGCACCTTAAGACCTCTTTATTGTGTGAAAACAGACATTTTTCTCAAATCAATTGGTAAGATGGAGTTGAGTTCCAACATGACTCCTGAAATAGAAATCTGTGGTATGCATGCTATAGAGCAGCCAGGACCTTTCTGTGCCTGTAAAGAAGTCACCATTCAGTAGAAGCACTCCAACAGTCAGAATTATTAAATAGCCCTTCTGCTATTTAACTGAAATCTAGTTACAGACCAACCCCAAGGAGGTCAGCAAAAAATGTAATTTAATTCTTAGCTATTAATAAATCAGTTTTAGATTCACTTACATCTTCTAAGGAACATTGTTAAGCAAAATTTGTCATGCAGCTTATTGGATTATTTTGTTGGCAACTATTCAAATTTTATAGTCTCAAGGTTCAGGCATATTATTACAGAGGAACAAAAATTGCGTCTCTCATTTGAAATAAACAGGTTGAGTCCTGAAATTATATTTATCTTTTCATCGTATTTCTTTATCTTATACTCATACCTCTGACCTCCAAAAGCTACCCAAACCACATATTTCTTAAAGCTACTCTTAACCCATTTCTGTTTGTTTTAGAGTTCTCTCCTTTTGTAATTTAATGACATCATTTTCCAGCCCTGTGGTCAGTGGCCTTGAGCTGAGCAAAATGGTCAGTTCATATGAAAGGCTAAATACAAAGAATTTAGATCAATTCCAACTAGACTTAAATACACCAGACAGATGACAGAACCTAACTGATGGGAAAGTGTACTTCTTCCAAGTATCAGGAAAAGTTAGAAAAACTTATAAAACATAAAAATCACTGACATATATTCTTATACCAATATAGTTTCTCTTTCAAAAATAATTTCAGAATACACACTTTTCCCATTGTTTTTATTTTTATTTTATCCATTGGCATCAAGATTAAGATTAAATATGAGGCTGGATAGAGTATTAGCCTGCGGACTGAAGGGTCTCGGGTTTGACTCCAGTCAAGAGCATGTACCTTGGTTGAGAGCACGTCTCCAGTAGGGGGTGTGCAGGAGGCAGCTGATTGATGATTCGCTCTCATCGGTGTTTCTAACTCTCTATCCCTCTCTCTTCCTCTCTGTAAAAAATTAATTATATATATATATATATATATATATATATATATATATATATATCTATATATATATATATATATATATAAAGATTAAATATAATATGTGGAAATCCATTAGCACAACTTTGAGGCTTTACAATAGCTATCAAATCTTGAACTCTGACATTGAACTAGGCACTGTCATGAATTGTACTGAAATCCCATCATTTGATCTTACTGCCCTCTACTTATTTTTTAAATATATTTTTTATTGATTTCAGAGAGAAAGGGAGATGGAGAAAGAGATAGAAACACCAATGATGAGAGAGAATCATTGATCGGTTGCCTCCTGCATACCCTCCCAATGGGGATCAAGTTTGTAACCCGGGTGTGTGCTCTGACCGGGAATGAAACTGTGGGACCTCCTGGTTCATAGGTCTACCCTTGACCACTGAGCCATGCCGACCAGGCAATCTCACTGCCCTTTAAATCAAATGCTGTACCATTGCCTTTCCTGATAAGGAAAGTGAGCTTCAGAGCAGAAGAGAACATGTCCAAGGTCACACAGTGAGCGAGTGGTAGCTCTGGCGTTCACATCTAAGCCTATTCTGGTTGATTGTTTTAATTAACAGATTCAAGGAGAATCTGAAGGAAAAAGAAGCAGACTTTGGATTCGTGAAAAATTAACTGAATATTCTAACAAAATGGGGAAAAGGCATTTTTCCTCTTTAGATGACATTGTCGGCAATTACTGATGCTACTCTCTATGTGTACTGGGATTTGACACCTGCTGTCTTGCCGAGAGCCCCGGCATACCTCCACGTGGTGCAGTTGACCCAATAGTCTGGAATCTTCCTGGTTTAGCGGAAGGGAGGCTGCATCCATAATGTTGGCTTCTTGTCATGCAGAGGGAGAAGCTGGAGGTGTTGTGACTGTGACTCTGACTAGAGACTGCATTTTTCCAGGGGACCCACCTGTGCTGCCCCCTGGGGGCGGGCCGGGGAGGCACATGTTTATCTCCAGAGAATCTGACACAGCCATTTGTCAGCCACAGTCGTGCGTGCTTGCTGTTGCCACACTTTACCTCTCAGTCAAAGTAATAATTCCTCATTGTGACAGCAACTGTGGGACGCCAGGTGTGGATATTTTAGAAACAGCGGAAGCGACAGCTGCCGTGACAGGTTTCAGTTTTTTTTTCAGCCACACGGGCTATAGCAGAGCAGGTCGGATGAAATCAGGTTCATATGCTAAGTCTTTCATCTCCACCGTTTGTGCGCACCTTTCTCTGAGCGATTCCCCATGGGATTTGCCTTCGTTCTGAGGCGGGAGTGCCAGGAAGTGGCTGCACCAGGCACGCTGCTGGTGACCCCAGCTTTTCCTGTGGGAGGCTCTTTGCCACTGTGCCTGTTTCAGCAGCTCCTGCAGCAACCTGCACACCTTTGGGTCAATGCAGAGTCCACGGGACATTTGCTTTCCCTGTCCTCCGGGGTCAATGTCCTCCTGAGCGCCCCCATGCCCGCTGTGGCAGAGTGATGACTGCCTTGGGTCAGCATCATGTGTACGTTCTAACTAAGAGAGGAATAATAATTCAAAGAGATTTTTACAAAAGCTTTTGTTTCTCAGGTGAGAGCAGTGCAGAGCCAACAAAACCAGTGCTGCATGGTTTTTGATAGGTGGCAAAATCAAGCCGTCAAACCCAACGACAATTCAGTTCAGTTCAGTTCGGGACTAGCAGATCATGACTTTGATACTTACTAGTTCAGCTTTGTGGTTTGAGAAAATGCTTACCCTCTTTGGGGCTCTTAAGAAAGCCACACACAATAAGATGCAACCACGCTCCAAGCTTCGCAAACCCTTTCAGGTTTCCATGGATCCGGCGAAGGCTTTCCAGGGGCTGCCCGGGCGTGCTGCCCAGGAGGACTTCCTGTGATGGACAGTCCTGCATCTGCACTGCCAGTGCAGTAGCCTCGACCCACAGATGGCCATGCAGCAGCTGCAGCACGACAGGTGCAATGAGGAACTGAATTTTTAATTTAATTTATTTAATTTAAAGAGTCACATGTGGCTCACGGTAATTAGCTCTAGACTAAAGGTTCACAGACATCAATTTAAGAACCCGTTTCATAGAGATCTGTTTTATAAAAACAGCTTTATTGAGATATAATTTACATACAACATAATTTGTTCATGTAAAGTATTTAATTCAGTGGTATTTAGTATACTCACAGTTATACAACTATCACTACAGCTCATCTTAGAACATTTCTGTCACCCCTCAAAAATCCCAAAACTCAGAAGCAGCCACTCCTCATTTCCCCCAGTCTCCCTCTCCCCTAGCGTTAGGTAAGCACTAATTTACTTTTTTTCCTCCATAGATTTGTCTGTTCTGGATGTTGAATCATACAGTATGTTGTCCTTTGTCACTGGTTCTTTACATCATTCTCTAGAATGGTTTTAAAGCTTCATTCAGGATGCAGTATCATTAAAACTGATCGAAATGTATTAGTGATCATGGTGTATCAGTACTTGATTCCTTCATATTGTTGAATAACTTTCCATTGTATGGATGGACTACATTTTGCTTATTCATTCATTCATCAACCAATCAACATCTTAATTGTTTGCGTTTCTTCGCTCTTAAATGGTAGTGCTGCAATGAACATTCATATGCAAATATTTGTGTTCATGCATATTTTCATTCTCTTGGGTATGTACCTCGAAGTAGAAGTGGTACATGGTAACTCCATCTACATATAACATTTTGAGAAACTGTGCTTTCCTTAGTGGCTATCCTGTTTTATTTTCCCATAAGTAAAGTATGAAGGCTTCCATTTCTCCACATCCTCGCTAATGCTTTTTCATTATCTACCTTTTTTTATTTTAGCCATCCTGGTGGGGGTAAAATAGTACCTTATGGTTTGTATGTCCTAGGTAGTTAATGCTGTTAAGTATCTTTTCATGTGCTCATTAGCCATCTGTACATTTTCTTTGGAAAAAATACTCTTCTAATTCTTCGTTTATTTTTAATTTGGGCTGAATTTTTACTATTGAGTTGAAAGAATTCTTTATATATTCTGGACAAGTTCCTGATCATATACATTTATTATTATTATTATTATTATTATTATTATTATTATTATTTCTCACCAAAGGATATTTTTCCATTGATTTTTAGAGGAAGGGAAGGATGGAAAGAAATATTGACGTGAGAGAAACACAATGGTTGCCTCCTGCACGTGCCCGGACCAGGGCCCTGGCCAAAGAGGAGCCTGCGACCCAGGTACGTTTCCTTGACTGGAATCAAACCCAGGACGCTTTGGTCTTCATTCTGACGCTTTATCCACTGAGTCAAACCAGCGAGGGCTACATATATTATTTGTAAATAAATTCTCTCATTCTATAGATTTTCTTTTTACATTTTTATGGTGCCACTTGAAGCATATTTTAATTTTAGTGAAGTTTAGATTTTCTTTTATTTGTCAATTGTGATTATCAAATAAATTATTGTCTGATCCAAAGGTTATAAAGACTTACTCTGATATTTTCTTACATCAGTTTTATAGATAAAGCTCTTATATTTTCCCAGGATCACTTTGAGTTTATTTTTATGTCTGGTCTCACAAAGGGATCCGACTTTATTCTTTTGCATGTGCATACCCAATTGTCTCAGAATCCTTTCTTGAAAAGACTGTATTTTTCCTGTTGAATTAATTATCTTGGCACCTTTGTCAAAAATCAATATGCCATATATATAAAATTTTTCTTCTAGACTCTTAATTCTATTCTATTAATCTATGTCTCTCCTTCGGCCAACATTATCCTACTGTGGCTTTATAGTGAGCTTTGAAATTGGAAAGTAGGACTTCTACAGCTTTGTTCTTTTTCAAGATTGTTGTGACTATTCTGAGTCCCTTTCATTTCCATAGTAGTTTTAGGATGAGTCAGCCAATTTCTATAAAAACAAAAACAAACAACAACAACAACAAAAACCAGTGAGGACTTTGACAGAAATATTATTGAATCTGAAGGTCAATTTGGGAAGTACTACCATACAGACTAACAATATTGTGTCTTCTGCCCATAAATAAGGATCTGAATTACTGAATATATTTATTTGACATTCTTCTTCACCAATCCTGTTTTCACAGTATTTTTCTTTAATTTACTTCAAAATTTTCATATTCATCTGCTAACATAGAATCATTTTCAAAATTTAATATAATAGTAATCATTAGAATAATATTTTTATAATAACTCAAATTAGTTTTTATTGACTATTATTAGTTTTAGCAATTTGTCTTCCATGTTTTCCCTTCATCATTCTTGCTGAATGCTTGTCAATTTTGCTGATCTTTTCAAAGAAACAACTTTTAGTTTATTAATTTTTGGTTGTTTTTTGAATTTAAAAATATATATTTTATTGATTTTTTTTTTTACAGAGAGAAAGAGAAAGAGATAGAGAGTTAGAAACATCAATGAGAGAGAAACATCAATCAACTGCCTCTTGCACACCCCACACTAGGGATATACCGGCAACCAAGGTACATGCCCTTGACCGGAATGGAACCTGGGACCTTTCAATCCACAGGCCGATGCTCAATCCACTGAGCCAAACCGGTTTTGGCTGTTTTTTAAATTTTATTAATTTCTGCTTTGATATTTATTTTCTTCTTTTTGTTTGCTTTAGATTTATTAGTTCTAAAATGCTTTTCACAGTGTCTTAATATGGAAAGTTAGGTTATTTGCTTGAGACCTTTCTTCTCTTTTTATAGAGGCATTTACAGCTGTAAAATTTCCTCTGAGAACTCCTTTAGCTGTAGCTTATAATTTTGATATGTACGTTCCATTTTTATTTGTCTCAAAGTATTTTTAAATTTAATTTGCAACTTCTTTAACCCATTAGTTAATATACATATAGGTTCATTTTGAAGTGTAATTTGGTTCATTACATTAATTATGGAAGGGAAAAAATACCAATTTATCACCTGTTTTATTTAGATTTTTAGAAATTTGTCATTTGGATTCAGCAAATAAACACATTCTGTAATTACCACGTACATTTTCACTACTGCATCTTTGTACTAGTCCTCAAGCTTTTCCCTGAGTACAGTCATGTGGGGACTTTCCCCAAACACAGATACTGCAGTTTTGGTGTGAGTCCCAAGTCCTCATTGCTGACAGCTCCCTCTGGCTCGGAGAACCCAGCAGGAAGGCTATAGGCAACTGCTTGGAATGCCCTTCACTTACTTTGAGATCAGGTACAAATGGCCCTTTCCCTGGAAACTCCTACCTGGTCCCTTTCCCTGTAACCTCACTGTCCCGGAACCATCTATTTCCACTAGTCCCATTCTTATATCATTTCTGTCTACACTGTTTTCGCCCAAAGGACTATGAGGCGAAGGAGAGCAGTCTCTGTTCTCTTCATGACTTTATTGTCTGGCTTAGGGTTTGATGTTTCAGAATAGATGCTGATTAACTACCGATTGAACCAATAAAGATAACTAACATCATATATGTCTGCTGTGGCCAGTGCAGTGGCAAATGCTTGGCAGACATCTTGTCATTCAGCCATCAGAGCAGCCCTATGAGAAAGAAACTGTCATTACCCCCATTTTGCAGACAGGAAGAGCCTGTCAGTGCTCATGATTTGATTCTGGTTTCCTTAGAGAAAGGGTTTAATTACAAATCCCCATGCAACCTAACACATGCTACATTTTATTTGTGTATATTATGACAATCAGTTTAGAAAAAGGAAAACAATAGACCTTCCTTTTTATGCTTGCCCTTGGCAGTAAAAAAAGATGGGCAACCCTAACCGGTTTTGCACAGTGTATAGAGCGTTGGCCTGCAGACTCAAGGGTCCCAGGTTCAATTCCAGTTAAGGGCATGTACCTTGGTTGTGGGCATATACCCAGCAGTGGATGTGCAGGAGGCAGCTAATCAATGTTTCCAGCTCCCTACCACTTTCCCTTCTTCTGTGTAAAAAAATCAATAAAACATTTTTTTTTTAAATGGGCAGCAACACTGATATTCCTAAGCTAGCCCTGCCCTCACCTCTTCTTGCTTGGTTGGTGCATTCCCTTCCATCTGGGTCCAGAGTCCTCTTATTAACTATCTTTTTTTCATGTTTCTTCTAAAATGTGGATTTGTCAGTGGCAACCTCAGACTCACTCTTTTTCTCACTCACTGTTCTGCAAATATTTATTGAGCATCAGCTAAGCATGAAGCACTGTGAGAGACACCAGTAGCGCAGATTAGGTGGAGATAATGGAATATTTTAAAATAATATTTTCAACATCAAATATAAGAAACATCATATGCAAACAGCAAGAATGACACCAGCAACTATTTTAAGCTATATGAGTTTTTAAATTCATACTTGCTGTTGGATATTGCAAAATCAATAGCTGAGATAATGATTCTAACAGTTGTTTATTATCAATATTGCCACTCTAAGTCAGTGGTAATTAAAATTAATGTCACTGCTCCTAGGAAGAAGACCAATATTAATATGGCCATAACCTCATGCCCCAGCACCTTCCTTCCCTTCAATGGACTTGGCCACACTGGCCTTTGTTCAGTCTTGAACACTTTCTGCTCCTATGATAAAGTTTTCACCTACTGTTCCTTCTGCCTGAAACCTTCTAATTCTTCCCCCGTTCACATGCATAACCCCTACTTTTCATTAAAAAAAAAAAGTCACTTCCCTGACTCCCTAATCAGGTCATATCCTCCTCTCTTATACCTCCCTGCACTATAAACCTCCTCTTCACAGTATTGGTGGCAGTCACAACTTTTAAAAATCTTATTCTTATTTACTCCTCTGGCACCTCTACTAGACTCTAAGTGCCATGAAAGTAGCTATGATTCTGTTTTGTTTACCACTGGTTCCCCAGGCTCAGCAAAGTGCAGGGAACACAGTAGGCAGCTAATAAAAATATTGTTGAATAAATGAATAAAAATAATATTACTATAGTTATTACTATTATTATGTTACAGTTTAAAAGTTATTTTTGTTAGCAGATAAATATGAAAATGTTTGAAGTGAATGAGATATGGATTCAACGTGGAATTGAAAAACACAAAGAATGCCAGACAAGTACATTATAAACAAAGGGAATTAATGTAAGAATTATAATACCTTCCCAAAGAGCTGTGATGGTAAGAAAATACAACTACAGTCCTTTCAAACTGTAAGTAAAAGGAAGCAGGAACAGGCAAAACACCTCACTTATGGTAGAAACATAAACTTCTCTTAGACTGAGTCTTAAAGATGCATGAGAATATAAGTAATTTGGATATCAGTCAATCAAAACTCTAACTGAACCCAACCCAGAGATTTAACCAGTGTTAACCATAAACAGCATATAAATTATATATGCAAGAGTGAAGTGAGGGTGTGGGAATGTGGAAATGAAAATGGTAATTAATACATCTGTCGGAAATTAGAATGCCATGCCAGTTGGTGATTTCCGTAAGCTTCTCCCCATGAAAGCTCATGTTGCTGAAGATGCCAGTTGTTCAGTTTGTCACAGCCATCTGTTTTTGGTGGACCACCTAGGGCTGGGTCTCAGTTCTACACTGAGAGAAGTAGAAAGATGGCATACTTATTAGCCTTGAAGAAGTGGGCCACCAGGTGCGATGCCAGGAAAACTTAGGTCCATAGTCCAATTCTATGGACGTAGCTTGTGTAAAACTGGTGGCCAGGGCTGGCTGGGTGTGTTCCAAAGGTGACTCCAAAGTCCAGAGGGACCTGGTGCAAAGCAGCCTGGGTCCCTCAGATACTACAGAGCCCCTTAAAGGGACAGGCCTGCACTGTACAGTGTAACATTTAGACAAGAAGCAGTTCAGGAGTCCCCACGAGATGAAGTCCCAGGCACACAGGACCAGACTGGCTCTGGAATGTCATTCTGACCTATTTTCTCCACATCTGCCATCCTTAACCTCTGTCCTTCCTCAATCCCAGCACCTGTGCCTTCCCGGCTCTGCAGAGGGTGGGCTGTCTGCAGAGCCTGTGGCTCCTCACAGAGGAGACGCGGTTTGGATCATCAGTGGAGCGATGCACCTGTTCATGACCGATTCCAAGCTTGCTCTCCCCCTCTTAGTGGCACCTGGCCAACTTCCGGAGGGCCCGGGGAGAGCTGCACATGGCGGCAGGGCAAATCCTCTGGGCATCATGGCAGCGGCAGCAAACGGCTACTGGCTGCACAGTACTCACCGGGTGCCAGAGACTCTCCTTGGGAAGGAAATTCGGTGACATTTACCAGCATCAGGAAGTCCACAGCCTTTGACACAGCATTTACACTTTGCTTTTAAAAAGACGACTTTAAGGAAATAATCAACATACTGAGAAAAACTATATACATACATCTATTTATTGCTGCATTTTTAGAACAACAAAGAAACAGAAACACATCAAATTGCAAATAGAAGAACTGTTAAGTAAACGCTGGTCTGTCCCATTGTGGAAATGAATGGTTTTCCTCGATGGTAGTTATCCCAGCCAGGAAGAGTGGTTAGGATGCTCCTCCAGGCCGAGCCTCCCAGGCAGCCGGACAGTGGCAGCCAGCCTCAGGGTGCCCTTTGGCTGAGGCCCAAGCCCAGCACTGGTGGCAACCAGCTGTGGTTTGCAGTGCAGCCTCCCCCACATGTTTTGAGCCCAGCACAGGTAGTTACCAACCACGGATCACTTTGTACCACTCCTACAAGCAGGATATCCACATGTAATACTTCACTTTTAGGTAGAATATAAAGAACAATATAAACAAACAAAACATAAACAGATTCACAGATACAGAAAGCATACTATTGGTTGCCACAGGAAGGGGAGATGGGGAGAATGGGTGAAAAAGGTAAAGAGATTAAGAAGTTTAAATTGGGTCCAGCTGGTGTGGCTCAGTGGTTGAGCATAGATCTATGAACCAAGATGTCATCTGCCCGAATTGCAGGCTCGATCCCCTATAGGGGGTGTGCAGGAGGTAGCCGATTGATATTTCTCTCTCATTGATGTTTCTTTCTCTTTATCCCTCTCTCTTCTTCTCTTTCTAAAATCAATAAGAACATTGATTACCTAAGTGTAGGGTGACAGGTGGGTACTAGACCTATTGGATGGTCACTTTGTAAATTATATAAATGTCTAAACATTATGCTATACACTTGAATCTCATATAAAATGTAATTGAATTTAATTGTAATTGAAATGGTTTTTTTTAATTTTTTGAAAAAAGTCATTAATAGTTTCCATGACCCAGCAATCCCATTTCTCAGCTGTCTCACATGGCTTTGTGTCTCCACCTCTATGACCAGCCTGCATGCAGTTTCTCTTTTATCTCCTGAGCTGTAGGACTTCTGCTCAGTTAGTCTTTGGATGGCTCCCCAGGTTGATTGTTCTGTGACATAGTTGAAATTAAGATGTGGTCATGGGAGAGGCGAGCACAGTGTCCTCCTCCTCCACCATCCCAACTAAACTTTACTCTTCACTTTTGATGATCTGCCAAATTCTTTTCCAAAGTGGTGGCAACAGTTTACACACCTGTTTCTCCACATCCTTACCAACTCTTATTGTTTGTGTTTTTTAGACATCTGTCTGTGTGTGAAGTGTTATCTCATTGTGATGTTGGTTTGCATTTCCCTAATGGTCAATAATGCTGAACATTTTTTTCATGTGCTTATAGTTCATCTGTATGTCTTCTTTGGATAAATGTTTATTCAAATCATTTACCCTTTGGGTTATTCATAATTTTATTGTTGAGTTGTAAGAGATCTTCATATATTCTTGATACAAGTCCCTTATCAGATATATGATTTGCAAATATTGTTCCATTTGATTGATTATATAGACATTTTTCCCATTGATTTTTAGAGAATTAAAGAAGGGGAGGAGGAAGTGGGAGAGAAAGAGAAAGAGAGAGAGAAAGAGAAAGAGTGAGAGAGAGAGAGAGAGATTGATAGAGAGAGAGAAACATTGATGTAAGAGAGACATATTCGTTTGTTGCCTCCTGAACACACCCCAACTGGGGTTGGGGATCAAAGCTGAGGATTGATGCTCTAACCATGGAGTCATATCAGCCAGGGCCCAAATATTTTTAATGTTGATAAAGTTCAATTTATTTTTTTCTTTTGTTACTTGTGTTTTTGATGTAATAAATAAGAAACCATTGCCTGATTCAAGATCATAAAGATTTTCTGCTATGGTTTTTTTTTTTCTAATTTGTATAATTTGAGCTCTTAAATGTAGGTATGTCATATATTTTTATTTAATTTTGTGTATGGTGTGAGGAAGAAGCTCATTCTTTTGTAAGTGAATATCTAATTTTCCCAGGACAATTAAAAAAAATTAGCCTTTGCCCATTGAATTTTCTTGGCACCCTTGTAAAAAATCAACTGACCATAACTAAAAGAGCTTTTTTCTGGACTTTTTTTGTTATTGTTAATCCTCACCTGAGAATATTTTTCCATTGATTTTTAGAGGGAGTGGAAGGGAGAGGGAGAGACAGAGAGAAACATTGGTGTGAGAAATACATATTGATTGATTGCTTCCCCTTCCACAGATGCCCCGACCAGGGCCAGGGATTGAGCCTGCAGCTGAGGTATGTGCCCTTGGCTGGAATCCAACCAGGGACCCTTCAGTCCACCACAGGCCAACACTCTATCTACTGAGTTATTTCCAAAATATCCAAAAGTTATTTCTGGACTCTTGATTCTATTTTATTCATCTCTATTTCAATCCTTATGAAACAGCATATGTATTTTCTTGAATATTGCAGCTTTATACTAAGTCCTAAATTGAAAATGTAAATTGTCTAGCTTTGATTATTTTTTTTTTAAGATTGCTTTGGCTACTTGTAGTTCTTGCATTTTAGATAAATTTTAAAATGTGGCTTTGCAAAAAATGGCAGCTATATTTTGATAGAAATTCAATTGAGTCAGGACACAGTTTGGGGAAGTATTACCATCTTAACAATACTAATGTTTTGGTCTGTGAGCCTGGAATTTCTTTAGATCATTATTAGTTTCTTTGATGCTTTATACCTTTCAGTGTATAAGTTTTATACTCCTTTTGGTTAAATATATTCCTAGGCGTTTCACTAGCTTTGATGGTATTGTAAATGAAATTGTTTTCTTAATTTCATTTTGGATTGCTCATTGGTAGTAGATAGAAATACAGTTAATTTGCTGAAACCAGTTTGGCTCAGTGGATAGAGTGTTAGCCTGCTGACTGAAAGGTCCCAGGTTTGATTCCGGTCAAGGACAGGTACCTTGGTTCCAGGCACATCCCCAGTGGGGGGTGTGCAAGAGGCAGCTAATCAATGATTCTTTCGCATCGATGTTTCTAACTTTCTATTCCTCTCTGTAAAAAAATCAATAAAAATATATTTAAATATAAAGTTAATTTGACTTTATATTCTATAATCTTGAATGAACTATCTAAAGGATGCCGATACTCTGGGCATCTCCAGTTAGGCCTGAAGACATTCATCTAGCTTAAGGTCCTGGCAAGATGATGCACTCAGCTGGTGTGCTTAAAGGAAGTGGATAAAATCTGATATAAAATTGTGCTATGTTTGTGTGTTTCCCCCTCCCCCACATCTGTATGTTGATGCCCTAATCTCAAATGTGGTAGTACTAGTATTTGCACGTAAACCTTTAGTAGACAATTAGGTTTAATGAGGTCATAAGACTAGAGCTCCGATGATGGAGTTAATGTCCTTATAAGAAGAAGAGACCAAATTTCTCTCTCTCCACCAGCAAGGACAGAGTGAGAAAATGGCTGTCTGCAAACCAGGAAGAGGACACTTACTAGACATGAACTCTGGCAGCACCTTGATCTTGGGCTTGCTAGCCTCTAGCACTGTGAGAAATAAGTGTCTGTTCCTTACGCCATCCAGCCTATTGTTACCATATCCCCAGCTGATGCTGACTGTTTGATTATGGTTGAGATGGTAAGAAAGAAAGGCAGATCCCTGGGTACAGAATAAACAACAACACAGAGTTCTGAGAACCAAAGCCCCAGGCACGTGAGTTGACTCTGCACTAACAGAGATTCCTGACCTGGTAGCAGCTCTCAGTTTGGCTCTTGACTTAATGCTATAAGAACAGAAAACAAATCCTAAACTAGATAAGGTCCGATAAGCTGGGGAGAGAGCGCCAAATCCCTGCATGAGGCGGGCCCAGAAAGAGTGAGACTCCAGTGCTAAGAGGACAATCTCCACCCACTGGCTCAGAGAAGCAATAGGGAGATGATTTCTGTGTCCTTCCTTTGAGGGGAAAAAAGTCAAATTTCCTGGGAAAAGAAAACTCTGCACTGGCCCTGGATCTAATGGACAGCATGGAGATTCTAGTTTTCAAAACTGTAGCGTATGCTTGAAAGTTCTTCTGAGAATAGAGCTTTCACCGTAACAGCAATGACAATATAGTACTCATGTCAATATATACACATGTCAGACTTACAGTGTTTTAGTCTATCTCAATAAAGCTGGGAAAAAGCCCCACAATTCTGAATTTACACCCCTTGTGGGTTCTGAGTGAAATTCTTTGCAACTCAAGTGCAACAGGTACTACCCCCACCGAGAAAGTAGAAACTTGTATGGTTCAGGGATACCTCTGGATTATCTGAGAAGGAACCATAAAGCCCACTCTTAAGGGGCACTTCATTTGCCCAGGCCACATAGGATTTATATAAACATACACAAAAACACGCCCTATTGAAGAGTAATACACAACCATCCATAACAAACCAGGGGAGCCCTGGCCAGTGTGGCTTGGTTGAATGTTGTCCTGTGCACAGAAAGGTCACCTGTTCAATTCCTGGACAGGGCATATATCCAGATTGTGGGTTTGATCCCATGATGGGAAGCAGTTGATCAATGTTTTTTCCCCTCTCTCTCTCCCTCTGTCTAAATCAATAAAAATAAAAATAAAAAACCATAGGAGAAACTGGCCCACCATGAGCAAAACTCAGCAAACAAACAAAACAACAGGAAAAAAAAGGATAATAAAGACTTGATAAATTCATAATAGTGATAGTAAATCAAATCTAATTAAAATGGATAAAGTGATAAAACAAGTAGAAATAAAAAGGAATTGCACAAATAAACAGTAAGAATATGTGTATCCCTACCTGGTTTAGTTCAGTGGATAGAGTGTCAGTCTGAGGACTGAAGAGTTCCAGGTTTGCTTTTGATCAAGGGCACATGCCCGGGTTGTGGGCTCAATCCCAGTGGGAGCGTGCTGGGGGCAGCCAACCCATGATTCTTTCTCATCATTTGATGTTTCTATTTCTCTCTCCCTCTCCCTTCCTCTCTGAAATTATTATTAATAATAATAATAATAATAAGTGTAAAGTAGTTTAGTTAAAGATAAGAGAGCAAGTTCCAGGCAATCTGAAGAGATTTGTGGGTGCGAGGGAAGGAAAAAGCCACCTGGGCTTTTAAAATGTATCCCTCTTTCTCAATAGCCTGCTTTAGTTTCAGTGTATTAGGAAACACAATACACCTTTTGGTACATGGTATTGAACTTAGTGATATTCTTTTCCCAAATAATTCAAACAGCTATATTTTTTTAACCATTAGCAATGAGTTCTATAATTACAGCATCATTATATAATAGATCCATGAACAGAAGTCATAAAAGGAGAACTAGGTGTCACAGCACTTAGTTCCTCATGCTTTGGGCATTCCACACCACTGAGGGCACTGCTTCATTCCCCGTTAATGTCCCACCACTGGCTGAATCAAATCTATTCCTTCCTTTCTACTTTCTATTTTTAAAAAAGGCACAGATGGTGCTCTATTTTTTTTAATGCTTTCCTCTTTTGGAAGCTGGTACAAAGTCTCCCAATTTGGGAACATATTTAGGTTGTTATTTCAGATATATTTCTACAATCAATGGAATTCTTCAGTGACCTGTCTACAGTGATTTATAACCTTTTTTGACTATTCAATTATTTGTCACACATTTCAATAGATCTGTTTTACTTTTCTTGTGTTGTGAATGCTTCTACTTTGTTTCTTATTCCCTCGGTCCCTTCAAAGTCATTCAGGTCATTTACTTTCTGCCCCACTTAAAAAAGAAAAAAAAATGCTGACTATTCTTTGAGAAACTTGTGGTTGCTTATGAATGCATTAAATGTATTTTTCCCTTAGAGAAAACCTAAGTCTTCCAAATGTTAATTATTAGATGAACTTTAAAGTTAATCCATAAATAGGATCTCAGTATTCACATTTTTACTTTATTTTCTTTAGACATATCCATAAAAGAATTCAAATTAATACGGTAGTTCCTCAGAGGATATATATTAAAGGTTGTCAAATATCCTAAGAGTTACTAGACATCTAGACATATCTTTCTTCCTAGATTCTTGATGATTGAAGATTTGCTTATTAGAACCCCAGGCACAGAAAGTCATCATGTGCCAATATTTGAACATTTAGGTGTTGAAAATTTTGCCACCTGGAGTTAGATTTGCTGATTAATACATCAAGGCAGGCAGGTGGGGCAGTAGGAAGCATTTAGCACTTTCCCCTCCTATAAAATCACTAAATGTCACCAATCTTTCTACTCACAGCTGAGTCCTTTTTCCAATACAACAATAAATGGTCCTATTCTCTCTAACAAGAGCCAGGGTCTTCATGAATCACTCCCTTTGTTGGGCTTGAGACTATAAAATAGGGGCAGCTGCAAAACTATAGTAAAATAAAATGCTGTCTACTAGAGGGGTTCAACAGCATACACGAGTTAGTAGAATAAAGAATTAGCAAACTTTGCTCTGGCTAGGTAGCTCAATTGGTTGGAGTATCATCCCAATATACCAAGTTTGAAGGTTTGATCCTCATTCAGAGCATATGCAAGAATTAGACAATGCATCCTATCTAATAAAATAGTAATATGCAAATTGACATACCTCTGTTATACCCACAAGCCACGCCCATCAGTCAATGAAGAACTAGTATATAAATTAACCCAACCAAGATGGCTGTAGCCACAGAGAAAGCAGGAGGCTTGGGTTTCCCCAGCAATGGAGGAAACCAAGCTTTCCACCTTCCCTAGCCTGCCTTGGCCTTCACTTAAGGCTACAAAGTTTCAATTACAGAAGATAAATATATCCCAACAAGAATGGCTGGGGCCACAGAGCTTGAGAGAGCAGGAGGCTTGAGTTTCTGCAGCCCTGGCCTGCCTTGGCCTCTGCTTAAGGCTACAAAGTTTCAATTATAGAAGATAAATAAATCCCAACAGAAATGGTGGCAACCACGAAACCAGCAGGAGGCTTGGCTCCACTCAAGGCTACAAAGTTTTAATTATAGAAGATAAATAAATCCCAGATACTAGGGCCTCTGTGTGGGTCACCAGGGGGCATGGCCAGCCTATAAACCATCACAGGCCCCTCATCCAGGCCTGCCCATTCTCCAAGGGAACCCCCACCCTGATCTGGGACACCCTTCAGGGCAAACCAGTTGGCCCCACCTGTGCACCAGGCTTCTATCCTATCTAATGAAAGAGTAATATGCAAATTGACCATCACTTCAACACACAAGATGGCTGCTCCCATTGGACACAAGATGGCCACTACAAGATGGCCAGCAGAGGAGGGCAGTTGAGATGGAACAGGTCTGCAAGGGAAAGCAGTTGTGGACAATCAGGCCTACAGGGGAGGGCAATTAGTGATGACCAGGCCAACAGAGGAGGGAAGTTGGGGGCGACCAGGCCTGCAGGGAAGGGCAGTTGGGAGAGCAGTTGGGGGGGGGGGGGGGGGGGAGACCAGACTTTCAGGGGAGAGCATTTAAGGGCAACCAGGCTGGCATAGGAGGGCAGTTGGGGGGACCAGGTTTGTAGAGGAGGGAAGTTAGGGTGAGCAGGCCTGCAGGGGAGGGTAGTTAGGGGCAAACAGTCTGGCAGGGGAGAAGTTAGGCATCAATCAGGCTGGCAGGGGAGTGGTTAGGGGGTTATCAGACTGGCAGGTAGAAGCAGTTAGGGGCAATCAAGAAGGCAGATAGATGAACAGTTGGGATCCAGCAGTCCTGGAATATGAGAGGGATTTCACAGATTGGAGAGGGTGCAGGCTGGGCTGAGGGACACACAGCCCCATGCATGAATTTCATGCACCGGGCCTCTAGTAGATAAATAAGTGCTCTCTCTCTCTCTCTCTCTCTCTCTCTCTCTCTCTCTCAAATTAACAAATAAAATTATAAAAAGAATTAGCAATCTTAAAAATTGATCATTGAGATTATCCAGTCAGGGAAAAGAAGTAAAAAAGAATGGGTAAAAATTTAGTAGTCTCAGAGACCTTTAGGACACTTCCACATGCATCAATATATGTGTAATGGGAATCCCTGAAAGAGAGAAGATAAAGAAAGGGGCAGGAAGAATATTTGAAAAGTAATGGTTGAAAACTTCCCAAGTTTGATGAAGAATATTAATCTATACATTCTAGAAGCTCAATAAATTCTCAGAAAGATAAACTCAAAGAGATACACACTTGGAACATCATAATCAAACTGTCAAGTGCCTGGGACAAAGAAAGAAAGAATCATGATAGTAATAAGAGAAAAGTGATTCATCATGTACAGTGGATCCTCAATACAATTAATAGCTGATTTTTTAAATAAGAAACCACGGAGGCCAGAAGACAGCAGATGACATACTCAACGGCTAAAAGAAAAAGACTATGAACCAATAATTATATATCTAATAAAGCTATCTGTCAAAAACAGAGAGGAATTTAAAACATTTCCATATTTTTTCTTTTAAAATATTTATTGATTTGGGAGAGAAACATTGATTTTGTTGTTCCACTTATTTATGTATTCATTGGTTGTTCCTTGCATGTGCCCTGACCGGGGATCAAACCTGCATCCTTGGCATATCAACTGAGCTATCTAGCCAGGGCCAGATTTTTTTAACGTCAAAATTCCTTGCTTGCAGGCCTGACCCACAATAAGTACTAAAGGGAAGGCTTCAGGCTGAAATAAAAGGATGAAAGCATGTGAAGACATAGAGAGAACCAGAAAAGGTAACTACATAGTAAATGTAAAAGATGGCATGATGATTTTGTTTTTGTTTGTAACACTCTTCTTCTCCTAACTTAAAAGCCAACTGAATAAAGTAATGACTATAAAACTATGTTTATAAGCTTATGTATAACAAATGTAATTTCTAATACAACAACAGTACAAAGGAGTAAGAAAGAAATTTAACTATATCAAAGCAAAATTTTGTATG
The DNA here is from genome assembly GCF_014108245.1 of Pipistrellus kuhlii. Taxonomy (NCBI): domain Eukaryota; kingdom Metazoa; phylum Chordata; class Mammalia; order Chiroptera; family Vespertilionidae; genus Pipistrellus; species Pipistrellus kuhlii. Next base: position 4,309,878 of record NW_023425416.1, on the reverse strand, counting down.
CTATTGAAATTAAGTAGATATTAATCCAAACTAGATTTTTATGAGATGTTAATTGTAATTCTCAGGGAAAACAACTATGAAAATAACTAAAAATATATAATAAAAGAAACAAAACAAAAAAACTAGAATTAAGGTGGTATCCTAGAAAATATCTATTTAACACAAAATAAGCCAGTAATGGAGGAACAGAGGAGTATAAAAGTATATAAGACATGGGGAGAATAAATAGCAAAGTGGCAAGTATAAATTCCTTCATAACAGGAATTATATTAAATATAAATGGTATAAGTATTGCAATCAAAGGGAAGAGACTAAGAAATGTGTTGTTGTTTTTTAATTCTATGATCCAAACATATGCTGTCCACAGGAGACACACTTTAGATTCAAATATTTGAATAAATTGAAAGCAAAGAAATGAAAAATGACATGCCAAGCCAATAATAACTAAAAGAATACTGTTGTGGCGATAGTATTATATTAGACAAAATGCCAGATGTTAATATTAAAAAATACTTCACAAAAAATGTTACTGAGACAAAGAATGACATTTTATACAGTAAAATGATCAATCCATCAGGAACACATAACAATTATGAATATACTAGAGGCCCAGTGCATGAAAATTCATACACTCAGGGGGTCCCTCCACCTGACTTGCACCCTCTCACAATCTGGAACTCCTTGGACAGGGTCCCTAGGCTTGGCCTGAGATCAGGGCCTATTGGGGCTTTTCTTACCCTGGCTGAAGGCAGTTGGCCCTCCTCCACTGCTGCCACTGCTTGCCATCTCTGCAGCCCTGTGCCCCCTCCCCTGCCACCAGTGGCCTCTCTCTGCAGGTGACAGGCATGGGGTGCAATGGCTTGGCTGGCCTGGGCCTCCCTCTTTGCTGTTTAGCTGCACACCTGCCATAGAGTTGCCCGTGGTAGCCTGGACTTTTCTCTTTCTTTGCTGGGAGGTGGTGCCAGCCCTGTGAGGGGCCATCTGCCTACCTGATCGCCCCTAACCACTGATCTGCCTGTCTGATCACCCCTAACCATTCTGCCTGCCTGCATGATCACTCCTAACCACTTGATCAGAGGTGGGGCCAGCTTGGTGAGGGGCCTTCTGCCTACTTGATGGCCCCTAACCACTTGCCTGCCTACCTGATCACCCCTCTGCTTGCTTGGGGATGGAACCAGCCTGGCAAGGGGCCATGATGGTTCTGGTCTCTGGTCCTTCTGGTTGTTAAGCTTATAGTGGCTGGCCTTTTATTATATAGGATGTGCATCTAACAACAGAGCTTCAAAATGTGAGCAAAAACTGACAAAACTAAAGGGAGTAATAATTTCACAATTATAATTGAGGACTTTAGTACTTCATTTCCAGTAATAAATAGAACAACTGTGCAGGAAATAGACAAGGCAAAGGAAGGCTTGAACAGCATTATAAAGCAAAGTAGAACTAATAGACACCCACAGAATACTTCACCCAAGAACAGTAGAACGTAAGATTCTTCTGAAATGCATGTGAAATAGTTCATAAAAATCACCATATGTTAGGCCATAAAATAAATCTCAATAAAAAATAATTATCGAATAGTTAAAAGTATGTCCTCTAGCTATGATGCAATAAAATTAGAAATAAAAAACAGACGGACATTCTACAAATTTAAGAATATGTGGAAATTAAACAACAAATTCTTAAATAGCCAATGGGTCTAAGAAGAAATAGAAAGGAATTGGAAAATACTTTAAGCCCTAGCCGGTAGCTCAGTTGAGCATCATCCCAATATGCCAAAGTTGCAGGTTCGCTCTCTGGACACGTACAAGAATCAACCAATGAATGCATAAGTAAGTGAAACAACAAATCAATGACTCTCTGTCTCTCTCCCAACCTCTCTCTCTCTCTCTAAAGACAATCAATAAATAAAATTCTGGATGGGTAGTTCAGTTGGTTGAAGTGTCTTGAACACCAAAAGGTTTTGGGTTCAATTCAGGGCACATACCCAGATTGCGGGCACATGTGGGAGACAATTGATCGATGTTTCTTACTCACATGGATGTCTCTCTCTCTCTATTTCTCTCTTTCCCCTTCCTCTCTCTCTAAAATCAGTAGAAACCATGTCCTTATGTGAGAATTAAAAATAACTAAATAAATAAACAAATAAGTATTTTTAAAAATCAATAAAATATATTAAAAAATAATAATAATAATAATAATAATAAAATAAATAAATAAATAAACAACTAAGGGCTAGAAGGGGTTAATGGGGGCAAAAGGGGAATATGTAATACTTTCAACAATAAAGACTTAATTTAAATAATTAATTAATGAATTAATTAAGGAAAAAACTTCAACCCAAGCAGAGGGAAGTAAATTAATAAAGATTATAGTGGAAATTTATAAAATAGTAACTAGAAAGACAATAGAGAAAAATCAACAAAACCAAAAGTTCACCCTTTGAAAAGACAAACAACAAATGACAAAATCTTACCTCAACTAATCAAAATAAAAGGGAGAAAATTCAAATTACCATATCAGAAATAAAAGAGGTACATAATGACCACTTTTAGAGATAAAATAGGAAACATAAAAGAATACGGTGAGTAATTGTACAAAACAAATTACATAAATTAGATACAGTAGGAAAATTCATGTGAAACTGACTCAGTAAATAGAAAGTTTGAATAGATATATGACAAGAGATTGATTATCAATAAAAAAGTTCTACAAGATAAGCCAGGCTCGGATGGCTTCACAGATGAAATCTACCAAATGCTTAAGGAAGAATTATTACTAATATTTCACAAATTGTTTCAAAAACTAGAAGTAGAGGAAATACTTCCCAACTCATTCTGTGTAGCCAGTATTACCTTGATAACAAAATTAGACAAAGATATGACAAGAAAAGAAAACTATAGGTCAATATTCCTTATGATTTATAAATGCAAAAATCCTCAGCAAAATACTAGCAAACCAAACTCAATGAGATGTAAAGTATTATACAAAATCTGACAGAACTTCACAAGTCTAATTTATCCCCCAGGGAGAGAATATTAATTCAACATATGAAAAATATCAGTGTAACATACTATATTAATAAAATAACTAACAAAAAACACATGACTGAGTGCATGTGTCCAGGGCGTGTGGGGGGGGGGGGGGATAAGGGAGGTTGGAGGAAGGACAATGGGGGAGGGGGGTGGAAGGAGATATATGTACTACTATTTTACTGTTTGTAATACTTTAAACATTAAAAAAACAACAACACATGACCATCTCAAGAAACCTTGGAAAAGCATTTGACAAAAATCCAACACCCTTTTATGATAAAACATTCAACAAACTAGAAAGAAATGGGAATTTTCACAACCTGGTAAATGTTATTTATAAAAAACTCATAGCTAACATCGTACTAAATGGTAAAGTGCAGAATGCTTTTCCTAAAATCAGGAACAAGACAAAGGTACCTACTTAACACCTTTATTCAGCATTGTACTTTCAGATGGAGCAATTAGGCAAGAAGAAAGCATTCAGATTAGAAAGGGAAATGTAAAAGCATCTCTATTTGTAAATCACATGATCCTGTATATAAAAATGCACTTAAAAATATTAGATCTAGCCAAAACCGGTTCGACTCAGTGGATAGAGCGTCAGCCTGCAGACCGAAGGGTCCCAGGTTTGATTCCAGTCAAGGGCATATACCTTGGTTGTGGGCACAACCCAGTGGGTGATGTGCAGGAGGCAGCTGATCAATGTTTCTCTCATCACCATTTCTAGATCTCTATCCCTCTCTCTTCCTCTCTGTGAAAAAGCAATAAAATATATTTGAAATTTTTTTTTTAAATATTAGATCTAATAAATGAGTTCAGAAAGGGTATAGGATACAAGATTAATTAAAAACTCAATTGTATTTCTTTACACTAGTAATGAATGATTCTAAAATAAACAATCCTACCTAATAAAAGAGTAATATGCAAATTAACCATCACTTTGCTACAACCACCAGCCATGCCCACCAGCCACACCCACCAGCCAATCAGAGCAAGTATGCAAATAAACCCAACCAAGATGGCTATGGCCACAGAAAGCAGGAGGGAGGCTTGTGTTTCCCAGGCAATGGAAGAAGCCAAGCTTCCCGCCTGCCCTTGCTGGCCTAAGTCTTCACTCAAGGCTACAAAGTTTCAATTATAGAAGGTAAACAAATCCAAACATAAACGGGGGCAGCCACGGAGCAAGCAGGAGGCTTGGCTCTGCTCTAGGCTACAGTTTCAATTGTAGAAAATAAAAAATTCCAGATACCATGGCCTCTGTTTGGGTCTCCAGGGGGCGTGGCTGGCCTGAAAACTACCACAGGCCCTCACTCAGGCTGCTCCATGCCCCAAGGGAATCCCCACCCTGATCAGGGACACCCTTTAAGGTAAACCAGTTGCCCCCCACCCATGCACCAGGCCTCTATCCTATCTAATAAAAGAGTAATATGCAGATAGACCATCACTCCAACAATCAATATAGCTGCCTCCATGTGGTCAAAGATCCTGTCCCCATGTGAAAAAAAAGATGGCCACCACAAGATGGCCAGCAGGGGAGGGAAGAGCAGTTGGGAGGCACCAGGCCTGCAAGGAAGGGCAGTTGAAAGGGACCAGGCCTGCAAGGAAGGGTAGTTGGAGGCAATCAACCCTACAGGTCAGTTAGGGATGACCAGGCTGGCAGAGGAAGTAAACTGGGGGCAAATAGGCTGGCAGGGGAGCAGTTAAACATCAATCAGTCTGGCATGGGAGTGGTTAGGGGGTGATCAGGTTGGCAGGCAGAACTGGTTAGGGGCAATCAGGAAGGCAGGCAGGTGAGCAGTTGGGAGCCAGCAGTTCTGGATTGTGAGAGAGATGTCTGATTGACAGGATCGGGTCTAAAGGGGCAGTCGAACATCCCTCGAGGGGTCCCAGATTGGAGAGGGTGCAGGATGGGCTGAAAAACACCTCCCCAAGTCCCACCCCATGCACGAATTTGTGCACTGGGTCTCTAGTTATACTTATAATAGATTACAATATTAATAAAGTTTCTTTTTATCAAGAAATAATAAAATACTCATGAATAAATATAACAAAGGTGTATAAAACTTATCACTAAAAATTATGAAACATTTTTTAAAATATATTTTATTGATTTTTTACAGAGAGGAAGAAAGAGGGATAGAGAGTTAGAAACATCCATGAAAGAATCATTGATCAGCTGCCTCTTGCACACCCCATACTGGGGATGTGCCCACAACCAAGGTACATGCCCTTGACCAGAATCGAACCTGGGACCTTTCAGTCTGCAGGCCGATGCTCTATCCATTGAGCCAAACTGGTTTCGGCTATTAAACATTTTTGAAAGACATTTAAGAAGACCAAATAAATGTAAAGACATTCCACAGTCATAGATTACAAGACTTAATAGTGGTAAGATAGGAGAAACCAAGATGGCGGCATAGGGTAGACACCTGAATGCAGCCTACCACAACAAACTATAATTTAGAACTGGAAAACAGGGGAAACATTGCCCTGAAGTGCTGGACAGCTGGCTGAGAGGAGGCTCTACCATCTGGGAAGGAGAGAGAAGGCATGCTGAACCTCAGGAACTGTAAAGGTACAGAGAACTGTGCTTGCGAAAAGGTGGCCACCCGACTTTGCTGCTGGCTTGCTTGTGGAGCGCAGAGAGGGCTGGTGGCTGAGTTCGATGCTGACTTACTCCCAGCACGCGGAGAGGGCGGACAGCTAACGCACGGCTGGCTTTCTTGTTCGGGAGGAAAAAAGAACCACCCTATTGCTCTGATAGATGGCTCCAGACAGGGAGAGGCCAGACTGTCAGGCAATGGGCAGAGATCTCTCGGAGGTGTGTGAAGCTGGCGGCCATTACTGTGGGACTCAGAAACCAGACCCTCATAGGGAGGGGCTGAATAAAGCTTGTCTGCACCACCCCGAGACTCCGTCCTATCCAAGCAGAGCACAGAAGCCCTTCCAGTGGCTCGCTTTCTCGTTCGCTGCAAATAGGACTCTCCTAGGGAGGGACAGACAGGAATCCAAAGCTTGTCTGCGCCTATACCAAAGGGGTGCTACGCGGCCTGCAACCAATCCTGTAGGATTCACCAAAGCTTGGTTGCACCACCCTGATTCTCTGCCCCATCCAAGCAGAATACAGAAACTCTCCTAGCTGAGACACTTCTGATCCTCATAACCAATTGGCTTGGAGATCAATGCTTCCCAGTGATACCAACAACAAGCAAGGCTTAACAATAAGACTGTACACACTGCCCATAAAGGACTACACCAAGACTGTCCACCTCAGGTAACTGAGAGGCTGACCCATGGAAACATATAGGACACCTTAGCACACAAAGCCACCCTACCAACTCAGGGAAGCTGTGAGACAAGGAAACAGATCACAAACAAAAGAAATGGAGGACAAGAAGTGACTGGATATAGAGTTCAAAACCAGGCTTATAAGGTTTTTCAGGAATTTCCTAAAAAAGGCCAATAAAATAAATGAGACCTATGAGAATATGAAAAGGGATCAACTAGAAATAAAGAATACATTGTCTGAAATAAAAAAATATATATATTATACAGAGTCCAAAAAACAGAATGGAAGATCACAAGAATCAAGTCAAAGATTTGGAACACAAAGAGCCAGAGGACACTCCTCTGCAGTAGCAAGAAGACAAGAGAATCCAGAAAGTTGAAGATAGTGTAAGAAACCTCTAGGATAATTTCAAACGAACCAACATCAGAATTATGGGGGTCCCAGAAGAAGAGAGAGAGCAAGATACCGAAAACATACTGAAAGAAATAGTGACAGAAAACTTCCCCCACCTGGGAAAGAAATAGACTTACAAGTCCAGGAAGCTCACAGAACTCCAGACAAAAGGAATCCAAAGAGGAACACACCAAGACACATCATAATTAAAATCCCAAGAGCAAAAGACAAAGAGAGAATATTAGAAGCAGCAAGAGAAAAGCAGGTAGTTACCTATAAAGGAGCACCCATATGATTGTCAGCTGATTTCTCAACAGAAACCATGCAGGCCAGACAGGAACGGCAAGAAATATTCAAGGTGATGAATAGCAAGAACCTACAACCAAAAATACTCTACTCAGCAAAGCTATCACTCAGAATCAAAGGCCAGATAAAGAGCTTCACAAATAAAAAAAAAAGGCTTAAGGAGTTCATCACCACCAAATCAGAATTATTTGGATTGCTGAAAGGGGTTCTTTAGGAAGAGGAATAAGATATAGATAAAAATTATGATCAATAAATACATAACTATCAACAAGTGAAACTAAAAGCCAAGGGAATTAAAAAACCTGATGAACAATATTAACTGGTGAATATAATAGAATCAGAGGTATGGAAGGGGAGTGGATTGATGATTCTCTGAGAAAGGGGTGTGGGGGTTGCGGGAAGAGCCTGAATAAAAACTGAGTACCTATGGATGAGGACAATGGGAGGTGGGGAAAGGGCAGAGGGTGGGGTGGGAACCTGTGGAGGGGAGCAATGGAAGAGAAGAAAATAAGGAACATTTGTAATAATATGAACAATAAAGATTTATTTTTAAAAAATAGTGGTAAGATGGCAATACTCTCCAAATTGATCTACAAACTCAATCTATAGCCTATTAAAATCACAGCTGCCACTTTTATAGAAATAGAAAGTGGTGATTCTAAAATTCATATAAAAATACAAGAGACCCAGAATAGTTCAAAAAGTCTTGAAAATAATGTCTTTTTTTTTTTTTTTTTTTTTTTTTGAGATGGTGACAACATTCTGAAATTAAATAGATTGGAAAATTGCACAACTCAGTGAACATTCTTAAGAAACCACTAAGTTGTGTACTTTAAAGGTGTGAATTTTTGGCATGTGAGTTATATCTCAATATAGCTGTTTTTAAGCAAATTTGTGGTAGACAGGTGAAGTCAAATGTATTGGTGCTGTAAAGTCTACTTTGCTTTCCTCCTATTTCTTTCATGCCAAGATACATTGCTGTACCTATGCTTTCTTTAGAACAATTGATCCAGAATTATTTTCTGTAAAATAATATACAATGCCTGAATGCAGAATAATTAGTTACTGCAGAAATGGATATTTCTAGGAATTTTAAGGAAGGCCTTAATGAGCAACTTTCATCAGGTGTGGTCAGTCAGTACTTGCCCTTTAAACATTCTTCAATGGAACAAAGATTTCAAGGACCTTTATGAAAATTATGAGGTCTTGTTTTGCAAAGTGTTCAATGTGTATTAGAAGATCATCAGTAGGTCAGAATTGTTGGGAGCAGACCAGGTACCAAGGTTGTTTTTTTTTTTGTTGTTTTTTTTTTGTTTTGTTTTTTCACTCTTGGCTAAAATCAAGGAAGCATAGCCAAACATCTGCCCTATTCCTCAGGACCAGATGTTGGTCTTTGTAAGATCAGCTCACCCGGCCTCCAAAATTATGGATTGCTGACTTTCAAATCACAAGGCTAATAAGCTTCCTGGGATAAGTAATGAAATAAATGTTTCATGAATGAATAGCAGCAAGCCTAACTCTAATTTCTGATTCTGTTTCCCAGCTTGCTTCTCCTTTGACTTCTTAGATTAAATAGACACCAAGGAGAAGAAGAAGGAAAAAAGCCTCAGGCTATTTGAAGAAACCAGTTATCACATCCTGAAAGGCTCTTTTAAGGTGTCTATGTCTTGTGGGGAGAATGTTAAAGAAAGGAAAAGGGTTTTTGCATAGCAGTTAATAGTAGAAACAAACCAATACTCAGGAGCTAGATCTTTATTTTCACTCCTGACATTTAGAAAATCTGGTGTTGACTCTGAGATAATCCACCCAAGCTCGCTCTTCTGGACACCTGCCACCAGGATCAGTGCCTTCACAGAGAGAGATCACCTCCTAAGACATAAACTTGTCCATCAGGCCCACCCTTACACCAGCTTGGTGAGTGCTGTGTGCATGCCAGCGGTGAGGACCACTGAAGGAAGATTGTGGAAGGCATCTGTACAAACAAGTGCACACAAAAAAAAGGTGTGTCCCAGCGATCTGTACAAACAAGTGCACAAAAAAAAAAAAAAAAAAAAAAAAGGTGTGTCCCAGCGATGGTGGAGCTAAGGATGGGAGTTCTGTGGAAAACTCGTGAGGAATCATTTGTAAAACTGAATGTAAACAGCTGGGACATTTTCTACATCCCAGCTGTTTACATACATTATCTTATGTGGTAGAAGCCAATATCTCAGATTTAAAGATAAGGAAATGGAAGTTCAGAGAAGTTAACTAAACACAAGGTGACCACGTTGGTCAGGTTTACCCGGGATAATGCACCAAGATGTGAGATCCGAAATCTCAAGCGCTGGACCATAGTCCCGTGCTGCCTCCCCAAACCAAAAGCAGGTTACTCTTCATGTGTTTCCCTTTCCCAGATATCTGCTAAAGCTTTGTACAATAGTCTTCCCTCCCACAAATATCTACCGAGTCTCAAAGTGTGCACAGTCTTTGAGATGCTATGCATGCTTTGGATGGAGAATGAGTGGGAAAGGAGGTGAAGAGCTGTGCTAAGTTGTTTTCACTCCCTGAGTTGGTGCTGTAGCTGCACGTCACCCGAAGATTGTCTCTACACACAGGCTTCTTACCAGTAGCACACATACTCTGAATGATAAGAAAAAATAGTCCTATTTGTGTTCTATAATGCTTTTACATGGAAATATTCACGTTCACTTGAATTATTTTATGATACACAGATTTTTTTAGGTAATTCTTAGAAGACAGCAATTGATCTTCTGATAGTATTTTAAAGGGGAAACTAAACAAAGATTAGTTATTAGTTTATAACTAATCCTACCAGAGAATGACGATAAAAACAGACTAGATGGTTGATGATGTTCCTGTTGCCATTTTTGCTTTTCTCCATCCTAGCCTCTGATATGTGTGAGATGAAACATTGTCAGCCCACGCTCAGGCCTGAAAAGATGGAAAGTCCTTTGTGTGGAAGCACAGAACACAAACACTCTGCTTGTCCTTAAACATCCTCTGCAATTTGAAAATCTTCCCATGTGCACCGCGGAAGGAATCAGCTTTTATCCGACGAGGTTGTTTAAGAAGTGTGGCCACGACTTCCTCTATATCACCCAACCTCACTCCTCACGCAGTGTGTCCCTCAAACTCTTTTTTTTTTTTTCATGCAAATTTCCTTGTCAAAATTACAAATGGGCATTTGATCAAAGGCCAGCCCTCCTTCATCTTCCTGTTTAGTAAAGAAATTTTCATTTCATCTTTGGCTTTCTGGCCACTTTGAGAAAATGTTACCTGACGGGAATTATTGATGCATTTCTTCCTCCCCCTTTTCAAGTTTTTCCTCCTCCCGCCTTTTTCTTCTTTTAAATCTGGCGGGTGTTTCCTTTGATGTGTCTTCACTTTTTAACGGGATATATAAGTGAACTGTGGAAGGAATCTTTGCTTGTTTACTGAGGTTGAGTTGCTGGTAGATAAGACCCAGCAACCAATAACAACCATTTTTTTTTTTTTAATCGGCAGTTTTGAATCCTGCTTAACTTATTGAACTGATATTGTAGTGGCGCATAGTAACCTCCATCTTGTATAAAGCTGCTATTTGAATTCTCTGCTGTTGTTAGATAGTCCCTAGCCCTGTACACTCTGTCTCTGTGAACTCTGTCACTTTAAGACAGTCTCTTATTCTATAAACTGACTTTGTTTTTAGTTCAAATAATGGAAAAAGATAAACTTAACTGTCTGACCTTGCAAGCCAGCCATCCAATGTAAGAGACTAATATTGATAATAATTCCCATATTCTTATGCCAACTACAAACTCATTATGTATTCAAGGTTATAGATGTCTGTAACAATAACTCACACAGAGCTCTTTGTGGTAGCTGCAAACAAGAGGCTGGAAAAGTATAAATATGGGAGACTTCCTGAATGTGGTGCTCAGGGATTTGGCAAAGACACCTCCCTCTGGGCCGCATGCAATAAACGGCTCCTGATTAATTGGCTCATTAAGGCATCTTGTATCTCATTTGCTGATTTGTGATACAACAGCAGGCAGACAGACAGGAGTGGAGTAGGAACGACAGGCCAGGTGCAGAAGGTCACCAGGGCAGAGAGGCCTGGGTGCCTAACAAGGGGCAAAAGTGGGAACACCAGTACTGTAGGCTGGGACCTCGCCCCCTGGGTGACCTTTCCTCCCCTCACTATCCCTGGGCATGCGGTTTAGAACCCCTGACTAGGCAGCGATCCTGGAATTTTTAAAGTGCTCATTCAGTACATGTGAATATTATTGTACTTAATCTTATTGTTCACAGAGCTCTTCAGAATGGATTCCAGTTTACATAATAACTCAACCTGCCACAGCTTAACAAGTTCCCTTTCCCCGTGTGAGGTGACGAGAGTTGTCATTTAACCAGCCAACTGTGGAATGGCTGTAGAGTGAGTACGGAAGGAGACAATGCCAGGCCACAGTGGAGGGAGGAGCGGATAAGATGTGGCTCTCTCAGATAGGTGTGCTATATGTGTAACAAACATGCGGAATTTGAAAGATTTCATATAAGAAAAATCTCATTAATATTTCTTATATTGATTACTAGAGGCCCGATGCATGAAAATTCTTGTACTGGGGACAGAGTGGAGGGACATTCCTCAGCCCAGCCTGCCCCCTCTCTGGGAGCCCTCAGGGGTGGGAGGTGACCTGAAAATCAAGGGAAGGTGACACCCGCATCACACCTCTGCTGCTGCCACTGCCGGCCCTGGTTACCTGAGCCTCTGGTGGTCCTGAGAGGCTGGGCAGCCACCTTCCAAGGCTTGCCTGTGCCTCAGGCTGGCCTCAGGAATCTGGGGGACTGAAAAGACTGGGGGACTCCAAAGGGAGGCACTTGTGCCTGCCACCCCAGTGGGGCTGAGGGAACTGGTGCTGCCATCTTGTGGCTATGGGCACCATCATCTTTGAGGGCAGGGCAATTAGCATATTCCCTCCTTATTGGCTGTGGGCACCACCATCTTTGAGACGACAGGAGGGTCAATTAGCATATTCCCTCTTTATTAGATATGATATGTTCAATGATGCTATTTTATTTTGTGTTTTTTGGGGAGGGGGTTGTTAGGTTAAAAGTTTTTTTTGGTTTTTTTTTTTTTTTTTTAATCTTCATTGTTGGAAGTATTACACGTGTCCCTTTTCCCCCTTTGACCTCTTCAAGTCCGCTCCCCCCACCACCACCTCTGGCCCCAGGCCTTCACCACCCTGTTGTCTGTGTCCATGGGTTATGCATATATGCTTACAAGTTCTTTGGTTTATCAAATGATACTATTTTAGATACACAGGGTTAAGTAAAAGGTGTTATTACAATGGTTTTTACCTATTTCTTTTTCTTCTTCTTTTTTTTTTTTTTAAATGTGACTCCTAGAAAAGTTAACATTGAGGATGTGCCTGACATTTTATGTCCCCAGATACTCTGACCAGTCACCTTCCCCAGACTCTCATTCTCACTTCCCAGTCACTGCACTTCAGTCATCAGCCCCCAAATGTTCCTACCACGGGGCCTTTGCAATTTCTCTTGTCTAAGCCAGGAATGCTCTTCCCAGCTTCCCCCGCTTGTTCCTCCTGTCAGGCATGGCTCCCAGCCTTTCCTGGCCCCTCTGTGCAACGTCTCCAGCACTCTGCATGCCCTGACCTTGCTTTATTTTCTTTATAGCAATCCGATTGGTATTGGCTCCTCTGTCACTGGTATGTTTATATTAAAGTGAAGTAAGTGGATTTCTGGGTGAAATAAGTTTTTGTGCTTTTTTGTAACCAACTTTTTAAATAATGCCATATACAAATAATGCTAAATACATAAATGATATATTGTAAATATATATATATATATATATATATATATATATATATATTGTTTTTACAATATATCATTTTTGTATTTAGCATTGGACAGCTGGACTCAGGTTAGATGATCCCAATTTTGTTGGCAACATCCAAAGCATCACAGTCAGGAGCCAGTCGAACATATGCCTCCTTCCCGCCGGCAGCCTGATCAGGGCGTTGACTCGGCCACATCCTGTCATAGAGCTTCTTCACAGCCTGTCTGATTGGGCTTGTTGGCTTTCACATCCACAAGGAACACAGTGTCTTGTCCTCTCTTCTCCAGAGCTGGCTTGGTGATGGGGGAACTTGATGGGGCACAGTGGGCAGGCTTGATTCTCCTGGGGGCGCTCTGTGAGGATGCCTGGGGGCCTCAGTGTCTTTGGGGTGACATGCGCACCTTCTTTCACTTGTGGCTGCGGATACCTCTCAGCGCTGCTCTCTTCACCTCCTAAGCCTTTGCTTTGGTCTCAGCTTTGGGAGGAGCAGGGCTTCTTCTTAGCTTTTGGTCCCATCTTTAAAAAAAAAAATAAATAAATAATGCTCCATTTTTTTAAAGAAACTTTGCCCACCTAGACACTTCAAACTTGCTGAGCTCTCTCCTTTCCGTTAGGAGGAAGGACCAGCTTGCAGGGCAAGTTCCTTACCAGGTCTGCTCCCTCAGAGGGATGCAGACCCGTCCTGTCCCAGAGCCTGGGGATTCCGGTCCTCTCAGTTCTCAGGTGCTGTTTCCTGTCCATCCGTGTCCTCTGCTCGAAGGGACAGCAGAGGGCAGCAGAGCCCTTCCCACAGGGGCCTTTGGAGCAAAGACCAGCTGAAGTTTGGGCCGAGCGCAGGTACAGGAAGCCCCTTCCAGAGAGAAAGTGCCAATGAGCTCTGGCACGTGGAGCATGGGACCCACGCGTGGCATTTCCTCCCATCTCTACCACACAGGTGATGAGACTTCGGAAGGCATGGGACTTGCATATCTGGGAGTTAGACTATTATAAAACCTTGTCTGAAAAAAGCTGTAGTCGCTATTCATTTTCTATTCTCCAACCTCCATATTAAACATTTATTTTATATGGCTTTTTCTTTCCTCCTTCCCACGTTATTTATAGCTAAGGGTTTGTGGAACTGGAGCAAGTTGGTTTAGCTGGACTCACATTTATTTGGTCCCCATCTCATCCTAGACTTTCCTTCAAGAATGAAAGCTGGCTCTTTGTGGCATGTAATTCCCGTATTTACCTGTATGACAGTTCTGGCTCCTGTGGCATGTGATTACCGTACTTACCTGTCATGAGCACTCTGAAGGGCAGACGGTTTTAACTCTGACTTTCCACATGATCCACAAATAAGTGTCTTCACTCACCTATCATCATTATAGCATCAAAAATTTTCAATAAAAACATATATGTCACAGAAGTGATTAATAGCACACTGGGAGTGAGGCAGATGCAATGCTGGTAGATGTGTTGGTTATGCTAGTCAGCTGCTCAGATATGCTTCAGAAGAACGTAAGAAGAAAAATCCAACTCCTAAAACATGTTTTTAAAACCCAATAGGTGGTGAAGGTGCTAGTGAGGCATTACAAAGTGCCTTGGAAGATCAGTGATTTTAGAGTGAACTCTTAGCTTGAAACTTCCTTAAACCAGCAGCTTATGTGTATTTTACCTGCTCAATATTGTTAATCTTTATTTTTTAACTTTGGTTATATTTACAAAAAAAGCACACAATTATTTCTTTATCTCCGTATTGCACGGTCAAAACAACAACAAACAGTTAAGAAAATGTCACCTGACCTTGCCATGTTAGTTGTGCATGTCATCAGCGAGAAGGGACCTAGAGCGCCCTCCACTGGCTGGGCTCCTTTGGACTCCACCTGGTTGCTAATTACTGCATCTCACTCAGTAAGAGAATTTGGCTCAACTGAATTCATTCAGATATTGTGCCCACTGTTTTGAAACCTGGTGCTTACATGGATAACTGTTACCATGTTCTGGTTGCCTTTATTATGAATGTTACGTTCTCTAAAAATTCTGTTTAGGAAAAGCAGACCCCACATGCTTAGGGCCAGAAGAGAGAGGCTTGGCCTTGGTAAACCATAATCATGGTGACTACACCCATCGCCAGGGGAGATGTTGTTGCTCCTATAGCCACACAAGGCAGTCTCAACCTGGGTTGTTGGAGCTTTGTTTGAATTTGATACTTAACTTTGAACTCTAGGTTTTGAAAATTCCTACTCAGTCTCAGGAACATAACTTCAGGAAATTGGATTCTCAAGAGATAGCTATAGATAGTGTTGAGCACGCCTTTTAGATATAAAACGGGATTAACGTTGTTGAAGTTATTTGTCATTGGAGCCTCTGAATATAAATGCACTCTCACAGGCAGTAAAGCTTCAGGCGGCCAGAGGAAGGAGAACGCAAAAAAAGATTTCTCCTATTATACACGTGAGAGCCCGAGAGGGGAAGACCTACACGGCAGACATAAAGTGGTTGTGAGATAAACGTTCCGTTTGAGCTGATGGAGATCCTGTCAGGGAATGACTCTATTTTCACTTGTAATCATTCCGTGCCACCCACTAAACCAACCAGCTCTGATTAAATAACCTCATCCTGGATTAAGAAGTAAGAAAAAGACCTGCGCATCCTGAACCCATCCATGAATCACGGTGGGAACCCTTAAGGAAGAGAACTCAGGACACTTGAGGTCTGTATTCAATAAAAATGAAAGAGCCCTCCTTCATCCCCAGGCTGGTGAGCGCTAGGTACCGTGGGTGCAAACATGAGCACAACGGAGAGAGAGCGGCTCTGGCCGGCGGAGTTCAGTTCTGGTCCGGGAGATTGACAAACAAATTAACACACTTACTTAACAAGTAATCTCAGTACAATATAGTAAGTGCAAGAATCAAAATATGGGCAAACCAGTGCAGGAATAGGAGCAAAGAGGAAACAACTTCTGGAAAACATCATGCTTGCATACACACCCATTCAAAACAATAGGATCTGAAAGTCAATCAGCATAGACACACACCAAAGGTTATGGCTGTCACTTCCCATCCCTTCTGAGCACAATTATTTCTTTTGAATGGTAGTCCCAGTAATTTAGTTTCTATGGATAGTTGGGGCTCCAGTTTTATGAAGTCAGTATATGATTCTCTCCCAGACAACACAGTTCTCATGTGTCTTGTTTTTGGTTCTTTCACAGCACCTAACACTGGGTCAGCATTTGGCAAATGTTTTGGAAATAAATTAAATTTAAATATGTCCTTATAGTCAGATGGAGTGGAAAAAGGTTAGTCATTGGTAATATTTGAAGCAAAACTGGATAAGGTACTAATAAAAAGGAAAATTGCATATGTCCCCTGTATATGGTTATGTGCCAAGACTCTACATTGAATACACTGAGTGGCCAGATTATTATGATCTCTGAATGCATAGTAATCTGGCCACTCAGTGTATATCATTCATAATTAAGGGCTAATTTGCAAATTGTCCCCTCGACCAGGAGTTTGACCAGTAGGCAGGCAGGCCAACCGTCCATGTCCCCTCCCCCTGGCCAGGCTGGCCAAACCTCACCCATGCATTAATTCATGCACCGGGCCTCTAACACACACACACACACACACACACACACACACACACACACACACACACTGAGTGGGCAGATTATTATGCATTCAGAGATCATAATAATGTGTCCACTCAGTGTACACTATGTAGGACTGAAAAAAGAAGATAATCTTACAACTTCCACCATTTGATGCAGAGTAATTGTATTTTTGGCAGAAAATATATATCAGGTAACTAAAGAGTAGAAAACGCTGATACAGAGATGACTTTGTCATTGGTCCAAGTTAGGTTCTCCTTTATCCAAATGGAACTGATCACACAGTGTGGGTTCAGAGTGGTCTGGTCTTAGATAGGAATGAAGCCTTACAAGACTTCAGCAGTGAGTTATTTCCCCCTTGTTATAAATACATGACTTTTTGTAGTTGCATTTTAAGCTTCACTTCCTTAGGGTAAAGACGCCCTGTCTAAAACCTCTGCAAGAGGCTGGGGAATCACTTCCGGCGTAGTGGTGGCTCTCCCTCTCCCCAAATGACCTCTCATAGATGCATGCCAACCAGATCCAACTGAGATTTGGGCTTTCCAAGTGGTTTTCTGATTTTCTAAAACAGCAGCTCTTAGGTTAACTGTCTGCCGGGCAAGCAGCTGCCCACACCACCACAGAACCACTGCTCCACTTTGCTGAAGGCCCTGTGGCAGCCATGGGAATCCCAGCACTCAGCGCTCTCTCCACACGGCACCTGCTCTGAGCTGAAAAACATCACTGCTGCATGCTGCACCTCCACTCCTCAGAGGTAGAACCAGCTTACAGAGGAGAGGCTACAAGAGATGAAAAACATACACGATGGGCACAAACCTAGCTCTTCTGTTAACTAGTAATACCAGTCTCACTGGGTAACTTGTCCGCTCCAGGCCTGATGCTTTCTGAACCTGAAGAAGATGCTGTCTATTTCATGGACCTACCTATTGTGGGTACTTGAAATTGCTAACTCTAGTGAAAACCATAACATATGCAGACTGGGCTCCGCCAGCAATGATTTCCTGGGGGCATATTACAGACAGGATTTGAGAATGTTCTGATCCTGAATTCTGAAACAAACATTTAATGAGCACCTAAAGATGCAGTATTAAAAGTACAAGGCAGTATATATTTATATATCTTACTATATATAAATATATATTATATAGAAATTGAGAATCTTCTTTAAGAAAACTTGCAATTAGTTGCAAAGACTAATTATACACAAATTTAACCAGTCTTTTGGGGCATATCTCACAAGAACTGATGCCAGATGTGAACGTCAGCTCTAGAGGGCAGGGTGTTTTGTCTCTCTGTCACTGCCTATCCTCAGCTACTAGAACGGTAACAGCACAGAGTGAATGCTCCAGGAAAAAAAATGTCCTGAATGAATGAGCAGCACAGACTATAAGGGGGAATGGGGTGCACAGGGAGAGCCCTGTCTGGAGAGCCCTGTCTCAAAAGCACTATGGCAGTGGGGAGATTTGAGCTGGGCCCTCAAATACATAGAGTGTAAAAGGTGGGCTTATTGAATGTAGTACCTTATTTTCTCAATGTCACCTGCAAGCCACATACTGGTAGAAGGTCAGAGCAAAAAGCAAATCTCTAGGATGGTCCTAGAATGTAACGCATAGGCTAAAATCCTGTCCTGTGTTGCTCATAGTTCCTATAATTCAAACTATGCATAGAAAAGTAAAACTAGAGTGAAACAAGGAACACGCAGTTGCTTCTCTGCAAGCAGAGGTGTGGCTGCAGAAGAGGAGACCATGCAAAGTCCCTGCCTTGCCTGCCATGTCCCTCTCATCGCTTCCTAAACTCAGTTCCAGAGTCCCGGGAAGGAGTGGAAACTCAGAGGGACAGCCAAGTCTTTGTCACTGCTAGGCGAAGGGCCCCTCTGCTCTGTCTCCTGCTCCTCACCCATCCCCAGCCCCCAGCCCGAAGTCAATGAATAGCAGCACACACACACATCCACTGGCTGTTTGAATCCCTGCAAAAGCAGCTGTGTTTGTTCTTAGTCATATGCCTTGCAAATCTAAAAATTACCCAGGTGGCTATGGGCTTTGGTGAGTTAAGAGGTAACTGGGAGGTGAGAAAAATACAGACGAGGTCTGAAATCTTGCCATCACCAATTTTCTAAGTAGGAAAGCCAGTTTCAAGGTGCCAGATTTTTATGGAAGGAATCTCTTACCAGTCTTACTATTCTAGACAGTTAACCATGCTATCTGGCATCTTGATTGTGGCAAATTAGTGTAGACTGTTTTTTTTTTTATTTATGTTAATCCTCACCCAAGGATGTTTTTTCCATTGATTTTTTAAGACAGAATGGAAAGGGGGGAGGGGTAGAAAAAAGGGGAAGGGAAGGGAGATTAGAGAGAGAGAGAGAGAGAAGAGAGAGAGAGAGAGAGAAACATTAATGTGAGAGGGACACATTAATTGGTTACTCCTAGCATGTGCCCTGACTGGGGCCAGGGATTAAACCTGCAACCGAGGTATGTGGCCTTGACCAGCAATTGAAGTTGAGGCCCTTTGGTGTGCAGGCTGACACTCTACCCACTGAGGAATGCTGGCCAGGGAAACAGATTGTTTTCATATGTTGCTAGACTCATGCTTTGAAAAAAAAATTTTTTTCATTATATATTTTATTGGTTTTAGAGAGGAAGGGAGAGGGAAAGAGAGATAGAAACATCAGTGATGAGAATCATTGATTGGTTGCCCTCTATATGCCCCCTTTGGGGATGAAGCCCACAACCCAGGCATGAGCCCTTAGCTGGAATAGAACTTGGGACCCTTCAGTCTGTAGGCCAATGCTCTATCCATTGAGCCAAATGAGCTATAGTGAAATATATTTTATAATATATAAATAAGCATGTATGTACAGTATATGTGTGTATGTATGTATGAATGTATGTAAGAAAAAAGTAATCTAAGTTCAGGAAACTCAGAGAGTCTCAAGCAAGAATAACTCAAAAAAAGATTCACACCTAATTAAAATGGCAATCATTAAAGACAAAGAGAGGATCTTAAAGGCAGCAAGAGAGAGACAGAAAGTAATCTACAAGGGAGCTCCCATTAGAATGTCAGCTGATTTCTCAATAGAAACACTTCAGGCCAGAAGGATGTAGCATGAACTATACAAAGTACTGGAAAGCAAGGGTCTGAATCCAAGAGTACTCTAACAGCAAGGCTATCATTCAAAATTGAAGGTGAAATCAGGAGCTTCACAGGAAAAAAAAATCTAAAAGAGTTCATCACCACCAAATCAGGACATCAAGAAATGCTAAAGAGAGTGAATAAAAAAAAAGAAAGAAAGAGAGAGAGAGAGAGAGAGAGAGAGAGAGAGAGAGAGAGAGAGAGAGAGAGAGAGAGAGAGAGAGAGAGAGAGAGAGAGAGAGAAAGAGAGGGAGAGAAAGAGAGAGGCATAAAGAACAAAAATGGCAATAAAATGGCAATAAATAAGTATCTACCAACATTAACCTTAAATGTAAATGGATTAAATGCTTCAATCAAAAGACACAGGGTAGCTGAATGGATAAGAAAACATGACCCATATAGATTCTGTCTACAAGACACTCACCTAAGAACAAAAGATTAACACAGGATGAAGTGAAGGGGTGAAAAACAATTTCCCATGCAAATGGTAATGAAAAAAACACACCACAAAACTGGTAGCAATACCAAAATAGGCTTCAAGATGAAAGCCATAACAAGAGACAAGGAAGGTTACCACAGGGGTGGATACAATGAGAATATATAAGCCTAATAAACATATATGCATCCAATCTAGGAGCACCTAAATATGTATTTAAAAAAAAACAACACAAAAAAACTTCTAGAGGACTTTAAGGGAGAGATCAACAGCAAAACAATCATAGTAGTTGATTTTAACATCCCACTGACATCATTGGATAAATCTTTAAGACAAAAAATAAACATGGAAACAGTTATCCTAAACAACACATTAGATCAGATGGAATTGACATTTGTAGAACATTTCACCCCAAAAGCTATAGAATGTACATTCTTCTGAGTGCACAGAGGTCATTCTCAAAACTAGGCCATATGTTAGGACAAATTAAATCTCTGCAAGTTCATGAAGATTGAAATGATGTCAAGCATCTTCTTGGATCACAATGGCATAAAACTAGAAGTCAACTACAATAAAAACACTCAAAAACCTTAAAAAACATGGAGGCTTAATAGAAAATTATTACACAATGAATGGGTTATCAATGAGATCAAGGAATACATAAGAAACTTCATGGAAACTAATGAAAATGAATACACCACAACCCCAAATCTCTGGGACACAGCAAAAGCAGTTCTGAGAGGGAAGTTTGTAGCTCTATAGGCCTACTTCAAAGAACAAGAAAAAGGATCTAATCCTACAACTTAAAGAATAAAAAGAGAACAAAAAAAGCCCAGAGTGAATAAAAGGAGAGAAAAAATAAACATCAGAGTGGAAATAAGTGACATAGATACTAAATATACATATATCTAAAGTTAATGAAACCAAGTGCTGGTTCTTTGAGCAGATAAACAATATTGATGAACCTTTAGCCAGACTCATCAAGAAAAAAAGAGAAAGGACCCAAATAAATAAAATCAGAAATCAAATCAGGGAAGTAACCACTGATACCAGAGAAATACAAAGGATTATAAGAAAATACTATGAACAACTATATTCAAACAATCTGGACAAAATGGATGAATTCCCAGAAGATTCGAAGGATCCAACAGGTCTTGGTTTAATGCAAGTCCCTCTGAGTTCTACAAGCGATCAAACCACCGATGTTCCCATCTATAGAGAGAGCCTGTGAACACAGTCCTCAGAGCACGGTTGTGAAGACAGGAAGGGACCATTCAGTGTGCTGCTCCCAGTCCCAAGGTGATGCGTGTGTTAGCAAAGGTTAGCTAGTGTTAGGATTGCTAACTTGTGTTTCCAGTTTTGAGCCTGACCCTCAAATAAATCGCCTTAGCCCTAACCGGTTTGGCTCAGTGAATAGAGTGTCGGCCTGTGGACTGAAAGGTCCCAGGTTCGATTCCAGGCAAGGGCATGTACCTTGGTTGCGGGCACATCCCCAGTGGGGAGTGTGCAGGAGGCAGCTGATCGATGTTTCTCCCCCATCGATGTTTCTAACTCTCTATCCCTCTCCCTTCCGCTCTGTAAAAAATCAATAAAATATATATTTTTAAAAATAAGAAATAATAAATCACCTTAAACTGGCTTTCTATGTTTAGTTAGGCCAAAAACCTTAGCAAGATTTCTCAGCCTTGTCATTTTGGACCAGATAATCCTTAATTGTGAGGCTGTGCTGTACCTTGTAGTATCTTTAGCAGAATCCCTTGCGACTACCCACTAGATGCCAGTAGCAATCATTCTCCCTCCCCACCTCTGACAACAAACCTGTCTCTACACATTAACTTACATCCTGTGGGGACAAAGTAACCCCTGGTTGAGAACCACTGTGTTGGAGTCATACTTGATTCCTCCGTTTTTGTACACTCGTTCACTAATCCCTCGATAAACCCTGTGAGCTCTACTTTGAAAATGACCCTTTTCTTGCTCTCACCACTGTTTCCACTTTAGTCCAAGCCACTGACATCTCCCCTCCATGTTACTGCCTGATCTCCTGCTGGTCTGCTCACCCACTAGCCCGCCCCTCCAACCTTCACTCAGTTCCAGCCACACTGGCCTCCTGGCTGCTCCCCAAACCCAGCGACAGGCTCCCACTGTGCCATGCCTTCTGTGGGAGTCATCCTTCCTCCCCAGACCCCTCTCCCTTCACTGTCAGGTCACTACTGAGATGTTACCTTTGATGGAAGGTCTTCCCAGTAAACCCCAAATTTTGGCAGTCTGACACTGTCCCAGAGCACTTTCTTCATCTAACATGTTTTTTTGTTTTCGTTTTTTGTGGTCCTTCACCAGGCGGTCAACCCCATGAGGGTAGGAACTTCTGTATGCTGAGTTATTGTACTCCCCGACATCAGTTATTGTGTTCCTGGCCTTCAGGGGGCACTCTAGTATTTATCAAATGAATGAATACATATAATCGTCATTTAATTTTTAAAATCATGGTAAAGAAGACATCTTATAAAATCACCACCTTCACTGTTTTAACTGTACAGCTCAGAAGGATTCAGTACATTCACATTGCTGTGCAATCATCGCCAGAACTCTTTTGGTCTTGAAGAACTGAAACTTTATACTGGTTAAACAACAGCTGCCTTCCCATTCCCCGCTCTGGCAACCAGCATTCTGCTTTCCATCTGTGTGAATGTGACTACACTATGCACCTCATGTAAGTGGAATCACAGCCGTACTTGTGTTTTTGTTACTGGCTTATTTCACTTAACATAATGTCCTCAGGTCCACTGATGCATCTGAATTTCCTTCCTTCTCATGGTGATTATGTTCCATTCTATGCATATTTTCATTCATTCACTTGCCAATAGACAGACGTGAAATTCCTGGATACTGTGGTCCTTCTATGTTAGATATTTTGAGAAGGAACCACTACTTTGCTTTCCACAGTGGCTGCACCATTTCATATTCCAACCATCAGTGCACAAGGGTTTACACTTCACACCCTCACCAACACTTTGTCATTTCGTTGTTTTTAAATTAATTATTTTTTGTAGTAGCCATAGCTGAGATCTCCTTGTAGGTTGGTTTGCATTTCCCTATTAATTAGGGATACTGATCAATTTTTCATGTGTGTCACCACTGTGTTTAGCATCTGGTTCCTCTTCTTTGTGCCGGTCAGTGGCTGGCCCAGGCAGCACCCTGTAAACCTCCATCTCCCCCTCCAGTGCCTGTTCTGTCCCATGTGCCTCTGGACTATGCATTTGCCTCAGTCTCACCTCAGCAGGCTCTTCTAGTCTGTCAGGAAGGAGGCTGCCCTCTCTCATCTGAGAAACTATAAACCTCTGGATAAAGCCCAGCTTTGGCTTGCCCTGATGTCAGTCTTTATGCTTCTACAGACGATATCTCACAGCAAAGTTACAAGAGTAAACGATTAAATGTTCAGATCAGGACTGTTATTGGCAGGACTTTCAGAAGCTTTCTGAATGGATGACTCATTCAGTTGACTCATACAATTCCAATGTAACAGTCGTCAATCAGATATTTAATCTGGGAACAGGGTTTCTTTCCCCTCTATCATCATTTTCTTCTTTTCAATCTTGTGACATCTTGACATTGAACAGTTATTTTCAGTCAACTTTAACTATATCTTAAACATACTATCCATATTAATTAGCAACATCCTCTACACTAAACCTGGAATGTGTTGACTTGTGCTCAGTAGACACCTAGCATAGACAAAGAATTCATGAATGAATCACATATCATGTTCATTTTTCCTCATTTAGCATTGATGACTTCCTTTAAGAAACTCCAAAATGTTTCCTCCAAGAAATATTTGTAGCTATAACATTTTAGAGTGATCTGCCTTTAAGAGTTCATTCCAACACTTGCTTTTTCTTCACTATGACTGAAGGTGGTGTTGGCACCATGATCCAAGGGTAATTGTACTGTCATGTGACAATATAAATTTGCATATTGCTGGGCCATGAAGATGCCAGATGATTGACTGCCCAGAGAGTAGATGGTATGTCGTCTTTCCTGATTACTGTCATCCTCTTCTGACTTCTCTGTGATTCCTCCTTTGACTTCTCCACATGCTGCGGTTTTCTCTTCTGCCTCCAAGAACTCTGCTCAGTTCCCTTCACGGGTTCCTCTCCTTTCTTAGCCTGTGGACACAGGTGCTCCTCAAGTCTCTGCTCAGGCTCCTGCTTTTTCTCTTTCTTATCAGCCCCATTCACATTCCCATTTTCACCTCTCCATATGAGAGCCAAATCCACACCCCTGGCAAGACCTTTTCTGAACTCCAGACACATAGTCCTCGCTAGGCACCTTGTCAAAGCCACAGCAGCACCCTAAACCCAGTCCTACTTTCTTTTTGATTATTGACTTAAGCTTCCCATCAAGTTCAGTTTATTAAAAAATTATTTTTGGTTAATCCTCTCCCAAGGATATTTTCTCCATTGATTTTTAGAGAGAGTGGAAGGGAGAGAGACACACACAAAGAGAGAAAAACATCAATGTAAGAGAGACACATAAATTGGTTGCCTTATGCATGCACCCAACCAGGGCCCAGGTAGATCCTGCAATTGAGGTATGTGCCCTTGATTGGAATGGAACCTGCAACTCTTCAATCCATGGGCCAATGCTCTAACCATTGAGCAAAACTGGCTAGGGCTCAGTTTATAAAAGTTAATGTCTTTTCTACTTTTGTTTTCATTATCAACACAAACAGATAGGCTTAAAGCATTTAAAGGAGAGAAAACTTGTTTGGAGCTAGAGAACCTAGGGAAGGCTCCAAGAGAGAAGTGGCTGTGCTCTGACTTTTAAAGGATCCAGAGAAGAATATGAGAGCTAGGGATGAAGGGGGGAAGCCAGTTTCCAGACAGAAGATGAAAGTGACAAAGAGGCCATGTTTCAGGAGCAGAGGGAGCGGAACTGGCGAGAATGGACTGCGGAGAGGAAGAGGCGTTTAAGGCAGAAACCACGGAGAACCAGAAGTGTAGAGAAAGGAGCTGAGTTGAAGTGAGAAGCTCCCAGAACCCAGTAGAGGCTTCCTAGTAGGAGTAAATCATTTGAATGTATGATCTATTCCATTGTATCCCCTGTTTTATCTTTTCTGGGACACGTTATGTCCTTGGGTAATCTAGTCATCCCTCTCTCTTTCTCCGGTTCTCCTCTGGATCCCCAGCATGCTACACTACAGGCTGAATTTCAGAAAACATTTGATAAAGGGATAAACGAGTCATGCAAGTGTAAAGGTACAATGAGCACAGACAGTAAACTGAAGGTACAATGAGCACAGACTGTAAACTACTACAGAAATAGCTTCCCTTCAGCACTTGGGGTTTTAAGCTCTCAGACTCCTCCCCCAGTGCTCCAGCTCCCTGACCCACACTCCTCCCTCTCCTCTCACTGGGCGGCCAGTTCTGTGTGCTTGCAGTGCATCAGATGCAATGGATACCAAAGAGTAAGAACTCAAGAAGCTGCCTAGGGGGATCAGAAACTGAAGTCTGTTACAAAGAGAAAAATGCCTAAAGAAACGGAAACACATTGAGAAGAGCAACTAGCTCACGTGCAGTGGCACCTGAGCCACACAGAGCATTCATTCAAAAAATACAACCTCTTCTGCACCTGTAATGAGCGGGAGGCATCTTGAGTGGGATGGCCACTAAGTAGGGACCTCTGACTAAGACCTCTTAATCTAATTAATAGTCAAATACTGCTGTTTATGTGGCAACTGTCCTTACACATGGACCCTCACAGACAGCCTTTCGACAGACAAAGGAACTAAGATTCAGAGAGGAGAGGTAACTTGACCTAGGTGGGCCTGGTTCCAGAGCTTAGGGTGTTTCCTATGCAATGCCTCTCACCAACAGTAAAGAGAAGGAGGTACAACGTGTTATGGGACTTAAAGGCAGAATAAGGGGAAGAGTCAGCGAGGTCTTCCTAGGTGGCAGTTTCCTGTTATTTGCCCTAATGGAAACATTTTAATATCCTGACCTCCAGCCTTGTCAACACTAGAAGGGCACAGAAGTGCCATTTTGCGGTTCTGCTGCCTTTGGGAGCCTGGGGCTGTATGTAGAAATGACCTGGGGTGACATTTCCAGAATTTATTCACCTCAACAAAAGATTGTTGCGTGAGACCTCTTCTCCTTTATCCTAACACAATAAGAAGCAGCTTGGGGCCTGAAGTTCACTTCCTATTGTTACAGGAAACAAAGCCAGGCACTAAGGAAGGTAGGCTGGTGCATCCTCACCAGACTCCACGGAAATGAGTCCGTATATGTGCCCTGGGTTTGAGATCAGACACTGAGTCTTGTGTGTATAAAGGGCAAGGCACAGCTTCCCCAGCCTGGGTAATGAGGATTGTTTATTACGGCTCTGGTAAGTCTTTCTATTAAACCTGAAGACAAGCTTTTTCTTCCTTAATCAAAGTTTATTATGACTCAGGTTTTAACATCCCTCAAGCTGGACTGTTCCACTATTTGATTCAGTGTCTAGGGGCTTTGGAAGCTTTTAGTATTCAGTATCTCCATACCTGATGAGTAGGTGGAAGCCTAGGAAGCCATTTCTAATTTCTCAAGGGTCTGATTACCACCTAATTTTCTTTTCATCAAGTGTTATTTTCTAAGTAAGCCCAATCAACTGTGGTGGTGTGGTAGCTTGCTATGATTCTACAGACAATGAATGTCAGCCTGGGGAAGCTAAGCGATCTGGGACACAAGTTTAATAACTTTGTTTGCGTGAAATTGGCTTCCTTTCATCATACCAGTCTCCTGGGGGGCAAGACCATTCCTCCGCCATCTTGATAAGATTCTGGGTGCTATCTCAGGATTTGCTTTGTTGTAAGAGAAGAAATGACTTGAAAGAGCTAAGAAACAAAGCAATCTGTTCTTTGTCTGAAAATCCTATTGCGTTCTGTGTGTTACAGGCACAGTAGGCATATTAATGTGCAGTCCATCGAAGACAGGAACAAAAATGTTAAATTACTATGTCACCTCTGAGTGGCAAGGAAGAATCCTTTCTACCTGGGAGGCAGAAAGATTAAAGCGGGGGTCGCATGGGGCAAACATGTAGAAGGCCTGTCCCAGCAGCCTCTCCCCACCCAGCACCCCCTCCCCACCTAGCAGCTTCTCCCCACCTAGCAGCCCCTCCCCACCCAGTAGTCTTTCTGCACTAAACCAGCTCCTCCACGCCCAGCTCAGCTGCAGCTCAGAACCCTCAGCCCGTCAGGAAACCCCAGCCCATCCTGAGCTTCTGTGCGCAGTAAAATGTTAACCGTCCCTGATCTCTGAGGTCAGTTATCCCCAATTCAGGCACAGTTAAGGTCAATGGAGATGCTGCCTGAGAGCATCGGCACGGACATCACCTAACAGAGTACGGTTCTAAGCAATTGATTTACCGTGGTGGCATCAGACTGAGTCCAATGACCACACCCTGGTTTGCCTGAGGCAGACCCCGTTCCACCTGTTGCCCTGGACTAGCTGCAAAAGGGTTCTGCTTTGGAAAACAGGGACAGGGCTGCCAGATAAACTAGAAAACAACAAATTTGCATGGGACATACTGCTACTGAAATATTTCATTGTTTCGTTGAAATTCAAGTTTAAGTTAGTGTCCTATATATTTTTAAAATATATTTTATTGATTTTTTTTTTTTAACAGAGAGGAAAGGAGAGGGATAGAGAGTTAGAAACATCAATCAGCTGCCTCCTGCACACCCCCTCCTGGGGATGTGCCCGCAACCAAGGTACATGCCCTTGACCGGAATCAAATCTGGGACCCTTCAGTCCACAGGCTGATGCTCTATCCACTGAGCCAAACCGGTCAGGGCAAGTGTCCTGTATTTTTATTTGCTAAATCTGTCAACCTTATGAATCCTATGCAATGGCACCAAGGGTGTACCATGCTGTTGTACCTAGCCCCTCCGCTCCGGCCCGCCCTCCCCGTCCTCACATACACCGAACACTGGGCCTCACTCCCTCCTTTGGACCTGCACCTGCCCCTGTGTCACTTGCCTTCTTGTCTTTACTCAGCTGTCTCCTTCAGATCAACTGTTTCAGCAGATGCCTGTTCAGAAAGACTTCCCCTCTCCCAGCAAAAGAAGCCTTCTTCCTTCCCTCCTCTGTCACCAGAGGAAATGGCAGCCTTGGTTTGCACAGCTGTCCTTTTCTCCTCGGAAGGGTGAGCCAGAGACCTTGTCTTCTTAGATGGCTGCTGCGGAGGCGCAGACAGGCCGGGAGCAGTGTCAGAAGCTCAGCAGATCCGCAGGAACTGACTGTGGGGTGTTCAGTGGACACATACGTGTGTATCAAAACGCACGTCCTGAGTGTCTCGGGCACAGGGACATCCTTCAGAAAGACCTAAGACTGTCTCTGCATGATTTCCAAATGTGCGAGGTTAGTGCACAAGGTCATGGTTTCACAATGTTAATCAAGGAACCCCAAAAATCACTGAATCTAGCAGGTTTCCTCACCGCCATCAAACACTGACTGTATTTACGTAGAAATGGACTCATTATCTGCAGCTGACCCACGTTGCTAAGTGGGAACCTGCAGAAGCAGACTTGCTAGAACCTCTGATGGAAGCTGCTGACGGAGGTTGTGATAGTAAAGATTGCCACACAAAACGGGCATTCCTGCCTCCTCAGATTTCCTGTCCCTCTAGCAGAAAGCAAGGATTAATGATGTTTATAAAAATATTAAAAATAAAACATTAAGGGTATGGAAATGTATGGTGATAGATGTGTTGAAAATGTCCAAAATAGGAACTAAAATCACTGCATGAATTTCTAAACATCTACCGAGGATGTTAAGCTGTTAAAAAAAAAAATTAAAAAGATGGAGAGTAATGAAATGATTCCATGTCTCCTCTAGATGCTATGTCTGCAATGCATGAAACCACTCTCTAATTCTGTATGTAAGTGAGCACACACAGACACGCACACATTTGAAGAAAAATTCTGCTTTCCTTAAACTGAAACAAAAATGTGAAAGTGTATTTAAAGCTTCAAGCACCATGTTCTCATCTGATTTGCATTCTTGTTTTATTTTAAAACAAGCCTCCTCCTCACTGATGCTGGAGATAATTTCAAGGAGCACAGACTGTCCTCTGAATCTGGGCTCCACCTAGACCTGCTGTGCCACTGTCCTCCAGCGTGGCCTGGGGCGCCTTTCCTGCCCCGCCCACAGGGGGCGACCTCTAGTTAGAAGCTACAGTGTGTGCTCCGTAAGGTTAGCCCCCCACCCCCACCTGCATCCCCACCCTTACCCCCGCCGGCCTCAGAGGGGCGCTGTTCCTGAGCACGTTTTGTGTTAGACCTAAACTAATCTCTATGCTGCAAAATGTGTTGACTGATTAGATTTTAAGACTTAAGGGATATCAATAGAGCGGTTAATTTTCATCTCTTTTGATCTACAGCTCACTCAGATACATGTAAAATTACAATTTTAGCGAGTGACTTGCTGATTGTAAGTAATTAGCTCAGGATTCTATAAAGAGACTTTCTACAAACTCTGACTTCAGTGACATCGAAACTGCAAACACATCCAGCACACTGTGCTGCAGCTGAGGGGGAAGTTGTGGGAGGCGAGCCAGGAAGTGCGTTCCACAGGGCGCAGCACCTAAGGGTCTGGGTGGCCTTGACTTGCCTGTAGATCACGGAAGATATTTACAATGAGTGGCCAGATTATGATGATCTCTGAACGCATAGTAATCTGGCCACTCAGTGTATATCCTGTATAACAAAAGGCTAATATGCAAATTGTCCCCTAGAGGCCTAGACCAAGAGTTCGACCAGCAGGCAGCCGGCCAACTGCCCATGTTTCCTCCCCCTGGCCAGGTTGGCCAGACAGCACCCATGCACAAATTCATGCACTAGGCCTCTAATATATATATGCATTCAGAGATCATAATAATCTGGCCACTCAGTGTATATTTATGTGACTCTCTACTCAAGGCAAACCTCTAGCTGACATTGTCAGCAAAGACTGGGCATGATTTAGGATGAGATTGTGTCCTATTCATTTGTATTCTCAATCTACTCAATGACAGATTCAACACAAGGAAAATATTCTGCCTGCTCTCATGGGTAGCAGGAACAATTCTATCATCTCAATTGTATCAGTCTGGGTGGGATGGAGGTACAGGCAGAGTGTCAGGTAGAGGTGGGAAAAGACCAGGCAGCAGCCTTGGCAGATGTGGTCAGGAAGGATGCTCGCTAGAATTGCCCCCCCTCACATCTGCAGGTTATTTGATCCTAAGATGTTTAGTTATATAGGAAGTTGTCCTATAAAAGAATTCAGTACTATGCATACAGATAAACCACTTATGAGGAGCATGTTCCCAAGCTAGTTAAGTCTATTATAGTCTTGTTTTAATACCAAGTAACAGTCTTGGGCAATTTTTGTGTGTGAAGTCAACATTTAGTATTTATTTTTCCAGGCTTCAATCATCACTATAATTAAAATAATAAAAGACACTTAATGAACAGAATGTCTTTTGGCCTATGTTTTCACTTATGAAGACTTACAAACAGTACAATTTAATGAATAATTCCAAAGCCTACAAGAATAAGAAATACATGTACCCAGCTTTATTGAGATACAATTGATATGAGGTTGTGCATGTTAAGGTGTACTATGTGTCTTGATATTCGTGTATATTGCAAAATGATGACCACCATAGTATTAGCTAATACCTGCATCACACCACATAACTAGCATTTCTTTTTTTGTGGTGAGAACATTTGAGACCTACTACCTTAGCAATTTTCAAATATATTCTAGGGTATCATTAACTATAATCACCATGCTGTATATTACAATAGATCCCAAAATTATTCAACTTTTAACTGGAACTTGGTATCTTTTGACCAACAAATCCTCATTTCCCCACCTCTCAGCCCTCAAAACCACTATTTAAGTATCTATTTCCATTAGTTTGCAATTTTTTAAGATACATATATAAGTGATATCATGCAGTGTTTGTGTAAGAAATACATTTTGATTCATTATTACATATTATGCATTTTTATTTTAAAATGATCCCAAACTTACAAGAGTTGCAAGTACAGTGTACTAGAGCCATTTGAGACTAAATTGCTGGCCCCATCCCCAAGGTCTCAGAGTGAATTTTCCACAAATAAGGTGCTGGAAGCCAATTCCAGCATGTCATAATTGCAAGAGTTTCATCGAAAGGTTGGTGGAACTTGGGGACTCAACAAGGGCTGAGTCACATATGTTGTCACCTGCTGGGAATGATTAAAGGCATTTCCCCAAACCTGAAAAGGATGATTGCTTGCTGGCAGACAGCTCAGGGCATCTTAATATGCATGTTATTACTTCCTGTTGACCAAACACCTGAACAACTGAAGGTAATTCCCCAATCTGACAATGGATTCTGTACCTAACACTACCCTTTGATGTGTATATCTCCACCTTGCCTTAGAACAAATTGTGTTAATAAAAAGCAAGGAGTCCTGAGACAAGGAGAACTAGGTTTCTTTAGCCAAGCTTAACTGCCCCCTCACCCCCAACATGCCTTTCAAAATTATGTTTCATCTCTAGACTCTTATTTAATTATGCACATCTTCTTCTCCAGGTTTCCTGAACCCTTTTAGATGCCAGATCAAGATGCCCGGTGTTAATAAGGACACAAGGACATTCTCCTATATGATCATAATACATACACAAAATTGGAAAATTAGTATTGACATATTACTACCATCTAATCCACAAACCCTATTTAAGTTCCTCCAGTTACCCTACCAATGACCATTATAGCAAAACAATCAGTTAAGAGTGAAATGTACTGTCTAGCCACAATGATGTGTAAGTTTCTCTCAGTCTGGATTTTAAACACCTTGCTTGACTTGGCCACTTCTGAAGATGACAGCAGCTGTTTTGCTGGCTCTCCCTTGCTTTGTGTTTGCCTGACGTTTCCTCGTGGGTGGACTCCAGCTCTGAGCTCTGGCAGGATCCAGGATGTTGTGCTGTTTTCATTACATCCATGAGCTGTCTGTTCACCTCATTACCGATGATGTCGACCTTGGCCACTTGGATAAGGTAGCTGCTGCTGGATTGTTCCACTGAAAAGTTGCTCTTCTTTTCTTTGTAACATAACTATTTGGAGGAGGTACTTTGAAGTCATTAAATATCTGATTCTTTATTAAACTTTCAATGTATGCATTCATTTACTTAAATCAGCACGCTACAGGGTTTCCTATTTTAGACAATGGGTTATAATCTGTCACTGGCCTTTTTACTTTGAGGTTCACTTGAGCCCACATTTGCCATCAGAGCCCCTTCGAGCCAACAGGCCCCATCTTTCGTTGATTACTTCCTTGTTTCCAGCACAAGGTATGCCAGGTTCACCGTCCACTTTGCCGGCCCAGCCTTGGAGTCAGCCTTCTGTAAGAAGCCCTGGTTGGTTTCAGAGGAAATTGGTATAAAGAAGCCAGGATTTGGGTGCTGGCTGTGCTCACTGTACTGGGGGTGTTGTTGCTTGCCAGACTTCTCAGTGGACACAGCCAGGAAGCACACACATAAAACATAGGTGACTCAATATAAGTGTGTATACACATATGTAAATATATTTGCATCCATTTATATGTAAGGATGTGTATATTTACATATAACTATATAGATGGATTTCTCTCTATAGAAGGATTTTATATCTATCTATTAGAGGCTCAGTGCATGAAATTTGTGCAGGTGGGTTGGGTCCCTCAACCCGACCTGCACCCTCTCCAATCTGGGAGCCCTCAGGGGAGCCCTCTCCAGTCCAGGAGCCCTGACAGTTTAGGCCCACTCCCCATGGTTCTCTGCTCTCTGTAGGGCCTGGCCGCTCTGCGCCCACTGCCCAGAGGCTCTCTGTGGCCTGGGAAGGATGCTTGCCTCGTCACTGCAGCGATGATGCAAGGATCCCACCCCAGCTGCTCCATGTATGAGTGCTGGCCAGAGGCCCTCCACAGCCAAAACCCTCCATGACCAGGATGGGACGCTTGCCTATCACTGTGGCGATGAAGTAAGCATTCCCCCAGGCAATTCATGCTGCCCATTCTCAGCAGGGGGATTCCGGTGGGGCTGAGGGGATTGGGCATTGGGCGCTGCCATCTTGTGTCTATGAGCACTGCCATCTTTGTGATTGAGTGATAGTTAATTTGCATATTACCCTTTTATTAGATAGGACTAGAGGCCTGGTGCATGAAATCCTGCATGAATGGAGGGGGCCCTTCAGCCCAGCCTGCACCCTCTCACAATCCAGGACCTTTCAGACATCCCTCTCACAACCCAGGACCAGTGGCTCTTAACTGCTCACCTGCCTGCCTGATCACCCTTAACTGCTTACCTACCTGCCTGATTTCACCCCTAAAACTCAAGCTTCTCCTTTTTTTTTATTATTAATACTTACATTTCTTCTTTATTTTTTATTTTAAAATTCAAGCTTCTTGAGAACATGAGACATTTAACATTATTTCATATTCCTTACAGAGAGCTAAGCATAGTAAACACAGCAAATACTTAATGCTTATGGGCTTCTGTACAAAGACATTCCAACCAGGAATGTTTTATTTATATGAGAAGTGGGTCTATGCTGGTAGTTGGACATCCTTAGCGCTGCCGCAGAGGTGGGAGAGGCTCCCACCACTACAACTGTGCTGGCCAGCCATGAGCCTGGCTTCTGGCTCAGCAGCACTCCCCTTTGGGAGTGCACTGACCATCAGGGGGCAGCTCCTGCATTGAGTTTGTGCCCTCTGGTGGTTAGTACACATCATAACGACCGGCCGTTCTGCCATTCAGTCAATTTGCATACTAATCTTTTATTATAGAGGATTAGCTGGTCTACTACATTTTCTTTTCTCATTATATACATATATGTACACTGAATGGCCAGATTATTATGACTTCTGAATGGATAATAATCTGGCCACTCAGTGTATATCCTATATAATAAAAGGCTAATATGCAAACTGTCCCCTCAACCAGGAGTTTGACCAGCAGGCAGGCCAGCTAACTGCCCATGTACCCTCCCCCTGGTTAGACTGGACCCCACCCATGCATGAAATCATGCACCGGGCCTCTAAAATATATATATATATATATATATATATATATATATATATATATATATACACACACACACACACACACACACACATACAGTGAGTGGTCAGACTATTATGTGTTCAGAGATCATAAGAATCTGGCCACTCAGTGTAAATATATATATATATATATATATATATATGACCTTGGTATATTTATATGGCAGCATAACATGTATTTTAATACTTGCATAACATTTTTCTGTTTGAATTATGAATGAATATCAGTCTTCTATTGATGTGCATTTCAGCTGTTTTCTATTCTTTCTTCCTATAAACAATGCTGCATTGTACATCCATGTGGAAGTACCTTTGAGTATGTGTCTATTCACTTTTTCATGTTTTAAAACTTAGTCTTAAAGTCAAATAGTTTAAGTAAACAAGAATGTGAAATGCAGGCTACTTAAAAGCTATTGTATGCTATGCTAACTGTGAATTTGTTTTTGTGATCTTTAAAAGGGCATAAAATATCATTTGGCCCAAACACCAGATTCTG
This sequence comes from Pipistrellus kuhlii, assembly GCF_014108245.1. Taxonomy (NCBI): domain Eukaryota; kingdom Metazoa; phylum Chordata; class Mammalia; order Chiroptera; family Vespertilionidae; genus Pipistrellus; species Pipistrellus kuhlii. The sequence continues at coordinate 4,275,265 of NW_023425416.1, read as the reverse complement.
CAAACATCTCTCTTGTAACAGATGAAGGAAGTCCCAGGGGAAAGGTCAAAACAATTGATTGACGAAGCCGGTCCTGGCACCCCCGAGGCCAGAGGGCTGCCCTCAGGAGTGAATGCCCCAGGAGCACAGTGCGCACCCTGGAGGGTTGGTCTCGCCCTCTGCTGCCCAGCGCTCTGCCTGGCAGGGCAGTGCTCACACTCATAGGCCCCCGAAGCGCCTGCCTGCACTTCCTCATCCACTCAGAGACCCGGGAGTCGAAATCAAGTTAAGCATTTGCTCCTGTTCTCTCTGTCTTCCAGGGCTAAGTCAGTGGCTGTTTCAGCACTTAATTACCATGATCATCCCCAAATACATCACGTGTAATGGAAAGCCAGATCCATATGAAAGAGAAAGACCTATAGAGATAGAATTGAACACAGTACCGTACCAAAGAAGCCATCCAGGAAAGACGATAAAGATAAAAACAAAACAAAATGAGGGAAAAGTGGTTCTAAAGGGCAAATTACCTCATAAAAATGAGAGGACAATCCACTGGAATACAGGAGATATAAAGGCAAAATAGGGGTTTCGAAAAGATACACATTTCTTAGGGAGGATTTAGAATACGGAAAATAGAAATAGCAAGGAAGAAGGAAAAAAATAAATGTCGTGGCTTCTCCTCCGCCTTCCCCTTAAATGTTTCACTAATGTGTCCTCATTTCCCACGAAGTCTTCTTAAGTCTCAAACTGAGCAGCTACATTTAGGTCACAGTCTTTAACCCTTACCTTCAATCGTTCTTCATTATATGCTCCTCCACCAAAACTAGAGAAACCATCAACACAGGAGAAACACCAGGTCTGCCTCAGAGGGGAAACGCCCATCACAGTGAGACAATGCTAGTCAATAAATCCAACTTGATTACCATGGCCTCCACCTCACTCATGAAAAAGGAGATATGCCCATTTTTAAAACATTTTTAATACACATCTAAAGTTAATCCTTCATGTCTTGTATCAGAGGAATAGAACCTGCAGGAATTTTTCTGAACATTCTTTTACAGCTCTGAAATACACGGAGTCATGTTTTTTATGTTCCTTAAAGTGGTAACAGCCTCAGGGGCCTGCACTTGCACTGTTCCTTGTGATTTCCTTCCACCCTGCCCACACGTTTATAAATAGTTCCTTTATGAAACCCTCCCTGAGTTAGCCCAATTCCATGTGCCACCTGCTTCCTGCTGGCCCCGGCGGATGCAGAATGAGCATGCAGAATGACCTCTCAGACAGGGCCAGGCCGTGGTAGGTACGAGGAGAGGGAGCCAATGGGTGAAATCACCTTTTTTTTTTATTTTTCATTCCGTTAAAACATGTGTGCATCATATTATGTTATTTAGAGTGAAAAAACATAAAGCCATGTTTTTTTAAATTCTTAAAATAAATCCGACTCCGGCTTTCCTTGCCGAGGATAGAGCAGCTCTTTGGAGCTACTGGGCTTGCAAGATCCAGGGGAACGGGGCTGGCCTGGCATTGCTGTCCCTCTGCGTTCTCAGCAGCTGTCTCTTCCCCAGAGCTTCTCCACCCACACTCTGCTGTCTTGGCATGACCGTGCCTCAGGCGACCGCCACCCGCACACCGGCAGCCTTGCTCCCATTCTCACCGGCCCTGGCCCACGGCCCAAATGGGTTCTCAATGGATTCCAGATGGATGGGAAGAGCAAACAGTGTTTTCTTGCCGACCATCTTCCAGAGAACCTGGAGTTCCCCTTCATGAACTCACGCTGACTTTCAAACACAAACACCAAATACAAAACTGTTTACCATTCTGCCGCCAGCCTCTTTCTCGCCTTACCTTGGGTCCTTCCTCACCAACAACTGTCTACATTTCGGCTTCATGGAGCTACTGCTCATCCCTGAATGCCTGGGTAACAGGAGGAACTAAAATGAAGGAACATCGATGATGTTCATTCAATGTGCCCCGAGTTTGGCATATCTCTCACTAATGTACCACTGATAAGGAGATGGAGGTTCAGACACATGATGGGTTTACCCAAGTTTTTGTTAACAGACCTTGAATGCCAGGCCGTAGAGATGAGCACCAAACTCAGTACAAGATCAGGCAGGTAAAGTTTCCCGGAAAGAGCTGTGCACAGAGGGTTGGCCAGGAAAGGGAAACCCGCCCGCCGGGTCTGTAGATGGCCCCCAGAGGCCCTGGGAGGGCCGGGCTTGGGAATGAGGTGAGGTCTGTTGCCCCACCATCATCCTCTGGTGGTGGTTGATCCCAGGGTGATTGTGAGATGTTCCCATGGTGGGCAGACCTGTGCGATAAGGCTTGTGTAAATAGTCTAGCTACCATTTAAGTGAAAAACCAACAATTTTGCAGAATATGATGTTAAGAAAGATGATATCATTATGCATTCTTTCCTTTAAGGATGTGGTTAGATGAATTTCAACTACGAAATGTTATTGAAAGCGAGGAGTTAGGCCTCTAAGATGGAGTTCTGTTAGTCAAATGGGGTCCAGTGTCACCCCTCTACTGTCTCAGTGTGAGGGCAGTGAGTGGTGGAGACGTGGCTGAGTGGGGCCCATCTTTCTGACACAGAGTGGCCATTAGGCACAGAGCCACCCCTGCAGATGCCCTTCTGACCCCAGTGACCTGTCCCACCTCCTCCACCAGGCAGAGCCCTCTGCTGCCTCAGAGCCGAGCCCAATTCCCACCTCCCGGAATTCTTCCATGGCTACACAGACAGATGGGCCTTCCTCTCCCTCAGAACCCACACTGTGCAATGCCTTCCTCTCACAGTCTATCACATGGCACCCTTGTTACCTGCCTTTGCATCAGTCTGTAGTTTCTAATTGCAAGGGGTTAGGTAACTCAGCACTGAGAGTGTAGTACTCCTTTTTTATCCTCAGCTCTTACACAGGGTGATAAGTATAAGATGCTCTATCAGTATTTGATAAGGGAAGAAGGAAAGGGATAGAGAAAACATGTTTTGCCTGGTAAGAAAAGTTTCTAACCGTAAACGACATAGTAATCATAATCATGCCAAGTAACGGATTGTCCTATATGTGCATGATACTAGGAATAAAAGATTTATTAAAAGGTCAGTGAAGCCTGGCCAGTATGGCTCAGTGGTTGAACATTGACCTATGAACCAGGAAGTCATGGTTTGATTCCCAGACAGGGTTGGGGGCTCAATCCCCAGTGTGGGGAGTGCAGAAGGCAGCCAATCAATGATTTTCTCTCATCATTGATGTTTCTTTTTTAAATTATTATTATTGATTTTTTACAAAGAGGAAGGGAGAGGGAAAGAGAGAAACAGTGATGGGAGAGAAACATCAGTCAGTTATGATCAGCTACTCCTGCACACCTCCCACTGGGGATGTGCCCTCAACCAAGGTACATGTCCTTGACGGGAACTGAACTTGGGACCTTTCGGTCCACAGGCCAACACTCTATCCACTGAGCCAAACCAGTTAGGGCCATCATTGATGTTTCTATCTCTCTCACCTTCCTCTCTGAAATCAATAAAAATATATGTACTTTTTAAAAGTCAGTGAAAAAATAACATTTAATGAAAATAGTATTAAAAACAGTGACAGAAGTACATCATGCCTTATGGTTCTAAGGTATAAACTCAATTTCCCCAAATTGACCCAGAATATAGAATTCCTGAATTAAGGTGAGAAAGCTTAGCAACAAAGATGAATTTTTTTTTTTTTCACATAAGGAAAAGGATAAGATATGATAAAACAAAGAGAAGAGACTTGTAGAAACAAAAGACTAAAAGAAGGAATTAATCATTTAAGGCCCTAAAGCTCAAATAATAATTTTTAAAAGTGGACTATAGTGACTATATATTATTTTATAGTGATGGAGATTAATAAGAATTAGTAGAAAGTAACACAATTAGGGTCAAAATTGTTATTTTCAGTGTTCTAATCTAAAAGAAAAGGTGAAATAAAATATATTAACAACTGTGTATTAGAAACTCAAAGCATATAGTATCAGTAAACTCTCACATGAGAAATGTGGGATAAAATTATTTCTTTCTGAGGGGTGGAGTGGAATCCATTTACACCTCAGCCCTTCATGAGTCCTGGTATAAAGAATTTCCTTCCGTTTTCCCTGTGTACGCTGTATGAAAACTACAGCACTGAGAAGCTGACGTAAAGTGGAAACACTAACTTAGTAATTATTGTACTTTGCCCGTAATTAAAGAGTAAGAGTGTCCAGGACGATTATTTCCATCTTGCATATATTTAATCTGTTGATTTTAAGAATCTTCTTAAAAGTAACCAAGTATGAAACGGGCATATTTTTTCCCAGAGAAACAAAGTCCCTGTGCTAGTTACCACACAGTGAATGCGCGATGAGAGAGTGTTTTATGCACACAGAGTCAGGACCCTTTGTTTGTGGAGTACAGCTCTCAGGCCGAGGCGTGGCACAGGGCCGTGATGATAACACAATGTGTTCAGGGTGACAAGTGGCCTCCAGTCACTGATTCTGTTCACTGAGACCAAACAAGACCTGTGGTTCCAGGGGCAGCACCATCAAAACCACTACCATGTAATTAATGCTCCCTCTAGGGAAAGCATGCTGCTGCAATCATGGATGAGACCCAGTCAGAACAGACCATGGTAAACCTTTTTAATGAGGTGTGTTTGTAACATGCTTTCCCTTTTCTGCTTTAAAATCCAGTATCTAAAAGTGAGATAATTATTTTAAACTAGAGGCCCAGTGCACAAAATTCCACCCACAGGGATGGGGCCTAAACCAGCAGTCGGACATTCCCTGAGGGATCCCAGATTGGAGAGGGTGTAGGCTGGGCCGAGGGACACCCCTTCTCCCCCCCACCGTGCACAAACTTTGTGTACCAGGCCACTAGTATATAATAAAAGCCTAATATGAAAATTGTCCCCTCGGGAGCTGGACTAGGAGTTCAACTGCACGCTGACCACCAGGGGGCAGCACAGAACATGGTGGGTATCGGCGATGCAGCCCTGGCAGCTGGCAGCAGTGGAGGTGCTGCTGGCCCTGATAGGCCCTAATGAGAGCAGGACCATGGTGGGATGGTGGAGCAGGTGGGTGGGTGCTAGCAGGCCAAGGAGGGTGCTAGTGGGGGCCCAATCGCCCCACTGATCATCCCAGGGACAGTGACCAGTGGCAGTGGCAGGGGGCGGAGCCGCCACCTGACTCCCAGGCACAGAGGGAGCCAGGCAGGGGAATTGGCCCTGATCGATTGCACAGCAGGCGGGATGGTGAAGGTGAGGGGGTGGTTCCAAGGCAAAGTGGGGTGCCAGGTGTGGCTGTGAGGCAGCAAGCTGGTGCCTGATCCCTGTAGGCCACTCTGAGGGACCCCATCTGTGCATGAATTTGTGCACCAAGCCTCTAGTATACTCATAAAATCAGTCTTGAGCTTGATACCAAACTTCTACAACCATTCTCTTTAGCAAAGAAAGACTGACAGCCTAAAAATGTGTGTTTTAAAATAAAAGTGAAATGTTTGTTTATGTTTCTACTTCTTTGTTTCCCTGGATTTTCATTAATTCCTATTTCTTGAGCACTTGCTAAGGATGCAGGGAGTGTATTGGGGCAGAGAACGCACACTCACCTCTGCTCTCCAGACCACACAGCCTAATGGCAAGGGCAGAGGGAAATGATATTTTCATGCAACCTAATTCCCATGTGCAGGACGGTACAATAGGAAGCTCTCACGCTCTGGAACCAGGCAAACCTGAAAGAAGATCCTGCCTAGCAATAAGCTTGTTACCACATTTGTCTCCTTGTTGTTAGCAAAATAGGGATTGTGACCCACCACAGAGAAGTCTTCTAGAGATTACTTGTGTTAATGCCTGGGAAAGACCTGGCAATTCATAGGTATTCCAGTCACTCCTTCTTCCTCCCTTATTTTCATTCCCTTTCCTTAACTTTCCATCCACATAATACTGAATAACAAAAACTTGACAGTGAAAAGCCTTTTCCTCTATCAAAGTTAAGAAGCTATTTAATAAAACAACAAGCAAGCAAGCAAGAAAACAGTGGTTGAGCATTGACCTATGAACTAGGAGGTCAGGGTTTGATTTCCATTTAGGGCATATGCCCAGGTTGCAGGCTTGATCTCCACTATGGGACAGGCAAGAGGCAGCTGATCAATAATTCTCTCTCATCATTGATACTTCTGTCTCTCTGTCCTTCCTCCTTCCTCTCTGAGGCCAATAAAAGATATATTCTCTCTCTTACACACACACACACACAAAAAAAAAAAAAAACCACTTCAAAACAAAGATTAAAAACATTTTTTTAGTTAATGAAGAAGTTATCTATATTGCGAATAAGTACATATTGAACTTTGTTATCAACTGCCTTGTTTATTTTCAATGCTCATTCAATTTCCTTAAAATGGAAAATTCTTAAAAAGAATAAAGGTTTTGTTGCCTTAAGGAAAACTTGATTTTATATTCAGCATAACAAAACTCAGAAAACAAAGAATAAAGTACATGCACCCTGTACTATTTCTTCTTAGCTTTAAGAAAACCAAAGTTTATACTAGTAGAATTAAAATTATTTAGGTCTATGCAGTCAATATAAATTTGAACACAATGCATCTAATGCAATTATCAGTGATTTATAACAATAAATTTTTTTGTTACAGGGTTGTTGGGTAAAATAAAATATTAATCTTTAATAGAACTAAAGATTCATGTATATTAAATATTCTCCATGGTTTTCTTTAACTATATTTTTAAGACATTAAGCAAAGCACTTGATCTTTCAGGTTACATTAAGGAGAAGGACAGCCATATTTATTCTTTTTTTAAAATATTTATTTTATTGATTTTTTACAGAGAGGAAGAGAGAGGGATAGAGAGTTAGAAACATCGATGAGAGAGAATCATCCATCAGCTGCCTCTTGCACACCCCCTATTGGGGATGTGCCTGCAACCAAGGTACATGCCCTGGATCGGAATCAAACCTGGGACCTTTCAGTCCGTAGACCGACGCTCTATCCACTGAGCCAAACCGGTTTCGGCAGCTATATTTATTCTTACATCTCTTCAGGTACTGAGGATGCTTTTCCAAACCCTGCATGCTATTGTCAGGGTCAACTAGCCGATATTAATAATAGGAAGAGAGCAAAGGGGAAGCCAGACGTTAAGAGCATGGTCATCACATGGAACCATGGGTCCATTCCTTGCAAATCACTAGGGGAATGGGATCAAATGATGGGGAAGATGGGCGCATGCACAGTGAAGTTGGGGTGACGTAGGGAAGGTGCCTGTCTGTCAGTCTAGCCTGGGAAAAAGATAATTGGTTGAGGGTAGAGCCACTGCAGATGTGCAAACTTTTGAGAATTTAAAATCTACAGGCAAAGGAGTTCTCAATCTTGCTTTTTTGCTTTTGTGCTCCTGTTTCTCACTCGATCTGGAGCCCACACTGGCCTGTTCTCTAGCCTACCATGTGGCTTTAGGGTAGCAGCCTCACGGCCCATGGCCACTGGGACCTCACACACAATGGCCTGAAGCCATTATAGATTTTTATTAATCTATAATAATAAAAGCATAATATGCTAATTAGACTGGACAGCCTAGTGACCTCCCAGATGTCCTGGATGAAGCCGTGGTGGTAGGGGCCAAGGCAGAGGTGGTTAGGGGTGATCAGGCAGGCAGGCAAGTGTTAGGGGCATTGAGACAAGCAGGCAGGAGAGTGGTTAGGAGCCAGGGATCCAGGATTGTGAGAGGGTGCAGGCTGGGCTGAGTGGGAACCCTACCCCCAAGGCCTCTAGTAAATTTATAATCCTTTATCACTTTTGGCCTCCTGTGTTCCTCCTTCAGTGATGCTAACATTATTAACTCACAAATTACCACAAGCTTTGTGGTTTTAAACAACACAAATTATCTTATAATACTGGGCATTAGAAATTCTAAAACCTAAAGTGTTGGCACACTCCACTCCATGATCATGTCTCCTTTTACTGATCTCGACCTTTTTTCCTCCTCTTATAAGGACCCTTGTGATTGCATTGGCTCCACAGAGATAATCCAGGATACTGTCTCCATCTCACAGTCCCTAATTTAACCACATCTGCAAAGTCTCCTCTGCTATATCAGACTTCTATACACTGGGCGGCTTATACACAATAGAAATTTATTTCTTACAGTTCCAGGGAAGATGGAGTCCAAGTTCAGGGTTTACGTAGTCTCCAGGGAGGGCCACTTCCTGGTTGTCTCCTTGTGTCCTCACAGGAAGCTCTCTGGAGTCTCTTTCCTAAGGGCACTAATTCCCCTAGTGAGGGCTCCACTCTCAAACTGATCACTTCCCAACCCCACCTCTTAACACCAATGAGATAAGGTGTCAACATGAATTCTGAAGAGAGACAAACATTCACTCTCTATTTATATCTACCTATCTACCATCCACACCTATTGTTTTTAGAATTAAAAATATGGCTTTGTACAATGCCTGCCCAGAATACAGGAAATCTAATATCCTTGCCACTAGTTTTACACTCTCTTTTTTCACATATACGGTAATTTTCAAATACTTAAAAGACAAATTAATGTGTTTTAATATCCAGTATGATCAAATCCAGTTATTCCCAAAGTGCAATCTTCTAGTTAATTCCTGTTGGGAGTAGTTATAGGGTTAAGCCTCTGACTGACCTGCTGGCAAAGTCACAAACAATTCCTAGCTTGGAGGTCACAGTCCTCTTAGTTTGATCTTGTGACTGCTCCCTAGATCTTTCCGGGGTAGCTAGTGGGCTGTGGGAGGGGCAGCAAGAGCTGTCAAAACAAGTGAAACTTACAAGAACATTGTAAATTTCCTTGTTTGCCCCTGACTATAAATAAAGCCTCTGTTTTGCAGTCTGGATCTGTTCTGTGGCCTTAGCCAGGCACAGAAGATTCCCCTAGAGCCAGCTTTTTTTCTTTGTCTATCATCAGGCTCACCAAACATTTGGCTGTGCTGGCGTGGCACAATTTCCATGTTCAATCTTCTTTAAAAATTTTAATTTTAAATATATTTTATTGATTTTTTACAGAGAGGAAGGTAGAGGGATAGAGAGTTAGAAACATCGATGAGAGAGAAACATCCATCAGCTGCCTCCTGCACACACCCCACTGGGGATGTGTTGGAAATCAAGGTACATGCCCCTGACCAGAATCGAGCCCGGGACCTTTAAGTCTGAAGGCCGACGCTTTATCCACTGAGCCAAGCCAGTCTGGGCTCCATGTTCAATCTTTACATCACCTCAAAGGGAATAAAAATTAAAATACAACAAAGGTCAGTAATGTCTAATCAGTAAGCCTGATGTTAACATCTATTTAGAGTTTTGTATTTAAGAGAAACTAAATCATATGAACTATACAAGGTTCTAGAAATTAAGAATTTTTAAGTATGTGATGTTCTATTAAATGTATATTAATACAAATTTTTGCTTTATTTTAGGCATTAATCCAGGCAATATAAAAGTCTTCAGCAAGGAAAAGTGCCAGATTTTTGTTGTAGCTGCAGCCTGACAAAGATAAACATATAAAGATGTCACTTGCTGAAAGGTAAGAGGCACAGGTATTCTCTCTCTACTTCCATCTTCTATAGCTCTAGCCGATTTCACAGGACTGACCAGGGAAAGTGGAAAAGGATAACATCAATGTGCAGAAGCGCAGTCCTCTTTTCTTTTACTCCTTCTTCATCAGAGCTGTTATTGTTCTTGTGGTGTGTGGCATTATTTCCCACAGTTGCCTGGGCACAACTGATAATTACTAAAAGTTATTATCTTAAAGTTGAAGCAGAAAAAATAACCCAAAAAGGTCACTGGCCAATTTTCTCGCTTTCTAAAGTTGCTGCTTTCATAATCCTTCCTCTGTGCTAGAATTCAAATGTAAAGACTTTTTCACTCTTAAACAAGCATGATTATAGCAATCTTCTTTGCTTCCAGTTCCTAGATAATGTTAAAAGAATAAAACTCTAAATGTCTAATTTGAGCTAAATATAATCCTTCAAAGGTTCTGGTTTGCTTTTTCAATTTTTAAACTTACTAAATTTTACTTTAAACTGTAAAAATTTGAGAAAGTTACTTCAGAGGACAATATAATACTTAATACTTCAAGAAGAAAATTGGTTTACTTTTGTTGCTGCCTTCCTGGATTGACAGGTTTTCATTAAATTTCAAATTACCAAACTCTGGTTTCTCTTCAGATCGCATAAACCTTTCGCCTTTTTAAATGTCAAATTACCGTATTTTCCGGCATATAAGATGACCTTTGGAACGAAAAAAGTCAACCAAAAATCAGGGGTCGTCTTATACTCCGAGTATATCCCGAAAAACATCTCCATATGCCGCTAAACGAATTTTCCAACTCAATCCCGCACCAATCACTGCAAGGCTGCTCGGACCGCCTCTCTAACTCAGCCAATCCAAGCAGGCTTTTTATACATGCAAATTTTACATGTTCTGTACCCGAAGCTACACTGTGTTCTAGTAAAAAGCCTGCTCAGATTGGCCAGAGTCAGAGAGACGGTCTATTAAAAAAAGAACTGGTGTTGCCTCGGAAGTGGGGGGTAGTCTTATACAGCGAATATAGGCCTAAACCTATGTTTTAACTGTAAAATTAAGGGGTCATCTTATACGCCGGAAAATACGGTAGATCTTTTAAAAAACAAAGCTGTGGCCTTTGGCTACTTAGTATTAACCCTGAAACCACTGGTGCAATTTCCACATTCCTCTACTTATTCTGTTTTTAAAAATGCATTTCTAATAATGAAGTCTTTCTTATGCAATGCCATCTGATGGTAGAATGAGTAATTTACAGTGCCACATTAATGGCAGCCTTGCAATTTCAACTTAGTTTTTTTCTATTTATATTTAAATTGGTCTTTGTTTTTTGTATTCTGTCCACCCCAACTTCAGAAATTTTTGTCAAAAAAATCAGAGAACTTTTAGTTAATTAAACAATATTTGCAAGTCTCTTTATTAACTAAGGGAGAATTAAAAAGAAAATTGGCCAAGTTTCTTAGGCTGAGATATGCAGCTACAACAAAATCAAAACACAAAAGAAAATCTCTATTTTTACAGGTTTGGATAGGTTGAAAGATAAAATACAGAACACCCAGTTAAATTTTTTTAAAATAAATATTTATTGTTCATATTATTACAGATGTTCATTTTTTTCTTCTCTCCATTGCTCCCCTCCACCAGGTTCCCACCCCTCCCTCTGCCTCCCCCCCCCATTGTCCTCATCCATAGGTGCACAGTTTATGTTCAGTCTCTTCCCACACCCCTCACTCCCTTTTTCCCTGAGAATCATCAGTTCACTCCCCTTTCATACCTCTGATTCTATTATATTCACCAATTAAAATTGTTCATCAGATTTTTTAATTCCCTTGGTTTTTAGATTCACTTGTTGATAGTTATGTACTTGTTGTTCATAATTTTTATCTTTATTTTCTTCCTCTTCCTAAAGAACCCCCTTCAGCAATTCATATAATTCTGGTTTGGTGGTGATGAACTCCTTTAGGATTTTTTTTTTATTAGTGAAGCTCTTTATCTGGCCTTTGATTCTGAGTGATAGCTTTGCTGGGTAGAGTATTTTTGGCTGTAGGTTCTTGCTATTCATCACCTTGAATATTTCTTGCCATTCCCATCTGGCCTGCATGGTGTCTGTTGAGAAATCAGCTGACAATCATGTGGGTGCTCCTTTATAGGTAACTACCTGCTTTTCTCTTGCTGCTTTTAATATTCTCTCTTTGTCTTTTGCTTTTGGAATTTTAATTATGTGTCTTGGTGTGTTCCTCTTTGGATTCCTTTTGTCTGGAGTTCTGTGCGCTTCCTGGACTTGTAAGTCTAATTCTTTCCCCAGGTGGGGGAAGTTTTCTGTCACTATTTCTTTCAGTATGTTTTAAATTTTAACTTCAAAAACAAATGATATTTTGCTTTAAGTATGTCCCAAATAAGTGTGGATGAAAAAGGGTTGCTTGCTAACCTGACTAGCTCAGGGAAAGCCTGCCTGGCAGCCTTGCAAACTGAGAGACCTAAAGTAATCACTAAAGATACACTAAAATTAATTTTTTTTAAAACTAAAAAGCAGTTTATGATGGGTAGTCATGTCCTAGGCCAGTATCTCCTCTGACAAAGGTTTAAGTTTCTACCTTTACTGAGCCTGTATATTGTCTTTTTGTATCTACTAGAGGACCGATGCAGGAAGATTTGTGCAAGAATGGATCTTCCTTCCCCTGGCTGCCAGCACCACTTTCACTCCAGCCCAGAGCCGCCTTTCAGCCTTCCCACCCTGCCCAGAGGCCCGGAGCTGCTTGGGCAGTGCCAAACACCTGGGTAAACCCCTCCCCCTCCACACACACACATACACACACACATACTCTCCCCCTCTCCCCACCCAGACACTCAGTGCCTGTGTATGCAAATTAACCAACTTTGTAGGGTTAATATGCATACTACTAATTGGTTGGTGGGTATTGAGAAGGTATGGTCAGTTTGTATCTTTCTCTTTTATTAGTGTAGTTCTGTGGTCGGCAAACTGTAGTTCGCGAGCCACATGGGCGGCTCTTTGTCCCCATGAGTGTGGCTCTTCCACAAAATACCATGGCCTGGGTGAGTCTATTTTGAAGAACTGGCATTAGGAGAAGTTTAAGTTTAAAAAATTTGGCTCTCAAAAGAAATTTCAATCATTGTACTGTTGATATTTGGCTCTGTGACTAATGAGTTTGCCAACCACTGGTGTACATGATAACAAATCATTGATGTCACAGTAATTTCCCTCTTTCTGGACAGCTCAAGGTAGAGGCACCACTCTGCAGATACCAAAATTCTCCTTATTGTTATTAATTGTTGACTGTTAATTATCACGCACCCACCTAAAACAAGTCTGTGTCTATCATCTTATTTTTTATCCTATTTCAGAGGTTTCCCTGCTTTGGTTTCTCCTGCCTCCCTCATCTATCGCCAATGGATTTCATATGACCTAGTCTCCTCTTTTGATTACAATGTATAAAACAAGGTGCAAAACTGTCACTCTCTGGAGCATTACTTCCACTGAAATTTTGTTTCCCAGCAACTGTCAACAGTTTTGCTCAAATAAACTCACAAAAATTCTTCACAAGATTGAATATTTCCTATGTTAAGAAGCATGTCCTTTTTTTTTCTTTGATAAATCTGGCAACCATAATGACTATGCCATTTTTTTTCTTAATACCATCAATATTGTAAGTGAAACCCCCACTATTTCCGTATGTTAGAGAGCAACTCGTAGAGAAGGAAATTTAGAGTTATGAGTAACAAAATCAATTTATCCATTTCACCCATGCAGCACTGTGCAGGCGGGTGCTCTTAGGGAAGTTATAAGTGCTTATCAACAGCCATACATCCCAGCTCCAGGAAACACCAATTCTTGTTAACTCACAAGGAATTAACTCTACATTTTTTAACAGATCAAAGGGAGAGAACTAGGTTGTTTTTCATCCTTTTATCTCTTTCTTCTTGACAACTTAAATTCTAAGATGCTTCTTCAAGTTCAACTGTTTAATCTTTTCTGTGTTAGAAAAACTACAAGCATGGACTAATTACATCTCTACTAGAAACTTCTTCCCAATTCACTGATACTTTGTTACATTTCAAAGGGCTAGAAATAGCATTTCCAATGTTGGCTCATTTGTGCCTGACATTTATTTTTTTTAAATATTAAGTACCTATAATGTACCGGATACCCTTTTAGATACTAGAAACACAAGACAAGTAAATCAAAACATGTCAACAGTAAAATTTCCATTTCCTTTCAAAAGGCTTGCAGCTGCCCTAACCAGTTTGGCTCAGTGGATAGAGCCTTGGCCTGCAGATTGAAGGATCTCAGGTTCGATTCTGGTCAAGGGCATGTACCTTGGTTGTGGGCACATCTTCAGTAGGGATTGTGCAGGAGGCAGCTGATTGATGTTTCTCATTGATGTTTCTAACTCTCTATCCCTCTCCTATCCTCTCTGTAAAAAAATAAAATAAATCAATAAATTAAAAAAAAACAAAAAAAACTTGGAGCCTAGGAAGCAGAAAGAACAAAGTATTATTCCCAAATGTAGAGGTGAAAATCTAAGAACTCAAGAATTAAAGGGTCCCCTCTAAGGCCCCATATTCAGTAATCCTCCCTCGCTCCAGGCTCAAGGCATGCTCCAATATTTCTTCAAAGGAAATCCACACTAGTATGCTAACTCCTCCTCATACCTGGAAGTCCAGGTGCTCCTGAAGTGGGACAGGTGCTCTCTGAGCGTCCCAGGAAAGCAAGGTGTGAGTGAGAGTTAGGATCCCCAGCAGCCTGGTAAGGAGACTGAGCTAATCTGAGGAAACGGAGCACTGGGCCAAGGAGATGCCATTGCAATTGGGTGTCACAGGTAACTCATCAGAGGTGGGTTGCTTTTGGGCCTCCTGATATTTTCTGCAGGGTGAGGTGTCAGATTTCCTTCGCACCTTTTGGACAACATCGCCCCAGTCCATTTTCACATTTTTCTGGTTTCACAGCCTGCTTTCATACCGGAAGCTAGTCATTGGCAGGAGGTTTAGGGAATAAAGAACAAGATTAAAAAAACAAAAACAAAAAAATGAGCTGGGCCCCTGGGAGAGGCCTGAAGTGGGGGAAATTTGCTCTGTAAGAGCTTCCCCAGCCCTAGCCCCTCAGAATGACAGCTCTCAAGGCTGGAGGACTATCTCTCCCCAAGGACACAGGCTGGCCACAGCCTCTACGCTCTCCACCTCCTTCAGAGCCAACCAATAGGAACCCCTGGCTTTGGTCTCCACCCGTCCAGGACCACGCGGGAGCGGGGGCAATAAAACTACAATTCCCGACGCGCCTTGCGCACGTCCTGACCAATCATCGCCCGGAATTCAGAAGCTGGGGGCGGAGCCGGGTGCATAGGCCACCCCATTGGCTCGGGGAAGCCTAGAAGAGCCGGAACCCGGGAGCCAGAGAAGCGAAATGACATTTCCTCTTTAAATAGCTGGAGCGGGGCCCGGTGGAGCAATGGCCGCGTCGGCAGGTGGGTCGTATCGTGGCTAGCGAGGTGTGCTGCGGGGAGGCGGGCCGGGGCCAGGCGCGGGCGGGGCGCCGCGCAGGTGGCGATGCGGAGCAGGAGAGAAAGATGGAGAGGTGAAGCGGGATGAGGGGAGGGGACGGATGGCGTGGAGGGCGGTGGGCGGTTCGGTCGGACGAGGATGGTGAGGCCAGGTACCCGACGCCAGTCCGGTCCGACCTCCCGGGCGGCGGTTGGAGCGGTACCGGCGGCCGCCGCCTCGCGCGCCTCTCGGGAGGCTCGTGCCCGCGCGGCGCTCGGCGGCCGGGGTGGTGCGGCCGCTCGGTGCGCGCGGCCGCCCCGCGAGCGCGGGCTGCGGGCTGCGGGCTCGCCGGGCTCCGGGGCGCGGGCCGGGCGTGGACCCGCCGCGCCGCTCGCCTCCCCCAGGTGCAGCCCCGCGGCCCCGCCCGGCGGTGCGCATACATGCACACGTGTGTGTCCGCACGGGAGTACAACACGCCAAGCCAGCGAACACACCGTCACACACACACACACGGCCCCGAACTCCTTGTGGTTGTACGATTTTTCTCCTAGATGTAAATAAGCCTTCCCCAACTCCGCCCGGGATTCCATCTGCAGACACAGCCAGCGATGCCATGGACCCCTTTCACGCTTGCAGTATTCTTAAGCAGCTCAAAACAATGCTCGATGAAGGCCAGTTGACAGACATTGTAGTGGAAGTGGATCGCGGGAAAACATTTTCCTGTCATAGAAACGTTCTTGCTGCCATCAGCCCCTACTTCAGGTATGACCGCGTGGAGGCCTCGGCCCACGCCGAGCTCCCCGCCCTGGCACGGCCCTCTGTGACTGCCCTGAGCGCTGCGAGGAGGCGGAAGCCCCGAGTCTGTGTCCTGAAAAAGGATAACAGGCCCTATTCTTTTCTTTCTTGTTGTTGACTTGTCGGATTCTTCTAGAATTCAGGTGTGTGTGTGTGTGTGTGTGTGTGTGTGTAAGTTCCTATGTTTCTGTCTGTCTGTCTCAGATAAATGACCAGAAAGTCTAGAGTCGTGCTGCCCAATATGGCAGCCATTAGCCACCTGTGGCATCGAAGCTTTATTTAAAATTAAACACAATTTGAAAACTTCAGTTCCTCAGGCACACTGTGCGCATTTGAAGGGCTCAGTAGCCACATGGAGGCGGTGGCTGCCACATGCACAGCCCAGGTAGGGCACTTCCATCCCTGAAATTGTGTTGGGCGGTGCCCGTAAAGAATTGGTTCCAAAATTTTATCCATGATGCATGTTTCTTTAGTGCGTGTAACTCCTTTAGAGTTTAAAGCATAATAGCCTGTTCTTTTGAAAAAACCAAAGACAAAAGAAACCTATTAATAGATTGTTTTTAATTCCTTGGGGATAAAAGCAGTGAAATAAAAGTAAATGAAGTGTAGTTTTCTGTGTACCTTATGCCTCAGACTAATAATTATTTCCAAGATTTCGAAGCTAAGTTCTCATTTTCATTTATATCCATCTTTAAAAAACTTTGAAAAGTTAAATTTTAAAACTAGAGTCTAAAATAGGATTTCACATTCTAAGAAAAGATCAGTGATAAAGGCAGCTTCCTGCTTGAGTTTAAGTTCTCCTTTTGTTTCAAGTGCTTTTTTTTTAAAGCCATTCAGTGTCCAATAAAGTGCATGAATGAACAGGAAGTAATTTCCTCAACCACACTCGAAATGCTTTTTCCTTTTGAAGGTGCTTACCTTTGTAGGGCATATGGCAGTGTAGTGTTCCACGTGGCAGTTTCTGGTTCCTGTTTCTCAGAACATAGTTAAATATAGTCACTTCCCCCTTATGCTTGTGATGTAACCATGTAGACTTGCTAGGGTAGGTCATTGGTCTATTAAGTATTAACCGTCACGAGGCAGTGAGCTGGAAAAGGGGGGGGGGGGGAAAGACACTCAAACACAAAAATTATGAAGTTTGGGCTGGTAATTGAAACTACTGGGATATGGTTAGGGTCTTTATGCATAAAATATTGAATAGATGTCATAATTAAATGCTCATCAAGCTCTGGGCTAAGCTTACTTTACATATATTGCTTTATATCATTTAAAACTCTGTCTCTGCATAGTTGTTATTCCTATTCTACATCTGATAAAACAGGTGAGGGTGGAGGTTAAGTAGTGTCTAAATCGTCTAGGACATGGCAGAGGTTGGATTTGATTCCATAGCCAAGTTTCTTAATCACTGCAAGGCTTTAAGGAACCAAGAGTGAAGGTTCTCTTTAAAGCTGCCTCTCAGGAATTTTTATTATATAAGATTTAAATAGTTTCAAAAGACCCAAAACATTGAACTTAAAAGTGAAAATGTCTGTGCCGTACTAAAAAGTTATACTGTCTTATATCATTGAATGTCATACTTTTAAAATTAGTTTTGAAGACCTAGACAAATCACTTTAAAAGAAGTATGCTTTAATATATGTATTTTTTAATTTCTAAGAAATTAGATATCCGAATTCAAATGAAGATATTTGGCTAGAACACTTAAGGATTAGGTTTTATTCCTCTTGCTTGTCATTTTTGTACAGAAGTTTCTTGGCACAGTGCAGTTGCTGCTGTGAAATCTGGAAAGTCATACTTAATGGTTTCTAAGTCTTGCATCACTGGTGGGAGAATTAGAATAGCTTGGAATCTGGTATGGCTGTTTCATGATTCCAATGACTTCTCGGAATTAAAATTTCTATTATTACAAAGGTTTTGCTGTTCAGGGTTTTGTGTGACCAAGTGCTCCTGCTTTACATAGCGTTTGCATAAAGCACCTGTTAGAGCCAAGGAGTGCTCCTCAGGTGTCACACTGCTCCTGCTGGGAGACCAGCCTGCTCCGGCCAGCAGCGGTTCCCATGATAAAGGGACCTGGACCAGTGCTCTCCTTTGGGAGCTAATCTGTGCCTAATGAAGGGCTTTCTTTTTATCTTTAATTGCTTTCTGTATCGCTGAGGCTTTCAGCACCTGAATTGAAAACCAGCTCAAACATTGGAACATCTAGTTCTCAGTCATAAAAAAAAAGCCTGTGTGATATTAAACTTAAAATTTACATTGTAAAAGTAAAAATAGAACTCAGGCAGCAAGCTGGGTCCTTGTGATACCTTGTATACCTCCAGTATTTCTCAGATTGCATTTTTAAATTCATTTGATTTCTAAAGGACCGGAAACCTTCCTATTTAAGAATATTTTCCTTAACATGAGGGAGGTGTCTGGGACTGTAGAGTTAACTTTATCACCAATGTTAGGTCAACTTTTTTTAGTAGTCATCTAGTCAGCATCTAGGGCATGCAGCCCCTTTATGAAAAAGCTTTTAATAGAGCTTTGGATTTGATTTTTATACTTTAATTTTAAGAGCAGCTTTGAAAGAAACCTTAAAGGAAGAAAAGAAATACAAATAACGTTTGTAAATAGCTAATACTTAAAGAGCCAAGCTTTGGCAATTTATTATTATTATTATTTTTTTTTTTGGCCAAGAAAGGCCTATAAATGCAGTTATTAAAAAAAAAAAAAAAAAAAAAAAAAAAAAAAAAAAAAAAAAAAGAAGGGCAAAAATTTGGGGTTTAAAAACCATTATCTCCAAGAATCAGTTAATTACTAAATTCTCTTTAGAAGTAGACATTATTATCAGCCTACCATAATCTTTATTAATACACAGATATACATAGGTAAAATTTGGTAACTATGAGAATATCAAGTATATTTTAAGAAAAAGGTTTTCAAAATGTTCAAGGATAAGTGATGCTCTGTATATTCCTTATCATTGAACAAGGAAGCATGCATGAAATAGTTGTAAATATAAGTAGGTAGAAAATAAGAATTTATAAAGAACAATTTCTTTTTCTAAGATGAAAATTTTAAAGATATATTTTGGGCTGAGTTGCCTTGTAAGTTTCCCCTGGGACATGAGAAGTTTTGCTGGACAATCCCTATATGCTAACGCATTACATTAACACCCAACCCAGTAAGTGTTAAACTTTCTGACTAGCCTAGGGATTTAAGATCTCAAGTCTCTGATGTAACTTGACCAGAAGCCTGGGTAGGAGCTCTAAGGAAAGAAGGTGTCCTGGAATATGTTGTCTCGGAGCTGGCATAGAGCTGACTGATCCCGATAAGATTTTCTAGATTAGTCAAACTGCATTCTTCTGCTCGATGAGCAACTTTAATCCCCATTCGGAATATCAGGAAACACATTAGGAGATACTTTTCAGTTTCAAGGGTTATGTTTGTGGTAAATTTATACTGCTAAATATTTGCCACCATAATTGTTATTTATAGCACACATATAATATTAAGTACTTTTTCCTCCATAGATCCATGTTCACTAGTGGCCTTACAGAAAGTTCTCAAAGAGAAGTGCGAATAGTCGGTGTTGAAGCGGAATCAATGGAGTTAGTGCTGAAGTATGCCTACACCTCCAGAGTTGTTCTAACAGAGGCCAACGTTCAAGCCCTGTTCACTGCAGCGAGCATCTTCCAGATCCCCTCCATCCAAGACCAGTGTGCTCAGTACATGGTCAGTCATTTGGACCCCCAAAACTCCATCGGCGTCTTCATCTTCGCCGATCATTACGGTCATCAGGAGCTCGGGTATCGATCCAAAGAATACATCCGTAAAAAGTTTCTGTGTGTCACCAAAGAACAGGAGTTTCTCCAATTGTCAAAAGACCAACTGATAAGTATACTAGACAGCGATGATCTAAACGTGGACCGAGAAGAGCATGTTTATGAAAGCATTGTCAGGTGGTTTGAATATGAACAGAATGAAAGAGAAGTGCACCTTCCAGAAATTTTTGCCAAATGCATACGTTTTCCTCTAATGGAAGATACCTTTATAGAGAAAATCCCCCCTCGGTTTGCACAGGCTATAGCCAAAAGCTATGTAGAGAAGGGACCATCCAATACTAATGGCTGTACACAAAGACTAGGAATGACTGCATCTGAAATGATCATATGTTTTGATGCTGCCCACAAACACTCAGGAAAGAAGCAAACAGTGCCTTGTCTAGATATAGCCACGGGAAGAGTGTTTAAATTATGCAAGCCACCAAATGATCTGAGAGAAGTTGGGATTCTTATATCACCAGATAATGACATTTATATTGCAGGAGGATACAGGCCAAGCAGCAGTGAAGTATCCATTGACCATAAGGCAGAAAACGATTTCTGGATGTATGACCATTCCACCAATAGGTGGCTATCCAAACCATCCTTGCTTCGAGCCAGAATAGGCTGCAAGCTGGTGTATTGCTGTGGTAAGATGTATGCCATCGGAGGGCGTGTTTATGAAGGTGATGGGAGAAACTCACTAAAATCAGTGGAGTGCTATGACAGCAGAGAAAATTGTTGGACAACTGTTTGCGCAATGCCTGTTGCAATGGAGTTCCATAACGCCGTGGAATACAAAGAGAAGATCTATGTCTTACAGGGTAGGTGCCTAAGTGGCTTAGTTCTTGATGAAAGGGTAGCAGGTAAAGTTGTCAAATTGTATTTTACTATGTTCTTACTGTGTTTTGACATCATGTGGAATAAGTATTTTTGAAAGCATTCTTTACTAAGTAGTAGTTAGTATTTTTGGAGGACTACTTCAGAGCTATTTTTAAGACTTGAAACATGAAAAAGGTTGAGCCCTAACCGGTTTGGCTCAGTGGATAGAGCATCAGCCTGCGGACTCAAGGGTCCCAGGTTCGTTTCCAGGCAAGGCATGTACCTTGGTTGCAGGCACATACCCAACAGGAGGTGTGCAAGAGGCAGCTGATAGATGTTTCTAATGCTTTATCCCTCCCTTCATCTCTGTAAAAAATCAATAAAATATATTTTTTAAAAAGAAGAAGAAGAAAGCAAGGTTGATACATGACCTGTTTTTGCTCTTCAATAACAAAACCAGGAAATTTAGCAGCTATTCTTATGGAACTTAAAGATTACTTTAAAAGAGAAAGAACAAAGCATTAATTAAGGTTATATTAATCAATTACCCAAGAATTTTGTATAAGCTTATGATTGCAAAGGTTACAAAGAGTTTTAAATTACAGCCTTCCAATTTTAATTTCAGTGCAGTTTAGTTTACCTTCCCTGATATTTTTTCCCTCCACTGGAAACTTTGAGATGTCACTTTTTTCTTTTAACATTATAAATAAGAGGGAATATTCAATATACTTAGCTTTTTAAAAGATTTTAAGTGATGTCGGAGAGGTAGAAAAAGCGACTAGGTGAGAATAAATAAGACATTTGTTCCAAGGTTCTGATTTGAGAAAACTAATGTTTTCCTTGTGTTTGGGTTTACACATCTTAGTTGTTTGAATGTCGAATGCAATGTCAATAATACCGTCATCCTTATCTCTCCTCTGTGTTTCTTAATTGCTTACATGTGAATGTTTTCTGTACTTATGACTTTAATAAAACAAGAAAAAAGGGGCAACTTTTTTTGTAGATACACATGAGTTTTAAGTTCTTATCCTATTGTTTTCTTTAAGTTATATTCTTTGCTCTAATCCTTTATTTGACTTAAATTTTCCTAGCAAAGCTTGAACTTACATATTTAAAGTTCAGTAAAAGTTAATTCTCCAGGAAGTTAATTCTAATGCCTTATTTTAGGTGAGAAACACAGGCATGTTTTAGGTTTGTTGGTCTTGCCGAAAACTGGAATATAAGAAAGGATGTATAAACTATTGAGTATGGTTGTATAGGTTGTAGCATCCAATATGATGAAGCTCCCTTTACATGTATTTTGGTCTTACTGGCTAACCAGTTAGTTGACCAATACAGAATTAATTGTAAGACACTCAAGTGGAAGGTAAAGGTTGTACATTAATATAAATACTAAAGCAAAATAGCATGGAATTAATAGAATTTCAGGGCTGGAATGAACATTGTTTGATCCAAGATTATATTTTATATAAGAGGAATCTGAGGCTCTGAGAATTTTCTTAACTGCCCATCATTGCTTTTAATTTATTAAAGTGGATTTTAGATTGTAAAAGTCAACTTTCTTTTATGTATCATCTTTGCTTTCCATAAGACATTTGTAGAGAGGTAGTACACATTAGAAAGTTTTTATTCTTATATTCTTTACTAAGAATCCGTTAGAAGTTCATTATTTAAGGGCAGGTGTTGTTCAAGTGAAAGCAGGGAATTTAACAAGCTATTTTAAGAAAAACCGAAATCACAGCATCACTATTAAGTTGACAGTTAAATTTGTAGATCAAGAGTAAACCTAGTTCAAAATAGTTTTCAAGGAGAAGCTCAGTTTAGAAGTAGGTATTTGTAATCTAAACAAAGCCTCTATATAGTAAATAAACTTGATATGAGTAGTCAGAAGCTTATGTAGGTACTTTCTGTAGTTGTTGCGTCATTTAATCTGTTCATAAAGGATTCAGATTTTTATATCAAGGATTTTATAGAAACTTTATAATTAGCTAAACTCATATATCTTCACCAGTTGAATTCTTTCAGACATTTTAATATTAGCGGCCTGACTCAGCACACCCTTTCATTGTTAAAATAGAATTGAAACAGACTCAAAGTCACCTCTATGAACTCTGTGTGTGTTTTCTATCATGTAAACTCAGTTTCCCAAACTTTTGACATATGTGTACCCCTTCTATAATTTTCGTAACGCTGAGTACCCCTCGTACTCATGAGAACGTAGAATTAGGCGCAGCTAAGCACGGTGCAGTGCATATCCCCACATAACTCTAGTGCAACGCGTACCCCCTCCCCCCAAACCCTCCCGTACCCCTGGGGGTACACGTACCAAACTTTGGGAAACACTGAATTGTAAAGCATCTTTTCGCCTCTGGAATATTTGTGTTTGCATTATGGCAACATTAAAATGAACACATAAGTGCACCATAGACACAAATCTGAACAATTCCATAATGAGCAAATAAATTTATAGTGGCTTATTCAATATCAAGCTATATATATACTTTGACCTCATTGACTAACCATCTATAATAATAGATAATGATAAAAGTGTAATATGCTAATTAGACCGGATATCCTTCCTGACGAAGCTGCAGCTGTGAGGGAAGCTTGGGTCCCAGGTGCCAGAGGGTAGTTGGTGCTGGCAGCTAGGGCAAGGAAGGCCTACACTTGCACAAATTTTGTGCATCAGGCCTCTAGTTAGTAATAACGCTTTTGTAGAACTTGCTTAAAATAAATTTTCTGAAATATATAATTGGATAGAATAAATGGAAACCAGGTCTTTTTTTTTTAAGTTTTTTAGCTTATTTCTTTCAAAGTTTTTATTTATTTATTTTAGATAGAGAAAGGAAGAGAGGAAAAGAGAAAAGGAGTGAGAGGGAGGGTGAGAGAGAAAAAGAAAGAGAAAGAGGAATATTGATTTGTTGTTCCACTCATTTATGTATTCATTGGTTGCTTCTTGTATGTGCCCTGACTGGAGATTGAACCCACAACCTTGATGTAGGGGCGACATGCTAACCAACTTTGCTACTTGGCCAGGTCCAAACCAGGGTCTTAACTAATGTTCTGCCATCAAGCCAAAATAACTCCTCACCTCTCCCCATTATGAACACGCCCAGTTCAGGTTGACTAATATTTTGTGTTATGTTGTGCCATGGAATGAAGAAGTTTTAGGCTATTTTATAAATAATGTATCTCTGGAGATTATAAAAGCAATATTTTAGAAAGTGAAATATTTGAAAAATTATGTTCTTTAGTCTTCAACATATAACCAAAAAGAGGCATGTAAATATACATATTCTTGTTCTCTCTCTCTCTCTCTCTCTCTCTCTCTCTCTCTTTTTTTTTTAGGAGAATTTTTCCTCTTCTATGAGCCTCAAAAAGACTACTGGGGTTTTTTGACCCCTATGACTGTGCCTAGAATCCAGGGCTTAGCTGCTGTGTACAAAGACTCTATCTACTACATAGCTGGAACCTGTGGAAATCACCAGCGCATGTTTACAGTAGAAGCCTATGACATTGAGCTAAATAAATGGACTCGTAAGAAAGACTTTCCATGTGATGAATCCATCAATCCATACCTTAAACTGGTACTTTTCCAGAATAAACTTCATTTATTTGTTCGAGCTACTCAAGTGACTGTTGAAGAACATGTCTTCAGAACCAGCAGAAAAAATTCTCTGTATCAGTATGATGACATCACAGACCAATGGATGAAAGTATATGAGACCCCAGATCGGCTCTGGGACCTCGGCCGGCATTTTGAATGCGCGGTTGCTAAACTCTATCCTCAGTGTCTTCAGAAAGTACTTTGAGCAGCCGGCCTTCGCGAGCTCACTGACATCTGCTACCTGAGGAAGCAGTCTCAGTGATGCTGGAAGTGCTGTCAGTGTTTAAGAAAGCCAAGAGCTTTGCACGGAGTGAGTGCTCTGAAAGGTTACATTGTAGGCAGGGGTGTCTTAATCCTTGTGATGTTTTCATTTCAGTGGCAAAAGGAAACAAAGTGCAATTAACAGATTTTTTTTTCTGGTATAAAAACAATCATTTTCATTCTAGAGTTTTGTGATAGTCTCTGAGATACAGATGAGTTAATAACTATGCAGTCTATAATAATAAGAGTACTTAGGTATTATTGGTTAAAGTTATACAAAATAGTTTAATGTGACTTTTTATTTTAAATACGGGTAAAACTCTGAGGCAATATCACTAGGACTTTAGCTGTGTCCTGTCCAACACAGAAAAGCACTAACTTAGATTTTCATTTTATATATATATATATATATATATATATATATATATATATATATACACACACACACACACACACACACACACACATATGTATATATGTGTATATATGTACTGCTTCCAAGTGTACTGAGATTTAATTGTGTTCTGTTATAGAGTAGATCAAAGGGAAAAACAAATCATCTCAGAAAGAACTTTCAGTCTATTTCCCATTTCCCATATAGCTTTGAATTAAGCTGAAGTTTTAAAGTAGGTGTTTTCTGTTAACTTTTTCAAGTGCTAACACTGTCTTATTTAAGAAATCCTGAAAAGGGTTCAAATTCATAGGTGGCTGGTGCTAGTATAAGTTCATTCATGTGTATAGCTAAGTGGATTTAAATTGTCTGAGCCTCTGCCTACCTTTCAGGTTGGTACGTGAGTTCCATGGCCATTGTACTTGACTTGAAGTCTTGTGATTTCACAATATTCTCTACTTACATGATAGCAAGATGTGGCCAGTTATTGTTCTAACTCAGTCTTAGAATAGTGAGAAGATTTGCACTAACACGGGCCATCTTGTTATCTGACCTCCTTTTCCATCCTCTACTTGTCTAGTCTTAAATCGGTACAATGAAAGGTAACTTATTTCTGTTCTGCACAGAGCATAATGTGAAGTTTTAAACCTACTTTTAAAATTCTGTTTTACAGAAACAAAACTCCTGCAGTGGTTGAATTTAATGGCTTTTAAGTTACATGTGACAATTAAAACCTCATTTTCTTTTTCATTTTTGCACTTACCAGTGATAAATATTTTTACCTTGAAAACTTTGCTCTAGCTGAAAGTGACTGAGGAGGAAAAGAGTGAGTGAGCATTATAGGTACTAAATCACATCTCATATTTAACTGATCTAACAATCAGTTAGGAACATTCACATAAAGGACAAACCAACTCATTCATACCTCGGGAAGATATTTGGATCAGTAACATATGTTTTACTCTGCCTAGAATCATCAGTAAAGGATACAGGTAGAGTGCAGAGTCTGCCCTCAGCTAGAACATTTTGATTTCCTTAAAGAAAACAAATTCGCAAGGTTTGTATTCGAAACTCTTGTATAAATTGTGAGGTGGTACTGTGAAACAATTTTGAAACATTGCCTCTTTGCATCGCATACCTCGTTTTTCAGAAACTTTCCAAGCTTAGACCTCTACAGTAGGAAATGTTTTCTGAAGAATTCAAAGTAGACAGGATTTGTAGAAGTAACATTCTAAAATCTAGCCTTGTGAAGCTAGATATGTGGTTCTTTTTCTTGGCCTTGAGAATATATATATGATCTCTTTATAAACTTTGTCAACCAGTAACCTTTTTTTCTTCCCAGTTTTTCCTTCACCCTCATCCTGGTGGAGGGGCTATTTCTATGAGTTTTTTCAAGCATCTTTAAAGTATTGTATTGCGAAGGAGAGGAAAAAACAGAAGTAACTTCTGCAAAAGATGTGTTCATGTAATTTATTTTTGAAAGCTTTATTGAGTAAGATTTCCTGATGCTTTTTGACAATCTTCTGTATTTATTTAGGAAAAATATGTTACTTGAAACTATGACATAGAAGGCTGAGTTAATAACTTACATGTGCCATGTGCCCAATCCAAGTAGGAGTACAACACGCTGTGGTCCCACAGTATGTTTTTTTTTCTGTTGATCTGCACAACAGTTGATCCTTTTACTATAAAAATTTATGTTCAGAGTGTGATCTAAGTATAGTGTGTCAAACCAAGGTTTAGAATTTGCTATGGGAATAGAAGATAAGTTGAATTTTGTATGAATAACTATTTGTTTAAATAAATATAAGTAGGATACTTTGCCACTTTTTAAATGATTTGGATATGAAACTAAGATCACTAATATGTGTGGATATATGTTTAGATAGTGAAGGTACATTTGCATAGTATGTTGAGAATATAAGTAAAATGCACAATGGGACCGAAGAATTAAATAAAATAAAGGTCTAAAATATGCGTGTCCCACGTTAACTGTTTTCACATTTGAAGAATGTATGTAGCACTTTCCTATATATTTTTAGACATTGAAAACTGGACTTGATATAAGTATATTATAGGAAAGTTTTAATTGTATCCTTTAGTTTCCAATCTTTGTTTTCTGTTATCCTGCAAAGTTGATGCATAAGTATCAAGCTCATCTCATTGGTGCATGAGAAAAAGTGGAAGTGATCTGCAGGGATTAGATTCCCTGTGTGAAGCAGTTTAAATGTCATTCAATGTTCAGTGCTCAGGTATGTAGTAAGTACTGTAGTCCTTTGGGGGCAAATGTGTAGATATTTTTAAACATTTTGCCATAATTGCACAGTTTTTTGCATTTTTTACATGATGGCATTGTTTCTTATAATAAAACTTGTTTCTGATTGAAAACTTCCATTGTAAACTGACCTCTGACTGGTGAATTTGCAGAATGAATATTTGGTGAAAATCAGGAAACATCTTATGTCATGGGGGACTAAAATGAAATTTTAATCTATCAAATATTTGGCTTCCTGGTGCATAATGAGCTAGTTAATATTGCCTTACATAATGCTCGTTAAATTCTAAAGCAAGCTCATTTATATTTTTAATATCTTCGTTCCATAACCTCTTATTATTCCACTCCCTCACATTTTATATCCAATCCATGAGAAAATCCTATTGCCTCTTCCTTTAAAATATCCCAGACTCTGACCAGTTACCACTTGCACCATCACAGTAGCCTTAACTAGCCTACCTTGTGTACTTGAATACATTGGCTAGTCTCCCTTTGATCACCTTTGACCCACCCAGTAATCTATTCTGTTCTCCACACAGAAGGCAGTGTGATCCTGTTCAAATGTAAATCAGTTACGTTCCTCCAATGGCTTCCCATCTGCCTTTGTATGAGGGCCTGACTCTTTGCTTACATGATTTACACCTCCAGCCCCACCTCTGGAACCTCATTGTCATTCCATCAGCTCACACTGCTGTTCCTTCAGCATACCAAGCCTTTCCAACTCATTTACTTTGTTCAATCTATTGAAATTCCATAGAGGCTTTCCTGACCACTTTATGTAAGAAAACACCTGTTTTTCAGACTCAACCCTTACCACCTGTTTTTTATTGCTTTCTTTTTCATATATCTTCCCCCACTGAGGTGGAAGCTCCATGAAGGCTAGGAATTGGTTTTGTTCATTATGCACCTCATATCAATGCCTATGGTATCCGAGGCAGTCAATAAATGTTTATAACAGGAAATGAATTTTCAGGTAAGTCTTAAAGCAACCTGAAAAGTGGTAGGATTGGTAATATCATCTCTGTTTCATCGGACAGGAAACACAAAGACCAAGTAAATTGCCAAAGGGGCTCACCTGGGATAAGAATCAGGATTTCCACTTTCACCTCAACCTGTTCCTACATGCTACATTAGTTCCAAACAAAATTGATAGGAAAGGCAGATGTGTTGTATCTTGTGTTTAATGATTCCTTTTTTTGAGTCCAAATTTTTCTCCTACACTATTAATTAAAACTAATGTCCTGGCACACAAATTCATGCACATTGAAAGGAAATTAATTAGAAGATTTTTTTTTGCTATTCACCCTTTCTCTATAATAGAAGTGTCAAATAAATTTATGATGGACAATGACAGATGGAAACACACATGTGTTATTGGTGCCAGCGAGAACTCTATATGTATCGCACAAGTGTGGGTCAACATAGCCTTTCATACATATAGAAATAACTGGCTTAATTAGACCTGCTTTCTGATTTAGCTAAACTTCCTAGCCCAGTGAAGCACCGCAACTTCTCTTTCAGGTAAGTGTCAGCAACACAGTAATAAAAATGGACATGAAGCAGATTATTATTGTAGATCACACAAGGAGAACACAGTATTAAACTACAATATAAACATTTAATTGTAGTAGTGTTTGACTATATTCTGCTCAGTGAGAAAACCTTAAGTCATTTTCAAGTTCCATTATTTTTTACTTCAATTGGATCAAGTTTCTAAACTTTCTAACTCCATTTCTGGCTAATGAAAAGAAAATAGGATTTTACCAAGTCTCCTATCTACCTACTCCAGGACTTCTCTGAGGAGCAAATGAGCTGAAGCATGTGAAAATGCTTCACAGACATTTGGTTAAAGTGTAAAATGTTTGCACCTGGCTGTAAAGCAAGTCATGTTCCTAGGCTGAAGAAACTCGAAGGAGGCTAGTCACTAGGGAGAGGAAGCTGGGCGTTGCTATATTGCTTATAGGGTAGATCTGCAGTGATGAATTCCTTCAGATTTCTGATTCATTTTTAAGGATAATTTTACTGGATCTGAAATTCTAGGTTGGTGGGGCTTTTGTTTCAACCTTTTAAATATTTTATTCCACTCTCTTGTTGTTTGCATAGCTTCCACAGAGAAGTAGGATGTAATTCTTATTCTTGCTCCTTTGTATGGCTTATTTTTAATTTTCTTTTTCTCTTTGGTTTTGTTCAGCTCAAATATGATATGCCTATGTAAAGTTTGTTGTTATTTATACTGTTTGGTGTTCTCTGAGCTTCCTAGGTCTGCAGTTTGGTGTCTGTCATTAATTTTGAAAAATTACCAGTCATTATTATTCAAATACTTCTGCTTCCTTCTCTTTTTTTTTTCTTCTCCATATGGTTAAACCTTTTGTGATTTTCCATAGTTCTTGGATATTTTGTTCCATTGTTTTCATTATATTTTTCTCTTTTCATGTCACTTTTCAAAGTTTCTACTAACATATATTAAAATTCATGGATTCTTTCCTCAGGCATGTCTAGTCTACTGATGAGTCCATTGAAGACATTTCTTATTTCTTTTACTGTGTTTTTTAGTTCTAGAATTTATTTTTTATTCTTTCTTATAATTTCTATCTATCTGCTTAATCACCCATCTGTTCTTCCATTTGTCTGCCCTTCCCATTAGAACCCTTACATGTTAATCAGAATTAGTTTAAAATTCCCACTCAGACAATTCCAAGATCTCTGACATATCTGAGTCTTATTCTGATGCTTGAATTTTCTCTTCAGACTATGTTTTCTTTGCCATTTAGGGTGCCATACTTTTGTTGAACACCAGACATTGTGCATCTAAGAACTGAGTTGAGTAGACCCTTCATGCAAGGAGTGATGTTGATATGGCCAGGAGTTGGGGCTCTATTTACTGATGGCTGTGTTTATTGGTACCAGAAGTGTCAGAGTCCTCTAGCACCCTTGTTTTTTTCTCCTCTCTTTCCTTTGGGCTTCTCTAGGTTCACCTTCATGTATAAGTACTTCTCAGAGATTCTAAGTCTGTGTCTTATAGCTTCTTCAGTTATCATAATCTTATGTCAGCCCTATTGGTATTACGGACAAAAGGGGCTACATGCTAACTTGACAAGCTCAAGGAGGGC
Source organism: Pipistrellus kuhlii (assembly GCF_014108245.1). Lineage (NCBI taxonomy): Eukaryota > Metazoa > Chordata > Mammalia > Chiroptera > Vespertilionidae > Pipistrellus > Pipistrellus kuhlii. Next base: position 4,245,179 of record NW_023425416.1, on the reverse strand, counting down.
CTGCATGGTGGTCTTATAAATTCAAAGACCTAAAGTAACCACGAAGGATTGTCTGAAATTAAACTTTAACTAAAAGCAGCTTATAGTGGTAATCATGTCCTAGGCATGTATCTTCATTGACAAAGTCAATCTTTACCTTATCTGAGCCTATTGTCTCTTTGCATCTAAGATAACATACTACCCTGTTTCCCTGAAAATAAGACAGTGTCTTATATTAATTTTTGCTCCCAAAGATGCACCAGGTCTTATTTTCAGGGGATGTCTTATTTTTCCATGAAGAACAATACGGTACACATTTATTGTTAAATGAAAATAAAGGAAATGTATTACCTGTATACGGTATGGTAGTACGGTAGTTGTCAACACAAACCAGACAAACTGAATCCTACAGTATCACGAATTTACTCATTTATTCAATGACAATGATGTCATCCTCTTCTGGAACATCATCATAACAATCCAATTCCTGAATTTCCTGGTGAATTTCTTGTGACTCCATTTCTTTCAGAATCAGTGGACCAAATCTCTCATGTTTAGCCTAGGGGGGCCTTATTTTGAGGGGATGCCTTATATTTCACTCAGAAGGAAACCTGTAAGTAGGTCTTATTTTCGGAGGATATCTTATTTTCGGGGAAACACAGTAGTACCTTTGACAAGTCAGGGTAACTTGTAACTTCTGTTTTTTCGGACCCCTAGGGGCACAACCAAATGCACCTGAGCGCCAGGACAGACCTTAAATCCCTTCATTGTTATTATCATGTTAACCATTGACTGTTAACTATCCTGCACCCATCTAAGTAAAAGAAGTATGTCTATCATTTTACTTTTTATCCAATCCCAGAGGTCTCCACCCCCTATGCTTTCTCCCACCTTTCTAAGCCATCACCAATGGATTTCATGTAACCCACTTATGTCTCCTTCTTTGATTGTAATGTATAAAATAAGGTGAAAAACTGCCATTCTCTGGAGCATTATCCCAAACCATTGAGATTCTGTTTCCTGGCAATTGTTGACAGTTTGGGTCAAATAAACTCACAAAAGTTCTTTACAGGTTTGACTGTTTTTACGTTGATATTACGCTGGTTGGTACGGGTGAGGGAGAGCACTGCCAGTGTCCTGATTAAGTCTCAGGTTTTCTGTGGGCCTGTGTTAGGGACTGTGACCGACACAGACAGAGCTCTAGTGGAATAGCTTTTTTTCCTCTGCCCCATCTCCCCTCCTTGCTGTAGCATGCCTAAGTCATTTCCTTGAAGCTTGACCTCTATTGACTGTGTTTATTCCTTTTCCTCTTAGGTGAGTCAGGAAGGCTAGCTCTTCTTCCAGCCATTTATCAAGTTCTGTCAAAGTATTTTCTCCTGGACAGTAGAATTTTTTTATGCAAAAGGCTCTGGGCATATTTCACAATTATTACACACACACACACACACACACACACATACACACACCGCCAGAGGCACTCTCAGATCTTCACTATGAGAATCGAGTAGGCTTGCTGTAGGTGAAGCCCACACAAAGAGAGGGGCTCCTCTGAGGTTGTGGTTCCCAGGAGTTTCTCACTCTCATGTCGTCTAAACTCAGCCTTCAGAAATTCATCAAAATTACTATTTGATTGTCCTTACCAATTTATGGCTCTTGGGACTTCTGGCCCAAGTAAGCAGATTTTTACTGGAAGCGCCTGAACTCACCTGGACTCAATTTCAGGGTTACCAACCTGCAACCCAAGTTCTCTATGGACCCAAGAAAAGTCACTGATTCTCAGTCTAAGCAGCATGTCCTTGTTGCAAATGTGAATGAAAAGGGCCACATATTCAGGGAAGGTGTTCGTGGTAGTCTTACAAACTCAAAGAACTAGAGTAACCACAAAAGATGGTCTGAAATGAAAACTTTGTAATGATAAGAGCAGTTTATGGTGTGAAGTCATGTCCTAGGCTAGAAACCTTTCCTGACAAAGGTCAATTTTCACCGTAACTGAGTCTGTCTGTCATCTTTGTGCATCTAAGATAACATACCTTTGGAACCCCTCAAAGCACAGGCACAAATCCCCTCATTGTTACTGAGTCAATTATTGACTGTTAACTACCCTGGACCCACCTGTACAAAAGGTATGTGTCTATCATTTTACTTTTTATCCAATCCCAGAGGTTTCCCCGCTTTGCTTTCTCTTAATCCATCACGTATGAATTTCAGGTAACACACTTAGGTCTTCTCTTTTTATTGTAATGTATAAAACAAGGTGCAAAATTGCCATTCTCTGGAGCATTGTCTTAATCCATTGACATTTTGCTTTCCGGCAATTACCAAGTTTGGCTCAACTAAACTCACAAAAATTCTTCACAGGTTTGAATGTTTCTTGCGTTGACTCAAGGTTGGAATGACAACCTCTGAGTTCTTTATATTTCCGTGCTGCATCTGGAAGACCCTATATTATATATCACATGTGTCAAACACAAGGCCCGTGGGCCAAATCCGTCCCGCCAGGCCTTGCAATGTGGCCTGCACCGTGCTGTCATCACTGCACTCCGCTGCGTTTCCATCACAATGACAGTTTATGACTGTTCAGTAAACTATTCGGCCGGCGATTTAGGCTGGATTTTAGATTTTGGCCCCTTCTCTGATTGAGTTCGACACCCCTATTATATATAAATATATATATATATATTTGTTTAGTAAATGAATGCATTATTCTTTACTTATTAGTAAATATTTTTGCCCTATTTTATATGTAAATAAAATATTAGTAAATATTTTTGCCCTATTTTATATTTATTCACAATAAAGAATAAGTTAAATAGTCTCACTTTATAAAACATGTTCAAACCTTAATCATATTTAGGTATTTTTTGTTCATAATTTTATATGATCATGGAATTATTTAACATGTAGTTCAATGATTATTGACCTAATAACAACTTTCTAGGACCAAATTAAAATTACATATAATTTAATTAAAATCCAACATCTTGATATATATTTTTATCTTACTCTGAAAACCATATTGAACATTATGATGGATGTAATCATTTAAAATTGTCCTTACCATGTCTATCAGAATGTTTTCCATTGTTGGTTTTGTTAGATAATTTTCTTCCTTTCTTTCCTCTTCTATAAATAAGTGCACAACTGTATGGTTGGTGAAAAAAAAACAGACATAAATATTAATGAATAAAAACTGTGATATATTTTCTAAGTATTTTATATAGGTCTTACGAATAGGAAGTATGTAGTTTTTGGTGACTATAAGCAGACTACATAAACTCTCAGAGTTTCCATTTTCTCATATAGAAAGTAGGACTACTAATACATTCCACTTTATAGAGTTTTCATGAGAATCAAGCATGAAAAACATGCCTGACAATATGAACACTATAAGTATTCATTGTTAGTATTGTCACTAACTATACTGCTGTTTTAGATATACTGAAAACAGCCTTAGGGAACAATATTTCCTTAATAGCTAATAGCAGCTATATGCTGAAGTGGACAGTCAGCATGTGAACTCTCACTAATGAGACTGCTCAAATCCATGCATGAAAGCAATTGTCACAGTGTTGTAGTCGCACGGTTCTCACTTTCCTTTCTGCGTTGTGCATTTCCAGAGGATTGAAATTAGACTGTACTTTTTTTTTTTTTTAAATATATTTTATTGATTTTGTACAGAGAGGAAGGGAGAGAGATAGAAAGCTAGAAACATCGATGAGAGAGAGTCATCGATCAGCTGCCTCTTGCACACCCCCTACTGGGGATATGCCCGCAACCAAGGTACATGCCCTTGACCGGAATCGAACCCGGGTCCCTTCAGTCCCCAAGCCGACGCTCTATCCATTGAGCCAAACCGGTCTCGGCGAAATTAGACTGTACTTAAAGCCATTACATGAAGCTTGTAACTTCTGTGTGCAAAACAGAGACCAGGGTGTGTTTTGTTTTGTTTTGTTTTTTTTGGAGTTCTTTGCTTGCTTTTAAGGACTGAAAGGGTCTGCCCTTAGAGTTTATCTTGTCCTCTACTTAGAGATAAAGTTCTAATAGAGTTTAGGTCACACAGCTCAGTTTTTGAAATATGTGATTACAAAGATCCTTTAAGGATAAAAGGATAAAACATCTCATAACAACACTTAGGGTGTGGAGACCTACCGTGAGCCAGGCACCACAGTTGCGTTTTGCAGCTCGGGAGCCAGGAGAAGCGCGAAGTATGGCTCTTTTCCTTGGAATCTTGGAGCATCTCAGATAGCAAGAACCCACGGTGCTCTCTGATGAGAGTTTAGTCAAAATGAGCAACGGAACTGGAAGTTGGAATGGAATTTGAGCGAATGGATACACGGACTCAATGAGAAGAAAAAAGTAGCTGAGAAGAGAATCTGAGGAATCTGGTTGAAGGGCAGAAGGACAGGAGGGAGCAGTTATTGGGAAGAAGGGAGCCACAGAGAGCAGCAGCCAGGAGAGAGTTTCAGGGAGATGCAGGGAGAGCAGGGGCATGCAGCCTGTGGAGGCTCCTGGCCTGGCAGTGCGGGGACAGGACAGACAGGGATGGGCAGGGGGCTGGGGGCAGGAATCCAATTGCTGTGAATAGGGTGCAGGCCCAGGTGTGTGTGTGTCTGGGGGATGGGCGAGAGTGCAGGAAGCCTGGAGGAGGGAAGTTCCAAAGCATGGAGTGCTGAAGACATGGAGTTAAAAAACCCAATACCTTCTCAGTAAAAATAGGAAGTGAGAACTAGCCAGCAAATAAACCCTGTCCCTTTTCTAGACTATTCCCAGCTGAGAATTCTGCAGAACCCCTGTCCCACCAAATGTCATGAAAATCACAAAGGCATGGCACACAAAACCTACAGGCAGAGTCTGGACTGAGGGAGCAGAGTGAAAGAAGAGAAACAGCCAGAGAGAAAGAGGCACACTTTCTGTGGCCTCACGTTTTTTGCAAGCGTGCAAATGTTAACAGTTTTTGCAATTTCTTGCTACTTTGCCCCACAAGCCTTAAGAAATGCTGTTGGGAGCCAGATCTGGTTCCCACCCCTGACCCAAAGCATCTGGTTTGTGATAAAGACTGAAATATCCCGTGTGTTCTATAAAGTATGTGGTGGGTGTGGTGGCGGCAGGAGCCACAAGGCAGAGCGAGCGGTTGAGCTAATCGGAGCACACACACACACACACACACACACACACACACACACACACACAAGGTGGGGGGACCTGGTCCGTCCCCAAATGTGTGCAGCTGCAGAGGCAGGGGCGGTGGTGCCGGTCACCTAGGCCTGCCCCCTCCACACCCCCACCCCCGGCCTCCCTGCCTTCCTGGATTTCCTCCGTGGTCTCTGGATCTCAGCCCCAGGCTGTGCAGTGTGTGGCGGGGACTCAGGCCTGGGACGACGGTAGCCTATCCGTTTATACACTCAATAGAACTACAGCCGGATTCCGTTCTGGCATGCGGCTGTCCACGATTACAGTCGCACATAAACGTGACAGACAGCTGGTAGGTGCGTCTCTGTGTGTGTGTGTCTCTCTTGAAGGTTTCTGAGAGATGGCTGAAATCTCCTCCTCCCCCTCCCTTCCACTGTTCCAAAAGTAAATACTATCCCTCCTTCCCTGAGTACACAGCTGTGCACATGTGATTTGCCGTCCAGCATGACGAAATCCTGTTTATCATGTTTGCATGTCTATATGACCATCACCTCGCACATGAAAAAGATATTAACGTTTATGAGCTACTGACTGGTGAACGTCTGATTTTTGCATGACTTTTCTACTTTCCAAGATGCTTTTGTATATGCTGTGCTTTTGGACCCAAGTCTTAGTCTTGCAGCCAATTGTCACTATCGGCATTTCCATGCCGAGGAAACACGCTGCAGGGGAAAGCTCAACTTCTGGGACCGACTGTAGCTGTAAGGAAAGTGGACACATCGCATTCCTTCCCGAGTGAGGGGGACCCCGGAGGACGCCTGTGATTTATGCAGAAGCAGAGGCGCTGGAGCCGGGCTCAGGCAGATGGGGAGGCGAGGGGGGCGCAGGGTGAGCTCAGAGTTGGAAGCGCTGAGCTCGGGCCGGGGGGATCCCTAGGTACAGAGTGGGGTGCAGGGAAGCAGCCGGGCCCGGGGCGTGGGGCAGGAAACGCCATGAAGGTGATGGGTCAGGCGCGCTGTGGGCTTGGCAGCCTTCCCAACGCGATCGGAGCTCCGGGCCGAGGCCTGCGTGTCACGAGGGAGTGTGCGGAGGGGGCGGAGGAAGCCAAGCCGGAGGCCCACGCGGGGCGCCTTTCTAAGGAGCCAAGAGCAGAGGTCCTGCCGAAACCGGTCTGGCTCAGTGGACTGAAAGGCCCCAGGTTCGATTCTGGTCAAGGGCACGTGCCTTGGTTGAGGGCTCAGTCCTGGTGGGGGGTGTGCAGGAGGCAGCTGATTGATGTTTCTAACTATCTCTCCAACTCCTTTCCTCTCAGGTTAAAAAATCAATATATATATATATATTAAAAAAACAAAACAAAGCAACAACAACAACAAAACAAACAAACAGAGTCCCTGGGAGAATCAGGAATTGAACTGAGAAAGGAGCCAGTTTCTTGAGGAGAAACTGATGCTCAAATGACCCAGGCCCCTGAAATGATCCTGAGAACGCAGGAACCCCTTTTGTTCACTAGTTGACTTAAATCTTACATTCTGACTCTAAACATTGCTCATTCATATAGAATAACAGGGTGACTCAGGAATCAGAACCCCTCATTCTCTGACCAATGTGATGGCTCTGAGGGACTCTGTGAGTGAATGGATGTGGCCTGAAGTTGCTCACACCTGGGCACCCTGGCGTGCACCCGGCCTTCCTCCCCAGCCTGGGTTGGCAGCTCGGAGGGCAGGGCCTGGGTCTGCGTGTGCTGTGGAGGGTATGCATGCCCAGCGGGCTGTGCCTGGCACCGGGAGGCCTGCACTGCATCATGAGGAGGCACAGGTGCCCCTCCCCTCACTGCCAGCTTCTGTGCCGCCCTGGGACTTCCTGACTTCATGGTTTCCCATTGTTTGGAGAGATACTTTGAGGCTTAGCAGGATTGGCAAGCCTGTTTATGTGGGGCTTGGCATTCACCATGTGTACGAGTTGTGAAATCCATTTGCTGCGGATAGAGATGGACAGATGGAAATAGCTGGTGTTTTCCTACACGCGTGCAGTGTGCATGGTGAGGTCATTGCTCCTCTGCTACCCCCGCAGCCGGATGGCCCAGCTTCTCTGGGGGGCTGTCTTTTATTTGGGAGCCTGAGCGGAGCCCTGGGCGGAAGCATTGCCCTGGACTGAAACGGGAAGGGGTGGAGAGGGGGTGCAGAGGGAGGAATACCTATCAGTGTTGAGTTTTCATACACTTGTCCTAAATAGCAAATCTCTTTGGAGAATTTAGATTTTCATTTCATTTAGGCAAGGTACACTTGCACTAATTCCATCTGTTTTCTAATGTAGGAGAGTAAAATTAATGGAGATGGGGAAGGGGAAGGAAATGAATATTTTATTTTATAAAATATATTTTATTGATTTTTTTTACAGAGAGGAAGGGAGAGGAATAGAGAGCTAGAAACATCAATGATGAGAGAAACATCGACCAGCTGCCTCCTGCACAACTCCCACTGGGGATGTGCCCGCAACCAACGTACATGCCCTTGACTGGAATCGAACCTGGGACCTTTCACTCGGCAGACCAGCGCTCTATCCACTGAGCCAAACTGGCTTTGGTGGAAACAAATTTATTTTAATTACAGGTAGGAAAGGACATGTGTCCAGCATGAAGCAGGTTGCAAAACTTTAGTATCATGACTAGTATATTTGGGGAGTATTTACTTCTGAGCTTTAAGCGCTGGTGGGATTGGGGGAAAATGAATAAGACATTTGCATTCATTTAAAGCGAAGTTTGATCCAATAAGTGCAACAATTCCCGTCAGGGGCCTTTCATTTCTTGGATGAACACACCCAGGTGTGTCTCTGCTGGACCAGGCTGTCCTGCCAGGCAAAGCCTCTGTGCCCCAAGGTGTGGGGGGGGCCCGGGCTCCTGCTGCCACGTGGCTATCACAGCCCCCCCTCTCCCAGAGGGAAGACTGACAGTCCTCTCGGCCACTCAGCTCTTTTCCTGCCACTGAACTTGTCACCACATCTCCTGCCCCCTGGGGTCCTGTCTGGTCCCTCTGGTGAAGTGACCGGGAAGGAATGGAGGACTGTCCTTCAAGAGAGAACCTGGGCTTGCAGGATTATTTTCTTGCTGCATATTCCTAATTTGCATTCCATAACTTATTTTTTTTCTGCATTCTTTCTCTAAAAAATTCTAACCACCTGTAGGAGACAGTTAAATTCAAGGAGCTAGGGGAAAAAATTCCCGAATGAAAAAAGAAAAAAATATCACCCCAATTTAAATATACATACTTAAGTTATTTTTCTAAATCAAAATCAACCTCTCTCTCTCTCTCTCTCTCTCTCTCTCTCTCTCTCTCTCTCTCTCTCTCTCTCTCTTCTCTCCCCCTCTCTCTCCTGATCTTCTTTCCTGGATATCTCATGCATCCCAGAGTTCCCCATATTCTGTTCCCAAAGTTCTCTTTCTCTACTCCACTGTTTTGGATCTACTATTTCATTTTTCTTGACCTCTGCCTGATTTTACATGAGCGCATTCTCTAATAGTTTTCTTTAAAAAAGAACACTTGGATGCAAATTTTATTAAATCCCTATTTATCTGCAGATGTCCTCATTTTACTTTGACATTTGATCGATAATTTTACTGAGTGCAAGAATTCTAGTTGAAGATAATCTCCCTCACACTGAAGCTGCTGCTATGTCTAGTTTGCAGTGCTGTTGTCACAGGAAAGGAGGGGCCTCTCTCCCCTGCTTACTTGTGGAAGTTGGGGTCTTGGGTGCCACTGGAAAAAGCATTCACAGAGGCCCCCATGGGAGGATGCGATATGGTGAAAGCTTTACTTCCATGGAATTACACCCCTGGGACTCCCTCAGTCCAGTCCTAGAAGGAGTGTAGCTGGGGCTTCAGTAGAGCTAAAACCAGAGCCAGGGTCCAGGGTTCCTTCCATGTTGGAGCCAGGGCCAGTCCAGCATCCAGCCGGCTTAGCTAGTGTCCTGCTGCAGTCCATCAGTCCACTGCCTGTGGGGTCCACATGGCTGCACGTCATAGGGACCAAGGCAAGGAAGCAAAGTGCAAGCCACAGCGAAGAGTAACCAGAGAACCAAGAGCAGCAAGAGAGCAAACTCCTAGTGTAGGGGGTTATGTGCTCCCAGATGTTTGCATGCTTGCAGTGACCATGCCCATTCTGGCCCATGATTTCTGCCCCAGGGGTGTCTGACAAACAGGTACCTGCTCTATGTCATCCCAGCTTTATGGGCGTGCATCTGTCTTCCTTTTGCTGACCCCTTCCTCCCAGGGATCTGCAGGGACTGGGCCCGTGTCCCCTGGGGCATGTGAAATTGAAGCTTCCTGGTGAAGCTGCCCAAATGACTGTAATGTCTGGCCTTGCCTTTAGCACTTTCCTTTCCATAATAATAAAAGTGTAATATGCAAATCAACCAAACAGTAGCACTACTGTCCCGATGACCTTCTGGATGACCACGCTATGACACACACTGGTGCCAGACCAGCCAAGGCAGGTGTGATGCGATTGTTCAGGGGCCCCTCAATCGCCCCATGATCACCCTGCAGAGGGAGGCCCAGGCCACTGGCCAGCGACACTGTGGTGGATGTGAGGGGCTGGCCAGTGATTACCCCACAGAAGGAGGCCCTGGCCAGCCAAGCTCTAGCACCTCATGCCGGTGCCCAGCAGAGGGATGTGACCGGTGGTGGGGGAGAGGGCGTCAGTGCCACACAGATGGCAAGCATTGGCAGCGGTGGGTGCAGGGCCAGCTGCCAGCTGCCAGCAGCCGAGGGAAGGAAAGCTCTGATAGGCCCTGATCACTGGCCAGGCCTAGGGGTCCTGGATTGGGAGAGGGCACAGGTCAGGGCTCAGGGTCACCCCTCCCCTCCTAGTGCATGAATTTCATGCACTAATTACAATGATATCACTATCATTGGTAACTCATAGGTCAGATGTTTTTATGTTCCCTATCCCATTTTCTTTATTATTATATGTTTGCATGTATAAATAAAATATTTTTAACCATCATTTTAGTGATGCCTGAGGGTAATCAGGAGAAATGTTTTATATACTGTTTTTTTTTAAATTTATTTTTATTGATTTCAAAGAGGAAGGGTGAGGGAGAGATAGAAACATCAATGATGAGAGATAATCATTGAGCAGCTGCCTTCTGCAGGCCCCCTACTGGGGATGGAGCCTGCAATCCACACATGTGCCCTTGACCAGAATCAAACCTGGCACTTTTCAGTCTGCAGGCAGATGCTCTATCCTTTGAGCCAAACCAGCCAGGGCTATATTTATACACTGTGTTTTTTGTTTGTTTGTTTTGTTTGTTTTTATCAGAAAGTTTTCTTGTCTTTTTTTGTGTGTGGTTTTATGTTATATTAGGGTAGGCTCAAATGATGTTCATAAAGGTTCATGGGTAGTATGCTTTCTCAGTCCTCATGTATCAGAAAATTTTTTTTCTTTTTCTTCTTTCTAGTAGGGGTATCGAACTCAATCAGAGAAGGGGCCAAAATCTAAAATCCAGCCTAAATCGCGGGCCGAATGGTTTACTGAACAGTCATAAACTGTCATTGTGATGGAAACGCAGCGGAGTGCAGTGATGACAGCGCGGTGCGGGCCACATTGCAAGGCCTGGCGGGACGGATTTGGCCCGAGGGCCTTGTGTTTGACACATGTGGTTTAAAGTATTACATATAGAAGTACATATATCTCTTTCTTTTCCCCATTGACATTCCCCCAGCCTCCCCTATGCCCTGTCACATGCCCTCATCCCACCCCCCAATGTCTGTGTCCAGTGTTTGTGCTTATGTGCATGCATACAAGTCCTTTGGTTGATCTCTTCCCCACTCACCAACACTCCCCAGCCTTCCTGCTATAATCTGACAGTCTGTTCGTTGCTTTACTGTCTCTGTATCTATCTTTTTGTTCATCAGGTTATGTTCTTTGTTTTCCATAAATGAGTGAGATCATGTGCTATTTTTCTTTCATTGCCTGGCTTATTTCACTTAACATAATGCTCCCCAGGTCCATCCCTGCTGCTGCAAATGGTAAAAATTCCTTCTTTTTTTTATAGCAGTGTAGTGTTCTATTATGTAGATGTACTGTAGTTTTCTAATCCACTCATCTGCTGATGGGCATTTAGGCTGTTTCCAAATCTTAGCTCTGACAAAACATAGGGGTACATATATCCTTTCTGATTGGTGTTCCTAGTTTCTTGGGATATATTCCTAGAAGTGGGATTACTGGTCAAATGTGAGTTCCATTTTTAGCCTTTTGAGGAAACTCCATACAGTGGCTGCACCAGCCTGCACTAGGGTTCCTTTTTCTCCGCATCCTCTCCAGCACTTGTCGTTTGTTGATTTGTTGATGACTGCCATTCTGACAGGTCTGAGATAGTACCGCATTGTTATTTTAATTTGCATCTCTGGGATAATTAGTGACTTTGAGCATGTTTTCATATGTCTCTTGGCCTTCCTTCTGTCTTCTATTGAAAAGATTCTATTTAGGTCTGTGGCAAATTTTTTTTATTGGGTCACTTATCTTCCTTTTATTAAGTTGTATAAGTTGCCTGTAGATGTTGGAGATTAAACCTTATCAGTGATAACATTTGCAAATATGTTCTCCCATACAGTGGGCTTTCTTATTGTTTTGTTAATGGTTTCTTTTGCTGTACAAAAGCTTTTTATTTTGATGTAGTCCCATTTGTTTATTTTCTCTTTAGTTTCCATTGCCATAAGAATGGTATCGGTGAAGAAATTGCTTCGGCATATGTCTGAGATTTCTCTGCCTGTGGATTCCTCTAGTATTTTTATGGTTTCCCATCTTATGGTTAAGTCCTTTATCCATTTTGAGTTTATTTTGTATATGGTGTAAGTTGGTGGTCTAGTTTCATTTTTTTGCATGTATCAATTTTCCCCATACCATTTATTGAAGAGACTGTCTTGACTCCATTGTATGTTCATACTTCCTTTGTCAAATATTAATTGAACATAGTGGTTTGGATCGCTATCTGGATTCTCTATTCTATTACATTGGTCTATATGTCTGTTCTTCTGCCAGTACCAGGCTTTGTAATACAGCTTGAAATCTGGTATTGAGATCCCACCTACTTTGTTCTTCTTTCTCAGGATTGCTGTGGCTATTCGGGGTCTTTTTCTTTTCCAGATGAATTTTTGGAGAGTTCTTTCTAGGTCTGTGAAATATGCCATTGATATTTTAATGGGGAGTGCATTGAATCTATAGATTGCTTTGGGTAGTATGACATTTTAATGATGTTGATTCTATCAATCCATGAGCATGGTATTTTCTTCCATCTGTTTTCGTCTTCCTCTATCTCTTTTTTCAGTGTCCTGTAGTTTTCCACGTATAGGTCTTTTACTTCCTTAGTTAAGTTTATTCCTAGGTATCTTAATTTTTTTGGTGCGATGGTAAATGGAATTGCTTTTTTTAGTCTCTCTGTAAGTTCACTATTGATGTATATAAATACTATAGATTTCTTGGCATTAATTTTGTATCCTGCTACATTGCCGAATTCATTTATTAAGTCTATTAGTTTTTTGATGGAGTCTTTAGGGTTTTTTATGTACAATATCATGTCATCTTCAAATAAGGACAGCTTTACTTCTTTTCAGTTTGGATGCCTTTTATTTCTTCTTCTTGTCTAATTGCATAGTACTTCCAGTACTATGTCAAACAGGAGTGGTAAGAGTGGGCATCCCTGTCTTGTTCCTGTTATTAGGGGAAATAATTTTAGTTTTTACCCATTGAGTATGGTGTTGGCTGTGGGTTTGTCATATATGGCTTTTATTATGTTGAGGTATGATCCTTCTATTCCCACCTTGCTGAGCGTTTTTATCAAGAAAGGGTGTTGGATGCTGAAACTGGTTTGGCTCAGTGGATAGAGCATCAGCCTGGGAACTGAAGGGTCCTGGGTTCAATTTCGGTCAAGGGCATGTACATTAGTTTCAGGCACATCTCCAACGGGAGGTGTGCAGGAGGCAGCTGATTGATGTTTCTCTCTCATTGATGTTTCTAGCTCTCTATCCCTCTTCTTTCCTCTCTATAAAAATTTAATAAAATATATACATATATTTTAAAAAGGGTGTTGGATTTTGTCAAATGCTTTTTCTGCATCAATTGATATAACTATGTGATTTTTATCTCTCAATTTGTTTATGTGATGTATCACATTTATTGATTTGTGAATATTGTGCCAGCTTTGCATCCCTGGGATAAATCTTACTTGGTCATGGTGTATGGTCTTTCTGATGTACTGCTGAAGCTGATTTGCTAGAATTTTGTTGAGGATTTTGGCATCTATGTTCATGAAGGATATTGGCCTGTAATTCTCTTTCATTGTGTTGTTTTTATCTGGTTTTGGTATTAGGGTGATGCTGGCTTCATAGAAGGAGTTTGGAAGTGTTCCTTCCCCTTGAATTTTTTCAAATAGTCTGAGGAGGATAGGTTTTATTTTTTCCTTGAATGTTTGGTAAAACTCCCCTATGAAGCCATCTGGCCCCAGGCTTTTGTTTACTGGAAGCTTTTTGATGTCTGCTTCCATTTCTTCCATGTTATTGGCCTATTGAGATGTTTAGATTCTTTCTGATTGAGTTTTGGAAGGTTGTATTTTTCTAGGAATATATCCATTTCCTCCAGGCTGTCCAGTTTTTTTTTTTTTGGAATAAAGTTATTCATAGTATTTTTTAACAATCCTTTGTATTTCGGTGGAGTCTGTTGTTATTTCCCCTCTTTCATTTCTGATTTTGTTTATTTGGGTCCTCTTTGCTTCTTTTTAAAAATATATATATATATTTTTTATTGATTTTTTTTTTTTTACAGAGAGGAAGGGAGAGGGACAGAGAGCTAGAAACATCAATGAGAGAGAATCATTGAACAGCTTTTGTCTCTCTCTTTGTTTCTTGGTGAGTCTGGCTAGAGATTCATAAATCTTGTTTATCCTTTCAAAGAACTAGCTCTTGGTTTTATTGATCTTCTGTATTTTTTTTTTGTCTCTGTCATTTATCTCTGTTCTGATCTTTATTATTTCCTTCCTTCTGCTTACACTGGGCTTTTCTTGTTGCTCTCACTTGAACTCTTTGAGTTGTAGGGTTAAGAAAATATTTTTGTTTTACCTTTGAGTATGAAAATTAATAATCTTTATTCTTGGGACTTTGTAGGCATTTCTTCATTATCTTCTAGCCTTTGGTCTCATGGATAAGAAGTGTGATGCTAGTTTTATTCTTATTTCTTTGCAAATAGCCAGTTTTTGCTCCATTCTAAGACATGTAGAATTTTAAGTTTATTTTGGAAATTAGAAATATCAGGAAAGACACCCATTTTTTAACATGAATCAGAAAGAGTATAGGGAATGGAGAAATGTGCTGCCACCATGCCCACCCAGGCACTCCAAGTTACAGTCAGACCAAAGGGCTTGCGTGTCTGTGAACCCACCATACATTTTCAAACCTTAATCCCTGAGCATTGGTTCACCCTCCCTCCTCTTCTCAACTGGGTATTTTTGCCTGACATGTAAGGCAAACCTCAATTGTTGCTGTATTTAGGAACTTTCTCCAGTTCGAGTTAAGTGCCACCCATTTGTGCCCCACAGAGCTCCCTATGAATGCTCCGGCATACCAGTTGTTGGGTTCTGTGTTCATCTCTGTAAACTCTTTGAGGACAATGGGAAGACCTTTTTTTGGGCAGTGGCTGTGACCTACCCATATCTCTCCTCTCAACCCCTAGTGCAGTACCTGTTTACACAGCTGGGTGTTTTAAAATATTTATGGAAGGGAATTAGAGTTTAAAAACATATGACTGCTTTTTAGAGCATTGCAATCGACATAAATTTGATGTCATTACAAATTACACATACTGAGTTCCTTTATTCAATTGATCCCAGGAATGTATAAGAAATAATATATAAGATTCATTGAACACTAACTGTGTGGTAGGTACTGTTGTAAGGCCTTAAAGCATTAATTAATCTAAGCTTTACAACAACCCCATGGGGTAGGTACTATTACCATTCTCATTACAGATAAGGAAACAGACTTCTAGGAAGATTAAGATTCTTTTTAAAGATCACACAGTGGGTGAGTGAAGTGGGAAAATGTTAACCAAGACAGCCTATCTGCACTTTATACAACACTGTGATGGTCATTTGATAAATAGTTCAATTAAGTTTAGTTCTATTATACTATCAGTATCATGTGAGTGATGTGTCAGTCATGAGCTAGGCACTGAGACACATAGTGATTGCTGCCTGAGGGAATCAATAATATTGAGAAGGAAATGATTGTATAAATAAGTAAATACCATGTGATAGTATAGGAGTAATAGGATCTTATCTATTGCCAATAAGTATCATCTTCTACTATGTGACAATTTTAACAGCTTAAAACATTAAATGTTTATTCTTATAGTTTCTGTCAATCAGGAATCTGACTTGTCTGGGTGCCACTGTTTCCAGCTCTGTCCTCAAGCTATAATCATGTTTTGGTGAGGGCTGTGGTCTCATCTGAAAGCTCAACTGAAGACCGTATGGTTGCAGTTGAGATTCTCAGCTGTGTGTGAGCTCCAGGAATTGTTTACTCACCCTTTTAGGTTTCACCTACATATACAAAAATTAATATTTGGCCAAAGACCTTACTACAGATAACTGGGGTCCCTATCTTTGGAGACTCTAACATGTACAGTGGAACCTTGGTTCTCAAACTTACTTCATTCTGCAAGGCTGTTTGAGAAGTGATTTGTTAAAACACACACACACACACACACAAAACAAAAAAACAACAAAAAACACCAAATCATTGTTTTTCACTAGAAATACTTTCAGCACTCATTCCAGGGTGTCTTTTTAGGTAGTCAGCATGCGCATCTTGGCTTTTTCAGATATCACTACCTCTGAAGTGCTGTCTTTGGTTAACTGCTTTTTGCTTATCCAAATAAATAGCAGTTTTTCTAACTCTTCAATGGCCTGTGATCATTGTTTTTTTCACATCCTAAGCAACATTATGATGGCCTCTTTATATTTTAAAATTGTACTAATCATCCATTTCACCAGCACAAAAGCAAAAAGCACTAAACATAAATTCACAGCACAATTTTCTGAGGTGTTAACAACTCGAGGTTTAGTGCATTCTCTCTTTTGTTTGTGGTCGGAGAAAAGCTTTTTGCCATGCTGACTTATTAGCATGAAAGGGTTGTCAGGTTGAGAACCAAAGTTTTGTTCAAAGACTGAGACATTTTTTCCCCCATGAACAACTTAGTCAAGAACTGAATTGTTTGAGATGGGAAAAGTTTGAGAGCTGAAGTGTGAATATATATTGTTGTTCCTTAGAATCAGGTGATTTATTCAATATAGCTGGAGTTATAGAATTCTGATATAAACATGTCTAGTGGCTCCATATTAGTAAATGCCCACCATCTCCTTTTCTCCATTCCCTCCTTCTCTTGCCCTTACACACCACATCCACTGCCACCAATGATTGAATGACTCAATGCTAGTGTGATAGAGGAAAGTATTGCTCGAATGTGGCTTCTGTCAACCAAGGTGAAGACACATTCTTTACTGTGACATGTATGGCACCAAGTATTCTAGTCCTTACCTCCAAATATATTCTCTGTTCACTGTTACCAAAATATGCCTGATATAAATACTGCTTTAAACATGTTATTTAATCTAGAATGCCCTTCTTTCTGAAACAACCCTCTTCTAAATACCTAGAGAAACAGAAACACACACACACAGTCAGCATAAGACTCAGACACACAGAATGATATTGTCTCCAAGTGGCATTCTGCTTATTTTTAATGCCTGTGTTGCTTTTGCTAAAGTATAATTCTTTGTGTACATATCTTTTATATTTTGCCAGATTAGTAGGTCTCCAAGCCAGTGCTGTGTCTTGGTCATTGCTTCCCTCCTCGGATGCATCAGAAAGTGGGCATTCAGTAAATCATCTTGATGGGCTACTTTGGTTTATTTCTAATAGAGAAGTCCTTGAAGTGAGAATTAGTGCCTCCTAGACAATTACTGTACACATGGCCCTGTGACCCGTGTAACACTATTAAGAATGACTGTAGTTTGTATCCAATTTGCTGCACATCAAACAATTATTCATCTGCTATAAAAGTGTTAGAAATAATTTTCTTTTGTCGTTAGAAAAAATGTTAGTAATAAGGACCTAAGTAAAACACATAGATAGCCCAAGGGTCTGTACCTGTTTAAATAGTAGCTTTCACTCTGCTGCTGTTTAAATCCCTTGACACCAAGATATAGTAAGCACCTTTCTACTATTTAATTGTGTGAAATGATAGTGGTTTTAGAGCTGAACTTCTAAGTAATTTTTCTCTTTTGTGTACTTTCCAGAATTCACCCCAAACATAATTTTTCAAGTATGAATAATACCTTAAAAATCAACCCCAAGGTAAAAGTTGTAGGACAACATAGGAAACGAAGCCACTTTTCCTGTTTCCTGTTGGTAAATTACTGTGTTTTCTGCCACCAGGCTTCATCTGATGTAGTGACCTTTACTGTACTAATAGGCAGCAAACAGAATTTGCCAAACTGTGATAAAATATAGGTTTTAAATATAAAATGCATTACACTAAGAAAATTTATAAAGGTCAAAAGCATGGGAAGAATTAAGTTGAAACAGTGATGTGTTTTGACATAGAATACTAGGTTTTCTCCAAGGTTATTATTATTATTATTTTTAAATCATAGTAACTATACATGGCAATGTTGTTGTTGGTTTTTTAAAGTAACTCTAGATTAGTTTCGACCAATGCTTGCTTGGGCTCAAACGTTAGTTTTTTCAACAACTGCTTACTGTGCACATAATACGTGCCACGCAATGAGGACACACTGGTGAGGAACTCAGTAATGATCCTTTAGCTCTTGCAACTTATGGCTTAATGAGCTGCAGACAAGCAAATGTCCAACTCTTCCACACAGCAGGTCACGCTGTGAAGGTGGCAGTGATGGAAGCTTTCCTCCCCTCAGACTTCTCAGCTAGC
The DNA here is from genome assembly GCF_014108245.1 of Pipistrellus kuhlii. NCBI lineage: Eukaryota > Metazoa > Chordata > Mammalia > Chiroptera > Vespertilionidae > Pipistrellus > Pipistrellus kuhlii. The sequence goes on along the minus strand of NW_023425416.1, from coordinate 4,227,075 downwards.
CCTGAGGAAGGATGGAGCTCACTGGGCAGAAAGGAGGGGGAAGAGTATTGCACTCATCAAGGACATGGAAGATAAAGCACAGAGAGAGAACAGTGTGTGCTCTGAAATTGAGAGTTCATTATGGCAGGAGGGTTAAGTCGAAAGCTGTAAAATACTATAAATTGGTGGTTCTCAGACCAGGGAGAGTTGGGCCCCCAGGAAACATTGTAGGGTCTAGAGATATTTCTGGTTGCCACAACTGAGTGTGGGGTAGAGACCAGGGTGCTGCTAAACATCCCACAATGCATCGGACAGTCCTACAACAAAGACTTATCTGGCCCCAAAGTCAGAAGAGCCTAGGCCAGGGGTCTGCAACCTTTAAGACATAAAGAGCCACTTGGACCCGTTTCCGAAGGAAAAAAAAACCTGGGAGCCGCAAAACCACTGCGAAATTTAAAACAAATATAACACTGCATATATTGTTTCTTACCTTAATGCTATATACCGGATCGTGCAGTTAGCTGTCAATCTGAAGAAAAAAAAAAAGGACTTTTTCACTTAGCAATGTAAAATATATTTTTGCAAATTAATAGCTAATTAAAATATTTAATTTACCTGGTTAATGGGATTTTTGCTCCTGAACCTCAGTGCACAGAGTCAGCACAACAAGGCTGTAAGACGTTACCTTCATTTTCACACAGGCTTGCAAGTTGTCAGAGCCGCGGTAAAGCTTCAAAAGAGCCGCTTGCGGCTCTGGAGCTGTAGATTGCCGACACCTGGCTAGGCTAAGAAACCCTGTTAGAGACGAACATGGAGGCTTAAACTGCACTTAGATCACAAAGCCGCTGGAAGGCATTTGGGATTTATTCTGGAGGTCAGGAGGTGCCACTAAAAGATTTAAGCATGTGTTGTTTGTCAGCCTGATGGCCATTCGGTAATTATGGCTGAAATTGTGTATTTGTTTCTTTATTCTGAGTCTCACGTGATCAGAAAAGTGTGCTTACCCGTTTACCGTGAAGTACATCTCCCTGTCTTACAAAGGTCAAAGGAGCATCACCGTGGAAAGTTTGCTCAGAAGTTTAAGAGCAAAAAGAAAGGATAGCTTATTTCATTGGTCTCTACCAGTCACAATATAATTTCTAAAAAGCGTGTGTATTTATTTTTTTAACTCTCTCCTGCCACAGAAGGTCAAGCATGACCATCCACTCTCAGGACCATGAAACATTGGCCATGTTGCCGTTTCAACTGGAAATAAAAGGCTAGTGCATCCTGAGCAAAGAGGTGTCATTTCAAGCTCCAATGTAGGGCTTCTGAGATTTTTAAAGGTTGTAGTCCCTTCGGAACATCCAATGACACGTATGACCTCTCCTTTTAGAAATATGGCTTTCTCATGCCCTATAGAGATACAGTGATTTCTTATGTGACGCTGATGTTCCCAGAAATAGCTAAAGGCCAAATTTATAGCAACAGAAACTTGTGAAAGGAAATCTAGCATAATTTAGAGTCACCCAGAGAAAATCTCTGCCTTTTTTCCACCAGTGAGGAACCCTTTCCAAAAATGTTCACCAAGATACCATTTGTGTCATCTTGCAAAAAAATAATATTGCATCACAGCCAAAAAATTCAATGAAAATGAGCGAGTTTTCTTATGATCCATAATGAAGACAATATGTTTCTCTGGTTACAATAACCTCTGTGATGAACAATTCTGTAAACCATGTGCTTTCTGCAGATTCCCATTCATTTAATCACTTCTCCTAAAAACAGTGGTTGATTATAGGCTCAGTGTCTTGTAAATGGGAAGAAAAGGTGAATGGACCTGTGCCTGGGTACATACCCCTCCTCAGTTCTTTTGAGGAGAAAACACATGTTTATGGTTCTATCTCTACTAACACCATTACATGAGCTCAATGCATTTCCATGTCTGGATTGTCACTATGCCCATCACTTTTCACATTTCCTAACTCTGTACAGAGACTGGGTGTCTGCTTCATCTCTAATTCTTGCTGCAATTTCTAGTTATTTGTTCATTTGATTGAGTAAAACCCTATACAATAAAAACCTAACATGCAAATCAACCAAACAGTGGAATGAACTGTGAAATGACAGGTCGCTATGACATGCACTGATCACCAGGGGGAAGAGTATTGCACTCATCAAGGGCATGGAAGATAAAGCACAAAGGAGAGAGAACAGGAGCTGTCCCCAGCCCTCAGGCCGCAGGCCCCACAGATCAGCCCGGATTGCCAGACAGGCCTAGGGACCCTACCCATGTATGAATTTCATGCACTGAGCCTCTAGTTCCATTATAATGTCAGAATGTTTCTAATGCTCTTGAGATTGGGATTTTGTGGATTCCAAAGTTAACCTCTAGTCAGAATCAAGGTGGCAGCTGGGACTGTGATTCTGTCTTGGACTCAGGGTTTCTATAAGATCCTTGGTGTTTGCAGGACTCATTTCATTCTCATGCTTTCCATGTGCAGTTCCATTCTGAAGCCAGCAATGGCAGTGAGAGTCCTTCTCATGCTTCTAGTTGCTACCTCTTTCTGCCACGTTTCTCTGACTCCTGCTGGAGAAAGCTCTCTGCTGTGAAGAGCTCACATGATTATTTTGGGTCCACCTAAATAGCACAGGATACTTTATCTCAGGGTTTCTAACCTTTGTTGCTTCTACAAAGTCCCTTTGCCATGCTTGTAGGTTAGGTTCTAAGGATTAGGGTGTAGAAAACTTTGGGGGCCATTTGCTACCAGAGATACCTACAAGGTAACATGTTATAGACAGAAAGAGAGAGAGAGAAAAAGAGAGAGAGAGAGAGAGAGAGAGAGAGAGAGAGAGAGAGAGAGAGAGAGAGAAGAAAGTTCTAATTAGAACTATTATAAGAGAATGGCTATCATCCAAAAAACAAGAGTTAACAAGTTGCTGAAACTGAACATTATCACTAATAGGGAAATGTGAAAAGGGAATCCGGAAGGCTGGTCAACCTTAATTGCTCTGAATGGTCTGAGCTAATCATTCATTGTTTAGTTGAGACATTGATAGTTGAGACATTGGTAGTTGAGACATTGGTAGTTAAAGCAACCTCCACCTGTTAATCATGTAAATTCTTGCTGATTGTCTATTATTGAAATTTCCTGCCTAAAGGATATGGTTGTATCTCATAACCTCAATAAAAGGAATAACAAAGGCCAGAGCAATGGTAGTCCTCCCCTTAGAGGTGAACTCCACCTGGCCCCCCATTTTCCCAAATCAACTCTTTTCTAGTCTCTTTCATTTGTGTGCGGCCTTCTCCATAAATGGAACCCAGAACAGGAACCCTGAACCACGCGGGAAATGGAAGGGGCTCCCACAACAAGGGTTGGCAAGAATGTGGAGTAAAGGGAATCCTATGCACTGTTGGTGGGAATATAAACTGGTACAGCCACTATGAAAACACCATGGAGTTTTCTTGAAAAAGTAGATGTAGAACTGCCATGTGATCCAGCAATCCCTCTGGGGGTATATGTCCAAAGGAAATAAAATCAGGATATTGAAGAGATATCTACACCATGTTCACTGAAGCATTATTCATAACAGCCATCATATGGAAACAAACTAAGGGTCTGTCAAGAGATGAATGGATAATAAAAATATGGTATATATGCATGATGGAATAATATTCCATCACGAGAAAGAAGATTCTGCCATTTGTGACAATACAGACCTTGAGGGCATTATGCTAAGTGAAATAAGTCAGAGGGAAAAAAATGCTGTGTAATGTCACTTACATATATAATCTAAAAAAGCCAAACTCAGAAACAGAAATTAGAATGGTGGTTACCAGGGCCTGAGGATTTGTAAGAAATGAGGAGATGATGGCCAGAGTATAAACTTCCAGTTATAAGAATATTCTGGGGGAGGAGGGCATCTAATGTACAGCAAGGTGATTACAGGCAGTCCTCGGGTTACATCAGACTCGATGTATGTCGTTTTGTGGTTATGTCGCCATCTCCCATTTATTTATAAAAAAAAAAAAGTTCTGTCATTTTGACATATGTACATATGTGCTTTGTTTTTTTATTATTTATTTGCCACAAGTAAAGATCAGAAATTGTTATGTTTCTTTTAAAATTTTTTACTGTTTCATTTCATTACTGCTGTGTATGTGCTCCATGTGGGTGACATGGGTGCTTATGTAGATGAGTTCTGACTTACAGTGAAAATCCCGTTATGTTGCACTGTAGGAACGGATCTCTGATGTAATCTGAGGGCCTAGTGTATGGCTAATAATATTGTATTATATTTGAAAGCTGCTAAGAGAGGTGGTGGAAATGTAGGCCAATGCTGAAGGAGTAACTATTGCAGTATATGAGTGTGTCAATGAGCAATGGTGACATCTATATCTCAATTAAAAATGAGTAAGTAGAAATAAGTTAAATGTCTAAAATTAAATGATAAAAAAAGAATTCTGGGAGAACTGTCTAATTAGAATTATTAGAGGTGGGAGCATTTTAGCAGGGTCTTGAGGTTTTTATATTTTGATTGGTGGGAGTGAAGATGGCCATTTTAGATGAAGGTAAGAGTGTTTAGAGATTTGAATATGTGGAAAGTATTAGAGTTTGGACAAAATAATACAATAGTCAAATTTGGAGAAAGAAGGATGAAAAAACAGTTTAAGTCAGAGGGCAAGATTCTTAAATTATGGGTCAACAGTTTATTCTTACTAGAAATATACCTGTACTTTGAAGACACTGAATTAAAAAGTATTTAAAAACTAAATAAAAATAATCCTTAACTGCTGCAAGTAAATGAAAGGATCAGTTTTGCAATGGTTGTGTACATTTGTCAGCAGGAAGATAATGTTACTGGTGTGATGAGAGTTGGGGAAAGGTCTGAGCATTGATTAAGCTAAATACAGAAATGGTACCGCTTAGCAATGCCTATATTAGGACTTCCTATGAAAGCTTTGATATTCTCTATGAAGTAAAGTTTTATACATGGTCATGCTTAAACATCACTGTAATGCACACTTCCACCACACATGTGAATGATTTGGAGGTTATAATTTCCCTTTTCATTCATGAAAATAATCAAATGTAATATGATTTGAATATCTAGAGATGAAAAGATTTTCAGAATTATGATAGAAAAAAGATCCCACTTACCATAGCAACTGACACGATAAAAGGGAATAAACTTAACTGAAATATGCAAGACTTACATGAAGTCTCCTTTAAACACTATCAAATAATACAAATGACTTGAACTAATGAAGACTCAATATCATCAATATAGCAATTCTTTCTATTTTAATTTAAAATTTAATGTTATGGCCCTAGCTGGTTATGCTCAGTGGATAGAGCATTGGCCTGTAGACTGAAGGGTCTTGGATTCGATCTGTTCAAGGGCACATACCTCGGTTGCAGGTTCCTTGCCCTAGTCAGGGGCATGCAGGAGGCAACCAATTCATGTGTCTCTCTCACATCAGTGTTTCTCACTTTCTCTCCCTTTCCCTTCCACTCTTTAAGCAACTCTAATTTATTCTCCCAATTCCTGTTTTATTACATTATTGTGGGGAACATGTACCGACAGAACTCCTTTAAGGAGTCTATTCCATGGCGCTGATGTAGAGAAACTGCCACCTGTGCAGTGCTAGGTGGCACCACAGCACAGAAATGCTCAGGATGCTCAGTGTGACAAGGGTGAAGCCTTCTGGGTTTGGGTCTTCCGTGGCTTCTTTGCCAATGCCAAATGGTAGCTCACAGTATGGTAGCTCTCTGGGTCCATCTAATGGTTAGCCAGGTAGTAGGCTCTGGGCCAGGAAATGAACAGGTCAATTCATGAGGAAGATGTAGAATTAGAAAACACAAGGGCCAAGACCTTCTGAGCTCCTTCTCTGTTCCTCAGTGAATGTAGCTGCCCTCCTGCTTCCCCAGGTCCCGGTGAGTTCCAGCATAGTACAGAGTGGAAGGAGAGAGGTAGGACATAAAACAGAGAGGGAGGAAATGGCCATTATTCAGCTGTTTTGTGTACAAATGGTATTTTCAGTTAGTGAGATGTTTTGGAGAAACTGCCTTATAGTTTCATTTAGACCATTTTTATATTGTCTTTGAGTGTGTCTTTCTTGAAACAGTTAAATTCTGGATCCTTTCAAATAGGGCAAGCTGTGACTCTCAGTACCGTTTTGCACATCTAGAGGGCAGAGGGCAGCAGGGAGCAGGTTTGGGATAAATGAAGTTCTATTCCAATGAAGAAAGGCTCCCGGAAGCCCCTCGAGCAAGCTAATATCACTGTCCTGCCTGAGGATGTCTTAATCTCGGTCCTTTCTACTGGGTGAGAGGTATTTAAAGGAGCAGAGAAATAAGGCGAGTAACTTGAGAAACCAGGTGATTTTTTTTCCTTAATAAATTTTAAGTAGAAAGAGGCCGGTGAAGTTGAGATGAGATTCCAGCATAAATGGTATTGAGAACAAAGGCTACGCGGCTTAGATAGCTGACCACAGTGGACTGAATTCTAATTCCTTAAAAAAGCCTGAGAAAAATGGAGAGAAAAGTATTAAAAGGGACTCACTCAAGCTTGGAAGGGAAACTCAAGGTGAAATCAATGATCAATAGAGCTGAGGATGAATTAGAAAAATGTATTTAAAATAAGTCTTTCTTCATATTTCTGCTTTCTTGTTTAATAGAAAAGTCTATTTCATATAAATCCTGATTAGAGAAAAGCACTAAAATTGGTTGTTTGGGCAAATGCTGTTTTCAAAACAAGAATTAGATCTTAGTTCTTCAGAACCTAAATGACAAGAAAAGCAAACAAAACTTAGGGATAATTGTTGAAGTTTATTCAATCTTTATTTGTGCAACGGAAAAGCCAGTAATTTTGATCTTTGTATGATTTTAACAGAATAATTTTCAAAAGTTTCAAGCAACAATAAAACTCTTCTTTCAAATGTTACCTTTTACAGAATTTAGATACATGAAAAAAAAATAGAATTTTAGTAGTTTTAACCCTCTTTTGTAAGTTCATATGTATAACAATTTTTATTTTTGTATAATACCAAAGAAAATAGGCTTTTTTGACTAACTGATCAGTTGAAAGCAAGGGTTATTATCACAGTTTTATGACAGCTGTAGTCTTTTATCAGCTTCAATATATTTATGTCTCAGTTTACAATCTCAGGATACTGGACAATTAAATTCCACTGATTCTGAACTATCACAATAGATGCTCAATGTTTTCCTATGTTTATTCATTAACGTTATCAAACTAATAAAAATAATCATTTTTTTGGTGGAAAGTACTTTACAAATTTATATTGTAACATAATGGAATGTTTGGTATAGTTATTTTTTAAACGATCTTTTGTATACTTCACTGCTTGTCTATATTTAATAGAGAATCACAACATTTCAAAGCAGTAAAATGAATTTCGTTTTGCATGTGATGTCTGAGATGAGGTTTTGTTGCCGATATTGTCTGCATCAGTGAGGATGGTACTACTCCCCCTGAACGTCCTCACATTGGCAAAGAATTGGCAAGACCAGAACCGGATGCAAATGCATAACCACAGGTGACATGCAGAGTCCTGAATAATTACCGGTAATAAAAAGCCGTATGCAAAGCCACATCGATTTTTAGATTATTTTGCTTTATAACAAGTTCAACTTTATGCAATAATCTGCAAAAGCAAACAGTATTTTGACATCTGTACCTGAGTGATTTCTCCTAAGAGCCTGACCGCAGGCACGGGTGCTCTCACCTGTGTTAAAATTCAGACTGGGGCACTTTTGAACCAGGGGCCACGTGTGCGTTACAGTTTCGATAATATCTAAATATGCATAACGCGATGTTTGACTTGAACAACGGCGGGACTCCTGAAGCACATTCTGAAGTGCCTTTGAAGATATCTCAATAGCAGAGGCAGAGTTTGGGGACCAGGGCTGGAAACAATTAGTGCAAGCCTTAAATCCCGAGCTTTCATGTTGGTGTATAAAATCCCATAAATCTCTTAATCACCCCCAGCGCGAGCTTTCATCTCCTTTTCCCAAGGCAGAGGTATCAAAGCCGCTGCCGGGGCTGAATTAGGGCATGCGGAGCTCTTCCCAGGACAGGCTCAGACTCTTCCCATAAATCAATGTCTCTCACGCTTGTGGAATAGCAGCCGCTAACTTCATTTCTTCAGAGTGCTGTGCTATGGCATTATGTCTTCATATTGTTATCACAAAAGGTGGAATTACTTGTCTCAACAATGTAAAAAGTTAACCGTGCTTTAAGTAAGCAATGGAGAATATTTTATAAGACTGTCTCGCTGTACATTTTGGCGGGGATTTGGCCTGTAGTTAATTTTACCCTTTTCCATATCATTGATTAGACTTTGGTTTAAGATGTCATGAACTATCATGTCTTATGAAGAGACAGCACTCTAACTTTTGTCAATAGGCTGGCAATCCACTTGGAAGCAGAAAAGATTAGGGTGTGTCTCCTTTACATGGCTGACTGGACTAAGGAGGCAATGGCCAGGGTCCATGGTCATTGCTAGATTACAGCTTTTACTTCTTGTGTCAAACGAAACCTACTAAAACACAGTTTCTTCACGTCTCAGTTTGTTCTCCTTCCTGTTCTGTTTCAGAAGAAGGATGAACTCTGGTCAGCATCTCTCTCTGTAAGCAGGCAACGCCAAGCTAGGCACTTTCTTCTAGAGCACTCATACTAGTGATTTTAGCCATTCTTGAGCCTGGACTTATACTTACACTTTCCTCATGATGGTAATTTTTCAAGCAATCTGTGAAAGCTCATGTCACAACTCTGACTCTGCAGCTGGTTGTGAGAACTGTATTCCCACTCTCCCACTTGCTCCCTGTTTGCCCTTATGTTCACCTTAAGGGAAACACATTCTTTTTTTGTGGTGAGAATTGTTAATGCTGAACGATTTCTGAAGAGCACAATACATTACTGTCGACTAAAGGAACAATGTTGCATTCTCTTTGTCTCTGTGGCCAGGTGGGGCTTCTGAAGGGGGCGTGGCACTACCTGGCATGGAGGGTGGTGCCAGGGGGAGGCAAACAGAAGGCCAGGAGGGTCATTCAGAGCCCTCGCTGTGAGAAGCAGGGGCTGCCCTGGGTTGGAGGTGACTGCAGCTGAAGGCGCCTGGACAGCCAGGTGCAGCCATCAGGTTTCGCCTCCTGGCTCAGATGTACCTTATCTGGTAGGAAAGCTCATGGATGTCCATGAAATAAATCCATCCACAGCCCCAGATGTGAGGAAAAGTGGTGTTAGCAGATTCTTGGTCTTATAGAAACCCTATTTTTTCACCAAGGCACAATAAAAGGGCTGTTATAAAGCTAATTCTTATTTAGTGCTGACCCAGTAAGGGATTAGAAGAGGATCTATTAATCTAAGTGGGAAAAACACTGAATATTAATTTATTCTTATTTATGGAATGTATTTATATATTTGAATGTGCCCTTCATTCTGGAAAGTTATATTACATACAGCAATAATAAAGCCACACTGAACTGAGTGCAATAGTAGTCAAGCTAACATCATCTGACTCAAGAGCTTCAGAGTTATCTGTTACCCATCTTCCTTTGCTGACAGGTCTCAGTGTGCCGAGGCAGCACGCCACTGGCAAGCAGTGTGGTGGCCTTGAAAGTGTTGTTTCTTTCTTTCTTTCCATTTACTAATGGTCACCTTATCTACCACATAGGGACCATGATGTGCTTTATCATATATTCCAGGTTCCAGAAAGAGACGTATTTATGTTTAGGCAACTCTTAAAGTAAGCGGGGCAGGTGATATTGTCAATACAAGCTGAAGGCATGAGTTAGCCTGGCTCACAGACACACTCTTTGAGGAGAGGCACCCAGACTGCCACTCGCAGCTCCTCTCTGACAGGTGACGTGCAGGCCTAATGATCCCACCCAGGCTTTGTCGCTAGGTTTGTTCCACACAACAGGAAAAAGGTATTTCAGGTGGATAAAAGACCTACATGCATAAAACAAACTTCTAAAAATGTGTGTACAGAATTTAGAATAGTTGTGTGATATTGAAGCATAGAGGATCACATTATGAAAGGGAAAGATGGATAGGTTTGACTGCACGAAAATAAAAACTTTGCCCTGGCTGGGTGGCTCAGCTGGTTGGAGTGTTGTCTCATACACCAAAAGGTTTTGAGTTTAATTCTTGGTCAGGTGGCATACCCCAGGTCAGGGCTCATGCAGGAGGCAACCAATCAAAGTGTCCCTCTCACATTTATATTTCTTTCTGTCTTTCCCTCTCTCTTCTAAGCTCTCTAAAAATGAATGGAAACATATCCTCAGGTGAAGATAAAAAAGAAAGATAAGAAATGTCATATCCTATGAAAGACACATCTTGAAAATGCCTAAAGAAAGTTGTCATTTTTTTCTTGGTGAAGGGACTTAGAGTCCATGTTGATGAAAACACCTTGGCGGCTGTAACAGTGGCAGTAGCAGCGGGGTGATGGGGCTGGCGCCTTCCCCTGATCAGCCCAGTCACCTCCCGCAGAAGAAGGCCAGACTGTGGCTTAGGCCCACTCCTCGTCAGTAGGACATCTCCTGAGAGCTCCCAGTCTGTGAAAGGGGGCAGGCTTGGCTGAGGAACCCCCTCTCTGCAGTGCACAAATTTTGTGCACCGGGCCTCTAGTATATAGATAATATTTTATTGTATGCTACATGACATTGTGTTTGGATATATCAGTTGGCATACATTTGCATTGTTTCCACTTCTTTTAGCTATTATGAATACTTATACTATGAATATTCAAGTTTTTGTGTAGCTATGTGCTGTCAATTATCTTGGGCATAAACTAGAGTTGAATAACTAGGTAATATGGTAACTTCCTATTTAACATTTTTAGTTCTGCCAAACTCTTTTCCAAAATGATTGTACCATTTTACAGTCCCGCCAGCAATGTATAGGGGGGTTACAATTTCTCCACATTTTTGTCAACATCTGTTATAGCTGGTCATTTTTATTTTAGATTCCTTGGTTGGGTCAGAGTATATATATATATATATATATATATATATATATATATATATTGTGTATATATATATATATATATATATATATATATATATTGCATGATTCTTTCTATTCTATTAAACTTGTTAAAGTGGTTTTTATGGCCCAGAATGTGAATTTTCTATGTGAATTTGAGGAAGATGTGTTATGTGCTATGTGGAAAAAGTAGTATATAAATGACCATGATATTCAGTAGATTGATCATGCAGTTGAATTAAACTATGTTCTTACTAGTTTTCTGCCTGCTAGACCTGCCCATTTCTGATAAAAGGGTGTTGAACCAGCAAGTGGATTCATCTATTTTTCTTTGCAGTTTTGTCAGTTTTTACCTCAATTTTGACTATATTGTTAGGCACATACACATTAAAGATTGTTAATCTCCTTGGAGAACTGAGCATTCATCATTATGTAATACCCCTCTTTCCCTGATAACTTTTCTTACATTGAAGTCTGCTCTGTCTGAAGTGAATACAGCTACTTTAACTTTCCTTTGGCCAGGGTTAACATGGTGTATTTTTCTCTATCTCTTTACTTTAAAAAATATTTTATTGATTTTACACAGAGAGGAATTGAGAGAGATAGAGAGTTAGAAACGTCAATGAGAGAGAAAGATCAACCTGCTGCCTCCTGCACACCCCCACTGTGGATGTGCCCGCAACCAAGGTATGTGCCCTTGACCGGAATCGAACCCGGGACCTTTCAGTCCACAGGCCGACGCTCTATCCACTGAGCCAAACTGGTTTTGGCTCTATCTCTTTTCTTTTAATCTATATGTGTCTTTACATTTAAAGTGGAGTTCTTGTAGACACCATATATTAGTAGTTGTATCTTAGGGTGTGTTTTGTTTTGTTTTGTTTTCAGATCTTTTTAAAAATTGATTTCAGAGAGGAAGGGAGAGGAAGAGAGAGAGATAGAAACATCATTGATTGACTGCCTCCAGCACACCCCACTGGGGACTGAGCTCACAACTCGGGCATATGCACTGACTGGGAATCAAAACTTGACCTCCTGGTTCACAGATCGACACTCAACCACTGAACCTCACTGGCTGGGCATATTTTAATTTTTGACTCACTCTGACAATCTCTGTCTTTTAATTGGTATTTTTAGACCATTGACACTTAAAGTGATTATTGATAAATCTGGATTAATATCTACCATAATTGTTACTGCTTTCTCTTCATTGCCCTTGTTCTTTGTTTATATTAATGCTTTCCACTCTTTTTCTGCCTTTTGTAGTTTTGAGCATTTTTAATTCTATTCTCTCTCTTTTCTTAGTATATCAGTTATATTTCCCTTTTTGGTTGTTGTCATGTGTCTTTTTTTTAAGTAGTTGTCCTAGAGTTATAATATACATTTATAACTAATTCAAGTCTACTTTCAAATAATGCTATACCATTTCATGGGCAGCCCAAGCACCTTATAATAAAAAGCATTCCTAATTTCTTCAAGCTTTTCTTGTATCATCACTTACTATCATTCATTTCACTTATACATAAGCTATAAGCATTGTACAGACTGTTGTTATTATTCTTTGGGGCCAACTGTTATTTGTTAGCTAAAAGAAGAATAAGAAAAATAAAAAATTTTAATTTAACCTTCACTTATTCCTTCTCTGTGCTATTTATGTAGATCTGAGTTACTGGTATAGTATTATTTTTCTCTCTGAAGAGCTTCTTTCAACATTTCTTGCAAAGCATATCTACTGTTCTCTTTCAATTATGATGGATAATTTCACAGGATACAGAATTCTGATTTGGTGGGTTTTTCTCAACACTAAATATTGCACTCTGCTCTCTTCTTGCATAGCTTCTGAGGAGTCAATGTAATTCTATTTTGCAAATCTACAGGGAAGGTGTTTTGTTCCTTTGGCTTATTTCAATACTTTTTCTTTATTTTTTACTTTATGGCATTTGTATATAATATGTTTGGTTGTAATTTTTGTTTTGTCTTGTTCTGAAGTTGGCAGTGGGAGAGAGCATTTATCATGTTGGGTGATATCTGAGCTTCCTGGATCTTTGGTTTGGTGTCTGACATTAATTTGGCAAAACTCTCAGTCAATATTGTTCCAAAGATTCTTTTGTTCCTTCCTCTCTTCTTTTCTTGTGTTCCATTACATGTTGTTACACATTTTATAGATATCCAGTTCTTGGGTATTATGTTTTTTGTGTGTGTGTGTGTGTGTGTGTGTGTGTGTGTGTGTGTTTAATTTTTTCAGTCATTTTTTTTTTTCTTTTTGCTCTTCCATTTTGGAAAGTTTTATTGACATATTATTCAAGTTCAGAGATTCTTTCCTCAGCTATGTCCAGTCTACTACGATATATAATAAACTCATCAAAAGCATTTTTAAGTCTCTTTTAGAGTTCCCATCTCTCTGCTTACATTAACTATCTGTTGCTTTCTTTTTTCAGCTCCTAGTATAAGCTCATCATAATTCTTTTTTAAATTCTTAGTTTTCAATGACAGTTTACATTCAATATCATCTTGTAACTAGAAGCTCGGTGCATGAAAGAGGGATGACCAGGACCCCTCAGGGGACATCTTAGGCCCACTCCCCTCTCCCCACTTATTTATTCATTCGTTCATCTGGACATCCTTAGTGCTCCTGCAGAGGCAGGAGGGGCTGCTACCACTACCACTGTGCTCTCCAGTCATCAGCCCAGCTTCTGGCTGAGTGCGGCCCCCCTAGTCAGGATGCATCATAGCAACCAGTTGTTCTGCCATACAGTAGATTTGTATATTACCCTTTTATTTTACAGGATAGTTTCATGTGTACAGCATAGTGGTTAAACAAAAATATACTTTAAAAAGTGGTCTCCCCAATATTTTAGTACCCACTTGGCACTGTACATAGTTGTTATTATAAAATTATTGAATATATACCCTATGCTGCAGCTTATATCCCCATGACTATTTTGTGATTACCAATTTGTATTTATTAATCACTTCAACTTTTTCACCCAGCCCTCCTGCTCCCATGCCCAACTCTCTCCCCTTTGGCAATCATCAGTCTATTCTCTGTAATCTATGAGTCTGTTTCTATTTTATTTGTTTGTTTATTTTGCTTTTTAGATTCCACGTATAGTAAATGAAATCAGATATATTTATCTTTTCTTGCCTGGCTTAATTCACTTAGCATACTATCCTCTAGGCCCATCCATGTTGTCACAAATGTTAAATTTTATTCTTTTCTATGGCTGGGTAATATTTCATTGTATATACATACCACAGTGTCGGTGTTTTTGTTTGTTTGTTTGTTTTTTGTTTTCCACTCATCTATTGATTACTCATCTGTTGTTGCATGTTGCCTACTTTTTCCATTAGAGCCCTTTAGTATATTAATTATAGCTGCTTTAAACTCATGCTCTGATAATTCTAACATCTTTGCCTTAATAGTCTGATTCTGATATTTGCTGTCTCTTCAAACTATGTGCCTTTTTATGTTTGTTTGTTTGCCTTTAGTATGTCTTATAACTTTTGTTGAAAGCATGGCATGATGTACTGAGTAAAGGGAACTGAGTAAGTAGGTCTTTAGCAATGTGGAGTAAAGTGGTGGTAGGTGTGGGAGAGGGAAAATGTTCTATAATTAGGTCTCAGTTCCTTAGTGAGCTTGTGCTTCTCAGTTTTGTTCCCCCTAGGAGGGACAGAATGTCCAGAGGGGAATGAAGATGGGTATTTCCCTTCCCCAAGGTCAGGTAGGCTCTGATAAACCTTACAAGTTAGGCTATGATCAAAGAGCTTCTCTTGAGGCCAGACCTGGTTCAGAAGAACAGAATGCTCTGACGTAGTTCCTCTTACAGATCTTCACTATGAGGACCCAGGAGAGCTCCTGGAGGTAGAACTTACAAAAAGTGAGGGGCCTCCCTAGGACTGGGTTCTCCTGGAGTTTATAACTCTCAGGCTTGTCCACAGTGAACTTTCCAAACGGTCCTCAGGGACAGCTCAGTTCTTCCTGCCATCACTGGTTCTTGTGGAGGTCTCTGCTCCAAGACATTGTGGTTCTCTGTGTCCACCTGTCTGTGTCCACCCTTTGATCGAGATTCTCTGATGGAACTAAGAACACTTGTTATTTTGTTTGTTCAGCTTTTTCTGGTTTTAGAATGAAGTGGCAACTTCCAGGCTCCCTAGTTGCCAGATCAGAAACCAGAAGTTAACAAAACTTCCTTTAGCTCTGATACGGACAGCAACAGCAAACAGCAAAAACTGCCTGACTCACAAGTCAGACTGACTTAAAGTCACACACTTTGTATCTAATGTATTATGCCAGACTTTCAATAAAAAAGGTGTACTAAATGATGTAATGTGACATCTCTGGAGATCAGTTTTTCTCTCCACTCTTAGGGTTTGTTTTGCTGTTTGTTGTTGTTAGTGCTCTTTGCTTGTTTTGAGACTTTCCTGGTCAAATGATGTGAAGCCTGCATTCTTTGCCATGTGCAGTCACTGAAGCTGGGTGAGTTAGGTAGTGACTGGCAAGGCTCTTGGTGCTAACTGGGCACGCCTTCAATGCTCAGGCTGCCAGTTTAATCCCAGCCTTAACCTTCAGTTCTTCCTTGGAAGAGCCTCCTGTGACAGAAAAGGGCCTGCCAGGTCTCTCCCGGCCCGCACACCACCCTGCCATGCTGTGTTCTAGGTTCCCAGAGCATGGGTAAGATTTCAAAGCTCCTGTGGCCAGCTAAGTCCCCAGTTATTAGTCCCAACTGATATCACTGCCTCAGGCAAAAGTGATATAAAACAGTTGCTACAGACTTTTTGTTTTTTTAACCAATGCCCTAATGATGGGCTGTTCCCACAGAGTGAGCCCTGAATCCAGGGAGTTTTCAGACAAATGGGAGAGTAGCATCCGGGGTTGGGCTGTTCCCACAGAGTGAGCCCTGAATCCAGGGAGTTTTCAGACAAATGGGAGAGTAGCATCCGGGGTTGGTGATTTTCAGGGGACTCCACACCTGTTCTGCCCCCACGTGGCTGCGGGTTGCTGGTTTCACAGCCACGTGCTTGTGAGGCTGTCTCTGTGGCCACGGGAGAGCTGAGGGAATAGGGATGGGAACAGGGAGAGGAAAGCCAGGAAGCTTACAGTTCTTACGGAGACCTGCCTGTTTCTCTTATTTAAATGTGTCAATAACCAGAGGATGGTTGCCAGGCTTTGCTTAATATCCAGAAGTTCTGAAAGCGTTGATTTTCATGATTGGTTGCCAGTGTCTCGTTGCTTCAAGGCAGTGGGGTTGGCAAACTGCGGCTCTGTTGACTAATGAGTTTGCCGATCACTTCATTAAGGTGACCAGACATCCCACTTTTGGTGGGACAGTCCAGATTTTTAACAATTTGTCCCATGTCTCTTGGCGTTTTAAAAAAGTTGACTCCTGCCATTTGAAACTCTTCCCATCACCGGGAGGCCTCCCTGGCACCTGAGCTGCTGGCAGTCATCTTGGGGGCAGCATCTTGCTCTCATTACTTGATGTTCCATTTCTCCTCATGCCTTTTTTTCTTAAATGTAGCTACAGGTAAGAGTATGTGAAGGCAGCTCTGCCAGGGCATGAGAATGAATGCTGCTTCAGCTGACCAGAAACTCGAAGGATAAAACTGCTTGCTCGTCAGAACCAAGAAGTGAAAATGTTCCATTGTTATCATTGCAGGTGAAAACATTTTTCTTCAGAAAGCATTCAGAGTGAAATACCATGTTACTTTTGAAAGTAGAAATCTTTGGAAGATCAGATGAGTCAGGGTAAGGGCAAAAGAAGTGCTTTTGTCTTTCCCTTATTCTTAAAATATTCCCTATTTTTATTTTTTTATGAAAATAGCAAGACATTCAGATTCTGATGTTAGATCTAATACTTGCTTACATAACACAAACTAATATTTTTTTAAAGCAGGCTGGATACGAGGAAATTAATTACATCAAATGTGCTAATGATAACTTAGGGATATTTTAATAGAAAGAAGATTACTGTAGTATTTTCTGTGATTTAAGAAAGCCAGTCTGATGCAAAATTTGGAGATTATGGATGCTTTGAATCATATTAGGCATCGTTACATAAGATACTTCCTAGTAGAAACTGGAGCAAAAGGAGGTGATATAATTGTCTAAATTAATTTTATAGAACAACTAAATTCAGATCATTGCAATTTAGAATGTCATTATCCTCACATTATCCAATTTAAAATGTCTTTGAATGAGCCAAAGTTTTTCTTTACTATCTTCATATTTATTTTTAAAAAAATGTTTGTAGAGCTAGTTAATTGAATAAGTAAATTCTCAGCAACAACCTATAAAATGTAAGAACACATAACTCTTTAACAAACAAATTTGCATTGTCATTATTTACGTGTTAATCAAGGCAAAAAAAATTTCCCCCACTTAGAAATACTTTAATAACTTGTGTCAAGGTATTTCTTTGGTCGCTCATCCATTCAATAAACAGCTTAGTTAATGCCAGCTGTGTGCCTGACACCTGCAATGTCATCGGAAAAAGAGAGGCAATGGCTCCAGGGAATGCTGGAAACAAATCAGTTTCACTAAAAGAGAGATGTTGATTGGAAGCCAGGAAGGCTGGTCAACAACTTTAATTGCTCTAACCACTCACCCTTTAGTTGAGACATTGTTAGCTGAAGCAGCCTCCACCTTGTTTGTCCCAAGTAAGTTTCTGTTATTTCCTGCCTAAGGGCTACATGAAAAATTCTATTTATCTTGCCTAAGATGTTTTCCCCAAAGCCTCAATAAAAGGGATGGCAGGGCCAGAGCAGGAGTAGTTCCCTCACTAGAGTTGGACTACCGCCTGGCCCCCCACATTGCCAAGTTGAATTTCTTCAAGTCTCTTTTCATTTTGGTGTGGCCCTTCTCCAGAACCCAAACCCTGAATTGGAACTCTTTCCACGCGGGACGTGGAAGAGATCCCTACAATAGAACACAGTAGAAGACCCGCTCTTCTCCCACGCCATCCTTCCCGAGGCCAGCAGAGGTCAGTGGGCACAAGTTGAGATGAGTGTTACAAAGGAACCGAAAGAGGCTGAGATTTGGAAAACAGAATGGGTGTGAGAAGAGGGAGAAGAAGCCACTGTGGATGCTGCAGCCCGGGAGACCTCTCTGACATTGCATCCTGGGAGATGCGAAGGCCAGCGGACGACAGGCTGCATGAAAGTCCTGAGCTGCAGAGAACCCGATTATCCCACCAACTGGTAAGTGAAGGTGCAGGGTATGATGTTGGTGGAAGGGGAGAGTGAGCTGGGCAAATGGAATGTGATCAAGTTGGGAAACAGCAGAGTCCAGGTCAATGGAGGCCTCAGCATGGAGGCCAGGGCTTGCCCCTCAAGGGTCCAGTGCTTACATTAATTCAGCAAATGAAACGGGAATATCTGGGGCTAAATGGCAGAATGGAAAACCCTTAGGACTTGGTCCCTTTTATATGGAAAGGAAAACTTTGCTTCCAAAATTGCCTGTCAATGAAGTAGATACATCCGATTCCCTCCCTCAATAAATGGGAACTTTTGCGTGTGTCTGGTAGGTCAAAGGACTGCCACGCCATTCTCAGGGCTTGAAACGTTTTGGCTTATTAATGAAAGAAGGCAGTTTGGGGCTGAAAAATCAAAGAATGCCTCAATACGAACAATGGCTAACATTTATTGAGCACTCACTGCTACCAGTGCTTTATATGTATTAACTCATTCCATCTCCACACCCTGCACAAATACTATTATTACTTCCATTTTAAACATGAGGAAAGACAGAAAGAACTTAAGTAACTTGCCCATGGCCATGCAGTTAGAAAGTGACAGACCTGCGATTTGACCTCCTGTAGTCTGATATCCGAGCCAGGCTGGGTCCACACCTCCCTCACTATTACTAGGGTGACTCTTTGTACATCAAGGTTTGGTGGAGGGATGCTGATGGCTGGAAGCTCCGCCAACAGCTTTTGGTTGGAAAACCAAGTTAATCTGAGTCAGAAAGGTGTCTGCTGGGAGGGAGGTGGCTGCTTAGGGCGCCCAGCCTCAGAGAAACAGCCTGTGATTGTCCACAAAGGACGTGGCCATGGCACTGTAAGCGTGAAAGCCAGTCCGACTGAATTTGCTAATAGAGTATGGAATGCTATTTACATAAACACATTTTCAATAATCATATTTCTAAAATTTTGATTTTCAACTCTGTTGGTTCAAAAACTGTATTTTCAGACTAAAGAAATTCAGAGATATGTAATATTTGAGGAATAAGGGTGTTGTTGGTTTTTTTTGTGTGTGGAATATACAAGATGCATATTTCCATGATATGTCAAAACTTTACTCAGTAGGACATTTAAAACATTATTTTCACATCTTTTTAAAAAATTATTTCATTGTTGAGAGTGTTATAAATGCCCCCCCTCCCCTATTTTCTCCTCTTTGTCTCACTCCACCCGTCTCCCCCTGTCCCTGTCTATTGTCTGTGCTTATGGGTTGTGCATATCTGCTTATAAGTTGTTTGGTTAATCTCTGCCTACCCTCTTTCCCATCTTCCCTCTGAGATCTGTCACTCTGTCTCATGCTTCCATGTCTGTGGTCCTATCTTGTTGATCAATGTGTTTTGTTCCTTAGATTCCACATATAAGAAAGGTTATATGATATTTATGTTTCTCTGAGTATCTCATTTCACTTAGCATAATATCCTCCAGATCCAATCCATGCTATCTCAAAGGGTCACTTTTACTCTTTTTAAAAAAACACATTTAAAAAAAAATTAAATGTTTCCTTGGCCGATTGTTTAGAACATTGTCCCAATAGGTCAAGGTTGTGGGTTCAATCCCTGGTCAGGACACATACAAGAATCAACCAATGAGTCCTGGCCAGTGTGGTTCAATTGGTTAGGTGTCATCCCAACTGAAAGATTACTGGTTGATTGCCTAGGTTTGGGGCTCAATCCCTGAGTGCAGGAAGCAGTCAATCAACGTTTTGTTCTCACACAGATGTTCTCTCTCTCTCTCTCTCTCTTTCTCTCTCTCTTCCTCTGTCTCTAAAAGTAATAAAAAGCATTAGAAAAAGAATCAACCAATGACTGCATAAGTAAATGTAAACAACCCATTGATGTTTCTCTCTCCAAAATTAATAAAAAAACAAAAGCTTTAAAAAAATTTAATGTTAACATGTAGAATAATATAGTCTGTTAGTGACTTTTGCAATTCAAAGGGCATATCTATAATAATAAAAGCATAATATGCTAATTAGACTGGACAGCGGGAAGACCTTCTGGACAAAGCCAGGACTGCAAGGGCTAAGACAAACCACCCCAGCTGCCAGGGCACCGCCCCTTGCACGAATTTCAAGCACTGGGCCTCTATTGTTAAAATAAATTCCATTGCAGTAGAACACTAATTTCCCAAGCCTTTCATGTGAGCATTTGGGCCACATGCCCCTGGGAGACATTAAAAACTGCCATCCCACTCAGAGGAAAGGAGAAAGAGACCAAACTAGAGATTCTTGGAGACCCTTGGGAGTGATGGTTGAGATGACAGAGGGCTGGACATAAGTGACCTGCTCTGCCTCTTAAACTGGGTAGAGATTGCTTCAGGTATATATCCAAACACATCCCCTCCTAAGAGACACAGTATTTGAGGAATTCTGTTTTTCTGAACCCACTTGCATGTTTCCAGTGTCTCCTCTCGGTGTTTACCTGGTGGTTGAGCATGCTTCAGAGGATGGGCACCACTGGCATTGCCAGGAATTTGTTAGAAATGTGGGCACTGCATTTTAACAGGTGATCTGTGTGCTGCTAACCTTTGGGAGGCACTGTTTTAGGGGACTGTGAGTGAAGAGCAAGACCTAGTGGCACTCATCTACACCATTTGGGAACTTGTTAGATATGCAAATGCTTAGCCTGACCCAGAACTTCTGCATCAGGAAGTCTGGGGGTGAAGACAGTGGTCTGTGTTCTAACAAGCCTTCCAGGCGATGCTGGGACTGACCAATGCTTGATGAGCATCCATACAGGCAGATGGTGAGTCATCAATCACGGGCGGGCAGGAGACAGAAGCTGGGTCTCTTTTGCCAGCTGCAGCTACTTAACAGGGTGACCATGGGGAGGGAGGAGGCCAGCTGACTTAAGCCTCAAAGAGCAACACTTGTAAGTTCCTTAAAGTAAAAGTTCTTAAAGTGCGGTTCGTAGTGGTCTAGGTGGCTTACTGAAGGCCCTGTCCGCACTGTAAGTTATTTCAGAGATAGAAATAATAGCACACATAATCAATAGCACACGTAGTCAATAGCACACGTATTCAATAACACACATAATAGCAACATGTATTTGGTTTAAATGCGCTTGATGATGTTGAAGTGTAAGACCTGAAGGCTACTGCCTGTGACTCCACGTCGCTGCCTCTGCTGAGAGGTCTGTCGGAGTGAACAAGGCTAATTCGTTCATCTCAGCTGACTTTCAGCCAACAGGGTGCAGACAATTTTCCTAATGAGTTTGCGCATCCTTTCCTTCTCACATTTACATTCGTTAATTGACCATTTTTGTGTGTTGCAATTATATTATAATAAAAATGTGTAACAGTGGTTAAATGGCTCAGCAGTGGCTCCCTGATGCAGACAGTGCCAGTGTAGTAACTCTGTAAGTGCTTCCCCAGGACAGCTGTGCGGGTGTGATAAACAGGGCTGATAGTGGGCTAAACGTGGGGTTTGAACCTGATCAAATGAGGATAAATGAGTCTTCAATGTAAAGATGTTGCTCAGGCCAAGGGCGTGTAAATATGAACTAAAAAGACAATCTATGTATCTTCTCTTAGTCTTCACCACGTTGTCTGTTAAGAAACATTGAAGATATACACTGAGTGGTCAGATTATTATGACCACCTGATGTTTGTAGGCAAGTTTGAACACCTTTGCTGTCTGCAGTTACCAAGACAAAACGTCTCCAATTCGCACAGGAACACAAGGATTAAACAGTCGAGCATTGGAAAAAAGTCATGTGGTCCGATGAATCACGTTTCCAGTTGCCTCATGCAGATGGCAGAGTGAGAATTTCGTGGAAAAAGCATGAAAGCATGCATCCCACATGCATGAGTACAACCCTTCAAGCTGGTGGGGGCAGTGTTATGGTTTGGGGCATGTTTTCTTGGCATGGTCTAGGCCCTTTAATTCGTGTGGAACAATGTCTGAATAGCACAACACACCTAAGTATCATTGTGATCAAGTTCATCCTATCATGTTGATGGCATATCCCAATGGAGATGGTTTCTTCCAATAAGACAATGCACCATGCCACGGTGCTTGTCTTGTGCAGGAGTGGTTTCAAGAACACAAGGGAGACTTTAACCTTGCTTAGGTGGTCCCCACAATTACCAGATCTCCATCCAACTGAGCATTTGTGGGACGAAGTTAAAAGAGCCATCAGGCAGCTGGTTCCACAACCATCCAGTCTCACAGAACTGGACAGTGCTATCCATCAGGCATGGTGTCAGATTCCTCGCATCACCTTTCAACATCTCATGAGTCAGTGCCAAGAAGAATCGCCGCAGTATTGAAGGCAATGTGGGTGGCCCAAAGAAGTACTAATGGGGCGGTCGTAATCCTCTGGCCACTCAGTGTTTATGCCTTTGTGTTTGCTGCTTTTCTCCCTGCCAAAGCGTGAATGGCAGGGTCTTTCCAAGCAGCTTGCAAACGCAGCATCAGTGATGTGCCATTGGGTGGAAGGAGAGCCCGCGCCAGTACCTCTGTGCGGAGCTGGGGCCAGCACCGTGGGTGTGTGTGGAGGGCACTCAGACTGGCTGTGCTAAGCCCAGTGTGAACTCTGAAAGGCAAAGCGGGAATCTCCGCGGAGAGCACAGTGTTCTGGGGGCGCTGTGCACCTGCCCCACGTCATACAGGGATCCCTCATTCAGTCTCTCTCTTCTCACTGTGTGTGCACTGGGAGGCAGCTTGGTCAGCGCTGAGGGCAGCTGTGGCTGTGAGAGCCCCGAAGAGCACAGGGAGAAGGAGGTAGGGGGAGGACTGGGGAATGAGGGGGCAGGGGGGGGGGGGTCAGAGTGCCCAGGCTGGCTCCAGAGGAAGAACTAGCATTCATGAGTGTCTCCCGACCTCAACTCAGCACCCATGGCTCCAAGGACAACTGTGAACACGATTGGATCCTGGCCACCGATCTGATAGCAGCCGTGAGTCTGACCCAATTGTGGCCCTGGGTGGGTGCATGTTCCCTGGGGGAGGAAATGTCAGTGAGTTCCACTGCTCTCCACATTGAACCACTCTGGCTTTCCACGGCAGACAGTGCTCCTGTGGATTGCTTTGTCATGCTATTGCGGTATAATTGGCACCATCCTATAGCTGCCCCTAAAATCCTGCCGTAGGCCACCCCCTCTCCCCTCCTCCTCCCTCCTCTCCCCAAAGTCCCCTGTGCCCTGCCTTCAGGTCTCTCTGTCACCCCACTTCACGGATCTCTTTTCTGAGCCTGGTTTTGCTTTTTTTAGGACGTCATATAGTGTTCACTCCTGGGACCTGGCTTTTGCTCAACTATATGTGTATTTGGGGCTGAAGAAAATGGTACAACAGCATTTGGAAAAGGCAGTTGGGTTTATTTTTATTTATTTCATGTGGAAAGCTTTAGAGTGGATCTCTGTAGGGTATTTATATCTTCAATACCTAAATGCATCACTTCACATTCCAAGCCCTAGGATTTATCAAGAAAATCAAACTGTGAAACAGATGTCTTGGTCAAGAGTCTAAGAGTCCAACAATAAAGATAAATTTTAAAAAGTCTAAGAGCTAACTCTTTCCCACAAATTAGCTCTTTTTTCACTTTTTCGAAAAAGAAATTCACGATCCCGTTGGCCATTAAGCACACACACACAAACATACACACACACACACACACACAGACACACCACACACACACACACACATACACACACGTGCGCACCATGGAACAGAGTATGAGGAATGTTGTCCAGAGCTCCGAACAGCCAGTGCCATAAGGATGCATTAGCTATGATCTTTCAGGCCAGTCACCCTCACAGGTTTGAGTGTGAGGTGCCTTGCAGATGGTCTCCAGTGAGGATTTCTTAGTCCATCCATGTTCAAGGAGAGTTCCAAGCTGTTTAAGAAAAAAATCACTTGCCACTATTTTTACCTTGTGTTTCATATTCATATTTTATCCAGAGCTTATAAAACTGGCTTATCTGCTTAACTTTTCCTGAATTTATATTCACACCACATGACTATTTTTGCTATGTGATGTGGCACACACATTTTGTATAATTAGCATGGCCCAGTTTCTCTCAAAGAAACCAAGGATTTTTTTTTTTTTCTGTTTGATCTGCTTTCCTTTCTCTAGACATCTAAATAAATGAAAACTCCCAGTTGAGATTTTCAGAAAGCACTGAAGTACTGCGGATCCACTGAGTCTCCATGAGAAATCGAATATGCAAACAATTTTACACACATATGTATGTAGGAAAACACCGGCACATCTGGGTTCCCAGCAGCCTCTGCTGATTAATGTGCATGTGACCAGAACTGCCCATTCCCTGCTGGGTGATGAGCATTCTAAATGCTCTCGGCTCATTTTCAAGTAGATGCCTGGGTCTTCCATATGGTAGTGAGGAGCCAGGCTAGATGCTCATTTTATATGAAATCAACTCCCTACCCAATGAAGAAGCTTCTCTTTTATATTCAATACATATTTTTTCCTCACCTTAAGAAAAACAATGACTGCGTGAACAGCAAACAATGGGCTTTTCAATATAGAGTAAACCATCTGGCTAACAAGAATGTTTTACTGATTAAAAAAATTAGTAGGAAGATGGCTCCTGCCAAGCACCCTATTTCCCCGAAAATAAGACAGTGTCTTATATTAATTTTTTTCTCCCAAAGTTGCGCTAGGTCTTATTTTCAGGGGATGTCTTATCTTTCCATGTGCTAGGTCTTATTTTTGGAGGATGTCTTATTTTCGAGGAAACACGGTAACAGCCAAAAGCCCAAATGTAACTGAAAAACACAAGCCAGGGATCAGCTTACCCTGTGAATGACAGATCCTTGTCTTGTGGAGTAATTACAAAATCCCAGCTGTGCACCATTTCATCCGGGCATCTACCAAACCTTGGAGGTAGGCAGCGAAGAGTAGGTGTATTTTGAGGTGGAGAAATTAAGGTTCAGCATTATGGGGTCCCATTGAAGACCTTCTGAAAGAGCAGGGCGGGGCTAACTCCTGATCCTCCATTTTGTAACTAGACCCTAGTCCTCACCCAACCAATTGGGGTCAGCTAAAGCAGTGACATCACCACCCCTATAAAACCCCTTGACCTGTTGAAGCTTGCTCTCTTCTGCCACGCCACTGTCGGTGTAAGTGGGACAGAGCCCATGCTAGCATGGAATACAGGCTTTCTGCTATTGCATCTGACTTGGCTCCCTGGTGGTCTTTGGGGAATCACGAAATCTGGGCATAACACTTCCATGCAGGTGGAAACACAGATTGGAAGGTGAGGGGATGCAGCTTGCCCCCCTCAGGGGGCTCTGCCAGGCTGCATTGCTCTCCTGGTCTGTGGATCACTTAGTCCTGTGGTTGGCAAGCCACCTACAGCTCTTTGGCCCCTTGAGTGAGGCTCTTCCACAAAACAATCAGGGCCTGGGCAAGTCTATTTTGAAGAAGTGGCATTAGGAAAAGTTTAAGTTTAAAAAATGTGACTCTCAAAAGAAATTTCAATCGTTGTACTATTGATATTTGGCTCTGTTGACTAATGAGTTTGCTGACCACTGACTTAGTCCATCTTCACTGGAAACAGAAGCTTTAACCTATGACCTCTTAATTTGAATAAAATCATGTACTTTTTAGTGTAAATTATTTTGTCTCCAGAAAATCTCCAGGAATTCATTGTCTACCACACTGACTGAAAAGTATGAAGTTCAAACTGGTTGCCATTACCTGCAGGCAGGGGAGACTAGATAGGTCTATGAAATATTTAAAAGCTAAACCTAACACCTCTCATGGCTGCCCTCCAGAAAGCATAGTTACTGTGAGTGTTTTATTTACAACACTTATTCTTTTTGTGCCTTAGCAATACCATTTAACCATGTATCATTAAAAATGTGTACTCATATAAGACAGTACTAATAAAACTTAGTATGAAACCCAAGTGCATTTGGGGATTTATGTAAGTTCTTTTCTATGTCAAACATTACATCATTTGTTTTACTTGTTTAATTTAATCTTCAAACTAGTTTAAGGAGATTCGTAGCATTACTTTCATTTTGCAAACGAGGGAAGTGATGGGGGGACCTATAATCTGATAGAGCACCTGATTAATCTGAAAAGATAAGCATATTATTTTAATCTTAGAACAGATATACTTATGTGAAGAGGAGGTTAAGTTTTTCTTAAGTATCCCTTTGAAGGCCAGTGGGAAGCAATTGGAGAGGTGACTCAGCTGGGAATCCAGCAAGCAGAACCAATAAGCTTGGTCAAACCAATCCACCAGGAATCAAAACATCATCTTGTCAACATCATCTCATCAATATCATCTCATTGCCTGATGACAAAAGCTGAAGTCTCTTCCCCAGCCCCACTCCCTCTATATAATATTGTCTCCTGTGCCTTGCTGGAAGACAGGATTTGATGTTTGTAAGCACCCTGTCCTCTTGGTTGGCTGGCCTTCTCAATAAATGCATCACATGATCCAACCCTGTCTTCATTATTGGACACAGTGACAGGCAGTCGGAGCCAACCGGGGGTTTCCCAGTGACAGAAGACCCAGACTAGGTGAGTGATTCGGCTTTTACCTGCCTCCTGGACCCTGACAGCAAGACTGCCCCATCCCTTCTCCTTCACATCCCACTTTGATTGATTAAACACACCTTTGTTCTTCCAAACTCAGTTGAGGACATATAATGTCATGAAGAAAAGCTAGTGAAGAAAAGCAGTTAAGGGTTAGCCCTGAATAAGCAGCCTAGTTAACATAGAAAACTAAATCAATAAAATGTCCTAAAGATTTGGTCCTAGTGTTTGAATGTCTGCTTGGCTAGTCTTGTTCTATAGCTTCTACTAACATTTGTAATCATTGGCTTTATGTCACTTCAGTCCCATTTAGAACCACACTTACACTTGTTAATGACATCTTCCCTCTGGACACTGGAACCTCAGACATCTATGCTCAGTCACCACCCATTTTCTTCCATTCTCTCCATTCTTCAGGAATTCAGTTCTTCTTCCCACTACACTCTGATCTCTGCTTTCTGGCAGCCTCCTTTTTACTTTTTTCAACATTTACTGACTAGCTTAGAATTTGTTTCTCTTCGATTACCATCATGCAAATATCTTTAACCCTCTTGACTGCTCTCTCATCCTTCTTTTACACTTGGCTGACCAAAATGCCATCCACAAGTGCCAGGGTCCACCTTCTCCATACCACGTTCCTGAGAAGTGCTGAGCACACCTGGAATGGGCCAATAGGTTTGTGGCCACTGACCTGAAACAGCTTTTCTTCAACAGTCTATTTTTATTCTGAGTCAGTTCTCACACCCATTTTTCAAACCAGCCTTGTCAAGTCTTCACTTCCCCATCTCATCATCTCCTTATTCTTTGTGATACTTTTGGTTCCTGTATTACGCTATCTTGGGGTCCTCGGAAAACCAAAGCCTGTGTAAATGCAATCTTAAATGCTAATGCTTTACAGGGAAGTGAAGGTCCAGGGAAGTGGGCATAAAAAAAGGGATGAAACTAAGGGGCGGGGAAGAGAAAATACAAGATGACACCTCACTCAGCTGTCTACTTCTTCACAAATGGGCAGAGACATGGCCAGTCACTTACCCAAGAGGGCCCTCTCTCTTGTTTAACGAATACAATTTATTTCTGCATGTGGCTTGTATCACAAAATTCATATTGGAGCTCTCAGGACAAAAGCATATCTTAGTCACTCCTCGACTCTGAGCTGGACATGGTCTGATTTGATTTCCTCAAAATTTCTATCTTAAGGCAAGGTGAGAATTTTGAGCAATAAGTCAGTTGAATAGTTGAAGGGAAGAACATGACATTGTCAGAGCTACTTGTCCAAGGAAAAGTAGGTAGAAGAAGAGCTGACAATAGGAGTCATGGCTGAGCTTGACAGACTTACCTAGAGACATCAGCAGGGTACAGCAACAGACCATGAGAGCAGAGAGGGAATTTGTGTCTCACGTCCTTGTGGGTCTGGAACACTGAGTCAGGCTTAGAGTTGCTGACCCATATCTATATATATAAAAGGCCAATATGCTGTGTCCTTCCCTCCATCAACCAGTCGCTATGATGCACACTAACCACCTGGAGGCAGATATTTATTTTTATTATTTTTTAATAAATTTTTATTGTTCATATTATTACAAATGTTCCTTTCTCCCCCCCCACCCCCACCCCC
Source organism: Pipistrellus kuhlii (assembly GCF_014108245.1). Taxonomy (NCBI): domain Eukaryota; kingdom Metazoa; phylum Chordata; class Mammalia; order Chiroptera; family Vespertilionidae; genus Pipistrellus; species Pipistrellus kuhlii. Next base: position 4,198,747 of record NW_023425416.1, on the reverse strand, counting down.
TCCATGGAGGCAGACATTTAGGCAGGAGCTGCCGAGCTGCAGTGGGTTGGCAGCAGTGGTTCTCATGTGACGCACCTGGAAACCAGAGAGAAAGGAGCCTGACTTCTCTCAGGATCTCGATTTCACCTTGGCTTTGGGTTATATTGTTGCTGGGGCACTGTCAGCCCTGAATCTGGTTTACTGCACAGCTGTGTTTGCATTCCACACCCTGGGCCACAATTGGCCTCATAGGTAGTTATCTCCTCCATAATTCTCTTTACATATTTTTGAAAAACAATGTTTTTCTATTTTTTGCCTTCTAGCCTCTCTTTTTTGGGACTCTATTTACTGATATATTTGGCTGCCTGAAATTTCTACCCCTTTTAATTTTCATAGCTGTTTTTCTCTGTGATTTATTGTAGACTAGAGGCCCAGTGCACAAATTCATACACAGGTGGGGTCCCTCTGGGTGGCCTGCAGGGATCAGGCTGAAACCCGCAGTCCAATACCACCTGCAGGCTCGATCTGCTGCTTCCGCTCATCCTGGCCCCACCTGCCACGGGCATGTGCCCAATCAGTCCTGATCAGGATAGGCTCATGCTGCCACAGCAGCACTCACCAGCCATGACCCTGTGTCTGGCTCCCTCCCAAGGGGAGTAGCCTGTGGGATCAGGCTGAAACCAGCTCTCTGAAATCCCCCGAGGGGTCCCAGATTACTAGGGGCATAGGCCAGGCTGAGGGACCCCACCAGTGCATGATTAGGCCAGGGAGGGGCCGTGGGAGGGCTTAGTTCCAATTGGCCTGACCCCAGCAGCAAGCTAACCAATGGTCATAGCATCTGCCCCTGTGGTCAGTGCACATCATAGTGACTGGTTGACCAGTTGACTGACTGCCCCCTGGTGGTCAGTGCACATCATAGCGACCAGTTGACTGTCCCCTGGAGCTCGGTGCACGTCATAGTGAGTGGTTGAGAAATCTTAGCATATCATTAACATATTATGCTTTGATTGGTTGTTCCATTGTTCTGTCATTCATTCTATTTGCATATTACCCTTTCATTATGTAGAATAGTTTTTATTGTTATGTCTGTAAGTTCACTAATCTTTTCTTCTGCAATGTCTAATCTGTCATTATTTCCCTATTCAATATATTTTTTTGTCTCAGCAATTGTAGCTTTCACCTGTAGAAGTTTCTTTTTAAAAAATCTCTACTTAACATATTCAATCTTTCCTTTAACTTCTTGAATATCTTATGTAATAAAAGCCTAATATGCCAATCGATCAAATGGCTGAACAACCAGTAGCTATGATACACACTGACCACCAGGGGGCAGATGCTAAATGTAGGAGCTGCCCCATGGTGGTCAATGTGCTCCCACAGGGAGAGCACTGTTCAGCCTAAACTGGCAGTCCTACATCCCTCTCATAATCCTGGACTGTTGGCTACTAACTGTTCATCTGCTTGTTGGCCTGATTGCCCCTCACTTCTCCCCCTGCTAGCCTGGTTGCCCCTAACTGCCCCCCTCTGACAGCCTAGTCGCCCCTCATTGCCCCTTCCTGCTGGCTTGGTTGCCCTTCACTTCCCCCCTGCTGGCCTGGTCACCCTTCACTGCCCCCTCCACTGCTGGCCTGGTTGCCCTTAACTGATCTCTCCCCACCAGCCTGGTCACACCTCACTGCCCCCTCTGCCAGCCTGGTAACACATAACTCTCCTCTATCCCCCAGGAAGGCCCAGTGGCAGAAAGGAGCTCTGAGCCCTGGATGGAGCATGGTGGGGTTCAGGGAGCTCTGAACCCTGGTTTGAAGGTTGGCCACACCTCCAATCATGGGAAACCCAGAGTTCTGCTGCAACCCAGCTGGGGCCCAGAGCTCCCTCCCATCGCTGCACCCCAGCTGGGGTCCAGGGCCCAGTCATTTGGTTGTCCCTCACTGCCACCCCTGCTGTCCTGGAAACCCCACCCAGCTTTCTGTTAGGTCATCTGTTTGGTAGTTTAGGTCATGACGGCCCCTAGATTTTAATACATTAGGATAAACAGATATATTCCATTTAAAACTGAGATATGTTGCCCTGGCTGGTGTTTCTCAGTGCTTAGAACATTGGCCCATGCAGTGAAGGGTTGTAGATTCAATTCTTGGTCAATGGCTTGTACCTGGATTGCAGGTTTGGTCCCTGGTCCCCATCAGGGCATGTGAGGGAGGCAATCAATATCTCCCTCTCACATTGATGTCTCTCTCTCGATATCTCTCTCTCTCACTCTCCTTCCTCCCTTCCTCCACTATCTCTAAAAATCAATGGAAAAAATATCCTTAAGTGAGGATTAACAACAAAAAACCCCTTAGATATGTTTTTATGTATCACAATGATAAACATGTTTAAATGTTAATACTCCAAGTTAAGAATGTCATTAAATAATATCTATTATACATTGCTGACAAGAATGTGCATCTCAAGAGTTTTAAAGTGTTAATAATTATGTTTCAGAAAATTCTATCTATAGTAATGTATCATGAGAAATGAATCAAGAGATAAAAAGGGAAAGAAATAAAGATATTAACTGAAGCATTACTTATAATGGCAAATATCTGTAAATACCATAAATGTCCAATGATAGAATATTAAATAAATGGTTGGATATATCTTATCTAATAAAAGAGTAATATGTAAATTGACCATACATCCGCTACACCCACCAGTCATGCCCACCAGCCATGCCCACAGCCAATCAGAGTGAGTATGCAAATTAATCCCAACCAAAATAGCTGCAGCCACAGAGAGCAGGAGGGAGGCTTGGGTTTCCCAGGCAACAAAAGAAGCCAAGCTTTCTGCCTGCCCTAACTGGCCTAAGTCTCCACTCAAGGCTACAAAGTTTTAATTATAAAAGGTAAACAAATCCAAACAGAAATGGCAGCAGCCATGGAGCAAGCAGAAGGCTTGGCTCCACTCCAGCCTACAAAGTCTCAATTGTAGAAGGTAAATAAATTTCAGATACCAGGGTCTCACTTGGGTTGCCAGGGGGCATGGCTGGCCTGCAAACCACCACAGGCCCCTCGCTCAGGTCGACCCATTCCCCAAGAGAACCCCCACCCTGATCAGGGCAAACCAGCTGGTCCCCATCCATGCACTAGGCTTCTATCCTATCTAATAAAAGAGTAATATGCAGATTGACCATCACTCCAACACACAAGATGGCTGCCCCCATGAGGACACAAGATGGCTGCTATAAGATGGCCAGCAGGGGAGGGCAGTTGGGAGGAACCAGGCCTGCAAGAGAGAGCAGTTGTGAGTGATCAGGCCAGTAGGTGAGGACAGTTGGGGGTGACCAGGCTAGCAGAGGAGGGAAGTTGGGGCAAACAGGTTGGCAGGGGAGCAGTTAGACATCAATCAGGCTGGCATGGGATTGGTTAGGGGATAATCAGGCTGTCAGGCAGAAGCAGTTAAGGCCAATCAGGAAGTCAGGCAAGTGAGCAGTTAGGAGCCTGCAGACATGGATTGTTAAATGGGCAGTCGGACATTCCTCGAGGGGTCCCAGATTGGAGAGGGTGTAGCCTTGGCTGAGGGACATCACCACCTGCTCCCACCCAGTGCACTGGGCCTCTCGTCTAAATATAATGAGATGTGAAGAAATAAGCTGGGGCTGCGGTGCCGAAGGGTGGTGACCCGGCCCAGGGAGGATGAAGAAGCTGTCGGCGTGGCTTTAGTGCGAAAGCAAAAGCGGCAGTGGCAGCAGCCGCAGAAGCGGTGGCCACAGGGGCGACAGAGAAAAAAGCGGGCACTGGGACCCCAGAAATCTGCGTCCACAGAAGTCCCCCACTGTTGGGTCTGGCGTGATTCGAGAGAGTGGACGGGGGTCCCCAAGGTTGCTACTAGTGGGGTTCTCTAGGGAGCAACCCATTCTGATCCGACACGGAGGGAGAACATAGGACTTGGAAAGCAGTCTGTTTGTAAGTGTGCGCAGACTCGCCCATCGCGCACCTGGGCTGGTTCCCCTGCAACACTTTGCTTCTGATTACAAAGGAGAGATCACCCAGATTGGCTGACCCTAAGAGACAGCAGGGGGAAACTGCTTTTCTGGAAGCTGAGAAGCAGAGTGGGGAGAAATCATCCAGGATTCAGCTCCGAGGCAAAAATAAATAAACAAACAAAACAAACAAACAAACAAACAAAAAAACCCAACAAACAAAACAAAAAACCCAGTATTGAGTGCCACAGAAAAAGAAGGCTAGAGCAGCCAAAAAGACAGGACATCAATCTACATACACTGCCACCTAGGGTCTGGAGTACAAACTGACTGTGTTTATTATTAGTTTTATTTGATCAAAAACCAAGAAACTAAGGAATCCCCACTGAGGTGCAGCAGAACGCAGGGAACTGCAACACGGTCTGGACTGAGAAACGGGAGTGTCAAATAGAATGACAGAAATGAATGGCCTTCACAACTGCACACTTTTTTTGCTAAATTTATTTTTTTTTTCATTTTTTGCATCTTTTACTTAAGAAACAATTTTTTTTCCTTTTTTCCTCACTAGATTTTAACTTTTTAATTATTACATTTTTAGGTTCAATAAGCATTTTTATTACTGCTATTTTAATTTTTTTTAAGTGCCATTTTATTTTCTCTTTATTTTACATTGGAATTAGTGTTCTTCATTTTATTTTCATTTCTCCTTTAACATTGTTTAACCCTATCTCAACACGACCTTTACACCATCATTCTCTTTCTACCCTTCCCCCTTTTGCTGTCCTGTTTATCTTAACCCTTTCCTGCTTTAGATTTCCTTACTCTTTCTGTATCCCCCCTGGTAAAATTTCTACCCTACTTACGTATATATCTAATTTCCAATCCCCTGTGCCAAGTGCATACACAACCCTCTCTGAGCTGTATTAACTAGCAAAAAATAATAATAATTGTTTTCCTCACTGTTCTTTTGATGCTGTTTGGAGGAATGATGATTATATTGTATTTTTATGCCTTTGGTGAGAGTATTTTGCTTATTCTTTTGTTGTTGCTGTTGCTTAGTATTTTCTTATTTGATTGGTTTTTGTTCGTTGTTATTCTATTACTTCTGTTTTCCCTTCCTGTGCTGGAAATTAAGGGATGTTGTAGATTGTATTATTCTCCAGGTACTGCTGACAGCATTTGCTGGGGTTAGTGGTTGTTCAATTGAAATTCTCTCCATAGTTTATTCCCCTTTTACCTCTCTCTCTCTCTCTCTCTCTCTCTCTCTCTCTCTCTCTCTCTCTTTTCTTCTCCCTGTTTCCTAAATTCATTTTCACACTCTTTTTCTTTTGCTCCCTCCCTCTTCTCTTTTTACTCTTCCTCTTTCTCTCCTATTCCCTAATTTGCCTTTCCCTAGTGATTACCTTTATTGGAGGTTATTAATATTGCAAATACATATCTGTTCAGTGCCTTGTGTGTTATACCTGGTTGTGTTGTATTTTGTGCCTTTAAATCAACACAGGAGAGAGAAATCAACGCAGGAGAGAGACATCCTGAAAAGAAAGACCATGGGTAGACAAAGAAACAGCCCACAAATGAAAGAAAAGCAGGCATCACCAGAAAAGGAGTAAATGAGTTAGAGGCAAGCAACCTACCAGAGCAAGAATTCAGAGTAATGATCTTAAGATGGCTAAAAAGAATGGAAGACAAATTTGACAATATGAGTAAGACCCAAGAGGAAATGAAGAAAAACCAAGAGGAAATGAATATGACTCAAGAAAAAATGAAAAATGACATCGCTACTATGAAGAACTCAATAGAAAGCATCAAGAGTAGACTAGAAGAAGCAGAGGACTGCATCAGTGAGCTAGAAGACAAGATGGAAAAAAATACCCAATTAAAGCAACTTCTAGAAAAAGAAATTAAAAAGCAGGAGAGAGCCTACGGGAGCTTTGGGACAATGCAAAACAAAACAATATTTGAATAATAGGGGTTCCGGAAGGAAAGGAAACTGAGGTAGACATGGAAAAAGTATTTCAAGAAATAATGGCAGAAAACTTTCCGGAGATAGAGAAGAAAAAACCCACACAAATCCAACATGCTCTCAGAGTCCCAAGCAAAATGAATCCTAGAAGACCGACGCCAAGACACATTATAATTAAATTGGCAAACAACGACAAAGTAAGAATCTTAAAAGCAGCCAGAGAGAGACAGAAAGTTACATATAAAGGAACCCCCATCAGACTAACAACTGATTTCTCAAAAGAAACTTGTCAGGCCAGAAGGTAATGGGATGAAATATACAAAGTCATGCAAAGGAAGGGTCTGAATCCAAGAATACTGTACCCAGCAAGGCTATCAATCAAAATTGAAGGTGAAATCAGGAGCTACACAGACAAAAAAAGACTAAAGGAATTTATCTCCACCAAACCAGCAATGCAAGAAATGCTAAAGGGTCTACTGTAAAAATAAAGAAATAGGAAGCAAAGAAGGAACACAGGGGTATAGAATAAAAATGGCGTCAAATGAGTACCTATCATTAATAACTTTAAATGTAAATGGTTTAAATGCTCCAATCAAAAGACATAGGATAACAGATTGGATAAGAAAACAAGACCCATACATCTGTTGTCTACAAGAAACCCACCTCAGAAAAAAAGATGCACACAGACTGAGGGTGAAAAGATGGAAAAAGGTTTTCCAGGTTAATGGAAATGAAAAAAAAAGCTGGGGTAGCAATATTTATATCTGACAAATTAGATCTCAGAATGAAGGACATAACAAGAGATAATGAAGGCCACTTCATAATACTAAAGGGAGCAATCCAACAAGAAGAAATAACCCTGGTAAATATATATGCACCCAATACAGGAGACCCAAATACATTAAAAAAAAAATGCTGGAGGACATTATGGGAAAGATTAATAGCAATACAATCATAGTAGGAGATTTTAATACCCCACTGTCATCCTTCGACAAATCATCTAAACAAAAAATCAGCAAAAAATATCAATCCTAAATGACTCACTAGACCAGATGGAATTAATCGACATCTTCAGAACATTCCACCCAAAGCCACAGAACATACATTCTTCTTAAGTGCACATGGGACATTCTCAAAGATAGACCACATTTTGGTACATAGGCAAAGTCTCTTCAAATTCAAGAAGATAGAAATTATATCAAGCATCTTCTCAGATCATAATGGCATAAAACTGGAAATTAACTATAATAAAAATAATCCAAAGAAATAAAACACATGGAGATTAAACAGCATGCTATTAAACAAGGACTGGGTTACCAGAGAAATCAAGGAAGAAATTAAAAACATCCTGGAAACAAATGACAATGAAAACACAACAATCCAAAATCTATGGGACACAGCAAAAGCAGTTTTGAGAGGGAAGTTCATATCCCTACAAGCCTATTGCAAAAAACTAGAAAAAAATGGTAACAAATGATCTAACTCTACAACTCAAAGAGTTAGAAAAAGAGCAACAAGAAAAGCCCAGTGTAAGCAGAAGGAAGGAAATAACAAAAATTAGAGCAGAGATAAACGACATAGAGACCAAAGAAACAATACATAAAATCGACAAAACCAAGAGTTGGTTCTTTGAAAGGATAAACAAGATAGATGAACCTCTAGCCAGGCTAACCAAGAAACAAAGAGAGAGGACCCAAATAAACAAAATCAGAAACGAAAGAGGTGAAATAACAACAGACCCCACCGAAATACAAAGGATTGTTACAAAATACTACGAATAACTGTATTCCAACAAACTGAACAACCTGGAGGAAATGGACATATTCCTAGAGAAATACAACCTTCCAAAAACTCAATCAGGAAGAATCTATAAATCTCAATAGAACAGTAACTAGGGAAGAAATTGAAACAGTCATCGAAAAGCTTCCAGCAAACAAAAGCCCAGGGCCAGATGGCTTCACAGGAGAGTTTTACCAAACATTCACTAAAACCTATCCTCCTCAGACTATTGCAAAAAATCCAAGAGGAAGGAGCACTTCCAAACTCCTTCTATGAAGCCAGCATCACCCTAATACCCAAACCAGATAAAGACAACTCAATGAAAGAGAATTACAGGCCAATATCCCTTATGAGCATAGATGCCAAAATCCTCATCAAAATTCTAGCAAATCGGCTTCAGCAGATCATCACAAAGGTCATAGACCATGATCAAATAGGATTTATTCCAGGAATGCAAGGATGGTACAATTTCCACAAATCAATAAACGTGATACATCACATAAACAAATTGAAAGATAAAAATCATTTAGTCATATCAATTGATACAGAAGAAGCACTTGATAAAATCCAACACCCTTTCCTGATAAAAACTCTCAACAAGGTGGGAGTACAAGGATCATACCTCAACATAATAAAAGCTATATATGATAAACCCATAGCCAACATCATACTCAATGGGCAAAAACTAAAACCATTCCCTCTAAGAACAGGAACAAGACAGGGTTGCTCACTCTCACCACTCCTGTTTGACATAGTACTGGAAGTACAAGCCATTGCAATTAGACAAGAAGAGGATATAAAAGGCATCCAAATTGGAAGTAAAGTTATCCTTATTTGCAGATGACATGATATTGTATATAAAAAACCCAAAAGACTCCATTAACCTGTTAACCGGAGAGTTCTCTTTTTAATTATGCAAAGTACAATGGGCGCATACTCTTTCACTAGGACGTGTCAATACGTCACGCACAGTGGACGTATAAATTATTATTTTTTTAATTTATACTTAATTAAAATAAATGAAATATATATATTTTCGTTTATTTATATGTAAAGCACAAAGGAAAATACAAAATTACAAACAAATAGAAAAGAATACCAACAAAAAAATGGAAACATCGAATTAAGAAATAAATTTTACAAACAATTATAAAGATTACAAAAAATATATATTTTTTATTTCTATACACAATAAAAAATATAAAAAAGTTAACACTTACAGAACAATAAACAAAAGCACACAAATAAAATAGAAATACTGAGTTTAAAAAATTGAAATATAGATGTCCAAGATATATTTCAAAGACATATTCATATGTCCTACCCATATCCGATATTGTTTACGTTTGACGTATTTATACATCCCTCTCGGTTAACAGGTTAAAAAACTAATTGACTTAATAAATAAATTTGGCAGTGTAGCAGGATACAAAATTAATGCCAAGAAATCTATGGCATTTCTATACACCAATAGTAAACTTGCAGAAACAGAGATTAAAAAGGCAATCCCATTTACCATCACACCAAAAAAATTAAGATACCTTGGAATAAACTTAACTAAGGAGGTAAAAGACCTATACACGGAAAACTACACGACACTGAAAAAAGAGATAGAGGAAGATGTAAACAGATGGAAGAACATACCATGTTCATGGATTGGTAGAATCAACATCATCAAAATGTCCATACTTCCCAAAGCAATCTATAGGTTCAATGCACTCTCAATTAAAATACCAATGGCATATTTCACTGACCTAGCAAAAACTCTTCAGAAGTTCATTTGGAACAACAAAAGACCCCGAATAGCAATCCTGAAGAAGAAGATTAAAGTAGGAGGGATCTCAATACCAGATTTCAAGCTGTATTACAAAACCACTGTTCTCAAAACAACCTGGTACTGGCACAAGAACAGACATATAGATCAATGGAATAGAATTGAGAACCCAGATATCAACCCAAATCACTATGCTCAGTTAATATTTGACAAAGGAGGCACGAATATACAATGGAGTCAAGACAGTCTCTTCAATAAATGTGTTGGGAAAATTGGACAGATACATGCAAAAGAATGAAACTGGATCACCAACTTACACCATACACAAAAATAAACTCAAAATGGATACAGGACTTTAAACATAAGACGGGAAACCATAAAAATACTAGAGGCATTCACAGGCAGCAAAATCTCAGACATATGCCAAAAGAACTTCTTCACTGATACTTCCCCTAGGGCAATGGAAACTAAAGAGAAAATAAACAAATGGGACTACAACAAAATAAAAAGCTTCTTTTTACAGCAAAAGAAACCATCAACAAAACAACAATAAAGCCCTCTTTATGGGAGAACATATTTGCAAATGTTATCACTGATAAAGGTTTAATTTCCAACATCTACAGACATATTATACAACTTAATAAAAGGAAGATAAATGACCCAATTAAAAAATGGGCAATGGATCTAAATAGAATCTTCTCAAAAGAAGACAGAAGGAAGGCCAAAAGGCACATGAAAACATGCTCAAAGTCACTAATTGTTCGAGAGATGCAAATCAAAACAACAAGGCAGTACCATCTCACACCTGTCAGAATGGCCAACATCAACAAATCAACAAACGACAAGTGTTGGCGAGGTTGCGAAGAAAAAGGAACCCTCGTGCACTGCTGGTGGGAATGTAGACTGGTGCAACCACTGTGGAGAAAAGTATGGAGCTTCCTCAAAAAACTGAAAATGGAACTCCCATTTGACCCAGTAATCCCACTCCTAAGAATATATCCCAAGAAGCAAGAAATATCAATCAGAAAGGATATATGCACCCCTATGTTCATAGCAGCACAATTTACAATAGCCAGAATTTGGAAACAGCCTAGGTGCCTGTCAGCAGATGATTGGATCCAAAAACTATGGTATATCTACACAATGGAATACTATGCTGCCATAAAAAAGAAAAAATTCTCATCGTTTGCAGCAACCTGGATGGAATTGGAGAACATCATGCTGAGTGAAACAAGCCAGTCAATGAACGAGAGATACCACATTACCTCACTTATTTATGGATAATAAAGAACATTATAAACTGAAGAACCAAAAGATAGATATAGAGACAGTAAAGCAACAAGCAGACTGTCAAATTACAGCGGGGAGGTTGGAGAGATCTGGGGGAGATAAGAGATCAACCAAAGGACTTGTATACATGCATATAAGTACAACCAATGGACACAAAACTCTGGGGAGGGAGGGAGTATATGGGAGAGGGGGGGCATTGGTATATGTACAAAAATAATAATTTAATAAAATATATATATATTAAAAAAATAGATACTAGGAATTGAAATAAGCTCACCTATCATTTTGTACCAGATTTTTTAATCTCTCTTAGAAAATTATTATTTCATTTTGCAGCCACACTGGTGAGTCACTGGCTAGAGCTGGCCCAAGGTTAATTCAAAAAGAGAAAGAATGACTAGCTTAAGAAAACTTCCATTAGAGACAGATACATGATTTAAAATGTAGGCATTAAAATAATAATATATCTTCCATTTAAAATTTAAAAATATAATTCCCAGAACAATTTTGACTTGGGGTTATAGCATAATACAAACAGAAAGGAGAAAATTTGGAAGTTTTGCTTAAACTAAAAGTTGACACTTTATTACTACTATCCATTGTGCTTCTGCTGCTACATTTGTTTTGTTTTGTCTTATATTTGGAAATTATGGTACCTGCAAAAATGTGTTCTCCTTAAATACCTTAAGTACTGCCCAACATACTTTAGGCAGATGACAACTATGTAATCTCTGTACCTAATTGTGGAACTAGATGTCACCTTATGAGTTGCTTTAACAAGCATGTACATTGAAGGTCTGATAAGGGTAAGACCCTTTAAAAACAAACAAACAAAAAACAAAACTAAGTTTGACTAATAAAATTCTAGTGATCCATTCCTTATAATCTACTTGATGAAATGTTCATAATATATAGTCAGAAAATATTTTGCATTAAAATATTCTGTGCTTTCTTTGGTTTAATCTGAGCTCACCTGAGAGTTCAATAACAACAACAAAAGTCTGTCCACGTGAGCCCTCTGTTTTTACAACTACTGTGTTGACTAATTTTTTTGTGATGCGTACACTTGACCACAAGTATCACTTCAACAGCTATTTAAAATAGACAGCAGGCCACTTGAATATTAATTATGATGTATTTCCTGCCCTGCCTTCTAAGAGTTGACAGTCTTGTTGAGGAGATAGAAGATTTGCCTGCAATGAAATAAAAGGGCCAGAGCACCTAGAACCCAGAAAATTGGGGATAGCAAACCTTGCAAAGATAATAAAAATCTTCCAAGCACTTTCATGTATTTCACCACATGGAATCCTTGCCATGACCCTGCCAGACATGAGAGACTCATTACAAATATGAAAAATGATGCTTATGCCCTGACCGTTTTGGCTCAGTGCATAGAGCATTGGCCTGCAAACTCAAGGGTCCTGGGTTCGATTCTGGTCAAGGACATGTACCTTGGTTTCAGGCACATCTCCAGTAGGGGGTGTGCAGGAGGCAGCTGATTGATGTTTTTCTCTCCTGGATGTTTCTGGCTCTCTTTCCCTCTCCCTTCTTCTCTGTAAAAAAAAATTCAATAAAATATATTTTTAAAAAGAAAAAAAAAGAAATCAACTATATATTGTTTTCAATAAATATTTTATGACATGGAAAACTACTCAGTATAATAAGTGAAAAACTCAGGATAGCAAATAGTTAATACATTTTTATTCAAATTATATTAATATATGTGCATTTACATATACGTGTCTTTTATTTAAATATATGATACATTTGGATTATATGTGCTAAAATATTGATCACTACTTCTGAAGAGTTTATTCATGGGGGTCATTGGTCTTTTCCTCTTTTATTTGTATGTGCTTTCTAGAATGGGTTTATTTTGTAATTAGGATATACATACATGCAGACAAATACATCTGTATTACTCATCATTATCAATATTTTATTTAAGATACACTTTTGGCAATGTGTTAATTTCAGTAGTTAAAAATTTTTCCATCTCTGCTTTTTACTTGCTTCCTTTATGATCTTAGCGTTATGTCTAATTCTGAAGTCTCACCTATTAAAATATTCATAAGATATTTTCTATCTCCTCTAAAAATTTAATTCTACTATCTTTCATATTTTAATTTTTAAAGTATTTGCTTTCAAGATGTGAATAAGATGTGCAATAATCCAAGGTTAATTAAATTTATCCAATCTGGAAATCTGAACATTCTGAATATTTACATAGGATTAAACGATTTGGACATACACATACACACACAGAGACTTGTAATTCTGGCTCCAAAGTCCTCATAATGTTATGTAATTTGATGACAAATGATTTATTAAAAAGAATCTTTCCCAACAAGCTGTGTTTTCTGCAACATCTGTCATTTTTCTATCTGAGTATAATGTTTGCATTTCATTCAAATCATTATAGACAATGGATGTTTTTATTTTAGAGTTGAATTATCTCTAAAACCAGGCTTTCTTTCTGTCTTGGTTTGGGTTCCTCCTAAAGCAAACCATGCGTCAAGGATTTGGGTACAAGTAACTTTTTTGCAGGGCAATCCTAGGAGACATGGCGAGGGGCTGCAGAGTAAGACAGGGAAGGGAGGAATGCTAATGAAATGGGTATACTTCAGAAATGCCCCACTTAAGGACAAGGAAGCTGGGGTACATATCCATTTATTCATTAACGCTTCTCTGTCATTGTGTGACAAACTTTCAGGTGTTTCCAGCCCCCCCTCTGGATCAGGCCACATCTGCCCACAGCAGAGAGGGCAGCAACCATCACTAGCTTTTTTCATTTCTGCTTTTTACTTGCTTCCTTTTTCATCTCAAGGTTATGTCTAAATCTGAAGCATCGTCGATTAAAATAGATGACTTTGGTAGAGACTTGAAGGTTGTCAGGAGAGTGAGAAACCGGGAAGGCCGCCTTGTTGTGGCTATGGGCCTGAGAGGCAGCAGATGGGCTGACTAGAAGCCAGGCTCCCACGGGATTGGCTTGGGGCATATTTGGCTGTCTCTGCTTGGTCCAAGGTGCGAAGTGGGGCAAATATTAGAGGAGCTGTCAGTCATTAAGTACTGATGGCTGTGTGATTTGGCTGACTGGTTGCTACAGATGTGGATCAGAGTTTTGTTTTTCTATAGGGTCTGGCCATGATCTGTGTGCTTATTCCATCTCTCAAAACTGAAGCTTAATTATGTGAAGTTGCTTGAGGTCCCACCCCAAGGGGCTAAGGGAAGACTCCACATTGCCCATGAATTCCAGCCTTAGCTTCATGGTAAAGAGTAAATCTTCTTTGGTCAGGAAGTGACACAAAACCCCAAGACCCAGACCAGCTTCCTGCAAGTAGCCACAGAAGGAGAGCTTGGCAGAAGGGTTGAAGGGCAGCTTGTAAATACAAGTGAGAACCCCCAGGCCATCCACAAAATGAGATTTCAGAAGGGGCGGTGAGAATGGAAAATGTAGGGGTTGCTTGAAGTTGGCTACAGTCTTGGTATGTAGGTGACCTCTAAACACCCCAGGCTTGGGGACCCCTAGGATGAAGGTTACATCTACATTTACACTTGAATACCTCTCAGTGGGCCTATTCCTTCCTCAGGGATCAAACATAGCCCTTGCAATCAGAGCATGGCTTCTTCCCTATCTGAGAACAGCTTTACAGGCGGAACAGAAGGACTGCCTGCCAGGGGGATGGATCAAGAGACTCTTTGATCAGTCATTCCACTTGCATGAGCCTGTTACTAAACCAGGATGGTAATGAGAGTAATTTAACATACATCTATAATTAATTTGTTACACTTTTCCTGCTGCTGGCAAATCATGCTATTTTAGAAAAGTTTATGGAATTAATCTCCCCAAAGAGATATGAGACGGAAACCCTTCAAAAATAAATTATTTTGTTTACTCCCAAACATGCGAGTTTTAAGAGCCAATTTTGGCTATAGGTCAAGGTTGATTTAGCGTTTCAAATTTATCATTTAGAAAACTGTATAAAGTCAAAATCTTTCTACCACATACACAGGTGGTCTGCATCATAAAAAAAAATTGTTCCTTCTCAAATGGCTGTTATGATCTGATAAGGGCAGTAGATAATACATTTTTTGTTTTTGTTTTTTTTTTAACATAAAAACAATACAAAGGTAAGTAATGTTAGAAAAAGGACACAATTTGATTGTGTCTAGAGAATAAAGAGAATATTGTACATTTCTGGTGTGGGTATTAGATACTGTAGATGACAAAGGTGTGTGCTATTAAGTTTAGAGGTGGCCAAAGTTGGTCAGCTGCTAAGTAATGTATTCCCTTCATCCTGGAGTGGCCAGAATTTTTCTGGTTATAGCAATAGCAGAAATAGAATGTTGGGGAACCAGCAAGAATTGTAAAATATTAATCATGCTCTGTTAACACTGATTGTTTTATTCTGATTAAAGAAGGCACATTCTAACCTGGCTGGCAGCTGCACTTGGAACCTGGAGGCTCACCTGGAAATGCAGCCCGCCCTCCCCATTTGGGCTGCCTGTTACCATGGAAAGATTGACAACTCTGCTGCAGACAGGAGCATCGCCAGCCCTTTGAAGATCCCCAGCCCTTTTGGCATAGCACTGAGCCCTTTGAAGATGCCAGCCTCTATTACCTGTTCACTGTCCACTTGGCATACCCTTTGGCTACTTCCCTGTGTGATCTTCATTCTTTTACCAAATATAAGCAGCTGCCTTATGGTGGGGTCAGATTTTGTGGATGACCTACTGCTCTCCCACACTTCCAGCAGTATTGGAATAAACACATAAATGATTCACCCTTGTTTCTGCTTAATTGACTAAAGTAGTGACAGGCAGCATGGGCCCATTGACTGCCTGGTTACAATAACACTGAAATTCCTGTGTCCTAAGAACTGGGCAAACTGGGATGACTGGCCGTCCTACGAAAGACTTCAGTTTAAACTGGGCTGTATCCTTAAGAATGAGCAATAGATTTCTAGGTTATGGGGCAGTAATCTTGACTGGAGAAGGACAGGAATTGGAAGGGAAGGGAATGCCTACCTACTTTCCCTACATTCCTGTCACTCTTTCCCACCTATGATTTCAGCCACTAACCAGAAGCCAGTAGCCAATAACGGGTTGTTTCATGTTTCTGATGACTTCAAATCCCCTTGTGCAGATAAACCATAAAAATGGAAGGCCGCCTAAATGATAGGTCTGTGCCTCGACAATGCTTCCAGAAACAGGCCATCTAAATCCCGGGCATCATGTGCCCAAACTCAGTCAAGGGGCCAGGAGAGCATATGGACCATGTCTTGGCTTGGAGCCATATTGAATTGTAGCCTTTTCTGTTTAATAGATTGATTAATCAATCTATATATTAATTTTAGAGAAGGAAGAAGAGGGAGAGAGAGAGATAGAAACATTGGTCAGCTGTCTCCTGCATGTTCCCTACTAGGGATCGAGCCCACAACCTGGGTATGTGCCTTGACTGGAATCGAACTTGGGACCCTTTAGTCCACAGGCCAATGCTCTATCCACTGAGCCAAACCAGCCAGGTTAATCTAATAGATTCTTGTGTTTTAGGGAAAAGAGTTTGAGGTTGTCATCTTCAGTATCCAGAGGAGACCTTTGCCTCTTTGACTGAGGGGGGTGTTTTACTTATCAATAAAGCTGGATCTTGATCCTGGTGCAGCCAAGGCAGGAGCCTGGCAAGGAGTGAGTGCTCAGTGCCCCCAAGAGTAATTAACTGGGAAAACAGCTCCATGAACTCTCCATTTCTTGTTGTAAGAATCTCAACGTCATGGAGGAAGGAATGAGTTGAAAGAACTGATTTGTGGCTCAGGGTGAATGATGTGAGTGTATTAACCAGTATGTTTACATGGGGAGTTGTATCAGAAAATATTTGTGGCTCAGGGTGAATGATGTGAGTGTATTAACCAGTATGTTTACATGGGGAGTTGTATCAGAAAATATTAGACCTAAACTAAACATTCAGATAGGCTCACATTGCAAAATGTCCAGACAGGGTATGCCAAGTGGACAGTGAACAGCTGACTCCTCCCAAAGCAGCCCAAGCTTATTTAGCACATGGCTTTCTGAAGATGTGTCTCAGCAGCAAAACAGGGACTTCCCTGCCTTGAGAAGCATTCAGAGCCATTTAAAATTATTCAGCCATGGACTAAATTAGAAAAAGAATCTGCCTACTTAGGAACAACTTCCAAAGCATTCCTTTCTTTTCAGATCATCAAAGCAATGTTTTCAAAGTCTCCACAGAACACATGCATCTCCTAGTGTGCTCATTGTTTCGTCATCTAACTGAATTCAATTGTGAGATGACTTCACGTCCTTATTGGGTTAGCAAGATGGTGCCCCTGAGGAGGCCGACCATGGAAGACATCATATAAGGTCAGAGAGGCATTCAGGATAAAAAATAGAGCCATTTCTACAAAAGATCTGAGTCCCAAAGCTGTACTTATATTTAATACACGGTCTTCAGCCAACATATTTCTTCTTTGGGGGTATTTTATTTTGGGGGTGCAGTGTTGATAAAGAACACTTTCAGTGGGAGTGGTTTTATTTAAACCAATACCGAGGATATAGATATTAATGTGCTATGGAACTTCAACACAGTTTTAACCCAAACCTGCCTCCGAGAAATGAGCACAGAGCAGCAGTGGAGTTGGGGGCACAGGATTCACCTGCAGGTGGGTGTGTTTGTGTGTGCTCTGCTGGGAGGCCCGGCCTGGTTTTCACTTGCGGGGGGGGGAGAAGGAGGGCCTCTCTAAAATCAGTCTTCTCTTTCCAAATGCAATTTCTGGGGGATTTTCACTTAAAGACATTTACAATGAGGTATAGGCGATTTATTAGAGTCGCTCTCCTTGCTGAGAGAAAACCAAGGATAAAAGGGAAAGACCGCCAGTAAAGGAGGGACGAAAGGTGATCAAAAGGCCAACTTCTCCACTTTGTCCAGGGTCTGGACTAGCTAGATAACTAGGCACCCCCAGCCATGGGGCAGTGACACTTCCCAGGTGCTCCGTTCACCCAGGGAAGCAGAAAACCAGCGGTGAGCCCGGAGGAGCTCAGACAGCTGCGTGTTCTGTGAGCACTGTAGGCACCAGTGATGCACTGGCTTATTGTTCGTTTAAATCAGACAGCTCTTCATAATAAACTATTATTGCTCCAATTAAAAGATCAGGAAACAGAGATCTAAAAGCAGTAAGTAACTTAGTCCACTGTACACAGGAAATCCTTGGTAAAACCAGGAAGTAACTTGGTGCTTTGAACAGAGAACTCGGCTGCTCCACCCCGAAGCAAAGCCCCCTGCCCAGCTGTGCGTCTTGCTGGGGGAGCAGGGATGGACTCACGGAAGTGCTAAGAGGAGATCTCAACGGTCCACAGTGAGAGGAGTTAATCTGCCTTTGAGTCAGAACACACCAGATTGGAGAGAGGGTGTTCCTGGGATGGGCAGGCCTCTGCTCTCCTAGGACATTCCAAAGGCTCACAAAGCCCTGATTCAGGCCAGAGCTGGTTGGAATCCTCTGGCCTCTTCTAGGAGCTGTGATGTACGTGTGCTCAGATCTGACCTAACTCAGCCAGGCCAAGCTCCCGGATCGCTACCTCAGAGGTCAGCTCTGGGAGCACGTGCTTCACCCCACAGACAGCACACAGCACATTTCACCCCACAGACAGCCACACAGCACATTTCACCCTACAGCCACACAGCACGTGTTTCACCCCACAGACAACACACAGCACATTTCACCCCACAGACAGCCACACAGCACGTGTTTCACCCCACAGACAGCCACACAGCACATTTCACCCCACAGACAGCCACACAGCACATTTCGCCCCACAGACAACACACAGCACATTTCACCCCACAGACAGCCACACAGCACATTTCACCCCACAGACAACACACAGCACATTTCACCCCACAGACAGCCACACAGCACATTTCACCCCACAGACAGCCACACAGCACATTTCACCCCACAGACAGCCACACAGCACGTGTTTCACCCCACAGACAACACACAGCACATTTCACCCCACAGACAGCCACACAGCACGTGTTTCACCCCACAGACAGCCACACAGCACATTTCACCCCACAGACAGCCACACAGCACGTGTTTCACCCCAGACAGCCACACAGCACATTTCACCCCACAGACAGCCACACAGCACATTTCACCCCACAGACAGCCACACAGCACGTGTTTCACCCCACAGACAACACACAGCACATTTCACCCCACAGACAGCCACACAGCACATTTCACCCCACAGACAGCCACACAGCACATTTCACCCCACAGACAGCCACACAGCACATTTCGCCCCACAGACAGCCACACAGCACGTGTTTCACCCCACAGACAACACACAGCACATTTCGCCCCACAGACAGCCACACAGCACATTTCACCCCACAGACAGTCACACAGCACATGTTTCACCCCACAGACAGCCACACAGCACGTGTTTCACCCCACAGACAGCCACACAGCACATGTTTCACCCCACAGACAGCCACACAGCAGTCAGTCCTCTTGTCTGCAAACATCTGACTGGTGGTTAAACAGGAAAAGTAAGAACCATTGAAGCAGTTTCCTAAAACAGCTGAGTCAAAAACTTCAGATAAATGATCAATGTTCTCATTAGCCAAGTAATTGTCCAACTCTTGACTCTTCCGTACCTTGACAAATGTTTATTTTTTAATTGAGTCCACAGAGACCTTTTCCACTGTGAACAATGTACACAACCCAGGAGCAATATGGCTCTGAAAAATATGTCAGCACTAAACCCAGAAGCTTAACTGTTGAAGGTCTAAACAACAAACCCGCAATTCAAACCAGACCTAGTCAGATGTGTTTATTTTTGAAGGAGAACTTATATTACCAGATGCAAGTTATGAGCAGAATATTCCCATCTTTCTTTTAATCCAAGCTGCCCCATTGGGGAGGGTCACACCCGTGCTGAGATTCTTGCTGGGGTGGGATGGGGAAAGGGACCACGAGGCTCCAATGCCTGTGAACCCGGCACTTTTTCTCACGAGTGTGCTTTGGAGAATAATTAATGATCATAAACCATCCAGACAATGTGGAGAGCTGCCTAAGTGATGGGTCCTGTTTTCCTCCCATGGCTTTTTTCCTATTTCTATAGAGCACCTACATCTGGTTTGTGTCTGTGCTCCGTTATGTAATCCCTGCAAGCTTTTTGCAAGTAACAAATGCCCCTCCTCAGCTCATACAGACATCGGAGGCCCACATGCCTGTGTCCTGTGGAGACTGCTTTTATGGATGAGGAAGCAGGGTGTGACTCCACCTTCTGTGGTAATGACCTTGTAACTTTTTAATATGTGAGGAACAAGCTAATGTGAAGCAAACCCCCAAATATATCTCTGCTCCATAGAACAGCTGCTGATGACAGGAACATTTAGAATAGATTTGCAGTAGGTGTCTGTCACTGTCAGAGTCAAGGCCGAGGCCAAGGTTTTGCCAGAATCCATTAGGAGGAAAAGTGAACAGTGCTTGGGGCTGACTACCTTGTTAAACAACAGGAGAGTCTCAGAACATCATGTAAACATAAATGGAATCAATCTTCTGTGGAGGAAAGTATAGAGAGCAGAAAATGGGTCACATAAGCCATTTGCTGAAGACTCAGGTAAACAACCATCTGTGTAACCTCAGGGTTACAACCTTCCCAGCGGAAAGAAAGGTAAAAGGGTCCCTCTCCTGAGTTGCTGATGGTTAACAGGAGCCTCAAAAAATGGAAGAAACAGCTGCTTGTTTCAGCTTCTAGTTGTTTATTTTGAATTGGGGAGAGGCCACAGGAGAGCTGAAGTTCCTGGGTTGAGTCTTTTATTCTGTGGAACTTATCCCAGCTCTGTCACAGCTCTGGAGATTTCATCTAAGTCTAGACCATTACTTCTTGTTTCAGCTTAGACATGTAAAGAACATGGGGCTAACACTCGTGACAAGAAAAATACGGACAAACTAAAATTCAATGGCTTTTGTTGGATCCATCAGAGTACCAAAGTTGCAAGACAAACTCACACTCCAGATTATGGAGAGACAGGGCCTGCTCACATGGAGTGGGTGCTG
The DNA here is from genome assembly GCF_014108245.1 of Pipistrellus kuhlii. Taxonomy (NCBI): domain Eukaryota; kingdom Metazoa; phylum Chordata; class Mammalia; order Chiroptera; family Vespertilionidae; genus Pipistrellus; species Pipistrellus kuhlii. Next base: position 4,177,922 of record NW_023425416.1, on the reverse strand, counting down.
CTGGAGCTACAAACTGGGAAGTACATTTAAAATCAAAAGTGGGATGACTTGCTGTTGGCTGAGTGTAGACTAGTGTGAGAGTGGCAAACTCCTAGATGCTGGTCCTGGGAATGCTCAAACCCTTCTATGGCTTTTACATATAGGGTCTACCAGAAGATTAAAAAAAAAAAAAAAAAGTATTCTTGTGATTCTTTTTTTTCTTTTTTTCTTTTTTTAATATATTTCATTGACTTTTTACAGAGAGAAAGGGAGAGGGATAGAAAGTTAGAAACATCGATGAGAGAGGAACACCGTTCAGCTGCCTCCTGCACCCTTCCTCCCCACACTGGGATGTGCCCGCAACCAAGGTACAAGCCCTTGACCGGAATTGAACCCGGGACCCTTGAGTCTGAAGGCTGATGCTCTATCCATTGAGCCAAACCAGTTTTGGCTGTGATTCTAAATGGGCAGAAAAAGGATAGTCACAGCCTCTTCATAACAAAGGTCTATTGCTCAAGAGAAAAGACTTTGCCAACTCTTATCTCAGTTGAGATAAGGCATCTCTCTCAGTCCTTGTAGCCTTCCTGTCTCATCCAAGGGGAAACATCATCAACTGAGGCCATGCTTCAAGAAAATAGACTGGAATATTTCAACCAGAGAAGAGTGTAGGAAGGGGAAAGGGTGAGAGTGGACAAAATGCTAGACCAAAGGAGAAACACCAGTCACAGGACTGTTACAGGAGAGCCACCCAAGTCAAAGGGCTCTGGGTCTCCTCCTGTTGGCTCCTCCTGGGTCTCCTCCTGTTGGCTCTTGTTGGCTTCTCCTCCTGTTGGCTCTTGTCATGCTCTTGAGAAAGGATTCAGATGAGTGAAAGAAAGCAGTGTTGAAGCAAAGCAAGTAATTTATTAATAATACATTTGGCATAAAGTACAAGTGAGCAACTCAGCTAGTCTGAGTGCCTCACCTGTTGGGTATTCAAGGGTTTTATACTTTTCTATGGGTTTCAATGTTCTCCTCTGGATAAACTAATTTTCAAGGCCCCCTTTTTCATGTTGTGGTTTTCCTCAGAATTTATGAAAATAACCTGGCGATTTTATCTTGGCAAGTCCCAAGTCTGTTAACTTCTTTGTTCAGAGGTGAAATACCGCCCCCCCCCCCCTTTTTTTTTCTCTTTCTCCTCCTTCCACCCTAGCAGCTGTCTTTCATGCCTCACATACCCCCTCAGATTATAACATTAGAGTACTTCGGGGTTTTGTTATTTGTTTCCAAGACTTCATCTGTCCTTGGGTATAGTTGACACAAATGGCATTAATTGGGTCTTTGTTTTCTATTTTCTCAAGCCAGGGTGATTTAAACTATGTATAATCTGATTAGAGAGAGGCATAAACCATTTGCTCTCAAGTGTCCTTATGGGGAAGATAAGGTTTTACGATTCACAGACTGGCTGCAAGCTGCCCAAACTATTTGGCCTTGTTTAATTTCCTTGCCTCAGTTTCCCCATTCCACTTGCCCAGAAATTTTTCTAGCTTCTTACTATTTTACCACAGGACCACTAAAACACTGAGATTTAATGAGAATGTATAGAACATTCCTCCTTTCCTATACCCTACTCCAGGGCATACACGAGCAGGACTCTGGTATAATAACAGTGGATTACAGCAGAAAGAACTGTGAGACACATACTCTCTCTGAGTAATAGTACTCAAGGAAGCCCAGAGTCAAGAGGGGAGACTCAGACAAAAACACTAGAAAAATGTGTAGCCCCTGGCATCTATAGGTACAATAAACCTTAAATGCAGCCTGAGTCCTGGACCACTTAACACACATGTGTCAAACACAAGGCCCGCAGGCCAAATCCGTCCCGCCAGGCCTTGCAATGTGGCCCGCACCGCGCTGTCATCACTGCACTCCGCTGCATTTCCATCACAATGACAGTTTATGACTGTTCAGTAAACCATTCGGCCCGCGATTTAGGCTGGATTTTAGATTTTGGCCCCTTCTCTGATTGAGTTCGACACCCCTAACTTAACATATCCTACACACTGAAAGCCTGTTTATGTCAGTTCTTATTTCCCAATACAACATGTCCAGCTTTCAACAAAAAATTACAGGGCCTTTAGAAAGGCAAAACAAACCCCCAAACACACACTCTGAAAAGCAAACATCACAACCAAACTCAGATATGACTTAGTTGGAATTACCAAACAGAAATGTAAAATAACTGTGATTAGATGGACCTGGAGAGTATTATGCTGAGCAAAATAAGCAAATCAGAGAAAGATAAGTACCACATGATCTCACTCATATGTGGAATCTAATGAACCAAATGAACTGATAATCAAAAATGGACCCAGAGTCATAGACGCAGGAACAGACTGTTGAACTTCAGAGGGAAGGCAGGGGAGGGTGGCTGGGAAGAGATCAACCAATGAACTTGTCTCCTTTGCATATATGCATAACCCGTGGACATAGACAATGGGTTGGTGAGGGCCTGAGGGGAGGACGGGAGCAGGCTGGAAGAGATAAGCGGAGTGGGGGGGGGGGGGCCCTATTATATGTAATACTTTCAACAATAAAGAGTAAAAGAAAAAAATAATGAAATAAAATAAAAGTAACTGTGATTATTAAGTTAATGGCTCTAATGGAAAGTAGACAACACACAAGAGCATGTGGGTAGTATAAGAGGAGAGATGAAAACACTTAAGATAGAACAAAAAGAAAATGCTAGGAAAAACAAAACAAAACAAACAAACAAACAACAACAACAAAAATTACTGTAAAAGAAGTGAAGAACCAGTGACATTGAAGATAGATCAAGAAAAACTCTCCAAACAGAAATACAGAAATGGAGAAAGAAAGAAAGTGGGGGAGGGGCGAGGGAAAGCTAAGGTCCCACAAGACGAAAGGATGGTCTCCAGCTTATTTAATGCCTCAAGACAAGAAAGCAGCGGTCACCCTTCTAAGATGGCCCGTTTGTCCACCTAGGAGGGACAGTCAGGACTATAAACTTAGAGGACACCGTTCTTAGGTGACCCCTCTGCCTTCCTGTGACATGGGGACAGAGTCTTAGGCTTAGAATTTAGAAGTAAAGTTTTAGAGGCAGTATTTGCTTGCAATAAAGTTTCTGTAGTTTCACCTACCACCTTTTGTCAGTGGCTTCATTCTTTGAATCCATCTGGACAAGAACCTGTGAAAGCAATCATCCTTGCATCCTGCTCAACAAAACAACTTGAAACAATGGGTCTCTACCACCCGCTCTCCACTGAGATTTTCTGACTCGTCTTCTTGACTTCTGAATCTGTGATGGACGCATCTTTTCCACTGGCTTGTAGGATGTTAATTCTCTGTTCATCCTTAGTCCTTCCACTTCCTCGGACCCGATGTAGAATACAACAACCCAGTGACGTGAGTCCTTTCTCTTCCATTACCACAGCCCTAGCTTCTGTCCACAGCACCTAAACCCACAGTCTCTTAGCTGCTTCTTCTCTATAACCTTCCTCCCAAAACGCTTTCGATAGCTGCCCATTGGGCTTTCCTAGCAGAGTTTAGTAGTGCAGACTGATACCATTTGCTCAAATCTTTTACCATCTCCCCACTACATAATAGTAAATGTGTACTGACTCCCTTGATTCTTAGCTTTCTCGCTTTCCCCCAAGTAAATTAGGCGTGTTTTCTTGCATGTACTGGCTGGGATGCTCTGTTCAAGGGCCAGCCTCCTGCAGACAAGCCGGCACTCAAATCTCACCCTCTCATGACCAGCCTATCTCATCCAGCTCCTACTGTACTTTCCATTGTTGTTGTGTTTGTTTGTTTTACGCGCTCATCATTTGCTGACATTATTCAGCTATTGTTTGGTAGTCTCCCTACTAGAATACAATCCTCTACGGGCCCACTTATCATCCGTTTTATTCACTGCTGTACCCAGCACCTGGCACCATCACAGTAAACATCTGTAAGCTGAATGAGAAATGTGGAACAGAAACCAGAATAGCTTTATTAAGTCAGACGAGGGACAGAAGCTTAGGATGGCAAAACCTCACATTGGCAAGTGGAAATAACAGATACACTTCCAGAGTACTGGTCTCCAGCGCTGTATTTCCCAAACGGCCCCACCAAATACTTCTCCCGCGCTATTCACTGCGAAACAGGGTCATGCTGACAAAAAAATTAATAGTGCAGCTTTCCAGAATCGTTTCATAAAACTTCACCATACTCATTAACGTAATGAAGGTTCTGAGCAGTCCTACAGGAAATGAACAGAATTCATTTTATTTTAAAATTCCTTAAATATAGATTAGCAGACTCCTGTTGGGATGGTAACCTGCATGCAATAATCCTACCCCACTGTCCTCTGACACACTGCACAGTGACTTCTGATTTGTGGAAAGGATGGGCATGTAACAAGCCAAGCCAATTAGGACATCCCTTGGATTAAAGGCTGAGATGGGAAGACAGACACCGCTTGCCTCTTTAAGGCTGTAACTTAAAAAAAAAATTAAAAAAAAAAATATATATATATATATATATATATATATATATATATATATATCTTTATTATTTTTTTACAGAGAAAGGGAAAGGGATAGAGAGCTAGAAATATCGATGAGAGAGAAATATCAATCAGCTGCCTCCTGCACACCTCCCGCTGGGGATGTGCCTGCAACCAAGCAAACCTGGGGCCCTTCAGTCCACAGGCTGACACTCTATCCACTGAACCAAACTGGTTTCGGCAAGGCTGTAACTTTTTTTATTTTTTTTTTTTTTTATTTTATTGATTTTGTACAGAGAGGAAGGGAGAGAGAGAGCTAGAAACATCAATGAGAGTCATCGATCAGCTGCCTCTTGCACACCCCCTACTAGGGATATGCCCTCAACCAAGGTACATGCCCTTGACTGGAATTGAACCCGGGACCCCTCAGTCCCCAAGCCGACGCTCTATCCACTGAGCCAAACCGGTCTCGGCAAGGCTGTAACTTTTAAGAAGCCTTATTTTATTTATTTATTTATTTATTTATTTTTTAAATATTCTCTATTGGTGCAGTAATACACCTCCAACCCCATTTCCTGCAGAATGTGCTTTGGGAGACCCTGCCCTGTGGCTGCCTCAGCAATAAGCCTGAGCTGTTTACAGTACATTCACATTGTGAAGGGCCAATTGCATACCAAGCTGATCAGCCAGAATACCTGATATTCCTGTCTCTGAATGATGCATAGGTTTTATAAACATAGGCCCACTTCCTGGATGAGATCTCCACAGCTACTTAGCTTCACGTCAGAGTGAGGTCTGCACAGTGAGATGATGTGCCGAGTCCAGGGAAAGCACGCCCTGAGCTGGCCGTGCTGTCCCCGGGCTGCTGGCTGCTGCTCACAGCAGTCTGAGGGGTCTTTTTAGCAAGCACACCTATCAGGGGAGTTCTAAACCCTGATAGCTTCCACCCAGGAAAGCAGGACACTTACCCACCATGTCTGCATGCCCCCCAACAGTGGCTCCCCCTGAGAAAGGGCTGAATTCAGGTTTGTGGACTGAATGAAACGCAGGCTGGTCCTGTTCCTTGCTAACATGGTTATTCTCGAGGTTAACTTAAGGAATTCTTAATAACATTTATTTTCAGCACATTACTTCATGAATGCTATCCTTGTCGTTTCATATATATTCCGTGGTTGCTTTGGAGAAATCTAAAAATACCGGCCCCTGGCATTTGCCCTGGAACAGAGTGCTGCCTTGATGTCGCCATAGCAGTCCCGCCGTATGGGAGGGAACCCGGCCACTTCCTCACAGGCTCTCCTTTTAGGAGCAAGTGGCCTCTGTCGCCGGGCTGGGCAGCCTCTTGAACTTCTTCATTGGGGACAGCATTCCAGGGCTATTCTTTCCTCTGAGAGGACTTTTTAAATAGCTTGCAGTGTGGGCGCTTCACCACTAGAGTTCAATCTTGCTCTTGTCTAGATGATTTCATAGCCAAGAAACAAACTAAAACAGCACCCCACCCCCCCAAACCAAACCAAAACACGAAGAAATTCCCAAAGTGCTTTCTCTAATTCTGACCCTGACCTTTGACTACTAGCAAGAGCTGACTTTATTAATGTGCCTTTTCTGTCAGACAAGATTTTCCAGTTGGTATGGTCATCCAGTGTAAAATTCTTGAATGACTTTGCTTTGTTTCAAGTCATTTGTGAATGCCTGAGAAACAATTTCCTTTCAGGTTAAGTTTGTTTATTTCTAGGCACAGTCTTCAGCTGTAATTACCAGGCTGAGATAGGGGTGAGTATGCCTCTGGTCTGTGAACTTGGGGGCTCATTGCGGGGCAGGCTGGGCTGCAGCAAACGAAACACAAGCACTGGGTCTCCAAGTTGATCATTCATTTACAATTTCTTTTTTTCAAAAAATTATCTGTGAGCCTGCGATTCCCAAATCAACAAACTACCACTTCTTTCTCTTCCTTTGTACCTACAATCTTCAGACACATTTCTTATGAAACCAAAGTCAAGTTTAGGGCTGAAGTCCCTCACCTGGCTTCCTGTAGAAGCAGTGCTCCCAGGACTGTCATAAGCGCCTAGAGCAACTCAATCAAGCACATGCAGTAGGTGCAGGTCTACGGGATGCAGATGTGTCTGTACCTTCATTCTCGCTCTGGAGGCTCTTCCTCTTCCAAGCAGCTCTGAGTATGGCAGGTGGTGCCCGAAGGGCACGTTGGAATGAGTTCATCTTTGCTGAATGCAGAGCTTTCCCCAGAGTTTGGACCCAGAAATGATAAAGTGAAAACCTACACAGAGTTACATAATATTAATTTTTGGACAAAAGGCTGAGAAAAAAATTGAAAACACCGTCTCATATTCCTAGGTTTTGTTTTATAAGCAAGCCAGTCCCAATTTACAAATTAAAATGCAAATAAGCCTGAGGCATGTTTTTCCATTATTTACCTTTTGATGGGAGGTGGGTGGTGGGAAATAAACTCAGTCAAAGGGAAAAGAACACTGGCAAGAGAAACACCAAAGACACGATTTTGTCACAATTTTGCTGAGAGTCAGGACCTCCAAAAACGGTGTTGTGCCCAATTAGGGATATCTAATAAAAGCTAATATTTGCTGAGCATTTTCATGTCATTTTCATAGCAGCCTATGAGTAAAGGTTGCTTATCAGCCCCATTTTACAGATAAATAAACAGAAGTGACTTGAAAAGGGCACCCAGACAGTTGATAGTGAAGCCGGCAGTCAAACGTAGGTGCCCACCTGAACAAGGTGATGATACGTGTTCCACATTCGCATGGTCTGAGGTTTTTGAAGTTACAGGTTAAGAGAATGGTGACAACTCTGATATGATGAGGGACCATTTATAGGCAGAGCAGTAAGAAACGTGCGAGAGGAGATGAGCAGGAGTTAAATAGTAAGACAGGTTTGTGAGGGTGAACATTGCCGTCCCTGGGACTTTGCACCAGCACAGACATCCCGCGCAGATAGCTGAAGGACGGAGACGTCTCCATCTCCAACAACAGAAAGCAAGGTCTGTGTGAGAACTCTTAGTCACCCTGGCTACAGTTTCCATCAACTTTTCATAAAGGAGAATCTGGAAATTGATCTTAAAAAACTCACGATGTGCTATTTGCAGTTGTGACAAATAATTACACTCAGATCGGCTCTATAATGAATTTTCTACATTCTCATTCCATCATAGAATTTGGACTAGTGCCATCTAATCTTTTTGTTATGATTTTTAGATTCTGGGTTAAACAATCTTACCTCCCATCAAAGACTATTGCAAATAGTTACCCATCATGAGCTGCTTATTCATTTATTCATTCAATATGTATTAAAATTCTACTACATACCAGGCACACATACTAGATACTGAAACAATGGAGGAAAACAAAACAAAACAAACAAAACAAAAAATTTTAAAAATGAAAATCTCTGTCTACATAGGGGAAATGTGACATGAATGAGCAAAGATATAGCCCTAATGATTGTGGTAAGTTCAACAGAGAAAAATAAAAGTGGGAAGGGAGATAAGGAGTGCTGTTTTGTTCTGTTTGCTTGTCTTGCGATTTTAAGCAGGGCAGTTCAGGAAAGATACTAGCAATAAAGTAATAGTAATAGTAGAAATTTTTATGTCATAATAAGCATGATGCAGCTAACATTTTTGAATGCTTACTATATACAAAGCCACTTTAATTTGTATCTCATTTAATCATTCTACCACCCTTTCTCACAAATAAAAAAGAAAAAGACCAGAAAAATAATCCAATTTGTTTGAAACACAAGCTAATAAGAAAAAGATGAACATTCTGAGTCTTAGCCCAAGTTCTTAATCTCAAAGAAACATTTCTCTTTGGGTATCCCTACTATATGCTATAAATGCCTACCCAGGAGACAACACTATGTGAAACATGCTAACCTAATTTTATATTTCTGGTTTGTTTCATCCAAATAACTGCTTATTTTCCAATAATAATTCCTCAAGTACAATTGTTACATGGATAGATTAAGTTAATAGAAATCATGTTTTAATTATATGCCTACAATATGTAGCCCCTCTACATTATAATATTTACAGCAACTGACAATGTGTGGTACAAAATAGACAATCTGTAAGCATTGTAAATTATAAATAAATAAAATTTTATTTGTTAGTGCACAGAAAGACAAAGAAGTCAGTTATTGATAAAAATAGAATACAGATCATAGCAGAGGCAGAAGGTGCTGGGAGTATCTAGCATTTGAGATGAACTCATTGCTACTATTAGAAACTGGGTTTGGCTATACATTTCCTGGCAGCTAGGAAAGAAAACCACACTAGGTTACATAATATATATTTTTTTGAACAAGTGAAGGCAAAAAGTTTCCTTAGGAAACTTTTCTTGCAACCAAATCCCTTTTAAAGGTCCATGGATAACAGTGAAGAATGTCGTTCACTCTGGAGAAGGCACAGACTCTGGCAAGAATCATCTTTACCAGTCTTCTATAAATAATGTTGGCATTTCTGAGGAGGAATAGCTGGGATAATATGATTCAGGTATTCTGTGTTCTGCATATCTTATTTAATAATGGGTAAAGAATGAGAAAATGAATAGTTGACATTCCAATGGATTCTTCCTCAAAATATTAATTATAGTAAGCAAAGTTTTGGCAGGTGCTATATCAAAAAATCAGTTACATGACTGGAAAAATTATAATAATATGACTAATGAAAATAATAGCAGCTGCCTCACAATGAGAGTAGCAGCTAATAACTACTGCATGCTTTTACAAGCATGTTTCATTTAAAGTTTTCCATGACTCTCTGCTATAGTTCCATTTTAAGGATGAGAAAACTGAAATGGGGGGTCAGAGAAATTAAATGAGCCCCCAAAAGCTCCCAGCTTGTAGAGCTCAGATTCAAACATAGTCAGACTGATTCCAAAGCTTGTTTTTGTGTGTGTCTCTGCGTGTGTGTGTGTTTTTAATCCTCACCCAAAGATATTGTTTTCATAGATTTTTAGAAAGAGTGGAATAGAGAAGGAAAGACAGAGAGAAACATCAATGTGAGAGAGACAGATTGATTGGTTTCCTACTGCATGCAACAGGACCAGGGATTGGGACAGGGAGGAGCCTGCAACCATGGTATGTGTCCTTGACCAGAATCGAACCCAGAACCCTTCAGTCCTCAGGCTGATGCTCTATCCACTGAGCCAAACCAGCTAGGGCCAAAGCTTGTTTGTAGGTACCGCTTTGTGGTTCTCTGCTACTTTTAGTATAATTATTTTTTTATTTTGGAATAATGTGTGGCATTGCAACAACCTACAGTAAAAGACCTAAACATTAGGATCAGAATTCATGACGAAAAAAGTGTATGTGTTTCCAACTTCTTCAGTAAAAATAACCAGTGTAAGAAAAGTGACAGAGCCGGCACCGGTTTGGCTCAGTGGATAGAGCGTCGGCCTGCGGACTGAAAGGTCCCGGGTTCGATTCCGGTCAAGGGCATGTACCTTGGTTGTGGGCATATCCCCAGGAGGGGGTGTGCAGGAGGCAGCTGATCAATGATTCTCTCTCATTGTCGTTTCTAACTCTCTATCCCTCTCTCTTCTTCTCTGTGAAAAAAATCAATAAAATATATTTTTTTAAAAAAGAAAGAAAAGTGACAGAACCATAAAAATTACATGAAATCAATTTTATTGCTTATTAAAATAAGAAAAAGAAACAAGGAACAACTCTTGGCACTGTATAGCCTAGACTAGGAAATCTCCTTAGGCCCCAAGAAAATGAAAAGTTTGACTCAAGCTGAGTGCCATTTCAGGACCAAGGACAAAGGCACGCGTGCCTTCCACTAGGGGGCAGGGTGATCATACAGTGCGAACTGATTCTCCAACAGGCAAGATAACCAGCTCAATGTCCACAAACTCGGAGTGAATGGCCAGGGGCCAGAGACCTTATTTGCCCCAGATAATAATTTTGGATCTCTTCAAGGATTTGTTCAGTGGACACCACAGGTTTTGCACTTGGTAGTCGAAGTGCCAAAGAGTTAGAAAAAGTAGGAGATACCAAATTTCGGAAGATAGTTTTTGTAGGAAGCCATCTTGAAACTGCCCTTTCCAGCACCTGTACTAATGTCCATTTCATATTTACCTACTGGCTGACAGCAGTAAACAGCATTTCTTGGGCGTTATTTTAGAACTAGACTTGCCTAGCCTGTTAAAGAATCTGCAGGAGGAGTTCTGGGAGGAGTGTCACAAAAATGATTAAATAGGATTTGGAGTCAAATAGACCTGGCTTTAAACTTGATTTCACCACTGACCTATGTGACTTTGGGTAAATGATAACCTCTCTGCACCTCAGTTTTCTCAACTATGAAATAGAATAATAATAATTAAAAAAAAAACAAAAAACCCTACAGAATTGCCATGTTGACTAAAGGAGCCTGTAAAGCCTCGGCTGAAATCTGATACACGTGCTCAAATAGGATGACCACATGACACTGGTGACGATTCTGCCTTGTGATGTAAAAGGGAGAAGCACTACTTCAGGCATGTCAACTTACATTACTCAAAAGAGTGTATACATTGCAAACAAATTCATATACAGAAAATATACAAAACCATTCACTTGTTTATTTACTCACTCATTTACTCATCAAGCATTTATTAAGCATCTACTGTGTGCCAGGCACTGTAAATAAAAAACAATCATTAAGACAGCTCACAGATCTTGCAGCACATGGTAAAACTGATTTAGTCGATGGAGTGAGAGCACTGACATGCATCATTGCCAGGTCAGAGGTAGGAAAGCTAGTGTGTGCTTTGCCGTGCCATTTTCTCTCCCTCCGAGCAGTGCACAATGCTTCAGGCAGCACCTGCTCTGCCAGCCTGGCCCTGGTGAGCATACAGTCAGTGTGGAGGAGGTACTCCAGGTGCCCCTTGTTGACATAAAATGTGCACAAGAAATCACCTTCTAAAAAAGTCCTTTGGGTTTAGGCTTATTTAGTCCTTCAGCATAAAGATGGCCTATCCTGAGGGATGTCAGGCTTTTTGTAAGCAGGTGAACAACCATCCAACCTATAGTGTAAATGCTGTAAGAGACAGAAGAGCAACGTATTATGGAGCAGAATCCAAAACTTTGCACTGTGACATGGCAGAGAGTTTCCCAAGAAAATGACATTGTGACTGTGAGCCTCTGGTGAGGGTCTAATGTGGAACTCCTTTCCAAGCAGAGGAGACACTGTCAGCGGAGACAGCAAAGCCACAGGATCTGGGAAATGCAAGGCTTGGCACAGGGGGGTTGATAACAATCCACACTGTAACTCTATAAGGAACATGGAGGATGAGGCAAGGCTGAAGTTCCCTTCCAACAGCCTAGTGATAATATCAGTCTTACCGGCATACCCACTCAGATTCTATAATGTATATATTTTGCTTGTATTCCACTCTTGATCAATAGCCACAGACAAGCGGCCATAAAGGACCATCTAATTTGGTCACAACAATGTCGGACTGCAAATCAGATGATCTAGATGCTCAGACAAGGGGAGATGGAGCACATCACTCCTCTTCTCTAGGCCTCAGTTGGCAGAACTGTGGCATAGCCTAGAGTAGGGGTGTCGAACTCAATCAGAGAAGGGGCCAAAATCTAAAATCCAGCCTAAATCGCGGGCCGAATGGTTTACTGAACAGTCATAAACTGTCATTGTGATGGAAACGCAGCGGAGTGCAGTGATGACAGCGCGGTGCGGGCCACATTGCAAGGCCTGGCGGGACGGATTTGGCCCGCGGGCCTTGTGTTTGACACATGTGGCCTAGAGAGTCACTGTCCACTCTGAGACCATATGTTTCCAGAGCACATGTGAGAATGCCACTGCCCTTTGAAGAGACTCCAACCCTGAAAATCTCAGGCTATCACCATGATTATAAACGGAGAGCTACTGCTTCCTATCACTGGCGCACTGTGACCTGTAGCAGGCCCTGCTGAGCCCTCACCATTCCTCTTTGGCCATTGCCACTACAGCACACTCTTCAGCTCAGTGGCCGAGGGCTTTCTCTGGTGCAAGAATCTCCCCTGCCCCCTGGATAGGCTAGAAAGCAGAGACTTCATGTTCTTTGAGAGCAGTCATCGGCCATGACTGCTGTTGGTTGGTATAAAAATGCCCAAGCTCCCTTCTCTCCAGCAGGAAAAGTCGGAGGCTGGAGACCTCGCGGGTTCCCCAGGATTGAGTTCCCATCGCTCAGAGGGACAGCACACATTTTATTGTGACACCCCCCCCTTCCTGTGTCACTCCTCCCTCTTCTACTGGGGCTTTCTGGGTTCACTTCCTCACAGCAACCAACCCTTGAAGCCTTTTTTTATGATTTGCTTCTAGAGATCCCCAAGACAAATGCTAACACAGGAGTGAAGGCATGCCTACACTTTGCTATCAATTACTTTTGTAATTGGTAAAAATTTACATGCTATAAATACATTTTAATTAATTAATTAATTCTAATTTTGAACACTAATCGTTATCTGGGTTCCCTGTTCCTTCCTCTCTCTCCGGAGGCTAATGGCATGCAGGAAGCTTGGAGAAAGACCTCTGGCCTCGGAACAGCATGGTGGCCACCTCAGTGCTCATCTTCCGGCTTCATAGTGATTCAGAGTGAGTGACTCTGCGGCCTCTGGGCATGGAGACGTCTGCAGCTCTTCTCCAAAGTGGGAGCCTGCTGGCGGGTCAGGACACGTAGTCCCCCTCCTCCCTCCTCCTTCCTTTTCTGGTGCCGGGATCCATCTCTGAGTTGGAAGTGATCCAGCCTACTGGTTCACGGCTCTGAGTCACAGAAGCGAATTTCTTCTTCTTCTTTTTTAAAAAATATATTTTATTGATTTTTGTACAGAGAGGAAGGGAGAGAGATAGTTAGAAACATCAATGAGAGAGAGTCATCGATCAGCTGCCTCTTGCACACCCCCTACTGGGGATATGCCCGCAACCACGGTACATGCCCTTGACCAGAATCGAACCCGGGGCCCTTCAGTCCCCAAGCCGACGCTCTATCCATTGAGCCAAACCAGTCCCGGCGCGAATTTCTTCTTGTCTGCGTGTGTTAGTTTGCGTTGAGCCTCGTGTGTGTGTGTGTGTGTGTGTGTGTGTGTGTGTGTGTGTGTGAGAGAGAGGGGGGGGGGAGAGAGAGATGGGGAGGATAACGTTATTCTTCTGAAAACCCAACAAGGCTGCCTGTGTCTTATAGAGGAGAAATAAAATGTCTTATTTCTTTCTGATCAGCTACAGCTAGTCCTCCAAAAGAGAAGAAAGAAATTTGTGCTGAGGCGTGATTGCTATTCTTGCTGTTAAATAACTTGCCCACCGCCCTGTGAAAGTTGGAAGGACTGCATGGACCTGTGGGCTGGCAGGAATAGAGAAAGGAGAGGGAGAAAAGTCGTGTCTTTTGGGAGCTTTCTAAGGAAGACTTTTTCATAAGAAGAACTCAAATCATCAAGATATGGCATTTAAATGGTGATGTGTGAATGGGGAGGGTGGGGGGTGGGGGAGGTACTGGCAGCAGGGTAGAGGCAAAATGGGCCAGGTTCTTTTGGTGGCCACACCACTCTCAGAATAAGTTGCTGTTTTCTAAGTCGATATAGACATCCACCTGGTCACTGGCACTGCCCTCTTATTAACACGCTGGGCACGGGTTCCTTCAGGTGAATGGAAGCAGCTTCTCAGGGGAGAGAGAGGGCTTTTCACTCCCCCAGCAGGCCTCCCTGCTGCATGTGCTTCAGTGCAGACACCAGGAGCCTCAGGACTGGAAAGGGCACATCTGTGCACCCGAACAGAGAGAGTCGGCTTGGCTAACACGGCGGCCAGGCTGCTAAATATGGCAGAGGTGCAGGTTTGAGCTCCATCCACTTGGTGACTTTCCTCAGACACACACACACACACACACACACACACACACACACCCTCCCAGCTTCTCCCAAGGCTTTCCAAGAGGCGACTGACTAGTTATGTGTCTGGCTATCAGCTCAAATACAGTCACCAAAAGTAACCCAAATGAAACTCTTAAATTCAGCTAAGGATGGAGTGGATCAGGAAAGAAGTCGGTAGCTAGACTATTCCTTATTGGCAGGATGAGGTTATAAGAGACTTACTCCCTGGTAGGGCAATTCATGTGATTCTGCCGAGTTACTTAGGAACATAATCTGATTCTAGTTGTTATGGCAACACACAGGGAAAAAGGTGGGAAGAGTTCATGATTACATTTTTCTTGAAATGATCCAAAATATTAACTGAAAGGATGAGCCTTCTGTAGAAAATGCTATTTGCACTCTCAGAGCCCATGCCGGTGTCAGGCTGTCTGCCTGCAGCTGCTGGCAGAGGGTCCCTCTGAGGCGGAGCAGAAAGGATGAGCATCTGAAGGAGAACAGAAGCGGGCTTTGCCCTCAGGACATCTCTCTAACTCCTTCCTCCATCAATAGCAGTGTGACACACTAACTGCCATGCCCATATCTTCCTCGAACGCCTGTGAACTGTGCAAGCAAAAGCAAAGGCTAGAATTCTTTTGCCAACATGATTTGGGGGGAAACATCCCCATTAGCCAGAAAAAAAGGTCAAAAACATAATTCTTAGTTTTTCTTCAAATTTTCACTACAATGAGGACAAATAAGGGGAATTATTTTCCAGGCTTTCAAGACACAATTTCCTCAGTTTTCTAGTGGAAAGTAGTGCCTTGGATAGAAAGGTCATGAAAAACCATTACATTCTCTTTTGTCAGACCTGAATGGAAAGACACAGCTTCACCCAGAATGGGAACCGATGAACCTTCTAGGGAGAGAGCCTTGCAAATATTTTTTTATTGCTCTTATTTTTCAGTGTGGAGATCTTACATTGTTTTCATAACCAGGCACTTAATGATGGCACTAGGAAAGAAGAAGGGAAGAAGGGAAGGAAGAAAGGGAGGGAAGGAGGGAGGGAAGGAGGGAGTGAAAGAGGGAGGGAGGAAAAGAAGGGAGGAGTGGAGGAGGGAGAGAAGGAAGGAATGTAGGAAGGAAGAAAGGTAAGAAGGAAGGAAGGAATGAGGGAAGGAAGGAAGGACAAAGAGCAGGCCTGGACTCTTCCACGTGCTCTCAGGCATCTGGGGACCGGGGACTTTAGGGAGCACTGGAACCTGGTGCTCCATCAGTCCTGCCTGCTGGAATTCCCAGGGCCTGGCCAGGAGGTGCTGCTTTCTCCTGTGACTGCTTTTCTTGTAAGTTAAAAGAAAAAAAGAAAAAAAAGGAGATGGTATTTGAAGCCCTTGCCATTGCAAGGTCTGCAAACTCTGGGGATTGAAACCACACCGTTCATTGCCCAGGAAGAAACAGTGGGTGGAGTGAGAGCAGAAGAGGCAGCATCACTGACAGGGGAGCAGGCAGGCAGGCAGGCGGGCGGTCTCACCTCCCGTCCTGAGAGGGAGCTGGTGACCAGAGCAGCAGGCAGGTTAGCCCGGTGAGCAACAATGGACCCTGCGGGGCGGGGGTTGGGCGGCAGAGTCTCCCATTCAGCAGGTGGGGAGCTTGTGGCCACTGGTCCCCCTGGGACCCGCTTCCCCTTCCATAAAGTAGGATGGATCTTTTACTTACCAAACAAAGTTAAATAAAAGAACTAAGGTGCTTATCATAGTGCCCAGCTGTGTGCGGAGTGACCTCTCCTCTGCATTCTTAGAACATTGGTAATTGGTAATGGCTTGGTAATTAAGGGAGATAAGTATTCACATAACATTTCATAAAATAAAGACATTGAAAACGTGTGCTTTTTTTCTTCTGCCGGTACTGCTGAAAGCGTGGTATAAACAAGCCCGGGGTGGGGGTCGGTGTTGAGGACACTTTCCTACTCAGTAAGCACTTCGAACAGAGATCCCACTAGGCTGGGCCTATCACCGAGACGCAAGTGCGTGTAATGAGGCTCTCACTGCCTACTGCGACATTGGGGGGAGGGGTGTGTGCATAAGATAAACACCTACAACGTGATGAAGCGGCTAAAGTAGGGGTGTCGAACTCAATCAGAGAAGGGGCCAAAATCTAAAATCCAGTCTAAATCGCGGGCCGAATGGTTTACTGAACAGTCATAAACTGTCATTGTGATGGAAACGCAGCGGAGTGCAGTGATGACAGCGCGGTGCGGGCCACATTGCAAGGCCTGGCGGGACGGATTTGGCCCTCGGGCCTTGTGTTTGACACATGTGGGCTAAAGGAATAAACCACCAGATAGGAAATTAGAGGGGAAATGGCAAGTACTAGGCACTAGAAAACGCATGTAGTAAATTAGAGGGGAGATGGCAGGTGGTTTCAAAGGGGATGCGTACACAAGCGCACCTCACTGGCTTTCCTGGTGTTCGGAGGGTACAATCCAGTCCCAATGGGACTTGGTGCAAAAGGGGCCCATCATGGAGCTCCTGAAAGGCCTCTCCTAGACAGACTGGATTGGAAGAGAGTCCTCTGATCTGTAAGGAAAGGCACTCTCCTGAGGGCGTGCTGTGTCATAAAGAGATAAAAGATGAATGATTAAAACTTGTTATAAATCACATTGTATGTTATCATTTTTAAAACCCATAAGTTGGGGGCTTTTATCAAGTAAACTGGACGTTTGTGGTATTGTCAGCGATTAATAAAAACAAGTGCTTCTGCTAGCTGACGTGGCTTGGCAGGTTGAGCATCGCCGGAACCAAGAGGTTGTGGGTTCAATTCCCAGTCAAGGCACATGCCCGGGTTGCGGTCCCAACCCCCAGTAAAGGGCCTACAGGAGGCAGCTAATCAATGTTTCTCTCTTATCAATGTTTCTATCTCTCTATCCTTCTTCCTTTCTCTCTCTCTAAATATTAATAAAAACATTTAAAAAACCGTATGTGTTACTGACATATGTGTTGATCTTCATAAGCAGCAGAGAAGTTCATGATTGTGAAAAAAATATTAAGATGATATTACTTCCTCCTAAACCAGTGGTCTTGGCTATGAAGTTCATTGATTTTATGCCCTTCATATCCACTTTATAATTTAACTAGAGGCCCAGTGCATGAAATTCTTGCATGGGTGGGGGGGTGTTCCTCAGCCCAGCCTGCACCCTCTCCAACCTAGGACCCCAATCCAACTGGCATCGGAACGAAACGGGTGGTCAGACATCCCTCTCACAATCCAGGACTTCTGGCTCCCAACTGCCCTCCCCTGCAGGTCTGGCCCCCCCAACTACCCTCCCCTGCTGGCATGTGAGTTCCTGCTGCTGCTCCGCCTGGGAGACCATCTCCCTGAGCCTCAGCCACGGCCAGTGCTCTCCGTGAGTCCGTATGCTCTGTGGGCGGCACCTTGTCTGTTCCAGGTGCCCGTATATGTCCTTCATGTGGAGTATCCTATTTAATGCCAACAGGACCTGCTGAGATGGGCACTTCGTGACCCTGTTATTCGGATGGGAATGAGGCTCAGAGACGTTGAGAGACTTGCCCAGGGAAACCCAGCGGGACCTGGAGGAAATGGGACAGGAACCCGAGGGCCTGGTGCTGAGCTCGTGGCTCAGCCTCTGCGCTGCAAGGTTTCTCCTCTGACCCTCCTGCAGGACCTGATCCCTCGCGGCTGCACAGCTCCCCGGGGAAACGAGCCCCCGGGCAGAGACCAGCTCCCTGTCAGGCCGCCCCATTGCATCCTTCCTCTCCAGGTGCCTGAGCCAGGCACGCAGCCTCTCTGAGCTGCTTCCTCCCACTCCACATGGACAACGCACAGGCTCTCCTTCCACGGATGGGGCGAGGGTGAAACAGGCCTCGGACTCCGTGCAGCCATCACCAGCTCCACACACAGGCTGGCTGTGGAGTTTCCCTCTCCGGTGAGAGAAGGCGTTGAAGGCCAGCTGTATAAGGAACAGCAAGGCCTCTGTGACCAGGGATCGGGTTGGGTGCAGGTTGTGGAGCAGACACAGCGGAGATGGCGGTTTGCAGCAAAGAGAAAGGAAAGGCCACATCCTGGGAAGCAGGAGCCGGGGGCAGCAGGCCCCACTGAGCCAAGGGCTCAGCTTCCCGCCCTCGGAACTGGTGTTTGCCCTCTCCCACCCAAGGTTCACATCTGGATATAACATTCGCGCAGACTGAGCCAGGGGCACAGGAGCTGCTTCTGAGACACCTTGGCTGCCGTTCACGGGCCCGGCTGGTATGTCTCTTGCTGTCCCTGAATTATTTATCCCGAGCAGCTGTGCCCCATTATCTTTGCGTAATGGCACCAGAGAACCGTGCCGGATGCCCCCTGAGTTCCTGGGATGCGGGCACCCTACGGCTCCCAGGTGTCCTGCCTGCCATTCCTCACCCCTCTCCAGCGGCCTCTCCCTCTAGCCAGGTGTCCCTGCGCCTTGGGGGCCCAGTGAGCAGATCCTCTCTCAGAGAGGCCCCGGCCCCGCTTAGAGACAAGGCTGGTGGATGTCTGCAAAAGGACTCGGGCTGCTGGGGCAGCCTGTACCACAGCCCGGATGCCTTTCTCAGCCGCCAGAGCCACACACCTGCACACCTGCACCTGCCGGCCGCAGCCCCGAGGCCTGAGGAGGCAGAGGAGGCAGAAGTCGTTGGAGGCCCTGAGAGCTGGGCACCTGCCTCAAGGGTCTCCCTTCAGCTTCTCCATTGCCCCGGAGACAGCACCAGCAGGCTAGCAGCTGCTAACAGTGAGGAGGCATTAAATATAGGCTGGGGACTGTGCCAGGTGCTTTTCAGCGACTCATTTAAATGTCACCACGAGCCTATGAGACAGCCGCATTTTAAACAAATGGAAGAAAACAGGGTTCAGAGAAGTGAAGTGGCCTACGTTTGCCACTGCGCACGCAGGCTAGCTAAGGTGCGCCCCCAACCTCAGACCAGGCTCTTTATCACTGTTGTTTTTTAAAATCCTCACCTAAGGACATGTTCTATTGATTTTAGGGGGGGGGGGGGGCGGGAGGGAGAGAGAGAAACATCCACGTGAGAAAGAACATCGATGGGTTGCCTCCTGAATGCCCCAACAACCCATGCCACTCTGCCAGCGCTTTCTTACTCCGTTTTGATTACTGCTGGCATGGGGTGTCTTTTTGCCGGTTTTAATTTTAACTGGTTTGTGTCTTTATATTTACAGTGGGTTTTCTTGGAAGCAGCATGTAATTAAGTCTCACATTTTGTTCAATTTAGCAATCTCTGAATTTTAATTAGAATGATTAGACCATTTGCATTTACTGTGATGATCAATATGTATTATTGATTTAAATTTAGTATTATTTTAATCTTTGATGTATTTATGATTATTAGACTTGGTGGGCTTGCTATGAAGAGTTCTAAGCAGTCGTGGCTTCTGCATCTATCTATCTTACTGTGGAAACAAACAACAATAAACTCAGTTTGCAGATGGGCTCTGAGCAGCGCTGGCAGCAGGTCTCAGCATGCCCTCAGCTGCCAATCCCACGCAGGCCCATGGCTGCCAACCCAATCAGAGCAGGAGGGTGTGCGCTAAACCCCCTTTGTTGCTTTAAAACAAGATCTCCAAGTGACGCTCACACGCAGCTTTATAGAGACCAGTTGCTTCAGTGCATCACCAAAAGGGGCCCTGGAGGCTCTGGCCCTTAACTAAGCTCTCCAGTGCTTGGTGAGGGGATGTGTGGTGAAGCAGGGCCTTCTTACTCCTGTCCTTTCCTCAATTTTCACCAAACCTCAGACCATGTTTTCTGAAGGAATTCCGCACATGGAAGAAGGTAGGATTAGGAACTGTGAGGTACAAAGGATGGCCCTTTTATGATCGCTCTGCTGGGATCATGCTCTCAGGAAGGAATAAACACATTTGAGTCCCCTTTGATGTCAAAGTCAAATGGGACTGCGATGGAATTTCCATAACTGAAGACTCGTTCTTTCATTTGCTCAGAACAAGCGGTTGCAGGGGCACTGGGGATGACTGAGAATCAGATGGATGCCTGCCCTCCGGGCTGAATGACCATGTTTATTTCAGAAAGACTGTCTGTAAGACGTAATTCACTCGGGCTGAATTTGCTCCATTAACTCCTGGTGCCCAGCAGATGTTAGGAGTTAGGACCATGCAAGGATAAGCCTACTAAAAAGGAAGGCCAGGCTTTACCCGCCTGCAGGCTTGCTTCCTGCAAAGCTACAAGCAGCAGCTCCAGGATAGTGATTTGGGCCCTGGATCCTGACAGAGGGCTGAAGTGGTGAAATATCACCCACACACCACATCATGTGAACTCCAACCTCAACATTCCTGACTTCGCAGGGGAGGGGCTGGCTGCCCATCCATAATGCTGAGGTACAAATATAAAAACAAGCCTTCCTTGGCTCATTGCTATGGAATAAATTACTGAAAGACAACTACATGTCAGAAACTGTCCTAGGTAAGTACTAGGGATACAAAGGTAAAGCTGAGTCTCTGTTTTTAAGCAAGACTGTTCTGTAAAGGAGGCCAATGGTAATGTGATACATGTTGTAATGGGCATACATACTAGTCCAATGCTACGGGAGTGCAAACAAATGAATAGCAAACACTTTTTGAGAAAAGTCAGGAAGGATGTCACGAAAGAGGCGACATTTGAGATGTCTAAGGATGGGTCTACAACCTACCTGAGGAAATTGCAAACAGGGCCCTCCTGTTAAGATGCATCTGTTTCTAGTGGACACATGAAGCTTTTCCTGGAAACCTGGGTCCTGCATGTATGGTGCACCCTTGACATTTGCAAAGGAAATACGTTGAGTCATTCCAGAATCCTGAAATTCACAAATACTAATTAAAACCTAGACTTACTTCCTGGTGAGGTACTTGCTTCTATACTTATATTGCAGCACATAGTTCTGGTCCAACTCTGTGGCTGCAAGGGCCAAACGCCTGGGGTCTGACGTGCTTTAGAGGAGACACTCAGGATGGCGGCGGGTTACCCCAGAGGGCGCTGATGCTCAGGCCAGAGTGGGTCCCCATCCCCAGGGGGATGATGAGGGCCTGCTGGTGGAGCTTGTTTTGCACACTTGGTTTCTTGGAGGCTGCAGAGAAGGAGGAGGTGGGTGCCTGGCCTCAAGTTATCTGACCTAATGAGACATCACCGGCCAAAATGGAGTTCTTTCAGATTCCTATGAGTCAGAAGCCCAACACAGATCTCATTAGGCTAGAATCTAGGTGTTAGCCAGGCTACAATTCTTTCTGAAGAGTCTCTGGAGAATCACACTCTGGCTCATTTGGGTTGTTGGCAGAAATCAGCTTCCTGTGGCTTTGGAACTAAGATCATCATTTCCTCACTGGCTATCACGTGGAGTTTGTTCTGAGCATCCAGAGGCGTCCCTATGCCTTAATTTGTGGTGCCTCCTCCAGCTTCAAAGTCAACAATGGTGGGTCATATCCTCCAGCACTTGATGGCCGCCACAAGATGGCCTATTAAAATATGAATAAAAATAAATTTATTAAACAGCATGCGGGTCTCTGTCCCTTGGTAGCCCTGAGCCAGGGCAGCATGGCCAGAGCCTGAGTCACTCACTCTGGTGGCTGACCCTGTGCGGGTGAGGGAAAAGCTGTACACCGTCAGTGAATTATAAACAAAAAGTGACGGCTTCTGAATTCTGTGAGTATTGTGGGTAGTGACTATGGAATGTAGAGAGGTTTTTAGAGGTGGAAGAACTTAGGTAAAAGATAAGACTGATAGATCCTCCCTTCCCTCAGTTGATGGACACGAATAAACCCCACCTGTGGCCAGACATTCCTGAGCTCTGAACCACCAATCAGCACCTGCCAAATACCCTAAGCCCCCCATTTCTAAGTCCCTAGGTCCCTAATCAATCAGCATGTGCTGAGTGCCCTAAGCCCCGCCCCCTATCCTTACAGGTGCTTGTAAGCCCCTCGCTCGCTCTCTTCCGCTCCTCTTTGTGGAAGCAGCCAGCAGGGGTACCCTTCCCTCCAATAAAGCCTGTGTCCTGCCATCCCGGTCTCCGGTCTACCTTCTCTATTTAATCTATCAAAGACAAATGAACTACAAATTTCTCAGATTGTGAGGTTCCTACCAAAAAAAATCATTTAACAGGAACATGAGAAGGTGCCCACTATCACTAATCATCAGGGAAATGCAACTCAAAACCAAAAAGAGATATGGCCTCCCTTCTGTTAAAATAGTGATTACAAAAAAAAAAAAAAAAAAAAAAAAAAAAAAAAAAAAAAAAAAAAAAAAGACAAAAAGTAACAAGTATTGGTGAGGATGTAGAAAAAAGGGAACCCTTATGTGCTGTTGGTGGGAATGCAAATTGGTGCAGCTGGGAGGTCACTGCCAGCATGGCCTGGGTTCAAAGATCTGGAGAGAGGGTTGATGCACAAATTAACACACAAGACAAGAAATATAAATTTGAAAATTATGGGGAAGCTAGTTGTGAGCTTGGTGCAAGGGACCAAGTCCCACTGAGTCTCCCTCCCTTCTGCCTTTTATTTACTAGAATACACAATTGCCTTTTAGGAATGCACACAGACATATCAAAGGTGATGTTTAGTAAACAGTAAAGAGAGCACCAGGTTTTGGGGGTTGCCTTTGGCTATTGAGTCAGCAGCAAGTAAATAACAATGTGGACATTCAGCCTTCTGAATGTCAAAAGCCCCACTCAGCCAACTTCTCACATTTATATCAATTACTTGGCTTCTGGCATGCAGACACTATGGAAAACAGTGTGGAGCCCTAGCCAGTTTGGCTCATACCAAAGGGTTCCAGGTTTGATTCCAGTGGAGGACAGGTACCTCAGTTGCAGGCTCCTCCCCTGCCCAGGCCCTGGTTGGCTCATGCTGGAGGCAACCCATCAATGTGCTTCTCTCACACTGATATTTCTCTGTCTTTCCCTCTCTCTTCCACTGTCTCTAAAAATCAATGGAAATATATCCTCAGTGAGGAAAAAAAAGAAAGAAAACAGTGTGGAGGTTAAAAAAAATCGGAATAAAACTACCATATGATCTAGTCATTCTAATTCTAAATCTGGATATTTATCTGAAGGAAATGAAAACTCTAATTAGAAAAGATATACTCACCCCTATGTTTATTGGAGCATTATTCACAATAGCCAAGATCTGGAACTAACCCAAGTGTCCATCATTAGATGCATAGATGAAAAATGTGATATAAATATTATTTGCCCATAAAAGAAAGAAAATATTGCCATTTGCAGCAATATGGATGAACTTTAGGCTCTCACATGTGGAATCTAAAACAAAAAGCAAACAATCAAAAAAACTAACTCACAGGTACAGAAAAAGATGGATGGTTTCCAGAGGCAGGAGTTGTTGGGTTAGCAAAATGGGTTAAAAGATAGTCAAAAAGAATAAACTTCCAGTTATAAAACAAATAAGTCCTGGAAATATAATATGCAGCATATAATACTGCAGAAAATAATACTGTAGGGTAGATTTGAAAGTCGCTAAGAGTAAATCTTACAAGTTCTCATCATCAGAAATCATACTTTGTACCTACATGTGGTAATGGATGGTAACTAGACCTACTGTGGTCATTATTTTGTAATACATACAAATATTGAATCATTGGGTTGTACACCTGAAACTAATATGTCAGATGCCAATTATTCCACATAATAAAGAGGTAATATGTAAATTGACCATCACTTCAACACACAAGATGGCTGCCCCCATGTAGTCAAAGATGGCTATCCTCATGTGGACACAAGATGGCTGCCACAAGATGGCCTGTGGGGTGGGGGGGCAGTTAGGGGGA
The DNA here is from genome assembly GCF_014108245.1 of Pipistrellus kuhlii. NCBI lineage: Eukaryota > Metazoa > Chordata > Mammalia > Chiroptera > Vespertilionidae > Pipistrellus > Pipistrellus kuhlii. Next base: position 4,153,797 of record NW_023425416.1, on the reverse strand, counting down.
CCAGGCCTGCAGGGGAGGGCAGTTAGGGGCAATTGGGCTGGCAGAGGAACAGTTACGCATTGATTAGGCTGGCAGGGGAATTGTTAGGGGTGATTAGGCTGGCAGGCAGAAGCAGTTAGTGGCAGGCAGGCAGGCAGGCAGGTGAGCAGTTGGGATTCAGCAGTCCTGGATTGTGAGAGGGATGTCCAACTGCCAGTTTAGGCCATATCCCACTGGGAGAAGGTCCCACATTGGAGAGGGTGCAGGCTGGACTGAGGGACATCACCCCCATGCATGAATTTTGTGCACCAGGCCTCTAGCACCTTAATAAAAAGAAGAACTAAAGTTTAAAAACAAAACAGAACAAAGAAACATCATTTCCCTCTAGTGTTGAATGTCTACTTTCTGGCTACTCTTGGTTTTCCAATTTATGGTTCTGGGGATAAATGCAAATTAGCATGTTGGTCACAACAACTAACTGTGTGTGGTAGGTGAAGATATATTGCAATTGAACTATCAATATTATTCCTAAATGTGTGTATATGTTACTCTACTCTTGATCTACCAGGGATGAACTGTCTGTCACTCATGCTTTATATTGGTGGATATTGAAGTCCAGCATTGCAAATAGTATGACTTTTATATAAATATATATAGAATAATTTAATTGAAATAAAACTTTTGTTTTAAAAAACAAATTTGAGTTATAATGTATAATTACTTTTTAACTCTTAATTTTAGCAAATACTTCTTCACAGTTAAAAAAATGAATTTTAATGCATTTGAAAATAATGTTGGGTTTAATTTGTTAGATTTAGTTTAATTTAATTTGTATTTCTGATGAAATATATTAAAAATATAAGTGGATAAAATACTATTACATTTCATTTTTAATCCTTTAGATTATAACTGTTCACTAGAATATAAAATAAGTGAAAATTATGATTATATCAATATAATTAGTGATTTTGCTGAAATGAATAACAGAAAGATAATTTTTGCAATAAATAATTTTAAAATTATATCTTTATTTTATGCAAACATAACTATCTTACTAACAGACCACCAAGAACAGTACTTAATAATTCAATTCAGTTGCCTTTGATATTCTGTAAACTATCAAATGCATAAAAAAGATATTGTTTTTATTTAGTATAACAAAAATTTGTCAAGGTAAGAGGATAGATTATGCTTTATTTAATAGTTTACTAGACTGGTTTATAACTTTTAAGCATTCAGAGCTATTGTATGTGGGCTTCCATTCACTTTCTTGCCCAGAAATGTTAGGGTCGGTCATGAGTGAGGGAAACAAGAATTCTTTTCAATGTCACGGTCTGTGACACTTGTCTCTTGACAAGTGACTGTCACCAGCTTCTGACAGGATTATTTGCAGTGTCCCCTAGACTTGCCCTCAGCCAAAAACTCTTCTTTTAAATAATTTCTTTATTGATTATTACATATGTGTCCTTATCCCCCCATCACCCTCATCCCTCGACTCATGCCCTCACCCCCCTGTTGTCTGTGTTCATTGGTTAGGCTTATATGCATGCATACAAGTCCTTTGGTTAATCTCTCCCCCTTCCCCCCACCCTCCCCTACCTTCCCTCTGAGGTCTGATCAATGTTTCTCTGTCTCTGGATCTGTTTTTGTTCATCAGTTTATGTTGTTCATTATATTTCAAAAAAAAACAAAAACTCTTAATAGCAGCAGGCTCATGGTTATAGCCTAAAAGTTACAGGCATTGATTTACTCTTCATTTAACCTTGACACACTAAACAGATTTCTGAGTAAGGAACCTGGAATTCATGTCTGTGACCACCATGGGGAATTCAGGGATCTTGCTCTGTTGCTGCCTTCCCAGGACAAACCAGGCCTCCACCCCTTTTCACAGCCTCCTCTACCCTTAATGTTTCCCTCCTTCTCTTCCCTGGCCTCCTCTCCACATCATCTCCTCCCGCTGCTCCCATTCCTGCTGGACATCCCTCAGCCTGGCATCCCTCCCAGGGCCCGAGTGACCTCATTACCTGTCTGGCCATGAAAAGGAGCAAGGGGAGTGCCTCTGGCTGAGAGAACTGTCACTCCTTCTGGGCAGAAAGATGCTGGTAACTCCTGACCCCGAGGTAGGAGATGAGCTGTACAGGTGTCAGTCTCAATTGTTGCAAGATGACGCCCGAGGGCTGAGGCCAGGTGTGGGGAATCCCCACTATGTGTACTTTCTTAAGGTAAATACATTACTGGGGTCCCCATAATAAAGCCAGTTTCAATTATGTAAATGGCAGGATAGTGTATTTATATTTGATAGATTAAATATAGAAGGGCTGGAGACTGGGATGGCAAGACACAGGCTTTACTGGAGGGAAGAGTACCCCTGCCAGCTGCTTCCACTGAGAGGGGTGGAAGAGAGTGAGGGCTGGTGTACAAGCACCTTTAAGAATAGGGGACAGGGCTTAGGGCACTCAGCACACGCTGATTGGTGATTGGGACCTAGGGACTTAGGAATTGGGGGCTTTGGGTATTTGACAGGTGCTGATTGGTGGTTCAGAGCTCAGGCATGTCTGGCTGCAGATGGCATTTACATCTGTCTATCAGCTGGAGGAAGGGAGGATATATCAATATTCAATTCATGTTTGTTTTTGCTATAGTTTTCCCTGTACCCATGCCAACCAAGTAGCCACAGAGTCTTTGCATTTTTTTGTGCTGAGGATTTTTGCAGGGCTGAGTAAGAAATGTCAGGAAGCGACTCTCTTTTTTAAAAGCTTAAGCTCATAAAAAACAGGACGTTTTGGATATCCAGGGAAGGGGAAGAGGCAGCTGTCTTTCTTTCCCTAGATGAGGAGGCAGTGGGCTACAGGAGGCCCAGATGCTAGTTTCTGTCAAAGGGACTCAACACCCTGAGGCCACTTTCTGCTCTCATGCCTTCTTCCATGGCATAGGAGACTGGTTCTCAGCTCTGGGCTCCCATTCTTGCCCGTGCGCCCCAACATGACAACACAGTTTTAAGTGACTTTGTTGGGGTAGACAATGATGACATCACTAATAATTGTTGAGGACAAAAATATAAAGAAGAAAAGAAAAAGAAAACTCTGAAGCCATGAGGACACAGGAAGCTTTAATGATGACTGGGACTGAATGTAAGGTTTGTTTTTTCTTTAACTTTTTCTTTGCAATACTTATAGACTTACAGAAAAATTGCAAAGATAATAGAGAGAGCTCCCATATATACTGCACTGATTTCCCTATTGCTGCTCTCTTATATTACCTACTTTGGAACATTTGTCAACACCAAGAAATGGACATTGGTATATTACTATTAACTAAAGTCCACACTGTATTTGGATTTCAGCAGTTTTCCCACCAATCCCTTTTCCTGGCTCAGGATCTGACCCAGGCCCACGAAGCATTTGTTGTCATGTCTCCAGTCTCCTTAGTCTAGGACAGTTTCAGTCTTTCCTGGTTTCTCATGACCTTGGCAGTCTTGAGCAGTACTGGTCAGGTCTTTTGTAGAAATTCATTCCCCCAAGAAGGTTTTCTGATGTTTTTCTTATGATTATACTGGATTATGAGTTTGGGAGCAAATACATTGTATGGGAGGAGTCAATACTTCAGTAAATGAAGAGTCCTTGTTACTTACACATTCACATGTAAATGGTGTTTAGAGCACACCTAGGGGAATCATTATGCTAAGCATTACAATTGAAGAAGAATTCAACAGCTCCTACAGTCTTCTATGCCAGTAAACATTTTCATCAAAGCTCCTAAAAGACCTTGTCTGTTCCACTGTGAGTTTGGGACTGTTTAGATAAGAATTTCTTAAGTATTTGAATAAGTCTTTTGAAATCTCATCAAAATCAACTTCTTTCCTTCCTATAGTGTTAATGGATCTTTTGGCTAAGTAAAGTCAGCTTTGGCCTGGCCACTGTGCTCAGTGGTTGTGTCCATCATGAACCAGTACGTCAGGGTTTAATTCCTGATCCAGGCACAAGCTCAGGTTGCAGGCTCCATCCCTAGTAGGGAGCGTGCAAGAGGCAGCCAATCAATGATTCTCTCTCATCATTGATGTTTCTATCTCTTCCTCCCTTCCCTTTCCCTTTCTGAAATCAATAAAAATGTATTTTAAGAAATCATTTTTGCATTTATCTAGAAAAAAAGGAAAGAAGCACCTGAACCTCATACGTAATATGTATCAGGGGCTCAGACTAGTACCCTCTCATTATCATATGATTTAAAATATATTTTTTTATATATATTTGTATATTACCCTCCTTTACCCAGTTCCTAACCCTCCTCCTCCCCAGGCCTTCACCACCCTATTGTCTGTGTCCATGGGCTACGCATATAAGTATATACATTTCTTCTCATCCCCTATTCCTCATTATGGGTTTTCTAGAATACAGAAACTCATTTATAATAACGTGTTTGACTGGGTTACAATAGTGTAAAATTAAGTTAAAATTCTTGAAAAGAACCTTGAGAAGGACAATGACCAAGGTTATTAAAACAATTATTCCATACCTCATTTTCAATACAACTTTCAGCCCTCAGTGTCATCCAGGTCACCATGTGTGACATCAATCAAGTGTTCCCTCTAGCCATGCTGGAAACTGACCCTTGGATGGTGATTGATGGTCCTTCCTAGGGACTGGACACAGGCTCCAGAGAGGCTGAACCTCTGACAGGGCAGAGAGCATTCACAAGGCTCAGCAACTGTCCAGCAAAAGGTGCACATCTGTGTTGCGAGGAGGGTGCTCACCTGCCTTTGCCACACTTCCTTATTCTTATAAAAGAGTGCCCTCCTTCGCTGGACATAGAGAAATCTAGAGACACATTATGAGTGTTGGCTTAATTGCTATTATTCTTTTAAATGGCAAAGTTCTGTTCACCAGGGAATGCTGAGATGATAGTCGAAGTTGACAGGCTCTGGTGTGTGATGATGGAGTCACTGGGGTACAAGAAGAGGGTCAAGAGGTGGCGGTATCTGTAGTCAGGGCTGACCACAGAACAATTGTTGGGGAGCACATGAGATTTGATTGGAATGTGTGTAAGGAGGGCATTCTGAGAAAAGGGAAGTGTGTGGAAAGCCACCTGCCCTGTTTATCAGAATTCTGACTTACAGGAGTGCTGAAGGTGGTGTCCCTAATTATTCCTTGACTTTTCCAAACAAGTCTGTGCATGTGGAGACCCCCAGGTGTTTACTGGAATCCTTATGCTTAATCTTTAGGTGTCTTTGCTTAAAGGACATTGCAGACACATGTGTCCTCCCAATATTACTTACCCTACTGATTGTATCTTAAAGATAAACTTTATCTCAATCTGCTGTTACAGTAAAAGCTTAACAAGGCAGGTGATCGAGGATGTCTGGTTCCTTTAGCCAAGCAGTCCTTTAGTCCTCTCTTTCACAGCAAACATATCAGAGTAATCATTCACCTATTGCTCAGGGTCTGCTGGTCACCCCCAGCAAACGATAATGCAGTGCTCTGTTGGTCAGCTTCGGAGAAAGGGACCATCTATTTTTTCTGCCTTATAAGCACTGTCATACCACATGTCCCTTCTCCACTGGGGGTAGGGAGATCTTTGCTTATTCCATAGTGGAGTCTCTGCTATTAATGAATTTCCCATTGCTCATCCTTTTATTCACAAGGAACAGTTTGATAAATTTCAAAGGAAAAGGTAATAAGGATGTGTGCAATGGTTAAAACACCCAGTGGGGAATCAAAGCAGTGGGTGAGTGCCAGGTCCCTGGGAGTCAGGCTAGGCCTAGATAGAGCTACATAGAGAATCTTAAAAATAGGAAAATGATAAATATTCCTGTGACTCAAACCCTAATTTTGGGCTGATTTTAGGTCATGAATCAGCTTCTTATTCCCACAAAACACAAATCCTATGCTAAATGCGGTTGGCTTGCACTAATGGGTCTTCCAGGTGTAAGTTAGGTGGGGCCACTAACATAAAGATAAAATGAAAATGCATGTTTACTTGTTCTCCAAAGAACTAGAAGCACTGGTCTGGTTCCTTCTCAGATGCAAGTGGTAGTTGTCCACTGTAGCACTTGCACTCACAGGGGTCCGTGGAATGAGAATGGGGCACCTGTCAGCATCAGCACTGCAGTAAGAGAGTGCTTTTGGCAGACGGGTCACAGGCGCCGGGATGTTGTTCTCCTCCTCACTCACTCAGATGCTGTGAAGTCTCACCCTGCTCCCTGCAAGCCTACGAGGGAGGGAGAGTGTCAGGATACAGCCAGTCCTCTCAGGTTCCTCTCTTCTGTTAAATAATTCTGACGTGTTGTTCAATAGACAAGTTGATCAGACCTAATGGGAGATTTAGAAGATACCACCTGTCTCCGAGTCTTCACAAAAAGGACGAGAATAGCAATAATATCAAGTTGAATGTCTTACATATATCTGGCACTTTCTGAAACTACATAAATGGACATCACTGATAAATCTAAAATTCAGGGTGAAAAATCAAAGCAAATTCTTTTTAAAATTCTGCAGTACAAACATGATTTGAGTCTATTTCCCTTAGTTCCTAAGCCACATTAGAAATCCCTTGAGGGGAAAAAAAATGGACTTCTAGTGCCTCTGAAATTTTATCCACAGCAAGTGTAACAGAAATATAGTATAATGCCTAACAATGTGCACACTTTCTGATCTATTAATTCCACAGAAACATTTGCTTAAGTATACCAAGATGTGTGTATGCATGAATGTTCACTCCAGCATGGTCTCTAAAAGTAAAAAGTTGAGAACAATTTAATGTCCACCAATAAAGAAGTGGTGAATATATTATGGCACATTCACATAATGGAAATCTTTCCAGCAGTAGATGTGCACTTTCTTACATGGAGAAATGTGTATGCTTTATTACACAGAAAAGTGGGTAAGTTAAAAATATGTATATAGCAACACAGTATTGAAAATGTGTGTGTGTGTGTGTGTGTATGTGTTTGTGTACTTATTCACTCATGATTACATATAAATACAGAATAAAATGCTTGAAAAGACATTGCCTTGACTTTTGATAGAATCTGAATGTGTACATTATGGACATTTAATTTTTTAAAAAATTTTTCTGTAGTTTGTAAATAAGCACACATGACCTTTTGGAATAATATAAAGATGAAAGCCAACACAATGTCTACAGTACAGAATTACAGATTATACTTGCCAGTGGGAGTGTAGAATTCATTAAAAATTATCTAGTTCTAGAAACTCTTCCATTTTATAGACAAGAAAAGTATTTCCCAGAAGGGAAATAGAATAATCCAGTACACCCATGTACAACTCTGCCCCAGCATTCTCCAGCTTTAATACCTGCTGGGTGCTCCTGTAGGCAGTGATTGAAGTGATTGGTTAATGCTGAAGGGGAGGAGCCCAAGGGCATTCACAGTCCACTGTGGGGGTGTAGCATGAAGCTTCAGAGTGGACAGGGCTGGGTCAATTTCCCTCTGCACCAATCACACAGCCTCTGGATTTGCATTGATCAGGACGTCCTTTTGGAGAGCAAAGGAGTTGATGGGAAATGTTGATGTAAGGGTTCCTCTGACCAGGAATGCCTTTAATTACCCCTACACTCACTGGCAATTGTTTGGTGTTCATGAGACAACAATTTCCCCATAAAGCACATTTTATTCAGGCCTTAATTATTTTATATAAAGTCCATCTTGATACAGGGTCCACAGCTAAAGTTGATAATAAAAATGGTCTACGTAGAATTATTTTCTCCCAAGGTCAGAGAATAAAATAGTGTATTGTTGAGAAAGCACATATGTTGATAATGAGGAGTTTAACTGCTTCAACAGACACTCAGATTCTAGTCGTGTATTCAACTTGGAGTTTGTGAAACTGACTTGTTATCTCCTGGTGATGGAGGAGCCACAAAAAGGGGGTGAGAGCCTGCTGGAGCTTTCTGGTTGTCAGAAGCCTATTAATTTTTTCAAACTGAAGTAGAGCAGAACTCTTGAATTTTGCCCCATTTTCCAGTCTAGCAGTTCACCAAGAAATGACCACAGTTGTAATCAGCGGTAGCATCTTCAGTCATCCTGCCAAGAACCCAAAGTCACATACCCCTACGCATCTTTCACAAAGAATTAGCAGACGAAAATAGCCTTTTTTTTTTGCCCCAGTTAAAAGGGCACTGGACATCAATGATTTTTTTGCACATAATGAGGGGGAAGTATTGATCATGAGGGTAGAAAGAACTCTACCACCATCTTGTATGCCAGCAGCTTACTTCCTACAAAACTATTATTCAGAGAGAGGAAGTGTTGTATTTATTAGGTAAATCAGAGCCAGGCCAGGGTGTCTGACAGGAGACAGTAATTTCATCCCCAGCAGGACGTCTCATTCAATAGACTGGCTGGCCAGACCCTTTCCCACAGCCCCTGGAGGGAAGTGGTGTGAACTGTACATTGATTGCAGTAAGTAACTAGGGCATTGAATTTTGTTGCTCTAGGCTTGCTTTTCTTTCTTTTCCTTCTTTTTAAAAACTGTCCACAGACTGAATTATCAGCACAGCAGTGTGACTCACGTGTCTGCCCTTTACCTTTTAGGACATTACCTACTTTGGACAAAAAAATCCCCATGTAAAAATTGCTGGACTGCGTATGTGGTTTTCTTGCACCTGATTCTCTTGCAAATATGTGGCCCTGAAATATATAAGACCCCGACATACACGACTGCAAAGCTGCCTGAGACTGCAGCTCGGGAAGTCCGTCCTGTGCATATCCTTACATGCCAGCATCACTTTCCCGTCAATATCACTGCAGTCGGCATGCAGAGACCAAGGCCTGGCTTCCTGTTTCAGCTCAGATTCCAGTGGCTGTGGACTGTGAACAAGTCACTGTATTTTCTTTCTGTGTGCAGTACCAAATCCTTACCATGTTATGGGTACAGCCCAGCAGCCCTGTGCTCTCACGGTTCTGTGGGCCGTGGCCCAGGCAGCTCTGCTCTGGCTGCAAGAGGCAGAGCTCAAGGTGCTGGCAACCAGCGTTCTTGTCTGGAGTCTCGGGGAGAGAACCCTCTTCCAAGCTGCTCTGTTCTTCGCAGGTTGTTTGCAGACTTCTGTCCAGGCAGTTATAGGGTTCCTGCTGCTTCTCGGCTGGGGACTATTCTCTGCTTCTAGAAGTCTCCTTGTTCTCTGACTCTTGGTCCCTTTAGTTGAAAGCCAGAACAGTGGGGTGAGCCCCTTGCAAGCTTCGACTCTCTCCTTCTGCTGCGTCCTTTCTGACTCCAGCCAGAGAAAATGTTCTGCTCCCAAGGGCTCAAGAGGTAGACTGGGCCCACCCGGTCAGTCAAGATTATCTCCCATGTCCAACCTCAATCACATCTGCACTGTCCCCTTTCCCAGAAATGACCTATTGACTGGTTTGGGGGTTGGAGTGTGGATATTTTTTTTGGGGGGGGGAGTGAGAGAGTTTCTGCCTGTGTCCCTGCTCTGTACTGCTGCATCTTTGAAAGGAGAGGCTGAAGGGACAGTGTTTCTCATGCAGAAACCTTCCTCTGGAGACCAGCACTCCAGCTCCAGTGGGACCTGGCCTGGTTCCCCCTGGAGCACACATTGTATGTCTTCACCTCTATGCCCTCATATCTACGTCCTCATATCTATGTCCTCATGTCTATGTATTCATGTCTATGTACTCATGTCAAGAGAAGGCAAAGGTCTGTCTGGTGCAGTATGTTGTTTAGACTGCTCTAAAATGTCACTGTTTCCTTTCTCATTGGCATGGGGTAGAGAAGATGAACAGGAGAGCGAATAGGCCCCAAGCCCCAAATTTCACCTAGTTACATTTAGTAATGTGATTTTGATTTATTGTGTTTATGTAACTGATTTTGATTTGCTGTGTTTATTTATCTTATGCTTATGACAACTTGATGTTGGTTTTTCATTTACTGTATTCATAAATTTTTCATTGTAAAAATCAATTTAAAAATTAAAAATAAAATGAACCAATTTAAATAAAAATACCAAGTAAATGATCACAGACTTACAGAGAAGACACACACTTGTAAAGGATGAGCGAAGATGGGAATGTTTCTGCACAAGGTGACCACTTAAATTCCCTCGAGCTCTGCAGAAGTCAATTTAACTAATGGCAGAATGGGCCAAAGCTTGAGTAAGCACTTCAAAAAGCAGTGCTTTGCATTATTAGTAACTAGGGAAATGCAAACTAAAACTCTGATGAGGTACCAGCACACAGCACCTGACAATGACATGGCAAACATTCACAGCAATGAGAACACACCTCGCGGGGGAGGGAGTGGGAAGTGGTGCTGGAGGTAAAAGCTGTGAAGACAGTTTTTAAGAATTAGCAAGGTTACTATGCTCCTGCCTAGTGCCCCCGCTGCTTCCAGGTCATTGCTGCTTTCATTGTCTTTAAGCCATTTTACAGCTCTGTAAGTAGTAGAAAGCTGACAGCAATACAAATAATTCCTGTCCACAGACATGCAAACTGTCTCCTGTAGCATGGCATTGATTACTACCCATTGCACATCAACCAATCCTGTGTTTGTCTGTAAAGTATTTTCAGCATTCCTGATATTTATATACTTGTTCGTTCTTTCAATTCTTCCTTGAACTGACTACAACACTGACAGTTTCCTTCATTGATTAATGAGTTAAATAAAATCTTTGACATTTATTGATTTTACATTGGTATGAGAGTCATGATTTTTTATTTAAAAATATATTTTGACAGTACAAACTAGAAAACAGTTGAATATTAACAAGTAAAGGTATGAGTAACCCAGAACTCTGCTCTCTGTATACACCCTATAAACTTGCTCACAAATGCCACAGAACATACATATAAGAATATTAAAAGATATTGTTTGTAAAAGCCAAAATTCCCTGGGAAAACCTAAATGTGTCTCCTCGGTAGAATGAATTAATATGATTATGATACAGTTGTATGATGACTGTTCATAGTAAATGAAAATGAAGTACAACTGTGCACACCATGGATGAACATATTTAGTAAAAGAATTCAGACATGAAGGAGTATATATTTATAATTCCATTATGTAAACTTCAGAAGAGAGGCAAAGCTAAATGGTAGTGTTTACAGAAACATACTTAGGTGTCAAAACTCAAAGGAAAAGCAAGGTAACAAAATAGCAAAAGAGAGGAGCATGGGTCCCTGGAGAGGGGATGTGGCAGATGTGAGGTATGGGCAACACTCTCTTTTGTAAGCTCGGCAGTGAATATGGAGACGTTTCTTTTACTGTCTCTTTATGATGTACATGTGCATTTTATATTTTCCTATATATGACACACTTTACAAAAATAAACAAACCCACAAAGTCAATGAATTAATTATTCTGAGTCCTTTGGACAGCAAACTACTACTGAAATATTAGGATAAATGACTTCAGAGAGAGTCCTTTGAGCCCTGAAGCTGGTATTTGATAATTACACCTTCATGGGGGCCACAATATCACAGAGCCTAAGAGTAAGTTGTGGCTGCACATGGCCTGCCACACAGAAGGTCTCATCTACTGCATTATCATTGTTTCTCTTCCATGTTAAGTTGAATGTTGCTTAAATATGTTTTCTTCATCTGATAGCTATACTTTTCAATTCCTATTGATTTTGGATATTGCTTAATGGAATATGAATAGATGGAGCTATTAGATTTGAAGGCACAACTGGGGTAGCATAGAACCTGGTACTGTGAAGGTACCTGTTCAAATTTCCCAGCCCTCAGTGGGTAGCTTCATGAAATCAATGCTTTTGGCTAGTGAGATTCAGGAAAATTGAGATGTTACAAAAGCATCAAAGTTATCAGTAACACATGTATTCATTAATAACCTTAAGAATCCACCTAGTAGGATCTTTTCATGTCTAAAAGTTAAGTGCTCTGGGTGTTAGGATTTAACCATGTAGAAGAGAACTCTGGCTGTGTTTAAGTCCAACACTTAATAGAAATTCCAGATTTTTTATAATCTAGATTTCTTTTCAGTTTAGACTATGTAAGGAAAATCAATAATTAAACAATCTGAAGGACAAATGAATGGCTCCCCTTGAAAAATCACAAACTAAGATGTCAGGGTAATGAAATTATAGCCAGAACAGAGAACTCTCTCTCTCTGTAAATGACTGTTTATTACCCCCATTGAAAATCATCTAAAGAAAGGACACTCAAATTCTAAAACAGCTTAATTATTCATCATAACTTCTTATTAGAGTCTTAGAAATCTTAAATCTCATGACAATATGTTCTATCTTGGCTCAGAGAACCCAAAATATTTGTTCAAAGAGATATTTTTTTAATTGTGTCACCTATAATTGTAATTACTACTATGATCTATGACTATTACTGATCCTACTATTAAATGCCACAGCTCTCATTGTTTGAACACTTACTATAGTCTAAGCTTTATTCATGAAAGCTTGAACCAAGTAGATGAGCCATTTACAGTACCATTATTTCTTAGGCAGAAATAGTTGCTGATGATTGCATGTAAATTAAAAACTGAGTACAGTTAAAATTACCCTTAAAATTTATTTCAATCACCTATTCAATGTAGGTAATATTTTTTGCCCATTGAATCATCTCTTAAAAAAGTCAACAAAGCCCATTTTTCCTGAAGCATTGGAACTGATCTCTCTTTGGATATATGAGGAAGTGGGATAATATGAGGAGCCATGTGTATAAATTAAGTGTGAACATAATGTGATCTCTATTTTTTTGTTTGTTAACATCCAGTACTATTTAATAAGTAGTGATAAATGCACCTGTTCTCTCTCTTCAAATTGGCGTGTCTCTGTATGGTATAGTTTTTGTTTGGAATCAATGAATTTAAGTTTTAGGGAGTTTGTAGGCTTAAATGAATGAAAAGAAAGAGTGTTTGCCTCATTTGCGGACCCACTGGTTCTATCATTCAAGCAAGGTCTGGAAGGGTTGATTTGTTAGCTTATTCAGGGCTTGAGTTAAGATCTCAGGCAATACTTTGGATGGTGGAGACCCTGGGATTTAAACCAGTGATTAATGAGTCTTAAAACAACTGGTTGCTTCTGTGTAACTATACAGCTCAGTACTATCTTATTTAGTTATTTTTAAACACACCTCAACAAGACAATAAATCTTGAGAGAAGGCTTTGTAAAGAGAGAAATCGCATTCATGCACCATTTAGAATAATGATTAGCATCCTCATCCCAGCGTTCCCATAATAATTACTGAGGGATGTTTTAAGAGGCACAAGATCTGGCATGCTTTTAGAGCATGACTTAGTTTCATCTCAGTCCAGAAAGGACCTCCATGTTCTGTCTTCCTCAAGACTCACACGGAGAAAAACCTGCGTTCTGGCCTTCAAATACAATGGAAGCTCTCTCTTCTAAGTTATTAGTGTTGCTTGTGTTTCTCCCTCTTGGTCTCAGTTTTGACCAAGGACTTACTCCAATCTACCACATTTTTAAAGTGTTCTCCAATTAAATAACACTCAAAGCAATTGAGATTTGTGGAACAATTTTAACTTTTTCAAACACTTCTATAGCAGCACCCATTTTACTCTCCCAGCAATCAGATGAGACTTTCCTTATTTTACCAGTGCAAACAAAGACAGAGATCAAGGGGCACATTCAAGGTTCCAAAGTTATCCTGCATCTGACACTAAACAGACCCAAATCTAGCTTCTAATCCTGTGCCCCTTTGGCCACACTGCGCCCTGGTAAGGAGAGGTTGCAGAGTCCCACTGTGCCTTTGCTCCTGCTCTAGCCTCTGCCTGGGACACTCATTCATCACACTTTCCTGCCGGCTCCTTCTTTTCGTTCACATCTCAGCTCAAATGTCACCTCCTTGGAAGAGTCCTCTCAGACCTCAGCTACTGTTTATCTCCAGTCATTCCCCAATTCTATCTACTCATAGCACATCTAGTGTTTGCAATTACTTATTCCTGTTTTTACATATTTATTGTTGGTTCTCCCCTGGAATGTGAACTTGGCAACCATTGGTCACTCTAGTCTTCCACATCTAGAACAGTCATTATTTCATTACATCTTCATAACATCTCTAGGAGAGAGGACCATTATCATCACTGTTTCAAATCAAGGCTCAGAGAGTTGAAGTAGTTTTCTTGAGACCATGCGGTTAAGAAACAGTACCCTAACTCCAGAGCCTTTTCTTTACTATTAATATCTCTGCCTACTGCCCAAACAAATGAATTTCTCCACTCACCCTTATATTAAACCACACTCATAACGTCCAGGTTCAAATCCTAACTGTGTAGTTCTGGACAAATGGTCAAATTAACTTCTATAATTTTGTTTCCGCATCCAAAAAATAGACATAATGTTGACTGTAACTCAGGATAATTCTGAGGTTAAATTAGTGTAGGTCTGTGGTTCTCAAAGTGTGGTCTCTGGACCTGCAATGTCAGCTGGGAAGTTGTATAAAATACAATTTTTATATGTCTTTAGGTCATCTGTATGCCCTCTTTGGAGAAGTGTCTATTTAGGTCCTTTGTTTTTTAATGTAATTTTGGGTTTTGTTTTGTGGGTTGTTTTTTTGTTTTTTGTTTTTTGACATTGGGTTTTATAAGTTCTTAATAAATTTAGATGAAGAGATGCTCAACATGACTATTCACCAGAGAAATGAAAATTAAAACCACAATGAGATATCACCTCACACCTGTCAAAATGTTATCATCAATAAATCAACAAACAAGTCTTGGAGAGAATGTGGAGAAAAGTGAACCCTCATGCACTGTTGGTGGGAATAGAGATTGCTGTAGCCACTGTGGAAAGTAATATGGAGTTACCTCAAAAAATTAAAAATGAAACTGCCTTATGACTCAGAAATATCACTTCTGGAAATATATCCAAAGAATCCTGCAACACTAATTTGAAAGAATGAATACACTCCTATGTTCATTGCAGCATTATTTACAATTAGAGGCCTGGTGCACAAAATTCATGCAAGAGTAGGCCTTTGCAGCTGCAGTGGTCATTTGGCTATTTGGCTGTTTGGTTGATTTGCATATTATGCTTTTATTATTATAGATAGCCAATATGTGGAAGCAGCCCAAGTGTTCATCAGTAAATGAGTGGATAAAAAAGCTGTGGTACATTTACACAATACACAATAGAATACTACTTGGTGTAAGAAAAGAAGGAACTCTTACCTTTTGGGACAGCATGGAGGGACCTGGAGGGTATTATGCTAAGTGAAATAAGCCAGTCAGAGAAAAAGAAGTACCATATTATTTCCCTTGAATGTGGAATTTAATGAACAATATAAACTAATGAAGTGGAGACAGACTCATGGATACAGAGAACAGACTGACAGCTGTCATTGGGGAGGTGACACAAACACAGTGTGGTGATTGCCAGAGAGAAGGGGTGTGGGTGGGAGGAGGTAAAAGAGGATAAAGGGGGGATAAATGGTGATGGAAGGAGACTTGACTTGGGGTGGTGAACACACAATACAATGTACAGATGATGTATTGCTGAAGTATATACCTGAAACATATAATTTTAGTAACCAAGGTCACTCCAATAAATTCAATTAAAATACAATTTTTTCAGCCTCATCTAAGACCTACAGCATCAAAAACTCTAGGCACTGGGAGCAGCAATCTGCATTTTTACCCATGTTCCAGGTGATGCTAAAGCACACTAAATCTGAAGAATCACAAATAGGTAAACATTGTAGCTAGTGTCCGGCATAAAATAAGTGAAAATGGTGAAGGCAATTATTAACCAAGCCAGGTAGAGTCCAACAGTGTTCTCACGGGGACATTATTGACATGTTAGCGGGACAAGTTCTTGTTAAATAAGACCACCCTCCATGGTTCATATGTTTAGCATCCTTGGACCCTCGGCACTAAATGTCAGTTGGAATTCCTCCAAAGTTTATGATAAAAATGCCTTTCCTGCTTCCCAAAATCACTTGTCAGGAGTTGGAGGTTCCGTAAGGCCCCCAGTTAAGAACCAGAGCTCACTAATCAGCATGGTCTTCCAATTGATTCTGTCTGCTTCAGGCTACAAATGAACTTCTGTCACAATTAGATGTAAGAGTGAATTGAAAGAAATTTGAGCGTCAAAACAATATGATATTTTGGATCCTCTGAATTGCCAGGCTCTGCAGGGAATGCAAAGATGAGTCAGAAATAGTTACTGTCCTGTAGGAGCTTTACTATAATTGGAGGAGTTAAGGAAATTGCAAAAATAATTATATCATGTGGAATAGTAGAAGTCTGTAAGAGATACCAACTGATATTGGAGTTCTGAAAGAGTGATCATTAACAGTGTAGGGAAGTAGGACAGAGTGCTTGGTGAGGACAGTATTTGAGATGATAAGTAAATGCCTTTGGTTAAAAGATTTGAGAGGTTCTCAGTTTAAGAATAATGACACTATGTCTATCTTTATGGATAAGAACAGTACATATATATGTAGATGAAAGAGAAAGCGAGAAGTAGAAAGGCACAAGGCAATTATGAGGGAAAGAAATTCTAGCAGAACTAATGATCCACTGTTTCCCAATACAAACCAGCTAACAAAGGTTTTGAAAACACTCACAGCATTATAACAATTCTGGTCAAGTTCTCATAGGGATATCCATGTCTGCTTACCAACTAGTGAGAGATTCTAGCAGCCTTTAAACAAATGTGCCCCTTCCCCCCAATCAGTGGAAACAATATTCCCATAGGGATTAGCAGTGTTGACAGGCAAGCTCAAAGGTCTTCAACTTTCAAAAGTTTCATGCTGACCCTAGTTCCGGTCTCAGTGCAGAGACCCCAGGAGAGGCAGGAGGTGAGCAGTGAAGGCAGCCTGCAGTGCTCATGTGGGATGGTGGGTCTCCTTAAGGCTGGGATGGCAAAGCCTGAGTGCCCACTGTAACTAATTGTCAGTAAGTGTCTGGAAAGGATTCTGAGGCCACAACTAATAAGAAAGAATGCCATGCTGAGGACCTGAATAGATTCTTCTCCAAAGAGGACAAACAGAAGGCCAACAGGCACATAAAAAAATGCTCAACATCACTAATAATCAGAGAAATGAAAATTAAAACCATAATGAGATATCACCTCTCACCTGTCAGAATGGCTATCATCCATAAACAACAAGGATGTGGAGAAAAGGGAAACCTCATGCACTATCGGTGGAATTGTAAAATGGCGCAGGATTGTAATGGTGGGCTTATAAAATGGAAAACAGTATTCAGGGTCCTCAAAAATTAAAAATGGATCTGAGTTATGCCCCAGTGATTCCACTTCTAGGTATACATCCAAAGAGACCCAAAATACTAATTAGAAAGAATATATGCACCCCTATGCTAATTGCAGCATTATTTACAAAGCCCACATAAGGAAGCAACCCAAGAGCCCACCAATAGACTTGTGGACAAATGAATTTGTGGTGCATATACACAATGGAATATTACTTGGCCAGAAAAAATAATAGAATCTTATCATTTGTGACAGCATGAATGGACCTATAGGGTATTATGCTAAGTGAACTAAGTCAGACAAAGACAAATACCAGGTGATTTCATTTTAGGTGGAATAAAAAGAACAGAACAAATGAACAGACAAAAGAGCAAATACAGAGCTGGAATGAGGGTGGTGTGTGTGAGAAACAGCCAAAGAGTTGGTGGCAGGAGGGAGGTGGCTAAAAGATTTGAGAGGTAGAAAGGCACAAGAATGAAGAAGAGTGAGAAGTAGGCTGGGGACAGATCCTAGAGAGCTTCAAGGCTGAGATTAGGAGGAGGGATTTTGTTCCAGTCCAAGTATAACTTCACGAGGGGAGGAACTTTTGCTGCTAATTCACAATTGCAACCCCAATGCCCAGAATTCTCTGTCCTGAGCTGGCACTAGGCTGAGATCTGTTGAATCAAGGACAAATGAATAAACACCAAATCTCAGCACCTGCTTACCTCCCCAGGCAAGCTCCATGTGATGGGACATTTTTCAAGGCAAAAGAGTGGTTGAGATCTCACTTCAAACCTTGAGCTCACAACTGGCTGAGCTACACAACTGCATCTGTTACCACCTAAGTGTCAGCACATAATTGGGAGCTAATTATAATGTGTCTTTCCTTGCTCTTGAAAAATTAAATGTTTTATTGTGATGTTACAATTTGAATTTATTATCCTTTGCTGGGAAACAAAATTAAACATAATGAGTGTTGTTAGTCTCCTCTTTGCTCTGCCTGTATCCTGTACTTTATATCATTTTTACCACTTTGATTAATGGGTTTAATTTACTTTGACTGGAGTATTCAGGAGTTGGTAGAGGGGGAAGGTGAGATTATTAAAATCCTTTTAATTAGACTTATAATGCCAAATTTACATGTGTTAATAATGCTGTACTATTAATTAGCTTTTGTAGGTAGTTTCTGGAAAGGTAGCAGGGTAGCTTTGAAAGTATTCCTTGGGGACACCAGAACTATTAGGCTGACAAGCAAAGAATGGCATTGCATATCCCCTCAGGAGAAGAGGCGTTAGTACACAGGGGGAAAGAATCACATAACAGGTGACACCCCTTAACTTGTGTGGCACATCTTCTGTATAACCCTCCAAGTCCAATCCCCCTCCCACCCCTTCTCCCCGTTCTCTGCTTCAATGCTGACCTATTGATAGATGGATTCTATGGCCCCAGGCACTCGCCTCCTGGTTGGCTCGGCCCAGGATGCTCAGTGGGAGATCTGGGTATTGATTCCTTGGCTGGGAGCTGAGATGGCAGGCCTGCTTTTGAAGGGCTTGTTCTTTGGTCTAAGATCACGCTGCTCCTCCAGACAACTTGCCCTACACAACTCTCTCCCTCTGGGTTCTGCTGACATCGCCCTAATTCGTCCCCAACAGGCCTAGAAGAGGTCATCATTCCCCATCATGGCCCAGGTGTTGGCTTTCCCTCCCCTCCTCCAGCTTGGTAGATAGTAGTTCCTTTGAAAATGGATCCTGCTGCTCAGGGAGTGCTGTTTCCTGCCGGACCCTGACTGTTGCCCCTTTGTTAATGCCAATGTTTGATTTATTTTACTAAATTTAATTTTGCTTCATGAAAATTAAAATAACTGCATCATTTAAACAGGATTCCTTGTTCTGTTTGTGAGATGAGATTGCATTGTTTTTAAAAACCTATGCTTTTTCATATGTAAGCTTTTACTCTGCCGGAAACATTTGTTTCAATAAGAAATAAGGGGTATTTTTGGTGGAGGGTGGGTGGGATACCATCTTTAATAGCTGAGATAAGTGCTCACATAAGCAAACCACTTTTAAAAACCGAAATTTCCCAAAATATATGAGATAAAATGTCGTGATTCAATCAACAAATTTGCTTTTGGGTCACTTTTTAAAAAAATATCATATCAGTTATTTTCCATGTAATTCACAAACTCCAGAGTTTATGTGAAGTAGATATTAGACATTTTATTAATATAAAATCTACTTTACACACATGCCCATAAACATGCTTCAAGGTTTTTGAAGCTCCAATGATTTCACCCCAAAACCTGATGGTATTTGGGAACAGCTTCTGAAGGTGAGTCACCATTTTCTTGTGAAGTTTGCCAGAGAGAAGCTGGCACCTGGGCCTCCTGGGGAGTCCCCTGAAGCTGGCCTCCTTTGCTTGACTCTACTTCCACACTCTTCCCCCCAGTAAGAGGCTCCAACATGTTTTGGGTGACCCAGCGGCAGGTGACAGAGCAGGGCAACTCAGTGTCCTTTCTCCCCTTGAAGCATTGCTGAGATTCTACCGGGAGCAGAAGTGCGTTTCCTCTTAGAGTGTGAAGCTCTGAGATATAAGCAGAGAGGTTGGCTAGGGTTTCTGAAAAAAAATACCCTTGAAACATGCCTTTCCCTTGCTGTTCGTCTCATCTCCCACCTTGAACTCGATGGAGTTCCAGGACCATTTTATTTGTTTGTTTATTTATTATTTTTTTAATTGTAGTGTTATATAGTTTATTAGTGCTTTTCTTGTTTCTTGAGGTCTGTAATGCTATGAACTTCCCTCTCAGGACTGCTTTAGCCATGTCCCATGTGTTTTGGGTTATTGTATGTTCATTTTCATTTGTTTCCAGGGAGTTTTTAATTTCTTGCTTAATTTCATTGGTGACCCATTCATTATTTAATAACATGCTATTTAGCCTCCAGGGATCTGAGTATGTCTCTCTCTCACACACACACACACATACCCATGCATAACCACACACTCACCCTCTCTTTCTCCCTCACTCACACTCTCTCCCCATTGACTTCTGCCAGCTGCCATGTTCCTGAAGAACTACTTTCATCTCCAGGATGATTTTATAATTGTCACCTTGAAAGAAATAGAAACGGCAGAAAAAGGAAACATTCTAGGACACTAATGACATCTTGGGCCTTCAGCAGCAGGCCAGGTGACTCACCATGGTTCGTGTTAACATCTCTCTTGTTTAAACCACTGCTACTTGTAACTTAATGACATTTCAAAACAATGTCCAGAGGAAACTACCGTGGGTAACATCTGTGCCATACTTGAGAGGACGTTGGTGTATTTTATGATTAAGGGAAATTTCTGAAATGTAGACTTAGGCAAGCTTCCACTTCTGAAATGGAATTAGATTGTAGACACACCTGAGCTTTTGTCCTAACAGACTAAAAAGTTCCTCGATTCTCAGAATTTCCCTATAGGCTTCTGCACCTGGATCTTTCTCCAGGTTCTTGATAATTTGTTCACCCCAATATTTCATATGATTTGTCAAAATTTAAACATTCTTACTAAATATGACATCCTATGTTGATTCTTTGTGAGATTGTATGTGTAAAGACTTCTTGAAATTCACAGTGAATCTATGAAGCCAGAGACTACCTTTTTGTTTTTCCAGTACTGAGTACAGCGGCCTCAACAGGCAATGAATAAATAAGAGAGAGCAATTAAAAAATAAATGAAAACAAGTCTGAAATAAAAAAACTTTTAAAATGAGAAATGAAGCAATGAGGGGAAATATGAAATAGAACTTAATTTTGACTTGGGGGGCAGTGGTGGAGAAGAGGCCAGCTAACTCCTGTGTGCAAGTGAGGTGGAGGAGGCAGGAGCTAGGGGACCAGGGGACAATGTCTGTGAGATCTATTCTGTCTTGTTCCAGAAGCAGAACTGTGAACCAAGCCAGGAGGAATGACCTCTACAACCAAAAACAATCTGAATTCTGGCCAGAGCATTTAGGCCCGCCATGACAAGAACCTCAGAAAAAAAAATTGGTCACTCTTCAATCAACAGGTGACTCCAGTCAGTATGTGGGCAACAGAAGCTCATTTCCCAGTGGCACCTGCACTTGGGCCTCCCTGGTCCCGCTGCTGGGATTGGCAAGCTCCCTTCAACAAGGAGCTCACAAAGCCATGGCCAAGGCTCATCTATCTGAGTGTCTCCGGGGTTCCACAGTTTTAAGCATGTTTGCTTTTCTGATTTCTTGTTCTGATGGCTCATTCTAAAGGCTAATGTGAGAGCAGAGCTTTTAGCTTGTGGGGCTGAGTTCACTGGGTCCTGCCACCCTCAGAAGGTCAGCATTGCTCATGTTGTTCTAACATAGTCTTTCCTAAGAGATGGATGACTGAGCGGTTCTTTACATGTCCTAGTTCCACATGGGCTTGTTTATTACATATCACCAAAACTGGTTTCACATGGAATCCAGAGTTTTACATCTGGTGATGTATGGTCTCCCTTAAAAAAAAAAAAATCATTTTTAGAAAGGGAGAGGAGGGGACAGAGAAAGAGACAGAAACGTTGATTGTTGTTCTACTCGTTGGTGCATCTTTGGTTGATTGTTGTATGTGCCCTGACCAGAGACTGAACCCAAAACCTTGGTGTATCCGGTATAACACTCTAACCAACTGAGCACTTGGCCAAGGCGCTATTCTCCTCCTGTCTGGAGTTCTGAGCCATTCTGTTCAGCTCTCAGATAATACAGTAAATTCTGCAATCATTAGGTTTTCTTCTCTTGCAGGAGCAACCTTGCTAACATGCCCCCTTTGGAGGTGCCAGGCCATGAGTGAGCAGGTGGCTGCAGATGGCAGTCAGCTGGCTGAATGGCATGGTGTGAAGGGCACTGAATGAGGAGTGAGAGGACTGCTCTGGGACTCCTCTGTGACCATCCAGGTCCTGAACTCAGATAACGCTCGAGCCACTGCTCCTTGAGACAACCCTCCCAGGCCTTGCTGCTTCCTTCAGGAACCCCAATCTGGGTTCCCCTCCTGTATCCCTGAACTTGATGAAGCACTTGAAACAAGGTCAAAGCCTGCCCACACAGGAAGGTAGAATGAGAACATAAAACTCCATTACTCTCTCAAAATAGGATTTCTCATCACTTCCAGCTTAAATTATCAGATTTTGCATCAATATGAACTCATTTAAATAACAATTTTTGGGGTATTTAAGTCTAATTCCTTCTGGATTCTTCTATTTCTTCTCTTCCCTAGGTTTTCTGCTTATGCTTGACTAAGGTGCCATCCCAACAAGGGAAGAATATCCAATATGCTTCTGATCCCTATTCCCTGGTCCTCACTGGTCTCCATGGACATGTCCCTGGCCATCCTCTGCTAGTGTCTGCCAGGTGTGTCTCGCCTGCCTCGCACACTCTTCCATCACCTTCATCTGATATTACCATCCTGAGCACAGAAGACTGAAAATATATGTTACACTTGAGAACATGGCGATGGATTGGGGTACATTTTTGGTCTCAAGACGGTTCCTTCTGGTTTGCCTTTTCAATGACCCATAATTCACAGTGACAGACTCAATCTGCTTATACCTGAGATCAAAAAGTTACTCATGAACATGTGTTATTCTTTCAATAGCTTGATCATTTAGGTACATCGAGTGCTGTGTTTGAAAGAAACAAGATTGGTAACTGCATCTTAATAAGTTTAATTAATAATTAATATTTTATTAATAAGCATTAGAGTGTGTTCTACTACAGATACAGGTGATTATTACAATTTTTGTTGTTTTTAAATGGACTAGGGCAGTGGTCAGCAAACTCATTAGTCAACAGAGCCAAATATCAACAGTACAATGATTGAAATTTCTTTTGAGAGCCTAAATTTTTTAAACTTAAACATCTTCTAATGCCACTTCTTCAAAATAGACTCACTTAGGCCGTGGTATTTTGTGGAAGAGCCATACTCAAGGAGCCAAAGAGCAGCTTGTGGTCTGCGCTAGCCATGGTTTGCCGACCACTGGCCTAGGACTTCAAAAGAAATCTTGAGGAATTTTAAGTCATATTTTCCAATCTTTTCACAGAGAAAAATAGATTTTATTCACAAAAACAACTAGTCATATTTAACTATAAATCTCGACTTTATGAAGAACGTATTTGCCTTGAGCCAGGGAAAATGGAATCCGCCCATCACTCGCCTTGAATGTCTGCCCTAGAACACTGCAGACACTGACATACGCACTGGAATTATTCACACTGCTGGTATACTTTACAGGATAAACATCTTAAACACAACTCAGAATTTTAGTAAGTTAAACTTTAAGTTTTAATAACTGAAAGCAGAGCTGTAAATAATCCAAAACAGCAGATTTAAATTTAACTGTGGAATAGGTTAGACAGCTATGCTCTTCTAACATCTAATTACATTTTACTTAAACTCATATTCAAATTGGTTTGAATACTTGTTGGTAAGAGGCCAGCTGCATTATTGGATTAATGAGTCTGAAACATGATATACAGGCAAAGTAGATTAAAAATTCAGATATAATTTCATTTTTGTTACTTTTTGAAAAAGCTTCAACAAAAGCCCATGATATTAAAGAACCACCCTTTTCACACTGTTCTCAGAGGATATGTCTTCTTTCAGATTAAGTGACTCCAACGTTAGACAGTTACAAAACACAGCCACACACCAGCCTCTACCACACAGTCCACACCCACAGTTAGCCACCAATTCATTCTTATCTCAGAGGAATTCCACAATTTGGACTTGCCTCAGATTACCTACAATTTTCCAATTGTTTGTTATCTGTTGTCTTTGACAAACACATTTCTCTGCCTTTATCACATGGTGCAACTCAGGAGGATGTGGCGGAAATGGCTTTGGGGTTTGGAGCCCAACAGCAAGACAGAGAGAGAGAGAGAGAGAGAGAGAGAGAGAGAGAGAGAGAGAGAGAGAGAGAGAGAGAATGGGCAATAATAATTAAGTCCTTCCTTTGTGACAGGTATGTGTGCTAAGTGCCTGACATGTGTCATCTCATAACATTTGGGTTGTGTTAAGGTTCAGAAACTGCTAGAAATGTTCGAGGCCCTTCAGAGGACAGACAAACTGAGTTTATGCCTCAAACACCAGAAAGAACACTACACTCCTATATCTAGGAAATGAAAAGGACTCAGAGGGAGACAGAAAGAGAAATAGTAACAGTAAATGACAGAACTGGACAGATACCAGACAGTTTTAATGGGCACTTTCTGGGCTGTCCCTGCCTTCACCTTCACCTTGTTTTGTCTCTTCACACAAGTACTAAAGCATGTTTCACGAGCCTTAGACTTAACACATGGTTTGGGTTAAGGTTACAACTTCCGATGGACTAAGCCTTGCTCTAGTACAACAACTGATAATGAAGTTCTGTTTCTCAAGATCAGAGATTGGAAAATGCAATAGAAGACAGACAATATCACCGCAGTTACACCATTGCAACTTGGTCTGCCTTTGGACTGTTGCAGTCTTCTCATTCTTCTGTAATGACATCTTTCTACTTTGTAAGTTATGCTTTATATGTTTGTCTTAATCTCCCTGCTAAACTCTAAACACTTTAAAATAAGGGATGGATATATTCCTAGAAGTGGGACCCCTAAGAAAACAGAAACACTGATCAGAAAGATTGTTTCAGAGCAGCTCAATTTATAATAGCTAAGGCATGGAAACAGCCCAAGTGCCCATCAGCAGATGAGTGATAAAAAAAAAAAAGCTGTGGTACATCTACACAATGGAATATTCTGCAGCAGTAAAAAAGAAAGAACTCACACCATTTGAAACAGCATAATACTGAAGAATATTATGCTAAGCAAAATAAGCCAGTCAGAGAAAGATAACTATCACATGATCTCATTCATAAGTGGTTCTAATGAACAAAATAAACTGTTGAACAAAATAGATCTAGAGACATAGAAGCATGCAACAGACAGTTGAATCTCATAGGGAAGGTGGGGGAGGATGGGTGGGTGGTAAGAGATCAGCCAAAGAACTTGTGTACATATATGCATAACCCATGGACACAGACAATAGGGTCATGAAGGTCTGGGGTGGGGGGGATAGGCTAGAAGAAGTCAATGGCGGGGGGAGGGGACAAATGTTATACTTTCAACAATAAAGATTAAAAAAAAAAAGAGTCCATAAGACAAAGAAATAAACACACAATTAAAAGGAAAACAAGTGAGGGTGGATTTACTTCTTCAAAAAAATATGCCGCAGCATTTAGCCCACTACCCAACATGACTGAATCTCAATAACTGTCTCTCGAATTCGTTTAACTGTCTCTCGAATTGGTTTTTGCCTACAAATCATATAAGAGGGGCAGAAACCCTCTTAGCTGTCATTTAAGAAGCAGTACAGCTTAATGGTCCCCAGCAAACTGCCTGGGCTCAAATCCTGGCTCTGACACTTAAAGGCTGTTGAACTTAGAAGGAATCTACCTGTGCCTCAGCTTCTTCCACATAAGTAAAACTGTACTGATGACAGTTTGCTAATCTATGTAAAATACCACAAACAGTGCCTGGCACACATGCAGCAAACACTTTGCACATGTTTATTATTACTATGTTATATCATTCCTAATTTAATTGTCCATAAAAATTCCATTGGGTTAAAGTTCTAAGGGAAAGGGATATAATAAAAATGTTTCAAGCTTCACAAAGGATGTCATTTACATACAAGAGTGATAAAAGATAACAAGCTTATAAACCTTCCCTTCCAAACAGAAAAATATGGGGACCCACTACCGAAATGTAATCTCCTACTCTCTCTAAAGAGACTAACCCTGCTCATACCCCCAAATACTCATGCACATTAAACAGACAGGATTTATGCAAAAACAGGGTGTGTTTTGCCTCTCCAGATGACTGTCTGAGTTTTTGTTGTGCTTTACTTCTGATGTCACTTCCATGGGAGGCAGATACAAAACCTGGGAATGTTTTTGGCTGGTGTCTGGTCAAGGACAGAAAACAAATCCAATGGATCACCCTCTACCAACAGATAACGGAAAATCATGACAATTTGGTAAGGCATCTGCCTGGCTGATTAGCCATCGATACACTATGATTTTTCTTTTTAGTGCTGACTAGGAATAACACGCTAGACTTACTTGGAAAAGTCCAAGAATAACAGGTGTGCCACAAACAAATCAGTGCTAACTTGCTTTATCAAGAGCTACTCTCTCACATTTGCTCTACCCCTTAACTCCTGGGAGGGGATTATGTGTTGTAGGATTAATAAGGTGCCCTTAGGAGTCCAGCCCATCCTTGTTCAAGCAGACCAAAAATAAGAAACTAGAAGAATTCAAAATTAAAGAGATAATTTTGTTTTTATAGCTATGCATTAAAACTTATTCCCCAGAGAGACTACAGTTTTCCTAGGTCACAAAGAACATCTCAACAAAGTCCTCAAGTTGGGAATTGTACTGGCTTGTCAGATTTGCAGAGGAAGTATAGATGTATTAGGGTCCAGGCTGAGTAAGTTTTGAGTGTCCATCCATGAAAGGGTGAGGAAAAGCCCCCCAAAACAGGGCCGGGGGAGTGAGAGAGGGTTGGGCATGGCCAATGGTATATTGTGTGAAGGATGATGTCTACAAAATGGCACCATCATTTGATTATATTCCACAAGAATCTAATGGACAAAGACTAATGTTTCAATTTAGTAGTTCTTGTTGCTTCCTCCAGTAATTTTTCATCTGTCTTAAATGTTGCATCAGCTTATTACTCCAAAAATTGTTGAAAGTGAATGTTTAGGCCAGAGGTGGAGAATGTGCAACCTGAGGGCATATAGGACTTGCAAAACCATTTGGTCTGGCCCTGCCAAGGCCCTAGGGGTGAGTTAGTTAAATGTTTGACCAAATATAATAGGCTAATTTTTAAGTTGACAAGTTTGTATGGCCTGAGAATTACCTTATAAATATCCAAATAGCCCTTGACAGAGAAAAGGTTCTCTGCTCCTGGTTTGGGCAAATATACTCGAGTGCAGCTTTCGGCCCAGCATCCACTCCATTCCAGCCAGGCACTTAGCTCAGCTTTAACAGGTTTGACAGGAGAGGAAGAGGGTGGGCATATCTAAGAATTGGGCTGGAAGGCCAAGATGAATCAAATTCTGCTGAGCAGACATATTTGATTATTATAGGCAATTCAAGTCATTGCTCTAAGCACTGGAATTATGAATATGATTTAAAGCTGGTTTTGTCCTCAATGTGGTAGAGAAGAAGGAAAGAAGGAAGGAAGGAAGGAAGGAAGGAAGGAAGGAAGGAAGGAAGGAAGGAAGGAAGGAAGGAAGGAAACCCAAACCTAAAATGTCTATAGAAATGTTACTGGCCCTGGAAGGGAATTCTGATTAGTGAAAAGTGGGAGTGGGGATCAAAGTTAGAGTACAGGGAAGAGGAAACTTTTTAGTTGTTTCAAGAAGACCAGGGTAAGCAAGACTGTCTTGGCCGAGGGGATTGCCTAAACTGAGTCTGCAAACAAGAGAGAACTTTGCCTGCGGGCAATTTTGGAGAGTCCTAAGGACCTTCAAAGTAAGTAACCCACTGACTAGGAACAGTGTTTGCTTACTCCAATGTTTCTGAAACCGCAGAAGAAAACAACCTAAACCTTTTCTCTTAACACATCTCAGTTAATCAATCTGCTTCTAATATATTTTTTTCCAAATCCTAGGATGAAAACACAACACATTTACCAAAATTCTTTAATTTTACTTAGGAGAGAAAATATCTGTTTTTCTCTTCAGATTACTCATGACATTTCTGCTTCTGTTCTTTCTGTCTCATAAAAAGAAACAGCTAATGATTAGGAAACTAATACATACTTATTGGGAAAATATAGAAAAGCACAGAGAAAACAATAGTCAGTCATAACTCCTATCACCCAAAGATAACCACTATTACTAATGTGATATAAACCTAATGCTTATATATATATGTCGATATATATATTAGAGAGAGAGAGAGAGAGAAATATATATATATCAAAAATTAAATAATAAAATTAAACATATATATTTAAGAACCTGCTATGTCCCCTTATTATTGAATTTTTTCTATAATAGCATTTATAGTACATAGTGTTCTATTTTTAAATGCTTCTTGAACATCTTTTTTTATATATATTTTATTGATTTATTTACAGAGAGGAAGAGAGAGGGATAGAGAGTTAGAAACATCGATGAGAGAGAGAGACATCGATCAGCTGTCTCTTGCACAACCCTTACTGGGGATGTGCCTGCAACCAAGGCACATGCCCTTGACCAGAATCAAACCCGAGCCCTTTCGGTCCGCAGACCAACGCTCTATCCACTGAGCCACACCGGTTTCGGCGGTTCTTGAACATCTTAAAATGTTTACATTGTTACTTCTTTTGAACCCTTTTTGATCTTTCCTGGTCTTTTCCTTCTTTTGTAGAAATCATCTTAGGGCCTCTTCAAGTAGGTCTGGCTCTTTAAAAAAAACAAACAAACAATATATTTTATTGATTTTTTACAGAGAGAAAGGGAGAAGGATAGAGAGACAGAAACATCAATGAGAGAGAAACATTGACCAGCTACCCACTGCACACTCCCTACTGGGGATGTGCCCACAACGAAGGTACATGCCCTTGACTGGAATCGAACCCAGGACCCTTCAGTCTGCAGGCTGGCAGGTCTGGCTCTTTTAAGACTTACTAAATTAATCCATGTGACTGAATTTGCTGAAGGTAAATCTGGAGCTGGGCAACTATTATTGCAAAATGAGCAGCGTCGGTGAGAAAAGAGCTTTCATGAAGCATTAAATGATTACTTGACTCCTGTGCCCTGGGTTGGGAACACCTTTTCCTACCTCACAGCTCTCCCTTTTCTCTACATGAAAGGAGTATAGGATCTCTGACTGGGCATGGTGCTTCCTTAATCTAATTTTTATTGTGTGATATTTGCTGTATTTTCTAAACTGTAAATGCCCGTGACTCTTTCCCCAGCAGCCAAATAACTATTGTCCTGTGGGAAATTTAAGGGAAGAAATTCGGGTTATAATATGAGGTAATATGAGGCAATATTTTTCCATACCAAATCCTCTTACTAGCTGAGGTCCAAATGCTATATTGGGTTAAATAACATGATCAGAGTTAAATAATGACAGACAGCTAAAAGAGAAATAGACTAGAGAGATGTTATTTCAGACTATTCAGAAAGGAGATGTTGCTCAGAGGAAAAAG
Organism: Pipistrellus kuhlii; assembly: GCF_014108245.1. NCBI lineage: Eukaryota > Metazoa > Chordata > Mammalia > Chiroptera > Vespertilionidae > Pipistrellus > Pipistrellus kuhlii. The sequence goes on along the minus strand of NW_023425416.1, from coordinate 4,124,467 downwards.
CCCTTTATATCAACAGTGGCAAAATAAAGGAATAAAGAAATAAAGTTCTAAAAAGTACACTAAAAACAGGGGGTGGATAATTTTTTTAATCCTCACCTGTGTACAAGTTTTTGTCTTGTTTTTAAATATTTTAATAGGTTTTTAGAGAGAGAGGAAGGGGGAGAAAGAGCGAGAAACATTGGTCAGTTGCTTACCATATGCACCTACACAGAGGATTGAACCCAAAACCCAACTATGTGCTCTGACTGGGAACAGAACCCGCACCTTTTAGTGTCCAGGACTACAGTCCAACCAACTGAGCCACCTGGCCAGGGCAAGGTGGTTGGTTTTAACCGTGGTACACAAAGGGATCTGATGAATGGAAGGAGATGTGATTGCGAGAGGAATTCTGGCATTCTTTATTTAGACCAGGGATCTGCAAACTTTTTCTCTTAAGGGTTAGGTAGTAAATATATTAGGTTTTGTAGATCAGACACTATCTCACTATACTATTCAACGCTATTGTAACAAGAAAGCAGTTATACACAACACCTAACAAATGGGTGTGTCTATGTTCCAATAAGACTTTATTTATTAAACCTCAGGGGATAATCTGGATGTGGCCCATGGATGATAATTTTCTGACCTCTGATAAAAAAGATCACAGCTCTAAACCTTCACTTTCTTTCTCTATAAAGTTGAAGTCATGCTTTCCTGGTTTGGGGTGTTCTGAGGATTAAGTAAGAACCCAGAAAGATCCCAACCTATTGTCCTAAGATCTGCACTCAAAGGTGAACTCACCCTCAACCCTTCAAGTCAGTGATCATTATGCACAAGGGAGTAGGCCCCAGTCAATCACATACAAATTGAAGACAAAAAGCAGTGAGAAAGGAATGGCATGATAAATGGAAGGCAGTTATTGATTTTGGTTGTGGTTTTTCTATAATACAGGCCATTCAGAACAAATGAAAAGGGATTGTCTTGCAAATTGAAGAAACAGCAAAGTACAACTGCAGAAGCAAATTGACTCAAGTTGATGTAAAATAACTGCCGTGGCAATAAGTTCATTTCCCTTCTAGTCTTTAGTTGAGCTTTTCAGACTTTAAAAAATATTTTTACCTTTAAGTACTGAAAATTAGATTAAAAGGCAGAGGCAGAAATGTATTAGTATAGATGAATTGTACTTCACTACAAGTGTGAAACGGGGATTCCAACACTGGGTGAAAAAGGTGAAGGGTTAAGGGGGGAAAAACCTCATAGACTCAGACAACAGTATGATGATTACCAGAAGGAAAAGGAGGTGGGGAGGTAGGTAAAGGGGGATAAATGGTGATGGAAAGAGACATAAATTTAAGTATTGAACATACGATCTACACTAATAAAAGAGAAAAATGCTAATTGACCATATCTTTGCTAGTCCCACATCCAATTAGAACGAGTATGCAAATTATCCAACAAAGATGGTGGTTAATTTGCATATGCTGAGGGAGGGAGGAATGAAGACTGAAGACAGCATAGAAGGAAGAGGGAGGGAAAGAGGAAAGCAAGGCGGCTGCTGGAGGGAAAGCGAGGGCGGGGTGGCCAGGGGCTTGCAGGAATCTTCCTGCAATGGGCTCCTAGTATAATATACAGATGATGTATTGTAGAATTGTACACTTGAAACCTATATAATTTTATTAACCACTGGCATCCCAATAAATTCAATAAAAAATAAAATAAAAAGTGCTAAATAAAATAAGTAAAATTGTGAAGCAGTCTGTTTAAGGTTATTACTTTTAGCTGGTGGCATCTGTGTCTTGAGGGACGTGGAGTCACGGTGGCTTTTCTTCAGGAAGTTCTTGCGTCCTCTCTGCACAGCTCCGCTGCAGAGCGCTTGGAGCATTTCTGAAGGAGGTAATTTTACTTTGCATAGGGTTCCTTGTAGAAATTATTGTGTCTCTGTACATCTAATTAAAATAAAGATGTAATAAAAAACTTACTGTTTTAATTAGGGCATAGATCTTAAAGCAATTATCACATCATTAATAATTCTTTAACAAACTTTCTTGCACAAGATGAATAAAAAGAATTTTCACACCATGAAAAATCAATACACATTACACATTTCCATTAGCAAAGCTACCGAAAGCAGCCCAACTCCTCATTAAGTTATTTCTCCCATAAACTAGAGGAGTTTGGAGAGTCATCAGCTGTTTATAAACTAATGGAACTTCATTTAAAAAGAAAATAATCTCATCCATGGCTAGATCCTTATATCAGTGTCATTGAAATGCAGAAGTAAAATGTTGGTGAGTAGAAATAGAAAGATACATTCCAGAAGGGGAACTAAATGATGAGAGGCAGCCGCATCATGGTGATATAATTTAAATGATTATCAATAATACTCACTCTATTTGAAAATAAAAGTCTTAAATGTTTATTTTCATAAAGCTGTAATTAAGGTTCTCTCACCACCACACTGCACACTTCCCCAGCACCCTAATTTGGATTGTCTTTGAGACAACTTAGCATTTAGAAGACACAAAGGGCCCAGACAATAAAATCATGAGGTCATCTCAAGTAATATTTCCAGAATTTGGTATTTTCTAATATTATTATTACAGGAGAATCTGGGAAGAACAAAAACCCCAAATAAACATTCAAAATAATTTTTTTGGCAAAAGTAGAAGGGCTATATTGTTATAGTCACTAAGAGGGAGAAAAAAATACTTGGCAGTTTAAATTTTATCCACATTTCCCCTAATTGCTAATTTGGACACTGATATGGATACCCACACATGACTGCGAAGGCCCCAGAGCCCTGCTATGCCCTAGGCCCTGCAGGAGTCTGAGGCACTGAATGAAGGAATGCATCATTGCAACAGTGGTTTTGGGTCCTTAACAGTGATGTTAGTGTCTGAGTTGTTTCTGGAGCCCAGCCAGGTGACAAATAACTGGAGGAGATGTGAACACCAGTCCTTGTTGGGTTGTTTGCTAAAGCTCTCACTTAGCTTGGCGGTTTTTGATGAATGGTAAGTAATGTTGACGAAATTAAACCAGCAGGAATGCCAACACATCATCAAACCAGTCCGTGAACATATGGGTGAAAGAGCTATTCTTGGGGCCTGAGATGAGTTTGTTCCAGGAGTCTTACAAGAAAATGGAGAGAATTTATGAAGTCTTCATCAATGTTTAAAGAAAAATATTTGAAGAGCAGGTTTCTAGTTACTTCTAAATTCTCACAACTTGGCTAGGAAGAACCAGAAAGAGGGGAGTGGATGGCTCTGCTGTGGGAACCTGAAGGCTCCACATGTGTTTGTGGGACATGTTTCTATGACACATTGAATGACACGTCATCCTATAGTGAAGTGAATTTGGACTCAGAACACCCAAAGTTATCTTCTTCTGCTTGAAAGCTAGGAGCAGAAGAGATGTGAGAAGCAAAATTTACAGTATTATTAATTCTCTTCTCTTGACTCTATAATATTTGATAAAATATTATTGTCTATAATTCTGCTTGTCATAGGTAGAATTAGCTGTTTAATATGGGTGCATTTTGAGGGTCACGAAATACCTCAGTCCTACCTACTGGGAAATTCAAGGGCATAGATACTAACAAAGCATTGCTTATTATCCATAAGAAGGTAATAAAAACTGCTGTTATCTTCTCTTTATCTATTCTCCCACTCTTCCCAAGTGAGAGGACCCAGGAATCCTAGACAAGCTCATAGCTGAGTGTGGGTGTGTAACTTCTGTCCAATAATGTGTATGGGAACATTTCATGGGGCATCTTCCTTAAAAGCAACCAGAGCATGCCCTTCACTCTTTTCTCCTTGACTGCCCCACCTTCCTTTTTGCTTCTGAGATATAGATGAGATCGCTGTGGCTGAAGCCCACATCTTGAACCCTGTTTTGACTCTGGAAATTGAAGCCATCCAGACAGAGCATCAAGATCGAAGAGCCTGGCCCACAAGGACTTCACAGAGCAGGAAGGGAGGTGTGTGGAGCCCTGACAGCTATTTTAACCTGGTTGCTGGTTCATGGTCTGCTATGGCAAGACAGGGTTTGCATTGGGTTTCTGCGGAAACTATGTTCTGCACCATCAGGGATATATTTTTACTTGTGATGAAAATTTGAATCTGAAGCCAAATTTTCTAGTTTTTAAAATAGCTTCTGAGTTTTGATTGCTACTAGTATGTTATTCTTTTCAAGATTTATTGAAACAAATTTTCTATGATTTCCCTTGCAAGAGTTTGGTTTTCTTTTTTTAATGTTTAGAATTATTCTCCAACTAGAGTAAGTAGTATTGGACTGGTTTATATAGGAGAGTCTGTGAACAATTTATACTAAAGTTAATTTCAATGAGCCTCAAGCAAGCATTTTTCAGTACCATGCTCACTACGGCTGCCAGTGCTTTTGTTCTCAGAAGGACGTGAATTTATGTTTCACAGAAGAAACCACAATCCATAAATCCATGGGAATGTTTATTAGTAATGCTAATAAAAAGTTTGCTTATTAAATTTGTCCAAATTCAAATTAAAAACTTGACTATGATGAGACAGATACTTATCCTAATGGTGGAAGTGTGAATTACTGTCTGGAAAGCATTATGGCAATTTGTTACAAGAGCCTTATACAAGTTCATATTCTCTAACCTAGTAATCCCAGTTCAGAAATCTACCCTATGGAATTAGTTAGACATTTGATAAAGAAGTTTAAAGATATTCATCTCAGAATTATTCTTGGTAATGAAATACTGTTTTTAAAAAGTCTAAATGTTTCTCAAGAGAAAATTAATTAAATTATGGCACATTTATCACTGAGCTATCACAAAGCTAATACAATGGCATTTTTAAAGAATTATTAATAAAACTAGAGGCCCAGTGCCTCAGCCCAGCCTGTACCCTTTTCAATCTGGGATCCTTCTCACAATCCAGAATGCTGACTCCCAACTGCCTGCCTGCCTGCATTCCTGATTGCCCCGAACTGCTTCTGCCTGCCAGCCTGATCACCCCTTAATCAATCCCTTGCCAGCCTGATTGATGTCTAACTGCCCCCCTGCCAGCCTGTTTGCCCCCAACTTCCTTCCTCTGCCTGCCTGGTCACCCCTAACTGCCCTCCCCTGCAGGCTTGATTGCCCCCAACTGCCCTCCCTTGCATGCCTGGTCTCCCCGCAACTGCCCTCCCCTGCTGGTCATCTTGTGGTGGCCATCTTGTGTCCACATGGGGGAAGGATCTTTGACCACATGGGGGCAGCTATCTTAATCTTATGTGTTGGAGTGATGGTCAATCTGCATATTACTCTTTTATTATATAGGATAGAGGTCTGGTGCATTGGGTTGGGGCCAGCTGGTTTGCTCTTAAGGGTGTCCCAGATCAGAGTGGGGGTTCCCTTGGGGCATGGGGTGGCCTGAGCAAGGGGTCTGTGGTGGTTTGCAGGCTGGCCATGCCCCCCAGCAGCCCAAGTGAAGGCCCTAGTATCTGGGATATATTTATCTTTTACAATTGAAACTTGGTAGCCTGGAGTGAAGCCAAGCCTCCTGCTCACTCAGTGGCTGCCGCCATTTCTGTTTGGTTTTATGTATCTTCTATAAATGAAACTTTTTGCCTTGAGTGGAGGCCTAGGCCAGCCAGGGCAGGTGGAAAGCTTGACTTCCTTCATTGCTGGTGAAACCCAAGCCTCTCTCTGCTCTCTGTGGCTGTAGTGATCTTCATTGGGGTTAATTTGCATACTTGCTCTGATTGGCTGGTGGGCGTGACTGGTAGGTATAATGGAGTGATGGTAAATTTGCATATCACTCTTTTATTAGGTAGGACTAGAGTCCCAGTGCACAAATTCATGCATGGATGAGGTCCCTTGGCCTGGCCGGTGATTGGGGGAAAATCGGGGCCAGCCAGCTGGGGGGAGGGACCATAGGAGGTTGGCTGTGGGAGCATATTGACCACCAGGGAGCAGCTTCTACAGTAAGCATCTGCCTCCTGGTGGATGGTGTGCATCATAGTAACCGCTCAACTGGTCATTCGGTCACTTAGGCTTTTACATATACAGATGGGCCAATGGTTACAACATAATGGTGATTAAAAATAACATTTATGCTTTAATCTTAAGTAAGCACAAAAAATAGCTTGTAGGAAATGCACATATTATCATTTACCTCCTTAAGAGGTAAAATTATGGTTAATTTTCATTTTTGGCTTTATATTTTTCTTCATTTTTCAATTTTTCTATAATGACAATGAGTTTTTATTGAAATCATAAAATATTAAAAATATAGATATTATTCTAGTCCCAGTTTGAACACAAAAAATAGCATTACTCACCCCCCCCAAAAATGACTTAATCAAGATTTTTTTCTTCCCAGTTTGAACAAAAACAAGAAATAACATTACTTAAAAAAACAACTTGATATAATCAAGACTTTTTTTTTCTGGGTCTCCTACATATAACATTATTGCTGTTTTGCTGCCAAATCCAACATTTATCTTTCATTAATAACTTGATGAATATGAGTGAGTTATAAAAAACTCATTACTGCCTAATCAACATAAAATAACACTAATGCAGAAATGCATCTATTCATGCACTATCTTGATGCTCAAACAGCCTGGAAAATGAAGCTTCAGCATTGAAATGTACCAAACCAGGAAATCTCACCAGAAGCTTAGTTACTTCTTTATCTAGTAATATAGTTTGTTTGGTTGGCTAAGTATTACATGATCACTAAAGTTTATTGAGCAAACACTGGTTTTACCTAACGAGGTCTAGGAGTTTAACAACTCAAGAACACAGAAATATTGACATTTTGTTATTCCAAAAAGAACCTTGGAGAGAATAATGTTCTATTGATATGTTAAGTGTAAAATAAAGTAATATTTTATTTAGTTTAATTCCAGGTTTCAATTTGTTATTGAAACTTTAATAAATTTATTTAAAATGACCTTACAACATGCCCCAAAATTTACCTATAAAAATATTTCTTATAGAAATATTTATATTAATGAAAATGGGAGAAAAAGTAATGTTTAATAATTGAGCTTTTGAAATATAAATTATATTTTTATATAATAAATTCTCATGCCATCATTTAAATAAATGTTGTGAAGGAATACTTAGGGAAATGAAAATATGGAGACAATATATATATTTTTTAAAATATATTTTTTATTGATTTTTTTACAGAAGGGAAGGGAGAGGGATAGAGAGTTAGAAACATCGATGAGAAAGAAACATCAATCAGTTATCTCCTGCACAGCTCCTACCGGAATCGAACCTGGGACCGTTCAGTCCACAGACTGATGCTCTATCCACTGAGCCAAACCAGTTAGGGCAAGAAAATATATATTAAATAAAAATGTGGTTATCAGGTTGAAATATATGTATGTATAAAATTTTCTTATATATACACCCACATGTGTATTAATGCATAAAAACAAAATTTTGCCCAAAAATGTCATCTGTGGGTAATAGTACCATAATGTTTATTATCTTCAGTTTTATTTTCTTTAGTTTCCAAATTTCTTAGTTTTTTTAAAATTAAGTATAGTTGTTATACAATCTCATATTGAATATATTAGTTTCCCATGTACAATATAGTGATTCAACATTTTTATACCTTATAATGTGATCACCATACTAATTCTAGTTTTGTTTTTTTATTCCATATATAAGTGAAATCATAAGCTATTTGTTGTTCTCTCTGTGATTTATTTCATTTAGCATTATTCCTTCTGCTCCCTGGGTGTCCATGGATAGGTACATGAATAAAGAAGATGTGATGTATATTACACATTAAAATATTAAAATCTTGCCATTTGTGACAATACGGATTGATCTAGAGTAGGGGTGTGGAACTCAATCAGAGAAGGGGCCAAAATCTAAAATCCAGCCTAAATCGCGGGCCGAATGGTTTACTGAACAGTCATAAACTGTCATTGTGATGGAAACGCAGCGGAGTGCAGTGATGACAGCGCGGTGCGGGCCACATTGCAAGGCCTGGCGGGACGGATTTGGCCTGCGGGCCTTGTGTTTGACACATGTGATCTAGAGGGTAGTTCCCAAATTTCTTACAATAAAAAATATGGCCCTAAAATCTTTGCAAATTTCTCAACCATGATCCACTAAAATAAATTATATTAATAATAAAGATGTAATTTAGTATGTATTAAAACATAGTAACAGAGGCTAAGTCTCAATGATTCTGAAATATTTCCTCATAGAAGTGGGAACAAAAAGCTATTTTAAAACAACTAGCAGTTTTCTCCTATTGCTAGTATATTGCTCTTTTACAGATGGAAAGAGAAAAATCATCCCTTCAGTGGGACTGCTGATTATGCAAAGGCAAAACTTTATTGGAGTGGCCAGCAGCTGAACGAAGATCAGGAGGAATTAAACTGCTCTATATGACATTGCAAAAGTTCCTGTTTACTCAGTGCTGAATTTTCCCTCTGAGGTTTTGTCTCATTGGAGGTGAGCACAGAACTTCGAGAAGGGGCAGTGAGGGAGAAAATTTTGTTTATCTTTCCTATTGGGTAGGCCAGAACTTCTAGGGCACTTATTTCTTAGCCTTGGGGGCACCTAGATTCCAAGTGTGCAGATCACAGTCAAAGGCATTATCAATTGTGTTAGGATGTGCCACCCCTGTCCTCTCCTGCTTAGACATGTTTTCTGGAATATCTAGATATATAAAAAGCCAGTGACCACAATGCCGTAACGACCAGAATGACTGATTGCTTTGATGCCCACGGTGGCCAGCACACCTGCCTGATGTGGGGTGGGGCAGGCCAGCTAACCTCCCATGATCCCTCCTCCCAGCTGCCCCACCCTATGGGATTTTCCCCAGATCGGTTCCATCCCTGATCAGCCTGCCCCACCCCAATTGGCCCTCAGCTTCTCCCCCTGGCCCCTGGCTGGCCCCACCCCCATGGGCCCCCACCACCCCAATTGGCCTGTGGCCCCTTGCCCTAGCCAGCTCTGCCCTCAATCAGTCCCTCACTCCAATCAGGGTCAGGGCTGGCTGGCCAACCTCCCATGGCCCCTCCCCTGGCTGCTGACCCCTGATCAGCCCCATTCAGGGACAGGCCAGCCGGCCAACCTCCCACCATCTTTTCCTGACAGGTCCAGCCCCAATCTGCCCTGATTGGGGCCAGGGAGTCAGGGGGTGTGTGTGGGGAGGAACCCACCCATGCATATGAATTTGTGACTGGGCCTCTAGAATTGTTATAAGGTTGTTGTTTTTCATAGCTTGATGTTTGTGTAACGCAGAAAGCAAAAAAGGGCAGACAAAGCCTCTAACAAGATAACATCAACAACATTTCTCTGCGATGGTGATGGAAAGACAGTGGGTAGGCACTGCCTGGTTCTTCATCTTTCATCTGATCCTTGTTTTATTAAGCTCTGGATCCAAAGAGAGCATAGCTGCTAGAGAGGTGGGTTCTGGTGCTGGATACTCAAGGAGTAAACTATATATATGATTCTCGAGTTTATTCATTAGTGCCCAACTAAAAGCCTGTTTAGACATATTTTTCCTAATTGTTGCCCCCATAAAGTTTCAATGGACAGATTACTAAATATGTGTTTATGTACTATATGCATATCTGTACTTTATACAGAAAAAGAGGAAAAATTCTTATACTTCCCCCCATCCAATCCCGAGCCAAGTTTTGCCCCCCTGGAGATAATAGTGCTCTGTGGAGAAATGCATATCTAGACCATAAACACTTTGTAGGGAGGGCTGAGTGGAGGGAGTGAAGGAAGTATCTGAGCGGACACTTGGAGGATGAGAAGGGTTACATGAGAGACAGAAGGAAAAGCACTGGGTGTGTTGGAAGGAGGAAGGAAGCTGAGGAGGCAGCAGGCTGGTAGGCGTGTGTTGGACTTCGAAAAAGCGAGCAACTCAGCTGGTGTTGGGGTCAGATGAACAGTAAAGGGAAACAGTCCTCAAAGACCTTCTAGCTCCCAGGTTGTACCCTCAGATGCAACGTGGGCTCAGCACTACAGACCGTAACAAATGGGAGTTCACTAGAGGGAAGTGAGCTCTTTAAGCCATGGTGGCTGGGGTGCTAATTTCCCATTCGGCTGGTCTCCACGTCTTTACTTGTCAAAGCAACTGCTTCCAAGTTAGAATGAGAGAGACTCTGCTTTAGTGATCTCTACTAGTTCACACCAGAATCCCTCTAAGTTCCCACTGACAAGAACCATCTCCCTTGAATGGGTCAACAGTGACCGGACCACCATCTAAGCAGCACTTGAAACTCTGAGGGCGCAGCTGGACATGACTGAGTCAGGAGGAGACCAAACCGTAAGCTCTCCCCTGAGCTCCTTCTGCAAGGGGAGCCCTGGAGGCTCAGGCATGAATAAAAGTCGCTTCATGTTGCACTTTCCTTCCAAAAGGGCCATAATTAATTTTGTTGACACAAATCCACAAGGGGTGGAAGAGGAACGGCACCATGTTCGTGAGGAGACAACCCCATTCTTGCCCGGTTCCCTGGAGGAATCGGCCCCGGCCGCTCACTCACCTGAACCCCCTTTCTAAGTCTCCAAGGCTGGCAGGACCTCCGCTAAAAACGAGCTAAAGACCTACGGCATGAATGCACACACACCAGGGTCACATTATGTACTTAATTTAACCAACAATTCAGGCAAAACTACAGACTAAAAATAAATGTGCAAGTCATAAAGACCTCTTCCATTTTTTTTCTCTCTAGTATTATCTCATCCCTTTAAAATAACTCCCACTTTGAGAAGCGCACACACACACACACACACACACACACACAGAGAATACTAGTAAGATATTGTCAAAAGGTGTGCATTAAAAACAAAAGTGAAATCTGTTTTGGGAGGGCTCAATTAACACATTTAAGCTAGATAAATTTCTTTGTCTTGGAGATACTAGCTCAATAAAGTAAAAAAGAGGAAATCTAGGCAGATTTCCCTGAGAAGTTATTGACTCTTTTGCTGTTATGAAAATATTGGATAATAAGAGATTAGCCTACGGGATTGATGGATCCTTTGTCCTCGGCCTGGAAAACAAATCTGTGTCAGGGCTGTACCATTCAAGTTCCGAGGTACCGACTCCTCTCTGCAGAGAGGAAACTATCTCGTGAGATGCCGTGTGTTTTATCCCATGGCCAGAATGCAAGACTTGGAGTTTGGCACACAAGTGACCATTTCCTAAGCTTTAAAGGGAACCTGGGTTCCATTTGGTGTCCTGGAAAAGATCCAGATAAAGGATATTAGTGGGAAAACCGTTAACACTAAACACAGATCAAGGCTTAGGGAAGAATCATGTGCGGATGTGAATGTCCTGGCTCTGTAAGCACTTTGATGAGGTAAAATGATGCCACTTCATGGGGAACTAGATGGAAATTTTGGCACTATCCTCACGACTTTTCCAGTAAATTTAAATTTTCCCCCCAGAAAATGTTTGCTTAAGGAAAGGTTTTTCTCCTGGAGAATGCCCTCAGCATGCCTTGGAAAGACCCATGTCATCCATCACTCACACATCAGGGGCCACCGTGCTCTGTATGTAGAACGTCTAATGCATGCTTTCTGCGTTCACTTCTACCACCAGCAGAGCAGAGTGGCTCCAGACTCAGAACTGTGAGGTCCTGTGCCAGTGGAGCCACCTGCTAGCTCTCCCTCCCACTCCACCCCCAGTGGGGACAGAGCTGTGCTCATCTTTCCCCCCTTCTTGGGGGAATGTGGGTAAATTTCCAGGCCTCCCCCCCCCCCCCCCCTTGCCAGGCCTGTTACTTTGGAGGAAATGATGTTGGTTTCAATCAGATCAGATCACAAAGTGTGAACAGCATCATTAAAGCCTGGGAGAGCCCCATGGGGTGAGGCGAGGCGCCCAGGACAGTGGGGAAGGAAGAAGGGGAGCCCAGGACAGCGGGGGTGGGGTGAGGTGGGGTGAGTGGGTGGGGAGGGGGGAGGGGCGCCCAGGACAGTTAGGGGGTGGTGAGGTGCCCAGGACAGCCGGCCCGCTGAGCCAGCCGCTGAGTTAGCAGGCACAGAGCCAGGTCCCCTTCCTCCTGGTCTGGGAGCTCAGAGCAGCCTCTGCTGCTGATCGCCTTCACTCCCCTCAGTTCCCATCAGGGAACAGTGGCCCAGCTGTACCTTTTATCACCTTATCTACCTGTCGGCTGTCAGACGGAAGCATTGATTTTCCTAAGAGGCCATGTAAATGGGATCAATAACCCAGACTAGCACGTATCCGAGTGCCACTTCTCACCCTGACCTGTGGCCGGCGGTGCAGTGCAGGCTCCAGGGACTGCGAGGCGATGGGGAGGCACCTGCACTTATAGGCACCTGAGCTCCAGCCCGTGACCACCCAGACAATGTGCCAAAGGCAGCGGCACCGAGAATCTGAGAGGAGCTGGAGCCCAAGTCCCATTCGAAGGCTCTCTCTAACACCGTCCATCCGTCCATCCATCCATCTGAGGGCCAAATAGTGGAGCCCAGCCAGGGCCAGGGGCGCAAGCCGTTCCCAGGAGGCCTCACCTCTCATCTATCTTCAGAAGTTTCTGGTCCCAGCACATCCAGTGTGGGCCTCGAAAGGCAGCCAGGGGCTTGCTGCTCACTGGCGGAGCTAGTGGGCCTTGTAGCAGGTTATTGAACCACAAACCTGGCCTCACTCCCTCCTGTTTGGAGACTCCAGTGCCCCTGGGCAGGGGGCCTGCATCCACGGCTACAGTGTGAAGTCTGGGTCTCTCTCTGGCAGAATCAAGTAGGGGCTCTCCTGGGACCACAGCCTTGGAGCGGTTCATAATCTCCCATATACCCCAAAATAATTGGACCAATTTACAGCCAGCTAGCGCATTACAAGACCTTATCTCCCTAACTAAGGACACCTGAGAGCAAATGGTTTCTACCTCTCCCCCCTAACCAGAGAATAAATAAGCTTAAATCACCCTGGCCAAGGAGAGAGGTAACAGAGACCCAATTAGTGCCCTCTGTGCCAGCAGAGCCCAAGAAATGATGCAGGAAGGGGAACAAATTACAAAAACCGAATTAGAGCCAGATAGACTCAAGATAAACATGAAACAGTAGCTCTGGCCAGTGTGGCAAGGCTGTGGGCATTGACCTGTGCCCTGAAAGGTTGCTAGTTGGATTCCCAGGCAGGGCACATGCTGGATTTCAGGCTCAATTCCAGGTGGGGGGCTTGATCCCAGGAAGAGGTCATGCAGGAGGCAGCCAACTGATGTTTCACTCTCACATCGATGTCTCTCTCCTCCTCCTTCCTTCCTTTCTCTCTAAAAATCAATTTAAAATAAAAAAGGAAAGCAGTGAAGCTGACCAGAGAATGATCCCAAACTCCCCTAAATGCTCATTTTGGTAAATCAACCTATTGAAGGACACACCTGGAAAACTCATGAACATTCTGTTAAGATCCTCTCCCGGGACTTCCCCCAAGATTCCCGCCTACAGCAGAGAGATAAAAACCTTCAAGACAAAGGGAGCTAGTATGGACTTTCTCTGTAGCACACCCGTGCCTGTTCTGGAGCATAAACTTTTACCTTCTCCCAAACTCTGAGGGTCCCCACCAGACTTGCAACCACGGGAGCAGGAGCAGTGGCAGGGATTACCTTCTCATCCTGTCTCCAAGGCCCCCCTTTTCTCTGACTCCCCAGCAAGCCAGCAGCAGCCACCTTGGCTCATTTCTTTCCTGTCATGCTTCTCAGAGGTCAAAGCAGAGAGGGCTGGGCTCTCTTCTGTCGCTTCTCCTGCCTAAGCCCTTCCTTCGTTTCACTGCCCACAGCCCACAGCTCTAAGAAACATACTCTCAAAATCACCTGGACTTGCACTGTGAAATCTTTCCTGCACAAAATCAAGAACCTACACACTACCGGTGGGCCTCAGGCAGACCCGCTCTAGACCTGGTCCTTTCTGGTGACAAAATTACTTGTTCAACCTTTCCACGTTTTCTAGTTGCCCTAAGAGACGAAAAGGATCCGAATTTTTCATAAGTAGAACCAGTGCTATTGAAAAATTCTTTATGGTCTTTGCTTTGTGTTTAGGTAAATGCAAAGTCAACCAGGCGGGATCAATTTGAGTGTATAAAGTGTAGGTAGTTTGGTTTTTCTGAACTCATCTGTAACTTGGAGACACTGTCCTAGATAGGGGGATGGATGGTATAAAGAAACTTAGTGTCCTTTAAATAAATTACAAAGTCAGTAAAGGTAAAGGTACAGATAAAAACCTCCTCAGAGTCTTCCCGAAGTGCAGTAAAGCCAGCCTGGATATGACAGAGTCATTTACAGCAATGGGAAAGCCCTGAGTTTCCAGGGCAATGAGGAAGGTGATTGCCAGTCACTGCTCTCCAGCGAGATTAGCCATGTGCCCTTCTAAAGAGGTTCTGCACTTCATTAGTAATTGTAAGTAAATATTCAAATGATTATGAACAAACAAGGACAAAATGCTGACTCTTCTATTCCCTCTCCCCTCAGGCACCAATTTTACAGAAGAATTCAACTGAATTTACAGCTCACTTTTACTTGTATGATATAAAAACATTTCTTCCCAGGGGGCCTTCCACTGCATTCTAGGCATTATCGCATTAATTGCTTCCTTAACTCTTTCTCATTGATTTTTATATTTTTGAACCAACAAGGTCATTTTTTTTTTCTTTTTTGCATATGAAGGAAAGAATTCACTTCAGTTGGAATTCGAGATCTTAAGCATTTTTAAAACTGCAAAGTTGTATCTCAACTGACAAGGGGTGACCAAAGTGACTTTAAAAAAACAAAGTCACCTAACAGTATAATATATTCATTTATATGTGCATTCGCCTGAATCCTGAGGGTGTCTTGGGCAGATTGCATCTGGAATGTAAATATTTGACTGAGGTACCTGGGCTCTATCAACCAGGAAAGAGCTGCCTGTTGCTCACAGATGTGCAAATGTCCATGGTGAAAGGAAAACAAAATACCAGCATGCATTATGAAATAAGCTGACTGAGAAACAATGCAGCGATCCTCAGGGACCAGTGAGGGCCAAAAACAAGGTCGTTGCAAACTAGCCACAGCCCTGATTTGACAGAATGATTCCTTTGGTAGAAGAGAATGCATAGATGTCATAAAACTCCACTAATACTGATAACTTTGTTCACTGAGCACTGCTCATGTGTCAGAGACGGGGGGGGAGGGGTTCTTTATAAACATCTTGTCCAATCTTTGGAAACCTGTGAGAAAGTATCATTACTGACAGTTTGTGCATCAGGAAAAGTAATAGTAATAGTCACAGACTGCTCCCAAAAGCAAAGCTTCTATGCATCACATGGTACTATCTTCTGCAAGTTCAATTTGCTTGTGAAATTATATGGTCCTTTTTTTTTTCTATCTGAGTGATGTAACACTTTGTTCGCAATTTCTTCTATAGTATTTTGCTTGATAGAAAAGATGTTCAGAATTCAATAAGAGTGAGGAGTGGCCACAGTGAGCTGCCAGCTGACACCTGTTAGGAGGTCTACCACCAAAATACAGAAAATAAGAGTGTAGGTAGTGAGAGCTGAGTGCCCCACTGGTGGGAATGTCAATCAAATCGGGGGGCAGCTGTGGAAAGCAATATGATGGTTCCTCAAAAAAAAATTAAAAATAGAATTACCATATAAGCCAGCAGTTCCATTTCTGTGTTTATATCTAAAAGATTTAGAAGCAGTGTCTCAAAGACACTGGACAGTTAAAAATGAATAAGATGACATTTTATAATAAGTTTATATTTTGTCTATTTTTATCATAATAAAAAAAGAGCAAGAAGCATAAGAACAAAAATAATAGTCAGAAAATCTAAAAACCGTTCTCAATCTCTATCAAGGTTAATCTATGTATATAAAAGCCTAAACGACCATTCGACTTGTAATTATGACATTCACTGACCACCAGGGGGCAGACGCTCAACACACAGGCATGGAAACATGAAACAAACTGATGAATCTGAGAGGAAAGGGAGGCAGGGGGAGGATGGGAAGATATTAACCAATGATTTTATATGGCATACACACACACACACACACACACACACACATATATATATATATATACACACATTTATATAAATACATCTACACATACACACATATATACATACATCTGTATATATATATATATATATATATATATATATATATGAAGCAAAAATGTTGGAAATAGGTAAATGCTATGGTGATAATGATCAGGGTCTGGAGTTGGGGTGAAAGGGTAGGTATATGAAACAACTATGTCTGAATCTTGGAAATTTTGGAATTGAAAGAGATCACCTAGCATGTGTGAAGAGAAGGTGTTAGGAGGTATAAGTAGAGCTACCACTCCTCTGGTCTATGAGGGAAATGACAGTAGCTTAGACTGAGGGAAGCAGCACATAGTCAGTCTTCAATAAAGATGATATGAAATGAAGCAAGGATAATAAGATGTTTTACACACACATACACACACACACACACACACACACACACACACACACACACTTTTTATTAAAAACTAAAGGCCCGGTGCATGAATCCTTCAGCATGCCTGCAGGGATCAGGCAGAAACCAGCTCTCAGAGGGTCCTGAGGGGTCCCATATTGTTAAAAGGTGGTTCTCGGGTGATACACCCTGGAATCAACCTCTCTCCTCTCTCGTTCCAGGTGTGTCACATGAAAACCACAGTTGCCAAAATCTCTGCAGCTCAGCAGCTCTAGTGTTGAGCGTCTGGCCCCTGTTGGTCAGTGTTCATCATAGCTACGGATCGGACAGTGGAACAGTCAGACAGTTGCTTAGGCTTTATATATATAGAAGTGAGAAAGTAGAATGTGTTGTCTTTGGAAAAACACATTAATTTCAAAACAAAATTCATTCAGAAGAAAGATTCTAGATTTGGGAAGCGTGTGATTGTTTGGGTCATTCTCTGCCTAGAGTAATCTTCCCCTATCAGCCTGGGACTCAAAGATCATGGGTTTTTGGAGTTTTTCATAAAAGTTGTTGTCATTACCTTGGCTGGTAATGACAACAGTGGTTGTTTTCTGAAATTATTAGACAAGAGAAAAGTCAGCCATGCAAACCCATGGCCCTGCTCTCACCGGCCCTGCTGTCAGAGTGTTCTCCCCGGTACCCAAGGATAGCACTGCTTCAGTGCATGCACACACATCTGAATCTGAGCCTCTTGCACAAAACTTCAATGTTATTTTCTTAAGACTTTGTTATTTGACTTGAATTACAGTGAATATTCTAGGTTTGTCTTTTGTCCACCTTATTCGATGGAGACTTCAGCCCTTAGCTTCATGTGGCCAGATCCTTGTTTAATGATAACCACATTCACAAGCAAAGCCTGGTGCCACGGCTGGACAGAAAGCTGAGAAAGGCTCGCCCTGGGCTTCCAGGGAGACTGACCTGTGTGGGATCATTTCATGCAGCCATCGGCCACTTTCCCAGAAGTCAGGCTTAACATCCTACTGTCTTAAGTTGTGCATTCTGGGAAAGGTTTTCCTCTTTGTATATTGCTATTTTTAAAACCAGTCACAGACCAAGTGGTAGAATTTTTAAAATACCACTTTTTAATCCCCAAATGAAAGAACTGATTCAGATGGCAATCCTGCTCAGGCAGCACTGCCAGGGGGAAGGGCGTGTAAAGCTCTGGCTGCCCCAGGGCCAGGTGCGGGGAGGTGTGGGGAGGTGCAGGGAGGTGCGGGGAGGTGTAGAGGCCCGGGAGAAGCAGGTCCACACGCCCCAGGGTGCAGCGAGGCCCAGGGAGAGGGGGCAAGTGCTTCTCCAAGGCTGTAGATCTTGACGAGAATAGACAAGCATTTGTGTAATAACATTCTCTGCAAACACTCTCACCTGGCAGTGCCACCCCTGAGAAATGTATTCTGGCTGAAGAATAAAGGTAGAAACAGCCCAAATACCAACCATAGGGGATTTGCTTAAAAATGACATTTGATCCCTACAATGGATCGCATTGCAACCATTAAAAAAGAAGATAAAGGACTATATTTACTTACTTTAAATGATGTCCATTGTATATTTAACCAGTAGTGTGCATGGTAAAATCCAATTTTTATATAAAATGGATTTTTGTTATTATTGTTAATCCTCACCTGAGGATGGTTTTCCATTGATTTTTAGAGACAGTAAAAGGAATGGGGAGAGAAACATCAATGTGAGAGAGACAAATTGATTGGTTGCCTCCTGCACACACCTAGCATGGGCCAGGGAATGAGCCTGCAACCAAGGTACTGCCCTTGACAGGAATCAAACCTGAGGCCCTTCAATCTGTGGGACAACGCTCTATCTACTGAACCAAACAGACTAGGGCCAATATTTTTACATCGAATATAATACTTTGAAAGAATTTATATTGAAAGGAAATGGGTGTTATCAGGGGATAGTGTTTCTTGTATTCTATAATCCCCTTTGCTTATTCAACTTTTTACTTTCTGAAATGACTTCCTTACATACTTAAGAAAAGGTGCACGGTTGCTTGTCGTGGCAAACCTACACATTGAAAGAAGAAATCGTGCATTGGAAGAGACAGCAAAAAAGCTATGTGTTTTTTTTGTTTGTTTGTTTTTTGGGGGGGGTGTTAAAGGGAAAAGTGGGTTCTAATATCAACTCTTTTTTGAGGTAATGGGTACGTATAGCAAAGTGTCCCAAGTTGGTTCCCTGGGATGTGCAGAAATGTTTGTTTTTGGGTGGAGGGGAAGAGGTTAGTCTGAACTAAAACATTAGATACAAACTGACTCCACATTTCACTGTGTTTCTTCACCGCAGGACTTCTCAGGACCCTGCGTGTATGAATGTTTATGGCTGCAGAAAGTTTCAAGGGAAAGAAATATTTTTGGACAACTGAAGAGGCCTTTTCTCCCCTCACTCATCAGTAACTCACTGGGACGTGGTTCGGGGACCCCAGCCCCATGAAGCCTCGGCACAGGTTATGAGATGAGGTCTATTTGTATCATCTAGTCCTGCGAGCAGCAGTGTCCTCTAGTTTTAGCTTGCTGGTTTGTAAAAGGAGAGCGACACAGCCTCGCTTTAGATGTAAATGGGAGGCAGGCAAGCCCATTGGGAAAGACCTTTCAGTTCTGAAGCAACTCGTTTGCATATGCCACCTTAGGAACCCTTTCAATGAGTGTCTCTGAAAGTGCTCTGGAAGTCTGAAGTGTATGGTATGAGGTCAAACTAGTGTTCAATGATGGCCACATTAATGCTACGCGATCATTTAGTCCAGGGTCAGTGCGTTTATTTTTAAAAGAGCTAGATGATGAATATTTTGGGACTTAAGGGCATGCAGTCTCTGTCACAACTCCCTCTTCCAAGTAGCATGACAGTAGCATGCACATACACGAAGCAGTGAGGGGGGCCTAGGCTGTGTTTTATTTACAGAAACAGTCCGTGGCTGTAGTTCGCCAACCCCGGAGAGTCCACTGAGGGAGCACCAAGAACTTGTCTTAGACATGGGATTCATGGGTCTGTGCACTTCTACGTTTCCACAGAGAGAGATTTCTAACCCACGTCTCCTTCATGAGCCATGGAGTGACTGTCTTCTCTGCCATCCCCCCAAAAGGAGAAGGTAACCAGGGGGACCCCAAGCAGAGATGAAGAACTGGGGACGTGCACTCATTCAGACTTAATGAAATGAAGTGATGGCTGTTTTTCGTATTAAAATTAGGAACGCTTGATGATTCATGTTAGTAATTTGGAGGCATCTTTAAGTAGGTTTATTTTTAACATCATTTCTTATCATTTGTGAAAGAAAAGATAGATAAAAATTGTTGTCTTGATTTATTTAAAAAATTAGCTTTTAGAAGAAAAGAAAATGTATAGGGTTTTGGAGCAGCTCTTTAGTCTGTGTTGTCATGTACCAATATTTTAAATGTTAGATTGAATTAAATATCAACTATTTAACCAAATTAATAAAAAATATTGAATCACTCTTTTTGTGTGTGTTAATCCTCACCCAAGGATATATATTTTTTTTCCTGTGGAAGGAAGGAAGGAAGGAAGAAAGGAAGGAAGGAAGGAAGGAAGGAAGGAAGGAAGGAAGGAAGGAAGGAAGGAAGGGGAGAGAGAAACATTGATTGGTTGCATGCCAGGACCCAGCCTGCAACCCAGGTACAGGCCTTGGACTAGGAACCAAACCTGTGACCCTTTGGTGGTGCACAATCCAACACTCTAACCACAGCCCCACTGCCCAGGGCTGAATCATTGTCTTACTACCCACACATCTAAGAGTTTTGCCTTACAAGCCTTAGTTCAGACTCACAGCTTTTAAGCATGGATCTTCAGGATGGAATTCCCCATCTGCACCATGGCTGTTCCAGCTCACACTTGACTCAGCGTTTGTGGGCTACAGCCAACTCATTGAGGCACTGATGTGGGCTGAGACAAATGGAAAACAATTTCATGTCCACCAATGCAGATATTTTAAACATGACAGAAAAATTGAGCAGCAGTACTCATTCTATTTCATTAACAAGAAAAAAAATTACTCACATAATTCACTTTAAAGTTGAACATTCATTTGGCTGAGGTATAACCCTGACTGCTCATTTTCCTGGGTGGGCCCTCCACACCACTTCACCCACCTCCTTCCAGCCATCGCTGTGCTGAGACACGCCTGCTGTCTCACCTCTTTGCCATCTTCCTTTCCATTGTGAAATCCTGAACATCTTTTAATTCCAACTCAAATCTCCCCGTAAGAAATCTTCTTGGATGACCCCTGTCCAAAGCGATTGTTTCATCTTACGAATTTCTGAAGCGTTTACTCCTGCCATGGTCATTTTTCACCTCACAGATATCACCTTTGGGTTTTTCAACAAAAGGAAATCTGTACATGTTTGATGTGTACTATTTGATGAGTTTAGATATATTAATAGTATTGGGGCACTTTGTAATTATCATATCATTGTAGTGACACTGTCATGACAGTCCAGTTTATAAGCTCATTCACTACCTCCAAAAGCTTATCTCTCTCTCTCTCTCTCTCTCTCTCTCTCTCTCTCTCTCTCTCTCTCTCTGTGTGTGTGTGTGTGTGTGTGTGTGTGTGTGTGTGTTAAGAACACTTAACATGAGACCTACTCCCTTAGCAAATTTTAAAGTGCATGATACTGTGTTAACTATGTTGGACCCAGATCTCTAAGAATTATTCATCTTGCATAACTGAAACTTTATAACCATTGAAAAACTACTCCCAGCCCCTGACCACCGCCATTTCATTCTCTGGCTATGAATTTCACTATTTCAATACCTCTATAAGTGGAATTACATAGGATTTGACCTTCTGAGGCTGGTTTATTTCACTTAGCCATTTTTTCTGATCCATCTATGTTGTCACAAATGGCAGGATTTCATTCTTATATTTGGCTAATATTTCACTGTATGAATATGCCTCATTTTCTTTATCCATTCATCTATGGATGGATATTTGGGTTGTTTCTATATCTTGACTATTATGAATAATAGGGGTAATCTTTGTTGTTACTTTTAAAAATATGTTTTGATTTATTTCAGAGAGGAAAGGAAAGTGTGAGAGAGATAAAAGAAACATCAATGATGAGGAAAAATCATCCATTGGCTGCCTCTACTGAGATTGAGCCCACAATCCAAGCACACATCCTGATGGGAATTAAACCATGACCTCCTGGTTCATGGGTCGATGCTCAACCACTGAGCAACATTGGCCAAGCGATCTTTCTTTCTTTCTTTCTTTCTTTCTTTCTTTCTTTCTTTCTTTCTTTCTTTCTTTCTTTCTTTTTTCTTTTCTTTTTTTTTCTTTTCTTTTCTTTTCTTTTCTTTTTTCTTTTTTAAGAAAATTGTCTAAGCTCCTAGAAGGCAAGAACAATCACTTTGGAGGTTGTATCCTCAGGATGCAATCATATTACCTGATTCTGATAATCATTTTCTCAGTAATGATTTGTGGAAAGATAGCAGGCCATCTAACCCAATGAGATCGTAAAGGCCATTACTGGCAATAAATATATAGCGATTGTGACGACTAACTTTATGTGTCAACTTGACTGGACTAAGGCCAGGTAGCAGGCAGCACATTATTTCTGTTTGAATCTGTGAAGATGTTTCCAGAAGAGATTATTAGCACTTGACTCAGTAGATGGAACAAAGGGATGTTCTCTCCCCAATGTAGGTAGGCATCATCCAATCTGTTAAGGGCTCAAGTAAAACAAAAAGGCAAAAGCAATCCCCTCTCTTTCTCCTTGAGTTGGGACATCCATCTTCTCCTGCTCCGGATATCGGAGCTCCTGGTTCTCAGGCTTCTGGACCCCAGGACTTACACCAGCAGCCCCCCTATTCCCAGGCCTAAAACAGGGAGTTATGCCATCGCTCCCCAGGTTCTCAGGCCTATGGACTCAGACTGAATTATACCACCCGCTTTCTTGCAGGCAGCATTTGTGGGATTTCTAGACCTCCATAACTGTGCGAGCCAATTTTTATAATAAATCTCTTACGTGTATCTTCAGTTGATATTTAATTTTTAAAAAAATATATTTTATTGATTTTTTTACAGAGAGGAAGGGAGTGAGATAGAGAATTAGAAACATTGATCAGCTGCCTCCTGCACACCCCCTACTGGGGATGTGCCCATAACCAAGGTACATACCCTTGACCAGAATCGAACCCAGGACCCTTGAGTCCATAGTCTGACACTCTATCCACTGAACCAAACCGGTAAGGGCTGATACTTAATTTTTGTAATAAATTTCTTACATGTATCTTCTCAAACAACATGGATTTGAACGGCATGGGATCATGTGTAGATGGACTTTTTTTCAATAAATATTGTAAAAATATCTTCTCTTTCTTAAGATTTCCTTTTTTATTTTTTAAAAACATATTTACTTGTTTTTATGTGTTACTATATTTATTGGTTAATAATACTTGATAAATTTCAAGAGTATAACTTTATAGTATACCTGCAAACTTTATTGTGTGCTCACCACCTGAAGTCTAGTCTCTTTCTGTCACCATAAATTTGACCTCCTTTACCCACTCCCTACCCCACTTCTCCTCTGGTAACCACCCTCCTGTAGTGTGTGTTTATGAGTTTGTGCTTTTGGTGTTACATCCCACATATGAGTTAAATCAAACTGTTTTGGTTCTTTTCATTTGACTTTGTTTCACTTAGCATAACACTGTCAAGGTTGTCACAAAGGCAATATCTCAACTCTTTTATAGTTGAGTAGTATTACATTATATGTATGTAGCTCATCTTCTTGTGATTTCCTTAATATTTTCTTTTCTCTAGCTTACTTTATTATAAGAATACAGTAAATAGCCGAAAACGGTTTGACTCAGTGGATAGAGAGTCAACCTGTGGACCGGTTGCGGGCACATCCCCAGTAGCGGGTGTGCAAGAGGCAGCTGATCTATGATTCTCTCTCATTGATGTTTCTAGCTTTCTATCCCTCTCTCTTCCTCTCTGAAAAAAAAATCAATAAAATATATTTAAAAAAAGAATACAGTAAATAATATATATTTAACATGCATGATATGTATTAAACAACTGTTTATGTTATTGGTAAGCATTCTGGTCAACAGTAGGATATTAGTAGTTAAGTTTTTTGGGAGCCAAAAGTTATATGTGGATTTTTTTTACTGCATTGAAGGAAGGGGGGTTGGCACCTCTAAACCCTGCATTATTCAAGAGTCAACTATATAGACATAGATATAGATAGATGTATTAGATATAAATATCCTATTGCTTCTGCTTTTGTGGATAACCCTGATCATAGTGGCTTTGCTGAGTTTTGCACTAATTAAATAATAGTGCCATCTCATGCTTATTACATTCTAAAAAGGAACTTAAGACTTATTCATGGAATCACAATGAAATGAGATTTCCAAATGAAAATGATAATATTTAGACAATCTATACTTTAAAATGATATTATGGAACAAGAATATAAAAAACAATGATTAACCCAACACTTTATAGAGCACTTGAGCATTTCCAATTGAAAATAAAGTATTAAAGATAAAAATTAAAGATACTATAAATTAAAGATAAAGAATTTGTACTGTAAAAAAGTATTGTGAGAAAAGTCATTACAATTTTTCTTTAAAAAGTTCAAATCTACTAATAAAAATAAATTGGATAGGTAAGCACCTGTCCCAATAATTTGGGTAAGAAAAGTTGCTATCAAGGAGGAGTTATTAGCAGTGATGGGGGAATGGCTGGGGTGAGAACAGCAAAGTGTCCTGTGACCAGTTGTTCACACTAAACAATCACATTCTGCTCTACTTTATTTTCTCCCTCATCAGTGGACCAAACTGCCAGCTGCATGAATCTGATGGCGAACAACTGTATTTGTAAACACAACATTGTGTGGTATAGGAGTTTTCTTTTCCAAAAGGAGTTATTCTTAACCAGGAAAATTTAATTCAGTTAACAGGTTTTCTTCTAATTTTACCATTGATAAGAGGCTTTTTTAAAAATGTTTCCATTCCTCATTCCTTATCAAAACGAATTAAAGAATTGAAAAACAAGAAGTTTCATTCTGTCCTGAGATTACTTGCCATTTACTGATGTTGCTGTTTGCAGAAGTCTTTGGAAGAACCTCACAGTCACATCATGGTCTATTTTATGCTTTAGATATTTCAGACGACTATAAACACCACACCTGTTCTACTTTCTACCTTAGCAGAGCATTCTCCTGTGAGTAAACAAATGCAGACATGAAGATAAAAGCAAGTAAGCCTGGGCCATGGGCTCAGTGGGTTGGAGCATCGTCTCATACATAAAAAATGTGGCGAGTTTGACTCCCAGTCAGGGTACACACCTAGTTTGCAGGTTCCATCCCTGGAAGGGGGGTGGGGGGCATATACAGGAGGTAACCGATGGATGTTTCTCTCTCACATCAATGTGTCTCTTTGTCTCCTTTCCTGGCTCTCTAAAAATGAATAAAAACATATCCCCGGGTGAGGATTTTTTAAAAGGAAGTAATCACAACATGAATGCAAATGTAAAGTTTGCAATTTATGGATAAGATAGTCAAGAGTACCTTAATTGGAGACACCTGTTTTGCTATACAGAGGCTGTATGATAGATATACAAAACACATGTCCTTGTTTTTTGGGGGAGAAAAATCAAAATTATATAATATCCTTCAGCGATAATACAGATAACACAAACTGGGGTGGGAAATTATGCTTGAGTCCACTGCCATTCTCCATCAAGACAGAAAATCAGTGTTTTTCAACAATTATTTGCTTCCTAACTGAAATGCACAGGATCATAAACAAGGAGGAGTTGTCTGACTTGTAGGCAGTTGGTGAGCTCTGCTGTGACATCTATTCCTGCAACTTCGTGTCCTTTCCCCGAGAACCAAGAGGACAGAGTGAAAACCCTGAGAAAGACAGTGCAGTGAGCTGGGAAGGGCCAGCGGGCACAGCGCTGGTTAATAAGTCAGTGACTGAAACACGCTCCCTAAAGCCGAGGAGCGCCTGACAGGGTCCCTTTCCGTGGCCTGGAGGCAGGTGGCCAGGGAGGACATTCCAGGAAGTGGACAGAGTCCCCTGGGGAAAACACTGATCAAAGGCGCTGTTAAGGGGGCCTCCAAGGTCAAACTGAAGTCCTTTATTCTTTTTACTTAAAAAATAATCACCCAATTCAGACGTTTGTATTGAAGTATATGTTAGTCATTAAATATGCATTTGCCTAGCTGAGCAGAAACTGTAATTCTCTCTTAACCTTCTAAACTCAGTTTTCTGGCAGGTCATCACTAAATATGTCGCTAAGGGTGAGTGGGACTTCCGGAGAAGTGTCACCAGTGAGTCTGCCCAAATCATCATGCCCTCCCTAGGAGCTGGCACAAGGGTTGGCCCAGAATATGTTCACATGTTGGATCAATACAATCACGTGTTTCTGTCTACATTAGGGGTGTCGAACTCAATCAGAGAAGGGGCCAAAATCTAAAATCCAGCCTAAATCGCGGGCCGAATGGTTTACTGAACAGTCATAAACTGTCATTGTGATGGAAACGCAGCGGAGTGCAGTGATGACAGCGCGGTGCGGGCCACATTGCAAGGCCTGGCAGGACGGATTTGGCCTGTGGGCCTTGTGTTTGACACATGTGGTCTACATTCAGGTTCGATATTCATAAATAAGCTTTAAAGGAACATTAAATCAAAGTCATTGGGTCTAATTCCTCATTTTGCAAAATTGAGGGCCAGGGAAGTTAAAAAACACTCACATAAAACCTCACGCCATGTCAAACTGGGGCTGGGAGAAGGCAAACAGAGTCCAGCCTCCCTGCTGCCGAGCCCAGCACTCTGCTGTCCCTCTACCCTGCACAGTCCGGGTTTGGACATGTCACATTAGGTCCCAGATGCCTACATGGTAAATCTAAATGCCTACGTCCTCAAATAAGTGACTTTCTCCACTCTGGTCAGCGGATCTTTCCTATCATGCCCTGAAGCCTCCAAACCAAGGTCGCACAGTGAGGGGTTTTCACTGTGGCTTTGTAGCCTCAGGTCCCGGCTCTGCCATTCTCAACCTGACCTGGGGGAGTCAGTTCAACTGCAGCGTTGGAAGCTATGAAAAAAGACCACATTTTCTCAGCATTAGCATCGCTGTGGGTGCCCAGGGCTTTTAGATGAAGAGTTTTGTGTTTTTGTTCACTCATCCAGCCTCTGTTGGATGCAGTAGGGGATGCAGATGTAAAAAAGCACATATGTAATAAAAATTATAACCAAGTGAGAGAAGACTTCACAAGGAGGTAGTGCCCCTAAGGGCCAGGGTCTGTTCATGGGAAGGTGAGCAGATAGTCGTATGGAGGACAAGTCAGGAGGCTCAGGCAGAGTACGGAGCCTGAGAGCACCCTTCCACGTCAGCATGGTGAGCGCAGCCTGTCCTGCCGAGAGTGCACTTGCTCACACTGCCTAGGAGGGATGTTTTCTTTTTGACCCCGTGATCCCATTTTTGGGAATATATGTTAAAAACCCAGAAGCACCAATCAGAAAGCTTGTATACACCCCTATGTTCATAGCAGCCCTATTACAGTAGGTAAGATCTGGAACCAGCCCAAGCGCCCATCAGTAGGTGAGTGATAAAAAAGCTGTGGGGCATGTACACTATGCAGTACTATGCAGCTGTGAAAAAGAGGGATTGCTTACCCTTTGGGACAGCATGGAGGGATCTGAAGAGTATTATGCTAAGTGAAATAAGCCAATCTGAGAAAAACCATGAGGTTGCCCCAGATTCTCTGTGTGTTTCTCATCATACTCTAATTGGTCCATCACAGACACCCCCAGCTTGGGTTGAAGAGAACAGCGATTGGCTTAACATCTTCCGTATCTTTGGGCAGCATTTGCTGCTTCTGCTTCTTAGGTGTGTCTCTGCACCGTGTCCTGCTCTTGAACCAGGACTCCCATCTGTTCTCCTCACCTTGTCTTTGCAATCTGTGCCTCCAGAGGCCACCCAGGCAGGCTTAGCCCGGCTCAAAGCCCAAAAATCAGAAAGCCAGTGACCCAAACCATTTTCATTTCAAGGAGAAGAGCTTTCTGGAAGCTCCATGATGAAAAAATCCTCAAGACAGTCCACCAATGGGAACAGTAGTGGTCACAACTGAGAAGTGAGTCGGAGCCAGCTGTGTCTTCTCCACCGAAGCCAGTGAAGAAACCACAGGTAACAGCCATCGCCAAGATCTATAGCGGGACAGCCTCGGAGTACTCCTGCTCCTGCAAGTTTGCTCAATATGCACAATTCATAAAGCGTGCACCGCACCTCCTACAGTCAGTTGTCACTCCCCACTTGCTCAGGGAGAGCAGGACTGATTGTAGGCCATGTGAACCTCACTCTTGCACTCTGTCATCATCACATTGCGTTGCCTGCGAATTGCCACTGCCTCCTCACCTCCTCATTGTCCTTACTCCCTGGCTGTCCCTGTGCATTCCCTGTAAAAGCATGTGTGCCTGGCAGGCCACGTCCTCACCACCCCGGCCTGGCTTCAAATAGTCGAAAACAGGGAGAGTATCTGCGCATCAGCCATATCCCACCCCACCACTGCCAGGGAGCAGGACCCGCTCCCGCTGACTCTGTTTCTCCCATAAAAAGGTGAAGGGGCTTAGGAGGTGAGGCATTCCTTCAGCACTGCCTCCGAGTCCTTCCATCTGAGTTGACACAAGCAAGAAAACCATCTCCTCAGATGCCACGAGGCTGCCCCAGGTTACCTGTCACCCCTGCGCCTGGTGATGACGTAACAGTCAACTTGGAGGTGATTTATGGGGCTCCTGGCAGGACTGGTAAGGAGAAGCCTCACAGATACCGCTTCTCAGCACACTTGATGGTTGTGCGGTTTTTTGTGTTTTTGTTGGTTTTTTTTTTTTTCTTTTCTTTTTTTCAGTGTGACTATACCAGCCCTTTTAAAACAATCCATCAAATTAACCCAGAAGACAAACGCAACTCTAGGCCCTGAAAAACGTTAAGTTCTGGTTCAGCCAACAGCCATTGTGCCCCTCCCAATCAAATTAAACAAAAGTTGGGGGAGTGAGATCAGGCATTGGTAGTGGTGAGCTTCCTGAGGCTCTCCTGTGCGCAGGCGTGGTGAGGACCAAGTGTGCTCCTCTGAATGAGTCTGAGGCCAGCAGCACGGCACACCTGGGCTGGTGAGAAGTGTGGACTCCGGGGCCCGGACCCACTGAGTCAGTCTGCATTTCATTAAGATCCCCACGTGAGGCAGATGCCATGAGTGTGACAATGGCTGCCCTGTTATGTTGCCCTATTATTACTTTACTTGTTGTATGTATTTCTTTACTTCTTTGCTGTTGACAAGGAGAGAATTCTGAGATGCCCTGAATGAAATTATAGCAGCTGGAGGGGGGAAGGGAAGACAAGGAGAGTTAATCGGTTAACAAGTGCAGGCAACACCAACAAAAGACTGCTCGCATTCCTTAGTCTGAGTATGTGCTGGAACTTCAACCCCCAGGTGGCTATTTTTCTGATTGTCCAGAGAGAATAGGCAGGCACACCCTCCTCCCAGGAACATCTGCTTGTTGCTTACGCACAAACTTTCCCGACCATTGCCCACACCCAACCCAAAGGAGCAAACACTTCTTTCTGGACCCTCACCTGTCCCAGAACTAGCCCTGTTCACCTCCCCAGCCTCTTTAGCTAGAGCCAATGCCAATTCCTTCAAAACCACTTACGTCTTCCTACCCCATCCTTGATGTATAAAAATAGCCCACCAACTTTAAGACAGCGGTAACCAAACCCCAGTTGGGCTGCTGCCAGAACAAAAGCCACACTCCACAGCCAGGTGCTGCTCATTCAGGAGCTGGTGAACAGAGAAGATGGGAATTCTCTTCCCAGAGACCCCCTAACAGCTCTGGCCAAGCCAGGGAGTCTTGGGCTGGAAGAGGGAGAGGGGAAAGTGTGGTTATGCAGGATGTGTGGGCCTCTTCCCACAGGCCTTGATGTGGGTTTTTATGGCCAGAATCCTTGAGTTGGCCATCAGGTTTTTTATCAGCTGAATTCCTAGTCTGGGGGTCGGCATCTGGTAGGGCCTTGAGGTCAGCCTGCTCCTTAGGTTGACACAGCAACGGAAACTGTTAATTCTAGTGGAGAATGCTTAGAAAGAAAACAACAACGTCAGGTCCTAGTAACAAGCTGGATTTAACATTTACTGAGATTAATATGGGTTGCTTTATGTAGACTTTTTATGTTTGCTTTGTTCGTGCATTCTTATTTTAGCCCTGGTCTTCGGTTAGTCAGGAAAATATAAAGTTCACTCCCTGTCACAAGAGGGCACGCTGCCTCTCTGCCCGGTGCTGCTGGTGGTGGTGAGACCAGGACGGGTCCTTTTCTGGCCAGCCCGTGGCTCAATAAGCTTTTTCTCTCAGGAAAACCAGGAACCCCTTTGATTATCACTGGCCTGCAGAACAGCCAACACAAGGCCAGAGAATGCCGTGTGGACTGAGCTTCAGTCAAGTCCCAAGAAGGCGGCATCCCTGTCTGCCTCGCTCACCTGTCGTTTGGGCTAATCTCCCCAGCGGAGGTGAGGTGGAACTGCGAGGACAGCTGGTGGCATCTGGCCCTGTGCAGGCCTGGCGATTGACCCAGGCAGAGCTCGGGCGATGGGAGTGTTTGGGTTGAAAGATGTGCCTGTGAGCTGCTTGAAACTAGAACAGTGCTGTTTTCTCTCTGACGAACAAGGCATGGTATTCATCACCCAACCAAGGCGTCTCAGGGTTAAAATTCATGTCCTTCTCCTTCACCACATTGCAGCCGCTTCTGCACTCCGGACAAATGGCTGGCCTTCACCTCTGCTTGTGCCAAGGGCAGCAAGCTCAGCCCTCCTGGGGCAAGGAAGGTCAGGTCAACGAGTGAAAGGAGCTGAGCCCAAAGCCACAGGGACATGTGGGGTCTGAGCAAACTGAGAAGCCGTGCCCCAGTGAAGGGGAGCTTCTGCTCTCAGAGTTGTTGAAATGCAAAGCAGGAGGCGGGGGTGTGTGTGCAATCCTCTCAATTACAATGTTTTAAAACACCACCCTTTAAGGAAAGTTTACACTGACTGGGCAAACAGTACCCATCCACATGCGAGTGATGTTCACAGGCCCCCCACTTAATGGGTAACGGGAGCGCCTTGCAAAGCAGCCCCTACAGCCTGCCAGCTGCTCTCATGGACGCATCTCCTGGCAAGTGTCTTGCACTCTGGGTCCTATTTATTTTTCACTCACTGAACACGTTCTTGTTAAGCACGTATTATGCTCTAGGCCAGTGGTCAGCAAACTCATTAGTCAACAGAGCCAAATATCAACAGTACAACGATTGAAATTCCTTTTGAGAGCCAAATTTTTTAAACTTAAACTTCTTCTAACGCCACTTCTTCAAAATAGACTTCCCCAGGCCATGGTATTTTGTGAAAGAGCCCCACTCAGGGGCCAAAGAGCTCCTTGCAGCTCTCGAGCCACAGTTTGCTGACTGTGTGGCTCTTCCACAAAATACCAAGGGCGGGAGGGGGGGGGGCGGTTTACAGGACTCGCGGGGGTTACCCAGGAACCAGAGGAGCTTCCTCACGTGGCTTCATTTTACCTATTGGAGGATCACTCACTCCCCCAAGTCTTCTCTCTAGATCAAGCAGCACCATTTTCTCCAAACCCCCCCCCCCCCCCCCCAAAAAAAGGCCAGGCATTCTCTTTTCATTTTCACTTTACTAATGTCCTTCTTAAGATGTGGCAAAACAACTGTGAAGTACTAGCTATGGAACCCCATTATGAATGTGTGACAATCCATACATTTTGTTAAGTAATTTGCTAAAAATATGTGAATGCGTTGCTGCTCATTATATCTACACTGTTCTCTGGGCTACCTGGGCGTGGCAGGGCCATGTATCTCACTTATGACCATCCCGAGGCATAGAGTGCTCCACGGACAGCCTTGCTTCCAGCAGCCACACTCTGCTCCTGCCCTCCTCACGCGCAGTGAGCGCACAGGCATCTCGAGGCCGATTTGCTCCCCGTGCTTGTATTTGCAAAGGTCACGGATTTCATGCCCAAGTGCTACATAATATAAGGAGCTCTTGAGGAAAATCACAGTAATTGCCTGCAGCTCTAATTGGCTTTATGGCAGTAGCTGGGCCAGTGGCTGGGAAAAGCCAGCCCAGAACAGCTGTCAAATACTCACCCTGGCAGGAAGGCACGGAGCGCCAGGAGCCCCTCCTTCGCAGAACTGACATTCGGGGGCCCACATGGACCCAGGGATCAGGAACACTCCTCTCCGTGCGAGGATCCCACATCTGCTTCATTTACAATGGTTTCCACGGAACACGCCAAACATGCCACTTCTCAGCCCCGGCTGGCAGTGCCTGCGCTCGGGGGAGCAAGCCCCACCTGCTGAGTCGTTAGCGAGTGTTTAGGACTGTGCACAATGATTAGCCAGATTCGCACTACTTTTCCAGCATTTGGTAGGTGCGTATTTTTGTAATTAGAGATGATTTGGGGAGGACCAAATGGAAATTAACTACCTCAATCTGCCAAGAATAACATGCTCTAGCAATCACGCATGCATCCTCAAATGGTTGTCCTGTTTCTCTCCTTTCTGAACATCCAGCAGGATCTGGGCATAAGCTCGCTATTTTATAATAGGGTGTTTTTTAACCTCTTGGTTATCTCTAAGATGAAAAAGCGCAGGCCGGTAAGAATCGTGAACGCTGGTAGTCAGTCATCTCCTTTCAGGGATTGTGGAGCTGAAAGCAAATCAGGTTGAGAATTGGGAGATCAGTGTCTGAATCCCAAATCTCACTGCTTAATATTGACCAAGTAATTGAGCCATCACAATGATTTTCAGGGATATTCAAATGCCTATATAGGAGCGGACTGAAAAATATGAAGCACGGTGCAAAAATATTGAGCTAGTCATTATTGTGGTTGCATTTCCCAGAAACACCCCCATTCTAAAATTTTAGCATAAAGTTCCAGCTGTCTCCATCATGGGGTTTGGAGAATAATTTTTACCAGAACTATAGGATCAGTTGTCAGCACCACTTTTACGTCTGGCATTTTGCTTCTCCTGGGGTGCCCACTGTGCACCCACTTGCCTGAGAACACAGAGGTATTTTATTTGACTTGCAATGCTTTGTTTATTTTTGTTCATCCAAGTGCCTTGCTTCTTAACATTTTATAGATGGGAATTTTCATATTGATATTTTTATTTGGTATTTTTATATTAAAGCTCAGATTTCTGAGTTCTATTGAATTATGAGTCTTGGCAGTACTGGCTTGGATTCCTACGCAGCCATGGCCCAGAGGGCACAGCCCCTGGGCTGTCCCCACTTACATCCTCTGTCTAAACCTCATCCGCATGGCAGTGTCACCTCCTCTCTTCCTTTGTTGGTTTCAGAGATGAGTGGCTCTCTAGAATATCAAAATGCATGGAGCAAGAAGAATAAAGAGAAGCAATAAGCCTGAACAAGCAAGTTACTGAACATTAATAAATAGAACACAGATATCAAACAGCTCCAATAAGAAATAGAATAAAGTGGTTAAAAGTATGAACAAAATACTAACACAACATCAAATCATGGTGCCAGCCCTTACTAGATTAGGAGTTAGTTAAGCTCTCTGGGCCTCAGTTTCCTCCCCTGGAATAGGAGAATAATAATCATTGCTTTTAGAATTTTCTTGGATAACAAGGATTTGTTAAGCACCCACTATGTGCCAGAACCTGTTTAAGGCACTGGCAATGCAACAATAATCCAAACAAAGTATATACTCGTGTGTGTTATAGTAAATGAGTGCATTCATGTTAAGCACTTATTAGAACAATGTTTGGCACATAATAAATATTTAATACATGTTATCTATAATAATCACTATTGACAATATGTTTCTCAAAAGTAATTACCTGAATCAGGAATAGTAAATATGTTTGTTTGCGTTTTACCTCCTGATGGTAGCTACCAGACATATAGTACTAACAAGGAGTCTGAGGCCTGGCCAGGCTCAGCACAAAGGAGTGTGTGATTGCTATTGACTTGTGACATGGGCTTTAGTTATATCCACGGGAATTGGTCTGGAGGCTTGCCATCTTGGTTTACAGAATACTTCATTTCTGTAAACATCTGCCTCTCTTTTAAGTGTTGACAGTCTTTCAGAGACTTCTTATTCAAAGACAAAATCACTGTCTCCACGTTATTTTCTTTTTAGCAGGCAGCTCAGATGGGCAAGACCATGTTCTGCTGTTACAGATGCATCAAGATCATGCATAGCTTTGGGGCTGCTCACCTGTGATTGGGGGGGGAGGGGGCTGATGGGGTTCCAATAACCAGCTGTGAAGATGAGCCTCTCAGAACTACCAGCGCACTCAAGGGACTGAAATCCCCTCCTATGAGCATATATTTCTTTTTCTATAAAATATTTAAAAGGAAAAAAAAAAAGGAAGGAGGGAGGGAAGGAAGGAAGGAAGAGCGAAAAGGAGAACATTTAAAACAAATCACACCACAAAACCCCAGAGCTGGCCCCTCACAGGCCTGGAGGCTGAAAGTAGGCAGCAGCCCTGTGCCCTCGCTGATGTCTCAGGTCCGATCCTCGCAAACGCCTGTTCTCACACGATTCCAGACGAGGCAAGGTGGAAAGTCGTTGCAACGTTTCTCCTTCACAAACAAATCCAAATGTTCACGCTTCACATACTCCACAGGGGCGGAAATCAAATAAAACCTTTCCCAACAATATCACATGTAAACTGCCAGGCTCCCCGAAGCGTGCACCTGCCACCCCATCAGAGTCACACCTGGCAGGCAGCTCACAGGCTGCTGATAAGAGAGGCCACTGGGGAATGGAGGACAGGAAGCAGGTCTGGGCTGGAGGGTTAAAGATGAGCAGCTAGGGCGATACCCTCTTATCAAGCAGACACACGCAGGAATGCTGGGAGGTGGGGAGGGGGCTTTGAGTCAGTTGCCCTCCCATCCCAATGGGGGTGTTGGAAAATGATTCTCCCTGGAAGCTCACCCACATTCAATCACAGCTCCCCAGGATCCATCCCCATCCAAGCGAAACAAAACCTGTGTATGCCAATGTGTCTCCGCCACATTTTCTGAAAAATGTGATGGCACAGAGTGGATGGCCTCTAGGGTCCCCATGCTCCCACATGGCCCTGAGGGCTTCATTTTTAGAGAACTCGTACGATGCGTTATTGACTACTTATTGGTAGAGCTACTTGTTCACTATCGGCCTTCCCAGCAGTCCACAGCATCAGGCGCACACAGGCTGGGTTGGCATTGTCACTCCTCTTTCTCCACACTCCATTTCATTCAGAGGGCCACGTGGAAACTATTTTGGGCTTTGCAGACCTAAAAGTCTCCTCCTTTGGGCCTACTTGACTCTACCATGGCCGATATGTAGACAAATGGGCAGGACCATGTTCCAGTAAAACTTCATGTGCAGCCCTGGCTAAGTGACTGGGTTGGTTGGAGTAACACCAAAAGTTTGTGTGATTTCCAGTCAGGGCACAGACCTGGGTTGCAGGTTCATTTTCCGTTCCAGACGCGTTCAAGAGACAACAGATCAATGTTTCTCTCTCACATTAATGTCTCTCTCTGATGGAAGGGCCTGGGACTGCTGGGGCTGGGATGCTCCATTGCCGGGTCAGGAGCTGGTCACACCACACGGTGAGCCACTCTCTGCGAAAGCCATCAGGCCAGGGACTAAACTTTGAGCTCTCTCTGCAGGCATGTTATGCTCTGAGAAAAGTTTCCAAGTAAAGAAATAAACATATAGAGGACCTCAAGATGGCGGCACAGTGAATGGGCATTCCTCATACCTCCTCCCAGGACCAAACTGGAAATAAAATTAAGTTGGGGAACATTCACCCTGAATTACCAACTGAAGACCAGCTGATGAGGAGACTTTTACACAAGGAAGGGCAGAAGCCACCTGGAACTGTAGGAAGGGCAGATTCAGGAGACCGGGTTTGGAGGGAGATCTCAGCTGCAGGGTGGGAACCCTGACAACAGTGAGGCCAGGACCCCAGGTAAGCTCTCCAGCCCAGAGTGCCACCATGGAGCAGCTGCCCACATAGCATTCAGCTGTGAGAGGCAGGGAGACAGGGCCTGCCAGAGACAAACCTTTTTTTAAAGGCCAGAGCACAGGAGTTTTGTTCACAGCCACCCACTGAGCTTTGGTGGAGGAGGGAGGTGCAGACTGGAATCGCCTGAGGAATGCTCAGGTGGGAGTCATGGAGAGGGATGTGGAGGAGCAGGAGCGGCTGCTGGGATACCTGTGCTCAGTCAGCTCCACACCCCAATGCTGTGCAGCACAGCCCAAGCCTCTCCCAGCAACAACAGCCTGGGAGAAGCAATGACCGCACCCTCTGGGACACAAACTCTAGACTCCCGCTCACCCAGCCTTCAGCTAGGCTCCTGTTGAGGAGACAACAGCAGAGACCAAGCCAATGGAGGGGCACCAGTGACTGGCTTTGGAGCAGGGCCATTCCCTCACTTCACCTCAGGGGAGAGCTGATAGAAACTCCCTCCTGGCCTTGGGTAGATTCCACTGCCCTACTTACAAGGGGCTTTGCCCTGCCGAAGTCAGAGGTCAGGAGAATAATCTGGAACAGACTCAGACACATGGCTCTGGGACAGTGGGACACATCCACAATCTCTCCTGCATGACCCTCAGGTCCTGAAACATGCACTGTGGATCTCTAAGAAAGAGGTTGCTTGTCAGTTCTTCCCAAGACCACATTGAACCACGCCTGTTCCTTCATGAGCATCTCAAAGGACCAGTGTTTCACAGAACACATTTGGACAATGCTGATGTGTAAGGTATGATAAGGAAGAAACAATGACACACCACATGAGGGCTTGTAAAACAATGCTTTGAGGTAGAGGAGACGAGCATACATTATCTATTTACATAGGATCTCCATGTTACACAAGACCTATCACAATTAGTAGGCTACCTGAAGTAAAAAAGGTAAGCAATGCAGCCCTCTTTTGAACATGTATGTGCAAAGGATGCTTTTGTTTGAAAGGAGCTGTAGGAGATACATTCTTTCCTCCTCAGGATGGCTCTCTGGGGCTGACATTTGGAGGATAAAAAGATGCCTAAGGAGGTGCTGAGCTCTCAGTCTCCTCATTGCTGGGAGATACTGTAGATCACCTTATGGCGGGACTGAGGGAGCTCTGGAAACCCATTATCTGCAAGTTATAAGTGGCGGGAAGATGACCAGTTCACCCCTCCCAGGCACTTTCCTACCTGGGCATCTGGACATGTGGCGAGAGAAGAGATGAGATTGGTTCCAAACTACCTGTATAGAAACCTTCCCTCCCCCAAGGTAATGAATCTTTGCTTACTGAATTCTTCACTTTGTTACAAATACAACTTACCATCACTCCTAACACTCTGCACACACATGCACATATACACACACACTCACATACTCACATCCTGCTCCCTATTAGAAAGGAATCACAGTCCAGCTGGAACTAGCTTAGCACGGAGACTAAAATAAAATAGCTTAAAGATGTCCATGCATCCGGTTACAACTCCCTGAGTTGTGAACAAAAGGATAGATAGGTTCTGGTGAACAAATATTTGACCCACTTTTTAGAACCCCATGAGGGGTTCATGAAGCATATTGGATATGGCCCAGCATGTCATTAGCATTAGCTCTATGCCATCACTCAGTCCCATTTCACAATATGAGCCTAGCTGTATATGCACGTCAATCCACAATTATGCTAGAATAGTACGAGTGAGCTGGAATTTCAAGAATCTGTAAATTCATACAAAATAGATGGTGAGAACATCCTTATCTGCATTTTAGCCACATAATACAACTCCTCTGAATGATTCAGGTAATTAAAGATGAGATTTTACTGTTACTATCCTCATTTCTTCACTCAGTTTTGCTATGCAGGTGTCTCATAGCAAATTCACTTCGCTTCATTCTGCTACCTCCTTTCTGCCCAAGCATCCCCTCTCATAGTATAACATTTTAAAAGAACAAACAGTGAAAGTATCGATGGAGACCAAATTCTCAAAAGAAACATTTTCCAGTTAGAATTGAATGGCTTTCAGAAACTGCTCCTCCTTGCCTGGTCTTCCTTTATGTAGATGTGGATTGGCACCTCTGGGTGGAATCAATGAATCGTTTTCTTGCAGTACCTTGTAGAAAATCAGCGGTGTCTGTAATGTGACATTTGTGCCTCAGTGGCATTGAGTTTACTTAGGCAAAATACCGTGAACAGATCAAGAGTTGAAGGAGTACGGTGAGCCAGTCCTGAACCTCAGAGGTTGAAATAAAACTGATTCCATTTGAAATAAAATCTTTAATCTTTCTAGAAGAATTATAGAAACAGCATGAGAGAACATAGAAGAGCTGGTTTGAAATGTACATATTTGGGTAACTCTGATATCAGTTTGGCCCTCTGGGAAGTAAATGCTAAGACTGAGTAAGGAGTTCAGAAGATTTTGGGGAAGAAACATTTGTGAAAGGAAAAGGGAGAAGCCAAATTGGGTAGGAGGACCTTCAGTCCATACATAGCCCCCCAGCAGCCAACAGGACTGTAGAGCGTGGCCTGCCCTTCAGAGGCATCTCCCGCTGTGCAGAGAGGGTGAAACCCTTGCACCACCGTGCTGCTCTGTGCAGAGCTATGCTCCCCTGAGGAGGGAACAGCTGGAGGGACCAGCACACCTTTCTTGAAGGGAATCTCATTTCATGTCTGCCAGGACTCCCAACACTCATTCCAGCTCTTCCTCCTTGAAGAATAGATATAAAATCTAACTTAATACTGAAGAGCCCTAGCCGGTGTTCTCAGTGGTTAGACAGAGCATTGGCCTCCAGCACTGAAGGGTAGTAGTTTTGAATCTCGATCAAAGGCACATACTGTATTTGACTTCCTTACTGGCTTCTCCCTGTCACACAATTTTTCTCTCTCCTTTATGTAACACTTTTTCCTATTGACTCATTTATAAAATTTTCTTTCCTCCTTATTTTCTACTTCTGTCCCATCATCCTTCTTCCCATCTTTCTCCTACCCTCCCTCCCTCCCCACATTCCTTCTTTCCTTTATCTTTTCCCCTGCCCTCCCTCGTCTTTCCCTTCCTTCCCACCTTAATTTTTTTTCTTCACTTCCTCTATCGGGCCTGCTTTGCTCCCTCCCCCATTTCTTCCTTCTTCCCATTCTCCTTTTAAGCTCTACCGGCTCCCCTTTAAAACTTTTCTTCCCTCCCTCTTTCTCTCTCATCCCATACATTCTTCTCTACTTTCTTCCACTGTTATAATATCTAATCTACCTGCCTAATTATTCACTATCATTTATCTTTTTTCTTTTCTGACTCCTGCTTTTAAAATCTGTCCCCAGTACACAACTATACTTGATTTTCATTATAGCTCCTCAGTTCACTCATACATCCTCTTTCCTTCTTTAATTCTGCTGTCTATTGACTCCTTTATAAAATTCTTCCCTCCTTCCTTCCCTTCTTCCCCCTCCCCCCCCACCAAGCAATTCTATTGGTTTAAGATGAGCTGCATATGAGGTAATAAAGCTGTCTGCAGAGGGAGGGGTGAGAGGCCCAGGGGCATGGCCAGGTCATCTGTCCAGAAGTTGTGTCCCCATTTTTGGCATTTCTGGTAGGTAGGGCAAGGCTGGCGTCTCCACAGATCCCAGAGAAGATAAGGGGTGGGGGAGGGAGAATGGGTAAAATGAGAGAGAATTACATATATGCGTCTATAGAGAAACAATAGTTGTGTATGTGTCTATGAGAGAGAGAGGATCTGAAAGATTTGTTTCTGTGTAAGAAATGGGGAGAGAAAAAGATTGAGAAGAAGGGAAAAAAGGGAGACAGGCCCCACCTTCCCCTTAAGGGACCCCCTTGTCCTTGTCATGTAGTTAGCAACCCCAGCACTGAGTCGGCTGGGGTAGGGTGACCCCATTTGCTCTTCTCCATCTTGTGCTTCTCCTGTGTCTGGTGCTTGTCCTCTGGATGCTTTTGTCCTCTCGAGAGTCACCTCGTGAGCCCCACTCTGTGGCCCTGAGGGGTGAGATCAATTGGAAGTGTCAGAGTGAATGTTTCCTGGTCATTCTATTGGGGATGTCACTGAGGACGGGGTCACAGCCTCCTGCCAGCTTCCGTTTGCCCTCATTTCCTGAGCTTATCAGTGAACTTAGCAGACAGCTCTGCATCCACCATAGCCCCCTGGGCCCATGGGGTGTGGGAGTGATCCCCCTGGGAAGCAGGGTGGAGTCTCTGCTGAGCCCAGGCATCCCCAGAAACACGTCTTCAGATCCTGAGGGATTGAAAGAGCCACCGGAGCCCTTGGAGGAAGCGGGTGTCAGGGAGCTGGTGGGCTGTGGCCCCCCTGGGTGGTCTTACGGCCTAGATGTCTGCCTCCTCTTGAAACTTCCAATAGTTTTCTTACAGCGAATCCGCTTGTTGCCAAACCAGTTGGAGACCTGAGTGATGGTGATACCACACTTCTCGGCGAGCTCCTCCTCAGACTCCTCATGGGGATACGGTCACTCAAGTGGAAATAGAAACACTCATGTAGGACCCAGCAGCCTGTTCGCTGAAGTCCCGGTGTTTATGCCTGGCGTCCAGGACCGGGGAACGCAGGGACATGAAGGCCTGGCAGGTGGCCCCTTCTGCCAGGGCCGTGCCTGGGCAGCACCTGACTGGTCATGATTATTGAGCACCTGACTGGTCATAACTAATTAGCATATCCAGGCTAATTAACGTATTTCTCTCTTATTATATAGGAAGATTAGTTTTACAGAAACATTATAAAACAAAGAGAAAGAGAGCTGTAGAAATTTCTGAGTTATTCACCTTTTCCCTCTCTCTACGGTTTCCATTAGCAACAACTGTGCTGTCCTCATAGGGTCCGTGCAGCCCTAACACACATGTGGTATGCTCCACACACAGACACTGTCATCATCTCCATGCCGACACACGCACACTCACACAGTGCCTCTGTCCTCAGGCCACCGTGGCTGTGCCTGGGTCACAGTGCTGGCGCCTTGGCCAGTGGCACAGGGAACTGAATTTGCGGACACAAGTCCGTTGGTCTTTATGGATTTCATACTGGCAGGTCTCATTACACAGGAATACTCCTGAGGTCTCCGGAGTGCAGCTATGTGTGATCTTTCCGAAGCCTGGCATTCAGAGGGTCTGACCCAGGTGAGCGGAGCTTATAAGTGAACTTAGCGGACAGCCCTGCACCTGCCTGTTGACACTGGCCGCCTTTTCTACTCACCAGAGCCTGTGAGGCCTCCCTCTCCAGGAGTCTGGGGATAACTTACATTTTTCAGTCAGACATAACTACATTTTGTGGGAGACAATCATAAACATGACTACATTTTGTGGGAGAAAGCTCATGTTCTAGGAATATGTCAAATTTGGGTATTTTCAAAGGTCTCTCATGACTTTTGGTGAGTTTGATTTTTTCTCTCTCTAAGTTTAATATAATGAATCTTTGGTAGAACCCTGCCTCCCACATAAAGACTATGACTTTTTAAACATTCATGAATCATTTATAAAAATGAAATAATTCTAGCTCACAACTCACAAACGCAAAAATAAAAACCCCACAAAGAATTATAATTAGAATTTGCATTCCACAGGCTACATCCTCTTAACCATTAAAATAGATATCAATGACAAATATTTAACTCAAAAATTCTCCCCATGCATTAATAAGACTATCAGTCAACATCCCAACAGGAAACAGATGGTTCATTCAATTCAGATAATCTATGGAGGGCTTACTGGAAGAAATATTTAAAAGATGTGGGCAGATGTAGGAAAACCACAAGGAACAGCAGAGTCCCAGGGTTAGTAAGAATGGAACGGTTACTTTCCTTAGGTCTGAAGAAGCAAGATGCAGAAAAGAAAATCAGAGCTTAAAGAATAACATCTTGTGAGGGTCAACTTTGAGAAAAGACCTGACCTTGAGGGGAAAGCCATCCTGAGGCCCTGAAGAGGCAGCGACATTGACTCTATTCCTGGTCCTTTTTAGAACCGCTTCAACTGAGCACAGCGCACCGTAAGTAACACTTAAGGCTGAAAAGCAGCCTCTCTTTTTATTGTCTTCTCAGGAGGCCCAAGCAGACAATGCGGGGGTGATCTTCACTATTTATCTGTTTCTCTTCAGCAGAAAAATAAAAGCCCTTCGGTGCCAGCCATCTGGCGATAGGGCAGCCCAAGAAACAGGGGTGCCCACAAGCTGTGGGCCAGCTGCTGCTCTGGGCACAGGCAGTTGACCTCACGTTTTAGGAGAAATGCCTCGCTTTGGATTCGTTTCCACTGAGATAAGAGTTCACACTGTGATCTGAAAGCTTTCCATTGCTGCCCTGGGAAAATCTCTTTCAGACCTTTCCTGTGGTATCAGCAAACTCCAGCGACACCATCAAACTATCACCTCCACTCATTTTTATTTTTTTACATTTTTAAAATTTATCTTTATTATTCAAAGTATTACACATGTTTCCATTTTCCCCCCTTTTGACCACGCCATCCCTGCACAGACTTACTGCTGCACCATCATCTATGTCCGTGGGTTATGCATATCTATAATAATCTATAATAATACAAGCATAATATACAAATCGTCCAAATGACCAAACAACAGAACAACCATCCAGATGACCACACTATGACACCCACTGGTGCCAGGCCAGCCAAGGCAGGTGCAATGTGATTGGTCAGAGGCCTGGCCATCGCCCTTCAGAGGGAGGCCCAGGCCACCGACCGGCGGGCTGTGGCGGGTGAGCGGGGCATCCCTCTGTGGGAGCTATCCATTGCAGAGCCCCAGCTGGGTGGGCAGAGCCTACCTCTTTGGGGTGATTGATGCAGAGCCCCACAATCGATCACCCCAAACAGGGAGGCCCAGGTTTCCTGGCGGTAGTGCTGCAGCAGGTGGGGTGGAGCCTCTGCAGGGTTGATCCATCGAGAGGCTCCTAGACTGTGAGAGGGCACAGGCTAGGCTGAGAGACTCCCCATCCCCCAGTGCACAAATTTTGTGCACCAGGCCTCTATTATGCATATAAATTTTTTGGTTAATCTCTTCCTGTCTCCTTCCCTTCCCTCTGATATTCATCAGTCTGTTCCATGCTTCCATGTCTCTGGACCTATTTTGTTCATCAGTTTATTTTGTTCATTATATTCCACATATAAGTGAGATACTTATCTTTGATTGGCTTAGCATAGTGGTCGGCAAACTCATTAGTCAACAGAGCCAAATATCAACAGTACAATGATTAAAATTTCTTTTGAGAGCCAAATTTTTTAAACTTAAACTTCTTCTAATGTCACTTCTTCAAAATAGACTCGCTCAGGCTGTGGTATTTTGTGGAAGAGCCACACTCAAGGGGCCAAAGAGCTGCTTGTAGCTCTCAAGCCGAAGTTTGCTGACCATGAGCTTAGCATAATACTCTGTAGGTCCTGCCACACTGTCTCAAGGGTGAGAGATCCTTTTTCACAGCTGCATAGCATTCCACT
This sequence comes from Pipistrellus kuhlii, assembly GCF_014108245.1. NCBI lineage: Eukaryota > Metazoa > Chordata > Mammalia > Chiroptera > Vespertilionidae > Pipistrellus > Pipistrellus kuhlii. The sequence goes on along the minus strand of NW_023425416.1, from coordinate 4,081,586 downwards.
GTGTAAATGTACCATGGTTGTTGTTTTTTATCCATTCATCACTGATGGGCACTTGGACTGTTTCCAGATTCTAGTTATTGTAGATAGCACTGCTGTGAACACAGAGGAGCATATGTCCTTCTTATTGGTGTTTTGGATTTCTTGGGATATATTTCCAGAAGTGGGATCACTGAGTCAAATGGCAGTAAGAGATATCCAAATTGGAAATGAGAAGTAAAACTGTCATTATTCACAAATGATATGAAAATCCTAAATACTTCTCCAGAAACCTAGTAGAGCTAATAAATGAATTCGGCAATTTAAAAGTGACATTCTCACATTTAAATATAGCCAAACAATAATTTAAAATAAATAATACTTTATACACATTGTTCTGTTTACTTTCTGCATTCCTGAAATTGAAAGCAAGCAGTACATGTACTGAATGTTGGAACCAAGAAGGCATGGCATATATAGCAACTTCATGTTTTATTAAAGTTAAACCAGCTGGGGGCAGTTTGGTAACTAAAACTATCCCAGCTTGCTAAAATGTCTGTGACGCTGGCCTGCATTGGGGGCAAGAACTTAGACCGTAAGCAGCAGCAATCTCATTCTTGTTTAACCTCCAGGCTAGGATTGTATGTGGGGGGCTAAGTTTTACGCATGGGTTCTTGTGGATGTTGCAATTTCTTCCCTTCTGAAAAAATTTCTTATAAAAATTAGATGATATTCTGCTAAAGGAAAATGTAAATTCATGGAATCTATTTTGAAGTTGGTAACAGGGACTGTAATTATTGTTACCAAGGATCTCAGATATGGTTGCCAAAGAAAAATCTAAATTTAGAATGATAGACATTCTCAGGGGACAGTGTCCCTCAAGGCCAAGGGGGTGGCATCCCAGCAGCCAAAAAGGCTGCCGTGAGCATGACTGAGCCGCGGCTTCTTCATCAAGGGGTCCCCTCTGCGGGAGAATGCGTGCCCTGGTTACATTACTATATTAATTTCATGTGTTTATATGAGGCCCTGTGGGACTACAAAGGAGAAGCAATGAACTGTGTCCAGCTGGGCTAACTGGTTAAGGAAAGACCGCACAGAGATGTTCAGGCTGAATCTTGGGACTCAGGTGAAGAGCAGGGGCAGAGAGCATGTGCCACAGAGACTAAACAAGGGCATGGAAGGGGCTTATGCCAAATGTTTGAATGCTCTGCAGGAAAATCTGTAAACATTCCCTGCTCATGGGCCCTTCCAGAGAGCCTGTCACACCCTCAGCTCCTAAAAGGAGAGACTCTGTACTTGCTCCACTCATGCTGAATGGATCAAAGGTGACATCTTACCCAATACATAGGGTAAGTTGCCAAATGGTCCCCAGAGAACGGGAACTATTGGGTCAGAGGTACTTACGCTGAACAGCTGAGGCCTGGGCAGCTATGCTGAGCTGCCTATGGTGACTGCATTAGGCCATGTGCCAGGCCAGAAGCAGAGGAAACTGGCCCAGAGGTGAGGGAACTGAGAGGTTCTCAGGAAAAAGCAGCGATGGAAGGACCACGAATTTGTTTCCTGTCTTCGGTTACTATGGCAGGAATGGCAATCATGGCCCCTGGCCCAATCCAGTCTGGGTCTGTCTTTACAATATGGAGGGTCATAAGGGAGGACAACAAAGGGTCAACTGCCTGCGTGGCCTACAGAGCTTTTATAGAAAACGTTTGCAAACTCTTGTACTGTAGCAACAACCATCACCAAACAGAGAAGCATCTAGCAGGAAAGGTTCATTTCCCCCAGTGCCCAACGGTCCCTGCGGAGCTTTGCACCGTCTCCTTCCTTTGGGAGGGAGGCCGATGGAGCGGCCTTCATGCTGAGCAAACACAGGGCAAAGGGAAGGAGCCAGAACGCCTTGCACCAGCAACTACCGTATTTTTCGGACCATAAGACGCTCCGGACCATAAGACGCACCAGTTTTTAGAGAAAGGAAATGAAGAAAAAAAGATTCTGAAACAAATAGTGTCCTAAAATATTTTATGTGCATTAAAACCCAACATCACAGTCATAAACACATGTAATCAACCCTGTAAAGTAAACAGCAGCATTTAGAACCATTTTAGAGCCAGGCAAGCACACAGAGACCACACAGAGCCGGGCAAGTAAAAAAACTTTTTTTTTAAAGTATATGTGTAGGCTATATTTGGACCATAAGACGCAGGGACTTTTTCCCCCCACTTCTGGGGGGAAAAAAGTGCGTCTTATGGTCCGAAAAATACGGTAACTGCTCTAGCCCAGAAGGGCCCGCATCTCAGCCACACAAAGCACACTGGCCGAGCTGGTCACACAGACCCGCCACCAGAAGGGAAGAGCAATCCCACCACGTACCCACAGGCAGAGAACCAGGACTATTTGACCAATAGCATTAAAGCTTAACCAGAGGCCTGACAATGGTGCCCACCCCTGCACCACTTTCCACAGGGTTCTGTTCCTTAGAATGAAGGGCAAAGAGCCTTCGATAAAGGAGCAGTTGGGGAGAGGCTGTGCATTAGGTCAACGTCACACCAGGCAGGGTCTCAGACTCCTGCTAAAGCGTTTCTAGTTTTTTCCTTTGTTCAGTGGCAACTTGCAACGGAGCTTAGCTAAGAGGAAAAGGGAGCACCAGAGGTTTTAACGAGGAGGTACAATGATTAGACCAGGAGAGTAGAAATCTCACTCCAGTTGCCATATGGAAGTTAGGCCGGGAGATTTATTAAATGAGTACAAAGCCAATGTGGAAGGCGGTTAGGAGGCTGCTGCAGTGGACAAGGTACAAGGACATGTGGGTTTGAAATGCAACCATGTTCGTGGGTATGAGCAAAACAGACCGAAAATAAAAGGCATGAGAAATAGGATTTACAGGACTCGTTGCCAAGGAAAGTGGGAGGCAGCCGGGAGCCAGGAAGCCTGAGGTTTGCAGCTTGGACAGCGCCAGCAGAGTGTGAAGACTAATATTTAGCTAAGAGGCTGGAGGAGGAAGCAGCTCCCAGGCCTGCGTGTCAGGCACGGTCTCCAGGGAGGCTGAGGTGAGCATTTGATGTGATAACCTGACTACAGCCCTTGCATTCTGCTGTCTGGATCGATAATGAATAAACTTCAGATCTTCAGTTCTGCTCAAATTGTTATCCTTCAGCAGTATTTCTCAGGTTTCCTGACTTCCTGAGTGCCAGGTGGGTAACATTTCTAGATCTCTAACACTGCAAGCCACCATGGTGAAAGGAACCGAAACACGTAATGAAGTTCATCCCCAATTTATTTCTTCAATGCATTCTGACCACCAGGCCCTCGGTTACTTGTCACAAAATTGAGAATGAAAAACTGGGAGAAGTTTACTTTGCTGTAGCTTGACTCGGATCTTCTCTGTGGAATAAATTACAGATGGAGTTTAATGCACAATGATATCTATTGTGCAATAATTAAACAAGTTAATGTATATAAGGCAGATGGAAAACTAGGTGCTTGTTTTAAAAACAGATTGAACAGAGTTCTTTGGGGATATGCTGAAGATGCAGGCTTGTGCAATGAAAATCAAAGGTACAAATCATGGGATGTAACAAAATATATGCCTGTGCAGGGACGCTGGAAATGCATTGGTGTACCATCATTGTGGCAATTTTCATAGTGCACTGCACGATGGACCACTTACCTGAGGGTCAAAACAATGAACACATCATGTAATGTCATTAAACACATGTACTATAATGTAACATTAATAAACTGTGTATGATATATCTTCTTTCCTGTGTTTTCAGACGTGGTGACCCCTCATTTGTAAGCTATCACTGTGATGTCACTCACATGTCATTTCCCTTTAGTGTCTGTATGGGTCATTTGCCCAATTGCTCTGCATCACAGGAAGGAGAATGCTGAAAATGACTATTCCCCGGCTCTTTTGCTACAGGGAGGCAATGTCGCAAGACTGGAGGCCAGAAAGAAGGAGCAGCCAGGATATGTCTCCTCCCCTCTCTCCTCAGGAAGCACCTGTCACTGCCTGCACCTCCCTGTGCTCCCAGTTCCTGCAGGTGCACAGTCCCTCTGTGTTCTTCCCGCTCTGGAACCCCTGCTTCAGCCCCAGACCACCTGAGTAGTTACTCCTCCAGAATTTCAGCTTTCCCCTGAAAGCCCCAGCCACAAGGTCTCCTGGGCTGGTACCCCCTGCAAGGTCCCACTCCCTCAGGCATCCCTGACTCCCGGCTTCTCCTCACACCATCTCCTCTCTTAGTTCCTCAGATTTTGCCTGCAGTAGCACCTTCTTGCATTTGGTAAACTCCAGGTTGGCTGATCTTTCCCTATTTACTCTCAGCTCTGCCAACGCCTCTGCAATTATTATAGATCCTTAGATACCTTCTTCAGCTTTATTGTTGAGGTACATTTGATAAATAAATGTGCTGTATTTCAATCATAACATAGAGAAATACAATTGTATTATAATACATTTAGTGCCTAGTATGATCAAGAGAATGAATTCCCATATAAAGTTTCTTAAACCGATCTCTCCATAGTAAACTGGTCTCTGCATAGTCCAGGAAGATGCACTATAGCACGGGAGATGGCTCCATGGGGTGCCTAGACTTCTGAGGCTAAGTTGGCAGCACAGGCATGCAGCGGTTCTGCAGTGAGGCTATAATGGAAGCAAAGTCTGCACCTCAGAGGACCTTGGGCTCAGAAGCAAGACCAAACAAGCAAGATGGGCGCCTCTTCCTCTTCCTGCCCAGCTTCTCCACCAACTTTGATGTTCTCAGGGTCCAATTCTCAAGCAATAATAGAAAACCATTAAAAAATTATTGTACTCATCCTCACAAAAAAAACCAAAACAAACAAACAAACAAACAAAAAAACCACCTTAGGAGAAAACTTGGCTGCTTCTCTGAGAATAAAATAGAAAAAAAGAGAGAGACATTAATAAATTACTAAATTATTGAGAGCCGATCAGTGTGTAAATAGCATCATTTACAAGCATTCTTTTGATAACTTTTGTAGGACTGAAAAATGAGCTTTTCTAACCTCACTTAAGTGTCCTGGCTCTGAATATGTTTGATATGTTTTTTGCAGACACGACAGAGCAACTCATTTTGCTGTAATCAAAGGGCTTAGAAAACCTGGGCAACGCGAAAGGCGAACAGGAACAGAGGGATAGAGACTGAAAGCTAACCCCACAGGCTTCTGAGTCCAACAAATTTTGAGTGTGACTTTGGGCAATGTCTGTGCCTTAGTTTTCCTATCTGTAAAATGAACATATTAGCATCTACCTCTTTAGATAGTTGTGAAGATTAAATGAGCCAGTTTTGTAAAGCATTATCAAAGTACCGTGTCTGATTCTCAGCAAGATTTAAGAAAGAAAATAGCCAAAGAAGCATGAAAGTGTAGTGCCTGACTTTCAGCCCCTGGGTAAGAAGAATCACTGAGAGAGATTGTTACACATGCATAATGTTGGGTGGCATCTGTGAAATTCTAATTCAAAAGGTCTGAGGGTGGATGTTAAAAATCTGAACTTTTAATAGATTTATACTCAGGATATTTAAATGCCTACAGACCAAATATTTCACGGCAAGAAACACTCTCATTTTTACTTCTCTACCCTTTTGCAAAATTTCCTTTGGTTCCACTATTTTCTTTACATCAGTAATTCATTTGATTCTAGAGCTGTTTCCTCAATCTGTCCTGTTCGGATAGCAGAAAGGAAATTGGACAGACTGGACACACTAGTGGTTAAGATGCTTAATGACCATGTAGCTTTGGACAAGTCACTTCATCACTTGAAACTATAGTTTCCTCGTTTAAAAATAGAGTAATGATATTTGTCCTATATACATCTCAGGGCTGCTGAAAGGATCAATGGAGAACAAGGACAGAAAAGCATTTTTTAAACTAGAAGTCACTGTACCAATGTGAGTTGCTTTTTTATATGGAGTCACGTTGATTACAGTCTCATTTTACTATAGTATAAACAAAGATGGGTTTCATTTTTTCTTTGCTACTCATGTTGTATTGTTAAAGCTTAGCTTTCTCACTATTGAGTTAGCTCTTTTAATATCTCTCACTCCAACCCATAGCTTTGCAGTCATTTTGGTTATTTAAGCAGTCTCATTCAAGTGAACACTTAGTCTTTCCCATCTTCAATCTCATATTCTATTCAGCTCAATGTATTCCTTCCCCCGTCCCCTGGCCTCGGCACAGGCAGATTTATGATATCAGGACTGTGGAGTGGAGAGGGTATGTACTTGCACACTTGCATCCCATCCCAAACCCTGCCCCCACTCCTCTGCCTTGGAACAAGGACGGAGACAACTGATGTTTCCTGTGTCCTTGTGCCATGACACCATGTGGCATGGCTGCGTGCTTTGTGGGTGATAATGACCCCTTCCTAAAGGATACCATTCTGAGTGACATTGACTGATTGCCTTTCTCTTTGTGAAGAAAGCCGACAACTCATGGTCTGAAGTGTAAGCTTGTGCAGGCCCCAAAAGCCAACCAGGCGAGGGACTCAATCCCACCCAGCTGCCCTGGCATTGATTATTCCTCACAAGATTGGCCCACATTTCCCTGTTGGTGCCCTCAGGGCAGATGCCTCTGCCACAGGCCTGTTTGCCCCAGACCTAGTGGTCTCCAGCAAATCTGAGGCCCCCATTCTCATGTTTTCTCCACCCCTACATGGGCATAGACTGGCTTAATCTTTGGGACACACACCGTCCACTGCAGTCATGCCTTTCACCCCACACAGGGAGTGCCAGCATGAGTAGTGCATCTGACTACCTGGGAGAAAGCCAGAGGGGAATACGGTGCTTCTCTTCCTTTCTTGCAAAACCTACAAGTTTTCAAAAATGCTTTTCTCGCCGAAACCGGTTTGGCTCAGTGAATAGAACATTGGCCTGCGGACTGAAAAGTCCCAGGTTCAATTCTGGTCAAGGGCATATACCTTGGTTACGGGTACGTCCCCAGTAGGAGGTGTGCAAGAGGCAGCTGATCGATGTTTTTCTCTCATCAATGTTTCTAACTCTCTATCACTCTCTCTTCCTCTCTGTAAAAAAAAATAAAATATATATTTAAAAAATGCTTTTCTCATTACCACCCTACCCCTGATGCTTTGGGTGGGAAAACCGAATGAGTCTTGCACACTCTTATTCCTCCAAAAGAAGAGAAATGATAGTCAAGTGCAGTTCTATTAAACCTGCCCTTTCTCATCACATTCCATACCAAATGACTGTCATTTGGCTAAATGTGAGGGTACAGGGTGTAACCAATTCCTCATAAAGACCCCCTAATGCATGCTCAATGATAATTATTGATAGTAGCCAGAACATTAGGTGAACATGATAACCACTACACTGTGGAAATAAGGCCAATCATGTTATAATAACTATGTATGGGGGCCAGGTGGGCACTTGAAATATTGGAGGGCCTACTCCATAAAGTACATGATTGTTTAACCATTAGGTTGTACATCTGAAACTAATACAGAATAATATTGAATGTAAATTGTAATTTAAATTTGTTTAATTGAAAAAAAAAAATAGCCCAAATGTTTCAGGATTGTCCAGCCACGAGACTGTGGGCTCTTCACAGATATGGCTGGTCTCACCCATGGCGTACATGGTAGGTTTTATTTCCTTGCCCCTTTCAATTTTGACATGGTCATGTGATATGACTTGATATGGCTCATGAAACTGTGTCAGTTCTGGGAAGAAAACTTTAGGATCCAGTGGTTCATCCCACTTTCCTCCTTCCCTTGCCATAGCAACCAGCAACATACTCAACAGTCCAGCCTCTGTCAGCCTGCACACTAGCTGAGGAGGACCCCTCATGAGACATGCAGGTTTTGAACCTCGGAGACTTGCATTGGCACTGCAGCACCATCTAGCCCAAAATGACTAATCCAAGGGAGTGGGTGGCAATCAAAACACCTAAATAGAAATTCCCAAAGATAATTCAGCTAGTTTCAGATAAGGAATGCACAATGAGCAAGCAGAGTGTCACAAACAGGCCTTGTCTTAGAAGATCTGAGAATAGCTGAGAACATCACATTTCACTGCAGACAAGCAGGAACAATTCCAATAACTACTATGATTATCAGCGGTCAAACTTCTCACTTATTTGTAACTCTGTACTACATGGTCTTATACTATGGATACTCTAGTGATAAAATAGTGAGTGCTGGTGGGGAGATAAGCAATGTTTGGGAACTCAGCTTAAGTTTGAATCAGTATGTATAATGGAAACTACTTACTTTCTTCACAGAAGATTTGGTGTTTTATTTGCTTTACCTGGCACCATTTGGCAAAATTGTCAAAGGAAGTTTTCAAATTTTAATAATTTGCAAAAATCCCCTTAAAAAGCAATAGGGCATAAGAGAATAAAAATACAATCCATAGATGAAGACAATATTTGCCAAACACATATCTGATAAAAAGACTTGTATTCACCATAAACAAAGAATCCATGAAACTCAACAATAAGAAACAAAGTAACCCCAATTTTAAAACAGTTAAAACATCTGAAGAGATCTCACTAAAGATGATATATGGATGGCAAATAATTCTGTGAAAAGTTGCTCAACATCATGCATCATTAAGGAATTTCAAAGTTAAACAACATTGAGATACCACTATACACCTATGAGGATGGCTAATGTTAAAACACACACAAACCTGACGATACCAAATGCTGCAAGTTTGTGGACCAACAGGAAGTCTCATCTATTGCTAGTGGAAATGCAAAAATAGTGCAGCCACTCTGGAAATGGTTTGACAGTTTCTTACAAAGCTACACGCAGTCCTACGCTATGATCCAACAATCACACTCCAAGCTGTTACGTGGTGTGCTCGGGGAGGAAATGGTCAATGAAAAAAAATAAAATAAAATTTTTATGTTAGGAGAAATATTTTGGAATCAGGCAAATTAGCTCTGGCATTTTGCAGACTGTGGGACCTTGCACAGGTTAACTAATCGTGCTGGCTTTATATTTTCCCACCTCTAATTGGAAATAATAATATAACACTCAGAGAGCTGTTATACAAATTAAATGACAGGATATGTAAAAATCCTAAGCAATATGACTGGCTCAAAAAAATGGTGAGAAGATGGTCACGAAAGAAAAGATCCACAGAGAGAGAGAAGGAAGAAAAAAAAAGGAAAAATAATGAATTTGAGGACACAAAGGGGTCCAGAATGCTGCAGGTTTTTCTATCAACCACTATCATTGTCAGCAGCAGCAGCGGAAGGCTCCAGGTTCAAGTAAAAACCCACAGGTTTGAGAAAATAATAGGAAAAAAATAGAACCTTACAAAATAATTTCAAATTACATATGACTCACATTGAAATTGCTCATCTTTACAGCAGACGGGGGCTGAAATCCTTCTAAATCTTAAAGATAAAAATCTCTGAATATTTCCCCAAATAAAACATTAAGTTTGGCGGAAGTTGATATCTTGCCTCAGGTTCCACCTTATTTTCACTTTAAATATCTATGAAGGAAAGTTTAAATCAGGATTTGGGTGTACTTTCAAAAAGAGAACTCCGCTTTCTCCCAGCACCACTTCCGGATGTGAGCGCTGAGCCCCGCCAGGCGAGGGGCCAGGTGGGATGGCCCAGTTTCCCCGCGGCTGAGCAGCTCTAATTGTCTGAAACGAAGCGTCTTGTGCCCTGGATTTGCTGGAGAACCTCTATTTTAAGCGGCTCCTCTTATTATTCTGTTCGGGAACTCTATTTTTCAAAGTCCTGCTTTTTGCCTGGGTGCCAAGTCGCAGGAAGTCGTATGATGTGGGGCTGCCTCTGGTCCAGCATTTAAAATGCCAGGGAAGACTTGGAAACCCATGGCCTCATTTGACCGGGGATAAAACTGAGGCTCAAAGGAAGTAACCAACTCCTCACCAGTCCCCAGCCAAGATAGTATTGGGATCTGTGTGATTTCAGAGATCACGCTTTCACCCACACACTTAATTTCTGGGTTCTTCAACTCTGATACCCAAGTGGTTCAGTCTTGAGGATGAATCTCATTCAAAAGTACCATTTGGTGGCAAAATGAATTTGAAAAGAATGGCATTCTTTTATCAAATCGATTAAGAATATTAAAGAACAGTCTGGCCTAAACCGGTTTGGCTCAGTGGATAGAGCATCAGCCTGCGAACTGAAAGGTCCCAGGTTCGATTCCGGTCAAGGGCATATACCTTTGTTTTTGGTTCAACCCCAGTAAGGGATGTGCAAGAGGCAGCTGATCCATGATTTTGTCTCATAGATGTTTCTAACTCCCTATCCCTCTCTCTTCCTCTCTGTAAAAAAATCAATAATATATATATATATATAAAAAGAACACTCTGGCCAGTGTATTCAGTGGTTAGAGCAGTGACCAGTACCCTGAAGGGTGGCAGGTTTGCTTCCTGGTCAAGGGCACATACCTGGATTTCAGGTTCAACCCCAGGCCTATGAGAAGCAACCAATAGATGTATCTCCCTCACATCTGTGTTTTTCTCTCTCTCTCTCTCTCTCTCTCTCTCTCTCTCTCTCTCTCTCTCTCTCTCTCTCCCTCTCCCTCTCTCTCTCTCCCTCTCTCTCTCTCCCCCTCTCTCTCTCCCCCCTCTTCCTTCCTCCTTCCCTCCCTTTCACTGTCTCTAAAAAAATATCAATGGAAAAAATATGCTCAGATGAGGATTAACAATAACAAAGAGATATTAAAGAACAGCAAATGTGCAGTTCAAACCCATGAAGTCCTCATTCCTCTATTCCCTGAGCATAACTGTCCCCTAAGGACCCTCAGACTACACCTCCCCCCGCTCCAGCTCTTTCTTCCCTCCAGGCCAGGGCTTTCTTCTCGCTCTGGGTAAGGCACTCACTCGCTGCTGCAGGCCTGACCTTTTTACCTTCTTTTCCTTTCCCTCTATTTCTCTGTCCACCTACCCCCACCCTGCCCACTCCATCCTCCCAACTCTGCATCCCCAATGCCCAAAGTCTCACTAAGTCAGAGCTTCCTTAAGGAAAACCCATCTCCTTTATTGTAAGCACATGTGGGGAGAAGAGAATTACAGGACATTCTCAATATCCTCATGTCAGGCCCTAAATTTCATTCATTTTTTTAATCTCTTGACCACATTCCAAGGACAGCCCTACTTTCTAATCCTGTATATTCAGGCTTCGTGGTAAAGCTTGCACCCACCAAAATTTAGGAAACCTGTGTTTCCAACAATTGCCCCTGGGACACTCATTGAATTTTTATCAGCCAATATGGCAGGTTTTATTTTCCAAAATTGGCTGCAATAATACAATATATATCCCATTGCGCATGCTCTTCTCACAATGCTACCTTGACTCTCCTCCATCAGACGGTGGGGCTGACATGCTTGCCCTGAGTCTGAGCAGACTTTTGCAATGGCCTCAACCAGTGGAATTCAGGGCAAGTGGCAGTGACCTCCGAGACTGGAACAGAGAAGCCAGCAGGGAAGGCACTGCAAGTACTCAAACTCCCCGCCCAGGGACAGGCTGTGGAGCCCCAGCCGGTGGCCAGCAGCAGCCCGCCAGGCCTGTGCGTGATGTTGGAAGTGGTGAGCCTTCAGATGGCTGTAGCTCAGCTGCTTAAGATTACCCCCACAGGAGAGACTCAAGTGATCGATTGAAACTAGGAGAAAAAACATATCACCACTGCTGATTAAATCAATACATTTGGGGCTTACTTTATGTAATAGGGTGAATAAAACAACCATGAATGCCTAACCTTGAACCTGTCCCAGCATAAAGTCAATCCAGGCTAGTCTTAATGTACCTTCAGGGAAGGAAGTGCTTCAAAAAGGGGTGCAGAGAGAATTGGTCTTTCTCAGAGCCTTGAATGGACTCCATTCAGGGGTAAGATCTACCCTCTATGGCCTGCCTGCTGTGGTAGAAGAAAAACCCATCCCCCCGGAGTGGGCGAGCAGGGGCTTAAGGAAGCCTTCAGTGGAAGATTCTGGAATAACCTCATGGTGACTTCATGGCCAAGGAGGCATTGGTGTTGCTTAGGGGGACACAGGCCAAACTGACAAGAGATGTAGGTATCCCCAAGGAAGGATATAACATGTCTAGAAGGCATAGACAGGTTATGGGGGAAAGTATCTTTTCCCAACAAGACATTTTCTCAGGGGGAAGGATAGAAGAAGGTACCCTCTACTTCTGGAAACACATTATTTTTCCCCCCTATTTCCTTCCTTCTCCCAGGAACCCACCAATCCTCTCTTTGGCTGCCATTCCCACTCTGCATGGCCCAGACCGTGTCATCGACACTGGAGAGAGAGCGGCCACAAACCACTGGAGGGAAGCAGTGGGGCTGGAAACTCATCTTCTGAGACCCAGCCTTCCTGTGGAACCAGGGAATTCCCTGCTTGACCTGAAGCAGCCAATACCTGGTTGGGGAGACCTGTTTTGAAATATGCTTCTGAATTGGTTTGTTCCCTTTTAACTGCAAGGAATAAAGGATCACTCAGATTTCTTCAAGCTCTGAGAGTTCGTATAAGAATAAATATGGCAGCTCTGGCCAGTTTGGCTCAGTGGCTAGAGCGTCGACCTGAGGACCAAAATGTCCTTGGTTCAATTCCTTCCAGTCAGGGGCACATACCTTGGTTGCAGGTTCCTCCCCGTCCTAGGCCCTGGTCAGGGCTCATGCAGAAAGCAACCAATCGCTGTTTTTCTCTCACATCGATGTTTCTCTCTGTCTTTCCCTCTTTTCCACTCTCCCTAAAAATCAATTGAAAGATATCCTCAGGTGAGGATTAACAACAACAACAACAACAACAAAAGAATAAATATGACAATAGCAAGACAGCTTAACCAAGATCACTTTGGTTCTTGAGACAGGAATACAAGAATCACCATATTCCTTAATTTTTTAAACCTTCCCCGATGCCCCATCACCACATTGGAGAAACGGAGGAAAAGAACTCTGGGACCTATGAAAGCCCAGCGACTGTGGAGAAGAGCCCCGATACTTGCAGTCCGTGTGGCTGGCACCTAGGATGTCCACTGACTAAATCCCTGCTGTTCATTCAGGGCTGCTGGTGAAGTCGCTCCCTTAGGGTTTCCGCTGCCACAGCCACACCACGGGGGCTCACGCTGCAGGCCCCACAGGCACTGTGAGCACAGGTCTGCCTTCCTGGGTGCTGGGGGAGGGAGCTGCCCCGAGTTGTCCACCAGCCCAGCCCTCTACCCTGGAGGCCTGTCCTTTAACATTCCAAGGGCAACTGGTGAGCACACTCAGCCCCAGCACAGGTACTAAGAGGGTGCATTTTCTACAAAAAATGTAAAAACTATAATAAAATCCACACGTTTGCTTTTTTTAATCACCACCCACAAGCAATTTAAAAATACTCATCTCTGCCCAGGGGCAAACTGTCCCTTGTTGTCCTTTGATGCCACTGCCTTTTGAACAATCAAACATTATGTCCCTGAGAGCCCAGACTTGGAAAAGGGCTTTCTGAACTCTCTCCTACTACAATAGAAATTTCAACGTTTCTGATCGCGAAGAGTCTAATAACCCTGTGTCATAGGAAGAACAAGAACTGTAATACACTGGCCTCGTGGAGATGAAGGTTGGAATGGTCTGGATACCTCATTGTTCTTGTTACACAGAGCATTCCCATTGGGCTGCCCACCTCCGGCCCACCCAATGGTTGGAGAGGATTATAAGATGTCTCGATGTTGATTATGTGGAAGAAACCTCATTTAGGTGAGAGCTAGCCTGTACGATGGAATTTCAATTTGCTGGGTGCCTTTCAAGGTGGGCAGGGCAGGACAGATGAGGGGACATCCTGCAGGGCACGCTGCACGAGCTTTCTTGTGATGCCAACAGATTGAATAAGACCATGTGAGGTCAGCACCAGGGCCTTGGGGAGAAACTTTTATGCCTTTTAATTCCCCTACCTGAGAAGGAGAGTTCACACCATCAAACTATGTCTCCCTGAGAATGTCTGAAGACATAATAGAAAGGAATAAGTGACTTCAGGAATAGAGGGTACTTATCTAATTCATCACGTAAGGTGCATGGCTTATTTTACAGCTATTACTAGCTTCAGGTCTCATTAGTGAGAAGGAAAGCATTAATTTAAAGCACTACTCCTCAAAAGGTAGCCCATGAAGCAGCATCACCAGCATCAACCTGGAACTTGTTAGAAACAGCCTTTGTTGTTTGACTAAATGAGACTGGAGCTGTTTATTACTGTAGCATATCTAAACTGTCCTGACTGATGTAGCTACAAATCAGAAGTGACATGGACCACAACTAGGACTTCAGGAAAACGTGTAGCTCTAAATGCTCACATAAGAAAAGAAGAGAGGCTGAAAATTAATGAGCTAAGCAGCTAGTTAAAGGAGTTAGAAAAGAAATAACCACCGGCTCAAGGAAAGCAGATGGGGGAAATTTTTAAGTGAAATAAAAATTTAGATAGAGATAGTCCATTCGGTCAAAGTCAGTTCTGGTAAAGTCAACAAATCTCAAGTGAGGCTGATGAAGACACAGAGAGGCACAAATCCAAAAAGAGTCGTTCGGAATCGGAAGAAGCTGTATTGATTGGGACAGCTGAAACCAGCTGCTCTCAAAAACAACCCAAATCTCAGTGACCTGAAAACATTCTCATTTGGGTCCAGTGCAGCTCAGTTGGCTCCACTTGATGGCTGTCCTCTTAGTGGTGACATAGATTGCAGAATTGTGCCCCCTGGCATACACCAGGAGCAGGCACCTGCCACCAGCAGTCAGGACCAGGATGGACTTGAGTGGTGGGTCCAGACTTTCAGAAGCCAACCAGCTTCCCGGGCTTGCTGTCCTCACTTCATTAACCTGGAAGTAATGTGGCCCCACATTTCAAGTGCTTGAACTTTATTGGACCACATGTATTGGTTATGATGGAGTTGTGGGTTGTATTGGGGGGGAGGGATAAATCACAGAACTGTTACCATCTTAATTGGTCTTTAAAACAATAAAAATGAAATATATATATTGTTTAGAAATGTAAACAAATGTAGTAATACAATTTTGTAAAAATAAGAGAAGCAATAAGTACAAAATTGAGAAAAATGGTTAGCTCTGGGGCTATCTACAGATGAACTCCACTGTATCAGTACTTGTTTAGTTCTTTTTAAAAATTATTAACAGTATTAGAGATGTCCCCATCTTGATATCTGTGTCTGTGGGTTATGCATTTATTATTGGCTAATCTCTTCACCTTCATGCATCCAGTCCTCCTGACTCTGATCTCTTCTGACAGCTGTCAGTCTGCTCCCTGTATCCAGGCCTCTGGACTTATTTTGTCAGTTTATTTTGTTCATTAGATTTCACATATAAATGGAATCATATAGTATTTGTCATTCTCTGATTGGCTTATTTTGCTTAGCATAATAATCTCTAGGTCTATCCATGCTGTCCCAAGAGGTAAGAGGTCCTTTTATATAAACACTTAGTATTCCATGGAGTAAATGTATCACAGCTTTTTTATCCACTCACCTATTGATAGGCACTTGGGCTGTTTTCAGATTTTAGCTACTGTAAATAACACTGCTATGAACATATGGGTGTGTATATTCTTTCTGATTGGTGTTTTAAGTTTCTTAGGATATATTCCAAGAAGCGGGGAGGAGTTGCTGGGTCAAAAGGCAGTTCCATTTGTAAGTTTTTTTGAGGAAACTTCATACTGTTTTCCATAGTGGTTGCACTAGCCTGCATTCCCACCAGCCGTGCATGAGGGTTTTCTTTTCTCCGCATCCTCACCAGCACTTGTTTGTTGATTTATGGATGATAATCATTCTGACAAGTGTAAGGTGATACTTCATTGTAAGTTTAACTTGCATCTCTCTGATGATTAGTGACTTTGATAATTTTTTCATATGTCTCTTGGCCATTTATATGTCCTCTTTGGAAAAGTGTCTATTCAGGTCCATTTTAAATTGGAATATTGTCTTCCTGGTATTGAGTTGTATGAGTTCTTTATATATTTTGGATATTAACTCCTTACCAGATGTATCATTGGTGAACATATTCTCCCATACAGTAAGTTTTCTTTTCATTTTGATGTTGGTTTCTTTTGCTGTGCAGAAGTTTTTAAAGTTTGATGTAGTCCCATTTGTTTATTTTTTCCATAGTTTCCCTTGCCCTAGGCAACATATAGGCAAAATTCTGCTACGTAAGATGTCTGAAATTTTACTGCCTATGTTTTCTTCTAGGATTTTCATAGTTTTACAACTTCCATTTAAGTTGTTGAATCTATTTTCAGCATATTCCTGGGTATGGTGTAAGTTGGTCTAGTTTCAGTTTTTTGCATGTACCCATGCAATTTCCCCAGCACCATTTATTGAAGAGACTGTCTTTACTCCACTATATGGTCTTGTCTCCTTTATCAAATATTAATTGAGCAGGTGCATGTGGCTCAGCCTCTTCACACCTCCTCCTGACCCCTCTCTGCTGACCTGAACTCAGTAACTCCTGTCCAGAGATCTGTTTCTGCTCTCCCAAGAATATACTGCAGGGGTCCCAGAGAAAGAATGTTGTCGTTGTTGCTTTTAATTAATACACACACACTCACAAAAACCAAACAAACAGGAAACAGCTCCAGTGCATACTTTCCAGATAAGTGTAACACAGAGAGATGATGAGCAATAATAGTTTTATTAAGCTAGAGCAGTTGGGGCGATACTTATCCATCTGAAATAACCTAAGAAATGTAAATGATACAACAAAAGCCAGACTGGGGAAAATAAACACGCAGGCCATGAGGATGAGTGGAGCTTTTCAAAGAGCCGACAACTGTGCCCAGATGCACAGGAGGGAAAGGAGGATCAGACAGGAATTACCATACTCAAGCGGCAGTGCCGTGACAGACTCGCCTATCCAGGACTTTGAGGTGAAGCAGTCAGCAGTGAAAATTAAGAAAGGCTGCACTTGTTTTTAAATAAATATTTCATGATATGCCACCTGCTTCCAGAGGAGCCTCGGCACGCCACAGCGCCTGCATACTTAGCAGCCGTGGGATGACAAAAACCGGCCTAATTATGCTAAGATCACACAAATTTAGAACCTCAGGCAGTGGGAGCTGACAGGCCATGTCAGAGGCTATGCATTTGGGTTAGACATCGAACTCTAGGACAAGCTGTGTCAGCTGGATGCGCACGGGGCAGCCAGGCTGGGCACCATTGTTGAGAATTCTAAAAATCACCTTTTGGCAAGAACAGCAATTGAGGGCCTCTCAGAAATTAATGCACTGTCGCCCAAAGGGCCTGAATTCCCCCTTTCCCAATCTCAGAGATACCTTACACATCAGATACTGTAAATACTACTGCTTGTATCAACCTTTTTGAGTGTAGGTAATGGCTTAATCTCCGTGAGGTTTGGTTCCCTTCTGAATCAATTCCAAAATGATGAACTGAGCCCCTGCTAAGTGTTAAACAGGCATGTTCACCCTGGTGGAGTTCTTATCTAAAGGGACAGACAGACTGAAAACAAAGGAAATGTGTAATATTTGAGGAATGATGTGTGCTAAGAACAAGGGCCAATCAGGGAAGGGGGTTGGGAGAGTTTCAGAGCTGGTGATCAGAAAGAGGAGCCAGAAGAATGTTTGAGAAATGCCTGAAGGAAGTGAGGAGAGGAGTCAGGTGTGTGTGTGAGAGGAGAGAACTCCAGGCAGAGGGAGCAGTGAGCACAGAAGTTCTGAGACGAAATGAGGGTGTTGGAGAAGCATCCAGACAGCCGGAAGGCCGGAGACGGTCCAGGAGGACCAGGTTGCTAGGAGATGAGGTCAGAGGGCCACACGGAGGCAGCGGATCATGTCAGTCCTCACAGGTCTTGGAGGACTTGCCTTTTCCTCTGATAAGGTGGGCAGCTGTCAGAGTGTAGAGCAGTGGAGACTAATCTAACTTACCTTTCCAAAGGCATTTCCCTGGCTGTTGTGTTGAGAATAGACTGCTCTGGGGCAAGCTCAGAAGCCAGATCAGTGGAAGGCTCCTGAGATAATCCAGGGAGGAGGTGGTGACAGGTTATGAGTCCCAGTAGACTCCCAGGAGCAGGGACACAGATGCAGGAGAGCCAAAAGGAATTTTTTTTCATGGGTGGGATGTGGGAGGTCAGATTAAGAGAAGAGTCACTGCAAGGTTTTCAGCCTCTGTAATGGGAAGAAGAGAGGTGACACTTACCAAGAAGGTGAGACTGGAAAAGGAGCACATGGAAGGGGGTCTCCTGAGCTTGGCTTAGTCCAAGCACGTCAAACTCAAAGGCTGACATGGGCCAATAAACAATGTGTAAGTGTATGTGGTCTCAAAAAAACAAAAGCTTCAATTTTTATAGAAACGTAGGTTTATTTTGATAGAGACATGCTGAATACAAAGGGCTGAAATAAATGAGTCATTGTTATCATAAAATAATAGAACATTTTAATAAAAATTAATATTTTTTCTTGAACATTAACTTACCAGACACTGAATAATTGCACACATTAATAAGCATAACATAAATAAACCTATTTTTCTTGTTCTCTGAAGGTGAAATATTGCCTGTTGAGCACACCAAACAAATCAGTCCAAGATTAATGACGTGGCAATCGGCTGCTATAATATCCGCTGCTGGTATTAGTGGAGAGAAACTGTGCATCTGCATGAGGCAAATAAGGGAAATGAATGAAGCATGATGATAGTCAGTCATTATTGAACTACAGTTCATTATTAATAATTAGGTATAACAGGATATTGTAAAAATTAAATTACAAAATTTTTATTGATATGTGTCTTACATACCATTATATTGACTGAGCCACTAAAATATTCATGTGGGCCGCATGCGGCCTACGGGCCTCGAGTTTGACATACTTGGCTTAGGTCCTTTTCAGGTGCCTGTTGGAGAGGGGGGGTAGGTGTGGGTCTGGAGTTCCTGGGAGTGGTGGAGGCTGGGCAGATTCGGTTGGAAGTCTTCAGCAGCTGGATGATGTTTGAAGCCTGAGGCCAGATGACATCTTCCAGAGAGAAATCTAAGGAAAAGAGACAGGACATCCTCAAAGCATTCTAATGTCTCCATGAAATGGCAAAGGGTTTTCTCTACAAAGTGGACATCATGATATTGAACCCCATTGATCTGTGAGGTGTCCTAAGTTAATACATACACAGTGCCACGCACACATTCCTAACAGATACTGTCAATAGTAAATACATTTAAAAACCAAACTATCTCGTTGGAGTGGATCGTAGTTCTCACATCTAGAAGCAGAAAACAAGGCTGGGGGAGTGAAGAGCTTCCTGCCTAATCGTACACAGCTAAGTCTGGAGACCCTCATTGAGAGTGGGCTGTGAACCGGATTTTTCCCGAGTTAATCTCTCCCTATCACACTCCCCCCCTCCCCCATTCTTCTGAGATTCGTCAGCTTGTTCCCTCTCATTCTTAGCCCAACATGTAGTGGCTGTAAGGCTTGTATTTATTATCAGTATTCTTATTTCCTGGAAAAGGAAACTGAAGTTCAGGAAATTTCTCCATCTTGCTAAGAATAGATGGAGGAAGGATTTGGACTCATCCTTCTGATCACACATCACCAGAACTTACCAGAGTGACATGCACTTGCCCATGACCATGTTGCATGGCAAGGTTCAGTCTCCCCCTTACCCACTGAGGGTATGTCCCAGGACCCCTCTGGATGCCTGAAGCTGTGGATAGTACCAAACCCTACAAATATTGTGTTTTTTTCTATAAATATTGAATATATACCTATAACAAAATATACATCAGGCACAGTAAAAGATTAACAACAATAACTGATAATAAAATAGAACAATCATAACAACATACTGTAATAAAACATGTAAATATTCCCTCTCTCTCTCTCTCTCTCTCTCTCTCTCTCTGTATTCACTCACCTCTCACTGAAAGGCGGCACTCTATGGCTCCCCTGCGGCACACCTGAATGGCCAGCATCGCTGCTCTCGTGCTTTGGGGCCATCGCTAAGTAAAATAAGGGCCCCGTGAACACAAGCACCAACACTGTGACAGAGGACCTGATAACCCAGGGGGCTACTAAGCGAGTGCCAGGCAGGGGGGATGCATAGCACGGAGGCTGTGGACCACGGGGTGCTTCACGTCCCAGGCAGAACGCAGTAGGGTGGTGCAAGATTTCATCATGAAATTCAGAATGATCCCCAGTTTAAAGCATATGAATTGTTTATTTTTGCAATTTTCCATTTAATAACTTCAGCACCCACTGACCATGGCAACTGGACCCGTGGAAAGTAAACCATGCAGATAAGACGACACTGTAATAGCAAAGCAGGGATTTGCACCCAGACCTTCTAACTCCTCTTTCCATTCTTATTCTAGTGTTGCCCAGTCTCTGGTTATAAAGACGCTTTCTTATGGTATTTCTCTAACTCGCCTTCCTGGGATGGGATGTAAGAGGGAGTCACATGATCCTGAAATTTCTCTATAGTAAAAAACCCACAGGTTTAAAAATATGGTATTTTTTAAAAGGTTGGTTTTCAGTGGCCATGAACATTCCCTAACACTGAAAACACTGGCAGCATGACCTATAGCATCTTCCTGCTGAAGACGGGTCAATGCATGGATTTGTTCACCAAATTGTATCAGTGCTCGATTTGGCATCATTAAATGCCAAGTAGATGCCTGTATGCGTACTTCCTACGTTTGTAATCCACCCCGGATGAAAGTCCTCAAATGTCAGCAGGCACCCACGTGCTATTTAAAACCCCATATCCCACTGGTCCCACACTTTCGTGACTGCTTCCTCACTCCCCACGCAAACACTCATTGTTTCCTAAACGCCCTCATCACCAAAAATAAGTCTCTGCCCACAGCAGCCCACTCAGGTAAAGTTCCCATTTCGATGTTGCTTGTAAATGTCCGAAAGGAGAATGGATTTCAGAGTTTGGGACCCAGCAGCTGGTTTTGTATAAAGCCCACCTGATTTCTTCTGCTGATCCCTGATCATCAGTTAAGGAACAGAATGCAAGCACTGTCCTCACTAAACACCTAGGCAAGCTGGCTCAGGGTGTCTCAAGCACAGTTGGTCCGGGGCGGGAGCCGGTGGGCACTGTGGCGTTCAGGGGGACAGAGTAGAAGCTGATGGAGGATTTGCAGCAAGCGCTCAGCTCTGGTGCCTCTGCCTCCACGTGTCCCAGGGCAGAACAGTAATGCAGGCTGCCTTGCTCAGGCCTTTCCTGCAACGCCCTCCCTCTGCAACAACGGCTGACCGTGGCTTTGAGCTGAGGAAGCTGATCGCCATGAAGACACAGCAGAACTCTCAGGGTCAACCAACTGTCCTCGGAGTCTCGGATCGTCCACCTAATGAGACAAGGAAATATCATGGCTCTGAAGCTGCTGCTCAACTTGCAGTGAATTGCCTTCCTCCTCATTTGCAGTGGGAAAGGAGACACATGGAAATGGCCCCATCCGGGTTCCTCTCTTGGCGGAAAAGTGGATCGAGAGGAGCCAGGAGGGCTGGCTTTCCCTTTGCCGGCCCATCTGCCACCACACCAGCAGGTCAGGCACTCTTGACTCCCAATGCTATGGACTCCTGCCGCCCCTGCTCTCCCCTGCCTTTACCCTGCCTCTTTCCCTCCCTCCCTGGGTCTTTTTCACAAATTGATTTTGAGAGGGGGGGGGTGAGATTTGCTGTTTCACTTAGTGATGCATTCATTCGTTGGTTGATTCCTGTATGTGCCGTGACGTGAGATTGAACCTGCAACCTTGGCCTATTGGGATGAAGCTCTAACCAACTGAGCTACCTGTCCAGGACCCCTTCCCTATGTTCTTGCATAAACCTAGCATTTAAACATTATTCAACCCTGGCAAACATGGCTCAGTGATTGAGCATCTGCCTATGAACTAGGAGGTCATGGTTTGATTCCTGGTCAGGGCACATGCTTGGGTTTTGGGCTCGATCCCCATAGTGGGGCATGCAGGAGGCAGCTGATTGATGATTCTCTCTCATCATTGATGTTTCTAACTCTCTCTGTCTCCTCTCCTGGCTAAAATCAATAAAAATACATTTAAAAATAAATTTAAAAAATAAACATTATTCAGCTATTAAAATTAATACTGTGAGATTAATTATACAATAAGAAAAACTTCAATAGACCATTAATGAAAACAAATTTGAAAATAGTAGGTAATGCATTATTTTAATATAATAGAAAATAAATATCTAGAAGAATATCAAAATATTAACAGAGATATTCTTAGACATCACATAATTATGACTATTTCTAATATGCTTACTTTTACTTTAACTAAATCCTTTTCAATTTTATAAAAGCAATGTATGTTACTTAAATGTTCATGTAAGGTCATTGCAGTAAGTGTAACAGATATAACTGCTTACCTATTGTGTATGGTGGCACATGCTAAAATTATATTAAAAAGGAGGATTCATTGTCTTCAGAGAACTCACAGTCTTAGTTGGTTGGCCAGAAGACAAACAATCTGGAGGTAACCAAATATTATGAAACAGACTTTTATTTTTTTATTAACCTTTTTATCTTACATGCTTTTAGATTTATTAAAAAAAAAAAATTAGCAGCCCACCAGCATGGCTCACTGATTATCAACCTAGGAAGCAGGAGATCACATTCAATTCCCAGTCAGGGTACGTGCTTGAGTTGCTGGCTTGATCCCCAGTGGGGGATGTGCAGGAGGCCATCAATCAATGATTCTCTCTCTCTCTCCCTCTCTGAAATCAATAAATATATATATATATTTTTTTTAAAAAATAGCTGTAAAAAAAGAAAAATTAGCAGATAGTACTGAGATTTCCCATATTCTCCACACCCACTTTCCCTATTAACATCTTATATTGGTATGCTACATCTGTCATAACTGATGAACTAATATTGATACATTACTATGAAATAACCTCATGCTTTATTCAGGCACCTGCTGTCCTTGTTCTGTTTTGGGACCCCATCTAGGACACCACATCACATTACTTGTCATGTCTCCTTCAGCTCCTCCGGATTGTCCCAGTTTCTCAGCCTTCCCTTGCTTTTGATGACTTTGACAGTTTCGAGAAGTCTTGGTGAGGTATTTTGTAGAATGTCCCTCAATTAGGATTTGCCTGATGTTTTCCTCATGGTGATGTGTTGTTGTTTTTTGTGAGTTTTGTTTTGTCTAATTTTGTTTTGTTTTTTTTAAGAAAGATCACAGAGGCAAGTGACCATTTGCATTATATCATGCCAAGAGTACATACGATCAGCATGACCTTTCATTGCTAATGTTGGCATTGCTCCCTGACTGAGGCACTGCTTGTCAGATTATCCGCTGCAAAGCCCTCCTCCCTCGTCCATGCTAGAAATACTCTTAGGAAGGCAGTCAGTGTGCAACCCACACTTAAGGAGTGGGGAGTTGTGCTCCACCTTCTGTGGGCAAAGTTGATACATAAGTTTGGAATTCTGCCTGGGAGATTTCTCTCACTTCTGTTTCCCCCATCTGTTAGGCTATCATCGATGTACACCAGTGTGGACTCATGGATATTTACTTCTTGTCCAAATTGCAGATTCTGGAGCAAAGCGATGATTATATATGTGGGGTTATAATCCAATACTACTTCATTTCCTTGTTCAACTGTCCTCACTTTGGCTGCCGGCAGCCATACTCCCGTCACGGAGGGGCAGTGCTCAGGTGTGTGTTGTGTGTGCACTTCCTTCCTTTGTGGCCCTACAAGATGCTGCGGGCTCATCGTGTACATTTCCTGCCTCGGTCCTAAGACAAGCCATTTTCCCTGGGATCTCTGGTTGCTTTTTGGAGAATGGTGTTCAATACTGAGATCTGGCCTCCAGGTGTGCGCATTGCCACTGAGGTGTCACTGCTCCTGGGTCATCTCAGACGACAGAGCAAGGAAATGCATGTGAGAGTAATAACCAGGTATATACATATTTCTATAAATATTTCAACATCTAATCATCTGTGCCTACACTAAGCCCAGCATGAATTCACACTAAAGTCTCTGAGTCTGGTCAATTACTGCATGGCTCAGTCTAGCTTACTTCTCTGGCATGTTTGTAACCTCCCACCCAAATAGTAAACAAACACAATCAGAATCTCTGGGAAGAGGTCTAAGACATACACACATTTTAAATCACTGCCTTCCTGACCCCTCCAGTGATTCTAATGCTGCTGGAGTGAAGCCTACTCTTCTGGTGAGATTACACTGGACTTCACTTCTGCATCCCCAGTAGGTATTCACAAAATGTTTGTTACTTATGCACAGCCGAATCTGAGGCATGAGGCAATGTGAACATGCTGTAGGTGTGGGAAGGAAGGGAAGGGAAGGATGAAGCTGAGGGAAGGGCAGAAGACGCTGCCTTAAAAAAAAAAAAAAAAAAAAAAGGAGGGTTGAAGGCCCTGCCCTCATGCCCATGAGTCCAGTCTGTGTAAGAGTCTCCGTTTGGCATTATCCACATGCACAGAGGCAGGAGGAGAAAGCAGGCCAAAGTCTGCAGTATGCTTACCTACAAGGAATAATTTCTTCTCTGTGAAGATGTAAAAATAGAGAGAAGTCTGAAACACTAGTCCCAGTGAATCTATTAAAAACTCCTGTACACATTGCTACTGAATTAGGTCAGCTGTGAAATGCAGTTTGAAAAAAGGAGTTGGATCTGTTAGTCAAATGTTTTTCAGTTTATCTTCTGCCAGGAAACAATCAATTCCTTACCGAATTAAGACCCCAGCCCCTACCAGCGGAGGGTCACACACTATGGGTTGCATTTGTAGGCAAGAAGGGCAGGTTACACCAGACTTGCCAAGCTTTAGTCTTTCTCTTCAACTTATCGGACACATGCCCGTGACCCCCACAGCCATGCTGCTCTCCCATGAGGACTCAGGACATTCCCTGGTGCAGAGACAGGCCCTTCCACATCTGGACACTGCCCACTTCTGCAGCTGTTGAGTCACTCCTCCCTGTGCCCCTCAACCCACAGTGACCTATTTCCACTTCTTTAAGCAGCTCAGGCTCTTGCTCTCTACAAGGCTTTTGCACAAGCTGTTTCCTGCTCCTCTTTGATCACTTAACTTCTTTCGATCTCAGCTCCAACATCATTTCTTCCAGGATGCCCTCTCTGATGCAGAGCCCATGTTAGAAGCGCCTTTATTCAATGACCTCACAGAACCGTGTTCCTATCGGGCCGAGCAGTGACCTTAGCCTACAGATATGAAATTGCTTGTTTAGTTTCGGGTTAGTGTCTGCCTCCTCTTCCAAATGATACCTGTCCCAGTTATCCACTGCTGGAAGTCCTGCAGGGGCGGGCACCGATTCCACATTCCACCCAGCGGGTTCCTAAGAGCCTCATTACTGGTTTTCCTTTGAACAAACACGTTACTTTCTTGAAACCGAGGATGCATCACCTGTTTCTTCAAGTTTGATGGCAAAGACGAGCTCTCTTGAAGTGATGCCCAAGTCCTGATAAGAGGTTGAGAGGATGATTTCTCTTCTGTTTTGATGAACGAATTTGGCTCTGCCGCACTAGCACAGCCAAGAGTTCGGCGAGCCTGAGGGAGGGCGGTGAAGAATGAAGAAAAAAACAGAATAAGCTGGGTCTGGGTGGATCTTCGGTGCCTGCTGAGGCCACAGAACAGACCCAGACTGCAAAGCTGAGCCTTTATTTATAGGCAGGGACAAACAAGGTAATCTACAATGTTCTTGTAAGCTTCATTTGTTTTGGCAGCACTTGCTGCTCCTCCCACAGCCCACTAGCTACCCAGGAAAGATCTAGGGAGCAGTCACAAGATCAAACTTAATTATGCTTACAGGAATGACCCCTCCAAGCTGGGACTTGTTTGCCAGCAGATCAGTCCAAGGCTTGACCCTATAACTGCTCCCTACATTTGGCTCAAAAGGATGAGTTGAAGGTGACTACCAAGTGGGCCACCATCTAATAAAATACTTTATTGGGTCAGTTTTTTCTTCCAGAAACAGAAAACTTGCAGCATTCCCTATTGCCTCAGTGATTTGAGGGCCCCAAACCGCCATGAATCAGAGCACTTCGCATTAATTCCAAGTGTCCATGGGAAGGCACAAGGGGGTGGTGCAGGCCGGTAAGTGGGGCCAGAACAGATCTGTGAAAGCGCAGGGCCCCAGAGAAAGCAGCCCTGGGGCGTCCCTGGGACCAGGAGTGAGTCCGCTTCCCTCTTCCTCTTAAGAACACCTTGTGCCTCGTGGAGGACTCTCTACCCCCCTCCGGCACCGGCGCCGCCGAGGGGAGCATCACCGGGCTGTAAAACTGTAATGAGTGACTTTATGGGACTGAGGTGCCAGCTCCTTTACTGCAGCCTCGCACTCATTTCACAGCCAGTTAATATTTTCCTGAACTTCTGTGTTGTATTCCACTCAGCCACCTCTGCAATCTTTTCTGCCTATTTTTCTGCCAGAGCCACAAGAATAAAGCTGTCAGGTGGTTTGCGAGGCCATTTTTCTTGTCTAGCAAATTGTCTAGAGGCGACCATAACCTCCTTTCTGCTCCGTGTGACAGAAGAAGCCTGTCGCAACAAAGCAGACTTTAAATATTCTTGGATCTGTGCTCTCCACGGACATGGAGGGTGAAATGAGTGGAGACAGATCGCACCCGCACGGTGGGACCTCGTTCCAGTGGGACTGGGTGGCGCCCCTCATGGACGAGCTCAGAGAAGCAGTCCTTCTCCCGGGAATGTCAGCGCCGGGACTGGAGCTGCTCCTCCGGAAGCGGGTGCAGCTGAAACGTGGCCCCCGGAGATGAAGAGGAGGGCCTGACGTGAGCTGCTGGTGCATCGTGATTCGGCTTTGAATGGGATGAGGATTTACGGTTTCAATTAGTGCTGGAGAGCAATTTCAGAAAGTGATTAGCCAGGGCTGGCATCCTCCAAGATGGCTCATTTGTGCTTTGCTCGGGATTAGCCGGCTCTGGCTGTTGACAAACACGCAGGCTCTGGCTGAGTGTGTGGAAGGGCAGCACCGCTCCGGCGCGCTTTGGCAGAGATGAGGGTTGGGCTGAGGCTTCTTAGTGCTCCTGTGTGGGCAAAGCAAAACTCAATTTCGCAACGTTTCCTTCCATTAAGGAAAAAGTTGAGCTTCCCCACCTGTTCTGATATACTCTGATACACTATTTCAAATGAATCACTCAGCATACTCCCTCGTATTTAAAATTCCTAAATGCCTCCAATGCTCTATGTTGTGCTGCCTTGGATATAGATTAATTTTTAAAATCTCCCCACTGGAATGTTTTGCACTGAAACCCATAAATCTTTAGGTTGGAGTATGCATATTTTTCCTCATTTAAAGCCTTTGGGGCAACATTCATATGGCTCAAAATTTCTCAAATAGATTAAATCCTGCTTGAGGCATCTGCAAACACAACCAAAATGCTCAGTTCCAGGGCAGGGAAAGCTGGCCCCACAGCCACTGCCAGAAAAGTGTTCAATCACCTTCATCCCACAGAACCCTGACCTCTCACCATGGCCACCTCAGGATTTCTCATGAGAGGACAAGCCCGCGGCCCTCACAAAAACAGTGGCTGTTTCTCATGAGCTTCCTCGATATGTCAATTGAAATATGGTTCTTCGGTCCCAAAATTCAAATGGGTAAAAAACACCTACTTCCCACCTTCCCTTTTACTTAGCTCCTAAGTATGGATATTTCCTTATTTGAAAACCATTCATTTTATATAAACATACGTACCTCCCTAAATCAAACCGATGCCCTCAAACCTTCCTTCCTCCAGCTGCGGAGACTCATGAGGCCTGGCATCTGGCAGACTTACTGGTGGGAACTGCGCAGGGTCTGCCCTGGCCTGTGCTATTGCACTGCGGACCGGGAATCGGGCACCTTCCTGCTTCTCTGCCAATGGACACACTGCCACGCATGCAATCCTGCCTGAGCCTCTCTCCTTGTCTGACCCCCTGTGCATAAGTCAATTCTATAAGCGTAGGTATTTACACCAGGTGATAGAAACAGAGACCCCAAGATTTCATCCTTGGCCCTGCAAAAATCCAACAGCAAAGAGCAAGGGGCCTGGCTCTTTGGAATGAAGGAGAAGATAAGAGAGCCCAAACTTGCTAATATCTCTAAAAACTATCCTGCCTCCAGTCCATTCAGAGTCCCATTCTTCACCTTCCCTTTCCTACCCAGGAAATGAGGGTTCTCTTCTTCATCCTGATTGTCTTGGGCCTTGTCTGGGTTGGCAGGACTATTCTGGGAGCAGGTGAGACTAGAATTTGAGCTGTGAGTGTGAGCAGACAGTCATGATGCTGACGCAGCTTTAAGAGGCCACGGCATGTACGTGGACCATCAGAACAGACACTGGAAAAGGAGTGCCAGCTGCACAAATGGTGTCTCTGTGCGAGCAAATATCAGCTCAGTATTAGCTCTGGAATTAAAACTGGGTGATCTTGCCGAAACCGGTTTGGCTCAAAGGTAGAGCAAAGGCCTGTGGACTGAAATGTCCCAGGTTCGATTCCGGTCGAGGGCATGTACGTTGGTTGTGGGCACATCCCAGGTAGGGGTTGTGCAAGAGGCAGCTGGTCGATGTTTCTCTCTCATCGACATTTCTATTTCTCTATCTCTCTCCCTCTCTGTAATAAAAAAAAAATCAATAAAATATATTAAAATAAATAAATAAAACTGGGTGATCTTATTAAACTAATTAGAACAGAGTTCTACCAACAAGCCAGGAAAGGTACTAAAAAGAATACTCCCCCACGTAAGTCAGAGATATATATCATTATAAAACAATAGAAAAGTTATGAATAATATAAAAATAATATAAATTGTACATGCTTGTATGGATATTTATGTATATGCCTATACACATACACATATATATTTATGTAAACACACTTAGATATGTGTATACATGAATACACATATATTCATCCAAATGCAAATAGCAAATTGGAGCTGGACATGGAAAATTCAAGTCCACAATTTAGAGATTTGTCAGCCAAGGGAAAAGAGCGCTGGGGTGATCCACCAACTCTCCCCTCGGTCCCTGCTGGGAAGCTGCTCTGGGAGCACGGATTCTCTCGCACCTGCTGCCCATCCCGTGAACGTGCCAGCTGAAGGACTGGCTGCTGTGGCAGAAGAAAAGCCCTTAGGCAGAGACACAGTGGCGTGCAGTTGGAAACCACTGGGTCTCTTGGCATGGAAGTGTGAGAGCCTAGCGGCTATGGGCAGGCCAGCACTGCCTGCTGCACACCAGCTGTTTCAGGCTAACATCTGCCCAACTTCAAGTTCAATGGATGGAAGAAGAGCCTCCATTTCCAATAATTCTAATTATTCTCACACAATTTCTGGAACATAACTCTCATAGCCTCTGGTAGGTTTGAGTGGAATGCTGTGGTGGGTCAAGGCTGTGCCATGTGACACCAGAGAAATAACATGTGGAAATAAGAACAGTAGGGGAGGACGAATTATCCTACAAATGCAGGTAAGATGGTATCAGCAGTAGGGAAGAATCGAATGCAAAGCAGAAAAAACAAACCCAGCAAAGGGAACTCCTGATGTTATAAATATTGCAATACAAATAGTCTTCCTGGTGCCATCAGCCGTGATAGCACACCACAGCTGGGCAGAGGGATCATGGGAAATATATGAGTTAGACAATGGGAAGCTGAGGATGGCCTACTCTATATTTTGCAATATAAAGGCAAAAACAATTACTGACTTGACCTCCCTAAGAAAAGACAAAAGAGAGACTTAGAACCAATGACTGGTTGGCGTCATGGACATTTTAACCAACCTAATATTGCATCATTTCCATGTCTGATCTATCAGCAAATGGGTATTTTCATTTAAAGTTCTTTGCAAGAATTGTATAATTGTAAATTTTTAAAACTGCAAACGGTATGCTTGTATACTGAAAAATTATATTCTCATCACCCCAAGAAAGAATCTCCCTTCCCAACAACTCTGATAAAGTATTGACCCTCAGGAGTTCTGATGGAGATAAACGTCTCCTTTTGAAGCCAGTGCAGTGGCCAGGTGCCACGTGGTCTCTCCAAGTGGAGACATCTGATATTCAGGCCAGAAGGAAAGCTCAGCAGTCAGGAGCTTTGGTTCGAACATGTGCCCGTATGATCAGGTCTGCTTTGGGATATGCCTGCCTGGTGCATGCTTTAGGTGAGGGAGGGGGAAATAAACATGAAGAAATGTGCATTTGTCCTCATACATTTATCACTGCTTGATCAATGATACTTCCTGATGTGGACAGCATCACCAGTCTGTGAGCTCTTGTGTTGCTGTGTGGTACATGCAGAGAAATATACCTCACATATGAATGCCAATGGTTTTTCATGAGTACGCAGAATACGAGGGTACTATAATATGTGGGATCTGCAAAGAAGCTAAACAAAGGTGAAATCTACTGTGTGCCCTCTGAATTTTAATATACAGAAATATCAGGCTGTGCACCCATACAAATTGGTTTTTTGTTGTTTTTTTTAAACCAAGCAGTTTATCTCAAGGCAAATAATCTGTTATTTTAATTATTCATTCAAGTCCTTAAAAAAGATAGTTAAGATTTCAGTTATCAAGAGTTTTAAAATATAGTTAGATTATTGGTTCACCTTTAAATGAAAAAATAATGTTTAGATGTAAACAAGTAAGGATAAAAATGTTTTTAACAATAGATTATTTTGGTAATGAAGTCAAAAGACTATTAATGAAAAATTTGCAACAACTGTTAAAATGATCAAGTTCAAGGAAAGATTCAAAATGGTAGGTGAAGAGGGGGGTCAGGGAATATGGGGAGAGCATAATATGAGAAGAAAATGGTCAAGATACCACATTTACTTCCCTGGGTTTTGTGTCAAAGTTTCATTTTATCCTATATAATAAAGAGGTAACATACAAATTGACCATCACTCTAACACACAAGATGGCCCCCCATGTGGTCAAAGATGGCCACCCCCATGTGGACACAATATGGCTGCCACAAATGGCCGGCAGGGGAGGCCAGTTGTGGGCTATCAGGCCTGCAGGGGAGAGCAGGTGGGAGGACCAGGCCTGCAGGGGAGGGCAGTTGGGGCAGATCAGGCCTGCAAAGGAGGACAGTTAGGGGTAACCAGGCCTTCAGGGAAGGGCAGATGGGGACAACCAGGTCAGTAGGGGAGGGCAGTTTGGGTGGGAGGGGGAACCAGGACGGCAAGGGAGGACAGTTAGGAACAACCAGGCCTTCAGGGGAGGCAATTGGGGGCAACCAGGCCAGCAGGGGAGGGCAGTTAGGTGCAATCAGGCTGGCAGGGGAGCAGTTAGGCATTGATCAGTCTGGCAGGGGAGTGGTTAGGGGATGATCAGGCTGGCACAGGCAGGCAGGTGAGCGGTTGGGAGCCAGTAATCCTGGATTGTGAGAGGGATATCTGACTGCCTGTTTAGGCCTGTTTCAGACAGTCAGACATCCCTTGAGGAATTCCAGATTGGAGAGGGTGCAGTCTGGGCTGAAGGACACACACTACTCCACCTCCCCCGAGCCCAAATTTCGTGCACTGGGACTAGTTTTTATTATAATGAGGGTGTCATGAAACATGCAAAAAAGAAATTAACAAAACAAATTCCTCAGTGAACTTTAGAACCTTTTGGGCTAACAAGTGTTTAAAACAAAATAAGTAGAGAATACCAATGCTAGAGGGAAGAATCCAAGGAGAGACTCACAAAGCCTTGTTTCTAGATTCAGTTCTGACACTGTGTATAATACTGGACAAGTTCTGTCACTTGATTCCAGTTTCTTCTGAAAATTAAGGTGATCAACTAGATAATCTCAAATATCCCAGTAAGCCTCAGATTGTGATTCTATCTCCCACCCCTCAGATTGTGATTCTATCTCCCACCTTCTAAAAATTTCTGCATTAGAATTGCAACAGAAATCCTGCTAAATCAGAGATCAATAGCATTTGTGAATGTTGAAATATGAGCAATAAAATCAAGTTGTAAACATAATTGAACATTCTCTCAAGCTAGTTTCATATTCTTTAATAGCCTGCACAATATTCTTGAGTGATGTTATTGAATAGAAATTAAAAGGCAATACCCAACATTTTTAGGAGTTATATTTTTATAAATAGAATGTGTGTTTGAAGACAAAAAAATAGCATTTCAACTCTACTTACTTTCTTCCTTTTTTTCTTTCTCTAAAGTTTGTTGCATGTTCCTTTGCCTTTTTAGGGAAACAAAAATAAATGAAAGCTTGTCTAATTCACACACAGTATCTCCTATTCACAGGCTGCTTTTCCTCAGAACTAGTTCCATCCCTGCAGGTTAGCTGTTCAGGGAACAGTATTCACTGGTTCACATGCTGAATTGGTTTAAACACTAAGTGTAACAGGGTATATGGTATTAAAAAAAAAAAACACCTCACATTTAATTAAATAATTAACCAAGATTTAAAAATAAGAATATACTAAAAACTTATAGTTTAAAATATTAATCATTTTGTATTTAAGCATAGTATAGGCAGCAGCAGTGCCAATTCCGCTTTTTGCCAGCTTTCAGCAGATGCTGATTGTTGGCCAGGACTGCATCATCCTGTCTCCAGATAACAGCAATAAAACCCACAGAGAGAAAAAAAAATAAGCAACACTAGATATTGACACACATGAAAGGTCACATTGAAACCACATGGAAGCTGACATGTGAAACTACATATCACCAGAATTCCTTAGTCCCCCTCTTCCCACACTCTCCCTGTAAAACCACTGCCTACACTGAGATTCTAAGATGGACTTTGGGAAGAGAATGTCCCTTTGCTCAGGCAACCAACACTTAAATAAACCTGTTTCCTTTTTCATCAGCCTCATGAGTTTGGTTTTTGGTGGCAGCAAGCAGTCAACCCTTGGTTTTAGTTACTGAAGTACTTTACTAAAGAACCTGTGCTCTGTAAAATTAATCTCTGACTTTCTTTTATATTCCTCTCTTCATAGACATAAGAAAACCTAGGATTAAATTCAGAATGCTTTAAGTATGTACAAAGGAAAATGAAGACACTAAAGATTGGAAAATTGACATTTTGTTCAAATAAGTGGTAATGCCATTCATCAGCTGGAGAATATAAGAAAAGGAGAAGATTTTAGGGGAAAAGTGATGAGTTCAGCATATGTGTGTGCATTTAAAGTGCCTTGGAGAAGGCCAATTTGGAGATGTTGGAGAAACATAAAATGTTCTAGTCTAGAGCTTAGTAAAAGGCCTGGAATAGAGATATCACTGTGGAAGCCACTGGCATGTCCTGTTGGTTAATTAAAAATCCACAGTCCATGGAAGAGTCTCTGAGGAGAAAGTACCATAATATAAATCTCTCCCTTGTCTCACCTCATTTGTAAATATTGTTAACCTCATTTTACAGATTAAAAAGTTGAGGCTCATAAACAAGCAAACAAGAATTTCTCCCATGGTGAAACACTCCTTTTTATTACTTTTCCTTAAGTCAAAATGATAAAATGTTGCTGTACCCCCATTCTAATCAGAATAAGCACGAGAAAGTAGCAGTCCCTAGTGGAAATCAGCAGAGGCAGAGGTGCTGCTTATGTTTCTCAGTGGAGACCTGTATGATTTCTACTCTGAAGGACAGATTTAATCAGACAAGGAGGAAAGATCTTATTTAGGGAAGAAAACATGGAAGCCATCCTCCTTGAATAATCAACTGTACAGTGAGAAAAGTTTGATATTTGTATTTTTATTTGAATTTTGCCATCCCAGAGTTTAATTTTTTTGCAATCTTTTTCTTACTATTATCTTTCCATTTTTATTAGGTGTCTGTCACTGGACTTCTTTGTGGTCAGAATTCAAATGCCTCCTGTCCTTTTCAATGCAAGCTCAGAGAACTACTCCACCCTCCTGGGGTTTTGACTATTGACCTGTCCAGCTCTTTTCTTCCAGTTATATCAGCCTTGACCCTGGGAGACTGGAAGCTTTTCTCTCTCTCTCTCTCTCTCTCTCTCTCTCTCTCTCTCTCTCTCTCTCTTTCACACACACACACACACACACACACACACGTATTTATTACTGGGAACATAGAGTAAAATGTTAGAATAAGCTGAGGCTGGGGAGGGAGCAGGTATGCCAGTCAGATAACTATATAGTAAACACAATAATAGCTTGAAGTTTATGCTAACAAACATTTCCAAGACCCAGACAGTCCCCATGGAAACAGCTTTGTTGTTACAGAATTCCCTCCAGTAAATAATCATCTATAGCACACTTTCTTCTCTCATTATCCTTATAACAAATGCTGACTCCTCAACTGGAACCAGAGAACAAAAGGAGAGGGATGCTATGATTCTGAATGATCAGTGAAACACTTTCTAGAGAATCCCACCAACCAGGAGACAGAAATGGGAGTTAAGGCTGAAGGATTAAAAAAAAAAATACAATAGACAACAATGATAAACACATTTCACTCCAAACTAGTTGGCAGCTTGATGAAAAGGCTATGGCCATGGAAAATATTTTTCATTGTCATTGGAAAATATTGGCTGTGTCACAAATATCAAGGCCTTGACCAGGATAGGGAATGGATAAGGGGTCTAAGCTCTGTATGGCCTGGAGATTATAGAGTGGGGTGAAGAAGGGAGGTGGGGGTGTCCTTTAAGACAATAAAGTAAAATGCTGAGTACAGAACCAGGTACAGGGCATTGGAAGAGCCCACCCAAAATGAGGCGATGAAATTTAAGTTTCGCTGGCTTCTTGGTAAATCCACCCCTGATCCTGGAAGTAGCGTAATAAGTAATGATAAGCACAATGACAAGAACAGCAGAGGAGCAGCTACTGCAGACTGAGTGCAGAGCTGTACCAAGCACATTACACGCACCGTCTCATTTGATCCTCAACACAATGCCATGAATTAGATACCAACACTTATAGTTAAGAAACCGAGGCTCAGTATCTTGCCAAAGGAATTGAATTCAGAATCAGAGATACTGACTCCAAAGCCCAAGCTCTTAATCACCAGAGCTCTGGGTTTTCAGAAGTTCTCAATAGTGTTATGACAACATTAAGGAAGGTACCTAAGCCATTCTTGGGAATATCAGAAAAAATTTTTCTGGAGGAGACAACACTTAAAGCAGCATGCTTTAGCTCAGCACGATTAACATTTTGGGCTGGATAATTCTTTGTTGTAGCAGGCTGTTCTGTGAATTGTAGGGTGTTCATCAGTAGCCTGGCCTAAAAATGTACAACCAACCAAAATTGAACAATAAAGAAATTAAAAATCTATTCAGATGGATTACTAGTAAAGAGATTGAATTAGTCATCATAACCTCCCAATAAATAAAAATCCAGGCTTAACTGATGAATTCTACCAAAAATTCAAAAAATTTAAGGCATATTTATCTCAGACTCTTCCAAAAAAGTAGAAGGAACACTTCCAAACCAGTTTTAAGATGCTAGCATTACCCTGATACTAAAACCAGACAAGAACACTACAAGAGAAGGTTATTATAGGCCAAAATTTCTAATGAACATAGATATAAAAATCCTCCACCATATATTAATAATCTGAGTTCTACAATGCCACAAAAGGCTTATACACCATGATCAAGTGGGACTTACTTTAGGGATGCAAGGATGTTCAACATTTGCACATCAATCAATATGATAAACTATAATACATTAACAAATTAAAAAATAAAATTCATATGACCATCTCAATGGATGAAGAAAAAGTGTTCAATAAAATTCAACATCTATTTATGATTTTAAAAACTCAACACAATGGGAATGCACCTCAACATAATAATAAAAAGCTATACATAAGAAGCCCACTGCTAACATCATATGCAACAGTGAAAAGCTGAAATTCTTGTTATAAGAAAATGAAAAGTAAACCATGTATGGTGATGGATGCTAACTAGACTTACTGCGGTAATCATCTTGCAGTACAGGCGTATATTGAATCATTATGTTGTACATTTGAAATGAATATATTATATTTTAATTACATATCAGTTTGAAAAATGTCATACCAACATATACTTTCCACAAGAGTATTTGAAAATACATATTCTTCAGATTTTTACCAGTATTGAATAATACCAAATTTTAAGGTTTTGCTAATCTGATTGATAGGTAAAAAAAATAAAATAAAATAAATATTGTTTTGAGTTAGATTCTTTAATTATGAGCAAAGTTGAATATCTTCTTACATTTTTCATTTATTCTTTTAATTTGTACTTCTTTAATTATTATTAGGTGGTGATTTATCATAGGCTTATTGGCTATTTGCACAGGAATTAGCTATGTTTTCTAATGTCCCTTGTAAGGACCATGGAATTACTGTCATATTAAGGTACATTTACTGAAGGGCTATTTTCATGATGCCAAATAGAATGAACTAGTTTATAGTTTGTAATTTGATCCATGTGTCTTAGATTTTTTTCTCCTAAGTATAAGATACCTCAGCAAGCCTTTTATAAAGCACAGTGATTAGAAAATTTGGGGTGTTTTTTTAATGATGAGATCTTTATTCTCTGATGGATTCAACATCAATGGTGCTAGAATGATTTATACATTGCTAGAGATCCAGTGCACAAATTCATGTATGGATGGGGTCCTTCAGCCTGGCCAGAGATCAAGACCTATCAGGGGGTCAGCCAAGCTGGGGGGAGGGACCACTGGAGGTTGGCCAGCTGGCCTCCCAATCGGGGCCAATAGGGGAGCCAGCCGGAGAAGGGGAGGAGCCATGTGAGGTTGGCTGGCTGCAGGAGATTGGCTGTGGGAATGCACTGACCACTATTAGGCAGCTCCTGTGTTGAGTGTCTGCCCCCTGGTTGTCAGTGCACATCATACCGATTGGTTGACCAGTCATTCTGGTCATTCTGGTCATTCTGGTCCTTCGGTTGTAATGGTTGCTTAGGCTTTTATATATATAGATGATTGATTTTCTTTGAGAATGAACACAATAAACTATTTTTTATACTATTTAAAAAATTTTTACTCATTCTTCTGTTTAATTATATTTGTGAAGAGAGGCAACTGATCACATATAATATCCATGGTTTGAAGTTGCTATTTAATGATATTTGCCAAAAGAATAGCATCAGCAAAAGGAAAGATGCTAACAACAATATGATATCATTAAATAAATATAAGAGTGAAGTTTTTGGGTTGGAGAGCTACCAGATTAACAGCCTAAATTGGATAGAACCAGCTAGTGGAGGGGACCTCTCCCTTTCCATTTCTATTTCCCCTCCACCCTGCTCTTTCCCTCACTCAGTAAGCCACAAGCTCACAAATCTCCTAATTCAGTAAGCCACATGCTTATAAATCTCCTGCATTTGCTGTTCCTTACTATAAGGCTCTCAGCCGAGCTGAAAGATCATCACTCTGAGGAACATAACCAGGCGCCTACCATAGGTGGGCACAGTTATCTTTTACCACATATTGTCACTTTCCTTCCTGGTACTTATCACGGCCCTGTGGGACAGAGGGGAGCTGAGGAGCTGGAGGGCACGTCCCGAAGAAGCTGTGAGAAACCCTTTGGCCTGACTGCTTGGCCGCCTCCTGGAAATATCAGGCTGACAAAATAAGAGACAGGAGAGACCCTAACAAATCACTGTGGGGCTTGTAATGGCAGCCGGCAGCTGAATGTGATGAACTGCACGGCCCAGGGCTAGTGGGCTGGCGTGTCCCACCCAGTACCGAGGGCCTCTGAGCAGAGGGAACTGGGTGGCCAGGCTTTGCAGAGCCGGACCCCTCCCCTCAAGTCTGCCTCTTGAGTAAGAAGGCCTGAGAAGAAGTGCTCCGGACACCTCATTTTCCAAAGTGGCAGCTGCCACCTTAGCAAGGAGGAGCGGTCGTGCCCACCCACTGTCAGGGGAGGCAAGAGGACAGGCACCTTTCGAAGCACAAGGCACTGTCCTAAATATTCACAACCACTTCCAAAACTCTCCTCAAGGCCACTCTCCATCTTCATTAGTGAGGAAGCTTGTCTTTGTTAGCACAGCTCTGGGCACTTGTTGGGAAACCATTCCAGTTGTGAAATGTTGCCCACCACGTGGTTCAAAAAGCAAATCAGAAACGCTGCATTCACAAAGGATGGAAAGCACTCCGCTTCCCAACGCTCCCCTCCCAGCATTCTAACGTGGTGTTCTAGTACATTCTGATGGGTGTGCTGACTCTCATTGACAGGAATTCGGCCCTTTGTATAAATATATGTGTAAGTGTAAGTATGGGTCAATGTGAAGGACATGATGGAAAGGAATACATGGTATCTGTTCCCCACCTCCCCAATGCTTGGGGCTCTCCCCTGTCCACAGGGCAGACGAGAGGCCCTATGCTTGCTGACTGCGACAGAGACCTGTGGGCCCAGCTCTGCAAGGAAAGCTGCCACATAATTGACACTTCAACATGCACAGGCTCCCACATTTCTCATCTGTGACCTGCCGCCTGAGGATGAGTGCCTTGTACTATCATTTTCATAAATAGTTCTTGAGTGAAAGCTGTTTTCCTTTTTGTCCAAATTCTATCTGTTTTTATTTTCTTTCTTTTTATTGACACATCCTGAGAGCCTATGAAGGGCTTGGGAAAGCCATTTCCTTTCAAAGGTAGCCATCACACTTCAACAGCCAACAAACCAAATGCCCACAAAGTGATGCCTTCAGCCTGTCACAGGCGGTGAGGAACAGTCACAGGCGGCGAGGGACAGTCAGAGGGGCAAGGGACAGTCACAGGGGCTAAGGGACAGTCACAGGGGGCAAGGGACAGTCACAGGCAGCAAAGGACAGTCACAGGTGGTAAGGGACAGTCACAAGCAGTGAGGGACAGTCACAGGTGGTGAGGGACAGTCACAGGCGGTAAGGGACAGTCACAGACAGATGGTAAGGGACAGTCACAGGAAGTGAATGACAGTCACAGGCGGTGAGGGACAGTCACAGGAAGTGAGAGACAGTCACAGGTGGTGAGGGACAGTCACAGATAGTGAGGGACAGTCATAGGCAGTGAAGGACAATCACAGGCGGTGAGGGACAGTCACAGGAAGTGAGGGACAGTCACAGGAAATGAGGGACAGTCACAGGCAGCAAAGGACACTCACAGGAAGTGAGGGACACTCACAGGAAGTGAGGGACAGTCACAGGAAGTAAGGAACAGTCACAGGCCATAAGAGACAGTCACAGGAAGTAAGGAACAGTCACAGGCCGTAAGAGACAGTCACAGGTGGTGAGGGGCAGTCACAGGCAGTGAGGGGCAGTCACAGGCAGTGAGGGGCAGTCACAAGTGGTCAGGGACAGTCATGGGTAGTGAGGGACAGTCACAAGTGGTGAGGGATAGTCAGAGAGAGAGCAAAGGACAGTCATAAGCAGTGAGGGACAGTCACAGGCATCAAGGGACTGACCTGCTTGCCAGCTCATCTGGGGGAAAGGATATCATTGATTCTGCTTACTTGTGGGTGGGTAAACATTATCCTATATAATAAAGGCTAATATGCAAATTGACTCAATGGCGGAATGACCCAGTCACTATGACACGCACTGACTACCAGGGGGAAGATGGCTCAATGCAGGAGTTGTCCCCTGGTGGTCAGTGCGCTCCCTCAGGGGGAGCACTGCTCAGCCAAAAGCCGGGCTCACGGCTGGCAAGCACAGCAGCAGTGGCAGGAGCCTTTCCAGCCTTTGCGGCAGTGCTAAGGATGTCTGACTGCTGGCTTAGGCGAGTGGGCCTAAGCTGTCGGTCAGACATCTCCTGAGGGCTCCTAGACTGGCTGAGGGAACCCCTCACCCCCGAGTGCATGAATTTTGTGTGCCAGACCTCTAGTTTTTTAGAAAATCAGTTTCCTTGGAATGAATGTATTTTCCCATCAAGGGGTAATTACCTCACATATCTGAAAGAATGGAGCCCATCTTCATGAAGGAGATGGTACTTCAATGTGGACTGAGCCCAGATGGATTTATTGTCCATGCTATGAAGAAATGGATATCAAATGACTTTTAATCTCATGTGAAAGAAAAAGATTAAACCAAGATTAGACAGTCACTGTCATGCTGAGCTGCTGCACTGAGCCCTGTAACAGCAGCACTCTCAGAGCTGCTCCCATGGACATATGTGCAGAGGATGGGTTGCCCTGAGAGCGCATGTCATTAGAGTCAGGGCAGACGTTCTGCTCCAATTCACAACATGCTCACCTAATAAAGGGAGAGACGCTGTGGCCCTGGCCACTTATTTGCATGGAAGGCTTCAACAGAGAGTGTACTTTAGAGAAGTTAGTTTTTAATCTAGGCAACTAGATGAGATTTTGACTCTACGCTGTTTTTTGAATTGACCTGTGAGAATTTATGCAGAAATAAGAATGTGATGCCTACAAATCAGACAGGCATTGCTTTTTTTCATTATTTCCTAAATGTCTTACATAGACAAGAGAAGCAGAAAAATTGGTCTTTTTAAAAGCCCGCTGTGGGAGAATTTGTTCTTATGAAACATAATCAGCAAGACTTTATAGGATTCTTAGCAGGAAGGTATTCTCTTTGAGTTTAGACATTCAAGAAGTTGGATACATTGACTAGGCAGTGATGGTTCTCTGCTGAGCTGTATAAAACAGATCTACTGTATATTGTTACCAATACATTGAGGCTTCCTGCTCCTCCTCACTCCTCAGGGGGCTTGTGGATGACTCTATGGGCACTTGAAAGCAAGCTTTGTTCCAGTTCTGTGCTTTTTTTTCCATTAGGGGCCTGGTGCACGAAATTCTGCACTGGAGGGTGGTGTCCCTCAGCCTGGCCTGTGCCCTCTTACAGTCTGGAGCCCCATGATCAATGGCCCCAAAGAATTGGGTCCTGCCCACCTGGTCAGGGCTCCTCAATGGATTGTCCCAAAGAGGTAGGCCCTTCATACCCAGCCAGGTCTCTGTGATGTATCACCCCTGCAGAGGGAGGCCCCACCAACCCGCCACAGCCCACTGGTTGGTTGCCTTGGCCTCCCCTGCAGGGCAATTTTGGCTCAATGGCTGGACCTCTCACCAATCACATCGCACCTGCCTTGGCTGGCCTGGTGCCAGTGGGTGTCATAGTATGATTGTCTGAAAGGCCATCCTGGTGGTCATTCTACTGTTCAGTCATTTGGTTGATTTTCATATTACACTTTTATTATTATAGACTAGAGGGCTGATGCAGAGTCTATAATCCCCTCAGCCAATCCTGTACTCTCTAACCTGGGACCCTTCAGGGTATGTCTGGCAGTAGGACATCCCTCTCACAATCTGGGACCACTGGCTCCTAACTGCTCATCTGCCTGCCTACCTTATTTCTCCTAATTGCCCTCCTGCCAGCCTGATCACCCCTAATGGCCTCTGGCTGACAGCCTGGTCACCCCAACTACCCCTCTGCTGGCCTAGTCACCCCACCAAGCCTGCTGTTCAGTTGTTTGGTTGCCCCTCACTAACCCCCCTGCTAGCCTTGTTGCCCCATGCAGCCTGCTAGCCTGCTGTTCAGTTGTTACTGTTACAAATCAGATGCCTACAAATGTTACAGCATTCTGGACAATTTGCATATTTCTCTATTATTAGTATAGACAGTAAAGATTAGTGTCACATCCACTGGATATATTCAAGAAATTTTTTTTAACAGTAGATCTTTTGCTCATTTTTTAAAACAACTGGTACAATGTTACCTGTACAAAGTATCATGTAACTGCAAAAACCTACATCTGAGATGCAATAAAAAAAACCAAACAGCTAAGTATGAGACACAAGGCAAATGCTCCATGCTGTATGTTTAATATCACTAGAAACACTGACACATGAGAATAACTATCATGACCCCATGCAGATATGAATATGAAAGTGGTTTGGTCCACATTAGTAAAAGGCCCTGAGATCCACTCAAATACTCAAGCCAGACACAGAGGAGTCACCATGTTTCCTCCCTTCAACTTTCCTCCCACTACCATGCCATCAACAGTTCTGTCAGTTCTCTCTTCCAACACACCGGTTCTCTCTAGCTCTCTCCTGGCCCAGAGCACCATCCTTGGTTGCCTGGTCTCCTAAAAACAGTTTTTTTGAAGACATCTCTTTGTCCTTGGCCTCACATCACGTTGACCCAGTTTAAAATCTTCCATAGCTTCTCCTTCACGTAGAATAACTCCAAAGCATGACCCCCAGAGCCATGGAAGCCAGCGTTTGCTGCAGTCTAACCCCACCTCCTGGAGCTGAGATGGCTGCCGCCACCCAACCACCTGACCACCTGACCACCTCAAGGCCTTCCCGGTCCCAGTCTGTTCTCCTTGCCTCCTCACTCCTACAGCTCAGCTAAAGCAGCTCTCCTTGGGCGGGCCTTTCTCCCTTGCTATCCCTGAAGTCATCCTTGTCCTGTTCAGCAACTTACTTTGTTGTACTTATCAAAATTCGCCACAACGTTGTTTAACCTTGTTCTTTGTGCATTTCCTCATGGAAAAGCCAATGTCATGAAGGCAGGGACAACGCCCGCCATGGCGACTGTCATAGCTACCCAGTAACTCCTCCGACAATAATTGTGGTGTGAATATGTGAACTTATTGCAACTCTGGATCAAGCTGAAAAAAATTGCAGAGATGCAGATAAATTTCAGAGGAAAAAATGATCCTCAAGTTATTTTCATGTTTGGGGAGCACAGGCCTCCTTTCCTCCCAACCCTAGACACATGCTCAATGACATCTAATTTCCACAACGGGGAAGCAAAAGGAACAGACATGCGCACATAGTGTGTCCTAAAGCTCCTCTAAGGGTCTCTGATTTTAATTTGTGAGTGGGGGAGCCACGTTTTTCTCTGGAAGCTTTGGCATCTCGTTTGGACACCTCAGTAATGAGGGACCCTGGAGCGGTGAAGGCATCACCAGAGTCACATTTGTTGCCAAAGAGCATGTAGGCTGATTCCAGCCCCTCGTGTGCATTCACTGAACAGGTAAGAGTAACAGGCCAGGCCACGTGACCGAGTCCCTGGCTCGCTTTGCTAACATTACTCATGACCCAGGCTACCAGGGAGAGCTGAGGAAACTCCCACAACAAAATGTGAGGAAAAAAGAGTTTATGGACTAATGTATATTGTAAGTGGACAAAATATTTTGTAATGTCCTATTTTTAAAGTATTTTTAAAATTTTTTTATTATTAATTATTACTGAAAGAAAAATTGGAAAGCATGTAAAAAATAGTTGATAAACTACCACCAAACTATGTTTTTTCCAAAGGTAAAACTTTTATTCCATGTAATTTTGAACTTAAAAACTTACACACATGAACATATAAATATAATCACAGAAATGAATAAATTTAAAAACAGAAAACAGATAAAATGAGTGAAACAACAAAATTATAAGGGCTATAATAGAATTTTAGTGTAAAATATAAATGCAAAATAGCTGATTTTGAGGAAATATATCTAAAAGCCATGTTTCTAGCCTGTTTGGCTCAATGGGTAAAGCATAGGCCTGGGGACTGAAGGGTTCCTGGTTCAATTCCAGTAAAGGGCACTTGCCAGGCGTGCAGGCTCGATCCCCAATAGGGGGTGTGCAGGAGGCAGCCAATCAATGATTCTCTCTCATCATTGGTGTTTCTATCTCCCTCTCCCTCTCCATTCCTCTCTGAAATCAATAAAAATATATTTTTAAAAAACTTATTTTGTTTGGAGGCATTATACAATGTAAAGATATTGTTTATCCCCTAATACACACATGGCCTTGGTCTATGATTCAGTCCAGTTAATCCAGCCAGGGGTGCTGAGCACTCACTGTGTGTGGGTTGTGGCAATGCAGCGCTTGGTCTTCCTCAGCATGAGCGTCTGGTCTCCTGCCAGAGCACACAGGAAACACAAAGCCTGCCAAGCACCACTCCTTCAATGCAGTTGAGCCTCACAGAGGAGAATTTACTTCTTCAATGTCACAAAGATGAAATGTGGATAAACCAGAACTTCAAAACAGGCTTTCTGATGCTTTCTTTGTTTTTGAATAAGTAGTCAAATCAAAATATTCATAAGTGGGCATTATAAATAATAAACATACATGTCTTAGAAGGGTAAAAAAATCATCTAGCACACTTTCTTTAAATGATTATAGAAATAACTTTGAAATAATTATAAATTCGCAGGAATCCACCACAAAGATAGTACAGAGAAGTCCATCGGTCATTATGCAAGGAGTCTCATTTATCCTTTCTGTTGCTGAGTGGCATTCCGTGATATGAATGTACAACGTGTTGTTTAATCATTCACCCAGTGAAAAGACATTTTTGTTGTTTCACTCATTTTATCTGCTGTTTTCTGTTTTTAAATTTATTCATTTCTGTGATTATATTTATTATTGCCTTCCTTTTTCTCACTTGGGGTTTAATTGCTCTTCTTTTCAGTTTTCTAAGATGGACCACCAGATTGCTGATTTGAAGTTTTTCATCTTTTCCAATGTCGTGGGTTATTGAGAAACCCATTGTTTAGTTTCTAAGTGTTTAGAGACTTTTCTGTTATCTTTCTGTTTTTTATTTCTAGCTTGAGTATGCACTCTATTAGACTTTAGTTCTTTTAAATTTGTTGAAGTTTGTTTCATGGATCAGATGATGTA
Organism: Pipistrellus kuhlii; assembly: GCF_014108245.1. Taxonomy (NCBI): domain Eukaryota; kingdom Metazoa; phylum Chordata; class Mammalia; order Chiroptera; family Vespertilionidae; genus Pipistrellus; species Pipistrellus kuhlii. The sequence goes on along the minus strand of NW_023425416.1, from coordinate 4,037,141 downwards.
TATGTTGGTGTATGTTCTGTGAATGCTGGAACTGAATGTTATTCTGGTGAAATTGGGAAAAATGCTCTGTGTGTTGATTAGACCTGGTAGTACTTGGAGTTATTGACATATCCTGCTGATTTTCCGCTATTCTCTCAGCTGCTGAGAGGAAAGGTTGTTGAAGCCTCTGACTGTAATTGTGTTTCTGCCTTTGTCCTTCCAGTTCTACAAGCTTCTGCTTCACTTATTTTGTGACTATTGTTGTGCGTGCACATGCTATATAATAAAAGGCTAATATGCAAATTGAACAGTGGAATGACCAGTCTCTATGACATGCACTGACCACCAGGGAGTAAATGCTCAGCACAGGAGCTGCCCCTTGGTGGTCAGTGCTCTCCCACAGGGAGAGCGCCAGTCAGCCAGAAGCCCAGCTCACGGCTGGCAAGCACAGCAGTGGTGGCAGGAGCCTCTCCCACCTCCGTGGCAGTGCTAAGGATGTCTGACTGCCAACATAGATCCCCTCCCAAGGGCACAAATTCCGTGGCCTCTAGTTTACAATAACTATGTCTTCTTGGTGGATTTGAACTTTTATCACTCACATTGTTCTTCTTCATCTGATATTAATGTAACTGCTCTTGATTTGTTTTCTTTTCTTCCTTATACCCTTTAAATAATAGCTTTATTAGTATATAATTAAGATACCATAATATTAACTTTTGTGTTGTATAATTCAGTGGTTTCAGTAATAGTCACAGAGTGACTATCACCACTAATAATTGCAGTAAATTTTTGTTACCAAAAGAAGCCTCATAACCGTCCCTTCCTGCAACCAAACTCCAGCAACACGAACCTACTCTCTGTCTCTATGGATTTGTCTATTCTAGACATTCCACAGAAGTGAAATAATACATGTCTTTTTGTTACTGAATCCTTTCACTTAGCACAATGCTTTCAATATTGTAGCATGCATCAGTATTTCATTCCTTTTTTATGGCTGAATAATATACCATTACTTGGAGACACTACATTTTATTCATCTACCTATCAGTTGTTGAGTGTTTGTGTTGTTCTCCCCATTTTTGATTTTATAAATAATACCACTATGAACATTAATGTACATGTTTTTGTGTTGACATATGTCTTCATTTCTCTTGCATATATATGTACAGTGGTGCCTCGCATAAAGAACGCCTCGCACAGCGAACGCTGCACACAATGAACTTCATTTCATGATTCATACAACGAACTTCGTTTCACACAACGAAGTCGCCCGAGCTTCCACGACCGCTTTGCCCGAGCTTCCACGATCGCTGCCGATGTATTGCATCCTTCCGCGCAGGCACTGCAGGCAGTCGTTAGTCACTGCGCTTAACTTAAGCACGTATCTCGGCAATCGTTCTTCATTACGAATTAAATCACGCACGTATCACGGCAGTCATCCTTTTAAGTTAAACTCAATATTTTTTTTATATCATGATGTATCTAAATAAAAATAATAACAAAAATTTTATCTTTTTTTATGTCATCTTAGCATATTTTATGCTACAGAACGAATTATTTTTTTTTAACATGTATTGTTATGGGAAAACGCGTTTCACATAAGGAACTTTTCGCATAACAAACTTGCTCCTGGAACGAATTAAGTTCGTTGTGTGAGGCACCACTGTAGATTTGGAACTGTATCTTTAACATTTTGAGGAACCAAAAACTGCCAAATTGTTTCCAAAGTAGATTTTCCATTTTACAATCTCACCAGTTATGTATGAGAATTCCCATTCTCTGCAGCCTCACTAACATTTGTTATTGTTTGTCTTTTTTACTTAGCTGCCCTACTGAGTGTGAGATAGTATCTCACTGTGGATTTAACTTGCATTTTTCTGATGACTGAACATGTTCAATATATCTATGTATGTTTATTGGCAGATGGCATATCTTGTTTAGAAAATGTTTATTCATATCTTTCGCCCATTTTTAAATTGGGTTATTTGTTGAGTTATGAAAGTCTTTTATGTGTTCTGAATAAAAGTACCTTATCACATACATCATTTGCAAATATTTCTCCCATATTATGCTTTGTCTTTTCATTTTCCTAATGGTGTTTTTTGAAGCAAAAAAGTTTTGTTGGTTTTTTGTGAAATCCAATGATTCTATTTTTTCTTTTGTTGTTTTGCTACTGTTGTCACACTTAAGAAAGCATTGCCTATGCCACAAATATTTACTCTTATATTGTCTTCTAAGAGTTTCATAGTTTTATCTCTTTCACTTAAGATCTAAGATCCACTTTGGGGTAATTGGTATGATTAATGTTTACATGATAAATCTCCATTCTTCTACTTTCAACCTACCTATATCATAATATTGAAATGAGTTACTTGTAGACAGAATATGGTTGGGTCATGCCTTAGATTCAACTCTGTCAGTTTTTGTCCTTTAATTGTTGTATTTAGTCTATTTGTATTTAATGTAATTATTGAAATATGGCTTAAGCCTACCATTTCATATTTGTATTTTTGGCTTTTTTTCTCTTTTTTATTTCTCTGCTTTCCTTTTCCTGTATTCCTATGCATAATCCATGGGCACAGATAATAGGGTGTGGAGGCCTGGGGGAGGGAGGAGAGGCAGATTAGAAGAGGTCAATGTGGGGGAGAAAGGGACATATATAATACTTTCAATAAAGATTTTTTAAAAAGTAAATAGAGGAGGGTTATTTTATAGAAACTGTTTACAAATAAAAACTGTAGAAAACTATTTACAAAAATGATGTGGCAAGAATAAAGTGTTAAGAGGCCTACATGGGGGGAGAAGGCAGTTAATACAACCTGCAGTAGATGGAGCCCACTGAGAAAGCACTTAGAGAAAAGGCAGGCAGGACAACCTCAGGGCGAGGAATCCATATTCAGATCTCTCCTTTTCCTTGTGACCCCATGTGCCTCTTCACTTAGAAGACATCACCTTGAAAAGCCACACAGGCTTTCCACAGGGAGGAGCCTGAAAGACATTTGACATCAATAGCATTTGACATCTGTTTAGATATGTTTTTTCATTCTAAGCATTGGCAGAATAGGGGGAAATGATACCCAACTTTTGAAAGTATAAAGTCAAAAAAGTCATGAGATTGGTCACCTCTCTTCAGAAAACTGGAGTGGTGAAGATAATCCCATTCCCAACAGAACTCTCACTGGGCTGGGCAACGAACGCAGGTGCTTTTCATGAGGGATTTCAAAGATCTAGGCAATGTTTCTGAAAGTGTACAGAGTTTCAGCATAGCCCTATTTTTCCATTGTCCCTTGATTTCCCTCTTCATTTATTATCTTCAGCTACATGTATTTTTAGTAACTGTGTACTAAGCAGTCAGGATAGGGAAAGAGGATGAAATAACTCATGAGGCCACAGAAACAGAAATGTTTTCTCCTGGTGGGATTTGTCTTCAAGCAAAGTTTTATGTCCATGAAAACCTAATTTGCCATTATGAAAACAGCACTCCTCATTTTAATTAATGTATTTTCTGTTGGTAATTATTAAAGGAGCAGATGAGCCAGTGTTCTCAAATGCATATTTTCAGTAGGGGTGTTTGACTACTCCATAGATCTTGTCCTCTGCCTAATTGTTCCTTTAAAAATATCTTGATGTATTGTGTTTAAGTAAAAGCTAAGTTGGGCCATTAGTTGATTCCAAATAAATTTGTGTTAAACTCGGACACCAGCAAAACATTAGAAAAAAAAACAAGAAAAAAAAAGAAAAAAAAAACATAGTCTTGGGTTGACATACTAAACCAAGAGCCTCTGATGTGAAATTTTACCTTCTTTGATGCTGATCATACCAAGAATTAAAACAGGCAGCCCTGGCTTGAATTCAGCCCACATAGTAGGGGGTGGCAGTGGGGCAGGGGTTGTTTGTTTTTTTTGTTGTGTTTTTTTTTCTCTGAGTTTTGGACTGCATCATATTTTAAAATTAACTGGAATTAGTCACCAACATTTGACAATCAAGAGATTTCATATTATATCAAGGTTGTTCTTGATTTTAACAAAAATATGGAAAATTCTGGCAACAGTGGTCTCATGTAAGCTCTTGGCAACAATGAGCCTAAGACCCATGGGGAATCTTTACACTTACTCCTTTAAGCAGGGATTGGCTATTTACTGTGTGAAGTTTCCCACCCATCCTCTGTACTCATTCATTCTGAGATATCTATTCATATGCTCATTCAGTATCTGTTTCCTGAGCACCTACCTTGTGCCAGAGGGATTGTGTTAGATTCTGTCCTTGTAGAATGTATAATCTAAAGGGAAATAGACAGAAAACAGTTCTATAAATTTTCAAATTTAGAAGAGTGCTATGATAAAACAGGTCGATAGAGGATTCTATGAGAGCATTTGTCAGGTGTCCTGGGGGTAGAGAAGGAGGCTCAGAAAGGTTTCATGGAAGAAGTAGATTTCAGAGCTAAAATGTGAGTGACCAGGAAAGATTACCTGGACCCAGTGTGTTCTAGAACAGTAGGGCAGAGGGTGACAGGGTGTGTGTGAGGGGGGGATTTTTCCAGGACCTGAAGGAAGTACACAGCGTGTGGCTGGCACAAAACAGAGCTGAGGCAGATGTACAGGAGATCAGACCAGGAGTCTTGTGAGTCATGTTCAAGCCATTGGCCTTTGTTTTTAAGAGCAGCGGATAGCCACTGAGGACTCTTTCAGCAAGTAGGAAGCAGGAGAAGAACTGTGTTTTAAAAACAACATGCTGATTACTGGGTAGAAAAGGTCTGTAGGGGAGCTATATGTACTAGAGTTGACCCTACAGGAAAAGGCTTCAAAAATTGGCACAGATGTTAAAAACTTGAATGACGCTGAAAATGCACAAAGCCTTTGACTCGCTGCCCAGATCTACTCTACCTGCTACACACCCAGGAAGCGGACTGACCCATGGGCTTGCTCCACAGGCTCCCTCACCCACCACATTCCGGTTGTGCCCAACTGATGGGTGGCACCAGCAGGAGATGGGGAGGTAGCAGAAGAGTGTGATCAGGGCTTTTATGTACCAGCTTCTCCCTGCTGCTTGTTGGAGGTTGCATTCCCTTCTGAAGGGCCTGATCCACTGTGCGCTCTCCAAGGTGCTTAACCTCCCGGCTCCTTGTCTTTCCAGGCTAGTGGCAGAATGGCTTTCCACTATCGCCCAAACAAGGGCTTCAACACTCATTGTTGGTTTCCCTGCCTTTGCTCATGCACATCTGAGTCCCCTCATTCAATTCTCTTTGGTTACCCCATTTTAGTGTGTCATTGATTCCTGGCCGGATCCATGGTCTTAATCCAAAATATGATCATTGGTTGGCAACAAGTCTAGCTTGGTGCATCACAAAACTTCTCATGCTGGTATTTTAAGAGTAGAGACAAAAGAAATAATAAAATCATAATGACAAATCAAAAAGAACAGCATTCAAGAGGCACTGTTCAGCCAACAGCTCATCTATCCTTAGGTCAGGACTCATCAAGAATAGACACACACGGGGGAGGGGGAGATGCAGGAAGGGACCTGTGGCAGATGTCGCTTTGTCCTGGAGGCTGTGGTGTCGCTTCAAGTCTGGGCCTTGTTCCTCATTCCTCAGGTGCTGGGAGTGTTGGTGGCTCATGGGTCTCAGCTGAGTTGCACTCAGGGACAGTCCTTTAGTCAAAGAGATCCTACAAACAGTGACCTGCTGATGGGGGCAGAAAGGCACATGTCAGTCAACTCCAGATGGGCACCGCAACTGCGGGCTAGGGTTCTGTCGCTACTATGACACCCTCTCTCTGCCCAGTCCTGTTCTTCCTCCAGAGATGTTGACCCAGCATACTCCCCGGTAAGTTTCCTATACCCAATCTTCATTTCAGAGTCTGCTTCTGAAGTTTATAAAGCATTTTCTTATACAAATGTAAAAACCTCAAATTGTCAGAATTTCAAGCTGAGGTATAATAATAAAAATTATATAGTGAGTTTTAAAAAAGTCCTCACAGTTTTGAACTTTTATATATATACACACACAAACACACACACACACACACACACACACACACACACACATACACAGTATTTCAGAGAGGAAGGGAGAGAGAGAAACAACAATGATGAGAGAGAATCATTGATCGGCTGCCTCCTTTATGCCCCACACTGGGGATCAAGCCCACAACCCAGGCATGTGCCCTGACCAGAATCGAACTGTGACCTCCTGACTCATAAGTCTATGCTCAATCACTGAGTCACTCTGGTCAGGCTCAGAGTTGAACTTTTCATATGTATTTCTGTGCTAGGAACTACAGGGAGCCAACCTGCCTTTTTATGGAAGTTTTTGCCACACAAATCCTATGTTAAAAGTACAACATGCATGTGGATTTAGAAAGCATTATTTTAAGCTGAATGACCTTCTGAGAAATATGCCCATGGAGACACATCTCTCTAAAGGGGCAAAGCTCCCTGGTGAGATGTGTGTTCCCTGAGGCCACTTGCAAGTTTAGCCTCTGTTTGCTCAGTCAGCTCTTTCTGTGTCCCAGGCCCTGACTAAGTGCTCCATGTGCTTCATCTCTGTAATCCTCCAGAGCTGGATCATTCTTTATCTCCACGAGGGCAGGAGAAGAGCCCCAGCCAACCATAACACAAGGTGGGCTCCAGTCACTGGGCCTCCGACAGGTACCTGGTGGGGACTGAAGGGGACTCAGCAGGCTCGTGGGAATGTTGTCCAGTGTCCGCTGTTCTGCAAGAATTACAACGATCATCAGTGCAGTTAATGTGGCTGTGAGTGTGAGTGTGAGAATTGGTACTCAACAGACCAGCAACTTTGCACCTTCATTTTTTCCATGAGCAACAGTGATAGACAAATTAAATTTTCTATGTCTAACTGTTTGACAGAAACAAGATGATCATATGCTAGTAGGAAGGAAAAAGGGGACATGCTATCAGAAAGAAGACAGAGTTGAAAGACATTTTAAAATCGAGGGCAGGCTGTCTGCTGCTGCCTTTTCTTCTGAGGACAGTATCGATGATTGTTGCTGCTACTGTGCAAGGTAGAAGGTGATCATTTCCTCCTTCTACGGAGCCACCGGGGCCTCTGCTCCCTGCCCCTGGAGCAGTGTTCACTTGACAATGCTCTCCCCCCTCACCCCAGGAGAGGTTCCTGGTCCGAGGATGTAGGTCTTGTCCATCCATCCACCTGAGTGGGGAAACCCCACAGGAGCCGAGAGCACTTTCTCAGCTGTGTGTCACTGTGATTGGTGGGGTTCATGTCAGAGTTCTGTAAAAAACACAGTGTTTCATTTCTATCTTCTGGAGTGCGGGTTCACTGGGAACATTTATAATGAAAGCTGTTGTTCATAAGCAGGCTGGGGAAGAGGAATGCAACTCCAAATGGGAAATATGCTGAGAACCTACCCACATAAATTTAACTAATATTACTAGCTTGGTGGATAGATCATTGTTCCCAGCCTGGGTGAGAAAGAGCAGTGTCTCAGAGCCTGAGTTATTGGGAGAGGAACGTTGGTTTATAAGACAGACTTCAAATGTGAATGCAATGCAGAATTCCCATAGATTCTGTTCTGAGATGAAAAGGTGGTTGTGACAGCCTCGGAGCGGGCGCTACATGATGGGGTGGCCTGGTTGCGAGGTCTGCCCTTCACAAGAGAGCAAGAATGAGAGCATCTCAAGAATGATTTTCCAGGAACCTCTGTGTGCATTTAAAATTAGCACAGTTAGCTGCACAGCTTTGTCTGTACCTAACACACACACACACACACACACACACACACACACACACACGGAAAGAACCTTCTAGTGTTCTGGAAATGGCCTAAATCCTCATTAATTCATTCATTCTTTTATTCAAAACACAATTTTTGAGCAACTACTGTGCTCTAGGTTCTGTGCACCTGTAACACAAAAAAGAAGGCACAATTGTTTGTCCTAAAATGCTCACATACTTGAGAATCATCAAGTTAAATAAAGTGGGTTCTCTTTGTCCTTTCTGGACAATAGATATTTCTTTACACTTGATTATTTATTTCTCATAACAGTTGCAGTGGATAATGGAAAGGGATTTTGGAAGGATGGAGAGAGAAGGGAAAGAAGAGAGAGGAGAGAAAAATAAAACACGGACATCAGAGGCGATATTATCTCAGCTGCTTCTGTGAAGCTGGATCTTGATCCAGAATTGAGCTTAGAAATGATCAGCTCCATGACCTCTTGGTTCTTTGTTTCGCCTTCCCTGCTCCCAATGCTCTTTGTTGGGATAATTTCCAGAAGTCAATGACTATGTGCAAGCCTTTCTCAAACACTGTATTGGAGAGAATCTAGCTTAAGGTAAGTACAGTTCAGACAAGCTTGGCTGAGTCTGGGCTCCCATTCACTGAACCTGGCTGATTCTAACACACTTGGCTATGATCCCAACTAGCTGTACGTGTAAGGCCAAGTCCAGCCTCCTCTGAAGGAAGTTATAATTTTGTTTTATTTCATTATTCAGCACAGGGCAGTGGCCAAAGTTCTGGAGTGGAAAATAAGTAGATTAAAAAAAAATGTTTGCCAAAACTGGTTTGGCTCAATGGATAGAGCGTTGGCTTGGGGACTGAAAGGTCCCGGGTTCGATTCCGGTCAAGGGCATGTACCTTGGTTGCGGGCATATCCCCAATGGGGGATGTGCAAGAGGCAGCTGATCAATGACTCTCTCTCATCAATGTTTCTAACTCTCTATCTCTCTCCCTTCCTCTCTGTACAAAATCAATAAAATATATTTTTTAAAAATGTTTGACACCATACGTCATTAGAGAAATGCAAATTAAAATTAGGTGCCACTAGGCATCAGTTAGAATGACCAAAACTGAACAACATTCTGACAATGCCAAGTGCTGGTAAGGATGCCAAGCCATTGCAATTCCTAGATGCTGCTAATGAGAATGCAGAATGGTGATGCTGCTGTCGAAAGCTGCTAGAGCTTCTTATACAGTTAAACGTATGTTTACCATATAACTCAACAGTTCACTCACCCACCTACCCTTTCAATGATGAATGGATAAAAAAAAATTGTGGTACATCCAATATGTAAAATACCACTCAGCAATAAAAAAGAAGGAAATGATACGCTAAGCAACATAGAAGACTGTGAAGTGAATTACACTAAGTGAAATAAGCCTGGCTCAAAAGGCTCCATTCTGGATGGTTCCATTTCTATGATATTATTACAAAGGCAAACAATAGAGACAAACAGATTTGTTCTTTTCTGTGGTTGAAGCTGGGGGAAGGATTGATGGCGAAAGAGAATGGTGGCACTTATAGATGCTTGAACTGTTCTCTATGTTGGTTATAGTGGTGGCTACAGCACTATATTGGCTTGTTAAAACCTCTTGAAATTTACAATAAAAATGATTCCATTTTACTCTATGTAAAATATACATCAATAAACCAAACTTAAATTAAAACATACGTTTAACTGTATAAGGTAGCAACCATCAGAAACATTCCTGAGGGTTTCATCTATTTTTATCTAAAGATACAGTTAATTCTTTTTAGAATAATGTGATATAGAAGTTTACTTTCTTCTAGAATTATTAATATAGAGTTCAGTGTTAATCACAGCCAAAAACACATCCAGTGGAGACCAATAAATATCACTCATATTGAATAGAAAGAATAAAAGGAGTAACTATGTGGATAAATTATATGAAGACCTCAAGTTGAGAAGGATAGATAATGTAAATATAAATATAAATATAAATGTGTCTTTGTGTATACTGACAACACCATTCTGTAATCAGTACTAGCAGTACTAAAACCCTCTATTTATGGAGCATAAAAGTCAATATCATATTCTAGAGAGAACAAAATGAATGTGATTGATAGAACAATCCTCAAGAAAACAAACAGAAGTATTTAGCAGGACTCAACATATAAATTAAAAGAAGCCTTCAGCCCTATACTAGTAGCCATACTGTGTTCCAATTAAACAGAACACATTCCCTAAATTAACTGAATAGAAAATTAAACATTACAAATATACAGACACTCAACACACATTTCAGTAATAAGTTGTAGGAACCCACAGCTGCAGGAATAATCACTCACAGATGAAGAGTGATATAAAACAGCATTTCTGGAAGTAAAAGTATGTTTTTGCACTCATAGAACACACTGTATACTGTTTCTATCCTTTTAAATGTATTGAGGTTTGTTATGTGGCCTCACATATAGTCTCTGCCAGGAGTAAGTCCTCTTTTTTTTTTCTGGCTTCTTTCATTCAGCACATGTTTTGTTTGGGATTCCTCCATGTTGTTGCATTCATCCCTAGTTCTGTGTTTTATGCTGAATAATTTCCATTTTATAGTCACAGTTTGTTTGTCCATTATCTAGTTGGTGGATAGTTGATTTATATCCAATTACTGAATATCATAAATAAATCTGATCTAGGCATCTGCATACAAGCTTTTATGTAAAAATATATCAATATATATAAATTTTTATTTCTCTTGGAGAAATGTACAAAGAAGGATTCCTGGGTCATAGGGTAAGTGAATATTGAACTTTATGAGATGCTTCCAAACTCTTCATTCCAGGTGCCTGTGTCTTGTGCATTCCCACTAGTGACCATAGGAGATCCCAGCTGCTCAAAATTCTCACCAACACTTGATCTTATTAGTCACTGTAATACACCTGTCCCAGTGATGTCACAGTATCCAAATGTGACTGTAATTTGAACAGTGATGTTGATTATTGTTTCATGTATTATCTGCTTTAGCATATCTTCATTTGGTTAAGTGTTAAAAAATTTTAACACTTAATTTTTTAAATTCTATTTTTCATATTCTTTTTTACTATTGACATTATCCAGGTTTCCCCCATATTTCCTCCCTTTACCTCCCTCCTTCCAGCCCCTGCCCCACCCCAGGCCTTCACCACACTATTGTCTGTGTCCAGTGGTAATTCATATACGTATGCAAGTTCCATGCCTCTTGGCCTATTTGTCAGTTTATTATGTTCATTAGATTCCACTTACAAGTGAGATCATATGGTATTTGACTTTCTATGACTGGCTCATTTCACTCAGCATAACATTATCCAGGTCCATCCATGCTGTCACAAAGGGTAAGAAATCCTTCCTGTTTACAGTTTAGACGTCTAAATGTCGCACAGTTTCCTTATCTGCTCATCTGCTGGTGGGCACTTGGGCTGTTTCCAGATCCTAGTTATTATAAATTATGCTGCTATGAACATAGTTGTGCAATATTCTTTCTGATTGGTGTTTTGGGTTTCTTGGGCTATATTCCTAAAAGTGGGATCACTGGATTAAATGGTAGTTTCATTTTTAATTTTTTTGTGGAAACTCCAGCTGTTTTCCATAGTGGCTGCACCAGTCTGCATTCCCAACAGCAGTACATGAGGGTTCCTTTTTCTCCACATCCTCGCCAGCACTATTTTTTATATTTTTATGAACTAGAGGCCTGGTCCACAAAATTCTTGCACTCATGGGAGAGGGCGATCCCCTCAGCCTGGCCTGCACCCCTCTTGCGCTCAGGGGATGTCTGACTGATGGCTTAGGCTCACTCCCCATGGAGAGCGGGCCTAAGCCCTTAGTCAGACATCCTGAGCACTGCAACAGAGGCAGGAGAGGTTCCCACCACCACTGCTGTGCTGGCCAGCTGAGCCCAGCTTCTGGCTGATTAGTGCTCCCCCTGTGGGAGCACACTGACTATCTGCGGGCAAATCCTACACTGAGTGTCTTCCCCCTGGTGGTCAGTGCACATCATGGTGAGCGGTTGAGCGGCCTTAGCATCCATTAGCATATTACACTTTGATTGGTTGAATGGATGACCGGACACTTATCATATTAGGTTTTTATTATATAGGATTATAAAGGGTTTTTATATCCTAGATAAAAAATATTCTACATCATGATTGTGGTAGTTACACTACTATGTATATTTCTTAAAACTTATGATTTGTCATTTAAAATGGAAGATTTTTTTAATGTGTGTAAATTACAGTACTGACTTTTAAAAGGAAATGTAAAAAATTATCAAGAGATATAACATTTTGCTGGGCCATAATTCTTCTGGATAGACTATCAATGCTGAGTGATGGCACAGACATTTTAGTAGCCTTGGCAAACACTAAATGCTTTATCTTTTTCTTTAAAAGTAGACTTTATATATCACTGCAAAGTCTTCCTTCATCAGGTAGGAGATTTTATATTGACACATTTGGTCAGAAATGGGCCCCAAAATACAAATCTATTTTTGGATCAAGACTCCTAGTTATATAAGGAATCTCTTGAGTGTAAATTACATCTGTGTACACGAGGTTTCTCCCGCAGGTTAGTTCTGAGGGAGCAGAAACTCTCCTTGCATTCGTCTTTCTGTATTCTCTCATTACAGCCTGCTTTCTCAAAGGCCTTGTTTCCAACCTGACAAAATTAGTTCTTTAAAAAAAACGAGAGAGAAGAAAATGTAACACAGATTTAGTGTAAGTTTTTCCTGGAGGAGGGATAATCTCATCGCAGCAAGACTGGCTGCCCCGTGAACAAGCCTTTTAAAAAGCAATTCAGAAAGTGATTACAATGTGGAGATCGGGACACAACCTCCAAGTCACACGGCGACCCTCATTTACTCCTATGCTCCAGCAAGAGTTAGAGAGAAGCAGGACAGGCTCAGAGTTCCTCTGTCTGGCGTCAGGGCCCACGTGCAGAGCTGAGCTTGTGATTCTCATCAGGCAAGTGCGTGTGGCCTCTCCGACTCTGACCACTGGTCCTCACTCTGCTCGGAGAGACCGAGGCCAACAGGCAAGGAGGCTGCTCCTGGCTCTGCGCCTCCCACTGGGACCAAGGCACCTGCTCACCGGATTCATCCCCAGTTTCACGGTGAGCCGGTCTGCATTTGCACCGGGGACTCTGAAAAGTAAAAAACAGACCATTTCCCGGAGAATGCACAAGAGGAGACGGCCCCGTGTCACAGGCGGTGATTTCACACGCTGAGAAGGCGACTCCCCATGCCGGAGGCCAGGCGGCGTGGCTCCTGTCTTGGATCCACTTAAAATCACGCCCGTGTCTGAGCCTCAGTTTCTTCTCCACAGAATGAGGACGTTCCCAGCACCTGCCTGGCTGGCTCTGTGGGCTGAGATAGTAAATGTGGTGCTGAGAACAGTGGCGGGAGGTAGAGGCGTCATTATCCCCTGGCATGACGGGGCAGCGTGGGGTACTGTTCCATGACGTGGCCGCTGTCTGTCCATAAGCTGGAGCTGGGCCAGAGTGGAGGCAGCTTCCCGCACCCACCCCGGACTGTCCCACTGCGATGGATGTTCATGCCGACAGCTCAGCACCCCTCCCTGCCCCTGCGGCTCACTGGCTCCGGGAACAGGCTGTTGTCCTGACCTGGCCACGCGTGGATGGCACTTTCCTGCCCCTGGAAGCATCAGGTACTGCCCCTCCCCCCCACCCCTCATCCTATATGAGTCTTTGGTGCCTACTGAGTGACACAGGAATGCATTTCGGCTTGCAGTCCCCCTCCCTTCTTTCCCCCTCCCCCCCATACACACACACACACCTCATTTGTAAGTTTCCCAGACTGGCATAGCCACCTCTTTCTTTGGTCTTTTCCTGCCTCACAGAAGCAGATTTTTAGTTTCAGAGCTTTTCCCTGGGTCCGTGTGCACACACAGGCAGGTGTCACCGTTTACAGAGGGGGAAACTGAGGCCTGGGGAGAGCGAATGAATCACAGTCTGTCAGGGGCTGAGCCAGGACTAAGTTCCAGCTCCCCACTGCAGCATTCTGCCCTCTCTGCCTGACGTCCTTACTGCAGCATAAGGAACAGTGGGCTTGTCTCATTCACGGTCAGAAAAGCTACAACCAAGAACCCATTCACTCTGTGACTGTGCCCTCCAGGCACTGCAGGACATTACTTAGGCGCTGAGAACCATCTGTACGGAGTGCTAGTGATAGCCACTGTGGCCAAATAACCCATTTAGTGAGCTCAGCCAGCATTTCAAAAAAATAAAATAGAATAGAAAATACCAAAATGTATCAAACACGCAAGGGTAATTATTATTTTGTGAAGTTTTGCTTCCTATATGCCCATATACACACTATATATTATATACCCATATACATGTGTGGTGAGCTATGATTTTCCACCAGTCCCCCTACCGCCCATCCCCCACACATTTCTTTAGTGAGGATGATGCCTCCTTCCCCAGTACTCGCTGACCTGCCAGCTGGGAGGTAGGACTGTTCCATCTTGGAGGGCTGTGGTTGCCTGGTCAACGGCAAGCTGAGCGGGGCTCAGAGCAGTTTCTGTTGGCTCCTTCCCTCTGCCATGAGCATCTCTCAGCCGCTGCTCCTTTCATCCTAGAGGACTGCTCCTTGGAGCCGGGAGGCGGCCCCCTCCAGCTGGGAGGGGGGAGCAGCGTGGAGCAGCCCCTGAGGACAGGCCAGCCTACTAGTCTCACAGGGAAGAAACCTTTGTTTTGAAGCCTCAGAGATTTGAGGTGTTTGTAACCATCGTGAAACCTGGCCAAGGATGACTCATAAAGATGTACATGTGTAAGGGCTGATGAGATCAAATGCATTTCTTACTGGGGACGGTGGTCAAAACTTTTAAAAAATTACTTCATGAAATGACTGTTTAGGAACTTGATTCTTTAACAAGTGGTCGGCAAACTCATTAATCAACAGAGCCAAATATCAACAGTACAACGATTGAAATTTCTTTGAGAGCCAAATTTTTTAAACTTAAACTTCTTCTAAAGCCACGTCTTCAAAATAGACTCACCAGGCTGTGGTATTTTGTGGAAGAGCCACACTCAAGGGGCCAAAGAGCTGCATGTGGCTCCTGAGCCGCAGTTTGCCAACCATGGGCTTAGCTCACTTGACACATTAGGTGTTTTCTTGGATTTCCCATTGATTTATGTTTCACTTTTGTTTTTGTCTTTTAAAAAAGTATGTTTTTATTGATTTCAGAAAGAGGGAGAGTGAGAGAGAGACAAAAATATAAATGATGAGAGAGAATCATTGATTGGCTGCCTCTTGCACGACCCCTACTGGGGATCGAGCCCACAACCCAGTCATATGTCCTGACCGGAATCAAAAGTGACCCCCTGGTTCATGGGCTGATGCTCTACCAATGGGCAACATGGGCTGGGCTTTGTCTTTTAAACAGACTCATTTTATCTCTTAAGACTTAGACCAGTGTTTCTCAAATTATTGCATTCACAGAACAATGTATGGATTTTCAGGCATGCACAGCACACATTAGTAAATTAAACATGTAAGAATGCAACAGCATTTACTATTTAAAGATAGTAGATCATAACATACACTGACATCATAGGCTAAGTAAATCATGTATAGCCTTGTGCATAAAAATAAAATGAGTTGTGTGGCACAGGTGCCTCCCCCCTCAGCTTATTTTTATATCTTTCATTTCTATAGAACAATATCTGAGCCAAATATAGACCCAGATTATGGGAAAACTTCTTGTTGAAGACAGTTCGGTGCACATCTGATATGACGATAGCGACCACACTCAAATGCTAGAAGATTGACTATTTCACTGGAGGGTCACAGCAACTGGAATCCTAACCTGCCCTGGTTGTCCTTAGCTCTAGAAAGTAGTTTGCATTCACAGTTGCAGCTTTTGGATGGGTTTCTAAGCATGACCAAGTCAGTGATTGCTTTTCTTTTCTTTTCTTTTCTTTTCTTTTCTTTTCTTTTCTTTTCTTTTCTTTTCTTTTCTTTTCTTTTCTTTTCTTTTAAAAATATATTTTATTGATTTTTAACTGAGAGAAAGGGAGAGAGATAGAGAGCTAGAAATGTCGATGAGAGAGAAACATCAACCAGCTGCCTCTTGCACACCCCCTACCGGGGATGTGCCCGCAACCAAGGTACATGCCCTTGACCGGAATCGAACCTGTGACCTTTCAGTCCACAGACCGATGCTCTACCACTGAGCCAAACTGGCTTCGGCAAAGTCAGTGATTTCTTTCATAGACGAGTTGGGGGCAAGGGTGAGAAACATACCACACATTTGAAAAGAATTAAATTTGCAAAGACTGAGGTGTTGGTACCACTATTTCCTGTTCCTAAGAAATCCTCTTGTCTTATCTTCAATAAGTAAAAATAACAATGTATCCTTGAGGCAATGGGTGTATCAAGATTCGGAATAAATCACTGACATCTGGAACTGAAGCAAACCACCTAAAACCATAGAAATAGTCATCACGGGCATCGCCAGTGTAATGAACATGTGTCTAATCTCATTTCTCATTTAAAGTTCATCTAAGAACTTTTTCCTCAACAGCAGTGTGGAAAAGTCATTTTGTAATTGCACAGAATTCTGTAAAGAGTCAGAATCAAACACCTTTATGTATATAGATATATATATATATATATATATATATATATATATATATTTAACTTTTTCTCCATATTAAATCCAGACCCAGAGACAGTGGAGCAGGTTGGAGGGGTGGTCAGGCACAGGCCCGGAATGCAGTCCTTCCCTGCTTTGTGTGCAGTTGGTGCTTGCTCTGTGCTGATTACAACGTACATTTTCCATTCCTCCTCCCAGCTTTCCAATGACCATCAACCAAATAAATTATCTCTTCTGTGGAATGAGTGCTCATTGGTGAGCAGAACGGAAAATCACTGAGCACTCCTCTATGTGCACTATGCACACATTGAGAGGCCTCAGCGTGTTCTCCGTTGTGATGCAAAGCACCTGCCAACTCAGAGGGCAGCCCTTCACATTCCCCAGCGCATCCCACGTGCGTTAGATAATGGCCAGTGTCCCTTGACAAAAGAATTGTGCCAGAAGTTCACTCAATTCTCTCTCTGAATCTGAGCCACCAACTCTGCTGCTCTCTGCCACGAGGATGAGACTCCGTGTGATGTCTATGTCCTGGTCCTCCCTTCCCTGTCCTTTCAACACAATGCATCACATTCTGCACGGGAAATGTCATTATGCTTCTTTTTTTGAGGAAACATCATTGGTGTACCAGCATACTACCTGAAAGCAATGAAAAGCATAAAATACATTATGGCATCATTGTTAAAAAATGGATAATACCGTGGGCATTTGGCCATCTATTGATCCAATAAAATCCAACTTTCAGATGTTCATCATTGTACTTGGTAGCCATGCCTGCTGCTTCAGCTGCCTCTGTCATCTCCTCTACCTGGAAGCAGGCTTCTCCCAGCAAACACAGACCCTGTACTCAGTCCTTAGGCTGACAACTTCATCTAAAGCTGCTGTAAATAAGAAAAAGTAAATAGTGTTACTTTTTCTATCACTGCTTTTAAGCTAGAAGTGTTTCTAAGCATTTCTTTATTTTAGTGAATTGATGGAATAGTGCAAACAAATATTAGTAAAAATGTACACTTAAGAAATGTAAACAAGCACCAATGTCAGACCTTATTTTACCTAGGATGAAACAAAAGGTATTTACTTGGAAAAGCATGAGAATGCTATTCACTGGACCTTAACCACTGGTTGACCCCTGATCATTGGGGTTGACTAGGACCCCCATCTACCTCACCTTCTCCCATGGTCTTCAGAAAGTCAGCCAGGGCACCTAACCCAGTACTAATATCACCTCCAAATTGATGTTAGTTACCGTTCTGCCCATTTGGAAAGCTGATAAATACTACTACCATAGATAAAGTTCCCCCCGTCAAAAGGGCCAGCTTTTGATGTGCTTTTTAATCATTTGTATGTTCTATAATCAATATTTTAATGTTATTAATGGCTATTCTGAATACTCTAATTGCTTATCTTTAAGAGGTAATTTTATAAAATGAAAGAACCTTAAGTGTCTACCTTTGCATGTCCCATGCTATAAAGTCCAAATGTCTTTGTTTTTAGGGAGAAGAAAAGAAAGAATCAGGCAAAGCTGACATAAGTCTCACACAAAGACCCAAGGCCTGTGGCAAATCGCCACCATCCCAGCAGCAGTCTTTCTCATGCAGACCAACTGGTTTCATCTTTCTCAATGTTGAATAGAATGATGACTAGACCGATCGGCAATGTAGACTGAAATTTAAAATTTCCCATCAAATAGTCCCCCATGAAACACTGTCATGTGTGTTATTTTAATCTGCCAGTAAAATTTGACACAGTAACATTTTTGGTATTTATATAGCTACCTGGCTCAGTCAATAATGTGTAATTTAAATTACTTATCATTATAAAAGTACAATTGATAGCGGTTAAGATATAAGCTTTGAAGGCAGATTGAAGTAGGTTAAAACCCTGGGTTTTCACAAATGGTCTGATATTGATCCAGTAACCCATTCCAGCTGCATAAGGGTAAGAGCAATAACCACTAAGGTCATAATGTTATCTCCAACCTTTAATACAAGCATTGCCTGGAACATGGTAGGCACTAATAAGTATTCATTGACTGAAATGATAAATGTAGTAATGAAGATAGTCAAGTACTTTAGCTCCTGGTCCAGCTATTATAGATGTGAGAATGGAAGTAGATTAAGCATGTAAATGTTAAGCACTGATCTGGAAATAAACATTACTAATTAGTTATTATGAGGGTGACCTTATCATTCATCATACAGGTCCGGGTGCTTTGAGAGTGATAGGGGTGCTGTTACCTACATAGGGACAAAGGGGTAAACAGGACTATGCCGGTCCGACTGAGGTATAAACTCACCCAGCTCTAGCTGCTACTATCATGCCTTATAGAAAACCAAGAGTAGAGAAAAACCCATAATTATAGGTCTTTTTTGAAAACACTTGTGGATGAAATAGAGCCACACAGCTGTGTCTAATCTAAGAATTTCTGTCTACTTGCTTGGGGCATTAGAGAGAAGGAACAGTTGAAATATAACTTTTCCGGGATTCAAGTGTTCACATTTGTTTTAGGTTTCTTCTCTTTTTTAAATCCTAATAGTATGATTTAATTATTTTTAGAATGAGAGGAAGGGAGAGGGAAACATCGATGTGAGAAATATTGATTGGTTGCCTCCTGTGCTCACCAAGACTGGGGATCGAACCTGCAACCTTTTGATGCACAGGACGATGCTCCAATTGACTGAGCCACCTGACCATGGCTGTTTTAATTGTCTTTAATTGACCAAATCTAATTAGATTAGACATCTATTTCCAGACTCTTCATCCAATCTCTCACCATGACTGTTTTATACCTTCATCCTTCATGTACAGATTCCTGGCCCTGGCTTCTCTAAACAGAAAACCTCACTTTCTAATTAGTAACAACTTGTAAATCCACCTCGGCTTCTCAGCTAGCATCTTGTCCTCTCTGGGCTCTCTCTGTGTTATCATGCCTCTCCTCTCCATGGTTTTCCTCACAGCTCTCCGGGATTCCTCCATCAATAGCTCACTTCCATTTTACTTGCATCTTCAATAGGTCCACCTTGTCAAGATCCACAAGTTCAGATTTTATGCTCCAGAATCAAACTTTAGGTTTGCATTTTGTCTTTTTGATGTATTTTTCTGTGTGATCATGAGAAAACTGCTTAACATCATTGAGCCTGTTTTATTTATTTCATAGATAAAATGGTATGAGTGATACCTACGTCTATGGAGGATTAAATGAGATCATGCACAGGATATGTGAAGGGCCCCTGGTCGAGATGCCCCTCAGATGTGATCCCAGGCACTCCACTGATCTAAACAAACAACAACTGCAGGTGGAACATGAAAAGAGAAACATGTAAGATATGTTGTGGCTCAAAAGCAAGAAAAGCAAATCTCATCAAGTATACATATGATATTGTGATTCTGAATTTGGTCATGTGACTTGCTTTGACCAATGGGATGTTAGCAGTTGTGATGCAAAGAGATACCTAAACGTGCAATGTTTTGGTTTTGCTCATGCTCTCTGTGATCCCTAAGGGAACACGCTAGCATGTTGAAGGATGAGACATGTGGAACAGAGTCCAGTGGCCCAGGTGGCCCAGCCAGCATCAGCCCAGATCAGCCGTTAGCCAGCTGGTCTGCAGTCATGGGAAGGAGCCAAACCAGTGAGAGCTCAGCCTGCATCACTGATTCAGACTCAGGGGAAAGAAGTGCTCTTGTTTCACACCACTGAGCCTTGAGATGATTTGCTGCACATACAGCATTCTGTGGCAAATGAGTGGACACACCCTCCTGCAGTTTCCTTTGCTCTCTCAGCTCCTGCACATCAGACATGTCTCTTTAAGAGAATGGGCCATGTGCCCAGGACTCTCACACATGCCATTTCCCTCGTCCCTTACCTTAGCTCATTCTTGAGTCCATTTGTTCAGCAGTTCTCAGCCAAAATGCGTCTTCCTTAGGCAAGGCTTTATTTCCATGCCTGGCAAATCAAGTTTCTTTACACAGTCACGTGACTTGATATTGGAGCACTTTTTAAAAATTATTTTGTTTTCAATTACAGTTGACATACAATATTATATTTTGAGATACTGAGTTTCAGGAATATACTCCAGTGATTAGATGTTATATAATTTACTAAGTGATCATCCTGATAAATCTCATAGCCATTTAACACCATACATAGTTATTATAATATGATTGACTATATTCCCTATGCTGTACTTTAGACCCCATGACTACACTATAACTACTAATATGTACTTCTAAATACATTTACCTTTTTAAAATTATATTATAAATATATTATTGATTTCAGAGAGGGAGAGAGAAACATCAATGACTGATGAGAGAAAATCATTGATTGGTTGCCTTCTGCACACCCTCTACTGGGTATCAAGCCTGCAACTTAGGCATGTGCCCTGACCAGGAATAGAATTATGGTCTCCTGGTTCATAGGTCAATGCTCAATGACTGAGCCATTCTAGCTGGGCTCCATTTTCCATTTTAATGACATCTCTGCTAATAAATATACTCCGATTTCTGTGATATTAGCTTTAACTCTGTCTCCTACACCAGATTTCAAAGTTCAAGAGTTCTCAGACACAGTTGTTCTCCAGGTCTTCACTGTGCCTGATGCAGTGGCCGAAGCCTCACTCAGTACAGCCCAGGGTCTGTGGGATAAAGAAGCTGTAGCAGATGCATCTCTCCTCCATCTTCTGTGGGTGATGGCAGTTAACAGCTCATATCTGTCCTTCTCCAGAGGCATGCCCTTGACCGAGGAGCTGCCTTAGGCAGTTACCTGTGAGTTACCACGCTGCCCTCTCTCCCAGGGGAGCCTGGAATCTGTGACTGACGCAGGTGCTGAAGAGCCCTGCTGCCTCCTGGGTGCACCAACCTCCGTGGTGCAGTGTATGTTCTAGGGCTCCCGGGGTGAGCTTAAGGCAGACTGCTCCGAAAGCACATCTCTGTCTAGTCCTCCCCTGACACTGTCATTCTGCCAGCACCCTGTGCTTCCCCTGAGAATGTGACCTCAATAAGTCACATGAATAAGAACCGTGGTGTCAGGCTCTGCTGCCATCCAAACCCCGCCAAAGACATGAGTTCAACTTGAGCATTTCCTTCTCATCCAAGAAGTAAACCCAGGGTAGAACCTGGAATACCATCCAGTAGACCAAATCTTTGCATAGAGGAAATAAGAGCTCACTTTTCTCAAAGGATCCAGAAACTCACAGACATCTAATAATTTCAGGGTTGATTAGAGCATCCATGTTCATTAACACTAACTCCTTCAATTGTAGGATTTTTTAGTAAATGAATGAAATGTAGGAGCAGATAGCCAAGTTTTATTGGTTCCTGGACATGTGTGTGCTCATAACTGCAATACTAATACATATAATAATACACTTCTTAACAGGCTGTCTGTGTAGAGAGCATGCTTGATATCTGACTATCAGGATTTTTATCTCATCTCTGTATGTGGGTTGCTGCTTTCAGAAGATAATCAAAGAAGAGGTGATGGGGCCACTACTAGTAAAATGCTCATACTATCATATTAAGAGAAAAGTGATACACAGGTACACATAGTTCAATCCTAAATAGTAAAACAAATCTCTCCATCTAGGCATTGAAAAATGAATGAGAAGAAACATACCAAGTCATGATAAGTAGCAGTGAAATTATTAGAGAGTTTAATTTCCTTTTGAAAACATTTTTAAATTTCAACACATACCTAAAAACATAACTATATTTTTTAATTAAAAAAAAAAGAATAACAACAAAAAATCATAGGGAACAGTGGCATCCCCCCTCCCCTCCCCATTTAAATAAATTCAGTTTAAATGTTTCAAAAGGGGATCTCCCATTCCTGGGAAGATAGAGATGAGGGTTCCTCTTTTCCTCCCACAAAGTAGAGCTGAAGATCTTGCACGTGACGTATTCAGCACGCTAACTCTGAAAGGTGAAGACGGCTGACCTCCCAGGGACCGGGAACAAGGAGCAGCAAGGAGTGAGTGCCTGGGTTTTCTTTCTGCCCCTGCTCCAGACTTGGAGCTGCGGAAGCTGGCCACCTGGTGACACAGTGACACAGACAAGAAATGCTGCAACCAAAGCCTGCTCCCTCTAGCCAAAAGCCAAGAGAAGGGGCAGCCTGGCAGGACAGAACACACTCAGATATCACTCCTCTGCTGCCAGCCCTCCTGTCCTGCCCGAAGTGGCCAGCTATGGGAACTGCAGCTCACCCAGGAAGAGGCTGAGTTGAACAGAGAAATGTTTAAGATACTCAAATGTTCAGCATGTAAAATATGACTTAAAAAAAATATAGAGAGAGAGGAAGGGAGAGGAACAGAGAGCTAGAAACATTGATGAGAGAGAAACATCGACCAGCTGCCTCTTGCCCACCCCCTACCTGGGATGTGCCTACAACCAATGTACATGCCCTTGACCGGAATCGAACCTGGGACCCTTCAGTCCGCAGACTGACGCTCTATCCACTGAGCCAAACCAGTTTCAGCAAAATATGACATTTTGTGCACTTGCCGTGTGTGAGAAATACTTACATCCACGGGTCAGCACCATGTTTCCACTCTAACACGCGTGACTGAGCCTGGATTCGGTCTTGGGAGTTTTCATTGCAATCCTACCAAGCATACAAGCAATCAGCACATTTGAGGTAATTTAAGGGTAACTATTTCAATATTTCATTTTGATTCAAAGTCATTTTCATTTAACTAGGTGTTGGTCAAAAGTGCTTATATCATCCATCGCTTACAGAAGTTTGGATCTTTTTCTCCCAACTCATTAAACTAGGAGGAGGCAGAGTTGACATTCTTCTTGGAAGGACCATAGCCAGTTCAAGAAAGCCTGGTCTTCCCAGCACAGCTGCAGGGGTTTTGCCATTTCTGTGGAGATTTTAGTTTCTGGATTTCATGACTCCTTCTCATCTAGCTTCTGACCCCCTCGGAGGGTTTCTGGGACCCTGCTCATCATGCAACAGCCTCAGCACTTGGTCACGGCTTACCTAGGCGTGAATGAATGATCTAAAGTTGACTTCCTTAAACTTTCATTTAATTTATTAGATTTACATAACTAAAATCACAGAAGCACTGTGGCTTGCCATAAAAAACAAAATGGAATCTATTAAATTTGTGCAGTCGAGATATTTAAAGGAATTTCACCCATTTCAAATAGATGGAAACATGATCAAAAGCCACTTGAAAGTGATTTGTTAAATTGGATGGGTTTATAAACAGAATGAGAAGATTTATCAGTTTAAAAAGCAGGCTTCAAAATGTATACCTTAGTAATTATTAACTAGTAAACCAATTTAAACCTCTGAGAAGTCTTCCCAAGTGACATGCTGATGCCTCTGGGAATTCCTTGCCAGGTTTTCCTAGTGCTTCCTTCCCACCTGCTCCGGGTCCTGTGGGGCCGGACAATGCACGCCCACTGGAGCAGCCACGCAGGAGGAGAGGGCCTGTCTACTTCCTGCTTCCTCCCGCAGCTGCCAGGCTGCTGGAGAAGAGCAGCTGCCAGAGAGACATGTGTTTGCCTGAAACTGAATTAGCCACATTTTTCAAGCTCCATTTTAAAAAGCTGTATGCGGGGACAGTGGCCCTGAAGAGGTTTTATGTCCGTGGCACACTGTCAAGTACTACCGTGTTTCCCCGAAAATAAGTCATCCTCCGAAAATAAGACCTAGTGCATGGAAAGATAAGACATCCTCTGAAAATAAGACCTAGCACAACTGTGGGAGAAAAAATTAATATAAGACATTGTCTTATTTTGGGGGAAACAGGGTAGAGTCTTAATATCTTGCAAAGCACAAAGTCTCAGAAGGACTGGATCTCATCAGCCGCGTTTGCAAGCTATGCGGTGACGGCTCAGCAGCGTGGCCCGTCCGGCACCTGTGGTTGGGGGGAGGGCTGCCCTGCCCGGAGTGGAGATTTGCAGGAGCACAGTTCTGTGCTGCTGTCCTCATCTGTGCTTCTTCCTAAACAGCAAGTTTGACATCCCCAATCCTCTCTGCAAAAACAAAACAAAAAAAACCCGTCTCAATAGTGAGCTGCAGACTGTTTGACATTCACCCCTAGAACACAGTGTGGTGTAATTTCAAATATGAGAATTTTAGCCATCACACTTCAGTGGATTAAGGGAGTCCAAATAACATGAAACACAACTCACGCTGCAGAAAAAAAATATTTCTATGTGTTGAATAAAGCTGGGTGGGGCCATATCTATGAAATACATACCAGTTGAAAATCACTAATTGTTTCAACCCCAGACCTAAGACTAAAAATAGCATTTACTCTGTAACACTACAATGTAAGCTGAATTAGGAGATTTTTAAATGTTTAAATAGATTGCTTTGAAATCAGACTTTTACTTGGGTCTGTTTTGACTGTATTTTCTTTTCTTTTTATAGTTTAATATTCTCCCCAAATAGAATATTATTTGTAAGAGCATATATTGTTGTCAGTCTTATAGATAATTTGCACTACAAATTAATTCAAGAGCCCTAAGGACGAAGGAACCCTGGCCGGTGCTCAGTGGTTAAATTCATATATCAATGAATTTATATCTTTCTTAGTTGAATGCACTCATCTACTAAGGACACTATTTCACTTATGTTACTAGATTGCCTCCTCCTGCTGTAACAAGAGTCTCCAGCCTTCGCCCTCCTGCCTGTCCTGCGTGGGGTGACTTCATATGTTGGGGAAGCAGTGACTTAATGGGAGGCATCTGGGACTCGGTCCCTGGGAAAGGCCCTGCCGGGGGCGCCGTACGCATTGGTAGGCACCTTCCATTGTAGTCGGACAGTTTATCCAATGGCAGAGGCGAGCTTTCAGCTCTAAAACCGTGGCCACCGAGGTGATACAGTCACCTAGCTTGCTACACGCCTCTGTCCAGCATCCTGTCAGATTACTCACAACCCTCTTGGATTCAGGTTCTTGGAGGTTTAAGACAAAGAGCAGTGCTCTGGCCTGGGGAGGTCAGTGTCAGACCTGAGCAGCCAGCTGCAGGTGTGTGTTCCTGCCATGTCTGGCCTTCCCTGAGACAGCGTCCTCCTCTGTGCGACAGGAGTGACAGATGCAGAGCTGCTCTGGGGCAGGTGGCGCGGACTCTGCGCTCCTGTGCAGCGAAGGAATGCGGCCACGCCCCTCTGCCTGGACCAGGGCTGCAAGGCCCGAAGGCAGCTCCCAGTGGCACGGGGCCATCTGTTCATTGAAACGCAACAGACCAAAATCTGTCCTCAGTACTCAACTCTCTCCGTGGCTAGTGGGCACGTGGTGGACATACCATTGGCGTCAGCACAGAAAGTGCTGGAGTGGAGGAACCACACCCCCAAGGGTGCCTTCAGCAGAACACTTCCATCTCACTGCTGCGTCCTCGGCGGCCAGGGAGTGGTGCCTGGGCAGCAACGAGGTGGGACAGGTACACTGACATCACCCTTCCTTCCTTCCTTCCTTCCTTCCTTCCTTCCTTCCTTCCTTCCCTTCCCTTCCCTTCCCTTCCCTTCCTTCCTTCCTTCCTTCCTTCCTTCCTTCCTTTCTCTTTTCTAATTATTTTACTTTATTTTTTCATTGTTTAAAGTATAACATATAGTAGTATTATACATCTATCTCCTTTTTTCCCCATTGACCTTCCCCCAGCCTCCTCTACCTCCTGTCCCATGCTCATTCCACCCCCCTAGTGTCTTGTGTCCATTGGTTGTGCTTATGTGCATGCATACACGTCTTTCAGTTGATCTCTTTCCCCCCTCCCCAACACTCTACAGATCAACTGACAGTCTGTTCGATGCTTCACTGCCTCTGTATCTATCTTTTTGTTCATCAGGTTATAATGCTCTTTATTTTCCATGAATGAGTGAGATCATGTGGTATTTTTCTTTCATTGCCTGGCTTATTTCACTTAACATAATGCTCTCACAGATCCAAATCAACCAAAGACAAGTGTAGGTAAGGATGCGGAGAAAAAGGAACCCTCGTGCACTGCTGGTGGGAATGCAGACTGGTGCAACCACTGTGGAGGACAGTATGGAGTTTCCTCAAAAAACTAAAAATGGAACTCCCATTTGACCCAGTGATCCCACTTCTAGGAATATATCCCAAGAAATGAGAAACCAGGAACACCAATCAGAAAGGATATATGCACCCCTGTGTTCATAGCAGCACAATTTACAATAGCTAAGATTTGGAAACAGCTTAAGTGCCCATCAGCAGATGAGTGGATTAGAAACCTGTGGTACATCTTTGCTTTCTTATCGCCTTCCCAGGACCCCAGATGAAACTGTGCACAGCGCAGTCTCTAGTCAAGACCACTGTGAGGAGACTGGAGAGGCCAGGGCTGTGGGAGCTCCGTGTTCACAGCCATGACTTGGTGTTATTCCAATGCACATACAACTGATAGGACAAGCATGGCCCCAGAAGCACACCACTATGGGCAGGCAGGTCTGTGATGGTGGCAAGATACACATCAGCATATGGAATGGATTCTCATTGGCAAGTGGCCTATTGTAGTATAGAATGTCCCTACAGGGTTTATCATAAAAAGATCAATGATCTTACTTCCTACTCATTCATTTCTTTCACTTGAATGCTTAAATCTGTTTTGCAGGTTTGGAACAATTTGTTGCTGTCATTTGAGAGGGAGTATTGTATTTTATTAAATTGGTCTTAGGGAGGGTTTGGCAAACCTCTTCTGTAAAGAACCAAACAGTAACTCTTTTAGAGCCCAGGCCTCTGTCACAGCTATGTCCTCCGCTGAGGAAGGTGAGCAGCCACAGACACAGGTACCTAAGTGGGTGTGGCTGGTGCCAGTAAAAAAGTTCCTAAAAATTGCCCTCCGTGTGCCAACTCCAGGTCTTGGGTACAGAACAACATAGCCTTCCTCACTCTTTTTTTAAATTTATTTTTTGTTTATCCTCACCTCAGGATTTTTTTCATTGATTTTTAGATAGAGTGGAAGGGTGGGAGGGAGAAAGGGGGAAAGAGAGGGAGGGGGAGGAAGGAGGAAGGAAGGGAGATTTTATATATATATATATATATATATATATATATATATAGAGAGAGAGAGAGAGAGAGAGAGAGAGAGAGAGAAAAGAAGAAGAAGAAGAAGAAGAAGAAGAAGAAGAAGAAGAAGAAGAAGAAGAGGAGGAAGAGGAGGAGGAGGAGGAGGAGGAGGAGGAGGAGGAGGAGGAGGAGGAGGAGAGGAGGAGGAGGAGGGGAGGAGGAGGAGGAGGAGGAGGAAGAGAAGAAGAAAAGAAGGAGGAGGAGGAGGAGGAGGAGGAGGAGGAGGAGGAGGAGGAGGAGAAGAAAGGAGAAGGAAAAGGAAGAGGAAGAGGAAAAGGAGGAGGAGAAGGAGGAGGAGAAGGGACACAGTGACATGAGACACATTAATTGTCTTCTGCACCCGCCCCAACCAGGCCAGGGAACAAACCTGCAACCTAGGTACATGCCCTGGACTGGGAATCTTACTTGCAACCCTTTGGTGTGCGGGCTGATGCTCTAACCATCTAGTAATACCAGCCAGGGCTCCCCCCGTCTTGCTGGTTTCTCACAATGATTACATTTTTTTTCATTTAATTTTTGAACATATATCACACCCTGCAAATGACCACTGACTTTAAATGTTTGATTTACAAACATCAAAATATAATTTTCTTCTAATTTTTATTAAGGTCTTAATAAACACTATTTTTCTTCAGGATAACTTTCCCCCCCACTCAGATAGCAAATGGAGAGGAATGCACATAGCATACAAACCGTCAAAGAACTAATTAAAAACGATCCGTGGGTCTAGCCAAGCTATTTAAAATGTCTTGACTGCTTTACTAATTCATGAATTGAGTTACAACTTAAGTAGAAAAGCCACATGGAGCCATGTGCTTCGGTATCATTATTCTTATGTGGACATCACTGCCCAAGGCAGGTAAAGGAAGGTGTCCGGATGGCTCGGGCAGCATGCACACACCACACCGGGCCGGCACGCCCCGGGAAAGTGGGCCCAGAGAACTGGCGAGGAAATAGGACGGAATCACGACACTTCAGAGTCGGACAAGCTGGACATGTCCTATGGAATCATGTTTCCCCCATTTGAGTGTGGCTGTTCTCTGATTTTCTCTCCCAGAATACATTGTTTCTTCTATTAGCTCTCCAGTCCTCCTGGCAGACCCCCTTGGCCCTGTGCTCAGCACTGAGAGCTGGATGGGCTAGCTGTGTCTCGGGGCAACACTGAACCAGAGGGACTCACCAGAGCCTGTAACTCACCAGCAGGACCGGCTGAGAGGCAGGGTCCTGACCACATCGGCCATCTCCATTCTGGGGTTTCTTAGAATCACCAGGAGAGAAGCTTCCTCTCTCTTTCTTCTTCCAACTCTCGCTTTTTCTTTAATTCTTTTTTTTTTGTTCTCTCCCAGCACCCTGTCCTTCTCGTTTAGGGGATGCTGAGCTTGACAAAATGTATGTAGGATGGCGGGCATTCTGCCACCTGGGGAAATGGCCTGCCTGGGAATGCAGCCGCAGAGACAGGCTGGCCTGGGACGCAGGGTCCAAGTTCTGATGGCGTGAGCCTCTGGACGCAGCCTTAACTACAACCAGAGCCCCATGTCCATGCCCACAGGAGCAAAGCAGTTCCCGCTCTTCATACGCTGGCTTGGGTTTTGGTCATTACAAAAAGTACCTGGAGAATAGGTTGACTCAAACAAGAGAACCTTTCACGTCCTCCGAATGTGATACTCGTTCTAGGAGACTGACATGGGAGACTAGCAAATCTGGTCTGATTTTACATGCAGAGCAGTTCAGGCAAAACAGATGCTACCCTGTAAGTTTCAGCAAGTGAAGATGGTCATCCGGGTTCATGGGGATTCCTGTGAGGACACAACCAACTTTAAGAAAATATCTGAAAGGAAATATTTTGCACATTTGCATGTAGTACGGTCAGGAGGAGACTTGGAGGGGACGCGGGAAGGTGAGTAGCACGGGGCACTGTAGTGGGTGATGCAGAGGCCTTCGGGTCCGCCACCACCAGCACTGTCCCTGACTCCACTCCCATCCAGCCAGTGGAGCCGGCCCACACCCCCCAGCACCCACCCCACAAACAGTTACAGAATCCACATTGTGCTCAGCACCAGGGACAGATTTGAGCAAATAAACTCAGACACTTGGAGCTCCCAAAAAAGAAGAAATAGAACCTAATCCTGATCACCACCCATGTGGCGATTTGCTTGATTTGCTTGTGATTAACCTTCTTACAAGTGATCACATCAGTCCATTCCCTGACAGCCCCCGGGACACTGGATTGATTAGGAGCAGCAAGATACATGTGTTGTGAACACAGTCTTCACAAAACCCTGGAATATGATGATTTTTGCCTAATTGACAAAATATATTATTTCTTTTACCATGCTAACTAGTTTTTAAACTATCAAAATTCAAAACATACCAAAAAGGCATTATTGCTATTTTTCATTTATTACAAAATAATAATAATAAAACAATGGCAAACATGGAGCTATAACATGACTTGTCAACTTGTGGCCATGCGGAATGAATGAGAACTGGGAAGCAACAAACAAAAACGTCTGCTACACGTGATGCGAAAATTGTTGCCAGTGGCAACCGAGCCTCATTAGACCAGGGAGCTTTGTCACCGATTTCTGTAGCTGTTTGCAGAATGAAGTCACATTTTAACCTGTTAAACATCTGTGACACTTCTGGTTTGTATGTAACTCTTATTCTTTCATTGAATAGTCTCCTAACAAGAAATGGTTGCTGCTGAAGTTGAGTGAAACTGGACTAATCCTGGGACCATATAATATATAACCCAAATTCCCTAATTTTTGGAGAAAAGTGTTTAAGGAATAATATTGATAAAAATGAGAAATACACAGATCTTAGAGTTTACAGTACAGGATTTTATTTAAATTTGTGTACAAATAAAGATTTACCAAAATATAATCATAAACCCAATTAGCTCCCCTCTCCCAATAGGCACTACAGAAAAGCCATATTCTCATCATTATGTGCCCCCAGTTAGTAGATTCTGGGGGGTCAAGAAGGGCAGGGGGAGAAGATACTGACCCTCACGATAAAATTACAATGATGTCTCATCTTGAAATGTCTTAATTACAGAAATTCACATAAGAATCGGCTCTCCTCAGTTTTCACATTAAATAAAATCTACTAAAAAATTACAAGTAAGGCTTCTGGTTTTATTGTGAGTGAGGTAAGGATACTTATACTCAGTATTAAGGCAAAGGTAAGAATATATGGAATATCACGTGAAGTGTGGACCTTCCATTGTAAAATATACTTTGGAATATTCATGGGTTTTCCCCGCAGGTGCTGGAAGTAGGAATGTGGAAAGCTGTGGCAGTGAAACAGCTATTGGTCTGTCTTGGCTGCACCTTTTAGAGAGTTAATTTGTTAAGGTAGTCTTGCCTGAGCGTGCACGGCCTGTGATTTTTTATTGTTCAGGATTAAATGTCACAGAACTGCCTGTCCGGCCACACAGACGTTCCCCAGCGTCGCCCACACAAGGTCTACTGAGCAGGCTCACGGTGGCAGAAAAGTGTGAGAAGACAGGGCATTAATGTACTGTAAAGGACGTAAGTGAAATCAGATTAGTCTGTTTAGATATCTGATTCAAGAAGATGCGGAATTAAGATTGTTTTACACAATGGTTTTGCTTCTCCCCTTCCTGAGTTTTCCCCAAAGAGATAACCATTTCCTTCAGTGAGAAGAGAACCAGCCCGTTTTATGGCAAATGGACTTCTTCCTCCAGGGATCAGGGCCCAGGCTCACTTCTTGGCCACGCTGGCCACGGCCTTCTTGGCTGCGTCCTCCAGGTCCACGGCCGAGGTGATGGGGAGCCCGCTGCTGCTGAGGATGCGCTGGGCCTCGTGGACGTTGGTTCCTGGGAGAGGAGGGGGCACAGTCACTGACACGGAACGGGAGGTGGTTCCCCAAGAGGCAAACCTAACACACCGGACACCCGTCCCACCAACGCAATCCAATCACGCCTCCGCTTCAGCTTTTTACGATGCAGATATGGCTGCTTAATAAATCCAATGACAAATTTATTTTTCCCCTCTTTTCATCTAAATGTCCGGCATTAAAAGATACTGCCTATATTTTCTCTGGCATTTAGAAATGGAAAATAACGAGGTACTTATAAGATTGAGAAAAAAGGAAGATTAACAACCACTTGGTCAACAAGGTTGGAAAAGGAAAATCTTCTGCAATGGATTTATCCCTTGACTGAACAGTCTGAATATGGGATCTAAAGAAAAAGCTTTGCGTCAAAAATGAGCAGGTGCCCTAATCGGTTTGGCTCAGTGGATAGAGCATTGGCCTGTGGACTGAAGGGTCCCAGGTTCGATTCCGGTCAAGGGCATGTATCTTGGTTGTGGGCACATCCCCAGTAGGAGGCAGCTGATCGATGTTTCCCTCATTGATGTTTCTAACTCTCTCTCCCTCTTCCTTCCTCTCTGTAAAAAATCAATAATATATATATATATATATATATATATATATATATATATATTTTTTAAATTAATTAATTAATTAATTAATTTTTTAAAACGAGCAAGAGAAGGAAACCCCAGGTGCGGGCAGCAGGGACACCAGCAGCCACACGGAGGGCGCATGACTATTGACGCTAACCCTGTGCTCCAGGGGGTGGTGACACAGGTCTAGTCAGCGTCCAGGCAGGAGAGGCCATGGAGGGGATCTGTATCAAGAGAGGTCCAGCTGGAAAAGAAGGAAGCAGAGGACTTCCGAGAGACAGAGAGACTTCACTGGTAAGAGCCGCAATCACAGTGACAGTCCGGTAGGCGTAGCGTGGTTGGTGGCTGCACTGAGGCCGGGTCCTAATGTCTCAGAAGGTGTGAGCCCTGGCCGAATCTGAGACCTGCAGTTCAGACAATCTGCCACCAGCGGCCACGAACCACGGCTGTGGGACATGACAGCGTTCAAACACGCGCGCCTCCCCTTCCCCTCGTTCTGTACCACAGGGAGGCCCACAGGGCGGCCCACAGGGAGCACCCACCGGCCCCCCCACCAAGGTTTGCTGGGACTGACTATTAACGTGGGAAATACTGTTCTCCTTTCAGGGTGAGCAGCCCTGGGAGAAATGTGAAACATTTAAGTCTAGTGAAATATATCATCTGACGTCACTTCCTGTGCTTCCACCTGCACGGCCAGACAGCCTGTTTATAAACCTGGAGCCCTGGCTGGGACAGCGCGGTTGCACGTGGAAAGGAGCCGGCAGCGTTCCCTGCGGAGGGAAAGGCGAGCTGTAGGGGGCCGGAGGGAAAGGGGATGTCACGTGGATTCTCGGGGCCCCGGGCACACGGAAGCCCCAGGGAGGACACTGGGCACCGGATCTTTGGCTCAATGCTCACTGGCCGCTGCTTGACGTGGGAATCGGACAGATGTGTTCTGCAAAGCAACAACCCAAAGGCAGGTCATTAGAGACCTGCGGTGCGTGAGTGTACAGTCCGGGGTAAATCATTTAACTGCTTTGAGCCCCAACTTCTTTATCTCCAGACAGAACATTATGATCATTTTCCTTACAGCGAACAGTCATCAGCATGTACAGAGGCCGGCTTACGTCAGTGACTTAGATGCGTCTTTCTGACGATCCAAGCAGCTGCTACCGCCCCAGTTACAGGATGAGAATCTGAGGCACAGAGAGGAGGGAGAGCGTTTGTGGTCACACAGGGGTGACAGCATCAACAGGTGTGAGCCTGTTCTCTCTCATCACACGCCCTACCTGTTGTAGAGCGATGCCGTCTCCTGTAAGCGAGGTGAGTGCTGGGAGCACAGGCTGAGGAGAGGCAGAGCTAACGCCTGGGACAGCACTTTGCAAAGGGTAGTGGCTGTGGCCAGGCCAGCACCCAGCGGCTCCTGCTGGGGGGTGGCTGCCCACCAGGGAGCGGAGCCAGGCCCCTGGCCTGAGTCATGTGACTGAGTTCTGGCCACTGAAAGGCAAGGAGTACAAAACGCACACCCCTAGCACCTGCAGGGTGGCCCTGCACCCTTTGCCCTGCTCGTCTTCTGGACTTCGATGGCTGGACCGCCCTGGAAGGCGGCAGCGAGGAGTCAGCGGGCCTCGGGGTTAGAGCAGGGCACCTCCCACCCTGAGGCCTCGAGTGGACGAGGAGGAGCCCTGTAAGTCGGCCACGTGAGCCTCCGCTGCAGAAGCTGCCTCCCGTTGCAGAGGTGACTTTGTCAATGGGCGGCAGCGCCAAGAGGACCAACAGCTCCCGGTGCACACGCCCCGCACGCTGGCTGGGCCACCTGCTCCTCAGTGAGGACGCCACAGGCGACGAAATGCCTCTGCAGACCCCGTGACCAAGCCCAGAGCCGTCTGCTCCCTGGACGCCTGGATTGTCCCCGAGGAGGGAGCTGCCAGCTGCGGGCTGCCCCATGGGGCCTCCGCCAGCAGCCAGGGAAGACCTGTGGCCTCCGGTCCCCCGCCACACGGGAGTGACTTGGGAGCGACCCTGCCCAGTCAGACCTGGACTAGACCTCAGCCTGAGCGAACTTGACCTCAGGACTCGCCGGCCACACCCATCCCCCACCAAGAAAAGGAGCTCGGCAGTGTTCCGCGTGCGATGCCGGGCAGGTTGTGACTTAAAAAAAGCATCTGCGAAGATCTATTAGGTCATGAGTAGAGCCTCGGGCCCATCCTGGTCCATTTGGTGGAGTGTCCCAGAGGCTGGCAGGCAGGGCATAGGCTCGCACGGGGGTGGGCTAGGGGGCATTCCCGCACTGCTCCCGGCGGGCGCTCTCGGGCTGTGCTCAGCGGGAGGAAGAGCCCGGCTGGCACGGAGCCAGTCCGTCTCTGGACCAAGTGACTGTACATTCCTATCTCCTTCCACACAGACACGGACTAGAATTCTCCCCCCAACTGTCCTCCAGGCTGCCGGGGCAGAAGTCTAAGTTACAACAGGCTCTTCTCCCTCTTCCCTTTTTCTTCAGAGCACCCTCCAATCTCATCACGTGACCTCCAGGGCCCCCCCAGGAGGCAGGCTCCTCTGCCTGACCCAGGGCTGGGGTCCTGCCTGCCTCTTGTGGGGCGCACCCCGCTGCGCCCACAGCCTTACCGGGCCTGCCGCTGCTGTGGGACCCGGGGCCAGTCATGCTGGGCGGACCTGGCTTGGCACAGGAACAGCACCAGTGGTGGCGGCCATCAGTCCAAGCAGCCAGAGCAGGGCGCTCAGCACGTGTCCAGGGCTCTAAGCAAATTAGCTCACTGCCCCTCAGGGGCGCCCCCAGGTGGCTGTTATTCTCCTCCCTCACAGAGGAGAGGACTGAGGCGAGAGCAGATTCCTGGCTCCGGTCCAGCGGGCATGGCTAGTGTGGCCAGGAGGCCCTGGAACTGGCATGCGGCTCCCTCCCAGTGGTTTACAGGATTCCTGGAGCTAATGCTGGAAACGTCTATTCTGAATCCGAATCACCCCTCTGACTTTGTGGGCAATAATAGGACATCTCTGTGCCTGCGGCTTTCGGAGTCCTCCACGTGCCTCTGTTTGACTTTGAGGCCGGTGTTCACAAGTCAGTCCTTTCAGCCGGCAGGCTTAGCCTCAGCCCCTTGCCCCTCCTCCTCCTCCATGCTCATTCCTGGGCCTCCTGCGCGGGGTTTAGACGGGCAGCGCTATTCCCTGTGAGCCCGCTTGAATCTCAGTGATGCTCCACGGCACTCAGGGGCAAAGACGGGGCACGAGTAGGATGCTGCTCCTTCCAACCTCCCAGTGGTCTGGCTAGACCACTCAGCCCCGGCCTGCTGGGGAGGGACCGGTGTTTCCTGAGCAGAATCAATTGTTCCCAGAACACTGACTGCACCTGATCAAGGACAGTCCGAACCCCGGCGGTGGCTGCTAGCTGTGCACCGATTTGCTCTCCTGAGCATGGGGGCGGGCAGCGTGCGTGACGGACGTGGTGAGCACGCGGAGCTGTGAGTCCCAGACCAGGGCGC
Source organism: Pipistrellus kuhlii (assembly GCF_014108245.1). Lineage (NCBI taxonomy): Eukaryota > Metazoa > Chordata > Mammalia > Chiroptera > Vespertilionidae > Pipistrellus > Pipistrellus kuhlii. The sequence goes on along the minus strand of NW_023425416.1, from coordinate 4,001,864 downwards.
CTGGCCCGGCCCTGCTCTCGCCTGGGGCCAGCTTTCCTGTGGTTCCCACCCAGGAGAAGTGGTCAACAGCAGCGCCGGGCTCCCCTGTACGTTGTAGGGGTGAGATAAACTCGTGAAGCCCCCGGCCCCGAGACAAATGGGCTGCTCTTTCCTCGCAACCAACTAGCCCGGTGGTCAGCAAACTGCTGCTCGCGAGTCACATGTGGCTCTTTGGCCCCTTGAGTGTGGCTCGGCGTTAGAACCACTTCTTCAAAATAGATTCACCCAGGCCGACAACCGACTGCTGCGCATGGGCCACGAAGTTTCAGTCGCACTGTACGTGTGCGGGCCCACACGTAGTATTGTGTGGAAGAGCCACACTCAAGGGGCCAAAGAGCCGCATGTGGCTCGATATGTGCCGACCACCGAACTAGCCTAATTCCTCTTCAGCACCCGACGAACACCAGGCATTGCCAAGGGGAAATGCTAGCCCTAGGACTCAGGACTTGGCAGATAGCCTGGGCCTTGGCCTCCCACCCAAGCTCTGCTGTCCCCTCTGCCTGGCCGATGCCCATCTGGTCCCGAGATCTCCCTCTGAATGGCATTTCTTTGGGAAGCCTTTTCACCACCTCCCGCCTGCCTGCCAGAGCGAAGGGTTATAAAAGGAGCTCCCAGTGCCTGAGTCAGACCCCAGCACCCGGGTCCGCTCCTGACATCTCTTGTTCCCACTGGACAGGAGCTTCACGAGCTGGCGATTGGCTAGACGCGTGCCCCAGGGTGTCCAGGCTCAGCACAGGGCCGCTACCCTGTGGACCTGCCGATGGACCTGATGCCACGCTGCTCACACATTCGCAGCGTGCTGGGGTTGCGGGGGGGAGAGACAGGCTTTTGATTGCCTTGCTGTCCCGACATCCTCAGCCAGCCATTTTGTTAGGCCTGCAACACGGCCTAACGCTCCCCCCACTTCCCGGGATTCTCCAGGGCTTCTGTGGGGCCTGCAGCTAAGAAGGCGGAGCAGCAGCTGCTGAGTCCCTGCCCTGAGTGAGAGCTCCCAGCACTGCCAGCCCTCTGCCCAGCAGCTCCTCAGCCCCCCCCCCCCCCCAGGCACGTGGGCGCTGCTCCGGTCGGCGCGGTGGGCAGGGTGGGGCCGGGCCAGGCAGGGAGGACGGCGCAGCTCTCCTCCAGCTGCTCCTGCCGGGCCACATCCCATACCTAATTGCTTCATAATTTCAGGATCCACTAAAGTGAATTTTAATTATACTTGCACTTACACTTTAATTACAGCCTTAATTATTCAGCATACACCGAGCACGCCCAGAGCTAAGCTGGGGGAGGAGTCCATGCTGAGATGGAAGCTCGGGCCTGGACAGGCTCGGAGCGTGCGCAGGGCCCTGGTCAGAGGAGTCCACATGGGACGGGGCGGGTGGGGGTGATGCTCAGAGAGAGAGAGAGAGAGAGAGAGAGAGAGAGAGAGAGAGAGAGAGAGAGAGAGAGAGAGAGAGAGAGAGGCCAAAGACACATGGTAAGAGACTCATGAGGAATAACCCAGAGAGGATTAGGCCCAGAAAAGAGACAGGGACAGAGTCAAATAGAAAGATGAAGAGAAATGGGAGCAGCCAAGTACCATCTGCAGCTGCCCGGCCCTGCCTGGCCCCTACCCCAACTCCTGCCCCTGCCCCTGCCCCTGCTCCTACCCCTGCCCCGGCCATATCTCCCTTGGAGCGACCTGAACCATCATCTGACCATACGGCCGCCCACGCCTGCTGGCCACACTGCAGGCCCCAGAGAACAAAGGGGGGGGGGCGATTTCAAAATGAAACCCCGCTGTACTGTACAGGACATTATACGGAGAGTAATAATTACCACAGTCTGTAAAGTGCTCCCTCTTCTGCCTGTTTGACCACAGACTTCCTAGCCACTGGGTGGAGTGAGAGAGCCACACAGATGCAAGGCTAATTGATGAAGTTTGTTCTCTGCCTTCTTACCAGGGAGGACACACATTACAGGGTTTGGTTCAAAGGGTGCACTCCACCCTCCCCAACTTCCTGGGCTTTAATCTCAGGCTGTGAGGAACCCCCTGGCAGAGTGTAGACCTCTCTTTCTACACTGTTATCAGCAGGAATGCCCGTTCTTTTACAAAAACACAGGGGTAGCACTCAGTGTTTGTGAGGACCAATGAATGCTCAGTGGATACGTGAGTTAAGGAGCTCACCACCCAAAGGAATATCCTTTTATCCCGTTTACAGATGAGGCAACCGAGGCCCTGGGGGGGGGGGCCTGGGAACTTGCCCACTCTCCCTGGAAGTCAGAGGCAAGGCCAGGCCCAGCTCCTGCCCTGCTGATGGCAAAGGCACGTGGAATCACACTGCCCGGCCGCCCATGGCAGGCGTCCCAGGAGACTGCAAGCCAAGCTGCTTATTTTTACTGGAGGGAACTGAGGCCTCCAAAGTCCACGGCTGGCTCAGTTAGTTACCCAAGGCAGGTCCCGGCCCCAGGTCAGAGCCCCAGGTTCAGGCCTCCAAGTCAGGGCTCCAGGTCAGGAATCCCAGGTCAGGGCTTCAAAGAAAAGCTCATTCCAGACCATGCGTTCTTCATTCGTAACAGAAACCACTGCTGACAAAAGCTAACAAGCTCCCCACAGAATGTGGCTGTTCAGCTGACCTGGAGTCTGAGAGGAGAGCAATCCTGTGCCCGGCTGGGGAGCGCTATTCTGAGATGGCCAGTGGACTCCTGTCATCATGAAGTGCCGGGAGCAGAGGTGGGGCACAATCCTTCATCTTTCCTGGTTTGTAATGTAGGACAACACAACTCTGGGACAGTCCTAACCTTGGTGTGGGCTGCTGGTTCCCCAAAATCACATAAGTGCATGTCCTTGGCATGACTGTGCTGAGAACCCTTATCAACAAGATGCTGCTCCCACAGGAGGCGGGAAAGAAACAGCTGGGATCGGGGCGTGTTGAAAGCTCTCCTGCTCCCCCTTTGACAAAGGCCCCAGGTGCCTATAACAGGACAGGCCCGGTGCTGAGAGAGCAGGGTCCCAGGTCACCAGGGCTGCTTTAGCCCACAAAGCTTTGGGGGCAGTCTGCTATTTGAGCTCATCTTGATTCTAAACGTGCAATTCCCCATCACCGGGGACACTGGGTGGTGAAAATATTTCTGAAGGTTCCAGAAGCCTTGCTGTCAGGAAGTCCTGATGCAGAAGCAGATTCTAGTAGGACCAACACTTGTGAACACTGTAAATATATTATCTTGTATTGTTACATCTTCTTTCTTTCTCTTTTATTTCCCAGCCGCCTAGTAACTGAGATCATTTCTTATATTTCTATACATCCTCCTTCATGCCCAAAGCTCAGTAACCTGCATACAGTGTTTAGTATATCAATTAACCAATTAAAACCCCACAGGCACATACTTTGGAGGCGCACTAACTTAAAAGATGCAAATCTGATTGTCTAACAACTTAGAAATGTCAACACTTCCAGCAGCGCGGGCAGACCTCTGACACAGCCAAGAGAGAGCAGTGAGGGAGATGACCGTGGACGTGGTATTTAGCGTGTTTCAGCATGTTTATTTTCCATGTACACACGACAGGGATATGCTCAGTGTCAGAGGTCATTTCCTTCCGGAATACTGAGCACTGTGTGAAAAAGAGAACTGCTCCTTCTAGTCTTTGGGGAAAATGAAAGTGGGGTAGCTTTCTTTCCTAGGAACGACCCTAAAGCTAAGAACCACGGACCTCTGCCGACAACACGGCGCAGGGAGGTCACAGGACAGAGGGCACCAGGCACACACTCACTGTGAGTCCTTTTCCAGTGGCAGACACTAGTCTGGACACCTGCTCTCCTCTGCAGACATGGAGCTGACTGGTCGAACCCAAGGGCCACTGGCCACTCTGCCCTGAAAGGTGGACACAGCCCTTTACTGTGAGCTACACTTCCGCTGAGGCAGCAGCTCCTTGGTCAACTGCTTACGTGATTGTCACTGGAATCGTTCTGCTGCCTTTACTGTATTAAGGAGATTTCATTCATGCAGATGTTTGAACGTCCACGTTAAACTTTGCCAACTGGCGCTTGTGCTATTTTTGTCATCATTATTTTCTCTTGTCATCATTATTTCTATCAGGTCTGCCTGGTCCTGGTGGGAGTTTGTGAGGCAGCGTCTCAGAGGGAGGAGCAGGGAAGAAGGTGAGAGGAGGAAGGGGCACTAGAAGCAGCCGAAGAGACCAGCGCTGCATCTGTGCTGGGGTCTCGCCCTCACGGTATGGAGACACCCAGGGGCCACATCCCCCATGGGGACCCTGTCTGCGGAATGACGCACCAGCGGGGAACGTGGGGAGACCAGCTGTCCTGGGATGATGTGCAGAGATCTGCGCCCGGGCTGCTTGGCACTGTGCTCTGAAGTCAGTGATGGTGCCCACAGGCCTGTTGCTAGTGCTCACATTACAGGGCCTGTTTTTGCTTCTCTGCTGCAGTGGCTCTCTAAGTGGGGTCCCCAGAAGCCAGGGGAGGTCAGCCCCTGCATGAAACATGATTTTGTTGTAGTAGTAATGATAAAATGATCATATTAAAAACCATGATACTTTGTTGGCACTGGCACTGATGGTGGGTAAAGTGCCAGCCGCTACCAAAGCAGCGGCACCAGCCTGTGCTAGTCCTGCTCCCCCCCCAACACTTGCCGTACAGGGTGCATTTTTCAAGTTGGGTGTCCTTAATGAACAGTAAGAAGTATTAATTTTTCTAAGTCTCAATCCTTAGGTACTAATCTCCCAGGCTCAAGTTCAGGGGGAAGTCCACACGCGCTGCACCCTAAGCTGTGAGTCTTCCGCATGACACATATGAGCTGCACACTGAGCTCTGGGGCCTCCATAGGACAGCAAGCGGCTGGGCTGTGCCAGGAGTACGAGGCCCCTGCCCCGGGCCCAGGCCGGGGAGAACAGGACGCACTGTGCTGGTTCAGACTGTGCTCTGGCAGACGGTATAGAAAATGGGGGAGAGCCTGTCACCTTCAAAAAAACAACCGACTGTTCTGTGGCTGATGATAAACTTTGTACATTTTTGTGGAAATTAGAATTCTGGAAAACTTGCATGTACCATCTTGAAAGTACGTGCAAGCTTCTCTGATGAGAATGGTGTTTCCTTGATTTTAGGGAGAGGAAGGGAGAAGGAGAGGAAGAGAAATATTGATGTCAATTGGTTGCCTCATGCACACCTACCAGCAACCTGCAACCCAGGCATGTGTCCTGATTAGGAGTCAACCTGAGACCTTTTGGTACATGGGACCGTGTGCTCAACCAACTGAGCCACACAGGCCAGGGCGAGGATGCTGTGATACTAACAACTGTGGAACTTTTTTATACTGTATGCTGAAATGTGTCAACCTTTAGATCTGCATAATCCAAAATGCTCCATATGATCACTGCATGACATTACAAACCACGCATGCATAAAATCCACTTTATGCGCAAGACAGACCAACGGACTTCAATAGAATAGAATATGAAGAGTTCATTAAAATCATTTCAGATTCCACACAAAATAAATCTTCAATAAAGAAACTATTGCTTATAGACTTTAATGGAGCACCAAAGAATATTCAAAATTATATGAAATGATTATTAAAAACCCCTCCCTTTTCCAAATAAATAGCTCTATATGAGGCCAGGTTTTCTTCATCTAATTCAACTAAAACAACATATTGCAACAGATAAAATAAAGCAAATATTAAACGACATATTAAAGAGATTTCAAAAATGTAAAACAATGCTGCTATTCTTATTAAAAATTTAACAAATTTATTTTTCATAAAATATTTGCTACATATATTTATATATAAAAGAAATAATATAGCCTGGCCTGTGTGGCTCTGTGGCTGAGTGTCGACCGTCCACCTATGAACAGGGAGGTCATGGCTGGATTCCTATTCAGGGCACATGCCTGTTTGCAACCTCCATCCCCAGTAGGTGTGCAGGAGGCAGCAATCAATGATTCTCTCTCATCATTGATGTTCCTATCTTTCCCTCCTTCTCCCTTCCTCTCTGAAATCAATAAAAAATATTTTTTTAAAAGAAATAATATAAAAAATAAAATGGCCCTGGCTGGTTAGAGCCTCAGCCTGCGCACAGAAGGGCCACGGGTTTGATTTCCAGAACTAGATTGCAGGTTCCATCCCTGTCCCAGGTTGGGACATGTGTGGGAGTCACCTAATCAATGTGCTTCTCTCACATTGATGTTTCTCTCTTTCTCCCTCCCTCCCTCCCTTCCACTCTCTCTTTTAAAAACCCATGGGAAAAATATCCTTGGGTGAGGATTAACAAAAATGAAAAAAAAAATTTAACTTAATTTAAAAATACTAATTTAATTATTTAAACATATTTTTAAAGTTCCTCTTAGAAAATTATTGAATTAACCAATAAGTATTGAAATATACAACTCAAATAAGCCAGAGCTCTTTGGGTCCACAATTTTAGCAGATAAGGAGTGCTAGACCACAACCATTGCCTTCTCTCCATGAGTAACTCTTGCAGCAGCATCTCTCAAAGTGTTCCCTTCAAAACACCAATCTCACAAAATGATTCATAATAAAAGGGTTCCACTCTGAAACAAATATGGAAAATCTGAAGAATGCTAACATATGCCGTTCTTGGAGAGTTACAATCAATCTGAGCGTATTAAATGCTCACAGAATCACTGCCATGCTGACTTACTTCATCTTACTCCCGTGTTTCCTCTTGTTTTCTCAGGAAGGTGTAAGTGCAGAACGCTCTGCTCACCTCACCTGGCAGAGGGAGATTGCCTGTAACTCACCTTCAAGCCGGACCACCAGGGGCACCTTCAGTTCTAGCTCCCGGCAGGCCTTGGTGATCCCATTGGCGATGATGGCACAGTTGACAATTCCACCAAAAATATTGACTAGAATGGCTTCAACCTGAAATCAAAAGCAGAAAGATGCCCATCAAAATGCTGTTGGCCAACATTCTCAAAAATAACTGGCTAAATAATAGACACACACACACAAAAAAAAGACTTTTTAAAAAACACAACATAAAATATTCAATAAAAGGCCTAGAAAATATTATGAAAGTTAAATTTTGATGCTAAATTAATAAATATCAATATTTAATATTAGCCCATCAATCACTTCTCTGAACTCAAAATGAATCCAGTCACCACTCACTCACTACATACAGTCTTCTGCTTTTCCTCAGACACCTGTTGGAACTGTTCTTTTTAGTGTCATTTAAGAGTTCATGTGCTAATGTCTTTTCTTCCCATGGTTTACACTTAAATTTTACCTGTCATGGTGCTTCATGGAATATTTCAACATTAGAACGTTATTTGTTGTTTCATTATAATATATTAATATGCAAAGCTAGATGCTTTCCCATTCTTAATACCATTTTGATATGCTAGAGGTACCCTCTCAAAAGTCAGAGATAGCTTAATTGTCTAAGAGATACCCCAAAAAAGAAGAGATACAAGCTTAGACCACAAGTAAGGATGTAAGAAAAGTCAAGCCACTGACTGGAACTTTTCAGAAATGTAAATTCAAACCAATCATGCTAGCCTGTGCATATTTCATATTCAAAGGCGTGTGGGCAAAAAGAAAATTGTACTTGTCCTGACTTGATAAATAGGCATAAGAAAATCCTGTATAATTAACATGAAGAACATGATAATGAAGAGAATTCATTACCTAGATTAAGTGATAACACGCCCAGAAAAATGGCTATTCATCACGCGGGAGGCATCACAATCCCAACAATGGAATCACAATTAAATCAGGCTCCACTAATTGCAAAGCATGTACGAGTGCCGCATGCCAGCGCCAGGCCCGTTGTTTCCATATGCTAAATCAGCTGCACAAAGCACGCGAGAAAGGAGTGCCCCGAGTTTGTTTAGCACTTCGCTGTTTTAGAAAGCACCATAAAACGAGCCCTCATTTTTAATTGTGTTCCTTGCCAGAACACTATTCAGAATGTAAAGGGAGGGTTAGCCCTCCGTAGCTGACAGAGCCACTCAGAGAATTCACAGAATGTGCCCAAGGTCACAAAGCTACCAGGCAGCAGTGGCAAAGTTCCCAATCACTTCTCTAGGTCGCCCCCATTCTTCCTTAATGCCAGCTGTCAGAGCCGGGGCCGGGACGCACCTTGGGCAAGGTACATCCTTGTCTTGAATACGGTTACTTCATCTATACAGCGGGAATAATAGTGCTTAGTCCATCAGCTTGTTGCTTGGACTAAATGAGGTAATACATGTGAAATGCTTAGTACTTGCCTGTAAAATACTTACTGAATATGCATATGTTTATGTATATGTATATGCAGTTACTTTTTTTACTTTAAATTCCCGTCCTCCAGTTCTCCTCCCCTTTGGCAACCATCAGTTTGTTCTCTATCTATGGGTCTGTTTCTATTTCGCTTTATTAATTTGTTGTTTTCAAGATTCCACATTTAAGTGAAATTATATGATATTTTCTTTCTGCCAACTTTCTTCACTCAGCTTAATACCTTCTAGATCCCCCCAGGTTGCTGCAGATGGCGGGAATGAAAACCCTTTTTCACAGCCTACACGAACCACATCTTCTCCTGCTCATGTATTGATAGGCACTTGGGTTGCTTCCATAGCTTGGCTATTGTAAGTGATGCTGCAATCAGTGTAGCTGTGCATGTATCTTTTTGAGTCAGTGTTTTTTGTTTTCTTTGGGTAAATACCCAGAAGTGGAATTATTAAGTCATATGGCAGTGCTATTTTTAATTTTTTGAAGAGTCTGCATACTGCTTTCCATAGTGGCTACACTGTACTTGCATTTATTTCAACAAGTAATGATGAAAGTGGGCAGGCTACCTAGGCAGCAAGTAAGAATTAAAACACCTCCCAGTAAACTGCAGCTATGTTGAATTGGAATATAATAGAAAAGCAGAGTTATTGGCGTTCGGGAAGAAGGTAATGACTTAAGACTGAAATAAGTGAGCAGTATTTCCAGCCCAATTACGGGTCCCGGGGACTCTGTGCACTCGCAGCAGGCTGGCAGGACAGAAGCTGCTCCCTAATCGCAGCTGTTAAAGGCTGTTCGCACCGAGGTGCAGGCCCAGCGGAGAGCAGTGTCCAAACAGCTGTGGGATGGAGAGGAACTTGCCAGAACAATGCAAGAAAAACCCTCGAGAGCACTGCTGACTCCAGGGTCCGAGAGAGGATGGGAACCAGCATGGAGAGTGGGGAGCCAGGCCTTCCAGCTGAGCTCGCAGGGGCAGCGCATGCCTCTGCCCGCTCAGTGAAGCCGTCCTGGCCCCCAACTCGAGTGGCTTACTGCTAATCCGAACGAAACACCTATTATCCAGCTCTCCATGGAGTGCTCGCATCACAGCACACACTTCCGTGAAGCGAATTCCTGGGCATAGGCAGGAATACGGGTGTGACCAGAGGCCCAGGCAGTGACCCGTCTGCTCGGTGGTGCGTCCTGGGAGGCGTGACAGTGTGGCTACTGCCTCCTGGGCAGCCAAGAGGAAGCCAGGGCTGTCACTGCAGGTGGGGGAGAGCGGCCAGGCCGGCCGGGACCTTGGATCATTTTGCTGATCCCTTCTCTTTCCAGAGCGGGGTGAAGGCTAGTCTTGAAAGGAGCCTCCCTTGGGGTTGGAAGTGACAGGAGAGGGAGGGAGGGACAGAGAGGAGAGAGTGAGGAGACTTCAATGTGAGCATGTGCAGCAGTGGTAGGAAAGAGTGAGAGCAAGAAAGAAAAGTAGTGTGTGTGGGAGGGAGGGAGAGACAGGAGAGGGAGGGAGGGAGGGAGAGGGAGGGAGGGAGGGAGGGAGGGAGGGAGGGAGGGAGAGAGAGAGAGAGAGAGAGAGAGAGAGAGAGAGAGAGAGAGAGAGAGAGAGAGAGCGCGCGCGCCAGCGTGAGCAAGGAAGGGAGAGAAGAGGTTTTGAGTGAAACCAACAGAGCAGCTAGCAGTTTTACAGGAGGAGCCACAGGGCACAGGGGCGCAGGCTGCTCAGCTGGGCACAGGGCCCCGGAGGCACAGCCCCACAGCACCCAGAGGCATCACCCCGCATGGGAAGACCCTGTAAAGTAACGGCTGCAGCCGTTAGATGCAAGTCTCACTCTGGGCCCATTGCTCTAATTAACTACTTCCTGGGACTGGGACCTGAAACTGAGAACGGAATGAAGATGGGTGAGAATGAAAGCGCTGTGACATATTATTTAGCACCTAAAGCATGTGAGGCTTTCAATGGGAGCCTCAGGGCCCATTCATTAGTGTGTGCACTAATTGCTACAGCAACAGCGATTTGATTTGAACAGTCTTTTTCTTTTTTTTCTTGAAGAGGAGAATGTGAAGGAGCAGGTGTAGCTAATGTGCAGAGGAACGGGAAGACCTCTAGCGGCTTGGGGGACAGAGGCTTCTCCAGTCTCTGGGCCAGACCCACCAGGGCTGCTCGGTCCCCCGGGGAGGCCCCCGGAGCCAGGGGGGCGGCAGCGGGGCGGCCCCTGTCGCTGGGCTGGCTTCGTGCTCCTGCCGCAGATTTCAGTCCACGATTCAAAGTAGAGAATGAGACTCAAAAGAAGAAAAGCAACAGCAGCCTTTGGTATTTAACAAACTCCTCTCAGCTCCAAATAAACAAACCCACCAATGACAGTCATGACTAAAACCTTTTGGGGGAACATAGTAATTTTGAGTATCTGATTAGCACGATGGAACCCCTGTCAGATAAATTCACACACACAAAACCTTTAACAAGCATCTTTAACAAGTTCATAAAATGACTTATGTCTTCCCTTTTCTATTGTTGTTAATCCTCACCCACGGATATTTTTCCCATTGATTTTTTTTTTTTTTTTTTTTTTTTTTAATAGAGAAGGGCAGGGCAGAAGGGAGAGAGGAAGAGCGGGAGAGAGGAAGAGAAGGAGAGACATATATGTGAGGGAGACATACAGACAGGTTGACTTCTTCCTGCATGGGCCCCGTCTGGGGCCGGAGATCAAGCCTGCAACCAAGGCACATGCCCTTGACCAGGAATCGAATCTGTAACCTTCAGTGAGCAGGCCAACGCTCTAACCATTGAGCTCACTGGCCAGGGCCAGCCTTTACTTTATTCTCTTTCATTCCCTGACACTGGCTGAAGGGAACAAGCAAAAAGACTCCGGTAATAAGCCAGCCATTTTGCAACAGTTCCTGCAGACGGTTAAGTGCTGCTCTGCATTAAAACACGCTGCAGCATGCGCATGAGGCACAGAAAACGAAGCCACTGCGTTGGCCTCTGCTTATTCCCGGTCAGCACAGGACCGAGTCCGACTGCAGTGGCATTGCTGACAAAAATCGGGCAAGATAAACACTTTACAAACTATTTACAAATGTGTTTTTATTGGTTTCAAAGGGGAAGGGAGAAGGAAGATAGAAACATCAATGATGGGAGAGAATCACTGATCGGCTGCCTCCTGCATATCCTCCACATAAGGGATTGAACCCGCAAACTGGGCAGGTGCCCTGACCGGGAATCCAGCTGCAACCTCCTGGCTCATAGGTCTACGCTCAACCACTGAGTCATCCCAGCTGGGTGAGGTAAAGACTTTTTAAAATTAAATTTATTTTAATTCTGAATGCTGTTGTTCTTGTTTAAGCATATGTTTTTTGTGCAACTGTTTTTCTTTGTGTTGTTGTTTTTATTTCCCTGCTGAAATCTAATCATGTCTTCTAATCCATTGGCAGCCAACAAAAGAAAATAAATGATGAAGAAAATCAGAAGCAGCTTGGATAGTTGGTGTTTGTCTGCCTGTCTTTAATAAAAATGCTCTGCTATCTCAGAGAGGAGGCTAAATGGATCCAGTCAGTCAGGGGTGATGCAGGGGGGACTTCAATCTTGGGCTCCGTTGATCTCACACATGAGCCAACATATAGCTTCTGCTGGGACCCGGTGCACCTGCTGCTGAAATCCGGGCAAGCCACGCCTGCTTGCTGTCCACCAATGGTTTGTTCTTGAAGTTTGAAATTATTTTCTTTTGTATGAATTCAAGCACTAGGATCCTTGGCTACAGCAAATTATGTACCGCCGCCCCCCCCCCCCCCCCAACTAGCTACAAAACACATGAGAAAAATAGCATTCTGCCCTTTTAATTTCTTCCAAGGAAAAAGTATATTCTTTCTTTTTTTAAAATATATTTTATTGATTTTCCACAGCGAGGAAGGGAGAGGGATAGAGAGCTAGAAACATCGAGGAGAGAGAAACATCGACAAGCTGTCTCCTGTACATTCTCCACTGGGGATGTGTCTGCAACCAATGTACATGCCCTTGACCGGAATTGAACCTGGGAACTTTCAGTCCGCAGACCAACGCTCTAATGCTGAGCCAAACTGGTTTCGGTGGAAAAAGTATTTTCAATGAAATCATACTCAAGCCTGATACCTCAGAACCCAAAGGAAGTATCGCAAACGTCACCCTCAGTACAACATTTTGGTATTCTAATTACTCAATCCAGACAAACCCAATCATTTCATTCCAACTGCAAAACTGAAGCACAGAAATGACACCGCATGAATGAGCATTTGGACGAAGAGCCAAATTTCCATCAAGACTGACCTCTGAGGACAGGCAGGGTGACCCAAGGGACATGTGTCTCATTGTCCTTGACTGTCTTTCCCTTCTTCCCGGATTCTCCCCTTACTTGTATCCTGCAATCTGTTCCTCACTAAAATAAGCAAAACGGCATGGAGGATTAATTATTGAAATTAATTTTCCCAGGGCTGGGAATTATGTCATTCAACCTTCTCTGATAAGTAAACTGAGACTAACGCCTTACATAATTTGTTCAAGGGCACAAACCTGCAAGCAATGGGGGCGAGATTTGGACCTAGTCAGTCCTTCAAAGTCCGTGCTCTTTCTCCTCCCTCTGGCTGTCTCTCTATAACCAGCGACTTTATGATTAGTCCAGAGTCCCAGCTCTATCTCGGTCCTGTTTCCCAGCTTCAGGGCACATTCTGGACTGCTCTGCTGATGCCCAAGTGTTTCTTGCTTTCCAATCTCACTGTCCGATTAAAATGGATCAGAAATAAGATATCTTTCATAGATTTTCGGACAGGTGAATTTTGGTACTTCACAATCCGGGGTTTCCTGTTTACTGATAAGAGCTGTCCAGAGCTCATGGTTTGCAGTACCTTCCTAGATGGGACTGTGAGTGGTGATGACAGTCTAAGAATGGTCCTGGCCTTCAAAACCTAGAGGCTGCCCTGACCTGGGACAGTTGTCCCTACCAGACCCCTCTCTGCAGACTGACAAGCCTCCTTCCCCCTTTTTGACAGAAATTTACCCCTTTGCCACTGTTGTTATTTCTAATTAAGGTAAATAAAATTCTCACAGAGAACCATGCCATTTCCGACATCATTGCTGATACAGATTTTAGCCACCAGGTGATGCAGCGGTCCCTGGAAGCATGGTCACTGCGTGGCTGTGAGTGCTGTGTAGAGGACAGTGATCCGTGTCCTGGTTCCGTGGGACCTATTCACAAGGCGTGCCATGACAGCAAGGAAAGAGCCACATCCAGTGCATCACCTCTGCGCCCTCATTTTGGAGTTACATAACATATATTTTGATAAACAATGAGTAAACCCACCTCCCTCCAGTATGATCACTCCAATCTCTTTTACATGCATGCATTAGTCCATGCAAACCAAAGCATTTGAAGACTGACTCCCAGTATCTGATAGGAACCAGGGCACCTTCCATGGCTTATTTCAACAAGTAAAAAATACTACGAATGCTGCAGCATGTAAATTATAAAGCCATTCTTCCTCCCAAGAGGAGTGCCTTTTTCCTTGAGTCGAAGCTTAGTAACATTCCCGTGACGCAGCAGGCCTATGGAATGCTTTATGAGAGAGTCCTCTGCATGGATTCTATAATAGCTTATGCAAGCTGCACAGCCTACCTGTGTTCTAACTTCTACATCTGGTTTTCTGCAAGAGTCAGAGGGCTCCAAGCTTGATTCCAGCGAGCTGGCAAGAAAGGGGTTCACAGGAGCTGGCGCCCGGGACGGTTGGGTGGCACAGGGAGCTAGGTCCTTCTGCCTAAACATGCCAATCATTTCACTCTCCGGTCATGTGTGTAAGTCCCCAAAGGGCAGGCTTTCACAGCCAAGAACCACGAGCGCCTGAGCCAGGCCCGGGTTGCAAACGCTTCCCCAGCTGCCAGCAGGCATGCCGGAGTTAAAGAGGTCAAAGGAATGGAGACTTGAGGGACCAGCACGGGCTTGTTTTATGGAGACATTTCCCACATCCTTCCGAACCGGGGCCAGCGCCAGGGCAGGCCCTGCAGAGCCTCCCGCCATGGGAAGCGCCATTGCGGCGCCTGGGGCCTCGGGTTAACAGTTCCCGCAGAGCTGCAGGACGCGTGTGCCCTGTCCCCAGCAAGCATCAGGAGACTGTTATAGGCACACAACTCTTTTAATAAATGGGCTACCGTGTGACTGCTAAGAAACATCTGGGCTACAAAACCGCCTCCCCAGCTACAGAGCACTGCTCTGGGGAGGTGCTCAGCGCTCGGGATGCAGGGTCTGTATTTCATTTGCGGTGGGAGCCGCAGTGCTGCCGATTAAGAATATTTATTGACATTCTTTCTGAGCAGCATGTGTCCCATCACTTCAGACTGGCGTCCTGATGGATGTGAATATGTACACTCCGTCATCATTAGCTGGAGCGCTAATACAGAGAACTCCCATCAGATCGGCAAGGGGCGAAGGACCCATTTATTAATCTTTAAGCAGGGTGTCTATCTGTCTATGTGGCTGCTTTCTGGTCTCCACACAGTAACTGCTCCCATAGGAAAGGGGAAAAAATGCTCCTGTGGGTGATTTCTTTGCTCTCACTCATGACTGACATCAATTAAAAAAAATCAGTAAGCAATCAGAGCCAAAGCTTAGGACCACACAGATTCACACTTCACACCCCGGAGAAATGAAGATAAATTTAGCTAATAGCAAAACCCACTGCTTCTGTAAATAACAAGTGTAATGTAAGATGAAAGTGGAACAGAATGATTCTGGGATGCTTCATACATCTGTTCCAATAAACCTGTTTGATCATTTCGTTTTCTGGAAAAACAAAGGTTGACAAAAATCCATATAAAAACTAACGGATAAATATTTGACTGGGAAAAAGAAAATGTTAAGCTTCCAGTTAAGATCTCAATAAATTATAAGCTATTTAGCATCCACTAACGTTTACATTAAAATAGTTTTAAGTAAAATAATTTTAAAAACGCATAGATGCTGCTTCTCATAACAGAGCTCACCGGTGTGTTTGTGAAAGCCAGTTTCCTGCTGAACTTCCTTGTAAGAACAAAGTTCCCATTTATTCTCTAACGTCTACCCTTGGTTCACCCACTAAAATAACCTCCAACCCAACCCCACACCCAAACTTTTAAATTCCAAAATTGTATTGGAGATAAGGTTCCTTAGCATCCACATTTTAATCAGATAAATAAGCAAAACATACAATTTTTTAAAGCCTCCGAAATGTTATCCGTGAAGAAATCTGTGATTACAAACATCGGTATCCCTTTGGAACTAGGGCTCCGCTGAGAGCCTGCAGGAACGCGGTGGTCCCAGTTATACCAGGGAGGGGGGGGGAGCATGTCCTTGACACCCACTTAGCAGCATCAATGTCCCTGCCACCAGCAGACACCTCACAGAACGGTGAACGCTGGGGACCAGGGCCAGCACCGTCTGACCTGCTGCGACCACTGAGTGGGGAGAGGGGGGGAGCCTCATCTACTTCCTGTCTGTTCAGCAAATGGCAGAATACTGGGTCTGGAGCAAAATAAAACCACATGGGCAAAGCAGGCCCCACAGGCGCTGGGAGAAATTTAACCCAACTGTTGCCACCTTAGAGTCTAAATCATTGGTTGGCCACACCCTTTCTCATCCTGGGTTGACCTTTTGTGGATCTCAGTAGAGTGGCCAGAAGATTCCAGAAGATTCTGTCCCAAGGCGGATGATCAACAGACAATCAAAAGGATGTTAATAAATAAATAAAATAAAATATTGATACTAAAAAAATAAAATGTTTACTGCTATTTTACTCTTGGGGAAAAAAAAAAAAAAAAAAAAAAAAAAAAGGATGTACTGGGACCAAGCCAGGTGTGGAGTGCTATGTGCCCCAGGCCAGCTCAGCCTCCCCACCTGCCGCAGGTCCTGGGCTCCTCCCCTGTCTGCCTTGGGGGGCCCCGGCAGGAGGAGAGGAGAGGCTGGTGCTTGTAGCCTCCAGTGCCTCAGCAAGGCTGTCCCACCATAAAGGTCTCTGATTGGCTCCAGAAAGCCTTTATTACAAACTCCATTCTGGTCAGTAACCTCTCTGCTAGCTTTGGGCTTAGGGGTGCAGAGACCAAGCTGTTAGCCCCAGATGCACGCACTTTCTCTCCCGGTTCTGTGCCTTCTACCCTCCCTCTCAGGATCAGCCTCTTTGCAGATTAACCTCCTTCACACACCGTGAGTGCTGGTGTGAGTGAGGGGTCACCACCTCCCCACACACCGTGAGTGCCGGTGTGAGTGAGGGGTCACCACCTCCCCACACACCGTGAGTGCTGGTGTGAGTGAGGGGTCACCACCTCCCCACACACCGTGAGTGCCGGTGTGAGTGAGGGGTCACCACCTCCCCACACACCGTGAGTGCTGGTGTGAGCGAGGGGTCACCATCTCCCCACACACCGTGAATGCCGGTGTGAGTGAGGGGTCGCCACCTCCCCACACACCGGCACACTGTGAATGCCGGTGTGAGCGAGGGGTCACCACCTCCCCACACACCGTGAGTGCTGGTGTGAGTGAGGGGTCACCACCTCCCCACACACCGTGAATGCCGGTGTGAGTGAGGGGTCACCATCTCCCCACACACCGTGAGTGCCGGTGTGAGTGAGGGGTCACCATCTCCCCACACACCGTGAGTGCCGGTGTGAGTGAGGGGTCACCATCTCCCCACACACCGTGAATGCCGGTGTGAGTGAGGGGTCACCACCTCCCACACACCGTGAGTGCTGGTGTGAGTGAGGGGTCACCACCTCCCACACACCGTGAGTGCTGGTGTGAGTGAGGAGGACACCATCTCCCCACACACTGTGAGTGCTGGTCTGAGTGAGGGGTCACCATCTCCCCACACACCGTGAGTGCTGGTGTGAGTGAGGGGTCACCAGCTTCTGGTTAGACTAGTAACAACATCCTCATTTATCAGCGCAGCTTGAATTTGGAAAAAATCTAGTCATTTGAAGGCTGAACCTTTTAAACTATAAGGTTGTTTATTTTTTTCTTTTTGGTTTTCCCCTCTCTACAACATGTCATGACTAAGAGTTAAACAACAAAAGTAAAAGTAAAACAATCTGAACACCCTCAGATCAAGCCAGCTATTTAATGAGTCAAACATCCCTTTTTCTGTTTTCTGGGTGCGATGGCTAACCCCTAAGCATATGAAGTTAGTGCTCATTAACTGCCTGGGCCTCTACCAAAGTAAGGCAGAAAAAGGAAAACAAGCCACATGCTTTGTTGTCTCCACACTCTGCCCGTTATAAACGACAAACGTGAGCTGGTCAGGACCGCGCCTCTGCCAGCGGCCCCCCGGCCCCGCCAGCCGCCCGGGAGGCGAAGGAAGACCGTCTGCGGGACCTGTGGCCCCGTTCACAGCATGACCCCGCACCCACGGGGCCGCCCCGTCTACAGGAGGAACTCAAACCGGAAAAGACTATCAGTCAGTGAGAGTGTGGGCCTTTGTTCCTGGACAAAAAAGTGACGATTAACCTCCATGAAACTCCAGTGACCTCCATTTCTCACGTCACATCACTGTCTACAAGCAGATAAACGGTGCCATCAGCTGTTGACAGTAAATGATACTAAACTGGAGGGAGTCTGAGCAGGACGCTGGACAGCCATGGAGCAGTGCGGGCGGAAGCAGCAGCTCGGGCCTCACGTGAGACACACTAAGCTTTCCGGGCGGTGAGCGCCCGCTGCAGCCAGGCACGCAGCAGCCTGTCCCAACCACGCCATTCAGCACGCATCGGCTTCACCGGTAAGTCCCTCTCTCATCGCGCCATTGTACCCGCCCCTTACTCTCTGAACATCTGACCAGCGTTTCCTGGCAGACCCTGCTCACCCATCTCACAAACCCCCGCCACGTGGGTTTCTCTCTACATGAATATACATCCCCGCGTGCTGGGAGGGTCTGAACGGCACTTCAATCCTTGTACCCCTGCACCATGGATGGGCAGGCACATACTTATCAATACGCTGAGGTTCTCACTCCTGAAACCATACCGTCTTCTGAGTGGCTCAGGACTAAGGCCACCTTCCACTTCTTGTCTGCCCCAACTACGGCAGGAAGCCACTTCCCATAGTGTGCCCGTTCCTGCCGCAGGGCGAGGGCCGCAGAGCACCTGCCACACCTGTCCCTGAGCTCCACTCCAGCTCCTGCCCGGCAGGTGTGGGGCAGGCACAGCCTGGCGTCATGCTGGGGAAAGGAGGTAGCACAGCTCCACGCACGTGACCGTGGTGTGAGGGAGAATACCTGTCCAGGCTGCTCAGTGCTGGCCGTGCACCGGGACGCGGCGGGCAAACCCAGTGCCACTGGGAGCCAGGCAGGGGAGCGAGTAGATGAGCCCCGGGCGGGCCGGAGCCAGCAGCGAAGGCGCTGGCATCCTGGGGGAGGTGGGGGAGGTGCGCCTCTTCTAAAGCCTCAGCCACACAATGTGGTTGCCATGGGGATGTGAGCCTCCTGTGCCCAGACCTCTTCATTTTTCAAAAGCCAGAAATCTGGATTCTGAAAGACCCAGAGCGGATGGGGGAACGCACTGGGGAGCCTCAGGGTGCTCTCGCTGCGGCTGCCTGGCGCCTGGCCTGCGGCCAGGGGTGCCGGGATCACCCCGCTCCTGCGGCCCCGAGAACGGCCCGGCTCTGCGGGCTGCGCTGGTTTGGTGGGAGGAACAGCTGTGTGTGTGGATGCGGGAGGTGAGGAAGGCTGTGAGGGAGGAAGAATGAAGCCAGGCTGACGAGGAGGTCCAAGCAGGAACCCTTAAGCTAAAGAGCAGGAGCCTGTGGGCTGCGCCGACCATGCCGGTGCCAGAACCGTGCCCGTCACTCCGATGCCAGCACTTCTCTGGTGTTTCCTACCTGCCCACTCACCTCTCAGCCCCGAAGAGGGCCAGGCTTCCCTCTACCGCTGGCACACAGCACAGAGAGGCGAGGTCATACCCAAGGTCATTCGGGAGCAACTGAGCCCTACGGCCCGCCCTACCCTCCTTCACAGCGCCTCCAGCCACCCCCCGAGTGGCTTGGCTCAGGTTCTGGGCACAGCTGGAAACATCTTGTCCACACATAGGAGTCCAACATGAGAGCCAAATCCTCCCAGGAAGGTTATCTTACAGAGCTTTAACATATGTCCACACACGTTCCTCCCTTGGACATTAGATGGAGTTTAATGTTCCTCCCTGAGTATGGGCCGAGCTTAGTGACTCACTTTGTGTGAAGAGAACAGGATGGACATGGCCACGCGAGGCTTCTGAGATGGGTAAGAAAGGCACTGGAGCCCTAGCCGTTTTGGCTCAGTGGATAGAGTGTCGGCCTGCGGGTTCAAGTCAGGCACTCAGGGGAGGCAACTGATTCAGTTTCTCCCTGTCATCAGCTCTCTTTCTCTTTCCCTTCCTTTATCTTTAAAAGCAATAAAAACACATATCCTCACATATATTTTCAGGTTAGGATTAAAAACACTTAAATATACTAAACTGTAGGCACAAGGAAGTAACATGAACATATATTTGTAATAGGATGTTTTTCTTAAAGTTTATATGTGGAGCCGAAGCTGGTTTGGCTCAGTGGTAGAGCTTCGGTCTGCAGACTGAAAGGTCCCGGGTTCGATTCCGGTTGAGGGCATGTACATTGGTTGCGGGCACATCACCAGTAGGAGGTGTGCAAGAGGCAGCTGGTTGATGTTTCTCTCTCATCAATGTTTCTAACTCTCTACCCCTCTCCCTTCCTCTCTGTAAAAATCAATAAAATATATTTAAAAAAAAAAGTTTATATGTGGAATTATTCCATTATGATGATGATGATACAGTTTCTTTGGAACACGTTGGTTATTTTTTGCTTTATGAACATGAGTATTTGGTATTACATTAATATCTTATTTCTCTAAAGAATATTTAGGCTGTTTCCTAAAAAAGGTCTGTTACATATGTCTTAATTACCACATGTGTTAAATGAGAAGTACTGTGGAATTAACATTGCAATTCTATCTTCAAAAATCCCAGGAGCCCTATCCAGTTTGGCTCAGTGCCTTGGTTTCGGGCACATCCCCAGTAGGAGGTGTGCAGGAGGCAGCTGATTGATGTTTCTCTTCATCAGTGCATGATAGAAACATTGGCCTGTGGACTAAAGTGTTTCGGGTTCGATTCCTGTCAAGGTCATGTACCTGGGTTGCAGGCTCCTCCTCTGCTGGGGCCCTGGTCAGCGCTTGTGCAGGAGGCAACTAATCAATGTATTTCTTTCACATCGATATTTTTGTCTTTACCTCTCTCTTCCAATCCTCTACAAATCAATGGAAAATATCCTCTGGTGAGGGTTAAAAAATGTGATGAAAATTCCAGGAAGTAATAAAACTTTTAAGTGCACTGATAAGTATGGAACTATCCACAAAAAGTTAAATCAATTTCATGATGAAATATACTTCAAGTCCCCAACAATTCTGACTGTGCTGCTTAACAGAGCCTCTTAAAAGCCATGCAAAGATGTGGCACAGCTTTACACACAGGGAGTGCAGTCAGGCAAGGTCTACATGAAACACAAATGTGACAGGTGTCCCTCACAGGCCAGGGTAATGCAGCAAAGAGAAGACATTCCTCATCAATCCCTGAGGAAAAACTGGCATTTTTCTTCCTCTTAAAAGTGGAGCTCTTGCTGGGGGGGGGCAGAAAAGGATGAAGAAAGCTTTTCTGCTTCTCTGAAGAGGAAGTTTTAAAGGATAAGAAAGACGAGTTAAGAAAGCTGAGTCGTGGAAAACGGAGGCAAAAAGAATTCTTGTCTCCAGAAAAAAACAGTGCTACCATATAACTCATTGTTTCGCAAAGGAAGCACACACTTCCAACCCTGGGTTTAATGTAAGTTTCCCATGAATGTTCCCTTTGGCAATGGCATGAGAAAGAACTGAAGACCTAGAACACCTAGAAAGCGCCCTGTGATCTCATCCAGGACAGTCCGCACTGCCAGCTGCCCAGACCGTGCCTGGGGCTTGCAAAGGGTTAGAAAACTGGACATTTTCAATTTCCCTCCCTTAAACAATTGTATTCAGAACAGGTACCAAATGGTTCCCCTCACACGGGGACTAATTCACATACATTCATCCAGCACTACATTCATAATGGACACTACACCTCCAGCGCCGGCCACTCAGTGCTGGGCAGTGTGTGGCCTAGGGTCCGGGGACCTCTGACCCCAGGGTCCAGGGACCTCTGACCTTGGGTCTGTCATGAATGGCAGCTGACTTTTATTTTATTCAAATCAGCTATCCAATTTTGATTCCTAGTCTATTTAGAAAAACAAATTAAAATAGCTCTAAGTCATATGTCTTTAATTTCTTGGATAAATACCCACCACACCCCAGTGTAGAACCAGGTCAGTGGTTATCTTGTGAAGGTTCTCTACGCCTCCCCACGTGCCTTTGAGAAAATGCATTTTTGCTTCTTCATTAGGAAGGAGCATAAGAATTGGCCTCCAACCGAGAAGAGACTCAGACCACCCCACTGCCTGCCTCTGGCTCGGAGGAATGCGCTGAGACCATGAACTGTGGCTTTGCTAGGAATTGTGCTCTGTTACGCCAGGAAGGCGTCCTTTCGGATGTGCTTCAGTGCAGCTGGCCAGGTCAAAGGAATCAACTGAAACTCAATCTTAGGGACTGTTTTCTAAAAGTCTTGCGTGGGGAATATTTTCTCCCAAAAGTTCATGAGAAGACAAATATATGTTGACATGGTCCCCAATTTATAAGTTTGATTTGCAATTTCCTGATCAAACTAATTTACAATGATTAAAAAAAAGTTATTGATTTGATTCACAGAGTGGAGAACTAACAGCAGGGAAAAAACAAGACAGCTGAGGTGGTAGAAGCAAGTGTAGAATGCAAAGATGCACGATCAAGGAAAGTCAGGAGCTGCTGGCCCTGCAATCATTTCACAGAAACTCTTATCTCCTTAAGACCACTAAGGAAAGGTGGAGGGAGCCATCAAATACACCAAGAGGGCAGGGATGGTTTGAGCACTTCATAAAGAGAACAGTTCGCATGTCTTCAGGTTCTGGAAGAGGCAGCAACCCCCAATCAGTGTGATCTGTTATCATCACCCAGAAACCTATTCATTTGCGAGGTAAGAAGTACCTGCTTGCCATCCTAAATTCATGCTAAAGAAAAAAAGGGGAAAATGGTGTAGGGTAGAAAAAGGAAAACGGAACTGGATTTGTTCCAAGGAGATTTACAATTCCAGGTAAGGTCAGGCACTTCCCGTGCTGGGCACCTTGCCTGGAAAGCATGCAAGGCAATGGACTGAACTTATTGAAATGTACTGACCTAAAAATTGTGTGTGATTTTCTGTTACAACGCAACCTGCCATAAATGGTAGTGAGGAAGGTAACAATCTAGAACAATGTTTTCCAAAATAAATTAGCCTATTGGAAAATTAAAAAACAAAGTTGGAGGGATATTATAAAGCACATGTGTCAAACACAAGGCCCGCGGGCCAAATCCGTCCCGCCAGGCCTTGCAATGTGGCCCGCACCGCGCTGTCATCACTGCACTCCGCTGCGTTTCCATCACAATGACAGTTTATGACTGTTCAGTAAACCATTCGGCCCGGGATTTAGGCTGGATTTTAGATTTTGGCCCCTTCTCTGATTGACTTCGACACCCCTATATAAAGCATGGATGCAGGACCCGGTGAGAAATGGTAAAATAGTATCTTGTTATTAACTTACAGAGGCCCATGCACCAAGAGTAAAACCATTGACCCCTTCTCTGCTAATTCCTTCTGTCAGGGAAACTGGACTTAATTCACACTGTGCTACAACATGACTTAAATACGTGCTGAAGAGTTCTCTCGAGCCTGGCTGGTGTGGCTCAGTGGTTGAGCATGACCCATGAACCAAGAGGTCACCAGTTCGATCCCAGGTCAGGGCACATGCCTGGTTTGCAGCCTCAGCCCCCAGTAGAGGATCGGTAGGAGGCAGCTGTTAGATGTTTCTTTCTCTCTATCCCCTCTCCCTTCCTTGTCTAAAATCAGTAAAAACATGTTTTTTTTAAAAAGAGTTCTCCTTATATTTCAAAAACAATCCTCCTTTAGGCAGGATGATACAGTAAAAACCATACAAGCAAAGAAACATGCACACGTGCACACGCTTGTATTTTCTGACTACGCTCAGAACCGGGCTGACATCTTTGCCTGTTGCACTGAAGGGAGCCTGGTTGCGCCTCAGCACATGTGGTTCCTCATTACCCACAACTCAGTGAACTGTGACAGCAGAGCAGCTGCCTTTGGTTAGGGGCACGGCTGTCGGGTGCCATACTCCGCACATCACAGGCCTTAGTCTATTCACCCACAGGTACAGGTTGGGCAGGGGCGGGCGTGGAGGCTGAGAGCTTGCTTTCCATCCCGGACCTCCCTGGCATCCCGATGTCCAGGCTGGAATTTCAGTCCAGGTCTCCCCGCCATAACGTCCAAACTGTTCCGCAGCATGGGCCTGCCCATCACATCCAGAGGCCGGTCCTGCCATGCCACGGCCCCCAGACTTCAGCATCCAGCACGTGGCCGGACACATGCAGAGAGGAGGCCTCTTTATCTTCCCCCGCACACTCCCCAGGACAAAACCAGCAGAGAACAAGCACAGAACCAGGTCAGAGTGGTCAGGGGGGAGGCCTGTGCCTTCACTCTGCCCCGGATTATGGATGGGGTCTTGGAGACCTCTGGTCTCCTCCACGGCCTCAATCGCCCATCTGTTTCTGGAGAAACATTCCCGGTGGATGTGCTAAATGCATAGTCAGGCAGTGGGTGCCAATTGGGGCGAGGAGCAGTGTGGCGGGCTTTTTCCTGGCTGTGACAGGTTTCGTAAACTGTGAGAATACTGTGAAAAGGAGACGCAATAAAGTCATATTCATTGGGAGGATGGGGATTAGAGACTCAATGTTTGTCACCCACCACTACATACCTAGGTCAAATTCGGCTTTCACAGGTAAATGAATATCGAGAAAAAGGATTGCAAATTGGAGTAGTTTAATTAGAGCAGAGGCGCTGTCAGAACTGAATTGCTTCCTTTGGCACAAACTGGACTGGGAAAATAACTGAAATGGGCTTTAAAAAAGCTTGTTTGGGGTTATGAATATTTCAACGAGAAACATTTCCAATTCTTAGAATTAAAACCATAAAGATTTGCACATTAATCAGTCCAAATGTATGTACAATTTCTCCAAGGTAAGGAGAAATTGACTCAAATGAGGCAAGTAAATGCAGAACAGGAGTGAGTGATTCTCAGACTAAGCTTTAAAGTCTGTGTTCCTTTTCCTTTTGCCCTCAGTAGCCTTGAGAGCAATAAGTACGATGGGCATATTAACAAAAAGAACATTCAGTGCAAACTTACGAAGACCCTTCACGGCGCCTCCACTGGGCTGAGATGTGGGGACAGAGCCCCTGTGACCAGAAGTCTCAGTCTGCCTTTGCTGGTTTTGTAATCCGGTGGTGAGCATGATCTTGAGGGAGAGAGAGATCTCACAGGCAGAGGCCATCTAAGAATATCTCTGTATACCAGTAAATGGTGACTCTCCCACTTACTGCTGCCTCACCACCTAGTCAGGATGGCACCACTGAGATGACCACATGCTCATTAGTGCCTGCGTGTCTTATTAAAGGGTGGGCATCTGTAGAGTGGACACAGAACAAGTTTCTTCATCTATCAGTTGTAGGCAAACTGGCTCGCGAGCCACATGTGGCTCTTTTGCCCCTTGAGTGTGGCTTTTCCATAAAATATCACGGCCTGGGCGAGTCTATTTTGAAAAAGTGCTGTTAGAAGAAGTTTGTTTTAAAAAGTTGGCTCTCTTGCCGAAACCTGTTTGGCTCAGTAGATAGAGCGTTGGCCTGCGGACTCAAGGGACCTGGGTTCGATTCCGGTCAAGGGCATGTACTCTGGTTGCGGGCACATCCCCGGTAGGGGGTGTGCAAGAGGCGGCTGATCGATGTTTCTCTCTCATCGATGTTTTTGACTTTCTATCCCTCTCCCTTTCTCTCTGTAAAAAAAGAAAAAGAAAAAAAAAAGTTGGCTCTCAAAAGAAATTTCAATCATTGTACTGTTGATATGTGGCTCTGTTGACTAATGAGTTTGCGGGCCACTGGTCTACATCAAGAAAGAGGATCAGAGTTCATGAGGATACCATCTCATCAGGCGGAAGCCTCCAAAACCCAGAACGGGATGTAGGGTGACTGTCCTGTGTGTTTGGAGATAGATGTATCAGACAGCAGACAGGCAGACAGTGGGCTTCCTTGCCCACAAATCATGTTGCCTTGGCAAAAATATACCTGGTGTGTTCCCTCTCCCTTTTCCAAATACTGGTTTTGGACTGTGTCCATCCAAAATTGTAGGGTGCTGCTTCCGAACTGCACTCTGCACACAGACACTCACTGCCAAGAGGGAATGAGAGGAGGTGTGTAAGGGTGTGGACGACAATGTAAGATTGTCTGGGTTCAAATTTGGACTTTAGAGCAACTAGCTGTGTTCCTGGGTGAGTTATCAATCTCTGTGAGCCTCCCTTCCTTGGCTCTAACTTGATGAGGATAACAGTAACACTAAGGCTACTGCCTTCAGGTGTAAAACCCCACAAAAATGCAGGAGGCCAGCACAAGATAGGAGCTCGGTAACTGCCAGCTCTCACTAATAGCAACATCGCAGCACCCCTTCACCTCTAACGTGACGGCCAACTCCACAGCTCTCCTTGGCCTCTGAGACCTGGCCCTCCCCCCCAGCTGAACATTCACCTATCATCCCACTTCTCCCCTCGTCTCTTCTGCTTGACCATTAATCTCAAAGGCTCCTCTCTTCTTCCTCCGCTCTCCCAAGCAGCGTCTTGCCTCCCAATTTCTGCAGTGAACCCACCCAAGATTTTCAACCCACAATCACCTCTCATTGCCCTCACTTTTACTCAGATAATAATTTCACGTCTGATTAAGAGCTCTGTTTGGTTTAAATTCAATGCCCTATGCAATTTCCATGATTGATGGTTTTCTAATTGACTCATGAATTTAACTCGTCCTTCTAATGACAGGTACAGTTTCCTGTTCTCGCTTGTTACTGCCTCCTTGCGCTCAGCATGACTCTGGGAGCGCAGGCAGTACCTCGCACCTGTCAGTGGATGACTGCCACTGTGATCAGTGTGTGAATTATCTCTAGAATTAGCACCAGAACCTCGGGGAGGGAAGTCAGTCCCCATCACTGCAACCATGGGCTCCTTCATACTTGGGCTCCTGAGGTCCTGCAATCTAACATGCAAGAGACTTGGTCTCAAACTGAGATCCGTAAAATGTCACCGTTAAGTTCAAAAGGAGTTCAATGTGCATTCAGAGGGAAATCCCAACTCAGAAAGATCCCGCCCTCCTGCAAGACAGGGCAGGTTTTTTCACTGACTGACCTAAGTTCCCACAGCTCCCATGCGGAAGGCTCTACTGGACGGAGGGGGATGGAAGGAGTTCCACCCAGGGTGGACCCGCACGTTCAGTAGGTTATAACTACTTTTCCTGAGCTAAAAACAAACACGAATACCCTGTTATCACTATTATTTCACTACTTATTAAACTCAGTGTCATATCAGTAGGTGGGTAAAGTCAGTACAATTACAAAAAAACTGGACAGCCAATAAACCGACATGGAAAGGACGTCTTGGCTGAAAGGCTGTGCTGTTACACAAAATACACGTCTCTTTGCACAAACAGCTAACACTCCTCATCCAAACTCCATTTGCTCAGAATATAGACGTGGAATTATCTGAAATTTATTTTTGCATTTTCTAAGAAAATGATTTGCCGAGTAAAAATATATTGAGTAAGATTGCAAAGAACATACCTAACATATTTAAGAAAACAAACTATTCTCGAACATCAAAAGTCTCATTTATAAATACTTGATTCCTTAATAAAAAGAAGTTCTTGCTAGTAAGATTTTTTTACTTATTTATTTCTGTTTGGGATATTTTATTCACTGCAATAGATAAAAGAGGCTATGAGAGGGGGTATTAGAAAGTATTTGCCAAAAATCTGATGTTGAAGAGAAACACAGATAGTAAATGCTTTATAATTAGGACTTCTAAAAAAATTGAGGTATAATTGTGTTGGGGATCAGAATGAGCCACCCCATGAAGTGCCTCAGTGCTATGTGGACTGTTTTGAGCTGAAGTCAAACAACATCCTGCAAGCTCAAGAGAAACTCTGGCCACACCTTGACTGTCCATACACATGTAAATTAGGGGCTTGTCCATGATAAGTTACCAGCAGAAGTGACTTTTTACCTGTCTCCATGGCAGGGCAAATGGCTCCTGAACATATGCTCTCCCTGTGGTGACCTTCTGAAGCCCCAAGGTGCATTAGCCCCTCCCTAGCTCAGGATGTCCTACATACCATGTTCCTTTCTATTCTGAACATCTCGCACACGTGGGTCGCTGACTCTCTCCTGTGTGAGGGGTTCCCATACATATGCATGCATTAAGTTTGTTTATTTTCTCTTGCTAATCTGGTTCATGTCTATTGGATTATTAGAGCAGCCAGAAGAATCAAGAGGGTGGGGGAGCTTGTTCCTCTCCTGCGATTGACATACCACATTGTATTAATTTCAGGTGTACAACATAGTGATTCAACATTTGTATACGTTGTGAAACAATCACCATGTGCAATTAATATCACCACCATACAGTTACAACATTTTTTGTTATTGTGCAATATATTAGTATTAACTAGCGTCACCATGGTGTACGGTACAGCCCTAGGATTTACTTGATAAAGTAACTTTGTACCTTTTGATCCCTTTCCCTCTCATTTTGCTCTCTCTCCACCTCCTGCCTCTGGCAACCAGGAATCATTTCTTTGAATCAATTAGTTGTTTTTTTTCCTTCTTTTTAAAGAGTCTACATACAAGAGAGATTATACATGGCATCTTTCTCTTTCTGAATTACCTCATTTAGCATAATGCTCTCAAGTCCATCAATAGGTGAATGGATAAAGAAAAAGTGGTACATATATACATTGGAATATGACTCAGCCATAAAAAAAGAATGAAATCTTGCCATCTGCAATACATGAGTGGACCAAAAGCTTATTGTGCTAAGTGAAATAAATCAAACAGGAGAAAACAAATGCCATATGGTTTCACTTCTATGTAGGATCTATAAAATATCGATAAAAACAAAAATGAACAAGCAGGACAGAACAGACTCATAGATAAAGAGAACATTTTGATGGTTACCCAATGGGAGGGGGATTAGGAGGCTGAGTAAAAAGGTGAAGGAATTAAGAAGTACAAATTGGTAGTAACAGCACAGTCATAGAGATGTAAAGTACAGTATAGCGAATGCAGTCAATAATATTGTAATAAGTACGGTGGGTGTCAGATGGGTATTAGATTGAGGTGATCACTTGAGTTATTTATAAGTATCTAATCACTGGGTTGTACACCTGAAAGTAATATAATATAGTATATCAATTATAATTGAAAAATTTTAAAAATACTAAAAAAGAATTTAATGCACAATAGAATTTCCTCCTGCTTACTGGTCCTGTTATATAATAAGATTGAAGATGACTGATGAGAGAGGAAGCTCAGTCTTTCTCTAATACTCTGATGATTAGTAATAGTTCTAGTCTCCTAAATCATAGATACATTTTAGTGCTCTTTTCTTTTTTAGCCAAAATTATTTTCCTTTATAAGCAGCCCACAATTCACCTGTGAAGCCGAATGTATTGCTGTGAGATCAGCTTTTAAAATAACTTCAAGGGGGGAGAGGCCGTTGGCAAGAGAGTTAACAATAGAAACCAGGTCACCTGCGCAAGCCCCGGACTCCCTGTACTGTCCGTGGGCACAGTGCCGGGGTTCAGAAGTGCATTGTTATCCTTCCTTCTTTGGGCAAACTGTATGCTTGAAACTAATGCGGTCAACCGACTTTCCCCACTGCTTGGTAGGAACACTCACTTCAACCTTCAAGCCAAAATTAAAAATAAACAAATAACAGTCAGGGGTCGGCAATGGAGGCTTGGCTGGCACTGCAGACCAAGTTTACTCTCCCCGGTGGCACATGGAGGTCAGCTGACCTTGAGAATACATGGAAGGGATGATGGATTGGCTGCTCAGACTTGCTTTGTCCCAATTGCATTTCTCAGCTGTCAGAGGTGCTCTGGCAGGGGCCAGACTTAATGCTGGGAGAGGGACCGCCTGAGGGGCGAACTACCTGCTTACCTGTGCCTTCATGGATGATAGTAAAAGCTTTAACTTTAAATCTGGCAACTTTGGATTGTTAGTCACTGTTGTGCTGATTGATTAAACTTGTGTCAGTAACCACGCAGCAAATAATTAGTTGCATGGGGTACTAGACTGAGCATTCCCACGGATAGCAATTGGTCTCAGCAAATGCCATATTGCAGTGCTCCAGACGGTGCCATCGGTGACCGCCAATTGTACGTCACTAAGCCCTCACTTCAGAGACAAACTCATGTGTAGGTTTGTCCATTCCAAGTTTTTCTGGGGACAGAAACAGACCCTTCGTGCTGCAACCCTTCCCCCTCGGAGCCCCTTCCCACACCAGGGCAGAGTTCCGTAGCTCAGCACACATTGACTGAGTTGAATGAAATTGCAAGCAATGCCTAACGTCTCCCGAGTTTTCTATCTTCTTAAAATCCTTTGGATGGGCAAAACATCATGCTGCAGCTGCACCCTACGTGGGCAGTGTGCCTGCTGCCTGTCCTGTTCACTGTACTTGGGGTGAAGTTGCTGCTAGCATTTCCTCTAGCAAGTGTCCAGAACAGTCCTTCCATTCAGTCCACCCACGATCATTATACTCCAAACCCTCGATGGGCCGCCAAGAAATGCACTTCCTACTTGCCTTCCCAAACCGTTTGTGAGTTTCAGAATGTGCAGCTGGAATGTTACTGAAGTTCCTCTGCTCATCCCATTTCCCAGCTGTGACCAGATCTGCTGAAACTGGCTGAAAAGGACTAATTTTATTCAGTGAAAACCTTTCAGAGGGCAGCCAGATGCCCTCTCAACAATGAAGGCTGGCGGCTGGAGGTGTCCACGGAGAAAACCTTTCCTCCTTGCAGAAGGAGAGAGTGGCCGGATCCTGTTACTGATTGGCTTTCCCTCCTTCAGCCACTGTGCGGGAGGAAGGCCATTTCTGCCTAAGAGAGCAGACAGGGGAGACAGAGCTGAGGAGCAGGTGGAGTGGACCTAACACGCTAGCCGCTTAAGCAAACTTCTCCAACACCCAGAAGGACAGGGAGCCCCCAGGGGACGACTAATAAATCCAGAGATTGGGCAAATTGAATTTGAGGTCTGAAGACTAACCAAGGGTCGTGTTAGCCAGGGAATGCAGGTGCAGGATTTATCGGAAAGGGAACTAATTTGCAGTGAGGCACTCAGTGGAATCTAGCTCTATCAAGCATCTAAAAAGCACATCTTTTTAACTGTCTATCTGCTGTTCTAATCATTAGTATAACTTATGTTCAGAGAAAAACTGTAAAGAAAAGAGCTTCCTATAGGTGTAGGAAGCCTAATTGAGCAATGAGGGCAAATACAGGACGCCACCACAGATCCAGAGGCTGACGAAGGGCACGGGGAGATACGGCTCTCAGGAGTGCTGACCTTGCATCTCCAAGCCATTAGAGAGAGAATAACTGCTCCCCATGCAAACTGACCAAAGGCAATTGCCAGTTAAAATCTCTCTGAGA
The DNA here is from genome assembly GCF_014108245.1 of Pipistrellus kuhlii. Lineage (NCBI taxonomy): Eukaryota > Metazoa > Chordata > Mammalia > Chiroptera > Vespertilionidae > Pipistrellus > Pipistrellus kuhlii. The sequence goes on along the minus strand of NW_023425416.1, from coordinate 3,970,924 downwards.
GCAAAACAGCTCGGGTGCGTGCGAACAGACGGATGGTGATCATTACCATTGTCTTATAGGATCATGAAATGGGATACGGCTAAAATAAGTTCAATTTAAAATGGCATCGGGCGGCCAAACAAAAGAGATAGCAAATTATTTGTGAACAGTTGGCATGGGAGAAGGCCAGCAGTGAAATGCTGTACTGGGCGGAGAGAGGGGCAATGGTGGTCAAATCTGAATGCAAGGCAAATGCTTCATTTAAAAACCTCCTTCCTCCGTTATTTATAACCTTCGGATGTCTGTGCACATGCCCTGTGGCAGGATGAGAGAAAAGGCGGTGCTCCTTTCCTCTTTCCATTCCATGTACATGGGCAGGCGGTGATACTGAGGAGGGGCCGGCACCGTCCAGACTCAGGCTACACTGTTCTCTAAGGTGCATTCTTCACGGGTCCATCACAGGTAGCGGATTGTGATTAAGTATATAAACCCGTGAATGTTTACTTGTGCTCCTAAGTGAAGTATTGAAGATTCAAGGCAACCCTGTCACAGCTTTTCTCTCACTGGCTTGCGTACTGAGCAGGGAGCCACAGCCATTCTCTCCCCTCCACTGGGTGGTGCTGCACAGCTGAAGAAGGTTCGAGGACCGCTGCTCCTGTATGATTCTCAGCCAATCACAAGTGCACTTGCATGATACAGTTTGCCACCTTCTAATAACTGACTTAGACCCCGACAATGTGCTCTCAGGATCTTTTAATAATTACTTTCCTTTGAACAAAACCTTGAGAGAATAAGCATAACATACTACCTCAATCCTTTGCTTCAGATGCAGAAAATATGTATTATTAACACCAGCAGTTATTGGTAGTAATGATAGGTTATCTCCATCACACGGGGATAATGTTCTTTTTTTATTTTTATTAAAGTGAGATGCAGCCTTAATTCATAGACATCATTAACTTAGAGAAAATGCAAATGCAAAGTTCCTACATGGTTCAGGTTAAAGCAGCTCTTGAGACCAGTGAACGAACAAGCATCCTCTTACAGATAAAAACACATAAACAATATCATGTCCACACACAGGACTGCAGGAAAAGGAAACCCAATCATAATCAAAAAAGCATTCAGTAACAATGGGGCTTTTTAAAGGAAAATGAGCCTTAAAAGTAAAGTGCATGTTTTTAACTAACCAAGTACAGAGGAGAGAACATTATACATTCTTCTCAGTTATGACTTTTCCCTTAAATAACCCCATTTAAGAACAGACCCGCATGCAGCTGAGTGGAATTTACACTGACCATGTGGTAGAGTTTAATGGTCTCTCCCTCCCGAGGAGCGACTTCAGGGTGAAACTCGAGGAACTCGGCCTGAGCCATAAGCATATAAAACCCGTTATCTCCCACAGTAGCCCTGGAGCTGTATCTGCTGTCAACAAGATATATATGGTTTAGTGTAGTTATACTTGTGAAAACGTGGAATGCTAGTAAATTTAGTACTTTGGAGAACTTCCCATTAGGTTTGACCAATTCAGAAAAGAAATACAAAGAAGGAGCATTAGTTGTGAGCATCACTGGAATATATGTAATGAAGTCAACTCGTAGCAAATGCTTCAGGTAATTTTAAGAACAAAGGGTCCAAAAGTGGGAAAAACACTTTTTCTAAACACAATACATTAATAAAAATAAATAAAGAAATAAAGAAAGAAAGAAAGAAAGGAAGGAAGAAAGAAAGAAAGGAAGAAAGAAATAAAAGCTCTCTGCTTCAGCTCTTGCTGGAAGGGGAGAAACCCTTTCTGGTCCCAAAGCACCTGAGGCCATTCCATGTTTCTGCTGCAAGCCGTGCTCTGGACACACACAGTGCGTGACCTGCTGCAGGCATCCCCTTCTCCACCCCCCCCCCCCGAGCCCACAGGGACAGGCCGGCCCGCACCAAGGCCCACATGCCGCAGGATGTACTGGGCAGGAGGGAAGGTAAAACAACAGTGAGCACACTAGGCAGCGAAGCATTATCAAAGGTCATTCATAAGATCCTACTGCCAAACCAGACCACAACTCATAAATCTACACTGGTCGAAGTTTAGATCTGGGGGCAATGAACTAGCAAAGATTACTACCAGACTCATACTAAATCACCTTCAGTAATATTACTAAGACATTACATGGTACTTTAATCTGAAAGTTATAGTTAAAAATTCACCAGTATTTTTCTATAGATATTGCACTTTTTTTGTCTTATTATAAAGGTATCTGATCCTTATTTAAAATATTATGTAATCTTAAATTATATATTTTCCTTGTAGATACTGAATTGCAACACACAAATTCACCATGTTTTTCTCCCTAAACAACTAAATATTTCTCAAATGCTACAGGTATTTAAACATGTACTGTTTATACATGTACCTACATGTACTTTGTTCTTTTTCTTTTTAAGTATATCACTATTATAAAAAAACAATATATGATCTTGATAGAAAATAGAAAAATACAAAAAAAAAAAAAATAGAACAAGTCATAGATTGTCCTAACACTCAAAGACACCGAATGTCATCAGTTTGTATACACTGAGTGGCCAGATTACTAGGATCTCTGAATGCATAATAATCTGGCCATTCGGTGTGTAGCCTATATAATAAAAGGCTAATATGCAAACTGTCCCCTTGACCAGGAGATTGACCAGCAGGCAGGCCGGCCAGCCGACTGCTCATGTCTTCTCCCCTTGGCCAGGCTGGCTGGACCCCACTCATGCATGAATTCATGCACGGGGCCTCTACTATAAATATAAACACACACACACACACACACACACACACACACACACACTTGAGTGCCCAGTTATTATGAGTTCAGAGTTCATAATAATCTGGCCACTCAGTGTATTTCCTTCTAGTTGTTTCTGGGGTGAAGAGCAGATCAGTGCTGGGTGCAATTAAAATCACACTCACTGTGCGTAACAAAGAGGGCAGCCTCCCAGACAGAAGCCAGTCTGTGCACAACCTGGCCTTCACGGGTCAAGGGTGAGTGCAGGTACCAGGGGAGGGAGCAGTTACACAGAACAGGAGCATCAGGGGATGGATGAGGCCTTAAGGGTCACTTGGAGGCTGCCAACAACTACTATCCTGCACAAAACATATTTTCCATAAAAAATGTTGGCACTATTTTCTTAAGATAACATAGCAGAGGTGGAGTATAGGACAAATGGTATGATAATGTTTAAGGTAACTGATGGACTGACCATCCTGTGAGAGGAGTACACCCTACTTAGTAATGAAATTCACTATTTTAAGTCGCTGAATTCGATTCAGTAATAAGTTATCACAGATGTTCTCATCCATGATCATAATGATACCAGTCTACAACTTGATTGCATAGAGTCTGGTTCTGTTATTAGGGCATATTTCATTCATTAAAAATAAAGGGCTTTTACAAAATGTGATATTTTATAAAATATAATATGGGTGCAGAGAATTTTGCACATGAGACACTTTAGTTGATAATTTTAAGAACAAAGGGTCCAAAAGTGGGGAAGACACCCTTAAGAAATCATGATAATGATGCTGACGCTGAAGATTATGACATTATGATAACTTAATAGCTACCATTATTAAGCTCAATTAAATCTCACGTTCCAATGTTCTGGGTGAGGAAACTGATGTAATGTAGTGTGATGGTTTCGAGGATATGCCTGTACCCCTTTGACACTCTCCTCAGAAAATGGACTTTACTTCTTCACCCGAGTGTGGACTGGACTTCTGGTAAACAGAGCTCTCTCCTGAGGCCAGGTTATACCAAGACTAGCCTGTCCTGTGTGTGCCCTCTTGCCATGTGATAAGCAGACATGAGGAGAGGCTATAGGCAAGGAACTGAAGTTCCTACAAATACCCATGTGAGCGCAGCTGGGAGAAAATACTCCAAGCACTTCAGAGGCTAAACCTCGTGAGAGATCCGGAGCCAAAACAGCTCTGCTGGCGGCTCCACATTCCCAACCCTTGGGAACTGGGGGCAGTAAGATACATTGTTTTCAGCTGCTGAATGTGGGGTGCTTTGTGACCCAGCCATGGTAACACCCTAGTAACACATCAAGTGACCTCACTGCCAACCACCCCTATGCTGTGGCTGTCCCTGTGTGTGTGTGTGGGGGGGGGGAGAGTGGAGAACAGGGAGGAGCTAAGAACAGCTTACAGAATATTCCTCTGCCCTCAGTGAAAGCCAGGAAACAGACAACCCACTCATTCTCCTCTGCTCCCTGCGTCTCTCCCCCCCCCCCCCCCCAATGGCTTACAAAAGCTCTTGTGCCATTTATTACTCAATGTCTCTTGTTCTGAAATACCTGCCAAATGGAAGTCTCTTTAAGTCACAACTTTCAAACCACAAATCGTACAGGGGTTCCAACAGGAGTCCTGGACTGGCAGCCTGAGGACAGGCCTGGAGCTGGATTCATCCCAGAGGCGAGGCCCAGGACTCCCCAGGCTTCCAGAGGATTCCTGTGCCCCTGGACTTTGGGGAGCTCAGCTGGAGGTTTCAGAAGCCTGGGCCAGTGATCAGCTGCCCTAACAGCTTCCTGCCTGTTCCAGCTGAAAGTGTTTTCAAGATGAGAGCAAAGGCTTTGGGTGGCCTTCAGCCTAATTAAAATGTTTAAAGAGATTTAATTACTAAATGCCAACCCATAGGAATGTAAAGATCTTTCCTACAGAGACTAAGTGATGAATTGAGCCTGTTTTTAATCAACTGCTTGGCAAGCACTATGGATTTTCTTGTTTGTAAACAGCTACACTAATGCTAAACATATTTATTCACAACTTGACAAGAAATATTGCCCTGTAATTAATCACTTCCAATCCTGATTCAGACAAAATACAAATACAAATACAAAATGTGTATCCGCTTCCATTTAAAACAGTAACATGAATAATAATTACATCTATCTGGTGTGTATATATGTGCAGGTCCTTGTAGGCAAAACAATGCCAGACACGCAGGACATGTTGGCCATCAAAAGGGTATTTTACTAAACAAACAAACACAAAACATGTACAACTAAGGAAAATCCTATTCATTTCAATGATTTTCAACTGTGACTTATGAAAACCAGGTGATTAATTATTAATTAATTACAGATTATTAATTACAGACTTCCATCAGTGTTTTTTAATAAGATGAAGATTTTTAAAATAATCATCTGTATTTGAGGCAGAAAATAGTTAAAAACTAAAGATTCACATTAGTGTTTCAAACAAGTTTTTAAAAATCATCACTAGCACCAGCGGCCACATTAGGTCCACAAAATCATTTGGTCTGTCTCTGCCTAAGCATTAGGGGCGAGTTAAGTAAATATTTGACCAAATAGAGCAGGTGAATTTTTAAGCTGATAATTCTGTATGGCCCTCGAATGATGTCATAAATATCTAGATGGCCCTTTGCAGAAAACGGTTCCCTACCTCTGAGCTAAAGAAAACACATTGTATTTCCGCTCCCTGGTTTTATTTAAATGTGTTCTCAAAACTCATATGTTAACAGGAATCACTCTCAGCTGAAGAACATGTTGCAATTCAAGGTCCAGAAAATTGAACTAATTTTTAGGAATCATTTCTTACTCTGCCAGGATAACCACCTCATTTCCCAAAATTAATAATACCAGACGTATCATAAAATCTTGTAATTAAATACAAATTTGCCAGGAAGTTGAATCCCAACAATGAGAGGAAATGTTATCAAGTCATTACAGAAAAACATTTGTTTAAATATAAAAATGTTGTTTGTAGGAGTGGGTTTTCCCCCCACAATTTTTCAATATTTATTGAGCAATTATTATAAAGCAGGCATCAGGACCAATGGAGTTCATTATAAAAATCAATAAAGCTCTGTGTGAGGTATTGGGAAGGATGTGAGTGTGGGAGGCAGAAACACAGACTACAACGCCATGTGCAAACATACCTTAAGAGGGAACTGTAGGCCTAGCTGGTTTGGCTCAATGGATAGAGTGTCGGACTCAGGTTTGATTCCGGCCAAGGGCACATGCCTGGGTTGCTGTTGCGGGCTCGATCCCCAGTAGGAGGTGTGCAGGAAGCAGCCAATCAATGATTCTCTCTCATCGTTGATATTTCTAACTCTCTATCCTTCTCCCTTCCTCTCTAAAATCATATATATATATATATATATATATATATATATATATATATATATATTTTTTTTTTCTTTTTTTTAAAGAGGGAACTGTAGCTCCCACCACACGAATATTAGGTCACTGATAAACTATATTCCAAATCACATATTTGTCAATGGAGACATTCATAGAAGTTTGAGACAATGTGTTTTAAAACATAGCTAAAGTTAAAACATTCCTGTATTGTTTTAGCAAATTTACTTCTAATAATTTATCAGAAATACCTACAGAAGTTCATAAAGATACACAGTGACCGATGTTCATTGGGAGAAAAAGAAACTACTTTCCATCAAGATAAAAATTGGAGACATCTCCTAGGACAAAGGAAACGAAGGAGAAAAACAAATGGGACCACATCAAAATAAAAAGCTCTGCACAGCAAAAGAAACCAGCAACAAAACGAAAAGGGAGCTCACTCTATGGGAGAACTTATTGGGCAATGATACATCTGATAAAAGGATAATATTAAAAATATTAATATATAAGGAATTCACACAACTTAACAAAAGGAAGACAAACAATCCAAGTAAAAAGTGGACAAAGGACCTAAATAGACACTTTCCCAAAGTGAACATACAGAAGGCCAAGAGACATATGAAAAAATGCTCAAAGTCACTAATCATCAGAGAGACGCAAATTAAAATGACAATGAGATAGCATCTCACAGCTGACAGAATGGCTACCATCAACAAATGACAATTGTTAGCAAGGATGTGGAGAAAAGGGAACCCTCGTGCACTGCTGGTGGGAATGCAGACTGGTGCAGCCATTATAGACGACAGTACAGAGTTTCCTCAAAAAAATTAAATATGGAACTGCCAGTGATCCCACTTCTAGGAAGATATTCTAGGAGATGGGAAACATCAATCAGAAAGAATGCATGCACTCCTATATCCATAGCAGCACAATTTACAATAACTAAGATCTAGATGAGTGAATAAAAAAAGCTGTGGTACATCTACACCAGGGAATACTATGCAGCAGTTAAAAAGAATAATCTCTTACCTTAAGGCTTAGAGACAGCATGGAGGGACCTGGAGCGTATTATGCTATGTAAAATAGGCCAGTCAGAGAAAGACAAGTATCACATGATCTCACTCATACGTGAAATCTAATGAACAAAACAGACTGTGGAATCTCAGGGGACAGGCAAAGGTGGGTGGGAAGAGATCAATTATAGGACTTGTATGTGTATATGCAAAACCTATAGGCACAGCCAGGTGAGGGCCTGGGACAGGACCTGAGGACGAGCTGGAAATGGGACATACGTAATACTTTCAACAATAAAGATTTAACTAAAACAAGAAATGGTAAAAATTTATCAGACATTTATTTTATGGAATAAAAAAATAATACAGTTATGGAAGGGAATGAAATAGTTTCATGTAGATAGAAAAAGCTCTCTAAGACCTATTATTAGATGACAATGCGAGTCATAAAAGAATACATACAGGAGAAGCCATTTCTTCAAAGAACAAATTAAGATGTGCGTGCATGCATGTGTGTATGTAAGTAAACACATAAAACAGTGATCTAAAAGACTTATACCTGAATTCTGACTACATGTAGTGAGTTCTGGGAAGCAATAGACTTTTAAAGGTTTTCCTTTGCTGGGCAAATGCCAGTTATTCTGCTTGATTTTAATGCTGTTGATCCTGGTGGTAAAAGGGAGTGTGAGCTCCACTGAGAGGGAAATGAAGATAAATCATAAATGAACCGATAGGCAGATAGAAGTAATATAAAAACAATAACTTGAATATTTCTTGCTTTTTGTTTTTACAAAACTTATTGTGCTTTTACTTTACGGAAGTGATATACTTTATAATGTTTTTAACATTCTATTAAGAAATGAAAATTTTATTTTAAAAAAGTGACTGTGACAGCAGATTCAAGTCCAATCCACAGCCAGGCCCAGCTTGGCCAGTCTAGTTTAGTGGTTCCTTCTCACTTCAGGAAAATACACAGACACACGCAGACAGACGCTCTCCCCTCTTCCCCACCAAAAAAATATGTCACTATTTTGCCTTTCAAAAGCAAGTCAAGTGCCACATCTTAGGCTTTGATCTTGAAGCCACGCTGTCACAGGCTTTGGAAGAGAATCTGGGCATGAAGGCAGGCAGCCTGACCACATGCAGAAGTGTAACAGTGGCCAGAGGATGTCTTACAGCCACACCCAACCAGGACCATCTGCATTCACTCACTCACAAGGTTCTTAGTTCTAATTCATCAGGACCAATCTCTGAGATGTACTTCTCCCAAGTTTTCCATTTCTCTATGTATCTTATTCTGTTTGCCTCTATTATAACAAGTACTAGAGGCCTGGCACACGAAATTCATGCACGGGTACGTCCCTAGGCCTGGCCTGTGATCAGGGCCATCTTCCCCCGCTGCCTGCAGCTGGCCCCACCTCCCGCCACCACCAACCCCTGGTTCCCCGTTCGCCAACAAGTGACCAGTGCCTGATGGCCTGGGCAAGGGACCAAGAGATGGTCAGTGTGCCTCTTAGTGATTGGTCCAGTGGTCATTCTGTTTGTTCTGCCATTAGGGTCAATTGCATATTACCCTTTTATTATATAGAATTTTTAAAATCCGTAACTTGAAGCTGAGCTCTTTGGGTGAAGGTGAAAGGACACCATAGAGACCCCTTGTTAAGTGGAGGCCATCGGGTCCGCCTGCAGCAGGTCAGGACTTCAGCCTCTTTCATGGGCACTGAACCTGCATGACTGAAAGGACAGCCTGCTTTCCAGAATCAGATGGAACGGAAAGAGGAATTTTAAATTTGTTTCTGCTCTTAAAAATGTAATGCTCCAAGGTAATACATACTGGGAACATAAAATGAAGAAATTAACTTTCCAACTTAAAGAATTTCAATTTTATGATTCTCAATGTTAGCATAATCCCTGTAATCAGAATGCAGTATAATGTGCTAGAAGCACAGGGTGTGGGAAAATACCGATGGGACAGAGATGTTGTTAAGGAATAAGTTAAAAAAAAGAAAAAAAGAAAAAATGAGCACTGAAGATTTCAGGCATGAACACCGGTACCAGTTCCAGTCCCTCAGAGAACATCACAGCATCAGGTCCGAGGACACAGCTCTCACTCCACCCTGGGCATATCTGGGGTACAGGACGTGACTGTCCAGTGATCTCCAAATTTAAGGTATTATCAACACGCTATTATTCTCAGCTATGCCGTTAGCACCATTGGAAGGAGTAAGGCCTGAATCGGAGATGACTCGTTGCCAAGACATTAACTGCAAGGCAAAGCTGCTGGTGTGCCGGGTACTGATGGTTAATCTCTTCTTCGGCAGAATCCTCACAGAAAGTGCTGTGATACTTTCCAGCCGCCCTTTCAACCTGCAATCATGAGCCTGCTCCGGGTCAGAGTGTGGCTCTGCGTGTGACTCTGCTCTCCAGTCTGGCCAGTGCACTTCTCCCCAATGTCTGAGTTGCTTTTGCACATAGGACTCAGTGGCCTTATTACCAATCAAGTTAACAACTAATTGCGAAATTATATGGCTCCTTATATGCAAAAGCAGCAATGCTGGCAGGCCTCAGAGAGTAACGGCAACCCTGGGAAAAGCTCCTCCATCGAGGTCAGTGCTCCTCAGATACTACTGAGCAAAACCCTAGCCAAGTCACTCCCAGGAGAAACCATCAGCCCCAGGACTCCCAGATCCCGAGGTTAAAGGCAGACACAGGGAAAAAAGCACATGGCTGGCACTCGCTCTGTGCGGCGCAGGAGAAAGCACCAGCTCAGGCGTCACTGGAAGCACAGAGTGGCATTGGTGTGAGCCAGCGGGAAAGGATCCGGAATTGTAAGGAATGAAATTTTAAAATCAAGCTTCTAAGGAGAGACTGTAAGCAAAGCAAAGTTTAAAACATATGAGCAAAAATAGATCGTGGTTTCTCTCTTTCTCTCCCTCCAGCAGACAGCTAAACTTGAAAGTTTCTGGAAGACTTTCCACTGCGAATATTTAAAAGCAAATGCGCATGCACATGTGCCAGAGAGAAAAATGTTTTGGGGGAAAACACCGAAATGAAAGCCTGAGATGACACACACCGAAATAGCAATGCCGCTGCGAATGACTCAGTTTATTTTTCTTCTTCTTATACTTTTAAGGAGTCTGAAAACTTAAAATTGTGAATGTATAATTTTTATAATTAGACAGACAGCTTTTGCAGGAAAGAAAGCTTCAAAGAGGCCTATGATCGCAGTGTGTGAACATGACACACGGAAGTCTCCTCAAATCCAAACATTTCCCAAGCATCTTCCACAAAACAACTCAACAGCCTGCTCACGGGAGAACGGTGCTCCCGTAACATCCGCCCTGTGGAGGCCGCTCATGGCTGGGCAGGACCTGGGGGTGGACTAGGCCTCACTCCTCCAGCCGGGGCTCCTGAGATCGGCAGCAAGAGAATGGCATGGAAACAGGCAAGGAACCTCATTGGAGAAAAAACGAAGATTTCCCGTTTCTTGCTTCTCCTAAAAATGCCATGCTCTGAAGTGACATATATATCATGGGGAGAATATGCAGGAGTTAACTTTCTAACTTGAACAATTTCAATGTTGTGGTTCTTGGTGTTACACTGATTACTGCAGACTCACTTGCCCCAACCCAGACATGCCTGAGTGAGCAATGTGGGAAGCTCACCAGAGAACCATTGAATCAGGGAATTTATTCTCATGCCCTACCGGAAAAGAAGTTTCCCTCTGCAGTTTTACTTCAGTTATCCCAAGAAAACGGTGACAGTGGTGTTACAGGCATAAACTAAAAGATCTAGAAAAAAAATCATTTAATCTTTCAAAACGTCTATATGAACTGTTTTCCATCTGTGTCTACTTCAAACAATAACAAAACAATGAAAACTCTCAATACTACCACTCCCATCAACACAGCACAGCGAGCGTTGCTGGCCCTGACCCTAAGCTTCACCCTGAACCTGAGCTTGGCCCTGAGCCTGACCTGAGCCTGAGTCTGAGCCTGACCCTGAGCCTGACTCTGAGCCTGAGCCGAGCCTGGCACTGAGCCTGAGCCTGAGCCTGACCCTGAGCCGAGCCTGGCACTGAGCCTGAGCCTGAGCCCGTTCCTAAGCCTGATCCCAGCCCTGAGCCTGAGCCTGAGCCTGAGCCCGTTCCTAAGCCTGATCCCAGCCCTGAGCCTGAGCCTGAGCCTGAGCCCGTTCCTAAGCCTGATCCCAGCCCTGAGCCTGAGCCCGGCCCTGAGTCTGCACCAGCATCAGTGTGGTGGCGGGAGCCCTGCCCTGCTAGTGCCCACACTGAACAGGGTTCCATGCCGAACACCCTCTGCAGCCCCTTCCTCCTGAGCACAGCTGGCCTGAGACTGGCTTTGGCTTCCAGATCCTGGTGGAAGACGCTGCACCTGCACTGGGCCTCCGCCTTGGAAGGCTCGGCAGTGTCTGCTGTGTCCCCTCGAGCCTGCGGCATCTGTGACCGGTTACGCTACAGGGCACAGGGCCAGGGCACAGGGCACAGGACACAGAGGGGGCCACGTGGAGAGATCTGCTGGAAGAGAAAGGCCTAGCATCACGGCTGAGCCCTCTGCAGGCTGAGCGCGGCCGCAGGGTCACTCCAGGAGGAGCAGGTGCAGAGTCCACCCCATCACGGCCCCGTTACTGGCGGGATCCTCTGAGTGGGCAACACAGCAATGATAACTGGAACTGCTTCATGCACATCTGTCTCATACTAATCTCACAACAATCCCCAGAAGTGGGTACCACCAGTATCTTCTTTGTCCCTAATTTGAGGAAGTCCCCATCAGTAAGAGGGCTGAGAGCCAGGCTCCTGTCGCAGGGCTTCTGGGCCTGTGGCTGCACCCCCGGGCCAGCATTCCCCCGGGGCTTTGTCTGCTTCCCTGTGCAGTGACTGGCTCGGTGTCTGAGCGCCCTCCAGCTCTGACATGCCACGGTTCTGCTGAAAGCTCTCCCTCTCCTCACCTCTCCGGCGGGGCCACGCATCCCGGCTGAGGAAAGGCCAGGAGGGCAACCAGCACCTGGAGAGCATGGCCTTCCACCGGCCCAGGCGACCAGTCACAGGCCGGAGCGGAGGTTCCGGGGAAATGGCCACAGCCCCCCCACACTGCCTTCTAGAACATTTGAGACGCTCGGCCTGTCAGATGCTCTGAGTCCCTCAACTGAAAAGAGTAAGGGCACATGAACACATGCCACCTCCTCCCTGTCTGCTAATTGTGTTAGAAAAGTCTCCAACAAGAGAACACAGGCTCTGTCCCTGAGATTTAGCACAACAAACTCGCCTGAAAGAAGAGGGGCTTTATAAAGGACTCTGGGTGTTCTGGGGAAAATCAAATCCAATCCTCTAATTACTCACATAGAAGGTCACTATCCAAACGCTCTTAATTCAGTCTGGATCGTGGTGGCCAATGCTATTCAAAGGTACATGGTGTGTATGTGTTTTAACAATAATTAGTCATCACATTTTTCATTTCCTCTCTCTGTATAACCTACCAGGGCCTGCTTGACTTAGAGCACCAAGCAATGGCATCCTGGAAGGAAAATATCTTCTACTACCCTTCCCCAATCAGTCAATGTCCAACTCCCTTCCCAGTCAGCGTCCTATCCCTTCCCCAATGTCCCCATCCCTTCCCCAGTCAGTGCCCCATCCCTTCCCCAGTGTCCCCATCCCTTCCCCAGTCAGTGCCCCATCCCTTCCCCAGTGTCTCCATCCCTTCCCCAGTCAGCGTCCCATCCCTTCCCCAATGTCCCCATCCCTTCCCCAGTCAGTGGCCCATCCCTTCCCCAATGTCCCCATCCCTTCCCCAGTCAGTGCCCCATCCCTTCCCCAGTCAGCGTCCCATCCCTTCCCCAATGTCCCCATCCCTTCCCCAGTCAGTGTCCCATCCCTTCCCCAATGTCCCCATCCCTTCCCCAGTCAGTGCCCCATCCCTTCCCCAGTCAGTGTCCCATCCCTTCCCCAGTGTCCCCATCCTTTCCCCAGTCAGTGCCCCCTCCCTTCCCCAGTCAGTGCCCCATCCCTTCCCCAGTCAGTGTCCCCATCCCTTCCCCAGTCAGTGTCCCCATCCCTTCCCCAATGTCCCCATCTCTTCCCCAGTCAGTGTCCCCATCCCTTCCCCAGTCAGAGTCTCCATCCCTTCCCCAATGTCCCCATCCCTTCCCCAGTCAGAGTCTCCATCCCTTCCCCAATCAGTGTCCCCATCCCTTCCCCAGTCAGTGCCCCATCCCTTCCCCAGTCAGAGTCCCCATCCCTTCCTCAGTGACCCCATCCCTTCCCAGTCAGTGCCCCATCCCTTCCCCAGTCAGTGTCCCCATCCCTTCCCCAGTCAGTGCCCCATCCCTTCCCCAGTCAGTGTCCCCATCCCTTTCCCAATCAGAGTCCCCATCCCTTCCCCAGTCAGTGTCCCATCCCTTCCCCAGTCAGTGTCCCCATCCCTTTTCCAGTCAGTCAGTGTCCACCTCCCTTCCCCAGTCAGCAGCCATGAAGAACTGACAAGATTCATGCCACGCCCACCTGCTAGAAGGAGGCCACCATAGTGTCTTGAAGGAAATACTGGCCATGCCTTTGAAAAAGCCCGCACTGAACAGCAGACCACACAGGCACTTCCATTGGGGCTAAAGCAGCTACAACCTCAGGACAAGCACAGGGCTGGGCCGTGTCCTGCAGACAGGCCCCTCCAAACCCAGCCCTCCTTTCTCTACCACTATGTCCTCCTAAAACGAACCTCACATGTGCGTAAGGAGCAGCACACACTTGCCTTTGCACTCACTGTGAAGGCTTTGTTTTTTGACTTGCTCCTGGGTCCAGTTTAAATTTGAGCCAACTGTTTATCGTGTGAAACAGCAAGAGAAACGTACCAGGGAAGAACAGAAGTACTGGAAGTATTCGATGGTGATGAGACGCTCCTTCCAGTCAATGCTCAGCAGTAAGACGGGATCAGTCAAGCACAAAGGTAGGGACTTAAGCATGCAAGTCATTACCTTCTCACATGGAAGAGGCCTGGTGCGAGTTCGGCCGGCCAGGGCTGGTGTGTCACTACCCCTGATGGCTTCCTCCACTATTCCACCCCCCCATCCTGCTGTCTCTTAGTCCCAGATGCTGCTGGAGCTCCCGCGTTTTAAAGGCATTCCAAGAAGTAGAAAATGATAGGAAAAAGGGAAAGGGGCCCTCATACTTTCCTTTACATTTCACTGGCCGGAGAGCAGTACATAGCTCACCTGCCCGGTGTGTGTGTGTGTGGGGGGGGGGGGGGGCATTAGAAAATGCCGCAGAACTGACATTCTGTTGAGATTGTTACCAAGGAGCAATGGGCAGTGGGCAGGGAACTGAACACAAAATTAGCTCTATGGCCACACACTAACTATGATGGAGTATAATTTGCAAAGTCACAAGGAGGCGCGCACCCAGCCTTCAGAAGGCAGCTCTGAGGGTCTGGCAAAGCTCTCTGCACACGTTCCAGAAGGGACGGTCAGTGACCCAACTCCACCCCGTTTGTGAAACGGGCACGCTGGGCCGGGGTGGGGGGGAGCCTGGTGCCTGTGGGGCTGGGAGCTGGGGCAGGTAAGTAGAAGACAGGGCTGCGGCCACGGTGGCTGTCCCAGCAGTGGCTCAAGGGAAGTCCACAGGGTCTGAGGGGACTGAGGCCCAGGAGGGTGGCCTGCAGGCGCCCTGAAGAGGAACCCAACCTCCCCGTAGGCCTCAGGGAGGAGCCCCTTTGCTTAAAAGTGAAAATGAGTTTGATGTTCAGGGAATTCACTTTCTAAATTCAACTTTACAAGCACACGAGTTTAAGTGTAAAGACCATAAATAAATCTGACCTCATCCAGACAGCAGATTGTGGCTAAACTTAATATACTCAGAAAAGAAAATGGAAAGAAAAATGGCACCGGTGGAATATAAAATGTAATTAAATGTTTTCCACTTCCCGTAGTTTGCTCAGACCCAGGTTGGCCAGAGGTGCACACACAATGACCTTCTGACACAGGATGGCCCTCAGGTAACAAGAACACGGAATGACTGGGCTGAGGGCTTCTCCACTGTTCAGAATTGCCCTCTATTGCAATGCTCCAACCCAGCCTCCTAAACCCAATTCATCCATTCACCACTCCCGAAACCAGAAAACCACACACCCAAGTTACAGAACAAGTAGCAGAGGGCGAGACAGACTATCTGGCACTTTCCCCATCGGAGGGGACCTCTGTCTGGTTGACATCGGTCCTGCCTTCTCTGACGCCGGATACAAAAGGAGGGATTGGAGAGGAAAGATGAAGAGAAGGAGGAGGAAACTGGCGTGGAAGCTTCAGAACTTGGCCTTCAATGACAGGAACCCATGCCAGCCTTTCCTCTCCTCAGAGCAGGAGTGAGAAAAGAGCAGGTCGGAGAGACTCATAAAAACAGTTTCTGTGTGCTTAGAGTGTCTGGTGGCTTTGGGTTAAGCCAGTGGTTGGCAAACTCATTAGTCAACAGAGCCAAATATCAACAGTACAACGATTGAAATTTCTTCTAAGAGCCAAATTTTTTAAACTTAAACTTCTTCTAATGCCATTCCTTCAAAATAGACTCTCCCAGGCAGTGGTATTTTATGGAAGAGCCACACTCAAGAGGCCAAAGAGCCGCATGGGGCTCAAGAGCTGCAGTTTGCCGACCACTGGAAGACATACAAATAAGTGGAAATAATTCAATGTTACATTATATATTGATAATATCCCTGAAAAAAATCAAGTCTGGTTTCATCTCAATACCGTACTTTGTCTATCCATGAAAACGCATAAAATGAGTCCAACAAGAATTTTACAAACAAGTTCTACCATGGACTCTAAGTTGATACCACTTGAATACAGAATAATCATCTCTTTAATATGTGGAAAAAGAAAAGTCTAGAAAATATTTTACTATTGACTTACAAGTTAAAAAAAGAATTGTGTTTTTTCTTAAATCATGTTTCCATTCTTGTTGAATGCAAAGTGTGTAGAGCCACAAATGTCATACATTTAATACCAGATCCAAAAATCTGATAACATGCTTATTATAAGAGATACCAGATTTTTATATTTTATCACAGATTCTGTTTACTGAGTTGTCTTACAATGAAATATCTTTTATGATAATAATTTGTTTTTACCCAACTCTCACTATTACAGGAGGATTTATTTAGTTTAATTATATACAGGCACTCTGAAGACATCTGTTAATATCTAAGCATCTATTTGTTAATTGGTTTTTATTTAACATTTGGGATCATTTAGCTAAATGCTTTGTGCAGGGAATTATGGAAGGCAACCAAGTACCATTTTAAGGAGAAACATCAAAAATAAAATGCTTCCATGTTTAGATGTAAAGTTAAAAAAATACTTTTACATTGTCCCACATCTCCAAATGGGAATGACACCACAGTTCCAATTACATTGCTTATCTTCTACCACAGAGTATCAAAGATAATCACATTATGATGATAGCAAAACATAGGAAGCCAGCTACTGTCTTTAACAATAGGAAAAGGACAAAAATATAAGGATGCACTCACACACAGAACACGATACAGCCACAAAAAACCTTGTTGCAGAAAAATATTTAATGATGTGGTAAAATGATTTCAGTATATTAAGTAGAGAAAACAGTACAATCCCAATTTAATTTAAAATACATGTGTGTTTATACAGAAAATAAAAGAAGACACTGGAAGCAGACAGACCATCCTATACAATAAAAGCATAATATGCAAATTGGCCAAATGGAAGAACAACCAGTCGGCAGGGGGAGCAGCCAGCAACAGGTGGTGCCAGGCCAGCCAACGTGTGTGCCAGTGGGCAGAGGGAAGGGATAGCTATCGTGAGGGGGCAGTGACCAGTGGTGGCCAAGGGGCACAGAGGGTGGGCAGGGCCCACCCAGTGGCCTCCTGCAGAGAGAGGCCAGACTACGGCTTAGGCCTACTCCCTCCCACCCCCCTACAGATCTAAACTGTCAGTTGGACATCCTCTGAGGGCTCCCAGACTGCAAGAGGGCACAGGCCAGGCAGAGGGACACCCTGAGTGCACTCATTTTCATGCACCAGGCCTCTAGTCTATAATAATAAAAGCATAATATGCTAATTAGACCAGATATCCTGCCAGGTGTCCTTCCAGATGGAGCTGGGGCTGTGAGGGAAGCCTTGGCCAGGGTGCCTGTCAGCAGCCAGAGGGGAACCCGGGTCCCAGGTGGCAGAGGGAAGCTGGTGCCGGCAGCTAGGGGAAGGAAGGCCTACTCTTGCATGGATTTCGTGCATCAGGCCTCTAGTATTTTAATAATCCTAGAGGTAAAGTATTTGGGGTGATTTTACTTTATTCTGTATGCTATTTTGTATTCCAAATTCACAATAATGACCATGTGCTAAATTATAAAACTGAGTCATTTAGGAAATGAAATAAATCCCCTAGGTACCTAATTCTGAAATTAAAAATAAAGAAATTAATATGTAGAAATTAATTCTAACCCTCAAAAGAATGTGTGTTAAAGGATGATTTTCATCATTGCTAAAAAGCCACCGCACTGACTCCAGGAAACCAGTAAGACTGTGGACAGCCAAGGGCAAAGAGTGTAAGCACACTACATTTGGGGTGAGTTTTTACCCAATGTTGTTACTTTGCTTGGTGGATAGGGCTGCTTCCTCAGATAATTTCTGGGGGTCAGCACTCAGTCCTGGGCGCCTGGGGCTTGCTGAGCGCAGAAATATCGTTGTGATGATGTTTAATTAGAACCGACTGTTCAAAGAAAATGGAACAAGAGTGTGCACTGACAGCCACCTCGTGCCTACAAGGTCTGCCCTGCTGCCCTGAGGATGGACACTGAGGAAGACAGTCAACATCTTCTGCGGTCATTGAGAATACACCACCCATGGGCGGTACGGCAGTGCAAGGAAAGACTGACCGACTGCTCTTTCCTAGAGTTTCTTTCTTCTGCACAAGGAAGAGAGGACTGTCCTGGGTGGAGAGGCCTCAAATAACATCCGAGAGGAAGCCCATTGCTGTGCTCCTGCTGCCGCGCCCTGTGGGTCCCTATGGACACGCCGAGCAGCTGGCGGAGATGAGACCATACTTAGTTCATCTGGTGACTGGGAAGGGCTCGGCCTTCCTCTGGAACAATGTGCCAGATCTCCTAGTTTTGCTCACATTTATCTTCCCTTGTATCGCTTTCTTTCCTATTGAGAATGTTGCACCCACTTCTAAAATAGCACTGCATGCAAGATTTTAAAATTTGGGTTTGTTATTTTTTAAAGAAGCATCACTTAAAAATAGAGCTAAAAGTATACCTGACTGGCTTCATGCAGCCTTCCTTTAATTTATTATTTCTTTTAATTCCCCACACATTCACAGTTCTCACAGGCTTATCTCTGGTGTTTCCCTGCTCCAGGCCAGGAAGCAGAACCTTTCTTCTGCCATACAAAATTATCAACTCAAAAATCAGTCTGCTGTACTTGGTCAAATATTTAACTAACTCTCCCAGAATGCCTTGGCAGGGCCAGACCAAACGGTTTCTAGGGCCTTCTGTGGCCCGGGGGCCAGACCCACCCCCCCTCCGCCCCCGGTTTAGTCCTTCTAACCCTCTATGTGGCTGTTCTGAGTTCTGAGACCCAGTCTTCACCTTTTCATCTAGAGCACCCTCTCTGAGGCCTTCTTCACAGCCTTCCTCCATCACAGTCTGAAGCCAGAGAACTGGTGAGACCTGTAACCGAAGTCTGTGGTCCACACACCGCAGGCTCCAAACACAGGGCGGTGCCTGCGGCCCACTGCGCCCCATCCTACCAAGTGGCAGGAATATTAACAACAGAGCTAACACTTAGTAGTCATTACCTATGTGCCAGGAACTAGCTTTGCCAATAGAACTTACTTATCACCACAATGCCTAGGATAGGCACAAAATCATGTCCATTTTACAGGAAACTGAGGCACAGGCAGATTAAGAGTATTGCCCGAGGCTACACTTTGATTGGAGAGCCAGTATTCAAACCCAGACAGCCTGGCTCTAGAGTCCTTACCAACTAGAGTATAGCGCCTGCCCAATGGCAGAGGCTGCCCAACTGCCCCCTCTATATAAATGGCCACCACAACCACCATCACCCCACAGACAGCTGCCCTGCTTTTATGCCAGGCACTGTGCTAAGCACTTACTGTGTTACTCCATCTAGCACACAAATTCTAACCGCACTTCACAGACTGAGTTAGGCACAGAGAGGTGAATCCAGTTGCCCAAGGTCACACAGCTAGGCTACTGACAGAGCTGGCACTGGCTGAGCTCTGTCTGTCTGAAGTGTGAGCTCTTACCCACCTATAAAAGCCTTCTGGTTGAAGAATCACATATTTAAAGCAACTGTCTCATTGACAAGGACGCCCTGCACCAGCCTCGGTTGTCACTGTTCTCCTCACACACCCACTGCTTGGTACTCAGCCTCGTCTCATTCCCAGTCACATCAGGCACCTTGAATTTATATGACTCCAACCTCACAGGCCTTGGGACGCAGCAAGCAAGTGAGCAAGAGAGACTCTACATCAAAGACTAAAATCTATGGTGACCCCACTGCCTTCCATTTCTGGCAGGAGCCTGAGCGAGTGGGGGGAAGCGATCCCTGCTCAGCCCCATGCCCGCTGCATTGGCATCTTGGCACACGCTGAGACTTTTGCTTAAAGACACCCAGGTGCAGCTCATGAGACTTTCAGAGCACGTTTCCCTTACACATATTTTTTGCCTTATGAACTGTCTTTAGAACCTCACCCTCATGGGCAGCGGCACAGCCAGTGGTAGCCGCACAGGAACTGCGAACAGGCAGGAAGACCAGCTCACAGCTGCTTCTGTCTGGCCCACCCTGCTGGTGAGACTTGAACACTCAGTCACATGACACAGTCACATGATACAGTCATAGAGGTGGAAGAAACAGCAGGGAGGTCTAGGTGGTTGCTGAACATATGAATTAAAAGAAAAGCAGCCAATCTCGATTCCCCAATGGCAATTAACCCCAAGATGATCTGTTAAAGAGTGAGGGAAATTGCATGCTGATTCTTTGACACAGAATAATTTATTAAAAAAGTTTACACAGAGACCCACCAATACAAAGAAACATTAAATTGTATTTTTTAAAAACAGTGATTTTTCACTCCTCGTGTGTACCAAAGAAAATACAATAAAGACCTTATGTCATGTATCATGGTCAAACATAAAAGCTGATTGAACATTTCCATCTTGACACACTCTATTATGACATTTGTCAAACGTGTGAAAATCTGACCACCTGCCTTTTCTCAAATAGCACAAGGAACCCAGATAGCAAATGAAGGCTGTACTGAGAAACAAGAAGAGACAGGAGACGGAATCTCAGCAAAACACTTACACATCAAGAGAGGGGCAGGAGAGCACCGGGAGAGATTCAGTGCAGAGGACAATGACAGGAAGGAAATCTCTCGTGAAAAGAAGCCGCTGATGGTGACTTAATAGGGACAAAAGAGAATTAGATTGACTTCAGTGCCTGAGCTCAGGATAAGGTAATTTCATCAAGTGATAGAAAGTCACTTGAAAATCACACCACTTGTTGTGCTCCACTTTTAGCAGGAGGGAAATAAGGTTCTCCCGAGGAAGCTGAGCCTCCGAAAAGCACGGACACCTGCTGATGACTCTATTAACTGGGAGATCATCCTTCATCTGCATTTGGATAGAAAAGTCACTTTAGAAAGAATCAAGTCCCTCTGAGTTTCAGGGAGCGATTTTGACACAGACAGAAATAAAATTCTTGAAATACATGGAGGTGTAGAGTATATGCAGAAAAAAATAAAACTGTGTTAACAGAGTTGAGTCTAGGCCACTGTGTAGCACAAGGCAATTCTGGGGCCAATTCCCAGTCTGGTGAGAGAAGTACACACATGGGGTATTGACCATGACTTGCTGAGCTGTCAGGGCAGAATATAAATTCTAACTGAAAGAGGGAAAAGAACAAATGGACTCACATTGAATTTGCTACCATCCCCAAGGTCACAGGGAAAGGGGAAATATCCTTCCAGAAACTAGAGAATGAGTCATGGGAAAGCACGATGACAACCAGATGACAATGTGATGATCACAGCCCATATGATGGTCACTTTGGCACCAAGACCCACCATGAACCTGGGCTTACGTACACAGCATGTACACTCATGAAGCAGAGCCACTCATGTAATCTGTGATGAAAGACCAATTTTTATAAAATTCCCCGACTAATATTTGTAAAATGAAACAATATGAATTTATAAAAAATTGATCTTACACTTGCATGCCATGGCAATTAGCAATAAAAGTCTCTAGACACTGTTTCTGCACTTATCTCACACCTACACAAATGGTTTCCGACAGGCACTCCCAGGGGCATGGGTCTGATGCCACACCCTGAGCCTGCTACTCCTAGAGACGGTGGGCCAGGAGATCTCTGTTACAAGACTCAACGGATTAAGAAAAGGAAAGTTCCATTCCAATAAAACTTTATTTACACAAACATCCAATAGGCACAATTTGACCATGAACTGAAGTTTGCTTAGCCCTGCCCCAGACCAGTGCTTCTCAAACTCTATGTGCCTAGGAACCCTCTGGGGAACCTGTGAAACAAAAATTCTGACTCAATAGGCTTGAGAGTGAACTGAGAGCCTGTGTTTATAGCAGCTTTCATGCAGACATCAACATCAGACCCCCTATCAGATGGAAATGGGACCTCAAGTATAATATGTGCTTAAAAGTGGGTGTTCACTAAGGTTAGAAAAGACTACGTCTTTCAGTCTGGTACATGTCTCCTTTGCGATAAAGGAATGATTATAATTAGAAAAACTTGGTAAGGACAGTCTCATTGAAACCAATGGCATAAAATACTGAATGGTTTCCCATTCTCTCAATCAGATCAACACCCACAGGTGATTAAGAAACATCTGGTGACTGCTGGCTGGATGCAGAAATACCAAGCTGGGTGCACTGGGGGAGGAAGCTAGGAATATGGTGGGGCTTTTCTGTTGTTTTCACACTGTTATCTAAGATAATTTGCAGATGACATGACACCATGCGTACATAGAGAACTCTAAAGATTCCACCAAAACATGATTAGAACTGATAAATGAATTCAGTAACCTAGCAGAATACAAAATAAGTATACAGAAATCATTTGCATTTTTATAAACCAATAATGATCTATCAGAAAGGGAAGCTAAGAAAACAATACTATTTACAATTGCATAAAAAAAAAAACAACCCAAAAACTTAGAAATAAATTTAACCAAGGATGTAAAAGATCTCTACTCAGAAAACTATAAAACACTGAAAAAGGAAACTTTAGAAAATACAAATAGATACAAATATACTGTGTTCATGGTAAGAATAATTAACATTGTTAACATGTTCATACTACTCAAAATACTCCTCAGATTCAACATAGTTTCTGTAAAGATACCAATGGTGTATTTCACAGAACTAGTAGAATATGCCAGAAATTTATATGGAACCATAAAAGACCCCAAATAGCCACAGCAATCTTGAGAAACATGAGTGGATTTAGAGGAATCATGCTACAGGACATCAAACTATACCACGAGACCATCATAAGCAAAGAGGCATGGTACTAGCATAAAAACAAACATAGATCGATGGAACAGAATAGAGAGCCAAGAAACAAGCCCACACCTTTATGGTCAATTAATATTTGACAAAGAAGTCAAGAACACAGAATATGGTAAACAACTGGTGCTGGAAAAATTGGACAGATACATGGGGGAAAAAAAAAAAAGGAAACGACCACTTTCTTACACAATACACAGGAGTGGACTCCAAATGGATGGAGTAAAGACTTAAATGTTAGACTCGAGCCATAAAAATCTTAGAAGAAAACATAGGCAGTAAAATCTGAGACACTTCTCATAGCAATATTTTTTTCTGATATGTCTGCTAGGGCAAGGGAAAGGAGAAAAAAAAATAAACAAATGGGACTACATCAAACTAAAAAGTTTTTGCACAACAAAGGAAACCATCAACAAAATAAAAAGACAACCCAAATGGGAGAACATATTAAACAAGCAATCCAATAAAAATACAGGCAAAGGACCTGAATAGACACTTCCCCAAAAAGGACATAAGATGGCCAATAGACATATGAAAAGATGCTCAATGTCACTAATCATCAGAGAAATGCAAAGGATTTCTGAATTCTTATTTAAAACCACCATGAGATACCATCTCAAACCTGTCTGAATTGCTATCATTAATAAACCAATGAGGAACAAGTGCTGGTGAGGATGCAAAGAAAAGGGAACCCTCCTGCACTGCTGGTGGGAATGCAGACTGGTTCAGTCACTGTGGAGAACAGTATGGAGTTTCCTCTAACATTTAAAAATGGAAGTGCCGCCGAAGCCGGTTTGGCTCAGTGGTAGAGCGTCGGTCTGCGGACTAAAAGGTCCCAGGTTCGATTCCGGTCAAGGGCATGTACCTTGGTTGCGGGCACATCCCCGGTAGGGGGTGTGCAAGAGGCAGCTGGTCGATGTTTCTCTCTCATCGACGTTTCTAGCTCTCTATCTCTCTCCCTTTCTCTCTGTTAAAAATCAATAAAATATATTTAAATAAATAAATAAATAAAAATAAAAATGGAAGTGGCCTTATGACCCAGCAATTCCACTTCTGGGAATATACTCAAAGAAACCTGAAACATATATGCACCCCTATGTTCACTGCAGTGTTATTTACAATAGTCAAGATCTGAAAACTGTCCAAGTGCCCGTGAGTAGATGAGTGGATTCAAACGCTGTAGTATATTTACACAATGGAATACTACTCAGCCAAATGATAGAAGGAAATCTTATCTTTGCAACAGCAAGGATGGACCAGAGAACATTATGCTAAGTGAAATAAGCCAGACAGAGAGAGACCAACACCATATGATTTCACTTATATATATAGAATCCAATGAAAAAATAAACTAACAAACAAAAGAGGAAGACTCACAGATACAGAGAACAGACAGTTGTGCGAAGGAAGGTTTTTGGGGGACTGGGTGAAAAGGAAAAAAAAAGTACAGACACAACAGTATGGCGATTACAGAGGGAAAGGGGGTGGTGAGTGGGGGTGACAAGGTGACAGAGGAGAGCTGACACTGGGTGATGAACATGCAGCACAATATGCACATGCGTTACAGAATTATACACTTGAAACCTATGTAATTTTATTAACCAATGTCACCCCAATAAATTCAATAAAAATTTAAATAAAGATACTTTGCATTTTGATCAATTGGAGCAATTTTCAATAGGTATGCTTTTAAGGTTGTAATTGGATAGGAAAATAAAATCACAGAATTTATTCTTTCAGTAAGTTTTCTTTGCTTTTGTGTTTCTTACTTTCCTCATTTGAATATTAAACACCTCTCCTTTGGAATTTGGTCAGCACTGCCAGCATTTGAATGAACTATTTTAGTTCAGCTTAATGGAGAAGAAACTCCACTCATAAAATGCAATTACTAATCCCAGGTTATAAACGCAGAAAATATGAAATAACCTAAATACAGAATGAAGGGGGCATTTCACCTCCCACCTGCCACCCAGTTACAGCATTCCTGGATCACAGGGACACATGAAGATTCCAAGTCACTCATGTCTCCTTCTCAGGGAAATGGCCTGTTTGGGATTAATGAGCAAGTAAAACCTAGAAGGTCAAGGGCTGAAGTTCCAAATGGATTTTCTGTTTAAGACACCTACAGGTTGGCTCAAAAATATTTTGCTGGAGCTCTAATTGAGGAAAAGGGATGTATCCAGAGTGCCTACAGATGATTAATGCAAGAACTCACTGATAAGCTGGAGAAAAATAATTAGCTCGGATTTGTGCCAGCTGCCCCAGGGGAATGTTAACTAATATGTGTGTCTGAAGCCTTCCGTTTCCTGGGACCTGGGAGGTTGTAATAGAGCACCCGGGAGAGCTCTGGGTCTGCAGATCAAAGACCATGCAAGTCCTCAACGGGCTCCAATGGCAGGGCAGTTGCCACCCAAATTAGTCAAGTTGCAGCGTAAGCTATTCAAGTGTACACCCCCTCATCGCCCCCTCTTAGGCCCATAGCATTGCGAGGGAGCCTGCTGCCCGTGCCGGGTGAGGCAGGGAGTGCCATGAGAGGGGCTGCTAGAAAGGGCAGCAGACGCTGGACCGACCCCCTCACTGGCAGCAACCCAAACCCAAGTGGAACAGCTGTGACATTTCTTTCTCCAAGGTCAAATGTTCAGACAGACCTCCTGGGCAAGCCATTCTCGGCCCCCCACCCCACTCAATGTTATTTTTCAACTTAGTAAATATCCTCCAACACACGAGGTGTGTGTTTTAGATTATGTGTTTATCTACTTCTCCGCTTAACCATTTCCCCCTCAAAACTGTTCAGTCGCTGCTTCACCCTCAGTGCCTGGGAAGGCCTGGCGCCTCCACACGCCAATGACACTCTCACTTAGCTGAGGTTCGGGTATTTTTTGTTGTTGTTGTTTTGTTTTTAATATATTTTATTGATTTTTTTACAGAAAGGAAGAGAGAGGGATACGAGTGAGAAACGTCCATCAGCTGCCTCCTGCACACCTCCCACTGGGGATATGCCCACAACCTAGGTTCATGCCCTTGCCTGGAATCGAACCTTGGACCCTTCAGTCGGCAGGCCGACGCTCTATCCACTGAGCCAAGCTGGTTATGGCATGGCTGAGGTTCTGAATGGCTTTCTTTCCAGCTTGGTCATTCTGTTGTTGAAGAAAGAGTCCTGACTTCCTTTGAGGGGCTGCTCCCCAACAAGCTGGGAACCCTCCATAGTCAGTCTTGTTGTGGGATGAGCTCGTCAACCTCTTGTTAGACACAGACTGTACCTGTGGCTGAGTTCCTTCCTTCGTTACCCGCCTGGGCCTCCAGTCTCCTAGGACCCAGCTCACAGGATGCTCTGTGTGAATTCCCTGCTTACTGTCTGGGAACTGCCTTCTTGTTTGCACTCTCACTGCTTCCTACCCGCCTGCTGCTCTCAGAGGAGACCCTCCCCACTCTCACCATGTTTCCCAATAACCTCCTCTCCCCCAGCTCTGCATCTGGCTGCTGGACAGGACCTCAGGCCGCTCTCTGCAGAGGTCCTCCCTCCATTGCTTCCTTGACCCTGGGGACAAGTCCATTTCCAGTCTGTGGTCCCTGCCAGGCGGCCCTGTCCCAGGCAACCATGATGCCTGCTTGAAGGAGGGGAGAGTGCAGCCTGGCCCCAGGCAGCTGGGAGCACATGGAGAAGGGAATTGTCCCTGGCCTCAGCCGTCCCCCACCCCCACCCCCCACCCTGGCTCCCCCCCACCCCAGCCCCAGGACGACCAGAAAGCAACGGGAGTACTGATCTGGGTTACAAATAAATTGTAGCACACAGGCAACTCTGCAAATGTGGAATCAGGGAATAAAGAGGCTCAACTATACTAAGAACACTGGTTGAAAAATGCACATTAGGTTATAATAAAATTCCTTCAATTCTCGAAAGCCTTCCTTGGAAAGCACTAAAGGTCTCAGTGATTACTAGAGGAACATGCCATCTCTAATCCCAGCATTTATCTCACGTTAAGTCGTATGGCAGGTACAATAGTAGCAAAAGGAGGCTCACTGCAGCATCATTTTAACTGAAAACACTCTCATTACCAAATACTAGAGGACTAGTTACGCATTACTAATTACCAGAGGACTAGTTACATGAACGTAAACAGCCACATAGCACACACTCTCCAGCCCTGAAGGTCAGAGACCACGCAGGGCAGCAGGAGGCACAGCCCGGGGGAGGGCGGACTCCACACCAATGTCGATTACACTGATACTAGTTTTGTCAAAATGCCATTCTCTGCATTCTTTTTAAAAGTGAGTGCCTATACAATTTGATTTATTTATTTATTTTTCTATGTTTTATGCTTTCCTACTTTAATAATTAGGGAAAAGGGATTCTGTTTAATAAGATACCCTACCACACAGACAAAAAACTGCCTAGCAAACTGCTCTGAGCCATGCCAATTTCTTTGGAATGCCCACATGGACACGTTCCTCATTTCCAACAAGTTATTCATAATCCCAGGATCTCTGGCCATGGGTGGGGGCAGAGCAGAGAAGGAGAAGGAGGAGGAGGAGGAGGAGGAGGAGGAGGAGGAGGAGAAGGAGGAGGAGGAGGAGGAGGAGGAGGAGGAGGAGGAGGAGGAGGAGAGGAGTCTGTCCACAAAGTCCTCAGCCCCTGGCCCTCACACGCCAGGACAGGCTCAGCGCTGGGAGCACAGGCCTTCGCCTTTCAAAGCTGAATTAAGCACTCTCTCTCTCACTGAGGAGATAAAAACAAATACATTAGGAGAAAAAAACAAATACTAACACTTCTAATAATTATACGATTTTCAACATAGAGGGCCTCAGTGATCCATTTCTCTTTAATAGTTTAAAAGGCCTGCCATATAGAATCCATAATCAATTACTGAGCATGTTGGGACTAATAATAAATTGACTAAAATATCCCAAAGTCTGTTAAATTATTTAAATCACTTACCTTGAGACAAAATAAAGCATGTTAAAATTTGAATTTTGAGAAGCAGAGCAAATAGTAGAAATCTTATTTTCTATTTATTTCTGCCAGCATGTCAACAGGAAGCATGAAAACGGATTTGGAGAGCTGCATTAGGGATGCCTGGGAGACGGGTAGCCCTCAGACACAGTGACTGAGGCTAAGACACGGAACCGGGGCCTCTGCCAGGACCCGCTCTGGCAGGTGAGATGGAATGAGTGTGAGCTGGGCATGGAGAACCAAACATTCCTGGAAATTTGGGTAAACTGGACATGAGGCCAGGAACCGCAGAGCCAGCATTTATGAGCTGATAGCCGTAGGAAAAGCACCGCAGAGAAAGGAGAAGTGCCCGGAGCCACACCAGTGCAGGCGGCCCAGTGGCACACACATGCTCATGGCGGGAATCATTTACTCCCCACACTGGATTCGGAGGTGGACTGTCACCACTGAGGATGGCTGCCTGGACTTTTAACCTTTTCAGCTCTATGGGAAAGTAAATTTATTTTCAAACGGGCCTGTAAAAATAGGGGTTCAGGGCAGTTGTTTCAAAAATAATGCTCATGCTGTGTAAAGTGTTCGGCATTTGAATCTCTCAAGAATTCTATTACAACCCAAAATAACATTCCCTGGCAGATAAGGTATGTTAGCAAATACATGTGGTATGTAATGAAATGAGATTTGTTTTATGTCACTGATATAAGCATGTACATAAGAAAAAAAAGGGCACTGAGTTTGTATTTAAATACACTCTAAATGTCTAAAAATTAACAATGTGTGGGCACTCAGCACAGGCAAGACCCAGGACATGTACTATGACTGTGAGCAGCCACACGGACCTGCAGCTTCACTTCCCTCAGCTTCGAAGGGCACTGGAAGCATACGTCACAGAACTGGCCTCTTCTCAAATGGATGCCAAGTGACAGGCTATGTTTTTTTGTTTTGTTTTGTTTTTTAATATATATATTTTATTGATTTTTTACAGAGAGGAAGGGAGAGAGATAGAGAGCCAGAAACGTCGATGAAAGAGAAACATCTACAGCCACCTCCTGCACATCCCCCACCGGGGATGTGCCCGCAGCCAATGTACATGCCCTTGATCGGAATCGAACCCGGGACCTGTCAGTCCGCAGACCTACACTCTACCACTGAGCCAAACCAGCTTCGGCGGCTGTGGTTCTTTTACACACGAACTAATCCTCCCTTCGTTAAACTATTTTCTGGCTGCTTATCTGAACAGAGAATGACTGCAAGCTCCTGAATGCTTACACAGTCCGTCAATTCCAAACAGCACCCGTGGTGGCACTGGTGGCAGCATACCTGCTTCAGACATCTTCTTGTTTTGTGGAGGAGCACGTATTCCATCACAGCAATTCCAATCCCACTGTCAGACATGAACATGGATTCAAATATTCAAAATATACAGCACAGCCTGGCTGGGGTGGCTCGGTGGTTGAGCGGCCACTGATGAAAGGAGAGGTCAGGGCCCCCAGCAGGAGGCGTGCAAAAGGCAGCCAATCAATGATTCTCTCTCATCAGTGATGCTTCTATCTCTCTCCCTTTCCCTTTCAAAAAAAAAAAAAATATACATATATATATGACACAAAATCAAGTTTTTATTGTGCTTTAGAAAGGTTTTACCAAGAACTTGCACATATATTACCACAGTTAATTCTTGAAACAATACTTTGGGGTATTATTTCCATATCTACCTCAGACGAGGTGACAGGAGTTTAACAGGTATATCCAAGTAGCTAGTAAACATATGAAAAGGTGTTCAAGCTCATTAGTCATTCGAGAAAGGCTAATTAAAACCACAATGAGACACAACCACACACTTATCAGAACGACGCAAACTGAGAGATGGACTGACTCCCAGGGAGTGCTGGCGGAAGCAGAGCTGGAACCCGGACGTGCTGGTGCCCTGGGGCACCTGGAGAACCGTGTGGCAGCAGCGATGCCTGCGGAACACATGCACATCCTGTGACCCGGAAATCTGAGCTCCAAGCGTGTGTCCACAGAAATGTGCTCCAAAGGACAACGAGCAACCTTTATCGTAACCTTCAAAACTGAGAACGACACAGCGGCCTCCCAAGGGAAGAGGGTGAGAAAGGCTGGAGAGCCGCACAGAAGAATGCTGCAGGGAAAGAAGGATGAGCTGCCAGGGCAACACCCAGTGTGAGGGGTCTTACAGACCCAGCTCAGGGGAAGATGGCAAACAAGCGAGTATACTCCATGTGATTCCATACATGAAGCTCAAACCAGGCAAATTAGTGGACAATATCAGAATTTGGGATAGTGGTTATTTTGGGGGAGAAAGTTGGGTAGGACTCTGGGAGCTGGGAAACATAAGGGTTTCTGAGGGAGGTTGTCCTAGACCGTGGTCGGCAAACTGCGGCTCGCAAGCCACATGCGGCTCTTAGGCCCCTTGAGTGTGGCTCTTCCACAAAATACCACGGCCTGGCAGGTCTATTTTGAAAAAGTGGCGTTAGAAGAAGTTTAAGTTTTAAAAAGTTGGCTCTCAAAAGAAATTTCAATCGTTGTCCTGTTGATATTTGGCTCTGTTGACTAATGAGTTTGCCGACCACTGTCCTAGACTGTTCAGGCTTCTGTCTAAAACTACCATAGACGGAGCGGCTTAAACAACAATTCCTCACAATTCTGAAGACTGGGAATTTCAAAATCAAGGCACCAACAGTTCAGTGTCTAGTGAAACACTTCCTAGCACACAGAGGACTTACTGGGAACCCCCGGGGTCCCTCTTATAGGGGTGCTAATCACATTCATGAGGACTCTACCTGCATGATCTAATTAGCTCCTCAAGACCCCACCTCCCAACACCATATTGGGGGGTGGGATTTCAACATATGAATTTGGGGAGACATAGACTCTCAGTTCCTAATATTGATCATATTTTCTTTCTTGATCTGACTGGCGGATAGAGAGGTATGTGCACTTGGCGATAATTCACTAAGCTACATACTAAAATGATCTTTATTCTGTTCTATATGTAGGTTACACTTTAATAAAAAGATCATCAAATTTTTAAATGATACCATCATATGAAATTATCACCCCACTAAGTGGAAAATATATGTGTTTATCTCAATTCATGTAATAAAACCACCGCTAAGGCAGTAGGTACTGGGATGCTCTCCATTTTCTGAGGAAACAAGGCCCACAGAAGTTAAATAACACGTCCACAGCCCTAATGGGAATGACACCTCACTGCTCTGCAGAGCCAGGCCCCGGAGGGCAACGGATCTGCTTCACTGTGGCCCAAAGAGCTGCGGTTACTATTAAGATTCCTGTCAACTGTCTCTGCGTTTTATTCATTTATGCAAAATCTTTTACATACTCCAGATGTTGTTGCAACCCATTTTCTACACCTCCTGAATTCTAAGTTTAAAAGTAGAAATAAAAGCCAAAGCATCCTTTAGGAAAACAAAAACCTAAGGATAGCATTCCTTATAGTTTTTCCTTAAATGTGCTCAAATTCTTTACAGATTACTGCAAAACTCTACTTACCCTTCCCATCTTATATTCTTTTCACTCTATGACTTCTGTAAGTTAAAAACGATGAAGGAAAGATAAGATCTGTTTTAACACCAGCAGAACAAACTCTATTACCTTCCTCTCATCTCCAGCCCTGCTGGAAAATACGAGAATTATAAAATATGCATAACACCCTAATGTGAATCTAATTCAGTAAGTGAGCTGTCATGAAAGACCCTTGGATACAGTCCAGTAGAGGAAACTCTATCCCACATGGATCACAGACAAGTAACACCCTGCTCATCAAGGCACCTGCCCTAGGTTCCCTCAAGAATCAGCATCTGGGCTAATAGTCAAGCAAGACAAATGTAAGTTCCAGCTCGTGGCTGACCTCAGGAGTAGAATATATGTCAATCCATCATGTTTTTCTTAAATGATGATGTTTATTATTTGACCAATAGAACTCACTCATATATATACAGCAAACAAGTAGTTGTTAGTATCAACTGACTTAAGTTGAACAACAACAGATCTTTTGTAATTTTGACTTTCAGTGCACTCAACTAGTAGGAAAATCAATGCCTTTGAAATAATTAGGTTTGGGCTCATGGGAACCTCCTTCTGGGCAGCACGGGGCTCGCCAGGAAAGAGCGGCTGCCAGGCTGGGCCAGCTTCCCTGCAGAAGCCAATCAATGCGGCGGCAGTGCTTCCCAGCCCCGTCCTCTGCAGCCGGTGAAACAATGCCAGGGTTGAAAATACCATTGCATTCCCCTGCTTTTTAACTGGCTTTGAAATTTCAATTTTTGGAAAATGTACTGTGCGATGAGGTCTGCATTCATTTTCCTGATATAGCATGAGAAAAATAACTCCCACACCTTTCTCCACCTAACATGACAGCCAATCTCAAACAAGCTCAAACACTGCAAGCATTGGAAAATACTCCATAAGGTAAAGTCAACATTTTTGGAGAGATAGTTTTTTAAAAATGGCTCTGCAAGTGATTTTTCATTCCCCTCCTAATATTTTTACAGAATTAAAATTCAGTATACATATACATATATATATAAATCCTCACCCGATGATGCTTTCCATTGGTTTTTAGAGATTGGATGAGAGAGGAAAAGACACAGAGAAATATTGATGTGAGAGAAACACATGGATTGGCTGTGTCCTGCATGTGCCCTGACCAGGGCCCAGACAGGGAAGAAGCCTATAACAAGGTATGTGCCCTTGACTGGAAATGGAAGCCAGGACTCTAGTCCACAGGCCAATGCTCTATCCACTGAGCCAAACCAGCTAGGGCGAAATACATCAATTTTTAAATGCAATGATTGTCCTGGCATATGTAATCCCTTGATGGTTCTCGGTTATTCTTTACTGAGTTTCAGCAGAATAAAAGTTCAGAATGTTGTTACAGTTGCCTGCCCTCTAGGCCCTTTGTGGTTCAGCAGCCTTAAGCGCTGTGTATTATGTCCATACTATTCACAGATTTCAATTGGTCTAAAAATGACTGGGAAGAAAATGATTCTTCCCTTATGAAAGAATAGCAAGAAGGGCTACATGAATTAATAAATAAGTAGGCAGCCACTGATGATGTCCTGACT
Source organism: Pipistrellus kuhlii (assembly GCF_014108245.1). Taxonomy (NCBI): domain Eukaryota; kingdom Metazoa; phylum Chordata; class Mammalia; order Chiroptera; family Vespertilionidae; genus Pipistrellus; species Pipistrellus kuhlii. The sequence goes on along the minus strand of NW_023425416.1, from coordinate 3,938,152 downwards.
TAATGAAAACAAGGTGCTTATATAAACAAAAAAGTCAACCACAACCCTTCCTTCCTGGCTGGGTGACCTGACCTCAGGGACATGCCATTCCTCAACGGCCTGGCGAAATGAGCAGCAGCAGCTGATAAAACCTTTCCACTGACTTGTAAGTCAGAAGGAAAAGTCTTAGCAAAAGGAGGTTACCAACTACCCAAGTCATAATGAACACAGACAAGTATACTGTACTAATAAGACAAAATTTTATACATTGAAACCAAAAAGGCTATTGCCATTATATATTTTTTAAATATATTTTTATTGATTTCAGAGAGGAAGGAAGAGGGAGAGATAAAAGCATTAGTGATGACAGAGAATCATAGACTGGCTGTCTCTTGCTTGATCGGATCAAGCCCACAACTCAGGCATGTGTCCTGATCAGGAATCAAACCATGACCCACTGGTTCATAGGCTGATGCTCAACCACTGACATACACCAGCCTGGTGTCATTATATTTATTAATGAAAGGTTTCCACATTAAGTTCAGACTACATTTCTTTAAAAAAAAAATCTGGTATTGGTTTCATTTATGATTTTCTTGGTGATAGGTTCAGATTTCCAAATTTTTCTCAGATGTCTCAAGAACCAGCAGGATATATTAGATAAGCTAACAGCATCAAAATAATGACTCTCAAAATATAAAATCAAATGGTTGTGGCATATACACTACCCCACAGAACTGTTAAAAGCATGAAATGATACACTAATAAATTTTAGTCTTGTCCACATAATAAATATCCACCTAAACCTTGTCATCATAGACAGCTGATATACCATTGGAAGAAGATATACTGGTATTTAGACTGATTAAACGTTAACTGAGCATCTACTGTGTACCTGGGTTTGATAGCTACATTCTAGTTAAGACAAGCTGCACAGAAAGCAATATCATTTGCTATTAAGAGCATATATTATAAACTGTAACACATGCAACTGCCAGAGATGAAAAATAAAAAACATGCAGAAGGCAATGAGGTCATTATTTTCAAGTAATGTCCTATATAAAAAAAGCCGAATATGCTAAGTATCTGGTCATCCGGTTATCCATTCAAACAATAAAAGTGTAATATGCTAATGATATGCTAAGGCCACTCAACTGCTCGCTAGGACATGCACTGACCACCAGGTGGCAGACACTCCCACCAGTAGGTTAGCTTGCTGCTGGGGTCTGGCCTATAGGGACTGAGTGAGATGGCCCGACACACCCTGGAGTCCTACTGTGATCCCTCCCCAGCTGGCCAACCTCCTACATCCCTCCCTGGCCCTGCTCATGCACAGGTGGGGTCCCTCGGCCTGATCTGCGCCTTCTCACAATCTGGGATCCCTTCAGGGGATGTCAGAGAGCTGGTTTCAGCCTGATCCCGAAGGCCAAGCTGAGGGACCCCACTGGTGCAAGAATCCGTGCATTGGGCTTCTAATATAATATAATCCTATCCTTTCATTCTGTCTCCAAGCATATGATTCTACAGTCAGCATCTTATGAAAGAAATCCAACACCCAGTCTTCTTTAAGTCATAGAAGTACAGAGCTAATTGCTTCTTTGTAAATTACCCAAATGATGTGTCACGCCAGCCCACATTTCACTGTTCAGGTCACTACACCCATTTTATTTCCTGCCACCTCCCAGAGCTCTTAAAGCACAGCCTCTGAAATAACATCCTGGGAAACTTATAAGACTTTCACCCCAAGAGAGTTAAACACCGTGTATGTCAATGGCGTGTAAGACAGGGTTTGCGTCTGGGCTGCATGCTAACCCCTTGCAGCAGGAACAAGGCTGCTCTTGATGGTGAGAAACCAGAACGTTATGCAACCTCCACCCAAGAGCGTTACCTTAGGATCAGCTGTGAGCAATTTGAAGGCTTGATAGACTTGAGATTCCTGTACGCCTCCTCCAAGATCCAAGAAGTTGGCTGGCTTCCCTCCATTCAGGAAAATGATATCACAAGTAGCCATGGCGAGGCCAGCACCATTCACTGTGCAATGCAAGCAGCACACAAGACAAGATCAGTTTAGTAAAACGAAACGGCACAGAAACGTTTCCCCTCCACACAGTTACAAGAGAGAACACTATCATGACGGGCCAACTTCTGTCTTTGAAATTCTACCCAACTGCATAAGTTCATAGGTTTTTAGGATAAGCAATCAGAAGATGTGCACACAAAGAACAACCAAAAAAGGCCTGGGGGTGGGGAGATGGATCTATCAGGAAGTTATGTCAATCTGGAAAAGGAAAGGAGGGAAGAGGTGAAGTCAGTTATCAATTTAGTCTAGTAGTTAGTAATAGAGGCAGGAGTTTTAGGTTCTGGAAAGTGTATTTCAAGAAATTGGAAAAGAGAAAAAAGCTGTGAAAAGTAAGTAGGGCCTATGAATTACTTTTTGTTTTGTTTTTTTATTTTGTTAATCCTCACTCAAGGATATTTTTTCCATTGATTTTTAGAGAGAGAGGAAGGTAAGGAGGGGAGAGAAGAAAGAGAGGAAGAGAAAGAGCAATGTAAGAAAGACACATGGATTGGTTTCCTCCCATAAGCCCCCTACGGGGGCCAGAGATTGAACCTGCAACCCAGGTACGTGCCCGTGGCCTGGAATGGAAACTGAGACCCTTCTATCCTTGGGCCAACACTCTAACCTCTGAGCTACACAGCCAGGATCATATTCTTTTTAAAATCCTTTAAGAGTAAAGAATGGCATTCTTCTAGTTTTGTTAGCTGAGAATACGGTCCCTGGAATGTGGCACCCTCTAGGGTTGAACCAGAGCCTTCAGCTGCAAGAGAGCTCCCCACATTTTCCTACTGAGTGCAACCAAGTATGAGTATACGTTACCTGAGAAAGCCAGAAGACAAATGAGCCCCTGTTCCTTTTTCAAAATAATATAACAAATGTTCTCCAGCAACCTGACCATTCAAACTGGAGCCAAGATGTGCTAGCATCTTCGCAGCTTTTCTTTAAAAACCAAGTAATGAGTTTTAACACAGAAATTCTTATTTTCCAGAATTAAGTTTTATTGATCAATGTACTTCTGTTGTTCCTTATGCTTAATTGTACGAAGTTATTTTCCTCAGGTTAGAAAGTAAAAAAATAAAAATAATAAAATAATAAAAATCTCCTGAACTCAGCAGAAACTCCCAAGATAAAGTACCCTTCACTTTTTCCTGACCCTTGAATTCCCCAGACAACTGAACTGTGACTAATTTAATTAATTATGGGTCAACTAAAATAAAAATGGTTTATCTAGGATCTGAAAGTAATTTGAAATGTGCTAGGCTAACTTTGTCAAACCATGCACACGCCTACAGAGGCTGCAAAAGATCTGAATTTGTTCTACCCCCGCATTTCCTCTCTCTCCCTCCTCAATGCCTACAGTACTGAGCTCATTAGCTGACCAAGAGCAGGAGGGAGGGGAGATGGTACCTGAGAGTTATTGCTCCAATCAAAGCAAGACTCTGGGTGCCGCTTGTAACTGGATGTCATTTTCATTGTATTGAACAGCAAACTGCTGGATGAGGCCTATCTAGTTCTGAATATAATGATGTTGTTGGTTTAATGAGCTATAAATCTTCTTTATTTAAATTTCATTAAGATTAAGAACTCAGTTTCCAGTGTAATAAATCGGTCCCACCATAACACAGAAGTCTATAAATCTCAGTACTATAAGCTGTGGACAATGACAAAAGTTATGCTGCCTCTATAGACCCATTCTTATTTCAACTGAATAAGCCATTTTCACAAATTTAGATAATTATGATAAAATCAATTGTTTTATTACCAAAGTGGTGTAATGAATTAAACAATTTATCATTTATTTATCACAGAAGTTGAAACTTGAGCATAATGAGTCAAGTATATATTCTCTTCTACTTCCTCTGTGCAAGTAGTTTAACTTGAACCCAAATTTCATAATAGTTCCTACAAATTAGCCAGAGCAGCAAAGGCTTAGTAAAAAGCGAAGTTTAACTTTGAAATAGGACTTTTCCCGGGGACGGTATCCCGCCCTTCCGAAGACATTCTGCCGTGTTTGGAGATACTTTGGTGGTGACAAGTGGAGGTGCTAGTGGCCAGGAACTGCTGAACCCCTTGCAATGTGCAGGCCAGCCCACAGCCAGCGAGGAATTCCCGCCTGAAATGTCGCAGGTGCCAGAGACGCAGCCCTACTTTACACCAGGGACCATCGACCAAAATCTACTTTGGGAAGAAAACGAATCGTCTCCTAAGATTCTTGGGTAGAAAAGTCTCTTATGGTTACTTGCTGTTAGGAAATAAAATGTCAGAAATCAGGAGTTCCTAAATTCTGCAAAAACCCACAAGCCACCCTTCTGCCAGAACCGAGTGCTCACCAAAGCAGGCGATGTTCCCGTCCAGTCCTATGTATTTGAGGTCGTATTTGGCAGCTTCGTTTTCAATGGGCTCGTTTTCTGATCCGTCATCCATGGCGAATATGTCCTTCTGTCGGAATTCTGCGTTGTCATCAAAGTTTATCTTGGCATCAAAACAGACAACTAGAGAAAGGAACACACGATGTCTCTTTAGGATCTACATATTACATTCTCAAGGTTGGTTAGCACAGGGAAAAACAAACAAACAAACAAACAAAAAACCACTGTTGCCCTATCTCATGATACAGACGGGACCAACTACTGCGACTTCCTGCCCCGAATTTAAACTTCAGAGCTACCAAGACAAATGGTTCCTGTTCCAAGAACTGACTTCTAACAAAGAGCACAGGCATCTGTGTCTGCTGGTCTCTGTCCAATCAAATAGCAATGTAAGTTGCTATCACCCCTAAAAGCTAAGCCTGCCAGCTACGTGTAGCTTTGATGGGCTGTTCATGCTATAGCTAAATTTTTAGTAATTAATCACTAATTTCCACCTTTTCCTCCTATGCAAAGACACCAGACAATAACCCCTAATCCTGCTGTGGTCCTTTGTCCTTCTTCTAAGGATGCAAAGCGAGATTTTTATTTAACCTGTATCCTCACCAATATTTCTGAGAGGTGTAATGAAAAGAACACTGGGTCAGAATCAATAGTTTGTTTTTGTTTTTTTATGATCCTTAACTAACTGTAGCCTTGATTTAAAAATAATAATAATAACTACTTCCTCTCTGGGCCTCATTTTCTTATTTAGAAAATGGAAATATTCCTTAGACAGCTGAAACACTCACTTGGGGCCGGCTAACGTGCATTCCATCAACCACCACCCTGATGTGTGCAGGACATGACTCTCTGGATTCCAGTTGTAAAGCATTGAGAGACCCAGCTGGTCAGACGTAAGGAAGGCCGACAGGCGCCATCGGCAGCGCCGTCTCTGCCCCCGGTGCCAGTTAGGCTCTTAGCGCTCTCAGTGGACACAGTGACTCTCCCTCAGGGCGAGGATGGACTGTGAGCGCATTCCTTGATTGACAGGAGATCCTCTGTACGTACAGTCAGCGGGGAGCACGGTGGGGTGGGATGGGGTGGTGCACTGGCTTCCGGGGCCTGATGTCTTTACTTACAGCCTTTAGGGTAGAAATTAGCTGTCTGTGATGCCATTCCATCATCACCCTCCTCTAGTGTACTTGGAATATGGATAGGCAGGGGACTCCGAGCAGGTGCTATTCTTCTCCAGCATGGCAGACCTAACTCTTAAAGGGGAAACAACCACCCTGGCATATTTCAATCAAAAGCAATGACTCTAATCTGTGAATCCCACTTGCTTTCTCTGGTAAGAAAACACTTTTTTCCCAGATGTTACACTGTGACATCTGGGGTTAAGGAGCCCAGGAGGCGGTTTCCCCAGCGGCTCTACCACAGCCATCAGACAAGCCTGTGCAGATCTGGCATCTGAACATCAAAGAACACTCGGCATAAGTAAAAGTCAAAACCACACGTTACTTAGAATAGCCCCGACTGGGAAGAGAGTCCTGCGTGGAAGTTAATGTCTGCTGGAGCCTGTGGTCTTGCCACAAAACGTCCCACCACATTCCCACAGGCTGTGCGCACATGGGGCCAAGGAGCAATCACTGTCCCACACACTGGAATATTGGCGGTGGAACTCTGCAACTAATTACAAAGGAACTGGCCGCTTGCTACAATGGCATTTTCTCAGCAGCTAATGACGGGTGCAATAATCAATAGGAAAGCAACTTCATTCCTGGCTTTCCACCGGGTTTATAAATACATTTTAATTAATTTATTAGTAACTGTAGCTCCTCCATTACTCATTGGCAAGACTACTTGTAATTGACACCTTTGAAATGAATGGGCAAAGGCGACCAAATTGACTTCCTAAGTGGAGAGTTTCACATAAAAGAATTCTTGGTCAAGATCAATAAACTAGTAAATCATCTTAAGTCCTGTCTGCTCTTGGCCCCGCACAAGACGGCACTCACAGGCACCGCGAGGAACGTGATTGAGGGATATGGATGGGCGTGCGGAAGGCGGCCCGCCGAGTGTCTGAGCTCAGGCTTGGGATGCTTGCCCTGTGCTCTGATGCAGCACCAAGTTCGGAAATGTGCTCACTCTTTGGGGCCACCCTGGGGGACCTTTAGAGCTTCGCCAGGAATTGAAGGTGGTGACTGGGATAAAAAGGATCTCTAGAGGGAGAAACAAAGATGTATGTGCTCCAGCATCAAAGGCACCGTCTGTGTGAATCTTGCTCTGGCCCAGCCTAGCCGGGCCGCCGATGGCCTTAAGCCCAGAGGCCTGGCTTACAAACGGGGAGCAGAGGCTCCAGCTGCACTGGGAGGAGAGGGGCAGGCGAGGCACTCGGCCACACACACAGAGGGCCCTCGGCCCCCGTCCTCTCCCTGCGCAGAGCTTTCCCACCCCTGGAGGGTCCCACGGCCCAGCCCTGAGGGTTCTCCTCGCTTCCTCTCACTCCACATGACCGTACTTTGTCCACTCCCTTACAGTGCCAGCCTTTGTCTAGAATAAGTACAAGCTGATGCTCAGGAGTTCACAGTGGTTTTCAGTACGATGCCATCCTCACGGTTCAAGGCTGTGTCTGAGGGAGCCCTGCGCCTTCTCACTCCGGCCTCCCAGAAAGACGCGGGCTTTGTGGGTGGCACTCTGTTTTAGATGACCTTTCTTCACTACGAAGCCTTTTCCCACAGGAAGGGTTTTAATGCCGGGCATCGCATGAAGGCTTTGTACCTGACAGAGAAGTTCTTTTTCTCTTAAAGGACGAGGATGAAAGAGTTGCCTCTCTCGAGCCTCAGATCACACACCACCTGTGCAGATGGCCAAGGAGGCTACAGATCGGTACATTGAAGTCAGGGGGCCAGTGTGGCCCTCAGGGCAGCTTACGCCAGTTTCTGTAAACGGGGTTTTACTGGACCCACAGCCACATCAGTTCACCCAAGTCTCCCTGCTGCCGCTGTCCTGAGAGCCCCGCGGCGGAGATGGCAGCCAGCCCTTCGCGGGGGCAGGTGGGCTGTCCCTGCCAACCACGGCAGTCTCCGCACGTCGGTCCCCTGCTCTGACACTGACACGTGGCCCCAGCTAGCACGTCCATTGTGGTGAAGGGGAAACTTAGAAAAGTGCGTCCTGCTAGCTTGAAAATAAAGAAACAAACAAAATAGCCCTTGCAGCTGGCACACACGTAGATTAATCCCTGATTATTGATTGACTCCTGGATGCTTATTCCCCCTGTAAGACCTTTCCAGGTACACGTTAGGCCTGAAGTGTTCAAAACAGATTGATGTCCATGTCAACCGCAGGGCAATAAAATAAACTTGCTTGCTCAAACCTTAGCTTTTTCATTTAATATAACAACAAGCTATGGTAAAACATATTTTGGGAGGAGCTCAGCTTGGCTAAGACATTCAGACTTTCAATGTCACAATAATAAAACCACAATTCCTTAGAAAATTCAACTTGAACAAAGGCCATCCTGTGTACAAAGTGGGTAAAAAACACACCTATTAATATTTATGAAACAATTTTCGCCATCAAGAGCACACTGTTACATGCTTGATAGATTGTATAAATGAGTTTCCTTCTGAACAGCTGTGAAAGAGACCGCTCTTGGTCACAGGGTTTTGTTCAGCCATGGGTGTTAGGATTCTGCGAGCTGCTAATTCCACCACCTCCGTGAACAAAGACTGGCCATTAGCCCACTCTGACCCTGGAGGTGCAGCAGAAGAATGTGCCATGGAATCAAACAAGAGAAAAGGACCTTTTGGAGGGGAAACTCACACATAAAGGAAACACAACAGCAGGAAGTAAGACTGTCATCATTAGTTTGGAAAGTAACCTGTCTTCGAGCGAGGCACTGCGCTGGATCTGTGATGAAGAACCGTGACCTGCTATGGAAACGGGCCCTTACAGGCTGCCACTTTCCAATGGCCCCTCTTTCCAGGAAATACTGATGTTCCAAGAGTTGTATATTTTTTAGAACTTTTTATTTTATTTGCTGTGGAAAGAGAAAATAGACATGAGGAGGGAGGGGAGGGGGTGAGGATAGATAGAACTAAAAATGTTCCTGAAAATAGAAGTCTGGTGTATAAAGACAGAAACAGAAATATCCACCGACAACATGGGCACTTGCTAACACAAAGCACCAGGGTTGTTATTTAGGGAAATTAACTTGAAGCAAGAAAGAAAGTTGATGTTCCCGTTAACTTTAAGCCAGCCTTATTCTCATGTCCTCTTGGCCAGACAGTCACTGTCTACACTGGATTTCATTCTTCTAATTTGGTGAATGGATGTGCTCCAGCCGACGAAAACGCCCTAGGGCCGGTATTCTTCCCGTGGGGACAGTGACATGTTGGGCGGATCCTTTCTGTTGGGAGGTGTGCTGAGCGTTACAGGATGTGCAGCGACATCTCTGGCCTCCACTCACTGCACCCCAGTTAGTGACAAACAAAAATGAATGTCAACGAGACTCACTGCAGTGATCAAATAAAATCACATGCTGTACACCTGAAACTAATATACTAGTGCTGTTATGTCAATTACATCTCAATTGAAAAAGTATTTAGACATTGCCAAAGATCCCCTAGGGGACAAATGGCCACCTTCCCCATTGAGAAACAGTACAGACACCAAAGAAAGGCGTCTGTGTGCAAGCAGATCTGGCTGAAAGTGGGAACAAATGAAATCAGAGGCAAAATCTCAGTGGCTTGCAAACTAAATAAATGAAAGTATGGATAAGTAGATAAATAATAATAACGCAAATTCATTCACAGTTGAATGAATTAATCCTGGCACTGCAATCAGATAAGCAAGGAAAACAGTTAAGTTCCTTCTCTCTAGCAAATAGTTTACTTTCATTTCAATATGTTAAGTCATTCTGGTCCCTTTTTCCATCAAGAAACTGCCTTTCTCCTACAACATGTGCAAGGTTATGTGTTCTGCTATTACTGATCTAAATGAAAAAATTAAATATTAAGATTATCAATATTGCTCAGATATAAATGATTGCTTTTACAGCCCCTAAATAAAGGACTGCTCTAGGGGCCTGGGACAGTGATGAAGATCAATTTGTACATTTGGTCATTAATCACAGTTTCCTAATTGGGTTTAATTTGACTACTGCTCATTAGGGTTATAAACCAACTCACTCATTTAATTGTGATTAAATCCAGTAGTTGGACGTTTATGGTACAATGAACAAATAGCTAAAGATAATTTTGCTCTTCAAATAGCATGAGACTTACGTTTCAATGAACTCTACACACAAAATTTACGTTATGATGAGCCCTTCAAACAAGCTCAATAATGTTTCTTTCTCTTAATAATGGAAAAGAAACCTTCGGATGTCACACAGTTTTATAATGCCCCCTAGGAAAGGGTTCTCACAGCCCGTCCCTGCCAGAACCGAATGTGACAGACCTCTTCCCAAAGGCTTGAATTTCCATTTTTTAAAATATGAAATGACCAGGTTTCGTGTGCATACCAGTTTGAAAAGCAATATATGACATTTAAGAGCTTATATTGAACTTCCTTCTCTTTCATTTTGTGGACTTAATTATCAGCCACTCAGTACAGCATAAATTTTGACTGATAGTCCCAAATGGGACTACTTCGAGATCTGTCAGATGAAAGCAACTTAATAGTTTAAGAAGGAAAAAGAAAAAAAGGCAAGTCACTATAAGTCCGTATGGCATATCAAAATCCACAGACACACTGTACTGAGACATGGGTTCGAATCCCAGTACGTATTAATTACTCATGGGGAAGTCACATGACTTTTTCAACTCTCCATAAAATAGGAAAACATTTCTGACTTTGCAGGGTTGCTGCAAGTAATACAAAAATAATATAAGTAAAAGTTTATCATAGAGCTTGACATAAAATTTCAAGAGTTTTTTCTCCCTTCCGGTACTGTCTTTAGTCAGGGGTGGGGAACTTTTTTTTCCCAAAGGCCATTTGAATATTTGTAACATCAAATATTGGATATTTGTGGGCCATACAAAATAAGCCAGCCAGCTCTATTCTGTCAAACATTTAATTAACTCACCCCTCTGCCTTGGCAGGACCAGACCAAATGACTGTATGGTCCGTGGGCTGGACATTCGCCACCCCTGGACTATATGATGTACTAATGACTTCACAGTCAGATGAAATGTAAAAGTTATTTATGAATAAGGTAGTTTGTTTATAAATGACCTAGCACAGATTTTTATATGGTGGTCATTTGTGAAAACTATGAAATACATTATTTTCAATGACTTCCTATACATGAACTTTTTGCCTATCTTAATTTGAAATGTTAAAAAAAAAAAATAGAAAAAAGATGAAGATCTATCTCTGCCCTTGCTGAACTGCTGCTGTGCCTGAGAAGAGGAATGAATGTTATGAATGTTGGGAACTGGCATGATTTGTGTCTGACAGCGGCGGCTTACCTTTGGATTAGAAAAGACGGGGGAAAAACCACCACGAGTCTAGCCTAGATCTGCAGTCAGGACATGGCAGAACCCAGGTCCCTCTGCAAAGTAAGAGCCACTGAGCACCCTTCCCAAACACCATCGGCTCAGGGGCATGGACAGCACCTTGCAGGGCGGGAGGTGGGGGATGGCAAGGTTCTAGGCCTTCTGGGGAGCTCCTGCCCAGTGACCTCATGACCCCCTCTCTGGCCTAGGGCCCAGAGCAAACGCAAACAGGTCAGGTTTCTGACATTCGGCCATCCCCTTGACATGATTTAAGGGGTATAGGAAAAAGGGAGACGGAAAGGGGTATTCACTTTGTCTCCATTGACCTGCAGCAGACAGCTCTGAATTAAAGCATGAAAACACACACACACACACACACACACACACACACACACACACACACGTCCATCTTGGTCTACAACTTGGTTGTATTTGAACATAACAGATCACCTCATTTACCTTCCCAGTGGCAAAGACCAATTTACGGACTGTCCACGGCATTCTCAGCAGCACACATGACACTGGGGGTGAAAGGTACTAAAAAGACCAGGTTCATGGAAGTCACTTTCTGGTGTCACCATGCCATCCACCTACTCACTAACCATCCCTGACCCTAAGCACACACAGACATGAGCTCTGGCGAGGGACTCAGTAAGAACTTGTTGGACAAAGTGCAGGGGTGGGGGTGCGGAGATGTAACAGTTGCTTATACTCCACAAGTACCTGATGGATAAGAAAAACCATCCCCACAAAAACGCCTCCTTCTCCCACTGGAAGCAGAAGCTCAAAATCAAGTCAGGGAAAAGCTGGATGGTGGGGCACCGGGGTGGCACCATGATGGTGCAAACCCAGAGGGCACACAGGTGACTCTATGCAGACTGAGGTCAACTGCTAAGCTTCCAGCAAGTCCTAAAGTGGGTGCGTGTTTTACACCCAGAGCAGTGGCTCCTGTTTCCACCATTTCCTGGCCACCGTGACGGGCCTCAGAAACAAGGACTGCTGGCGGATGGCTGTTTCTAGATAAAACAAAGGGCAGCCTCCTCTGAGGCGTGGCACTTGGCTGCCCACAAACTTGAGGGCTGAAATGTGCAGCTGCATCATGGGAGCATTCGAAACGACAGCAGAAATCAAATCACCGGGAAACATTAATGCAAAGCTGCTGCGGCAGTCCTTTGTAGAATTAAATTTACCGACGGTGGGAATAATTACATTCATTTGTTTTCTCTTATTTATTTATTTTACCTTGTCCTTCCGGAGTCTCACCAAAGGGGTTCACTTCCACCTGTGTGGCATCAATCTTCAGGAAGAGGTTGTACAGCTTCTTAATTTCATCGGCGGCCTAAACGTGACCAAGTGAAAAGAAATTACTCGAAGCAGGAGAAGATGGCCTATTCTGCTGGACTAATGACACCTGAAACATGACACGCTCTGTCTTTATTTCCAGTTGGGTTTTCTGAAGGGGAAAACAGAAAAGCATAGTATTTTCATCTCTGCTGCTATTCATTAGAAGAAATTGCTCACGTTCCTCCAGACACCAGAAAAACCCATTATCAAGACAACAACATGTTTCCAGTCTGGCCTAAAACGCCGGTAATCTCTCTGAAATTACCACGCTCCTATTAGCCCGGCTATGCCACAGTGTGATCTGCGATTGTTAATACAAATAAGCTCCATTTAAGTGAAAGGTAAACATGACTTTGAGAGTTTATAAGAACTAGGTTTTCCTAATTATGCTGGAATTAGAGAGTTATTATATTCGTCAATTCAAACTTATAATCTGGAACAATTGCTGAGAGTCTAAGGCAAATTCCTGCAAGAAAGGAAGATGGAGCCTGAGCCATCGTGAGTGAGCAGCGCCATTCAGCTGCAAACAGCGCGCCCACGGGCAGGCCAGAGAGCAGAAGTCCCATTTCCCAGTGGTGGTGCCGACTTCAGGCTCCGCAACTCTGCTGAGTCCACCCCCTCATTCATGCTTCTCAACCAGGATGTCTGCACCGCTGAGTCTCAGCACCCTGGCACCAGTGCCCGGGCTCGGGGACCACAGGAATGGGCAAACTACCTGGAGAGCTCACGCCTGCACATGCACAGCCTGGGAACACCTCACAGCAAGGCTAGGACCACGCGAGTGGCAGTCACCAGTCCCTCTGGGCTCGGGCTCATTCCTGGCCGTGGTGTCCCCTTTGCTGCAGTTTTGCTGGTGGTCCCAGCCCTGCGTCATTTGTCCTCAGAAACACAGGTGGCTTTCCTCCTTCCCCCCTCTCTCCTCTGTACATCGGGGGATGGCTCTAGCAGGCTGAGTGTCCAAGGCTCTTGGGCTCAGCCCAGCAATGGGAGGCAGCAGTGGGAGCCAGGATGTGTGTGTGTGTGGGGGGGAGACACACAAAGCTGGGGTATCTCTTCCCCTCTCTCTGCCCTGGGCAGCATCTCCTGCTCTGACTTCAGGGCCCACCATACCGGCCCACAGCCACCTGACCTGTGGGTGCCATGCTGGATTCTATGCACATGCCAGCAGGCACATTCCTCCCTCATTGTTTTTACGGGGAAAAAAAAAAAAAATGGGGTCTATACCTTCTGTCTTTAATAGATTTTAAAGAGCCGTCATCAGCAACACAAACAGAGCAATCTTATTCTCTGAAATGGCTGCATAATACTCATTGTGTGGATGTATCATAACTCCTTTAACATGGCTCCTTACTAATGGTTCCTTGGCTTCCAATAGTTTGACATCCCTCCAAATGCCTCCTCACCTGTATTTGCATGTACATCATACGGGTGATTAAACACCTGTAGGGAAACTTGTTGAAATTGGAACAAAGAGGAATGTGGGCATTTTAATAATAAAAGACTACCGTAAATTGTTCTTGGTAAGAGCTGCCACTAATTCCCCTCCCTCAAACCAGCTCCTCGGAGTGTCCTAACCACAGCCACCAGCTCCCAGGAGCGCCCAGTGTGCCATGGGCAAAGCGTCTCCCACGCGCAGTTTTAACTGGAATGTCTCTTATTAAGGAGGGAATGTGGTATTATTCTATGAGCTTAGGAGACATTTGTATTTCCTTTTCTGTGAATTCTGCCCATTTTTTCTGTTGAAATTTTACTCTTTTTCTTATTACTTTACATGAAGGTGTTTTTACATGAAAGAAATTACCTCATTATCTCATATCAATTGCAAGTACTTTTCTCCTTTATCTTTTGTCCGTATTGCTGTCACTTCTGCCACATGGAAATTGATAGCGATGCCACTCTTCTCTTCTATAGCGTCCGGCTTTGTGTCAATGTACAATGGCTGGTCCCGCTTCGAGTGTTGAAACAATCCTCCATTATTTTTTCAAAGGCTCTTTAAAATTTCCTTTATTTAGTGTTTATTTTTTTAAAGTCCAAACTTTAGATTTTATTTGAGTGAGCTGGTAAGCAACACACTCTTGACTGTGTTTTGTGCCTTTACGGTTTTTCTAAGCCATCGGCGAGTCCTGGAGACGCTCGCTGCCTGTCAGGACCCCGCAGCAGGCCCTGCACTGGCACTGCCTCCGCCCGGCGGCACTCAGCAGGCACCGCGTAAGCAGTGGTTTACAATGAAGAGAAACAACATGAGAGGAAGGACTGCTGGTGCATAAACATATAAGATCTTATCTCAGCTGCTTTAAAGCCTTCCCTTTTTAAAAACACACACACCATAAAATTCATGGGCTCAGCCATTTGTGGATGTACAGTTCCGTATTTTCAAGGATATTTACATTTTTGTGCAACCAAGCTCCAGAACATTCCATCCAGCAAAACTGAAAGTCCGTACCTGATGCGTAGTAATTGCCCATTCTCCCCACTCCCTGCCTGAGAACCAACAATCACCTTCTGTCACCAGGACTTCACTATCCATATGCACACATAAAGAGAATTTATCAATTTGTCTTTTTGTGACTGGCTAATTTCTTTTGTGTTTGTTGTTTTTATTTTATCGTGTTGTGGGGAATTGTCTAATTAAATTATATAGGTTTCAGGTGCACACGTCTATAAAGCATCATCTAAACTAGGGGTGTCGAACTCAATCAGAGAAGGGGCCAAAATCTAAAATCCAGCCTAAATCGCGGCCCGAATGGTTTACTGAACAGTCATAAACTGTCATTGTGATAGAAACGCAGCGGAGTGCAGTGATGACAGCGCGGTGCGGGCCACATTGCAAGGCCTGGTGGGACGGGTTTGGCCCGCGGGCCTTGTGTTTGACACATGTGATCTAAACATTGTGCTGTGTTCACCACCCCACGTCAAGTCTCCTCCCATCACCACTTATCCCCGCTTTGCCCTCTTCTACCTCTCCCACCCCAATCCCTCTGGTGACCACATGCTGTTGTCTGTGTCTATGGGGTTTTTCTTTGCTTCATCCTTCATCTTTTCACCAGCCCCCAATGCCAGGCTGATGTTCTCAAGGCTCAGCACGTCATGATCTGCTTTTTCAAGGCTGACCCATCTTCCACTGCATACACGCACATCATACTTTATTTATCCACTCGTGTACCAAGGGGCACCTGGGTCGCTGCAAAGCTCCCTAAGCCTATCACCCGAGGTTGGAAGCAGCCTGGATTTTCTGCACTTAATGCCACTGCAATTATACATTTACAGAGCATTTATGGGGGCGGGGGTCCTCCACTCTGTAATTGTATATTCTTGTACAAATTGCATATTCTTGAAATAAAACATGTTTTGAGCAGGGAGGAAGCATGATGAAATTGTTGTACGATCGACAGGCAGCACCAGCCGGGCTTGGAGACACGCCTTATTCTGAGGCAATGCTAACTGACTACAAGGTTGGGCAGGTAGTCGGTGTGACCAGGTTAAAACAGGAAATGGCAGGACTGTGGCAAGTTGAGGTTAGCTCCCCTGCTTTGTGAATGTGCTCAGATTTAAAGAAACAAACACGAGTCAGAGAAACCATTCTGCCGAGGACTGTCCCATCAGCCAGGTTGGAAATGTGATAGTGGAATTTGGGTCATCACATATTATGCAGGGAAGGTGTTTTCTTTCCCTAGGCCACCAATTAATGTTATTTTAAGGTTGCTGGTTACAACCTGAAAGTTAAGGTTGCAACAAACAATTAGAAAGTTAAAATGCTTAAATTCAAATATCCTTGAGGACATATGCTTCATACCATGGCGATTTATACGTGTCTTCAAAACGTTTTGACAAGTTTTAAAAAAAAGTAACTACCTTTCTTGCCTTCCAGAAAGGAATATCACGCGCATTCACTCATGGTCCCTAAGGCTAGTGGAGCACAAACCACGCTGGGGGTCCGTGTGGGTTCTCACGTGGCCACTGGGTCATTTCCTCCGCTTCAATCCCAGAGGCAGGAGGTGACGCTTCATGGCGGCAGTGCTTCAGAAACTAGTAGAACAGATGATAACTAAGACACAGGTGAGGGACTTGTGGATTTGGGTCCTGTTCTGCTTTTCATGGCTTAGTCTTTTCAACCCATTCTTGCTGAAGTGGATTTCCACCAGAACACTTACGTGGGGGTTATGATGCAAGGTGATACTTATTTTTATTAGAACTTACATCAGCTTTTAGAGAAATCAGGCTTGAGTCACAGGACAGACATAACTAAATTTATAGATAATCATTTTATATGCTGTTCACCCATGAGTTGAGGTGCCTCCTCCAAACGCCTACACCACCTCCTAGATGAAACTTAAGAAACTTTCAGTCTTACTGAATCCGCAGGGTCTCTAAGATTACCATTTCTTTATCAAAGGACCAGAAACTGATCGTCATTTAAAGTGTTTTCCCTCCTCAGGTGCGGCCTCCACAGCCCACTGAGCCTGAGGGTGGTGGGACTCACCCTCTCTGTGCCCAGGCCCCGCGGGGGGGCAGCACCCGCTCAGTGCTCCCTCCACTTTTGCTGAGCAAGTGAGGATACAAAGTCTTTCTTGTAGTCAGCAATGAAATAAGAAATAATGTGAATTAAAAATGTAATTAAGAAAGATGACAATTAGCTACTAATGACCCCAGAGAACTTGCATGTTCATCTTCCTTTCACTGTAACTCACTTAAAACCTAAGTTGTTTGGGGCATTGGGAAAACAAGATTCAGACCTTTAACAGCCATAAATAACCTAATTTTCTCTTATAACGCCTTTAGGGAGGAATGCAGTGTCTTAAGAAGTACACAACACTATCATTGCCTTCTGTAGAACTCTGTTATGTTCTCCTCCTGAGCTTTGAAATTATGTGGCCAGCAGATTTGGCCCCTCCAGATCTGTCCTCTGCCCTCACAGCCACCTGCTGCTGGCCCCGAAGCATCTCTTCACAGAAGCATCCCAGACGTGCTACGTCACTGATCCACATATATGACAGCTGCTTCTTGGGCACTTCATACATGCTTCATACATCTGCAAAGCACATTTCTAGCCATACAGCAACGAGAAACCGGAAGTCTTGTGCACAGTTTAGGGCCCAGCAAAGGCGACTGTACATGGCTAACGGCACCACAGAGCAGCCAAGGGGAATGGGCACAGAACCAGGGCACTGAGCACACAGCACTTACTGAGGGCAGGCAGCTGGAACACAGTGGCTATAAGAGCGGAGCTCCAGTGAGCCTGCCACACAAGGAGTCACTCAATCAATAAATAATACAACTATGGCTTCATTCCCAAGAGAGAAAACCAACAGCTGTAGCCCTTACCCAAGAGCCAGCCAGCAGAGCCCTTTCACCACCTTGGCGTCTTGCCAGCCTCAAAATAACAACTAGCTCCTCTAACTGTTCTCTGAATCCTGACTACAACTTCTCCTGAGGTTTAGACACAGATGACCCTGTCCCCTTTGGCCGCCTAAATATTTGTTTTCCAATGCAACCTTTCTTCCCATCTTCAAATAAATGCTCTCCTCTCTTTAACTTCTTAAAAATTTCATTCAATTTACTTGGGTGACATTGGTTACTAAAACTATATAGATTTCAGATGTACAATTTTATAATACATGTCTGTATATTGTATTGTGTGTTCATCACCCAAAGTCAAGACTCCTTCCTTCACTTTTACCTCTCCTTTATCCTCCTCTACCATCTCCCATTCCTCTCTTCCCCTCACCCCCTTCCTCTATGGCAGTGTTTCCCAAACATTTGACATATGTGTACCCCTTCTATAATTTTCGTAACGCTGAGTACCCCTTGTACTCATGAGAACGTAGAATTAGGCGCAGCTAAGCACGGTACAGTGCATATCCCCACCAAACTCCGGTGCAACACATACCCCACCAAACTCTTCCTGTACCCCTGGGGGTACGCGTGCCACACTTTGGGAAACACTGCTCTATGGTAATCACCATAATGTTGTCTATAGTAATTGTATATCCTTGTACAAATTGCACATTCTTTAAATATAAACATGTTTTGAGCAGGGAGGAAGCATGATGAAATCGTGTGGCAAGAACGACAGGGAGCACCAGCTGGGCTTGGAGACATGCCTTATTCTGAGGCACGCCTTATTCCTAAAGCTCTGGGTGGTGAGGTTAGGGTGTCAAGGCAGAGTGGCAGGTGGGTGGGTGAGGCACACGTGGGTGAGCAGGGCCACGTGATTTTGCGCACCAGGTCACTAGCTAGAAATAATACTGGAATGTACATATTTTCCATTGAATCAATATCTCAGGTTTCTTCAGATATATTCCTATAAATCACTGGGTCTTATGGCAGTTCCATTTTTATTTTTTTTGGAAGACCATACTGTCTTCCACAGTGGCTGCACCAGTCTGCATTCCCACCAAGAGGGCATCCTCACCAATACATGTGTTGGGTTCCTCTTGTTTGTGACTCTCTGGGCCCCCTCAACTTGTAAATCTATTTCTTTCACCAGGTAGGGGAAGTTTCCTGTCATTATTTCTTCAAACAGGTTTTCAATAACTTGTTCTCTCTCTTCTTCTGGCACCTCCATAATGCGAATGTTGGTACCCTTGAAATTATCCCAGAGGCTCCTTACACTATCTTATTTTTATATTCTTTTTTCTTTTGGCTCTTCTGATTGGGTGTTTTTTGTTCCCTCATATTCCAAATCCTTGATTTGATACTTGGAATCTTCTACTCTACTGTTGAATCTCTGTAAATTATTCTTTATTTCAGTTAGTGTATGATTAATTTCTGCTGGTCCTTTTTCATATCTTTGAAATTCTCACTAAATCCCTTGAAGCTCTCATTAAGATATTTGAGCATCCTTATAAACACTGTTTTGAACTCTGTTATTTAGCAGTTTGCTTGCTTGCATTTCATTTAGTTCTTTTTTCTGGCGATTTCTTCTGTTCTTTCATTTGTGACATGTTTCTTTGTCTCTGCATTTTGGCTGCATCCCTGTGTGTTTCTATGTATTAGGTAGAGCTGCTATGTCTCCTGGAATTGAAAGAGTAACTTTATATAATAGGTGTCCTGTAAGGCCCAGTGGCCAGTCTCCCTAGTCATCTGAGCTGGGCATTCTAGGTGGACCCTGTGTGGGCTCTGTGTACAGTCTTGTAGTTGAGCCTTGATTGCTGTTGGCTTCACTGGGAGGAGTTGACCTCATGCTAACTGGCTGTTAGGACAAGCTGAAACTATAGTGGAGGAGCTGCTGTGCAGAAAACAAGCCTATGGAACAGGACTTGCTTCAATGGGGCTTTGGTGCTCACTGAGTCAGCCCCTTGAGTGTGTCACTTGTGCATGTGTAGAGTTGTAATCTGGTAGGGTCTGAAACTGTCCACCATTATACTAGCTCTGAGGTCTCTCAGGAGGTGCACGGTCAGTCATTGCCTGGGGCCATCTGATAGGAGCTACAGAGCAATCTGCAGGTGGCTGCTTTTTATGTTGGGCTTGGAAATATCCAGGTAAGGCCAAGCTGTGAAGCAAGGCAGGCTGCTGCTAGCCCCAGGTCTTGGACCTCTTATAGGTATGAAGCACAGTGATGCTCGCAATGTTTGTGAGATTTTAGAAAAGTCTGAAGCCTGAAGTAGGACAGGCCATTCACATGGAAAAGCAGCTGCAAACAGCTTGGGTGGGGCTGCAAATTGGATGGGGCAGTGTCTCAGGGAATCTACAGGGCAGAGGTAGCTATGAGTCATGCTGATGGAAACTCAGATATGGCTGTCAGTCAGCTCAGCGATGGAGGAGGTCTCAGCATAGGAACAATGACACCTATGAGCACCTTTGTCTGGGAGAATCAATCCCCCGAATTCTTGTTCAGATGCCAGACAATCCAGCTCCTCCCTATATGTCCCTGAATTCTCCTAAACCATTGCTCTAGTGCTGGAGCTCAGAGCATGTGAGGGTGTGTGCCAGCCCTTTAAAAGGAACTGCCTGGGGCTGCAGCAGCCTCTGTGTCATTCAGCCACAATCCCTGTTGGTTTCTGCAGTCCAAAGTTATAGAAACTTCTCTTTCCAGTTATGAAACCCTGGCCCGGGGGTCTGATATGGGCCTGCGACCCCTTGTTCCTCACAGGAAGCCTCCACAGCCAAGATATCACTCCAGATTAGAATAACACAACACGTGGGTGTCAGACCAGCCTGTTCCATGCCTCTGCCCCTTCTACCAGACTCAATGTGCTTTTCCTCTTTAATTCTCTAGTTGTACAATAGAACTCCCATTCAGGCAGATTTCAGGTGGTTGTGAACGATGTCTTGGAACATACACATACTTATAGAAGTTTTATTCTGCTTCACTCTCTATGATTTGCCGTATTGTCACTATTAAATATCCAGAAATAGAATCAGTCAAAAGAAAAAGTAAAGATAAGAAAAAAGTGCAATACCATGGTTTTTTTGTTTGTTTGTTTGTTTGTTTGTTTAAGGAATACTACCCAACTAAATGAAAGAAAATGTTCTGTAATTATCCTGGAGCCCTAGAGAGAAAACAGACATGCACATATACATAAACACACACACACACACACACACACACACACACACACACAGGATCTTAGTAATGAAGAAGTTAAAAATAGCCACTAAGTCCTCCTGACTTAGCTGTGGGACCAGGAAGCTGGTTATGAAGGCAAGCAGTTAGGCTGCCCAAGGGCAGTGCAGGGCTGTGATGCTCAAGACAGACTTTCCCTTCGCACCTCGGAGGCCAATTTGTCTGTCTCTGATGTTTAGAGATGTAATTACTAAATTGGCATGTTTTAAGTTGTTCTCAGTGAAATATCACCTTCATGCCATGCATACTCATCTCAAATGGCTAGTAGCTGTGAAAGCATACCGGTCAGCTATGTGTGCCAGTAGTAACAATAATAACTTACCTGTCGGGGCTGAATTAGCACTTGCACACATCAGAGTACCCAGTCCTTGCAATAACCCTCTCAGAATTTCATCATCCCACTTGATGCACTGACATTCAGATGGGCTGGATCACACACGTGCTCACATGTTGCATAGCAATGTAGGGTCCAAACTCAGATTTGTCTGAGAATACAGCCTGTCCTTCTAATCACTGTGCTGCCGATTATAATTCATGGCCTGGAACTGCGAGCTATAAAAAAGACCGAGACTAACATTCATAACAAAGTGTATATGTCTGCAGGCAACACACACACACACACACACACACACACACACACCCCATAAACAACCTCTTTTGGAACACCAGAGAAATATTTTCTTCATAAACAGCTGCATGGAAAAATATAGTAACCTATCTTGTTTCTGAGTAATTGAAGACAAATAAGCAAGTTCTCCAATGTTTTCTGAAACAAGTCAGACACAATGGCCTCCAATAGCTCAGGTACCTTGTTTTTCAAGTGCCCATGGAAGCCCAAATTTTCTGCCATCCGCTGAGCTTGACTGTCCTTTATCCCTTCCATAATGTCAATCTGCTCCTGGTGAAAGATGAATAAAATAAACAAAATTCAGACAGTCAAGTGAGAAGACAACCTCAAAAGACCGGAGCTTCCCTTTTATTTGCAAATGAGAGATGAAAGTGAGACACCTTCCCAGAGATCTCTGAGTGGGGCCCCTGCAGCTGCCTATGTGGCAGGTTTTAATTGGCAGACCATCTATAAAACAGCCTTTCCAGAAACTGTGCTTCTTCAGGGGGCATGCTGACAAGACAATCGGATGCCAGTTTCACTTTTAATTACTACACAGATGGCATTGACGAACATTTAGTCAGTTAATTTTTACGCCGTCATTTGGAAGGCTTCCAGAGTAAGGTTTCTCCAGCCTAAAGCTGCTGCTAAGGTCAGAGCTTGTCACACAGATAAAACATTAGCTTAACATGTAATGTATCAATGATGAAAATGATGAATGCTTCAGCTTTACACGTGCCATTCTCTCCTAGACACTAGGAACTGCTCACAAACGAACATTATTTCACATATGCTCTCAGTAAATGCAATGGCTTGTGCGGTTTTTAAAAATATGTTTATTGCTTTTTAGAGAGAGAGGAATAAAGATGGAGAGAGAAACATCCATGTGAGAGCGCAACATCGATCTGCCTCCTGCACGCCTCCTACCAGGGATCGAGCCTGCAACCCATGCAGGTGCCCTAGAGAGGGGTCAAACCAGTCGCCTTTCAGTGCATGGGATGATGCCCATCCAATGGAGCCACACCGGCCAGGGCAGGAATGGCTTGTTTTAAATCCCACCAACTAGGTACCCCACCCTTTTCAAAAGTCTGCTTTGCCCCTTCCCTTTTATCTGTTTTTTGTTAACCAAAAAATTCTAAAGAGGATTTCTGCTTTTCAAAAAAATGGCAAAATTAAAAATAGTGCTCAGTGCTTGTTTGCTGCAGTCCTGGGGGCAGCAATCCTGGGCAGCGAAAGGGCCCTGCCAACTCCTTCCCGGGACCATGCCCACATCCAGCCTCCATCACCGGAAATGGGTCTGTGCGCCCTGGGCTTCCTCCTAAGGTAAATTCTGCTTCACTTCCCAGCATTTCAGCTTACAAATGGTGTCACAGGCGAGCTCTACTTTGAAAAATGGGGGAAACCTACATGGAAGTCAGCCTGTAAAGTTTCCATTTAACGTCCCAGGCAGTTAACTTAATAGGTAACATTGGTAAAAATAGTCTAAAACAATCACCGAACTACAATATCAGTGCTTTATACAAAGAAGTTCAAGAAATAAATGTCCCACTTTTTGAAGGAAAACAAAATCACTTTCTAAATGAAATAATATTTATGCTAGAAATCTTAATGTGATTTTCCTAATACTAAGAACTTAGAGATCTTGGGGAACTTGCTGGCTAGTTGGGACTTTGCCTCAGACATTTTTATCTGGAAACTAATGGATGTGACAGGCACATCCTTTGGCTGCCTCCTGCACGCGCCCTGACCTGGGCCGGGGACTTAACCTGCGACCCAGGCACATGCTCTTGGCCTTCGGTGATCTAACAATGAGTGATACCAGCCAGGGCTATAAACTAATCTTGATATCAGTAAAAGGAAGAAGACTTAAAGGATTGAAAGAAACAAAGAATCTGGGCTTTTGAAGGATTCTGCTTGACATTGATGCTGTTGGAAGAAATCCAGGCAACCTCCAGCTTACATCTGGTCTCCTTGCAGCTTTTCTAATCATATACTGTTAAGTGGGCAAAGAGAACAAAAAGGAAGTGGAGACAGCACAGTCTGCTCCCACTGATTAATTCTTGGGACAGGTTGGATGGAAAGGAACAAGGGAGGAAGAAAAGGCAGGAAGGAGGGAAGAAGGGAGGGAGGGCGAGGAAAGCAAAGAAAAAGACCTTGCATAGTGACTCTCAACTGGATGGCTATTGAGAAAAAGCTCTTGACATCCTCAGGCCTTCAACCCCAGAGAGAGATGTATGACCAGCAGCCTCAGACTCCACATTAAATATTTAACAGCTTCTACAACAACCATTGATGAACACAGAATAGCCAGAAACCTGAGCATACCTTAAAAATAAGTTCTGGACTTGAAGCCGCCACCTCTTCGATGTCCATGCCCCCCTGGGGGCTGCCCACCAGCACGGGGCCGTTGCAGGACCGGTCCATCAGAATCGCAAAGTAGGTCTCCCTGGAAATGTTCAAGGCTTCAGCGACCATCACCTGCCAGGTTGGAGGAAGGAAAGGCAGATGAGTTTCCAAGTTTCCACTTGGAAATCTAACAGACTTGCCTCACATGTGAAACAGCTTCCTTTATAGGCCTCTGAACCCGGCGCCTTAGCTTCCAGGACACGCTGGCTCTGCTCTGGGCGTGTGACACGCTCATCCCTCCCCCTAACTGATCCTGTCAACGTGCTCAAGTGACAGGTCGTGGTTGGCCTCAAGGACCTTCCCACTTTAATCTTGTCTCCTTCCTCGAGAATCCTGCCACTTACGAAGACTCCAGGCGAGCAGCTACTATTGTCATTTGAGACTCGAACAGCACAGCTGTATGACCACTCTGCTTTTTCCCAAGTTGCTCTGGTGCAAAACCCAGTCTGGTTGGCAAAGAGTTCTTTTCCCAGTGTGCTCGATGCTTCCTAGGTTTGTGTACTCCGTCTCTTGGTTCACTGCATTTGTATTTCAATTTTTACTTTCTTTAAATGACAAATGTATTTCCTGTTCAAAATCAATGCTAATGACACCGGAAGGAACTACACGAGACAATGAAAGCAGCGGCACACATCCGCCCCAGCCCCAGCAGCCAGCCTGGCCACGAGACCACCTGGCACTGATACTCCGAAGAGCTGCCCATACATGACTGGGCAGCAGACAAGTGGGGCGTCCAGGGCTGTGGCAACCTTAACAGCGCCACACAGCAGCCACAGCCGGGAAACCACCGCTACCTTTGTGGCCTTTTATCTGGGCACCTGCAAGTGTTGCCGCTGTGGAATGACCCTGCACACGCAGACATACTATATGTGCTCCAATGCCTTTCTTTCTTCTTGCTTTTAATTTTCTACAACTCAGACATCTTTCCAAGGCCATTATGATTATGTACTTATATGTCAATATGTATTTAACCACAACCCTAGTGACAGACATTTACATGGGCTTCAATTTTTCTACAGTGCTCCATTGGTGAATATTTTTGTGTGTATATCCTTGCTCATTTGTTTGAGTGCCTTGCAGATAGTGTACCTAAAAGGAAAATGGCTAGGTATCAGATTCTTCGTATGGAAAATTTTGATAAGTACTCTCAAACTGCCCTGGAGAGAAAGGCTGTATCAACTTACAAAAAGAATAGTAAGAGACGTCTTGGAAGATTTTTAAAAGAAAATAGGAACTTTCATTCAAAATGAGTCTCAGGAGTGGAAATAATGAAAGTACTTGCATTGCTTTTCCTAAAAGTTCTTGAATAATAAGTTGCACAAAGGAAGTTACAGGTTAAGTAGCATTCGTTTCTAGCTACCCAGATGCCAGAAACACACTAAGTTCCATGTTACCTGACATGCGGCAAATACAGGGTGGGGCAAAAGTAGGAGTACAGCAGTTTGTATGGAAAATAATACAACAATTAATAAATAATCAGGATTTTAAAACTGTTCCCCGTACTTACAACTGTAAACCTACTCTTGCCCCATCCCGTTTATGGTGATCTAAAAAGCTGCAATGTAATGGATATAGAATTATTTTTCAAATTTTTATTTAATTTGTGTCCAGTTAAAAATAAAGTACCTTAGCAGAGGCTTCATCCCAATTCTCTTGTGACAAATGGTAGCTTATGAGTACACAAGCGTCCCAGTGCACGAATTCATGCACGGATGGGATACCTTGGCCTGGGTAGCAAACAGGGCCAGTGGGTTGAGGTGAGGGACCACCAGAGGTTGGCCAGCCGTGAGAGCACAATGACCACCAGGGGGCAGCTCCAGTGTTGAGTGTCTGCTCCCTAGTGATCAATGTGTGACATAGCAAATGGTCATTCAGTCGATTGGTCATATAGTTGCTTAGGCCTGTGTGTGTATGTGTGTGTGTGTGTGTGTGTGTGTGTGTATATATATATATATATATATATATATATACACACACATATATATATATATGTATATATATATATATATATATATATGTATGTATATATATATATATATATATATATATATATATATATATATACTAGAGGCCCGGTACACAAAACTCCTGCATGGGGGGATGTGTCCCTCAGCCCAGCCTGCACCCTCTCAAATCTAGGACCCCTTGAGGGATGTCTGACTGCCCATTTAGGCCCAATCCCAGTAGGGGATCCCTCTCACAATACAGAACTGCTGGCTCCCAACTGTTCGCCTGCCTGCCATCCTGATTGCTCCTAACTGCTTCTGCCTATCAGCCTGATCACCCCCTAACCACTCCCCTGCCAGCCTGATTGATGTCCAACTGCTCCCCTGCCAGCCTACTTGCCCCTAACTGTCCTCCCCTGCAGGCCTGGTCACTCCTAACTACTGTCCCCTGCAAGCCTGGTCACCCCTAACTTCCCTCACCTGCAGGCTTGGGTCCCCCCAACTGTCCTTCCCTGCAGGCCCTGTTGCCCTCAACTTCTCTCCTCTGCTAGCCTGGTCACCCCTAACAGCCCTCCCTTTCAGGTTTGATAACCCCCAATTGGTCTCCCTTGTAGACCTAGTCCCTCCAAACTGACCTCCCCTGCTGGCCATCTGTGGAGGCCATCTTGTGTCCACATGGGGGCAGTCAACTTGTGTGTTGGGGTGATGGTTAATTTGAATATTTCTCTTTTATTAGATAGGACAGAGGCCTGGTGCACAGTTGGGGACCAGCTGGTTTGCCCTGAAGGGTGTCCAAGATCAGGGTGGGGGTTGCCTTGGGGTGTGGGGTGGCCTGGGCGAGGGGCCTGTGGGGGTTTGCAGCCAGCCACACCCACTGATGACCCAAGTGGAGGCCCTGGTAGTTGGGATTTATTTATCTTCTATAATTGAAATTTTATAGCCTTGAGCAAAGGCAAGCTTCCTGCTTGCTCGGTGGCAGCAGCCATTTCTGTTGGGATTTATTTATATTCTATAATGGAAACTTTGTAGCTGTGAGCAGAGGAAGAAGCTTGGCTTCCTCCATCACTGGGGCAACTCAAGCCTCCTGCTCTCTCCAGCTCCGTGGCTGCCACCATTTTCATTGGGATTTATTTATCCTTTATAATCGAAACTTTGTAGCCTTGAGTGGAGGCCTAGACCAGCCAGGGTTGCTAAAAGCTTGGTTTCCTCATTACCAAGGAAACCCAAGCCTCCTGCTCACTGTGTGGCTGCAGCTATCTTGGTGTTAATTTGCATTTGCATACTCACTCCTGATTGGCTGCTGGTGTGGGTTGTGGGCGTGGCAGAGTGATGGTTAATTTGCTTATTATTCTTTTATTAGAGTGTGTGTGTGTGTGTGTGTGTGTATATATATATATATATATATATATATAATGCTTCTTGGCATATGGTACTGGGATTACCTGGGACTATTTAATTAAAAGTTCACTTCCTAACACAGAGCTTGTCTATGAACAAATTTAGTGACTTTCAGGAGCTATTCTTAGAAGCAACACAACTTTACAACTTTAGGGTACCTGTCCTTCAGGAGTTCTATACTTATTCCTGTAAAGTGTGGGCAGGTGTGCTCCTGATTCCATCAGATCTGTGTGTGAAGACCCCTGCTGGCTCACACACACTTGCTTGGTCTTTAGGAACTTCCCCAGGAAAGTGACGATGATTATCAACAGATAAATCAATAAATTTTATATAAAGGCCAATTCTGTACATTACTATGCCATCTTATGACCAGGATGTTAGAATATTTTAGGAACTGTAACAGAGAGATGGAAATGGAGCTTTAACAACTCATTCCAATAGCAGCTCAGTTACTAATGGATACATTTCAGAAAAGCTCTGTGTCTGACACCTGCACACCACCAGTGCAGCCTTTCTGTGCTGTCTCTGGTACAGAAAGCTTTGAAACGTGCTTGACCCTAACTGGATGCTGAGCTGGTTTCGGTTTGCTGCTCGGACTGTGGCCAGAGGACTGCCAGTGCACAGGCTCCCGGCAACACACCGGGGTCGGGTAAGACGAGCGTGTGCTCCGTGCTGGCGCTCCCCTCCTGGCCCTGCGGCCCAGAGCACACACAGCTTCTCAGCTCCCGGCACTAGCTACCTCACAGAACAGCCTCTAACCCAGAGGCACAGCTTCAGAG
Organism: Pipistrellus kuhlii; assembly: GCF_014108245.1. Taxonomy (NCBI): domain Eukaryota; kingdom Metazoa; phylum Chordata; class Mammalia; order Chiroptera; family Vespertilionidae; genus Pipistrellus; species Pipistrellus kuhlii. Next base: position 3,910,220 of record NW_023425416.1, on the reverse strand, counting down.
AAACACCCTATGGATACAGAGGTATGAATGTGTGGAAATAACTTCTCAAAGAAACTGAGAAACCTAAAATAATCTGAGATTCTGACTGATGTCCACGGTTCCGTAAGTAAAAAGAAAATGCATGTTCCTTAGAGCATATGAAATGTTATTGTTACAGAAAAGAGGTAAGACACTTTACAGAGGAGAAAGACTGAAATAATGTATGACAATTATTTCTGGGTGGTGACAATACAAGGAATCTTTACTTCTAATTTTTATTATTTCTGTACTACTGGAATTTTTACATACGTTAGTCACTTTTGCAATCAGGGGAAACAAAAAAAACTACTAAAAAAAATAGATCACTCTAGTAGTTTCCTGGTAATGATTCAAATTACAAGAGTGAACTTACCACCGGTATTTTAGGAACCTTACTAAAAACTAATTTTAAGCTCATCCATACAGTGTGACTGTTCTTTATGTGTTTTTATATGCTTTTTAAAAGAACCACAAACTCTAATGTAAAAATCCTCCTAGCCATAAAGAACTACAAATTTTTTAAACCAAAATACTAATCGTGCCCTCTGTGGACAAATGTTGAAGAAGGTGCATGTTTGTAACGGCTCCCAGGCAGCTTTAGAAGGAATAAACGTAGTGTGCCAGGCTGAACGAAACCAGCAAAAACAACGCGCTTGCATGTGAACCAGTTCTGGCAGCTACGGGAGAGGCGGTGGAAGGGGAGAAGGGCAGACCCGCTCTGTGAGCGCATCTGAGCATCAGCAAGGCCATGTCCGAGGGAGAGTCAGGATCTCAGCACCCAGCCTCCCTCCAGCTCCAAGGCCCCTTGGGAGGAGACTCTCTCGTGGCACAAGAACCACAAGCTGGTGATTTTCTTGTTGATCATGTCAAAAACTTTCCACTCAACTCTCTCTGAAAAGTAAAACCAGCATGCGCCGCCTCAGTTTCCCCAAGCACACACATGGGCGGTGGGAACTGTCACCTGGGAGACAGTTCCTCTCAGCAGGCGGGGCCCTGACCCAGCACTAGGAGGGCCCCTCGCTCTGCACTCCGGGCGGGAGCGTGGCCTGTGGCTCACACAGGGTTGGCGACTTTCACTACATGCTGAGGCTAATGAAGAACATGCTGTTACACACACTTTTTCTTTCTCCTCAAAGTCATACTACATACTAAACAGATTACATGAGGTTTAAAAATAATATGGCGCATTGCCAAAGTGCATTAATTAGATTCTGCCAAAACTGAAATGCGGCTTTCTTTTTTTAACACACACACACTGAAAATGACCAGAAGCATTCCTATTACCTTATTAACTTTCACACCTTCTTTTGGAGTTTGTTTCGTTGTCAGGTTATACCCGATCATCTGTTTAGCCAACTGTCTCACAACTTTAGGGCTAAGAGAAAGAGAGAAAGAAAAGAAAATCAATGTCTCTGTTGAAAGTAATTTTAAAGCAGAGTCCATGTTAAATTCTCATCTCCACATGTGCAGGGCACACCTCCATGCCCGGGTCCATGGGGCTTTCTGTTCAAAAATACAAATCAAAGGGAGGGAGGGAATGAGGGAGGGAGGAAATGAGGGAGGGAGGGAGGGAGGGAGGGAGGGAGGGAGGGAATAAGGAAGGGGGGGAGGGAATGAGGGAGGGAGGGAGGGAGGGAATAAGGAAGGGGGGAGGGAATGAGGGAGGGAGGGAGGGAATGAGGGAGGGAGGGAGGGAGGGAATAAGGAAGGGGGGAGGGAATAAGGGAGGGAGGGAGGGAATGAGGGAGGGAGGGAGGGAGGGAATGAGGGAGGGAGAGAGGGAATGAGGGAGGGAGGGAGGGAGGGAGAAAGATACCCCCTATTACATCCCCCCCCCCCCCAATAAATGATAGTCATAGTAAAGAGACAAGGCTGAAACACACTGGTTAGATGAGAGTTGAATAACAGAGACTTGAGGGCGGGTAATTTGGAAGGTACTGGCCAGCGGGGGGTCAGGTGAGGGTAAGAAGCATGTGAACATGAAAGTTTGGGAACCCAGAGGCTGTGTTCAGAGCTGGGGGCCAGTGGAGGGAGCCTGGGCTGCCCAGACAGGAGGCAGGAAACCTGGTGGTGGCAGCCGCTGCGGGTCTGCAACAGGAGCGCTGTCCAGCCAGCAGAGCTTGATGTGTGAGTGGCGGCACTGCCAGCTTTGGAATGAAACGTGGCAGTCCAGGGGAGAAGCAGCGTATAAAAATACACAAAGAAGAGTCACACTGTATAGATGAGGTTAAAATTGGTTTGCAGAAACGTTCCTAAAGGGTCACCAAGTGAAGAAAACCCTTTTGTGGAGCAGAAGGAAAGGGGCGTTGCCAGCGTCTTCCTGACTCTGTCCCCTCTCTGAGCCAGCTCCAGCTCCACCTTGCACCCCGCCTTCCCACTGGTGCTCCTGTCCATCAGCAGCAAGACCTTCCACACCTGTGGGCCCAGACGGGGATGAAAATGCCCAGACTTACTCTTTGGTTAAATGAACGCCGCCTTTCAAACCGCTGCTGAAGACACCTTTTCCTCTTCCTCCAGCTAAGATCTGGGCTTTTAAGACTACTTCTTTTGCATCTGAAAAAGAAAAAGAAAATTCAGAGTGAGTAGTTGATTTTAAATGATTTTTTAAGCAACAAGGAACATGGTAATGACATGTAACTTCCAACACTGGTAAAAGCTCTCCCCAACCAACTTTGAAAATGAAGGCAATAAGGAACTTGAAAAAACATCAGTGTGCCACTCCCACGTCTGTTTATCGAGGACACTTACGTTTCTTCACCAATTTAATCTGATACTGGACCATCCCCAAGGGAAAGCAAGGTATGTGAGTGTCAAGGCGCTGAGCAAGCCCAGGCTGAGGTTTTAAAAAAATAAATATTTTATTGATTTTTCACAGAGAGGAAGGGAGAGGGACAGAGAGCCAGAAACATCGACCAGCTAGCTGCCTCCTGCACACCCCTCACTGGGGATGTACCTGCAACCAAGGTGCATGCCCTTGCCCTGAATTGAACCTGGGACCCCTCAGTCCACAGGGCAATGCTCTACCCACTGAGCCAAACAGGTTTTGGCCCAGGCTGAGGTTTTAATTCCTGTGTGATGACACTCTCCCGGCGTAGAGGCACCAGCGGCCAGCCAGAGAAGCTGACGACCTGTCAGTCACCTGGGATGTCAAAGGAAAGACAGGGTTACAAAAGGGAAGGTTCAGGGACAAAATGCAAAGGAAGGACGTGATAACTGTATTCTTGGAAACGAACAGTTTTCTGAGCAGTTGCTCTGTATATTGACAGGGCTGGGTGGGAGGAGAGGAAATAGATTCAAACTAAAAGCAAGCAATGATTTAAAGTGTTGGCAGGGTCACAAAGCATCCCGGGGAGAAGTGGTTGTGGAATCTTCGTTCTGCACTCAACAGGAGAGTGAGCTGCCTGTTCCTGACACTTAGGCCAGAGTCATTAGCCCGGGGGTCTTTATGGGCCAGGCAGGAAAGCCGGGGGGGAGTGAAGCAGCCAGGCCTTAGCAGACAGCAACTCTCCCCTCCCCAACCGTCAAGAAAAGAAAAGGCCGTCCCCCAATGAAATATGTTCATCAGCCAAACAGTACCCACCCCGGGCCACAGCTGGCAATCTGTGGGACTCATACTCATCTAGTCAGAGAACATAAGTCTGACAAGCCTCTCTAAGGTTTAGAATCTGCAGACAAGGGTTTCAATCTGGCCATCATCCCTTACTCAGCTGTGTGATGTTGGCCAAGTTACTTAACATCTCTGAGACTTTACTTGAATGTGAAATGATGATGAAGATTGTTTTAAAAATTAAATGACACAACTTGTGTGATTATTTTACCCCAAGAGCCTAAAAACTCATATGCTTAATGGAAAACTATTGCCACAGTCAATTAGTCCATTTATTGCCTCTGTATATGTAAAGGCTCAAAAGGGTTATTATTTCCCCTTGGGCGAAGAAGGTAAAACAGAAATTGTTGGTACATGGCACGATTCATGTAAAGCTGCAGAAGTGTTGGCTCTCTCAGCCAGGACTTCCGCTGCCGTTACTCACAGGCAAGCACGCAAAGGCCCAACACAGGGAGCGCCGAATTTTCACCATGAAGGCAGCAGGAGCTCCGGGGGAGGCCATAGACGTTGGGGAGGACAGTCACTTCACCTGATGCGGTGAGCTTATTCAAGTTCATTGCCTCTGCTGGCTGGTCATCCTTGCTTACACTGGGAAAACCAGGGCTCACCTTCTCTCAGCAGCAACAAAGCTCTTTCTTTGCTGCAGTCTATATCTACTGACAACAGATCCTGCCTTGGAAATGAGCCATCAGAGCATCAGCCAACCATGTTTTAGAATAAACTGGTTCCTATCGAAGAGTGGAAGACAAGCTACAATTGATGCTTATTACCAGAAATGCACCAGGAAAGGAAACCAGTAAAAGGAATGTATTGGCATATTTGTGCTAATTAGTTAAAGAACAGCAGTGTAAGCAAGGGCTCTGGAATTAAACACCCCCGCAGGACAACGTCCAGCTCTGCCTGTAACTTCCTTCGTGGAGAAGGAGACTGAGGCTCAGAGGGGTAAAGCAGCATACCCATCTGTAAAATGGTCATAATACAATATGTTAGGATGATGTAAAAAAGTAAACAAAATACACTAGGTACAGTGCTTATGTCAACACCTGGCACATTTAAAAAATAGCCAAAATATGATATGTATTATCATTATAATTATTTTCAGCAATTAACCAAAAGAGTGGTATATAGGAAGGTATTTCTTTTGATGTCATCAAATGGCAAACGCTTTCTGCTGTCTCAACATTTTAATTGTGATCTCTTCATGTTCATTTAAAAGGATGAGTATTGCGTTGCCTTGTCATCCGGAAAAAGATGCTTGCCTCTCAAGCTTTCTAGCAGCTAAACTTGAAAGCCAGACGGAATGTCTGATTGGGCATTGTTAACTGGCCCCACAGGGGCGTGATTGAGGCGTGATTAGATCAGCTTCAGGCACTCAGCACCAAGACAAATAAAACACTGCAGTCTCAATCAAGTGTCGCCATTACATGTTAGCATGTGACCACAGGTCAAAGGACTCCATGTCACCCTTTTGGGAATCTAAGCAACCCCTTCAAACACGTGAAGCCATACACTCAGTCAGCAAACAGAAAAAGGCAGAGGAAACTACCCAGTTCATCTTCTGCAGCGTACACTGCAGGCCCAAAGCAATCACTTCAATCATCTCCTCTGGGCAGGCCTCGAAGGCAAACAGTCCTGCAGGTCAGCAGCCCAAAGCAAAGCAAGTGCTGGAAGAACACACAGGCAGAACTTTAACTCAGGCGGTATCTCCTCACGGGGCTGGAAGTGCAGGGCAGTGGCCAGGTCCTACTGAACAGGAACCAGTCTTCTCATTCAGTCCTTACCAGGTTGATTTGCACTTAATGGCGTTAATGCCTATTTTATTTCATGATCTGAATTATTGCAAAACTCATACAAATGTCTAGGTGTTTTTCAATGTTACCTCCCTGGGCCCAAAGAGAATGACAAAAGAATACCCCATAGGTGAAATTCCAGTTTTGTCTGAATGCATAAACTTTTTTGCACTGATGGCTTCACAGGCTTTAAGATAACAAGTTAAAAAAAGTCCCGGGTTTTGCCTGAATGCATAATATGTTTATGCACTGATGGCTTCACGTGCTTTAAGAGAACAAGATAAAAAGAGCCCGGGAATCAGGCCTCCTCTCCACTGGGCTCAGTGTGGAGAGGGCGGCACCTGTCTGTGCACTAGGAACACGCCCATCCCCCGGGCCTGGCCGCCTCGGATCCACACGTCTCACCATGCTCTCAGAGAAGCCGAACCCGTGCATGTGCCCTTCACTGCGACCTCCCTACGCCGTCCCGACACACGGCTGTGTTCGTGTCTGGCCTCCACCAGGTGTGACCGGGCCCCGATTACTATCACTAACTGTGTGTTTTAGGAGAAAAGGCACGTTAAAATATATTTGATATATTTGATAAACTTATATAGATATCGAAAGCCCTCGAATACTGTCAGCTAAGAGAACAGTATTTACAGCCATTTATCTAGAAACGGAAACACCCCATACATGGTCTCGCTTAGCTCTATTAGTGCATTGGAACAATGCTTTCTCAAACATTTTCCTCTCATTTTTACCATAACACCTGTCATTATTGTATTTTAATTACAAAAATACAGCTTTATAGCAATTTTTATAGTCTGCACGTCCCATGCTGGCTAATAAACATTCTTGGAAGCATTATTAAACCTAAAAAAGGAAAAAACATTAAATTCATTAAGGAAAGCACAAGCTAAAAAGAGTAAATAAGAAATGCCTTTAATTTGGCATGCTTGGCACAGCTGGTTCACTTTGCCTTTTAGAGATGACAAAATATTGTTCACAAGGCATAGTTTGGGGCCATAGAACAAAAGGTTTGGTGAAGGATCGAATACCTGTATTACCGAACTGGATCTCTTCAGCACTGCTCTCTTCAAAAATACAATTCTTTCCTAAATGCAAAATGCAGCGTTATCTACACTGACATAGCAACATATGACCATCGATTTTGAGTCAATAACACTGGAACTGCTGGGGAAACTGGTTTCTACGGTTCACTGACGGCAGTAAAATTGGAATATCCAGTTTTCAGCAAAATTGCATGGTGTAATTTCTAGAATGGCGCTCATAAGGTTTGATAGCATTCTTAATCGAGAAAGTTAAAATGTATGTCAGATTTGCCTATTCCTGTAAGGCAAGGAGAAGGGGAGTGTGAATCAAGAGTCAGAAGCTACCACAGAAAGATGAACATGGAAAAGAAGACCCATCCATCAGATGCTAGCAGAGGCCTAAGAGCCAGTTTCCCAAGGAAAATAAGCTACTTCTGTGCTCTCATTAGGACCCAGGATCCCCTTACAATTCTTTGTCGTTACTGTGGACCCCCTGTAGACCGACTCTCGGTCCCGGAGCTGTGACCTGTCACTGGGACTGAGATAATGAGATGATACTGCAGTGACTCCAAATGCCCAGTGGCACCTCTGAGACTAAAACCATAATTTCCACTTTCAACATGTCTGACATGGGCTCCCTGGGTCAGAGTGTCAAACACACAGAACAGGAGGATCCACTGCTCCCTCCTCGGCCACGTGCCGGTTGAATTGGGATGAGAGACCCCGGGCCCCACCTGACTGCCGCCCATCACGGCATGAATTGCTCATGCGGAACACAGTGGTTTTGTGACAAACAGGAAGCTGTCCAGGGAGACGCTGTTTCACATTAAGGGATCCTTTATGGATGAGGCTTTTCACTGGAGTTTTAAATCTTAAATTTCTTATTAAACATGGCAGCCAACTGATTCCATAGGAAAATGGCACTGTGAGCAGTTTATTAATTATAACAAAGATAATATTATCTTAACACAAAATATGCTTTTGTTTTCAAGGTAATTTTTAAAATTTTTAGTTCCTATAAGAAATTCCTAAATTAACCTACTTTTCTGACTCTCTCTCTGGTGTCATTAATTAGATTTGTAATCATTAATACTCCATTGGTAATGAAATTTTTAAGGCTAGATAAAAATTACCTCTAGAAGGGTTCAATATCTTAATCTTTCTATAGTTTAATACTAACAAACCAATCTTACATTTTGCCTATTAAATTAAAATATCTATTTCCATAAGAAAGATTAAGGATAGAAAATCCCAACATTGAGGGCAGCAATAGCCATGTGACCTTAAACTAAAGCATTTCCAGCTAATCCAAGAATCTAATGCTATTGTATAAGACTGCAACCACAGATGTTACCCCAACCTTTCAAAGGAAGTCACTTGAAAATAATGACAATTTTTCAGCAAAAAAAAACCAACAACAACAACAAGTTTTTACTAAATAAATTTCCAGAACAAATCTCCACTATGTTTTTATACAGATTATAGGAAGGATACAAACATATGTGTAACATCTGTAACTTCAACGGCCACGGAAGATGAAAGCATTTGTGAACACCAAGGCATCTCTACAGGATTTTGTGGTCCGATGGAAGGGAAAGGATAAAAGATAGCCAGGTCTAAAAAAAGTCTTTTTTTCTGATTTTCAAACCAAAGGTGCATTCCGGCAAGGTTCAATTAGGAAGCAGAGCTAGAGTGAGCCATGGCCCGGGCTAACCCGGAGCTGTGCTCACACGGGGTGGCAGACGCTGGGCAGCTCGCTGGGCAGACCCTCCTGGCGCGGCTGGTGTGTGGAAGCTACATGACAACAGAGACAGAAAAGGGGACCTCCTGCCATCTCAGCCAGCGATGAACAGAGGAAGGACAGTGGTGACGCCAGGACTGACATGGGAAGACAGTGCATGATGCTTTTATTTTCAGAGCTGACAGGAATGACTGAAATGTAAAATGCATGAAAAATAAGCATTTCCTGGCTGCACCCGGATTTAAATGTTTCTTTCACTTTCACAGCCATATAACTAACATTCTGAGGTCTCCTACCCTCTTCATTAGGAATCTTCTCTTCTCCCTATTTTCTCTCATTTAAGCCAACTCCTCCATCTGGCCTTATTGAGGGGAGGGGTGTTCTCACATATGACCGCCCCTCTCCCTTTCCTCCGGACTCTCCTCCTGTGGCCAGGGCGGACCCTCCAGCTGCCCATGGGCAGGTTTTGCCAAGGGCTCCTCGGCAGGTGGCTGAGCCCTGGTGACACAGCTGTTCCCTGCAGCCAAGTCTCTACTCTAGTGGATGCAGACTCTCCCAGAAACATGGGCTCAGTCAGGCACAACCTCACTCTAAGCCTGGGAGCCCTGAGCCCTCAGCCACCCCCCCCACCAGGAGCCCTCAGTCTGAGCCCAGACCCCACCCCCCAGGAGCCCTCAGTCTAAGCCCAGACCCCACCCCCCAGGAGCCCTCAGCCTGAGCCCAGACTCCACCCCCCAGGAGCACTGAGCCCAGACCCCACCCCCCAGGAGCCCTCAGCCTGAGCCCAGACTCCACCCCCCAGGAGCACTGAGCCCAGACCCCACCCACAGGACCCCAGCCACTCTAAGCAGCTCTGCTCTTCAGAGAGACCCGGTCACAGAGGCCGGGTATCTGTCCGGCTTCCCAAATGCAGGATATATTCAAAACCCTCACAGCCTCTGGAGCCTCGTGCAAATCAAGGATCAGGACTGGGCGCCCGTTCCTTGCTCCCGAGAAGCGCAGGATGGCTGGGAAGCGCCTAGGCTGTGAGGAGACAGTCAGGAGGACGGTGGGCCAGAGCGCACAGAAACCTCCTGGCGGAGCAATCCACGTACAGGAGGAGGCTTCTCACTGCGGTGCAATCACCGCAGGGAAACCCGAACACATCCACGTCCAGCAGCACTTCCACACTCAGGACTGGAAAATAAATTTTATGTGAATTGTAATAATACAGTGAAATAACATAATGCTGCACATCCATTAGCCATGATTAAGTATATCTTTATATATGAAAACGCTCACATTTAAATCTTAGTGATTAATATTTTTTAAAAATAAATTCATCTGTGAATAGAGTCACCAGGAATTCTAAATGAATTAATAAAGCTGACCTGAAATTACCATGGGGGGCTGGGAGCAAGGGCCAGGCCTCGGTCAGTAATGGCTTAGATGTCTGTTGCAATGATCACGTGTTGTCATAAAAATGAGTTTAAAATGTAAGGTAAACGTAGACATTTATCCACAGCAGTTTAGCTTGAATACTTAACTGTTCTTTCTGTCTCAGCCTTGACCATCTCGCTGCGCTGAGGGAGGGACTCTGTTCCTGCGGGACCTGCAGGCCCCTGCCCTGCTGTCCTGGGAGTCCGCACCACAGAGCAATGCAGCACCTTTTTAGGACATCTACTGAGTAGTTACTCTGTGGGAACTCCAAGAGTAAAGAAGTCATAGTCATTGCGCTTCGGCAACTTACAATCCAATGGAGGAGAGAGAGAGATAAATACTGAAAAACCCGAATGCTAGAATAAATGTTTAGAAAACGCACAGTGAGAAGGGAAAGTGTGGGGGCAAGCAGAGGAGCACAAAGGCCAGAGGAGCCACAAAGAGAAGAGAACGTGGTCAGCCTCAGAGCCGTGGTTTGCAGGCAGACGGGCTCGGAACAGACACCGGTCAAGGTGACATCTCATCCCTGTAGCTGGGAAGCCAGCGTGTACGTCTACTCCGACCCATGAGGGCACGCTCTCTCCCGAACGCAGCAGTGTTTGTTCTATACCCCTCTCCTGCAACACCAGTTTTCACTCCCTTCTCCCCGCCCGTTTCCAGCGGCATGCCAGACCTGAGAGGTAGCTGGCACCTCCGCAGACTAGGAATGCCCCTCCCTCCCCGGGGCTGGTGTCACCCACAGCCTCTCCCAGGTCCTACCCCTCTCGTTGCCTCCAGTGCAGTGAACGGGCTGACGTGCTGCACAAACATGATTAGGCTGCGGGGAGGGAATCTTGCTGCCCTAGAATTCCCCGGGAAACTTGGCCAAAAGGCAGAAAACAGAATCATCCCAGAAGAGGAAACGCCGAGTCGGTCACAGGGAGCCATTCTGAGGATCAAAGGCATGAGTCTGGACTGGGAACACTGGGAACTAACAAAGCTGATGCCACCCTCGCTGAAGGCCCTTCCAGTTCAGAGGAGACACCCGGCCAACGGACACCCACGGAGCCAGGGCGGGTTCTGGCCAAGTCAGCGCAGCCGCTGTAGCCATCTCCCATGTGACAGCTTCTCCTGAGGGCACACGCAGTCAGAGTGATGCAGAGTGCAGTCACCTCCTGCTCCTGAAAATGACCAATGACACTGCGGGCACACAGCAGGCCCTCATTGGTCGCTCATTCACCAACATCACCTCCTTCGCACTGTAAAATCACCATCAGTGTGTGCTAGGAGCTTTCTCTGGGATAAGGTTTGTGCTAAGTCTAGTCTTTATCCACAATGAACAGATAACCCAGGCGAGGCTGAGTCTTCCCACCACACAGCTAGCCAGAACACGAGACTGGATGCTTAAGCTAGAAAGAAACTTCTAGAGACTGCGCTCTCACCCCTTCACATACAGCCTCATGGCTGGGTTTCCTCCCAACGTTTTATTATGAACATTTCCAGTCACCTGGAAAAGCTGACCCTCAGGTAAACATCCGCACAGCTCCCAGATCTGACCACCGCCAACCCTCCCCCGTGTCCGCTCTACCACTCTCTCCCTCATCAGTCATCTTTTGTTTCCACGCTTTGCAAAGGAAGCTGCAGGCAGCGGTGCCATCACCCTCAGTGCTCCAGCATTCGCTGCAGTAACTAACGCTCTAAAGTTGGTTCCATTCCATTTTGGGGAGAGAAAAAACTTACGTAAGGTGGTTGCACAGATCTGCAGGGCTCCCTGCAACAGGTTTTGACAAATGCCTGTGTCTGTATGACGCTAAGCCCAATTGAGGCATGGTTGTTTCTGAGAACATACTAAGAGTAGCCTTACTACAAAATATCCAAACAGACCAATAGGAATCTGAAGTCTCTTAACTGGATTTCCACTAAAACTAAACAGCAAATGTGAACTGTGTACACCCGATGCCTGGCCTGCAGGGGGCGCCGGGCCTGCCACTATTCATGGTGTTTACCTACCGCCTCTAAACCAGTATTTTTCAACCTTTTTTGGGCAAAGGCACACTTGTTTCATGAAAAAAATCACGAGGCACACCACCATTAGAAAATGTTAAAAAATTTAACTCTGTGCCTATATTGACTATATATAAAGTAATTCTCTTGAATAGGAATCAAATAAACACAAAGAAAGTATTTTATAATTACTTTATTATGAAATATTAAGTAAACAAAATAGTGAAAAATTATAAAATTCTTGTCTTGTCTGCACCTACGGCACACCAGGCAACATCTCGCGGCACACTCGTGTGCTGCGGAACAGCGGTTGAAAAACGCTGCTCTAAACCACAATCCTGGTGAAGCACCCCCTTGTCCGTCAATGACAGGCAATGCACTAGTTTCTGAGGGATGTCTTTTTACCATGAGCACATGAGGCTTTCTGAAAACCACTAGTCGTTCTAAGATGTGATCTGTATGGCAGTGGTGTTGTGTGAACTCAGGGAAAGGACCAGGCACCATGTGCCAGCGTGTCTCCCACACCTGTCTGCCTGGGAACGTGCTGCTGCTCCATGTAGGATGGAGGTAAATCCTCCGGGGAGACCATGCCCCGCCCGACCAGCCAGGACGATGCTGGAGCCTGGGTCTGACGCTGAAGGGACAAGTGACTGGAGTGACAATCTCAACCCAAAGCTCTCCTGTGCTGCCACTGCCTGAAACTTAGCTCTGTGCGACTCCGGACTTCCAGCACGCCTGCAGATAAAAGCCAAAACACTACAAACTAAAGAACATCGCTCTTTTAAAAACTTTAGAAAATACAGATATAAATGCCTACAAAAGGCTGAAATGACATAAAGACATACTGACAGTGGTTAATAACAGATGCTGAGGGTTCAAATAGTTTTTACTTTCTTCTGCACTTTTTACGGTGACAGCTTATGTCATTTATAATCAGAAAAAAGCTATTTTACGATTTAAATAAATTATGTTTATTTGACTTGATAAGAACAGTAACAATATTATTGTTAAGTGAGGGGGAAGAGTTTGCTGTGATATAAAATATATATCAATGAATATATGTACATGTATACATATATAATGTATATGCTAAGAATACTTTAGGAATATAATATACTGAAGTGTTAATTCTGATTATTTTCTGTAAATACTGGGGGAGGGGAATAGCAGCTGTTTTTAAAATAAGCTTATTATCCATTAGATCACATGTGTCAAACACAAGGCCCGCGGGCCAAATCCGTCCCGCCAGGCCTTGCAATGTGGCCCGCACCGCGCTGTCATCACTGCACTCCGCTGCGTTTCCATCACAATGACAGTTTATGACTGTTCAGTAAACCATTCAGCCCGCGATTTAGGCTGGATTTTAGATTTTGGGCCCTTCTCTGATTGAGTTCGACACCCCTACATTAGATCGTATCAGTGCTTGAGGCGTACACGGAACACGGCCGTCCTTGCCACCTCACAGTTCTCGGAAGGTGCCTCGGCACATGGCCCACGCAACACCCAGCACCCCGCCTCACATCACGCTGCCTCCTCCTTTTCCTCCTCCTCCTCCTCCTTCTTCTTCTTCTTTTTAAATATATTTTATTGATTTTTAACAGAGAGAAAGGGAGAGAGATAGAAAGCTAGAAACATAGATGAGGGAGAAACATCGATGAGCTGCCTCTTGCATACCCCCTACCGGGAATGTGCCGGCAACCAAGGTACATGCCCTTGACCGGAATCGAACCTGGGACGTTTCAGTCCTCAGACCGAGGCTCTACCACTGAGCCAAATCGGCTTCCGCTCACGCTGCCCTCTTAAGGGCAACGCAAAGGGGTCCTTGCCCTCCAAGGAGCCCCAAGCTCCAACACTCTAAGAGGGACGTGCGGACTCAGGACGTCTGCTTTCTCTGTACATGGACTTGGCATCCTCTGAAGTCCCCCGAGAAGGAAACACTGGAGAGCAGTCAGTGCGGTGGGCAAGCCCCCCATCATGGGCCGGCAGCTCTGACTGGGACGCAGGCTTTGCCCCTTACCAGTCAGCCGAGTGATCTACAGAACCTCGATTTTGTCATTTAAAAAATAAAATGAACAAAAATAGTGCCTACCTTTCCGAGTTGCTATGGGTATTTTATGAGAGGAAGTAAAGTACTTAACACAATGCCTGGCTTATACTTAATACTAGCTTATTCTTAAACCTCCATCATAAGAATCAAGTAAGTAGTAGATGAGAGTGGTAATGATGAATATGCTGTCCACTGGGCAAGATAGTTTTTATAGTAAATAATAAAACCTAATGCTGACCTTCCCGAGTGTGAAGAATACAGATACCTGTCTTATATTTTGTCCAGTCATTCAGAAACAATAAGAACGTGCTCATGGCTGATGAGAACATAGGCGTTCACATCAAGAGAAAGCGTCAAATGCGCGGAGAGCAGCCAACATCTCCGCCCCAGCACCGCCCTGCCCTGCCCTGCCGCCACCCAGACGCACTTTTGCTTTCGTAAGTGACCTGGTACCTCCGGGCCCCAGAGAGCAGTCCCCATGGCAAAGGCACACGAGCTTTGATTTATGTTTGAGCAGTTGGTTTGGTTCTGAGGCCTGCATCTCCTTGCTTTTTGTCTGTCTCCCTTTTAATGCCCATGGTTGTCACACGGCACAAATGGCCCGGCCCACCTGCCAGGATTCCGGAAGAGAGCATGTGCCTTCCTCAGCCGGAGCTGCCCAGCATCACGCCTGCTGGAGGCTGAGTCTGTGCCAGCACCCGCCTCCCTCCCTGCATCAGAGCGGCCCCCGCCCAGGGCTGGCTGCGGGAGGAAAGTGGGCTGGGAAGGAGCTATGTGTCTGTCCATCACTGTTAGGACACAGGATTGCCCGTCCTTTAGCACCATTGCTGCTATCGCTGTCATTGCTATAATACTATGGTGGTTGGGGTTGTTTTTGTGTGTCTTTAAAGAGCCCACATACTCAGCACTGACTACCCACCAAGGACTGCTCAGAGGACTTGACACACCCGTCTCCTCTCAACTTCGCACCGGCCTCTCCAGAGACAGGACGCAGACACAGAAGGTCACACAGTGGGTCGGCAGAGCACAGGACCTGCCAGAGCTGAGCTCCACGCGCGGCAGGTGAGCATGCCCATCCTTCACCCTCACCCACTCCAGTTTGGGGCAACGGCAGAGGTTGGGGGCTAGGTAAGGTGACGGCCATAGAGAGAAGGCAAGCCACCCGATTCCTGACGATGACTCCTGCCAATAAAAGGAAGGAAAGATGCAGACCCGTGTTAGCAACGCCACCATCCCGGTTTGAGCTGCATGGAAGGGCACGCCCACCAGGTAGCTGGCAAGGGTGAGTAGCTTCAGGAACAATTCCTTCACTGTCTACACAACCAACTGTCTCTGTGATTTAATATACTGACCTTCCTGTGATAAAACTGATTCCAGCAGTGTCCCCTCAGTGCTTCTATGTCCCGGCGCAGGGACAGCTCTTTTACTTGTGAAAAACACAGTGTGCAAACTGACAGGTGCACATCAGAGAGCAATTCTGAGACGTCAGACGTGGCACCAGCCCCACCTCCTCTGCGGCCTTGTCACTACAGACACGGATGTGGACCCACAAGGGTCCAGGAGAGTGAAATTAAGTTCACTATCTAGCATTAGGGTTCCTGGATTTAAATTCTCCTTCAACTGTTTTACTTCGCTGTGTAAAATTTTAAAAGTCATTTAACCTCTCTAAACTTTGGGTTTTTCCACATGGAAAATGGAAAGGACACTAGCAAGTATCTCACAGGCTACTGGGAGGATTCCAGGGAGCACTCCTGTGAAGATTAAACAAAGCCTGGGTCAGAGCAGGTGACCAGGGAACATGAGGTTCTAGGGATTTTATGTCTTACACCCTCTGATTTAGGCCCCAAACGGTTCCTCAACTAATCCATCACCCACATTCTTCTCTAACAAGTGCCGCTGTTGTTTGAGTCCCTGCTAAAAGAAAAATGTGCTTCTTACATGTGTTATTGCTAATTGCCCCAATAGTCCCATCATTTAAAAACTGTCCCCAGCCGAAACAGGTTTGGCTCAGTGGATAGAGCATAGGCCCGCAGACTAAAAGGTCCTGGGTTCAATTCCGGTCAAGGGCATGTACCTTGGTTGCGGACATGTCCCCAGTAGGGGGTGTGCAAGAGGCAGCTGATCGATGATTCTCTCATCAATGTTTCTAACTCTCTATCCTTTGTCTCTTCCTCTCTGTAAAAAGTCAATGAAATATATTTTAAAAAATAATAAAAGTAAAAATTGTCCCCAGTTTATGGTTGAAAATATTGGATTTAATATACTTGCCTCCGCGGAGCTGCCCGAGGGTTGAAGTGACTTGTTGAAGGGTGTGACCCGCAGCCCAGGCTTTTTCTATTACCTGCCAGGCAAGAGGGGTGTGGAGGTGATCTCGCTGCCCAGGGCCGCACTCACCTCACCAGGGGGCCCGGGCAGAGTCAGCAGATGTCAGCTTTAGGACCAGCCGGGCCCAGTCCCTGCCAGGATGACAATCTTGGTCGTGGCCATTGCAGCAGGTCAGTACTTCCTAAAGTGACAGCTGAGAACAGCTGACCACGATGTTTAGGGCACTGGACAGAACCAGGTTGAAAGACATTCTACAGAAGGGAGGGCCTGGACACTTTTACCCAGGGTCTTGGAAGAAAGAGAAACACAAGGGAATGTTCTAGAGTAGAGGCGATAAAGCAGACGTGACAGCTCAGTGCAGTGTGTGTTCCGGACATGGACCTTGGCTCAGAAATGAGGGGAGACGCTGTCCAGGAAGCTGGTGGACTCTCTCTGGGGGGCGTGTCCACACTGTTTCCTGCCATGAGGACTGCGTGGGGGTGATGCGGGAGGGCTTCCCTGATTTAGGGGGTACATACCACAAGGTACAGGATGATGCGGCCTCATGTTCTCAAATGCTAGGAGCGCGGTAATCTGGTGAAAGTGATTTGGAGCTGCTTGTATGGGTCTTAGAATTCGCCACAGTTTGAAATTATTTCAAAATAAAGTATCAAACAATCAACCTTCCGGGCGCCACTGTTTAGAAAGAAAGGGAGTCCTGATAATAAGAGACAGCGAGTGTTCTCTGCCAGTCAGGCCACGAGTCACGCTGCTGGACCTGCTTGTCTTTCTCGGCTTTTCAGCTCTGCTGTCAAATCCTTCTTCCCCTGTCTCTGCCTCAGCTGTTGCCTTAACAACATCATTTCCTCCCCTCTGGTCCATCAATAAGATCCCAACCTGCCTAACGCCACACCAGTCAGTTCCATTGGCAACGTGTTCTGGGCCAGAAAGCATGGTGTTTTCTACGTCATACTATCTGCTCCGCATTTTAGACCTTCTGGACACAATTCTGTCCTGAGGACTAGAAGAACTGAAGCCACACACCCAAGAAGCTGGAGAGCAAAAGTGATACCAAGCATGAGACATGACAGAGTGGAGAAGATAAAACAGAAATGAGGGCAGGTCCCCGGGATGGAGAGGGCATCTTTCCACCACCCACAAGGACCTCCCACCCCCACTGAGAAGAGCCCAGACTGCACTTACCCAGAAAGTCTCATCAACAAGTCTCTCAGCTACAGTTCTAGATGTGGCTCTTACAGATACAACCTGGGTTTATAAGCCCATCATTCACAGGAAAAGGAATCAAGACTAGGAAAAATCTCCTTCCATGGATTATGTCCTTAGTGACCTAATACAAGGTTGCATTAACATCACAAATTGTGTGGTCATTTATAACAGTTATTGTCAACTTACATGAATAAAGACTATATTGGATGCTGATAATGAAGAGAATAGTTATTAATTTTAAAAATGAATATTCTGCTTCTTTTCACACGTATATTCATAGTCTATAAACATTTATTTATTTCCTGTTGCTCTGTGCCTTGAACACAGAAAGTGAGTAAAACACCAGTGCCCTCCCCGAGTCCATAGTCCTGGGAAGGAGACCCATAGAAACCAGGAAATTTCACACGAAGCACAGATGACATCAAACTGTTCACTTTAGCAAGTTCTAGACTCTAGGTTGTGTTTCTGTTACCTCACTTTACTTGACTTGAAAGTAGTGAACCTAATTGGGGATCCTGAACTCACGCCAGCTGCAGGTGTGTCATTCAGTATCCCGAGCCTGTGTGATCTGTCCCTCAAATCAGTGCTTCCCACAGTCCATGGCTGAGCGGCAGCAGAATCACCTGTAGCACTGCTTACTAACGAAGGAATCCAGAGCTAATGAGTAAAAACGTCAGGAATTGCACTCGAATTCAGTGTGTTTAAAAGTTCCTCAGCGGATCCTGGCACACAGTGAAGCTGGGGAATTCTGATTTAAGGAACAGCCACCCATCCGCAGGAGGGGCCTCGCTCACGATGACACTGTTGGCCAAATAAGAGTCAGCCCCTGGGCTGTGACACTCACAAGACTGCTGATTAATTTGTTTGAGTGTGATTAACGGCTTCCCTGGGCCCGGGCTTGCGGACAGCAGGAGCAGAACTGTTTGCTGTGGCATCCATAATTAATGCCCCTGCCTCCCAAAGCCTTCCGCCCGCCTGACCTGCTTCTTCTCCTGGTCTCCCGTGAGGATGAGAGCTGCTTGTTGTTATATGCAATCACATCACGCTGATACGAGGACACCCCACAAGCTGTTAGCTATACTGGCTTAATAATAGATTTCAGGGTGTGATTTCCAATTAATTTCATTTTCCATATGCACATGCAGCTCCACAGGATGCCAGAATTATAGGGTGGCCATATGGTGCCCCATAAGTAACAATTAAAACTAATTTTCTATTCTTTGACTCTAGAAAAACAATCATACGGCTTAAATGCCACCAAGAAAATGGAAACTTCAAGCGCATCTGCATCGCGGGGAAGAAGATGGCCCACACTGTGGTCCTGAGGCTGCAGCTTCCCGCTGGGCAGGGCCCGGGCCAGCGCCCAGGGCTGAGGCCTGAGGCTTCACTCACGTGTGCACCCACCCCCCCTTCACCGGCAGAGTGACTCAGAGCAGGTGTGAGAGTGCTGGTCTTTCTACTTCACATCGGTGTGCTGGCCTGAAAGAACAGCTTGCTTCTGAAACAGATGATTTCTGGTAACAGACCTTTTCTACTGACCCGTTTCCAAAAGGCAAATGTGAGCCGATGCTGCGATCTGCGCATGCCCTGAATGCGCAGTCCCCTGACAGCAGTGGTTTCCAGGCAGCAAAGTCACTGGACTGGGCTGGGCAGGCGGGACCAGCTGCTCTCTGGGGCAGCGCGGGCACCTGTGTAATTGGATGGCTGGTGCTTTATACTTAACACACAGTATAATATTCTCAAGTCCCACCAGTCTAATTTAGGCAGATCCACCAGCTGGGAAACTAAAAAATAAAGCAATACACTAACTGTTAAGCTGACCAGCTGCCTCAAAGTTCTTAAGGACCTGCGTTTGAACTACTACTATTAGCAGTTGCTAGAAAAGAAGTACTAATTGTATCTGAAATTTTGGTTTGTTTGTTTTCATTTTTTTAGGGTGTTGTCAATTAAGTAATATCTTAAAGGAATAAAAAGAGGAAAACTCTCAGATTATTTGAAGTTTCCCTTCTAGAAAAAGCAAGCAGATCTGCAACAGCAGTGGAACCTGACCAGCCACCATGCTTCCTTGCTGTCGGAGTGGCTGCCTGCCCCACACGTAACCCATCTCCTCTCCAGCTGTGTGGACAGCTGTCGTCCTTGAGGACGTGACCTCAGGAGCGCTAGCTCCCAGCACATGAACTCGCTGAGCTGACTGACAGAGCTCACGGAGCATTGCTTTTCTGCTGGTTTTCTCTCTAATATTCATTTCACATTTGAACCTGATGTAGATGTTCAGCAACTTACAAACCAGTCTACAGGTTGAAGTGCCTGCCCCCTGGTGGTCAATGAGCATCATAGCAACTGGTCAAATGGTTGAATGAACAGTTGGATGGACACTTAGCATGTTGGTCTTTTATTATATAGATTATCTGGGGAATGGGGGGCTATTTCCAAAATTAATATCATGAACTACTTTAGGTAGTCATATATGGTCTATAATCATTCCTGATTCATGAGGAGTTAATAGTAAAAACTGTACTGAACAGTAAAACAATAAAAGTTGTTTTCTTTTATTTCATGTGCTATTGCATTATAGGATGACTTGGGGGTATTTGTGTGAAAACCAGTTATTTTATGTTTTCAGCCTTACCCCAACTCTATAATACAATATTAGATATTAAAATACAACAACAAAAAATAACACATTTTACTGGTCACTGGCTGAGTCCAAAGCACTTATCACTGACAGACAAACAAACAGCCTTCATACCCATCAGCTGAGAAATCCCACTGATCTGTGAACCCTCCTGACGTCTCAGACATCTGCAAATGATTATGTTCCAACAATAATTTATACATTTCTACTACTGGACTAGAGTTTTTGGTCACCTTCCATAACCTTCAGGCCTCCTATACAGGAACCATATCTCATTCACGATGGGCCACCAGCGCCCCCCAGTGCCTGACTCTCAGCCAGGACACAGGTCTGAAGAATGCATGTGTGACAGAGGGAGCCGGCACACTGCCAGGAGGCTGTCACTGGCTCTCCATGGTCCCACAAATCATATTCACTGCTTACACTGGAAATGCCCTACAACTCCTGTCCTCAGTCCTGCCTTCCTCTTCTTAGCTTCGATTCAGTGAGGCACACTCTATTCCAGTTACTGTGGTGACAGCCCGGCTCTGTCAGACAGAGCCTCCCGCGGTCTCGTGGAGGAACACACATGTCCACTTAAGGCCAGATTTTGATTCAAACACAAGCATTTGCAGAAGATGCCTATAGATGGCTGGGGAGATTTGCGAATGAAACTTTCAGTTCTCTGAGGACGGTGAACATTCCAGTGTGTCTTTGACCTTATAAACTTATGTCTTTATTAGAGGTCTGTGCATGAAATTCGTGCATGGGGAGGTGTCCCCCTCAGCCCAGCCTGTACCCTCTCCAATCCGGGACCCCTCTCACAATCCAGGACTGCTGGCTCCTAAAATCTTGCATGCATGCCTGCCTGCCTGTTGGCCCTTAATCGCTTCTGTCTGCCAGCCTGATCACCCCCTAACCACTCCTATGCCAGCCTGATCGACACCTAACTGCTCCCTTGCTAGACCTATTGCCTCTAACTACCATGCCCTGCAGGCATAATCCTCACCAAATGCCCTCCCCAGCAGGTCTGGTCACCCCCAACTGCCCTCCCCTGCTAGCCTGGTTGCCCCCAACTGCTCTTCCCTGCATGCCTGGTTGTCCCTAACTGCTCTTCCCTGCCAGCCCGGTCACCCCTAACTGCTCTCCCCTACAGGCCTTGTTGCCCACAACTTCCTCCCCTGCTGGCCTGATTGCCCACAACTGTCCTCCCCTGCTGGCCATCTTATGGCAGCCATCTTGTGTCCACATGGGGGCAACCATCTTGTGTGTTGGAGTGATGGTCACTTTGCATATTACCTCTTTATTATATAGGATTTCTCAGGTTGTAAATTTTAGAATAATGTAAGGAAATCAACCTAAAAATCTCACAGAACAAAAGTGGTTAAACAACTTCTCATTCGTCAAATGATGAACTTGAAAACAATCATTTTAATTACATTTGGGAGAGTATTCAATGACATGGGAAATTCTCATATATAATGCTAATGTATAAAGCACATTACAACAAAAGTGGGATCTCAATTTTGTGAAATAAAGTTATATGAAAACAGATAATATACATATACATTTGCACACGGAAAATAAAGGAGATGAAATAAATTATCTCTCTGAGGACAAATTAAATAGATGAGTTTTACTTTCTTCTTTGTAATTCCCTCTGGTTTCAATTTTTCTACTATGACCATGCATTACTTATAGAAATTCTATTTTCTTAACAGGTTTTATAGTGGATTTTACAAAGTAACAATTCCTCTACTATCTTCCATTAGTACACATGTTCTATTTTTCAAATTGAACTGCGTTCATTAAAAACACATATATGAGAAGTAAAGATGCGCCATTATGCTTCTCTCCACAGTGAATAAAGTAAGCTTTTAAGAAATTTAAAAGATAAAATTATCTAAGATTTTAAACATTAATGGCTACCCTTGTAATTATGAATCTCTTCCATTCCATGTTTTTAATGCCTCAAAACTGCAGTATGTTTAACCTCAGTTGAATGGGAGGAAAAAATATCAATAGAAATGAACTAAATACTTTCACATGTAAGTTAATGCTGCATTTCAATATGGCTAAACTATCTCTCTAATGACAAAAATTTCAAAACTAAAAAAACACATTAATTTGAAAACATTTTGGCAACCTTTTTATTTAGGTTGTTCTTTATTCCGCTTCCACAAAAGAAAGCCTCCATTTCCTTAATATATTCCATTTGGAAAGAGGCTGCTTAAAGTCCAACAGAGATGGGGCCCATGGTAAGCTTCCCACCTGGCCCTCTGTGGAGATGGTCAGCTTTTCTTTTGGATCTTTGCACTTGACGAACCTAAATTGATTTTTCCCAGTTTAGCCAAGGTAGAGGAGGGACAATGTTTTATTAAAGAGTTCTTTCCCTCGGCAGCAACCGTCTTCTTTATTCATATACAAAGAAAAGCTGTCTTTTTGTTCTTGAGAAAATGGTTTCAGAAATTATCACTCCAGAAATTTTATTCAATTGTACCCACCTCCAAAAAAAAGAGAGAAAGAGAGAAGGAAAAGGTGATGACCACTGCCCTACCGCAGCCTCGGCACAGAACGAAGACGTGCATTGATCAGCTCTCGGGAACAGCTGGCACAAAAGAAACTCCACCAAAATGTAAGGCACAGGCACCAAGGAGACCGGGCTCAGGTGGCCTCCAACAGGCCTGAGAGGGACCCCATGACAGCGAAAACAAACAAATAAAACCACTGTATTAAGAGTTACTGGACATTTTTCAATTTTAGAAAAATTTGTTGTTGGGCTTAAATGTGCTAAACACATATCACACAAAAGGCAACTCACTACAGAGAATCCAAAATAATCCCTCAAATGAGAAGAATGAGGAGTGCCACTTCTAATCAAATGGTGAGACCCAGTCTGCTACAACTCTGCAGGAAAAGCATCTGATACATTTTAAAGTAGCAGAGTCAGGAAAGGATGAAAAATAAATAAAAGACAAAAAAGTAATATGATTCTTTGATCCTATGTAAGCCCGACATTTCACAGCAACACAGAAAGAGACAAATGAGAGAGAAAATGAGAAAACAAATGCTCTCCCCATCCTGGTCTTAAAGAAAACTTGCAGCTTTTTCTTTTAAACAGATTTGATTTTTACGCCAGTTTTGGGTTCACTACAAAACTTGGCAGAGGTACAGAGATTTGCCACATACCCTTCGCCCCGCCGGCACATCAGCGTCGCCCAGAGTCCATAGTCAGGGTACTCTCCTGGAACCGCGCCTGCCATGGGGCTGGACAAGTACAATGACAAGTACCCACCATTGCAGCATCACACAGAGGAGATCCAGTGCCCTAAACATCCGTGTTCCTCCTGTTCTCTCCCCGCTCCTGCATCCCTTCCACAGCCCTGATCTCATTTACTGTCTCCACAATCTTTCCTTTTTCAGAATGTTATATAATTGGATCATAGTCAGTATGTACCCTTCAGATTGGCTTATTCACTTAATCATATATGTTTAAGTTCCCTCCACGTCTTCTCCTGGGTTGACAGCTCATTTCTTTTTGGTGCTGAAATGTTCTGTCTGGGTGTTCCACGGTGTATTTATCCACCCACCTGCTGAGAGATACCTTGGTTGCTTCCAAGTTTGGGGAATAATGAGTAAAGCTCCTATAAATGTCTGTGTGCAAGTTTTTGGTGAGATTTTTTTTTTCCAATTAGAGTTTACATTTAATATCATGCTGCATTAGTTTCAGGCACACAGCACAGTAGTTAGACAATCACACACTTTATAAACTGAATCCCCGGTATTCCCATAGCCACCTTGTGGGCAAGCTTTGTGCAGTCAAGTGACTCGTTTTTTAAAGAAAAGCCACAAATATTTTCTGAACACAAACTTTAAATCCCTAAAATATCCTACCACTTTCTTTGAGAGCGATAAAGTTCTTAAAAATATATACTGAGAGTTATTAGAAAAAAAATTAGGCTTATTTGAGGAAAACATTCCTAAATCTGCAATAAGATTATTCCTAGAGAGGATCCAAGATGGCTGCTCAGGTAGACATCTAACCGCAGCAGCACACAACAATTTCAATGGAATACAAGATTATTCCTGGAGGTTAAAAGTAAACTAAGGATATATTTAGGAATAATGATCAAGCTGTTGAGCTTTTCAATTATGATCCCCAATCCTATCTGGAATCCTAAGATTCTCAAGCTTACCAAAGCAAATGTGCTAATTCTCTATTTGCTTGATTCATTGAGTCAATCATTTCTTACAAGAGATGATGTTAAGAAAAATCTCAAAATATTCCTGAGAATATTCCAGGCAAACTGCTAAACTCTTAAATAGTAAATTCTAGCATTCTTACAATTTACTATTGTTCACAACTTTTGTTTAATACAACCAGTTTGTTGCAATTATGTGTAGATGTCCATCTCCCCACCTTGATTACAACATCGTCATATGTTTGCATATTACAACAATGGCATGCTGCATGCGTTAATTCACATCTTCTGGATGGAGGGAAGGACAGATGGACAGATGGCCAAATGAATGAAGAGTATAAGAGCAAATAAATTGAGGAACAAATAAAAGAATGAATAAAGAATTAAAATTTTCTTTAGCATATAAGCAGCTTGAACTTGAACAAAATTAAAATATGACTATTCTTCTACACAAGCAGTGGTGGGCTTTAGACCACACCAGAACTTGACCCAACTAGCCACACAGCAGCATACACAAAGGGAATCCTGCAGGCAGCAGACCTTGCTGGGAACAACTCTGCCTCAGGTGCAGTGGGGCGGGCAGTTGGCAGCCCCTGCACAGTGACTCAGACATGGTGACAGTGGTCTATGCTGATAACCAGGCTGCCTGAGAGGTTAATGCCATCCAACAAAAGGGTTAACAGCATTCAAAACAGAACTACAATAGGAGAGTACACACACCCATAAGAAACAATCCTGGAGCACCAGGTTCAAGTAATCTGGAAGATTGTGTCACTGAGGCCAACAATGCACCTAAAGCTGTCGTAACAAGTTTGTTAGTCATAGAAGATCTACCTAATGCACAGAAACAAAATGAGGAGACAAAGAATAGGTCCCAAATGAAAGAACAAGAGAAATACCCAGAAAAAGAACTATCATATATGAGATGGAAGCAACCAAAATACTAGATGCAGTGTTTCAAACAATGGTTATAAAGATGCTCAACAACTTTATGAAAAGAATGGATAATTTCAGTGACAACTTAAAGAAAAGAGATAGTAAGCATTAAAAAGAACATAGAAACTATAGAAAAGAATCAATCAGATAAAAGAATACACCACTAGAAGGAATCAACAGCATGGAAGATGAAACCACGGATTTAATCAGCTACTTAGAGGAGATAACAGCAAACACCCAAACAGAGCATAAAAAGAAGAAAATTTTTGAAAATGAAGAAAGTCTAAAAAAGCTCTGGGACAACATCAAACTTAACAACATCCTCATCATAAGGAAGAAAGTGAGCATGGAACAGAGAACCTGTTTGAAGAAAAATGACTGAAAACTTTCCTGATCTGGTGAAGGAAAAGTCACACAGGTTCAGAGAGTCCCAATCAACACGAACCCAAAAGGTCACACACTGGGATATAATTAAAATATCTAAGGTTAAAGATAGAGAGAGAATCTTAAAAGCAGCAAGGGAGAGAAACAGAGTTACCTACAAGGGAACTCCCATAAGGCTGTCAGCTGATTTATCAACAGAAACATTTTCAGGCCAGAAGGACTGACATGAAATATTCAAAGTGATGAAAAGCAAGGACCTATAACCTAGACTACTCAATCCAACAAGGACATCATTTAAAAATGAAGGAGAAGTAAAGAACTTCCCAGACCAAACAAGAAAAAGCTCATTACCCCCAATCAAATATTACAAGGAACAGTATAGAGACTGCTTTAAGAAGAAGAAGGTATATTTAAAGAGAACAGAGATATAAAGAATAAAATGCCAATAAATAAAATTTTGTGAATAATAACCTTACATGTAAATGGATTAAATGTTCCAATCAAAAAACACAGGCCACTGAATGTATGAGAAAACATGACCCATATATATGCTGTCTTTAAGAGACCCACCTCAGAACAAAAGACTCATACTGGATGACACAGTGACAGCAACTGTGGGGGAAAAATATGCCATGCAAGTGGAAAGAAAAAAGCAGGGGTAGCAATACTCATACCTGACAAAACAGACTTCAAAACATAGGCTATAAAAGAGACAAAGAAGAGATCCCACTCCATAATAGTAAAGGAATCTTTCCAACAAAAGAATATAACCCTTGTAAGCATACACACACCCAACAAAGGAGAACCTAAATATTTAAAGGAAATCTTGGTGGACATTAAGGGAGAGATTGACAACAACACAGAGTAGATAATTTAACATCCCACTTATAAAAATGGATAGATCTTCCAGACAAAAAAATCAAAGAAACAGCAACCTTAAATGACACACTGGATTAGATGGATTTAATTAATATTTACAGAACATTTCATCCATCAGCAGCACTATGTACATTCTCCTCAAATGCACATGGAACATTCTCAAAAACAGACCACATATTAGGACACAAAATAAGTCTTAATAAATTCAAGAAGACTAAAAACACAATAAGCATCTTCTCCCATCACAATGGTATGAAACTACATATCAATAACAAATGTAAAAACCTGAAAAACATTCATACACATGAAGGCTAAATGACATGTTATTAAACAATGAATGAATGAACAATGAAATAGATAAAGAAATTAAAAGTTACAGGGATCAAATGAAAATGAACACAACAACCCAAAGGGAAGATCATAGCATTTCAGGCCTATCTCAAGAAGCAAGAAAAATCTCAAATAAACAATCTAAGTCTACACCTAAAGGAACTGGAAAAAGAACAACAAAAAAGCTGACAGTAAGTAGAGGAAATGAATTAACAAAGATTAGAACAGAAATAAAGGACACAGAGACCAAAAAACAATACAAAAGATCAACAAAATTGAAGCAGTAATCAAAAAACTACCAGCAAATGAAAGCCCTAAACCAGATGGCTTCACGGGTGAATTTTATCAAACATTCAAAGAATAACAAATTCCTATCTTCCTCAAACTACTCCACAAAATTTAAGAGCAGAAATAATACTTCTAAGCACTTTTTATGAGGTCAGTATTATCTTTATTCCAAAACCAGATAAAGCCATCATAAAGAAAGAAAATTATAGGCCAATATCCATGATAAACAAAATATTAGCAAACTGAAACCAGCAATATATTAAAAAGATCATACACCATGATCTGCCCTCACTGGTTTGGCTTAGTGGATAGAGTCTCAGCCTGCAGACAGAAGAGTCCCAGGTTTGATTCCAGTCAAGGGCACATGCCCAGGTTGTGGGCTCAATCCCCAATAGGGGTCCTGCAGGAAGTAGCTGATTGCCGATTCTCTTTTACCACTGATGTTTCTCTCTCCCTCTCTCTCTCTCTCTCTCTCTCTCTCTCTCTCTCTCTCTCTCTCTCTCTCTCTCTCTCTCTCTCTCCCCCCCCCTCTCCCTTTCTTTCTGAAATCAATAAAAATCTATACTAATAAAAGGGTAATATGCTAAATAGACTGGGAGACATTCCAGGAGGTCCTTCCAGACAAAGCCATGGTGGCAGGGGCAAGGCAGAGGTGGTTAGGGGTGATCAGGCCAAGAGGGGAGAGCAGTTGAGGGTGGTCAGGCCAGTGGGGGTAGGGGACAGTTGGGGGAGAGCAGGCCTGTAGAGGAGGACAGTTAGAGGTCACCAGGCTGGCAGGGGAGGGAAGTTAAGGGTAACTGGGCTGGCAGGGGAGCAGTTAGGCATTGATCAGGCTGGCAGGGGAGTGGTTAGGGGTGATCAGAATGGCAGGCAGAAGTGGTTAGAGGCAATCAGGCAGGCAAGCAGGCGAGCAGTTGGAAGCCAGCAGTCCTGGATTGTGAGAGAGATCCAAGATTGGAGAGGGTGCAGGCTGGGCTGAGGGACACCCCCCATGCACGAATTTTGTGCACTGGGCCTCTAGTGCACACACACACACACACACACACACACACAAAATGCAGAATAAAAGTCACATAATCATATCAATAGATGCAAAAGAATCACTTGATTAAATCCAGCAGTTTCAGTTACTGATGGTAAACCAAGATCCTAACATATTAAATGGAAAATTCCAGGAAAAAAAAAGCAATTCATAAGTTGTTCTATTTTTATTTTGATTGATTGACTAAAGACAGAGAGGCACGGATAGACATCTGTTCCACTCATCTATACATTAATTATTGTATGTGCCCTGACCAGGGATCAAACCCACAACCTTGGCTCATCAGGACATAACTGTAACCATCTGAGAAACCTGGCCAGGACTAACTTGTCACAGTTTTAAATTCTGCACAATTCTGAGTAACATGATGAAATTTCATGCCGACCCACCTGGGACATGAATCAGTATATCCAGGCTACAGAAGCTCCCCAACCATTAGTCACCTAGTAGCCATTTCTGTTGATGGACTGTAGTGGTATGGTAGTGTTTGTGCTCAAGTCACACTTATGTTACTGAGTAATGGCCCCAAAGTATAGGAGCAGTGATGCAGGCACTTCACAAATGCCACAGAGAAGCTGTAAAGTGCTTCCTTTTAGTGAAAAAGTGAGTAACTTATATAATAAAGAGGTAATATGCAAATGGTCATCACACCCTAGTGCCCTCACACCCTGGACCCTGGGCTGAGGCTGTGCCCCCCACCATGAGGCACTTGACCAGGGTGGGGTCTACCAGGTCTAGGTCTGGCACAATTTCAAAGCACATGGGGGTGGGTCTTGTGGTGTGCCCTATACTCTGACAAGAGGGAAATTTTCATATACATTTTACTCATTTTCTTTCATCTTTGACTCGCTTATCATAGAAAAAGGACAAATAGCAATATTAAAATATTTCCTCTAATTAATTCCCTCTTAATGTGCACAAATTTCATGCAGCAGGCCACTACTAGTACAATAAGATATTTTGAGAGAGCACATTCACATAACCTTTCTTACAGTATGCTATTAATTGTTCCACTTATTATTGCATTGATCTCTCACTGTGCCTAATGTATAAATGTAACTTTACCATAGGTATGAATGTATGGGATAAAACATAGTGTACACAGGGTTCAGCACCCTCGCAGTTTCGGGCATGCCCTGAGGGGCTCGGAGGGTAGCCCAGGAATCAGGGGGACGACTGAACTCTCCCAGCGCTAATGAATGACACAAGCCAGAGCAGTGAAAACAGGCTGGGCTCTTGCTGGGAGTAAGCTGCTCGCCCTTTTACACCACTTGCACACCTCAGGTTAAAACAGCCAGAGACACAGCAGATAACACTTGATGGGAAAACCCTACTTAACCAGTCTCATGGGTGAAATCCAGGTGTCAGCAGGGCTGCATGCCCTTTTGGAGGCTCTGGGGGAGGCGGCTATATTTCTTTGTCATGTAGGCTATTAAAGGAACTCACTTCCTGAGGTCCTGGCACTGAAATCCCTGTTTACTTGCTGACTCGCAGCTGACAGTCATTTCCAGATTTTAGAAAAGACACCCTTCCCTTGGCTAGTGGCCACCTTCCAAGGCCGGTCACAGAGGCAGAGTCTCGATCCCTCTAACGTGCTCCGTCTCTCCTGTACCTCATCTCTGGGACCCAGCACGGAAAGGTTCTCCACTTTTAAGTTCATGCATGATTAACTTGAGTCCACCAGTGATCCATTCACCTTCATACAGGGAACTGTCAAGTTCCTTTTGCCACATACAGCTACACAGTCACAGGTTCCGGGAATTAGGACAAGGACATCTTGGCAAGAAGGGGTTCTGTCTCCACATGGAATAGGATAAACATATAGAGGAATGAAACAAAACTGAGAGCCCAAAAATAAACACTTACATTTATAGTTGATTGATTCTTGGTAAAGATGAAGAGCCAATTAATTAAGGAAAGTATTGAGTGTTCAAAAATTGATGCTAGGACAATGGCAAAAAAGTGAACTTAGATCCTCACCTCACACCTTAAATAAAAATGGAGTCAAAATAGATCATACACTCAAATGTAAGAGCTAAAAATAACAAAATCTTTTGGAGAAAATACAAGAGAAAATCTTTGAGACTTAGATAAGGCAAAAATTTCTTAGATATGACATCTAAAACAGAGTCCAAAAAAGTTGATAAGTTGGACGCCATTAAAATTCTAAACCTGTGCACTTCAAAAGGCACCATTAGAAAAATAAAATGACCAGCAACAGCCCAGGAGAAAATATTTGAAAAACATAGCCAACAAAGGATTTGTCTCCAGAACACAGAATATGTTAATGACACTTGTAACTCAATAATGGGGGGAAAAAATCGAACAACAACAAAAAAGAGACAATTTACCTAAGAATTCAGAAGGCTAAGTAGTAAAACAGCTATAAAAGACAGTGTGGGAGCCACTCGAGAGACGCCTGGATGCCTGACAGTCAAGGCTAGTGAAGCACCGAGGCCTTGTTGTTAATACACCAGACATCCAAGACCACCCTGAACATGGGAATCTTAATCAGGCTGAGATGCCATAAGGAGGTATAATCCCACGGTATACTATGCAGGTGTGCTCTGCAGCCAAAATGATTGATGTAACTATTGGCAGGAAGGCTTCTTTGTTTGAGGAGTATTATATAGGTTACTGACCAATAGTCTGAAGGAGCGTGAAGCTGGAGAAATGAAGCTGAGAGCTGGTACTGCTACCATGTAAAGCTAAGAGCTCAGATACAGCTACCACATTAACCAGCTCGAGTGTGCTGGGAGGGGGAGACAGGAGAAGCTGCTGAGCCAGGAGGCTACTAAGGCTGTATCTCTAAGGGACAACGCAGGTGCTATTGTGATGTAAGGCTTTAGGTTTAGAGGCAGCGTGCGTGCGGCTGCTCAGATAACAGCTGTGGGTACAGAGATTAACGCTACTTTGTAGGAAAGACATGCATCTACCAGCTGGTGTCCGGCTGCCTGGCTGTATAGTATTGCTGTGAAGGACTGTGTTGTCTGTCGGCTATATGGCCACTGGCTTCTGCAATAAAGACTCATTTTTATACAACCACAACTTCACATGGCTTCTCTGTCTCAGACCCAATGACCAAGGAAGTCCAGTCCCGAGGCACAGGGCTCAAACACAACAATTAGCAGAGTGGGCTGGGTTGGAAGAGGAACTGCCCTCGCGTAGCTGGGAAGAACTCACAGAAATGCGTGAACTCAGAGCCGCTGAGCTGTGCAGGGCCCGTGCTGTGCTCTGACAGACAGAATGTTAACGGATGTTGGCATGGATGTAAAGAATTAGGAATCCTCCTGCATTGCTGATAGGAATGCTAAACAGTGTGCAAATTTGTAAAACAGTTTAGTAGTTTCTTAAAAAAATTAAACATAGAGTTACCATAAGACTCAGCAATTCCAATACTATCAATGAGAAATGAAAACACTAAGATTGGCACATGTATATTCATGTTAGCATTTGTAATAGCCTAAACTAGAAATCATCTAAATGTTTAGTAACTTGTGGAAGGAGAGACAAAATGGAACACTACTCAGCAACAAAAGGGGACTCACATATGCTGCCAGAAATGAACCTCAAAAGCATTATGCAGGACAAAAGAAGTCAGACACAAAAGGCCAGTTATCATGATGATGGTTGCACAACTCGACAAAGTTACTAAAAGTCATCAAATTATACACTTGAAATGAGAAAAATATATCCTAATAGATAAAATCCCTGAGTCGTAATGACCAGTAACAACCAAGGCTCAAACAACTGGAAGTCAGTCCTGCAGTCAGTCCTGCTTCCGATGCAGGCAGGGTGCCCCAGCACTGTTTTCTGAGGGGGCTGAAAATCAGGGCCAGAGAGAGGCCTGAAGAGAGAAGCAGGGACTGATCTGTTGCCTCTGTGGCAGCTTTTGATGAGCACTTGCCCCTCTCTTTCTATCCCAGTCTGGCCAGAAGCCCTGCAGGCCTCCACAGGGGCTGCTGATCAGCCCTGCCTTTCTGATCAGGCCCCTTTGATAGGCCCAGAGATGCTGACTGGCATAGGAACTGACCAATCAGAACCAAATATGGGGCAACCAGGCCGGGAGGGAAGGGCAGTTGGGGACAAGATCAGGCTAGCAGGGGAGGGATATTAGGGGCAATCAGGCAGGCAGGCAGGTGATCAGTTAGGAGTCAGCAGTTGGACATCCCCCAAGGGGTCACCAATTAGAAAGGGTGCAGGCTGGGCTGAGGGAATGCCCCCTCCATGCCTGAATTTTGTGCACCCGGTCTCTAGTATAAAATGTTTTTCTATAAAGCTGTTTACAAAAAGAAAGAAACAGAAGATGCATGGCAACCATCCAAGTCTGAAGTGTCTGATCTTGGAAAATAATTGAAATTAACACTGAACTTAAGGATAAAAACACTTAATTTTATCCAAACAGATTTGAAGGAAAATGGATGACAAAGTCTACTGACTAGTAGGTTCTGAGTAGCTGTCTCTGAGCCCAAGTTCAACTAGTGTAGAGAAAGTGGACTTGGAGCCTCCTGCCTGGGCTCTCTGCATAACTAGCAAGGCAGTGGCCAGGCTATAACTATAAACAAGATTATTCACCAATTGTCACCAACGGCGAGCAGAGGACAGACTTCCTTAACACAGGGCCCCTCAGGGAATCACAGACAAGTCTCACCTGCATGAGTTTGCAGACATGCTGGTTAGTCATAACCAGATTTGATGTAAGGGAGACCATGTAAACTGCAGTACGGTTTGCATACCGCAGAGCAGGAAAACAATTCACGTGGGCTAGTGAATAATCTGTACAATTTAAAAAAAAAAAAGATTTCAGAAATTTTCCTGATTCAGAACCTAACAGAGTTTTAAGAAGTACTTCCCATTCACAAGTGTTTTGAAGCCTTCTCTTCTTTAAATAGCAACAAAAGAGTTTAGATGAACATATTTAAGTTCCCAGAGCAATCTCAAGGGGCTGTGACATTTTGAAGACATGTCAAGAACATCCTCTGCCTGAGAAAACTGCTCTGCCCCGAAAGATGACCTCAGAGAACACAGAAACCTTCTGCATGTCACGTCTCCCCAACTCTGACTTTAGAGAATTTCAGTTGCGAGTCACTTCCACTCTGTCCAATAGATAGTACCAATATCTCAGACCACCTTGGTCCAGGGAACAGCACGCAGGTGAGAGGACACAAATACCACGGGTCAGCTTGATTCACAGCTAACACTTCTCACTGAAAAACAAAGAGCAAATTGTCCAAATAAACTTTTACTATCAATACCAAAAGAGGGAGGGAGGGAGGAAAGGAGGGAAGGAGGGAAGAAGAAGAGGGAGGGAAGGAAGAAGAAAAGGGAGGGAGGGAGGGAGGGAGGGAGGGAGGGAGGGAGGGAGGGAGGAAGGAAGCTAGCTCCCAGGGGACCAGCCACCTCAGTGTAAACAACTCTACAGGTTGGCCTGGCCCAGCTGCCCAGCATAAGAATTAAGTTCAACTGGAGCAGAGAAGAGTCAAGTTCAGTTTGAAGTAAAAATAAGCTACTGAGAAGAGAAGTACAAATTCATAAAGGAGAAAATTAAGTAAGATTCTTAAAAGACCCTGTGCTGAGCTAAAAATAAACAAAATAAGTGGTGCTTCTCTGCAATATCTGGTTATGGCAAAGTCATAAATAAAAGGGCTTTAAAAACAAAAATTACAAAAGAATTAGGGTTCAGAACATACCGTATTTTTCGGACCATAAGACGCACTTTTTTCCCCCCAGAAGTGGGGGGAAAAAGTCCCTGCGTCTTATGGTCCAAATATAGCCTACACATATACTTTTAAAAAAAAGTTTTTTTACTTGCCCGGCTCTGTGTGGTCTGTGTGTGCTTGCCCAGCTCTAAAATGGTTCTAAATGCTGCTGTTTACTTTACAGGGTTGATTACATGTGTTTATGACTGTGATGTTGGATTTTAATGCACATAAAATATTTTAGGACACTATTTGTTTCAGAATCTTTTTTTCTTCATTTCCCTTCTCTAAAAACTGGTGCGTCTTATGGTCCGGTGCGTCTTATGGTCCGAAAAATACGGTAGTTTGATTATGAAGTTTAAGTAGAATTATGAGCTAAAGAAAAAAAATAGATTAAGTGAGAAGGAGACTGAGTAAGTGAAGACATAGAAATGACATATTAGAAGAAACCTGGATTTAAATAGTAACTTTCCATAGCTACTAAATGCTAAGTAAATGACTCCCGGTTATTATAAGCAGAGACAAATTAAAACGTGGTGATATTCAACCAATGGAGACTTGACAGAAATGTTTTAAAATGCCCGGGGCAAAAATCTGACAGCCTCAAAAGCTGCATCAGAGCCTCTTTGCTGACTTGCTCTTTCTCTTCAAGTGCTGGCAGGAATGGGAGGCGGAGACAGGAGTCCCATCATCATCAACCAACTGACTGGGAGGCAGAGACAGAGTCCAACCATCACCAACCAACTGACTGGGAGGAGGAGACAAGGGGTCCCCCCATCACCAACCGACTGGGAGGCGGAGACAGGAGTCCCCCCATCACCAACCAACTGACTGGGAGGAGGAGACAAGGGGTCCCCCCATCACCAACCAACTGAATGGGAGGAGGAGACAAGGGGTCCCCCGATCACCAACCAACTGAAAAGAGTGTGGTGAGCACGTATGGGTTGGAGAAGCCAGTGGTTATTTTGTATCTTCCTCTCTCTGTGTGCTTTTTCTCAGATTTAGTCATAAAATAACATTTTTAAATCTTTTAAAAATATATTTTATTGATTTTTTTTACGGAGAGGAAGAGAGAGGGATAGGGATAGAGTTAGAAATATCAATAGATGAGAGAGCATCATCGATCAGCTGCCTCTTGCACACCCCCTCCTGGGGATGTGTCCGCAACCAAGGTACATGCCCTTGACTGGAATCGAACCTGGGACCTTTCAGTCCGCAGGCCGATGCTCTATCCACTGAGCCAAACTGGTTTGGGCACATTTTTAAATCTTAACACTTGAAAAAACATCTCTGCTTTTCATTAAGATGATTACACATCACAAAATAAATAGAACAAATAGTATAAACTCAATATTATCATAAACACATAATAATATATAATTCAATCTACATAAAGAATTTAAAAGGCTATTTTTATATACAAGATGTAAAGAAAGTGTGCCACTTAAGAATAAAGGTTTGTGTCTGCTGAAATTATCCAGTTACCTAATAAATATCTGGACAAAATAATGAAAATTCATGTTTTCAAAATGT
Organism: Pipistrellus kuhlii; assembly: GCF_014108245.1. Taxonomy (NCBI): domain Eukaryota; kingdom Metazoa; phylum Chordata; class Mammalia; order Chiroptera; family Vespertilionidae; genus Pipistrellus; species Pipistrellus kuhlii. The sequence goes on along the minus strand of NW_023425416.1, from coordinate 3,875,143 downwards.
CTTAGGTTGGCTGATATTAAGTAAGGGCATTTTTTAAAAGTGTGTGCCAAGGTATATTTTATTTGAAGGTGAAATGGCAGGGGAGCCAGGCGAGAGAGAAGAGCGGCAGGGCAAGAGTACAGTGAGTGCTGCCCGGGGCCCGGGCTCCACAGAGGACAGAGCTGCTCGGGGCGGGAGGCCTCTGGGTCTGAGAACAATCCACGAGGGACGATGAGGGAGAAGGGACCTGGGGCAGAAAAGCAGGGCAAGGAATCTGCTCCAGGCTTTTCTGGTCCTCTCGCTCCTTTTTCTCACTGGTCAGGGTGCCAGACATGGTGGGAGAAGCCGGAGCCTCCGAGGGTCTGGTGTGGTTCGGCTTGGGCCTCTGGGAGCATCTGGCCTGACATAAACTGGAGTTTGATATTTTTCCAAAAGTTAAAATGTCTATTATGAAATCTTAAAAATGTCCTTTAAAAAAGTAATTACAAATTTCAGTATGTCATATGTAATACCAAAATTTATATTCAAATAATGTCGAAAATAAAATAGTTATTTCACTTCCTCATTAATAAATCTTTTACAACGGAATTTTCAGTAAGATAAAGGGCCAAAGTTCACAATTTATAAATCACGGCAAAATGAGGCAAAGAGTAGAAGAATTCAATGTCAAGTGGCATTAATTTTAGTGAGGAATAAGTTCTCTTTACCATAGTTAATGCCCAGGTCTCACAGAACTTCATTTTTCTGGAATAAAACTTGAAATTTAATGAGAATAACACAGTATTCATACTCTAATACTCTAAACTTCAACACTTCAGGTTTCACCTGGGAGGCGTGGCTGGGTGGTTGAGCATCCACCTATAAGCCAGGAGGTTGAGGTTTGATTTCTGTTCAGGGCACATGCCCAGGTTGTGGGCTCAGTCCCCATAGGGGGCGTATAGGAGGCAGCTGATCAATGATTCTCTCTCATCACTGATGTTTCTATCTCTCTCCCACTCCCTTCCTCTCTGAAATAAATTTTAAAAATTATATCTTTTTTTTTAAAACAACTAGAGGTTTTATTTCTCAGAATTAAAAACAAAAACAAAAAAACCCCACACCTTATCTGCCCACTGGTGTGGCTCAGTAGCTTGAGCACCATCCCATGCACCCAGAGGTCGCTGGTTCGATTCCCCATCAGGGTGCATGTCAGGGTTTCAGGTTCAATCTCCGGTAGAGGGTGCTGCAGGAGGCAGCCGGTTGATGTTTATATCTCTCTCTCCCTCTCCTCTCTCTCTAAAAATCAATAAAAATATGTATTAAAACCCTCATCACTCACAGTGATAAATATGAAACCTGTAGCGGGGGCGAGGGGAGGTACAATCCAAACAGACTGTAAGGAGCTTCCTGGAGCTAATTCACAAACCAAGAAACCTCCAAAGGAGGCTCCCGGCCTGGCAGCGCTTCCTACCTGTCTGGGTGCAATTTTATTCTAAGCTGGACACTAACTCCCTGGATGACTCCTCAAAGGCTTTCAGAACCACGCAGCACGTTGTGAGAAACATAACTGTGAGAGGTGCAGGGAATGGAGCCCATGTCCGCTGCCCCACACCGCCATGCTGTCCTGTGCAAGCACTTGCTGTAAGCCGCTGAGAGGAGGGCACGTGACATGAGCGTTATTCTGTGATGACCATACCACACACACTTAAGGCTCAGGCGTTCGCCAGTGAAACTAAGACTCTGAAATATTAGGGTGGTAAAGGAGTCAGCAGAAAGGGAAAAAAAGAAATAATACAAACAATACCCTGTTTCCCAAAAAATAAGACAGTGTCTTATATTAATTTTTTCTCCCAAAGTTGCGGTAGGTTGCGCTAGGTTGCACTAGGTCTTATTTTCAGGGGATGTCTAATCTTTCCATGCGCTAGGTCTTATTTCCGGAGGATGTCTTATTTTCGGGGAAACACGTTATATAAAAGAAGAAACTACAATATACTCTGACAAACCTCAATACAGTGGCTATTTGTCCAACCTTATTTTACTTAATCCTTACCTAATCCCACCAGTACTGTATGAATATATTCCAAGAGTTTAGAAAACCCAGCCTCACGTGAAGAATACCAAGTTGGTAGACCTCACTGCCTTTGTCTGAGGTTCAGCACTTGGAGCTGCATAAAGAATGCCAGCATCAGCACCTTTGGCTGTGGCCATGATTCGCGTCACAGTGTACATGGTCACCTACACCTCGGCTGTGCCAGGCCCTGCCAGCCTCACTGCTCCTGTCTGCACAGTGCCCTTGCTTCAAGCATTGCTCTGCAGGCAAACAGAACTTTGTTTTCTTTTCAACGAGAGTTGAGTGCATTAAATTCATGCACTGGAGGCGGCTGCCCCAATCGCCCCTCAGGAGCCTGGGGAAGTGGAGAAGCCCTGAAGGGCAATGGGGGCAGCAGCCACTGCTCACACCCACTGACGGCGCCCAGTGATCAGGACCGACACCAGGAGCCGGAAACAGATGCAAGAAATGGCTCTGGCGCCAGCAGCAGGTGCAAGTGCCCGCAGGATCACAGCACACGGGAGCAAAGAATTTCTGCCAGAGGCTCACCCCGATGACAACTGGCACCACGCCTTTGTCTGGTGCCACCACCCCAATCACCTGCTCCACTATCCCATCACAGCAGACACCCGCCATGTTCCACACTCTGCCACCTGCTGTCCATGCCTGCCATGTTCCACCGTTTGGTCTATTTGCATATTAGGGTTTTATATATATATTGTAGATAGTGTGTATTGGCTAAGCTCTTCATTTCTTTCTGTAAAATGAGTGCTGTAGAAATCTATTTAAAACTCCCACCTCACAGAACTGTGCTGTGTCAAATGAAATGATGACTAATGTGAGTGGGACATACTGTCACTGCTGTCTGCTCCTGCGACGGGGATGTGGCCCCGCTGGAGCAGAAGCTGCCCTTAGGTCTGATGAGGAGAGAGGACTCTGATCACCTGAGGACCAAGATTTAAGTGGAAAATCAGTAAACGATCAGGCACTTTCCTCGTGGTCACTATCTGTAGTGAATGGTAGCTCCCTAAAATGTATGTCCACCCAGAACCTGTAAATGTGGAAAAAGAGTCTTTGCACAAAGTGATGGGTCTTCAAATGAGACCATCCTGGACTCTGCAAGTGGGCCCTAAACCCAATGACATGTGTCCTTGTAAGAGAACGGCAGAGGGCAATTAGAGGCACAGAAAAACGGAGGTGGAAGCAGTGTGGAGACTGAGGCAGGCCTGGAGGGACACGTATAAAATCAGTGCTATCGCGGACCCTGCCAGCCCCCAGCCTCTAGGACAGGACCCTCAGAGCTGCTCTCAGAGCCTCAAGAAACCTACCCTCGCCAGCACCTTCTCTTCAGATGTCTGGCCTCAGGTGTGAGAGCATCCATTTCAGGTGTTTTGTGATCATTTGTTAGGAATAATAGTAATAACAACAATAATCATGTATCCCAGTGCACTTATCTCTAAAACAAGGTCTCATCTGACTGCATGAGAGCAAAGGCAGGGATGCTCAAGCAGGTATTTAGTGTGATGTGTGGCACATGGGAGACCTTAAGAAAAGTGAGTTTTCCTTCTCCCACCTGCACTCCTCCAGCCAGAACTCCAATGCAGGGCTCCCAAACCGTGGACAGCAGAGCAGACCATTTCCCAAGAGAAAATACATGAAGTCTTCCTGGCCAAGCCAATATGGATCGAACCCTTCCCCACCCAGAGCCCTCTGCCATCATCCCCATCACGCCTCACCCTCACTTCCTGCAGAGCTGCCCGGTCAGCCTCGCTTCAGCTCCAGCCTCCGACCCACCCCATTTTCCGCTCCTGGTTTTTTTGGATTTCGCCCACAGCTTGACTGGACCTACTTTTTCCTTGAAAAGCAATAATCTTTAATTTTTCAATCACTCTATAGTTTTTTAAGTTTTTATATTCATGAAATCTCATGTCATCCTCACCACCCCCTATGAAGTAGACAGATTATTTTACTGTTCCATAGGAGTAAGGAGGTTTGAGAGGTGACCACAACTTCCCCAAGTCACGAAGGTGCCAAAAGAAGCAGGGATGGAACAAAAATTGTGATCATCACTCTGAAATCCATGTTTTATTTGGCTTTCAACTATGTTAGACAGGCACATCCTTTGCTCAAATAAAATCCAATAATGCAAATGAATTAAATGTGGACCCTTAAAATAAAAAATAAAAAAATTAGAATGAATTCATTTTCCAGAATAACAAAATATGCTGGATAAAGATGAGATAGCAGGAAGATAGACCCGACCCCAATACATAAAAGAATTTGGGTCAGAGGTCCAGCAGAACAGCACTAGGAAGCAGAGCCATGCGGAGTGCCACCCTGATTGTTAAGAACAGGTAGCAGACAGATGCCTGCAGGGGAGGACCAGAGGCAGTCACGCTGAGAATGCCTGGTGACATTTCTCTCGCCGAAGAAGCCGCTGGCGCTGTCTCTGTGTAGAACTCCGCATGCACACAGTTGTGTGTGCTGCCTGCTATCAAGAGGAAGCTCGCCGTGTGCTCAAGGAGCTTGCGATCCAAACTCACAGGTGCAGAGAGTGACAACACACCGCGAACAGCTAGGCCTCCAGTATTATAACCTCCGTAGCATGACATTGCTTGCTATGCTACATCCCCATCATAATTAGCAACGGTCTCTGAAAGACATGAACCTGCTCTAAAAACTCAAGTGAATGGCCAGGTACACCCTCTGAGCAGGGAGGGGAAGCAAGCACCCTCCCTTTGACCTGCACAGATCCGGCATTCACCTGGATTCTGAGTGTTCACTGGCAGCAATAACCTACCACAGTAACAATATCCAACGGACTTTCAAAAGTCATGGCCTTAGCAACCAGCAAGTCCACTTGCACAGCACTGATCACTCACATGGACAGGGATGCTCCCAGAAGGATTGTGTATAGAGACAAAATGCATCCTAAATGTCTAAGAAAACAGGATTGGTTAAATACAGTCAAATGTGCCTTAATAATTACTTGTGTACATCCACAGTACTGAGGCCTATTCTCTGACACGTCAAGGTGACAATGATGTCTTAAGCGAAGTGGGTTGCTCTGAGCCACACTCTGTGGCTGTTACATGCATTTACACATAAGCCTGCAAGGCTATATAAGTCAAACTCACAACAGTGGAAGTCTGTGTGAAATTATTCCAATTGATCTTTTTACAACTGAGAAAAGAGAACTAAATAAATTAATGAAAAGGTAATGAAAGACATCCTCAAGCGACTCTATTTATTCTTTCACCCAGTATTTGCTGAGTGCCTCCCGAAGGACTGTGAGACACACAAAGGCTGGCCAAACCTGAGCCCAGGAATGAAGCCGAGACCAGAGCCCCAGCGGAGAATTCCCTTGTCTAACTATTGTTATTACCTCTACTTACCTGATGAGAATAGCATCCAGGGGTCACAAAATTTGGAAGTGGTCCATCCTCTAAAACTTACGAATGGTCAGTTCTGAAGACAGCTGAGCTGAATGTTATGGTGTGCCAATCATAATTTCACAACTGAGTTGGCAGGAAGAAAAAAGATCTACTGCACTTGGAAATGTCAAGTGTAACTCAATAAATGTCAAATAAAATTGAATTGTTTGCAGGAACTTATGGGTGTGTGAACCGGAAACCTGGGCAAGACCCTCTGAAAATGAGACCCCATTTTTCGGTTGAGTTTGTGTTTCCAAAATCAAGGATTTTCCCCTCCGTGGCAACCTACACAGTAAGCCTTGCTAACTTCCTCTCCACTGTGCCTTATTCTTAAAATACTTTCCTGTCCAGTCACTTTTCTAATATACACTTTTCTCACCCACTCTCTGGGCAGTGATACAGGGGCACTGACTGCTAAGGCCCATAACCAATGCTGGTTAACACGTTCTTTAGACTTTCCCGTGGAGTCTTTTCTGGGGAGCAAACTCCAAAGGCACAGGATCCAGTGCTTAGGACACAGTGGTTTCCATCATGCTGACAATGGCCTCAGCGAGCAGATAAACTCTGCACATTTGTTCAAAGAATCCGGAGGCCTGTCAATCACACCGGACTTTCCCCAGACACTCATTCTTCCACTAAGAGACATGGTAAGTACTTTTAAAAGAGGAGGCATGCAAGACAGTGATGGCTTCATTTCTTTGTTTTAATTCAACCAATTTTACTGAGCATTTCTCTGTGCCCCTAGGGGTGCATGGCAAACACTGAGCCCTGAACTTCTGTTGCCCACAATCAAGTTAGGGAGACGATGAGAAGCAAACACAAAACAGTATGTGATGAGCACAGGGCCTGCAGCGGCAGCATTGCGAAGGGACACCCAACTTGAACACGGAAGGTCAAAGGAGCTCCTTGGAGCACTAAAGTACCAAGGGCCAGAAGAGGGATGTGTATGCAAAGACATAGAAGTAGTGAGGGAGCTACCAGCAGCCAGTCCAGTAAGGATGGCTTCTATCAACATGGCATTTAAGATGTTGAAATGGTGAACTGTGAGTCAACCAAAGGACTTGTATGCATGCATATTAGCATAACCAATAGACACACACATTGGGGCAGGGGAGCTTGCCCTCAGGGCTGGGAGTGGTGGTGGTGGGGGGGTCAATTGGGAAAAAAGGAGACATATGTAATACTTCAAACAATAAAAAAAAAAATTTTTTCTTTTTTGAAGAAAAAAGTAACTTGGAGAATTGATTAATTTATAATACCCAAATCAGAAAGTTTGCTTATCTCTCAGGTCACAGCGAGTTAAGTATGTCCTTTGGAAGTTTTCTAGTTGACTCCTGAAATAAGTATTAGGGGTATTTCACAACATGCATGACATTATCACTATGTAGCCCATATATCTGTGTAGAGTGATATCCCCCACCCTCAAAGCCATCTTTCATTACATGACACATCTTTCTCCGTTAAGACAATTCTCTTGGTCTATTCATCTTGGTGTTCATTTTCCTCTGTCAAACTTGCATTAACTTCAACATAACAAAGTTATCTCAGAGTGGTGAGCAAGGATGCTTATTTACATGCACTGACAAAAGGGGAGATCCTATATAATAAAAGAGAAATATGTAAATTGACCATAACTCCACTACTCTCACCAGCCATTTGGGTGTGAGTATGCAAATTAACCCTAAAAAAATGGCGCGTTAATATTAATTATGTATACATAGGCGCAGGGCGGAGGGCAGAGTGGGAGAGCCGGTGGAGAGTGGAGTGGCTTGGGAACTTGGCTCCTCAAGCTGCCAGATGGAGAGCAGAGAGGGAGAGCTAGCGGTTTGGAGGACTTGGCAGAGTGGAGGCTGTGAGATGGAGTCAGAGCAGGAAGGGAAAACCCAGAGAGCAGGGAGCACCAGGAATGCTGGGAATCGTAGTTCTGGTGGCAGACAGATCTCCTAGACCACATGTGTCAAACACAAGGCCCGCGGGCCAAATCCGTCCCGCCAGGCCTTGCAATGTGGCCCGCACCGCGCTGTCATCACTGCACTCCGCTGCGTTTCCATCACAATGACAGTTTATGACTGTTCAGTAAACCATTTGGCCCGCGATTTAGGCTGGATTTTAGATTTTGGCCCCTTCTCTGATTGAGTTCGACACCCCTATCCTAGACACTAGAGCAGAGTGAGCCTGGAGCAAGTTACTGCTGTGGTGGGGGTTGAGGGAAAGCAAAGGTGAGGACATAAGTAAAATCAGAGTGGCTAGGAAAAAGTGAAGGGAAGATATTCTAAAACTTCCTGGAAATCTCCACCAATAAAGCAAAAAAATAAAATAAAATAAAATAAATTTTAAAAAAGCCTCTATTATTCTGTGAGCAACAAACCAAACTGGATTGGGGTCTCAGACAATTAGTTCATATGATTGCACAGAAACTCCCAAAATGGAGAGGGTGCAGGTAGGGCTGAGGTAACTCCCCCCTCCTCCCATAAACGAATCTTCATGCACCTGGCCCCTAGTATCCTATAAGCCCTTGCTTTTACCACTGAGTCAACTGTAAACCCCACCCCCTCTGCTAAGGGCTCAGACTCCACCTGAGACTGACCAGCGGTGCTGGGATGTTCCATCCACCAGGGCTCCTGAGCACCACCATCCCCTCCCCGTGCTCCTCCCATGCCACTCCAGGGCCAGGTGCCTCTGTCCTCCCGCCTCTGCCTGATTCCAAGCCGGGCACAGGGACTCTGGTGGAGCCTCCACCACCACTTGTCTCGCCTCCTGACTGCTCTCCCCGCTTCTGCCCCTGGCTCCTCCACACGCTAGTTTCAGCACAGCCAGGGGAGCCTTTCCAAAGGCCATCTCACTGCCTGCTCAGAGCCACTGCAGTTTCGTAAAAGGGGAGTTTACCATAGGCCCTAGCATCATTTCACTCCATTGACCTAGGAGGCGGAAGTATTCATAGTGTCACAAGAACATATGAGGTCAAAACCATTCGTTTTCTTCGTATCTAGATGGCTTTTAATAAACAGAACCCGCAAAGTTCACTAACTATGTCCCAGTGTAGGTCCGAGGCCTGGCACCAAGTGATTGGATTCTCGCCAGACTCCTTACAGGAGCGTTTGGACTGAGGTCTCCATTTCCTTGACACTCGGTCATTTTTATTAGACCTGCCTTTCTGCCACGTGGTGTCACACAGCCACAGGCGCAGCACCAGAGGGAGTTCATGGGGCTAGCATTCTGCCTCCTACTCCACCTCAGGGAAATAAGGACATATTCCACACAAATAGTTACACAGAATAGTCACAACAGCACAAATCACAAAAGGCAAAAAATTCAAAACAACTTAAATGCTCACCAACTGGAGAATAATTAGAAAAACATGCTATATCCATACAATGGGATACTCTATAGAATCACAGAACTAGTAACACCTCCAGTGACTTGAACCTCCAACACATCCTACTGAGTGGAACATGCGCTTCTGTTAAGAAGCCAGAAACTAAAGACTACCTCTCCTGTAATGTGATTTACAGACAAAGGAAATCCGTGGGACAGGAAGTAGTGGGGGCTGTCTGTGGCTGGGAGAGGGGATGGGGTTAACAGTAAGTTGGGAGGCTCTAAAACGGGACTTCGGTGATGGGAGCATAACTTAATATAACTACTACCAAAAGTCATTAAACTAGCTGTACACTTGAAAAGGGAAAGATTTATAACATAAAAAGACTCAATGAACACTTCAAAATCAAAGTTAAACATGGGCAGAACGGTTACTCTTTTCAAGCAAATTTCAAGCCAGTGTCCCTATTACTCACAAATCCTACAGATCTGCATTCCCTGCCCGTGACATTCCCTGTGTGCACGCTTGCCCTCTCTCTCTCTCTCTCTCTCTCTCTCTCTCTCTCTGTCTCTCCAGCAGCCTGCTCCTGCCCTGCTGACCTCCTTACACACCAACACACGCCTGCCTCAGCACCTCTCCAGCTCATCCTACCTCCCAGCCTTTGGATGAGCCCACTGCTGCTTCCGACCCTGCCTCCTGAACCATCAGAGTCAGCACGGTCTTGGTCATGGATGATCCTGAAAAGGACTCTCAATGCTCCCCCTGCCCCCTTTGCTCTCTCCCGGGATAAGAGAAGGTACGAAAAATGACCACACTGGGACTCACACATGTGAGCAGTGTGGCATCTTGAGAGCAGGCAGACAATAGAACTACCCCCCATCTGTCTGCAGCTGCCCCGGCCAGCGCGCTCCTCCTCGGCGGGTGCCGCTCCTCCTCGGCGGGTGCCGCTCCTCCTGGGCGGGTGCCGCTCCTCCTGGGCGGGTGCCGCTCCTCCTGGGCGGGTGCCGCTCCTCCTCGGCGGGTGCCGCTCCTCCTGGGCGGGTGCCGCTCCTCCTCGGCGGGTGCCGCTCCTCCTCGGCGGGTGCCGCTCCTCCTCGGCGGGTGCCGCTCCTCCTGGCGGGTGCCGCTCCTCCTGGGCGGGTGCCGCTCCTCCTGGGCGGGTGCCGCTCCTCCTGGGCGGGTGCCGCTCCTCCTGGGCGGGTGCCGCTCCTCCTGGGCGGGTGCCGCTCCTCCTCGGCGGGTGCCGCTCCTCCTGGGCGGGTGCTGCTCCTCGGGGCGGGGCGAGCACAGGGGATGCCACAGGAGCACACACATCGCTGCCCTGCTGAAATGTTTCCCCCGGCAGCCCTCCCGCTCCCTGTCCCTGAGTCAGGTTTACTTCAGTTACTTCCATGACAGAAGTTCCTCAACATTTTCGAAATAATGCCATCAGCCAACTCGATCCCAAACTAACAGAGAATCACCCCCATTGCATCAGAATCACTTGCACAATGAAATAAATCACCATGTATTTCCAAAAGAAACCATTGTTCCCACTTTTTACACTAGACTTTTTCTTCTTTTTTTTTCTTTTTTTTCTTTTTAAATTTTGTAGCGAGGACAGTGCATCCTCTGGTCAATGACTTTCTCAGAGGCTGCAGCTCCGATGAGGAGGCCTGTCTTCTACTCCTGCCAATCCCCCGCCCCAGGGCCCAGGACCAAGCGGAGGAGTGCTGAGATCACGCCCAGTGAAGCCCACAGCATCTCTGGGACAAAATTCTCCTTCTGCAGAAGAAGTGCTTCATTAATAAAGAAAAAAGAAAGAGCTGTTACTAATAATGAGGTTCACTGATTGTTGAGATTGGAAATAAGCAAGCTTTGTAGCAGATCCAATATGCTAATCTCAGAGCTCGGGCAGCCAATTCATTTACCTCCCCAAGGGCAGCTGACATCCATGAGTCCATAGGGTATTTAAAATTTTACTTTAATGGGGGTGGGGAGACAATGAAAAGATATGTACACATATAATAAAAGAAAAAATTAAAAAATAAAATGAAAAATAAAAAAAATACCACAAAAAAAAATTTACTTTAGCCGTAGCTCATTTGGCTCAGTGGACAGAACATCAGCTTGTGGACTGAAGGGTCCCGGCCAAGGGCACATGCCCAGGTTGTGGGCTCAAACCCCAGTCGGGGGGCATGCAAGAGGCAGCCGGTCAATGATTCTCTCTCATCATTGATGTTTCTCTCTCCCTCTCTGAAGTCAGAAAAAGCATATTTTAAAAAAAAAATTACTGTAGTATTTTAAAAAAGACAAGGATGTTCCTCCTGTGCTTATATGCTCTGTGAGGTGACCTTTTCAAATGCTCTGGAATGTCTCAGAGCTTTTTAGTTTTGCTTTAAAAGCAGCACATGCTGAGATGGGCATAGCTCAAATCCCAAATCTGACATCAAATAGGCAAAGATTTAAGTCACTGGCTTCAGGTCACAAAACTAGGAAGCGACAGGAGAGGGATCTGAACCAAAACAGCTGCTTCCAGGATCCAGGGCTCAGCCCCTATTCCGAGCCCCTCTGGTTTACCGTTATGCTACCTGCCGCCCACACCATCACCATCCTCCTCCTCAGCTTCGCTCTCTCCCAGAGAGCCATATTATAGACAATTAAACTGCTTTTTTTTAATTCATCAAGTCCTGAACTCTCAAAAGCCATACTCAGCAAATGCCACCCGATAAATAGTCACCACATTCGTCGGTTTTTCTAATGCTATGCCAGGAAAGTAGAGAAGGAAATGTCAGAAACCTCATTTTGCAGACTGGGGAGCTGAACTGAGAATGATTAAGTCTGCTAGCATCGCTTGGTGACTGAGAGGCCGACAGAGAACTGATGGAGCTCGACTCTGTTCACCCGCACTGTTACTCATCCCGAAAGTACTTAAGCTTCCCAAATGAAAATCGGTAGGCCTACTTCCAGCCACCTGATTTACCTGCAGAAAACAAGGGCAGGCCGGCTTGCTGAGCGCGTTGGGATAAATAAAGTATTAGGGCATGCGTAAGGGCTCGCCATAAAGAATCCCACATTGTGTCGCAGTCAGCATAATAACGGGCATTTCTTATCGCTTTGCATTCAGCCTACGTAACTCCGCGCCACCTAAAAAGTGTCAGAAGGACAGGAAAGCAGCTGACATCTTTTGCAAGATTTGAGAAGATGCCCAGAGGATGCTGGCACAGTGTAGTGACAGTTGGAATAGTCAAGGGCAGAGTCTAAAAAAAATAACTCAGCACTTAATGTTTATGTTTAACATTTATAATAAAAAGACAACAAAAACAAATTCGGATAGCTCTGAAAGAAAAACAATTCAATAAGTGCTTTCTCGATCGGACAGTTAATATTCCTGAATCCGGCCAAAGCAACATGAGCGTGCCAACTGGGCACTGGTTGGCGGTGGCAGAGCGTACTCTGTCATTGGCAAATATTTTCATCTATTTCAAAACAGACAAGAAAAAAAAGATTTCTAAAGATTCATCAGACCATTAGGAAGGCCCTAAAAAATGCCAGAGCTTTACAGCATTTTCCTAAAAGATGGCTACATGAACATTTGCCAACACTTCACTAAAACAAACCTCTTAAAATTAATAAATTACCTGTCAAGTCCCATAAAAACAGATGGTCACTTGGAGACAGGAGAAGATGCTATCATTCTGTGTGCACAGCTGTGAGACGAGGAAAAGATCCTTCATTTTCCAAAACATACAATAAACCTTGTCTACGATTTCCAATGTTCTGCGTAAAAATGACAATTTCATTCAGCTGCTCCTAAGCTACACTTCTGATAATTGTTGAGGAAACATCTTTAATAGTAAAAAAAAAAAATACACTACAACAAAAACCTAAACATCGCTCTTTGTTTTCTCCTAATTATCAAGCTACTTTGCAACCCTTTGCTATCAAAGATTTCAAAGTATTGAGGGTTCCTAAGTGGCGGTTACTCTAATATGCTACTTACCACAATTAAAACTTTTATTAGCAATCACTATCCAAAGAGAAAGCACATACAGCTGAATATCTGATACCACAATTGTTTTTGCCTGTTACTCCTTTCAAAAGGTGTCTTACAAATTTTATCAGAAATCTAACACATAAAACAATAAGTCAACACAACATCAGTGTCACACATTTGAAATGAGATTTTGATTTGTTAGTCTCCGACACATTACTTATATTACTATAAATCACGTGCGGACGGAGACATTGGCACCTCAGAATAGTTATGAAATAACCAACACCATGAGCATGCCTCTTTTTATGCTCAGAGCTCTCCTGGTTCTATATTTTTAGCAAAGGACATAAAACTTGATAGCTAAATATATGGCCACTTTTTTCACATTACTTGCCAGGAGCGCCCATGTTTAACTCTTCAAAATGTCCACAAAATATATCTCTGATATTCAACTACTGTAAGAGTGGGGGGATTTGTATGGCATGGGGATGCATTGAGAACTGGAAAATAATTAAAATTTTGACAGGCCACATTGAGTTAACTGTTAGGTAATGAATTGCATCTGAAGTTTTACTATCACTCTCCTGTTTAATATCATCCCAAGGAACCTACTGGAACACAATGTGAATCTCTTACAGAGCCTAACCTCCCAGACCCTTTCATCTCCCCAACCTCACTTCCTTCCACTACCCAGCCAACGGCCCCAAGCTTCCATGGTCAACCTCGTCTCCTGAGGCCACCAAGCTCATGGCCAACACCCCTGTGTTCCATCTGCTTGGAACACACTTCCCTGAGATCTCCTTGCAACCATTTCCATGCAGAAGCCTTGCCCTACCCTTCAATCGCCAGCTCACTGTCCTGTTACTCTCATCACAGAACTGATAAGCTTTGGGCATTATTTGTAATTGTTTACATGTTTGTTTTCTCTCTTCCCCAAAAGAATTTAAAGCCCCCTCACAGCGACATCTCCAGCACCAAATGCCTGCACATAGTAAGTGCATCCTAAATGAAGCAATTTTACTTTTCACTGAACTGACTAATAATGTGACTGAAGTGACCAAACAAGGGATCCAGCTCCGACCTTGGATGGCCCACCCACTATTGGCCTCTTAATCAGACTTGATGAGAGGACGGAGTGAGGACTCTGCAAGGCCAAGGGGACGTGCCTATACCCTTGTCCCAAACTGTCTGCCCACTGGGCCCCAGCGTGGGCCTCTTCCCAGGATCTGGCCTTCCAGAGGAAAAGATAGGGCACATCCTCTGTACACTCCAAGGCTGAAAGGCTTGCCAGAGAGTGGCTATTTGCAGAAAAGGTGAAGGAATCTAAACATGAATGCACAGGAGGCACCTCTCCAGCCTGGAGGGGCTGATGAAGAAAGGGATGGCAGGCCAGGAGCTGGCGATACCTATACTGCGAGTCCTTTTCTTTTTCTCATAACTTTTTATATTTTCTTATTGATTTCAGAGAGGAAGAGAGAAAGAGAGAGACAGAAACATCAACGATGGAAGAGAACCATTGACTGGCTGCCTCCTGCAACACCCCCACTGTGGACCGAGCCAAGAACCTGAGCACATGCCTCCTGGTTCATAGGTCAATACTCAACACTGAGCAACAACAAACATGCTTTCTAATTTTTATTTATTGATTTGAGAGAGAGAAACATCAGTTTGCTTTCCATTTATTTGTATATTCATTGAGTGATTCTTGCATGTGCCCTGACCAGGGATCAAACCCACAACCTTGGCATACTGGGATGATGCTCTAACCCAGTGGTCAGCAAACCTCGGCTAGGGAGCCGCATGCAGCTCTTTGGCCCCTTGAGTGTGGCTCTTCCACAAAATACCATGGCCTGGTTGAGTCTATTTTGAAGAAGTGGCGTTAGAAGAAGTTTAAGTTTAAAAATTTGGCTCTCAAGAGAAATTTCAATCATTATACTGTTGACATTTGGTTCTGTTGAGTAATGAGTTTGCCGGCCACTGCTCTAACCCACCAAGCTACCCGGCCAGTGCCTGCCTGTGCTCCAGAAAGGACAGCCCTTCCTGACCACTGTGAAGATATGTTTATCAAGGTGAGACATTTTCTGAATTTTGGGTATCTGTGTCTTAGCCTACTTGACAGACTGTTAGCCTGATTATAACTTTGTATTTGGAACATATGGGATGTAGGCTGCTATCTGGACTCTTCCTCTGCTCCTGCAAGTGTTGGCCACACCTATCTGCCATGGAAGTCCTTGTTCAAGCCCCTTGAGGTCCCCAAACCGGTTTCTTCACTGGGAAAGAAACAATTCCTGTCCCCCAACATGCCGAATTATGTGAATAACAAACGGGATCACGCCTACAAATCTACAGGAAGCATAAAAGTATTTGTACTGTGTTCTTTTCCCACATGGCACCCAACATATTCAAGCAACAAAGACTATGACAATTTCCATTGCCAATCTGAAGGCTACAATGGGGTTTTGCTTCTTATGTCATTTTTTCAGAGTGTTAAGTATTCTTAAGATTATTTCTCTATCCTACAAAGTCTCACACTGTCCCAGATGGAAAAAGATATAAAACTGCCATTAAAAGAGAAAGAGAATGTTAAAGAAGTAACTTCTAAGTGTATACTTACTTATAGTTATAGAAGCATGCCAACTAGCAAATGCCTCTTCTGAACAGTGCGCTGTGCGCTTCCTGACCGCTAACCAGTGGCTGAATGAGCGGCTCATGGCCACACCGGGGCCCTTTCAGGTGTCCCGGGAGTCTGCCAGAGCCTCTCCTGCCACTCTCAGAGACAATAAATCAAGAGCACAACGAGAGCACATAAAAAAGAGATAGAACAAATAAAGAGAAGCTCAAAAACTTAAAGATGGCAGAGGGGCACTCTGGTTAGAGGAGCGTAAACATTGAAACAGACTCAGGCCAATAAAGGACAAGAGAAAATGAAATAAGAGTTCGGTGAACTATGAGCCATAAAGCTGCACTTTAGATGATCAAACCTTTATACAATGCATTAAACATATCAAGTGGGGTGCAGAGGTCACTGCAGACAAGTCACAAATCGCCAAAAACTAATGGAAATCTCTATCCAAGTACCCTTCATAACCATCCCAATTTTCTACATGCCCCGGCAGCCCTGCGCCCTCTCTCAGGTCTACAAGTCAAGTAAACTCAGCAGGAAACACCTGTGAATAATAACTATGATAAGATTAAAATAGCTAACATTGACGGGGAGCAGTTATCTATTGCAACCGGAATTGTTTCAATAATGAGGAGACTCAGCAAGTCTCTGATACAAGAAATATTAATCCCTTTTGAGATGGGGAAACTAAGGCACAAAGGGACTAAGTACTTGCCCCAGGTCTCATGCAGAAAAAGTAGAAAAAAACAGGACTCTGGCTTCATAGAGGTAATCAAGACGACAATCCAGAGAGGTGAGTGATGGAATCAACAACTATTAGAAACCTGGCCCTTTATCTGCTCTGTCTCCCATAAATAGGAGTTTGTAACCCCTGAAGACAGGGTGCAAGGCCAGAGGATGAGAGTCCAGGCGGGAAGTCGTGTCCTATGGAAAAGGAAGAGGACCTTATTAACAGGACTTCTCTGAGGACTGGAACAGTCCCTTAGGAGATCCTCCAAATATCCCTAAACCGTTATTCCCGGTCCAGGGGAAGAAACTGAGTCCAAACATGCCAAGCAAGTTATTCAGAATCACAAGAGGACCAGTGGCGCCGCCCACATCTAAATGGGTATTAATTCAATGCTGATTCACCCAGCACCCCTAATGGTCTGGGGGAACACGTTCTCCTTGTCCTCCAAGATACTAATCTACACGGTGGGTAAAAGGAACTGGCAGCTCTACTGACAATCATACTCAGTGCTCCATCCCACACCTAAAATGGAGAGAGGGGGGTAGCTGAATATGAAAACCACAGCTCAGATGCAGACCTATCCAAATATTCTTCCCATCATCACACCAGGCACAGTCACCCAAGATTCTACAGCACCTCACGGGAAATTCACGGTGTCCACGTAAAATGTCAATCACAACGGGTTCAGCCTTCAGCAAATTAAAAGGAAGAGAACTAGGCCCCTCTAGAGCCCACCTTGTTGACACCACCAGCATCCCCAGAAGGCAGCACTAGGAGAACATTAAGCTGGACCAAAACGAATGGGTAATAAGGGCAATGACAATGACCCTAGCTGCCCATTAATGAGACTTTAGGGTACACAACTCTGCCAAAGCTTCCACAGGCATGGCTCCATTTCACTCTCATAGCTCCCTAGGAAGCCAGTGCTATTATTCAACCCACATGCAGACGGGAAAGCGTGGATTCCAGAGCTCAGATCACTTGCCCTGGGTGAATAGCCAGCGTGTGGAAGACACAGGACGTGGATTTACGGCCGACTGTAGAGTTTCTCCCCTGGGCTGGGAAGCATCCTGTGGAAGAACTTGGACAAAAGCACAAGACACTGATGGGGCCCCACACTGGAAAGCAGCCCGAGGGGCACAGTGTGTCTGGGACAGACCAGGCCTATGTCCTGCACAACTGGCTGCACGACTTTATCCCAAATTGCCAAAAGGGGAAGAGCAGTAGGCATTCTAAGCAAGAGGAGAGCCATCAAGGGATCTAGTTTTTCCCGTGTCTACGATACTCGGGTAGAGTTTATTTATAAAGAAAACATATATTTTATGTGAAGTTGTTTCTCAGCGATACATCTCCCATCTGAGGACTGGGAACAGTTTGATTGTTGCATATCAAATACTTCCAGCACTGTCATTTCCCCTCTGTTATCCACACCCCATCTGCTTCCCCTTCCCCACACTGGAGTGGTATATTCGCTCAAACTAAAGCCTGCAGACAAAGATAAAAATAAAAATCTAATAATTGCCCAGTTTCATTTGAAGAGCAGACTCACAAGCTTGTTCCATGTTGAATAAAAGAAACAAAAACACATATATGATGAAGCTTGTTTACTCATCTGGTTTTGATCCTAAAGTAGATCACGCAATATGTATTTTTTAAACCTTCTCAATTCATTCCCTGACTTTTCTGTCGGTAACCCAGAAAAGCCAAGTGGAGCCTCAGTACTATTTATGCACATCTATTCAACAACACCAATGCCTGCAGCCACCACCTTGAGTGAGAGCACAGCCTCTTACAGGCAAAATTCCTTAGCTAATATAATATTTATTCCACTGCAATATAAAGCACATTTTTCACTTTCTTTCAAAATTATGCAACTTTTGATTGCATACACTGCACTTTCCCTAGAAAATATCACCAACAGTATGTGAGCAATATATTCATTATCAAATCATCTGACGAGCTGTACACTAAATACAGTTTTAACACTCAGGTGTTATTGCAAGAGCACTGAGCATTTTAAGTTTTTATCTGCTATTGCTGTTTCTGATAGCTATTATTATATTCCTTTTATGGTGCTTGAAACACATGCTCAGTTCAGACCAAAAGAGAAGGTAAATTGATGAGTGCCTTGTTTGAATAAATTATGTGCAATGTTTGGCTTTTATATCTGAAAGTGTGTATTATTATCCTCAATTTCATAGTCAGGTAAATTGTAGCTTAAATAATCAAAGTCCAGCTGCCATGAGCGCCGTGCTGACTGTATATATACAATAATATAGCCCATGCTCATTCTGGGCCAAGAAACAGACCAATTTCCCGATTCCAAATGCCAGAGCCTGCTGCACGGTCCCACCCCTTCCTGTCCCCAGGTGCACACCCAGGAGCTATCCCTGTCTCTCTTCAATTCACTGCGTTCATCTGACAACTTCCGCCAACAAATGCGAGCTGAGCTGATGTGATGTGGTCCCTGCAAACTCTCCACATGTGGTTCCATGCTCTTCCCCTTGCAAACGGCAGCAGTGAGCACAGTGCCAGGACATCTGTGGAGCCACGTGCTGCGGGCCGGGCTGCACGAAGAAAGGAGCCCAGGTCGGTGAGTCACACTCAGAGGCAGACTGAACCCCACACCAGGCTTCCATATGACTGAGACATAACTCTTTATTGGAGAGGCCACTGAGATGTGTCAGTTTCAGGATTCAGAAGCTAACATTATCTAACATACTAAAACAAACAAACAAAATTCCCAACAAGTCACAATAGGAAATAACAAACTAAAGATTAAGAAAAAAAAAACATTAATAGTTTTAAATGTTCAGTATTTAGGTAATGCTCATGTTATAACTTGTAATTTTAAAAGACATAGAACTGTGTGAGTAGTATTTTCCCAAGTATAAAAACAGATAGCCCTTCTTAAGTATATTTACGTAAATATGTACCCAGAAATTAATGTTATTGACTGAACAAATGAATGCATAAAAGGTGGGAGAAAACATGTTCATGGTAAGTCAGGTTCCCTCTGGATCCTGGGACATGAGGAGGCTTTTACTTCTCTGTATTTTCTCAAATCAAAATAATGAGTAAAGTCCTTTCAGAATCAGAAGAGATTTACTTGTTTATGTTTAATATTTCTTTTAAAAAGGCCAATATACCCAGTCAGACATGATATGGAGCCAGCTCTTATGCCCCCGTGCCCCAAGCAAGGTTACGCTCCACTGACTACCCCCTGAGGCAGCCTCAAGGGCATGCAGAACCTCCCAATGGACAGGCTGAATCCAAGGCCCATAATTCCCAGGAAAGTCCCGGAGAACAACACTCGTTCATTCACAGTGCGGTAGTTTTAAAGAGCAAGTTAACAAACAACTCCATTAACGATATACTGAAAACACAGAAACTACCCAATTTCCATGGATACACAGTCCTGGGCGGGCAGGGACGTGGTGGGATTCAGAACCAGTTCCTGAAGGAAGCGCTCCTTTTGTGTAAGCGAAGCCTATCCGAGATCACACTGGCAAAATGCTCAGCACACCAGGACTTCTATGGTTCACGTGTGGAAAGAGGGGCAGTCCTGCTTTGTTAGATGCCCACTCTCGTCGAGGCCCTGGCTGGCAGAGCACTGCTACTCGTTTCTAAGGGGAGCACCAGCAAGCAGGTGTGAGCTGCCTGCCCCTGGGACTTTGCCTCCCCTGTGTAGGTGTCCTGCTGCGTTAGTCAGGGAACACAAGATGGTGAGGGAAGACGTCCAGCACAGAAAACCTAAGGTGATCAGAGACTCATTCATACCTGCAGACTCAGGAAGAAGAGAAAAGAACACGTATAAAAAGGGATCTCTTAGCAAAGATGTATACAATAGGAAAAGGGAACATCCTGATGCACAGTCAGGGAATGCCTTTTGTGTCAATTCCATGTTCCTTTAGGGAGGACTAAGGAAACATCAGTAAGTGGATATTTTATGAATAACAATGGTACTTACTGAGCATATTCTATATCTCAGGACTTAAATAAGCATGAAGTAAATTACAAAAAAGAAATGAGGAGGCTCAGATAATTACCAAGGAGGTGGGGAATGAGCTCAGAAATGGGAAGGAACACAGGAGAGGCAGCAGCAGGAACAGGCAATCTGCCCCGGGAGCTGGGAGGTCAGCCCCATCCCCTCACCTCTGGGAAGCAGCCAGTGCGCAGCCTCCATGGCCGCATTTGCCTTACCCTAGCTTCTTTGCATCCCCGACTCCAGATTCAAAATAACAGGCAGCTGATGTGGTGGTAATGTGCAGATTTACTACATAGAACCCAATGTTATCTCCACCTATCATTGTAAGACAACCCGAGGCCAGATGGGGAACCCTCGGCCCGGCCTATTTCCTCTCACAGTCCAGGAGCCCAGCTTGTGGCTGAGCAGCTCCCCCCTATGGGAGCGCACAGACCAGGAGGGAGCAGCTCTTGCGTTGAGTGTCTGTGAGCATCATAGCAACTGGTCATTCTGCAGTTTGGTTGATTTGCATATTACCCATCATTTCAATACAAAGGTTATTTATAAGTTTTTTTGACACAATCCTAACACATAATGTGGTGTGACAAAGCCACAACAATCAAGGAGGCTTGTAATTATTTAATTGTCTTAGGATGAATCGGACATGTCAATCAATCAACAGGCAGTGCCCTTTTTATATTAAACAGGATGTGGCCGAAACCGGTTTGGCTCAGTGGATAGAGCATCGGCCTGTGGACTGAAAGGTCCCGGGTTCGATTCTGGTCAAGGGCACATACCTTGTTACGGGCACATCCCCAGTAGGGGGTGTTCAAGAGGCAGCTGGTCGATGTATTTCTCTCATCGACATTTCTAACTCTCTATCCCTCTCAATTCCTCTCTGTGTAAAATCAATAAAATATATTAAAAAAAAAAGTTTAAACAGGATGTGATTATATATAAAATGAAAAGGATGTTATCATATTGACAAATAAAAACATTTTAGAATGCAGGTCATTAGCTGGAAGAATATTAACTTCTCTATTTATATAATTTGATTTCTTTCCCAGCAAAAAATAAAACAGTCTGGCCACGTGGGGTGGCTTGGTGGTTGGACCTCGACCTATGAACCAAGAGGTCATGGTTTGATTCCCAGTCAGGGCACATGCCCAGGTTGTGGGTTCGATCCCCAGTGTGTGGGGGGGGGGGGGGCCGGGGTGCTGGAGGCAGCCAATCAATGATTCTCTCCCACCATTGATGTTTCTATCTTTCTCTCCTCCCTTCTTCTCTGAAATCAATAAAGATATATATTTTTTAATAAATAAAACAAAACCATTTTTTAAGTATAATCTTCTTGCTTAAACTAACATTGAGAATCTCATATCAACATGAATGGATTAACTAACAAACTGTGGAGATCCCAAAAACTAAAAAGTGGAGGTCCTAATACAGTTTCAGTATGTTTAATGCAAATACACTTTCAAGGCAGGCCTTGTGATCATGTGAGATACATTATTTGAAGAGAATAAAAAGGCACATCAAGGCTAGTTATGCACACAGTGGGTATTCTGTAGTCATCTGTTTATTTTATACTTAAATTTAACTCATAGATGTGAATATATGTAATTAATAAACCTCTGGAGAAAATTGTAGGCAAGAAAAAACAACTCCTTCTTAAAAGGTAGCTGATACAAACAGCTACAGAAATGAAAATTACCCACATATTAAAACTTAATTCACCAAACCAAATTTACTCTCAGACATGTCCATTTTCTGTGTAAGAAAATTAGGTTCTCCTCAGTATCTTATCATTATAAATTGTTTGAGAAACAAAAGGTTTGCATTACCCATTTTAAACAAATGATCAAATTAACAAGTTTTCCATAACTACATGGCAAAATGTTCTATTGCCCAAAGAGATACAACAAAATGGATCATTAAGAAAATATCTGCAGATTACACAGTTTCTATAAATTGCTCCTCAGAACCTGCTAGATCTGGTTTTAATTCAATCTTCTAATTTTATTAATACATATTTGCTATCTTAAAAATGCTGGCTCACATATAAAAATCTTCCAAGAACGTCATCATCAAGTTAGCAAAGAGGGAAAATGCTCTAATGAGGCTGTGAAATCCCATCTTTGTCAATTATTAGTTGTAGAAACTTCCCAAGTTTTTAACATCCTACATAAATGGCAGGGTTTGCCAACTGACTGAATAGGACAAACAGGAGAGGCAGTGGAGACAGCCTGGCGGTATCTCGGCTGGGTAAGCAGAGGGACATAAGAGGAAGAGAAGTAGAGCATCCTAGAGATGGCCAGTTCCATTTTCAAAGGAGAGATGGAGAGACAGAGACACCCAGGAGTGGGTGGACAACAGACTACCAGGAATGTGGCTTCAGACACAGAGAGAGATTTGCATATCATCCTCACAGAAATTACTGGAAATCATAAGTATGCCTAACATCAGCATCAATTTTCAAAAAAAACTTATAAAATGTCACTTTATTTCAAAACACACCCAAATGTAACATAGAAAAGTAAGCATGCATACACATTTCAATCATTTACAAACTTTCTGAATTAAAATATGAACTCTTCTAACGTATGACCAATAAGGTACTGATTATCATGTCTCTAATTTTTCTATGACATCTGTAAACCCCTGAAATTATATACTGCTACTGCTGCTGCTGGTGGTGATGATAGTAATAAAATCTTATAGAGCACTTATTACAGATTAGGCATATTATCCTTCCATGTAGTTTTTCCCCATTAAATTATCATAATTTTAAAGTGGAGATCCCAATTTCAGGATAATCAGAAAGATATGTGATCTGGTTTTAACTTTCACCTCAAATCTATTTGCTAAAACTCCCACTGTGCTCCTGGTTCTTACCTATCTTGTGGGGACAGAGATGGAAACACTGTGGAGTTCTGCCAGGCTCCGTATTTTGCTTTCTCTGGGCAATCTCAGTGATGTATGTGCTTCCTTTTACATTTATTATCACCTCGGTTCACCCAGGTAGACTTGGTCCCATCTCCTCTTCCAAAACTATAAATTTTCCCTCTGAACAAAACTGACTATTCAGCGACCAAACCCAAGACCTTCTTTCCACAACAGGCACTCACTGAGTAAGAGGACTCCTCGCCCATTCACCAAATGAGGGGCCTGGACTCATTCCCTCCATTTCCTTTGAGGGCGGTGACACCCAGCCACATCATCCCCACACCTTTTATCCAGTTTGATTTTCTTAAAACCCATTCCTCAAAAACCAAATTGGCTTTTTCAAAAGTTGATTTTCATTTTTCTTTTCATTTTGTAATCTGGTTTCACTGGCTGTCTCTCCCGCTGTTCCCGTCTCAAAAACACAGAGCGATCCCAGCCTCAGAGCAGGCGGATTAACTGCTCACAGGAACCCATGGCTAGGAAGCCCATCAGGTCAGGAAGCCCCACCCACGGAAGTCGGGGAATCAGCTGCTCCCAGCATTCCCTTAGAGGGGCCTCGGACCTGGAATGCTAGTATGTCAGCACATGTAAGAAAATAATGGGGAAAACGAAGACCAAGGCCAACATGAACTTTTGCTCTCATTACCCAATCCCGAAAGCACAGGAACATTAAGACAAAAATGATCCTTTCTGGTGAAAAGGCTGGAACACTAACCTTTTCTGAGTCTATTGCCAGAGTTTACTGAGGAGCACTCATTTGGGTTAGGGCTCATTTTATTGGTGTGTGTGTGGGGGGGGGGGGGGGATGGATCACCTTAAAAAGCAATTTTGCTAGTGAAATCAATTTTCATTTCTTAAAATATTGGTCGTTCTCGCCTAAAACGAAAACCAAATAATATTAAATATAAACTGTAACTAAAAAATAAAATTAAAACCATGTATCAGTTGCTCTCAGTCTCTACATTTAGCATCTGCAGATTACAAATTAATTCCTCACTGGAGTCTAAGTTCTAAGGAGAAAAAAGGCTTGCTTATCTTCCTTCCACAGCTGCGCCGTGGTGCCTGGTGCACAGTGCACATACATGACGGGCAGCACAGAAAGGCCTGTGAGCAGCAGCTGCAGGAACGTGGGAAGGGAGAGAAGAGAGCAGTGGCTGCTCACCTTCAAAGGGTGTCGGACACTGGGAAACTGAGGCGGGGAGCCTGCCTCTGCCTCACACTCTCAAAGGGACTGTGAGGCCTAGGCAAAACCCCTTTGCGGGCGCTCGAGCCTTCACTTTGCGTGGGGAACACCTGCTCCCGGGGCTGCAGGCAGGGAATGCACCTGCAGACCCTCCGGGCCCAGACCCGGCTGATGGAGCGGGAGCCACCGGCCCGGCCAGCGCAGCACGCCGTGTGGCTGGTGGGAAAGGCAGTATGCTGGGTGGGAAATTCAAACAGCTTTTGTAAAGATAAGGACCAAAAGAGAACGAAAAACATCCCACTGATAAATTACTTTATATTAATCACATGTTAAAACCCTATTTTGGATATATTGGTATAAACAAAATATATTATTAAAATTAATTTCGTCCATTTATTTTTAGTTTTCCTAAGGTGACTTAAAAAATGTGAAAATGTGTATGTGGCTCATATTGTTTCTCTGCTCCAGCTCTAATCCAGGCTGACAATAAGATGCCACCAAAGACAAAGACAGCGGGACCTGACTCCTCATTTCCTAATTTAACTAAGAAACTGGTTAGATTTTCTGCCCTGTACAATCTCCCTTAAGGAAACACAACAGTGTCTGGCAGGTGTGGCCAGCTGGTTGCCCAGTTAGAGCACATGCCAGTAGCAGGTGTATAGGAGGCAGCCCATGAATGTTTCTCATTGATGTTTCTATCTCTCTTCCTCGCCCTTCCTCTCTCTGAAATCACTAAATATATATATATATATATATATATATATATATATATATATATATATATCACTAAATATATATATGTGTATATATATATATACACACACACACACATTATACACACATATATAACATATGTGTGTATAATATATATGTATATATGTATATTATGTGTGTGTGTGTGTGTGTGTGTATACAACAGCAGTGGCATGTGGCATTAGCCTGGATTTACAGATAAGGAAACTGAGGCACCAAGGCAAAACCAGAGCTGGTAAGTGGGAGTGCAACACACTGAACCAGTCAACTTGACCTTGAAATACATGTCTTTCCTCCCCATCTCTCCTCCATTTGCAGAGGGAACTCTCCCCAGGTCAACGAGGCTTAAAAAAGGTTCCAACCACCTTTCCTGACCCACCTTCCATAGCCTTCAACCATATTTCTGATCCACTAAGCCACAGACAAGAGAAACGGTGATTAAAACTCAGGAAAATTACCACAGAGTGACATCCCATGTGCTGTTCTCTCCTATAAAAGAAGTTTCCCTAATTGGGCTCTCTTGCTTTTGCAACTCAAAGTTCCCCACTGGCTCTGCCACTGTGAGTATAACCCACAACACAGCGGGTTAGTGAGTTCACTAATCGGGGCAATGCATTCCGCCAGGAGGGGGAGCTTACTCAGTTTCTTAGCGGCCTCCTGAGCTTCGTTCGCAGTGTCCACTACAAAGAACCTCTGAACTTTCACTCCGTTGTCGGCCATCAGCTTCTTGCTCTGGTACTCCTGCAGGTTCAGCCATCGTCTGGGGGTTAAGTGGACTGCCTAGAGAAATTGGGAGAGAGGGGAACACATAATAACAAGTGAATTGACAGACAACCTATAAGGCCAGTCCTACAGGTACCCTCAAATGGCAGCAACACAGATTATAAACAAACCAACAAATTCTTCATGCTTAACTGTTTTCCTAATCAAAATGTAAAAGATAACCGCACACACAAATACATCAAAATTTTAACAAACTATGAAAAGTAAGTAGGATCTATGTCCAGTAAACAGTAATATATAGAGAGCGCCTGGGAAGGCACATGAGCATTTCTTTGATTATTGTCAGCTGAGTCCAATGGCACTGGCAGAGCCATGTCCTGGAAACATACTGTGCCAGAGGTAGGTATGTTGTCAGCCTGACCCCTAGGCTCAGGTGCCAGGAGTGGGTTTCATTATTTAAATTCAGCCAGGCGCAAGGAACAGACAAATTATCCGGGCTTAGCCAGGAGTGACAATTACAAAGAAGCCACAAGAATGAAGAGTTACAGCTTAATCTTTAACCATGATTTCCCATGATATCCTTTGTTTTAAACTCTGGTAAAACTTCCTGGAATCATGCTATGCATAATAAACACACTGAATCAGGTCTGGGTCACTGTCAGGGGGCAGTGTCTCACCTGGTGCCAGCTTTCCCTATTATTTCCCTGGTCTCCTTTGTTTCCTTTTCTCAATCCCCAGCTGCCCCTTCTCAGGAACACGTCCACTCTCTAGCCATGCTGGTCACAGACTAAGAGAGAAAAACTTATAATAATGTACCAATGTCGATTTCCTGGTTTTGCTGCTGTACTAAAACTATGTAAGATGCCAATGTTCGGAGAAGCTGGGTGAAGGGTACTCAGGACTCCTGCACTATCTTTATAGCTCCCTGTAGATCTACAGGTATTTTAAAATGAAAAGTTATTCTTAAAAATAGTAAGGACTCTATTATATAGTGTATGCCTCCGCCATCCCCACCCCAAATAAATAAAGTTCACAGCAATACCTATATGGACATTGTTAATTGTTTTTTAACACTTTCAGGTCAATAGGCCACAGACTAATCCATTTCCTTACTGAAGTTCTTAATGGAATTTGGTATAATCATTACATGTTTAATGAGATTATCTCTCTCACACACCAGAGTTCAGTAACCTGAAAGAGTCACCATTAATTAAACTAGTTCTAAAAACTGCAACTGGTGTCTGAAAGGCAACCTTACTACCGATCAATTATTTTTATCTGTCTTGGAAGAAAATAATCAAAGGGCAGAATGACATGAACAAATAGATTCTTCACATTTTATCCAATACGATCAACAGCATTCCCTATCAAATCCATGAGCCCAAATTTTAAAAGAAGAGAAACAGGAAAAAATAAGTATACTTAATGTAAGTTCATTTCCATCCATGAGTCACAGGAGATGGGGTGACAAAGCCATTAATGCACAAAGAAATCAAAATACCCATCACACACCTGGGCCAGGAGGCTGGTGGTGGAAGGCCTCCTGACACACCTCCCTGTGGTTTCCGGCAAGCGCCTCGGTGGACAGCCAAGGAACATTACAGACTGTCCAATGGGGTCCACAGGGCGTTACCACATGTTACCATGAGCTTTCAGCACCTCTAGTGTGTCCTTAAATGGTGCTTTGTTCTGGAATCTCAAAGCTACAATACACTCATGCAGCTGTTTTGGACAAGGGCCATTCCACAGAGGCTCCAGGCGCTGGGGGAGGGGGGGCGCGGTCCTTCATCTTTTTTTTCTTGTAATGAAGACCGTGATGATGCTGGACTTGTGGAAGACACTGAAAACATACCAGTTAGATGTCCAAATGAATAAACCCTGTCTTTTGTCCCTTTATTCAGATCATTTTTCATTCCCAGAAAATTACCTCCTCTAAAAATGGAAAAGTCTTTTAGACCTGAAATAAGCATAATATAATTTAAATACACTTCTTAAAAATTCAAATGTTGACATGATTAAAGCTAAAAGATACCCCTGTGTTCTATCCTTATTAATATTGGAAATGGTGTTTTCAATATTGAAGTTGGCCTACACTTCTTTAGAAATAAACCTATGGGGATAAAAATAAACTGCCAGGTAAGCAATGTTCCCATCATTTCCTGGATATTATAGAATTGTATAAGATTTGTTAATTTTCTAAACTTTTAAGTCTTGATGAAACATTAAATTTTTTTAAAAAAATTTAAAAAATGAACATTCATTGTATCAAAAGACTTAATAGCACATCGCATTACACACTAAGAAAAACTCAATTTTCAGGCATTTAGTAAAAGCTCTCTAAAGAAAGAGAAGATTAAACATTACACTGGGGTTGAGGGAGGAGACTCAGCCCAGCCTGCATCCTCTTGCAATCTGGGACCTTTCAAGGGATGTCTGACTGCCGGTTTAGGCCCGATCCCACTGCAGATCAGGCCTAAACTGGCAGTCAGATATCCTTCTCGCAATCCGGGACCACTGGCTCCTAACTGCTCATCTGCCTGCCTGATTATCCCTAACCACCTCTGCCTGCCTGCCTTCCTGCCCCTAACTACTTGCCTGCCTGCCTGATCACCCCTACCGCTCCCTGGAAGGCAGGGCCAGCCTGGGCAAGAGGCCATGGTGTACTGCACTTTCCAACCAGGAATGTTTTAATAGACAGTCTCCAAAAACTTGAACTGGAAAACCTAAAAGTAGAGTGCTCAGATTTCAGGCATCAGGTGCTATTAGCAGGATTTCTATCCCAATTAAACTCTAATTCTGAGCTCTCAACAGTCTGGACAAACTGTCCTTCACTATCTCCAAAGTTTCTTATTCGTCACCATCCCATTTTCCTCTGCTTCAAACCAAGGCAACAAATGCAACCTTCAATTCTGATCTTCCTTGTGCAAGGGAACAGGAAACCTCTATTGAAATAATTTCCCACCAAAGTCACGTCCAAATACTGTGAGACTGAGGACTACAGGGCTGACTATGAACATGTGCAATAACAGGCTCACATTCTAGCCCAAGGCGCTCAGGTGTCCTCCACAATCCCATAATCCTCTGGTCGCATACTTCCGGTTTTTCTAATTCCTCCTTAAGTGGTGTTTCCTTCAGTTGCATTGCAACATCCAGGGCCTCTAGTTGGAGAGGATTTTTCTGTTCTTTGACGTTGATAGCTGTTTACTATTTGGAATCAGTGAAGTTTTGGGAGTCCTGCTGCTGCCATGAACATGTCTGTCCCAAGCGCATTTATGAGACAACTGCCCATTTAGTCCACGTCTGGTGCCGTCCTAGTTCCCAATGAGAAAGGTAGGTGCTGAGACATTCCAATAGGATCTTCTGCTTTCTTCCCCAGCACACTCCAAACCTACTCCGAGCTGACCATCCCAACCCCACAGACCATTAAGAGCTTCCCCCCTATTTCTTCAACTTTATCCCATTGAAACTGGCACCCTATTGCGTTGCCTAGGGGAGCCCCTAACTGCTCCCAGGGAGGCAGGGCCAGCCTGGCGAGGGGCCGTGGTGTTCTGGTCTCTGGCCATTCTGGTCACTGGCCTTTTATTATATAGGATATATACCATATTCTGGGACCACTTTAAAAAGGCAAGTGGGGCAGAATCAATAGATTAAGTCTATGTTGACAGACCCATTGAGAGCAGTTAGCAGAAGATGAAGAAAAATACGGTTTGAAAAGAACATTTGAGAGAGACTAAAAACAGCCACAGTGCGGTCATAGTCGATGCCTTTTCATTGGAGCACTCACTGTATTAATTTTAGATATTTTAATGCAATCTGCTGCAAACTAATTGCAATTGATCCAGAGACCAGCTTCATAGACATATAAACACATTGACTGCTTTTGCACTGACTCCAATTAAAGCCTGCTGCAAATCAGTTGTTCTTAAATTGAAAACTAGGACAGTGAACACAGTTCTAAAGCCACTGCTCACTCTGAGCTTTCATCCGGAGTAATTAATAATCACCTGTATTTGTCAACCCTAAACTTGGAAGAACAGGGTCACTGACTGGGTCTAAAACTTCATTAGCTCAACTTCGTTCATTAAGAATTTGTTATATATCTAGGGAGGTACAATTTAAATCTACTTTTGTATTTTCTAGGGGAAGTAAAAAGGAGAGAAGCAAATGGATGGTGTAAAGCAGTGGTCGGCAAACTGCGGCTCAAGAGCCACATGCGGCTCTTTGGCCCTTGAGTGTGGCTCTTCCACAAGATACCACGTGCAGGCGTGCATGTATAGTGCTATTGAAACTTCGTGGCCCATGCGCAGAAGTCGGTTTTCAATCGTTGTACTGTTGATATTGGGCTCTGTTGACTAATGAGTTGGCAAAAATTAGAAGCCATTCTGCTGAAAAGAATGAAGGCCTGTGATGTCACTGTGACGGTACGTGAACCTGCATACACACCCCGCACAGATAAAACACCCACCTTCAAACCAATCCGACAGCATCTTGCAAACCACCCACCCACCCGCACCCCGTGCACTGGGTCTGCTTCTCGGGTGCCGGCTAACATGGTGCTCACACGTGGACTGGGGACGCGGCTCTTTTGTGCAGTGTTCCCAAAGTAGAGGGGTCAGGGGGAAGCAACCTGAATGGTCCTGGAATAGAAAAGCCTGCACTGCAGCAGGTCAGACCATGTGAGGAACTGGAAACATCTGGCCAGCCACGAGCACCCGCATCCAAGGGCCCCGCATCCTCAGCTCCCTGGAACAGGTGTGCCAAACTGCTAACCACTGCAACCCTCCTGCGCTCTTTATTGGCTACCAGGGCCTCGAAGCCACCCGTGGAAAGGACGGAGCCACAGGGCTGAATCGGCCTGAATTTCTGAGTTATATCGGAATCACTGACCCTCCCCGCATGCGTGGGAAATAAATCAGAGATCGTGGGAATAACCTGTATTTGCTCATGGACCAGCCTAGTCCGATGAGCACGAGGCCCTGCCTGTGACTGTTCTCCCAGGCACATTAACGGAGTCAGCAGGTTTCTCTCAACATAGGAAGTAGAATAACATGAACATTTCAGACACGTGTCCACACACAAAGCAGCATTCTGCATCTTTTAGAGTTAGAGCTCCCTGTACATAAATGTGTACGGAAGGCCCAGATGAACTTCCCCAAGCCGAATGCCAGAAAACGAGGGCAGATCCAGAAAAGGGTCTAATTTATAAATTTTTAAAAACATTATAGAAAAAAGTCATTTGTTATTTGTGTAATGAAAATCAATCTATTTAAAATCAACACTGAGAGGAAATAATCAAACCGAGGCTGTAACCAACTGCATCTCCATTAACGCGTCTGGGCAGTGAAGGCTTACACCCTCGCTTACAGGAGCAGGGTTCTTGAAAGGCAGCGTGAAACCAAGGTGAGGGCGTGGGGACAAAGCTGTGTTCTCTGTCCAACAGAACAACCGCCTCCTATAAAGTCCTGCTCTTCCAGAGAAGAGGCTCTTAAACCTCATGTTGAGGCTTCAAGAGCAAGGAGACAGTGAATACAAACAAGGAATTAGCTCTAAATCCAGAGGAAAATAAAACTCCCCTTGTCATGGGCAGAGCAAGGCAGGCAGACGCTGAGAGGGCTGCGAAGGCCCAAAGTTGGTATGTGCTTATTCCAGTTTAGTTTTTGCTAATGTCATTCGGAATGCAAATTACCACCCAACTACCTTGGTCATGTTACCAAAGAAAATATGAGACTGGAAAAGTACATGTTGGTGCAGATGAAAAGACATTGCATTGAGTACCTATATCTATAAAAGGCTAAGCAACTGTCCCACTGGTAGCTATGACACACAATGACCACCGGGGGCAGACCCTCAAAGCAGGAGCTGCTGATCTGTGGTGACTTGGCAGCAGTGGTTCTCGGGTGACACACCCCAGAACCAGAAAGGAGAAAGCCCAATTCCCGGGTGCATCACCCACGAAATGCCCTCACCCAATCCAGGACCCCTCAGGGGATGTCAGAGAGCCAGTTTCAGCCAATCCTTGCAGGCCAGGCCAAGGGACCCCACCTACCAGCGGGACCCCATTCAATTCACAGACGCCCGTTGAGCTGTGTCGTGGACCCAGATGTGGCCAGCCAGGAAGGGACTGTGGGAGGTTGGCTCCAGGGCGTGTCTGGCCTGTCTCAACCAGTCCCACCCTGCCGGCCACCTTCTAATTAATTTCCTTTCAATGTGCACAAATCTGTGCACCGGGGTTCTGGTCATAAAATACAATAAATGGTCTGACTGCTGAACACAGGCTCTGAAGAAGCCCACTCACTTCTACCCGTAAAAGAGATTAAGTGGAATCTGATTTTTAAGAGGAAGAATAATAATTTTAAAAACAATAATATTTTTCTTTTTGGCCCTGAATGCAATAATGCCAACACATCAACTCCTCCTTCAGAAAGAAAACATGCTAAAGAAGCAAATAAAGAAAAGCAACATAGTGCATGATTAGGGGCCAAAGCTCATGGAAAGGAAAAACTACTGAAGAGAAAGCAAGAGAGCAAGTACTAACACTTTGTTGTATTTACTCTGTGTTCAGGCTAGAGTGAACAGGGCCTTCTGGGAGTCACCTTTAAAAATAAAGAGCCAAAACCGGTTTGGCTCAGTGGATAGAGCACAGCCTGCGGACTGAAAGGTCTCATGTTCGATTCCGGTCAAGGGCATGTGCCTTGATTGTGGGCACATCCTCAGGAGGCGGTGTGCAAGAGGCAGCTGATCAATGATTCTCTCTCATCGATGTTTCTAACTCGCTATCCCTCTCCCTTCCTCTCTGTAAAAAATCAATAAAATATATTTTAAAAAATAAAATAAAATAAAATAGAGCACTAGCAGCCCTTTTGTCTAGAACAGGACTGCTCCCACCCCTCTCCATGTAGGCCGTCCCTGTGACCAGTCAGAACTTCCCGTTTTTAATAGGATCCTTTCTCCTCTTTCTTTCTGCTTCAAACTGGCCTCTCCCAGTCCCTGACTCACCTGCCTCCTTCTCCCTGCCCTGTGACGCCCTTATTTATTAAGCCCTCAGAACAATGAGGTTCTGATCAGCATCAAATACTCTCAGGAACAAAGCCTCAGGCCCATGACCCAGAGTCAGAGTTTGGGTCAAACCAGAGACAACATCTAGGCCTCAGCAGTGTTTCAGCTCCAGAATGACCCCACCGACCACACTCTTGCAAAACCAGATGAAGTGACACCATGGCTGACAGCAGGACCAGATCACCCTGGCCATGACCCTAACTCTCTTACTTCCCTACATAGCCCATCCCTCAGAAGCCCTCAGGGAGCCAGGTCTTTGCCCATGAGCTCACCTGTGACTGGGGAAGGACCATTTCCTAAAAACAAACCCTCACTTTATTTGCTGCCAAGTCCTGTCCTGTCTTAGTGGGTGTGATGTACATTGGCAAACGGATCCCTTTAGTCTGGTAACATCCCCACTCTGCACACTGTAAGGAAATTAATTAGCCAGTGAACCAGTCCACTATGAGTAATTACATGCTGGCAGGAGTCCACGGGGATGCTACTGCACTATGAGAAAGGGCAGCTGAAGAGTTTCCTCATTTACAAATCCAGGAAACTAACAGGCCCATCGTCATAGCTATTGTGAGAATTAAATGAGTTAATATTATAAATCAATTGAAACAGAGTCCAGCATATCATGAGTATTCAAAAAAAGTTAGCTATTACTATTTAGCTAGAGGCCCGGCCAGGGGGAGGAGCCGTGAGAGGTTGGTGGTCCAGCCCCACCCCTGATGGAGGGGGGTGGGGGGGGAGCAGCGGGCATTTGGTGGGCCAGCCTCACCCCTGATCGGGGGCGGGGGGAGGGAGGAGGCGACTGGAGGAGGGGCTGGTCAGGGAGAGGGGCCACAGGTGGTTGACCAACCGGCCGGCCCCTCCCCCTTGGTCAAACTCCTGGTCAAGGGGACAATTTGCATATTAGCCTTTTATTATATAGGATGAAGAAATACAAGAGGGGGAGAAAAAGTATATAAGGAGAGCAAGCACTAGAATAAAAATAGCAGGTGGTCATCACATAAATGACCAAAGAAGTGCCCATGGAGTCCTGCTGTTTGTTTTAAATGCATGGGGGGAAGTATTTTTAAACTCTAATAGTGAAATCTCTATACTTAAATCACTCATAAAAAGAGACAGAATAGTAATCCTACATAATAAAAGGCTAATATGCAAAAAGAACCACCAGTAGCTATGACGCACACTGACCACCAGGGGACAGACACTCAACATAGGAGCTGCCCCCTGGTGGTCAATGCACTCCCAAGTGGGGGGTGTGTGGTGCCACTCAGGCAGAAGCTGGGCTCACAGCTGGTGAGTCAGCAGTGGGAGCCTCTCCCCCCTCCACGGCAATGCTAAGGGTATCAGACTGCCAGCTCCCGGACTGGGAGAGGGTGCTGGCCAGGCCAAGGGACACCCTCTTTCCAGCCCACAAATTCCATGCTCCGAACTTCTAGTTTATAATAGGAAAGGCCAGACAAATCGCATTCGGTAAGCAAGTTAAAATGTGCTATATGTGCCAAGTAAATTTACTTTCCATCACATTTAAGCCCTGAAATTTCATCTCACTGATGAGAAAATTAGAAGGTAAGAGAGGTTAAGTAATTCATCTAAGGCCTCTCTGCTGGTTAAGTAAGAGTCAAGATTTAAATCCAGGTCTGCCTTAAAAACCCATGACCTTTCTCTATGCCAACTGATTAATTTATTGATTTTTCTGGGTCAGTCTGTGAATCCTATGTCAATAAAAAGAACTTGGGACCACCACTAGACAAAAAACACACTGCCATTCCTGATCTAAAAGTACCCATTTTCCACTTAAAAGAAGAAAATAAAGTTATCAGTGGGGTATTCTCTGTCTGTGGAAGTAGCTTCTGGGGTGCGGCTGGAATAAGAACTTCCTGAGACTCCCCCCTACTTTTCCCTCCCCCTGGGAGGATGAGGATGGTGGAAAGCTTTATTTCTCAGAATTAAACCCCTGGTTTCCAAGGTCCCATATTGTCCTCAGCAGAGCTGGGAAGGAAGCCAGTGTCCATATTAAATCACGGGGCAGCTCAGCTAACTTCACGTGTTCCCAGCTACCGTCTTGGCGTGGGAGCCGTATGACAGGCTGGGCAGGTCACGGAGCACAAGTCACAGGAGTGCAAGCAGCAGAGAGAACTCTGCCTGTCGATCATGTGTCCCAAGTTTTCACGGGTTTGCAGTGGCCCACCCTCCTGGCCAATGGTCTTTGTTCCCAGGTTAGACGGACAGGCAAGCACCTTCCCTAATCACCGGGACTTCACTCCATGTGTCCATGTCCCTTTGCCAGGACCAGCAGGGAACGGACAGGTGGTGCCCTGGGGAGCGTGAACCGCAGCTCCCTGGGAAAGCGGCCCCATGACCATGTTTACAATGTCTGGCTCCGCTTCGCCTCTTCCTATTGTTAATATTCTCTGGCGAGTGACATCAGGAACAAAGTGACCAACGAATTGGAACACTGATACAGACGGCATGGTGCCTAAAAACAGTGTGGATGGGATGTGGAACTTAGAGTAGATGACTAGAAAAGTACTTTAAAGTCTCCTGATCAAGAGAAAAAACTCTTCTTGAACTCTTCTTTACAAGAAATGAGACCAGGAGCCGGAGGCCGTGTCTGCTCCACCCCAAGGCCTCTGGGACGGCACCACACCTGTCTGAGACCTGCAGGAAGCAGGCAGCATCTGCTAGAAAGATAAAACAGCCTGGCCTAACAGGAAAGAATTGGAAGTTTAGTTTTCAGGCTACCCTGAATTGGATCGTAGCCGTTTCCTATTTTAGAATTACTTCCTCTTGCGGTTGTGCGGGTCTGAACTAGGGCTCTGCAGATTACTTTCAGCGAAAGGTCATTTTAGCTTCAGGCTCAAGAAACTTCTGTCTCCCTCCCCACCCCACTACACTACCTAGCCCAGTGGTTCTCAACCTTCCTAATGCTGTGACCCTTTAATACCATTCCTCATGTTGTGGTGACCCCCAACCATAAAATTAGTTTCGTTGCTACTTTATAACTGTAATTTTGTTACTGTTAATGAATCGTAATGTAAATATCTGTGTTTTCTGATGGTTTTAGGCTCTACAGCAGCGTTTCTCAACCTGTGGGTCTCGACAGACCTGCAAGGAAGAAACTGGATGAGGCCCATTTTACAGATGAGCAAATTAAGTCTCAGAGAAGTTTAGTGCCTGCTGAGAGTCACAGAGCTCGCAGAGTAGAGCCACATTTCAAACTGAGGTGTGTCTGACTCCAGCCTATGCTCTCCAATGGGTCAGACCGGCGCAAGGCCTCCCGGTCACTGAGCAGTGAGATGATTGGGCAGGAGGAGGGCAGGAGGCGGTGCAGAGCCTCCTCCCCAGGAAGGTCCAGAGCAGCACTGAAAGGGGGTCAGGGAAACATGGGAAGATGCAAATAAGAGAGGGTTTCCTGGATGGGCTTCTCTAAATCAAAAGAATTAGGATCCTCACAGATGCTGTCTGGTTCTTTTTATCCCAGTTCAGCAGGAAAGCAGCCCATTTTTTTTTAAGGAGCTAAGACAGCTAACACTCTTTGTAGTCACGACAAATGCCCCAAGGAGAGTGCAGACTTCACCAACAGCAAGAAAGAAGGGAAAAGAAAAAAATACAACCTTGATAAACATTAGCATATTAACACAACAGCAGAAATAAATGCATAAAAGGCACGGAATATACATTTATTAAAATGTCTGGCTTTCCCCTGGTGGACAGCGTGCCAGCTCAAGCATGTCACAGGGAAAGCCACCCTTATCTTATACTGCAAGCAGAGCGGACAGACTTATTAATACACTAGGGGCCCGGTGCACAGAATTCATGCACTCAGGGAGGTTGGCCTGCGCCCTCTTGCAGTCCAGGAGCCCTCGGGGAGTCGAACATCCTAGTGCTGCCTCAGAGGTGGGAGGGGCTCCTGCCACTGCCACTGCGCTCACTGCCCTAAGCCCAGCTTCTGGCTGAGCAGTGCTCTCCCTGTGGGAGCATACTGACCACCAGAGGGCAGCTACTGCATTGAGTGTCTGCCCTCTGGTGGTCAGCGTGCATCATAGCAACTGGTCATTCTGCCATTCGGTCGATTTGCATATTAGCCTTTTATTATATAGGACGCGGGAAACAAATTAAGGCAGCATGAACACATACTTGCATTTAACCCCTACCAGGCCACTGGCAGAACCTGTGCCTTGTTCATTTGTTGAATGATTTTCCCTTGTGTATTTACGATGCAGCAGCCACTTGCTGACTGGCATCCCAGCTCCACAGGTCAGCACAGAAAAGCTGCCATTAGAGGCCCATGTCCCAGGAGGGAGGCAGGGAAGAACAACCTGAACTCACAACTGAAGAATGTGATTACAGCGGGAGGTGCTATGAAGGAAATACATGATGAATTACGGAGACCAGGGCCGACTGAACAGTGACCTCCTGGCTTCCAGGAGGCCAGCTCTGTGTGGAGCCCTGAAGTCAGAAGGGAGGGGCACGTGAAGAAACTCTGGAGGAGAGGGTTAGTTGGGCAGAAACCGGGGACAACATGAGAGAGGAGAATGGGCAGGTGAGCAGGAAGCAGACATGTGGTGCCAGTAATCGGCTGGTGAGCTCAGACTTTGAGCCTCGGCTGTAGCAGGTGGGGGAGATGAGTCCACGTTTTGTAAGAGCCGCCCTGTCTGTGGTGGAAACGATGAGACCAGTTATCGGAGCTGCACTGAACCGGAACAGAGTCAGCAACTGTGTCCTACAAACAGCCCAACTGTAAATACCCTACACTTTGAGACCAGATAGTCTGAGTTGCAACTACTCAGCTCTACCTTTGTAGCATAGGTCAGGCATAGATAATATACAAAATCATGGGCATGGCATGATCCAATAAAACTTTATTTACAAAAACATTTGGGTTTGCAGACTCCTCAATGAAACAATAGGGAAGGGCAGTGAAGGCAGAAATAGAAATGAGAGTCTGGATAAGCCTTTGGGAAAGCAAAGCTCACTCGGGGCTCAGAACTGGGGTTTTAGGAAAAAGGAAGCTAGTATTAGACAGACAGACCCACACTCCTTGCAGTGTGCAAACCTGGTGAGTTTTATGTATCATAAGAAAGCATTTCTTTAGAAACAGCCTTAGTCTTAGGATTTTTTTGCCCAAACTGGACTGGGCATGACACTTAATTATTGAGACACCCGTACATCATTCCTCCTCCACATCAGAGCTGCTGGGTCTTTGATCTTAGAACCTTCTTCATTATTTATTATCAGTCCCAGCGGCAACAGGCAGATCTCTGCGAGAGCCTGACCTCCTACAGGGGCCCCTCGGCAGCTCTGCTCCGAGGAGAAAACAAGGGCCTCTCTTGATTAGAGAGACACATAAAAACTAAGGATTAATAAGTTGTGGCATGTACAAAGAAACGCTGTAAAAAGGTTTAAATGAATGAGCCAGCTTTTGATATATCGATGTTCAAATACTTCCACAGCAAAATATAGACAAGAAATAAGCAAGTGACAGATAAGAGGGTCACATAAGAGCATGCATGCTTCAACAGCAAAAGTACTAAACAACTAGAGGCACTGTGCATGAAATTTGTGCATCAGTGTGTGGGGGGTTTCCTTCAGCCCAACCTGCACCCTCTCCAACCCAGGACCCCTTGGGGGATGTCTGACTGCCAGCTTGGGCAGGCGGACATCCCTCTCATAGTCCAGGACCACTGGCTCCTAACAGCTCACCTGCCTGCCTGCCTGACCACACATAACTACCCCCCCTGCTGGCCTGGTCTCCCCCAACTGCATCCCCTGCAGGCATAGTCACCCTCAACAAACCCCCTCACCGGCCTGGTTGCCGCCAACTGTCCCCCCACCGGCATGGTAGCCCCACACAGCTCAGTCATTTGGTTGTCCTTCACTAACTCCCCCTGCCAGCCTGGTCACCCCACACAGCATGTTTGGTCATCCATTCGGTTGTTTTGGATGCAATGGTTGCTTAGTCTTTTATATAGATAGATATTATGGAGACAAATGAAGGGTTCAGAATATGTCACCCCAAAATATGCCACTCTGGCATAAGAATTATTTTGAGCTGAAGGCAACTGAAAAGAAGTGGCCCTTCCTACAACTTGATGCCCAAAGAAGCTCAAACTCCTTTTTCTTTGTCTTAGCACTTCTTTGAAGAAATACTATTCTTCTGTTATTATTTTACAGAAGCCCAAACAGATAAGGTACTAAAAGGTGTGTCCGCACAGCCATTCTAATGGGTGAAAGGTGTCCACTCAAGGCATCAGACAACCTCCTTCAGAGCTCCTTCCTTCCGCCAGCTTTTCTCCTTCAGGAACTGTTTAAATTACTCCCCAAAGTCCCTTCCCATAAATTCAGTGAAAAGCTTTAAGGGACAGACTTTATTTCAATCAACCCACTCATGCTCCTAACAATCAAATAGCACTTACTAGTTTAGGATACATTTGAGTTTAATGGGATTTACCCCATAGAAATGGCCTTCTCATAGCTTCTTTATAGCGGCATTTGAGCGGCCGAGCTAACTCAATCTCCCAGGCTCACCTGTCAACCTGGCATGCTCGGAATGAGTGGGGAGCAGTGAATGAGCGGCCTCCATGGGGAACTCCCAGGCGGCACTGCGGCATTTTGCAGAGGCCGGACAGAAATGATAATAGGCGTCTGCAAGGTTTTGAGTGCACTCTTTGTGTTTAGAAAGGGACTGTATCAGTGAATAGAGCATTGGCCTGTGGACTGAGGGTTCCCAGGTTTGATTCTGGTCAAGGGCACATGTCCAGGTTGTAGGCTTGATCCCCAGTAGGGGGTGGGCAAGAGGCAATCAATGATTCTCTCTCATCAATGATGTTTCTATTACTCTCTCCCTATCCCTTCCTCTCTGAAATCAATAAAAAATACGTTGAAAATTAAAATAAATTAGAAAGGGGCTTTATTCTTGTTAATACTAGCAAATAAAGTATTACTACTATGGAAAACTAACTCTTACAATGTTCTATTAAGAATAATTTTAAAAAGATAACATTATAAAAAGTGTCCCTCTTTTCATGTTTCCATTGTCAGAACCAGCATTTAGAGGAAAAATTATAATTTTGAGTATTAAATCCCCAATCTAACCTAATAATAGAGTAATATGCAAAATTAACCATCACTCTGCTAAACAAGCCACGCCCATCAACCAGAGTATGGAAATTAACCCAACAAACATGGCGGTTAATTTGCATATGCGAGGAAAGGAGGAGTGAAGACTGAAGACAGCATAGAAGGAAGAGGGAGGGAAAGTGGAAAGCAAGGCACCTGCAGCTGCTGGAGGGAAAGCACTGGCAGTGCATGTGGGGCGGGGTGGGGTGAGGCGACAGTGGCAGGAGGCAGAGGGGCCGGCCCAGTGGGCACAGCGGGCCATGTGGGCAGGACAGGGCATGCAGCGGCAGCGGCAGCAGTGGCAGCGTGTGCGGCTGTGGAGGCAGCGGCAGAGGCAGGTGCAGTGCGTCCAGCGTGCAGGGTGAGGTGTGCAGAGGCAGTGGCCTCGGGCGGGAGTGATGGGGAGGCGGAAGAGGTGGCAGTGGCGGGAGGGAAGCCCGCCCAAAGTCTTGCAGGAATATTCCTGCAGCAGGTGCCTAGCATTCTATATAAAATGGCCTGGTGATGGGAGAAAAGTCAAATCTTTCAATTCACATCAGTCACCTCTGCTCTGGCAGAACTGTGAGATTCTTGGGCCAAAGTGGGGGAGAGGGGAGCTAAAGCTCACCTGCATCTGTGGGACTAACCCGTGGAACTCAAATTCAAGGCAGGCTTTCAGAAAACTGGAGAAGGTGAACATGAAACTCCAAAATAATCCCTCAAAAGGGAATTACACAATGCAGGACACACAGCATTCCCTCTCCCACAGAAGACTTTCGCAGGAACTACCGCTCCTAAAGAACAGCAGGCGAGTACGAACCAGGCTGACTTAGAATCCACAGCTAATCAAGCCCAGGACGGGGCTGCACTGAAACTGGGCGTGGGTCTGTGTTGTAGTAAAATACAGAAATGTTTAAAAATGCAAAAAAAAAAAAAAAATGTTGAAAATGTTTTAAAATGTTTGAGTTAACTTTCCTGAAACTTAAAGTGTGAAATTAAGGACACATTCCCCACTGCCCTGAAGCGTGGTATTCCACTGGTAAGGATGTGAACTCAGACTGACTTAGAGTGACCTGCCCCAATAACCATGTCTGATGACGTAACTCCTCCCCCTCCCCAGAGTGAGACAGACCGAGTGCTTACATGTTTGTTACTGACACGCCCATTATAACTAATGTTAAACTTGAGATCTTGTTATGCATTCTGTTTACCAGAATCCCCCTACTCCCCCCTGGACTGTCATGGGCACCACAGGCTATTTAAAGGGTCCCCCAACACCATTCAGGTTGATCATCACTTGATCGCTGGACGCCTGGTTGTGGCTGCTCACTTAGATCCCTGCGCTGCACTGGTGGCTCTCATCGCTGGAAGTTACAGTATCTTGGCTGATCACCTTCAGTTTGGGCGCAGTCCTCCTCCCCACTCTGCTCAGCTCCGCTTGGTGCCAGAAGACAGAATGGCGGGGCCTCGTATCGATCCGTGCTGTGTGCAGGGATCTCTGAAGGCAACGCAGCCCTGAAACTGAAGCTTCGTTCCTGACCTGACCAGCCAGAGGAGGAGTCACTGCCGCCACTGGAGGAAGCCCCCTTCGGAAGCTCCCTTTAAACCTGTCCCCACGGCACCAGGAATTTTATGAGTGACAGGGCGCTGTGTGTTAATAAGCTTTGTGCCCACTGCAATAATAAAAAATAAATAAATTGCTGTATAAATTTCAACTGTACCTATTTGTGTGGCATAATCGCCTCCGCAATCGTAATTATACTTATATAAGGTCATATGAAATTGCCTGCCAAGGTCCTGCCTGCATAAAGTAGTCTTTTTGCTGGCAACTACTTTAAATACCTGCACGGTTAAAGTTTATCTTAGAGGACGTCTCAAATAAACGCCCCTTCCTTCTCGGACACTCTGGTTAATTTTACACTTGAGGGCTGGATACCCAGAGGGCAGAGGAGGCAACCATTAGGAAACAGAGACGAAGGAGCACCCATATGATTGTCAGCTGATTTCTCAACAGAAACCATGCAGGCCAGACGGGAATGGCAAGAAATATTCAAGGTGATGAATAGCAAGAACCTACAGCCAAAAATACTCTTCCCAGCAAAGCTATCACTCAGAATCAAAGGCCAGATAAAGAGCCTCACAAAAAAAAAAAAAAACCTAAAGGAGTTCACCAAACCAGAATTATATGAATTGCTGAAGGGGGTTCTTTAGGAAGAGGAAGAAAATAAAGATAAAAATTATGAACAACAAATACGTAACTATCAACAAGTGAATCTAAAAACCAAGGGAATTAAAAAACCTGATGAACAATATTAACTGTTGAATATAATAGAATCAGAGGTATGGAAGGGGAGTGAACTGACGATTCTTAGGAAAAAGGGGAGTGGGGGGTGGGGGAAGAGACTGAACATAAACTGTGCACCTATGGATGAGGACAATGGGGGGTGGGGAAAGGGCAGAGGGTGGGGTGGGAACCTGGTGGAGGGAGAAAAAATGAGTAACTTATGTAATAATATGAACAATAAAAATTTATTTAAAAAAAATAAAAATAAAGGCTGTGATTCTACAATCAAAAAAAACACACACACAAAAAAAAAAAAAAACAAGGAGACGGAGACTGAGACGGAGACCTGGGGGCAAACGGTACTTGTGGGGCCTGTGGCCCTGAGAGAGGACAGTGCCCAGGCTACCTGACACGGACACAAGAGACCAGTGACTGGCACATGCCATGTGTCTACACACTCTGCCGCTCCCAGCCCTGAGGGCAGGGTGCTTGAGGCACAGTACCAAGAGTGATTACGGAGGCCCACCAACACTGTGAAGAGAAACAGAAGAAAGTAACTCATGGAGAACACAGACCAAATTGCCCTTTAGAAAGTATAAAACATCAGACAGATGTGAGAGAATGTCAGGGTAACCAAGACATGGAAACAACCTAAATGTCCTTCAACACATGATTGGATAAAGACGATGTGGCGCGTATATACAATGGAATACTCCTCAGCCATAAAAAGAGATGAAATACTGTAGTCATATGTGACAACATGGGTCATACTAAACAATGTAAGTCAGAGGGCAAGAATCATATGATTTCACTCATATGTGAGATATAAAACAGAAAGCAATAAACAAGCAAACTAAACAAACTCACAGACATCAAAATGGTGGTGGCAGAGGAAAGGGGGGTGGAAAGAGGATGAAGAGGGTAAACATAGTCAAATATTCAGTGACTGCACTTTGGGTGGTGAGCACACAATGCAATAGACAGATATACAGTACTGTACACCTGAAACATGATGCTACTAGGAAATGTTACCCCAATAAATGTAAATTAACAAAGTAACCGGAAATCTTGAAAATTTAAAATTGATCACTAAAAAAGGGGGGAGGGGCAAGGAGAGATAAATGGAAAGTACAGGGAATATAACCAAAAAGCAAATTAGGGAGCTAAAAATTGGAGGAGCGAAGTCCATGATCAAATATTTGGGAAACATATACTTTTATTTTCTTTAATTAGAGATTCTCAATACACATTAAAGAATCCAAGAAGTCCAATAATATTTTTTACATCTAACTTTATTTTACAGTTTTCGCCAAAGCA
This sequence comes from Pipistrellus kuhlii, assembly GCF_014108245.1. Classification (NCBI taxonomy): domain Eukaryota; kingdom Metazoa; phylum Chordata; class Mammalia; order Chiroptera; family Vespertilionidae; genus Pipistrellus; species Pipistrellus kuhlii. Next base: position 3,831,735 of record NW_023425416.1, on the reverse strand, counting down.
ATTTGAAGTAGGCATTTGCTTTAGTTACTCCTTTGGAAAATGCCATAGACTACAAAAAACAGACACATACACACTAACCCTAACACCAAAAGGAAGGAAACAGGAACTATTTCACCTCCATGTGCAAGTACCTTTGTTGATTTGAGTATTTCACACTTATCTTCTCATTATTCTGTACAACCTCTGGGATTCAGATATAAAGAAAGAAGAAGAGGACCCAAATTTGGGCCATATTAGTGACGTGCCAGTTATTAAGCTACTAGAGGCCCAGTGCACGAAATTTATGCACTGAAGGGGAAGGGGGTGGTACCTCAGCCCAGCCTGCACACTCTCCAATCTGGGACCCCTCAGGGGATGTCTGACTGCCAATTTAGGCCCAATCCCTGCAGCCAGACATCCCTCTCACAGTCCAGGATTGCTGGCTCCCAACCGCTCGCCAGCCTGCCTGCCTGATTGTCCCTAACCACTTCTGCCTGCCAGCCTGATCGCACCCTAAACACCCCCTACCAGCCTGATTGACGCCTAACTGCTTCCATCGGCCCCATCACCCCCATCTGCCCTCCCCTGAAGGCCTGATTGCCCACAACTGCAGTCCCTTTCCTGATGGGGAAATTGAGTTCAGTCTACACTGGCTAATCACTTAACTATTCTTATGTGATGAACCTGGATTAAAACTCTAAACAGGTGGGTGGACTTATCTACACATTGCCTGGGGAGGGGGCGTGTCCAGAGGGCTCTGAGCTGAGTGGACAGCATTCTGGAAGGGCGTGGTTAAGTCAGAGGTCACTACACTTCCAACCACGAGAAGGAAGCTGAGGTGACTAGGTGTGGTTATGCTCGTTTGGGACCGAGTTAAACTGTTCCACATGACACAGGAGAAACTTCTCAGTGAGTGGGAGAGGACGGGAAAACGTCTGAGGAGGGCCTGGGCATGCTATGCCTTCACGTGACTCTGTAAGCTTCAGCACAGTCTGGCTCACTGATGCTCTGGGGGCAGAGCGTTCTTTCTGCTGAATATCCAGAGATGCTGAGCTCCGTATTGAATTAAGCACTGGCAGGAGCAGACACGCATGTCTCCTAACACCAGAGGCATGCCATTTTCCCACACCATTTCCCCAATTCTCTTAAACACCAAGGTGTCCCCAACAACTCAATTCAACTCCCAGAGCTAGCACAGACCCCACAGGTTAGGGGTTCAGTCCCACGAGACTAGTCCTACTGCAGACACCAGCTGCCAATGGGGTTCTCAGGCAACATGTACTTCCACCCAGCAAAAATTCTCCACAACTCACGGAACTTGGGAAGTGCTTTAAGGTGTATTATCAAGCAAAAGCCAACGTAAGACATCCATAAGGTGGACAGTGAGCAGAGCCCTAGCCCTCTGGACACGCCCCCTCCCCAGGCAATGTGTAGATAAGTCCACCCACCTGTTTAGAGTTTTAATCCAGGTTCATCACGTAAGAATAGTTAAGTGATTAGCCAGTGTTAACTGAACTCAATTTCCCTATCAGGAAAGGGACTGTAAGTTCCAACCTTCAAAGCAGCCGGCCTTGCTCTGGGAACTACCAGGAGCTAAGGGCCCACCAGGAGTCACCACATTCCCACACACTCAGGTGTGGCAAAAGGGGCTTGTTATAAATATGAAGCCAGGAAATTCTACCCAGGAAGTTCCCGGGTGTTAGGAGCTCTGTGCCCTCTGCACCCACCTGTTACCCGTGGGAATGCAGCTTTTGGGATACCACAAGGAAAGGAATGTCTTGGGACTCGCAAGGGAGGGTGAGTGATCTTTATTTCTACCCCTGAGATTCCAATATCCCATTTCCCTTCATCCTGCCATGGAAGAAGTCCAAGCTTGTCTTCAGCATGGCTAAAGGTAAGGCCCCTGCCCAGAGCCCCTGCTCCATATTAAAGTCCAGTCCAGTCCAGCATCTGACCAGCTTAGCTTGCGTTTCCAGCTGCAGTCCATTGCGTGTGGGGTCCACAAGGCCATGGGCCATGAGGCTGCTTAAGGCCACATGGCAAGTGAGCACACAGGGTGAGTGCAGGTCACAGAGCAAGAGCGCCACAGCACAGGAGAGAACAAGAGAGCTCTTTGGGGAGTATAAGTATCCCTCAGGATTGCACGTGTTTGCGTGGCTCAACCCCCACCTTAGCCAATTACATTTTTCCAGGTCAGACTTACAGTAAGAATCTCCCTGCCGAAACCGGTTTGGCTCAGTGGATAGAGCATCGGCTTGGGGACTGAAAGGTCCCGGGTTCAATTCCGGTCAAGGGCATGTATCTTGGTTGCAGGCACATCCCCAGTAGGGAGTGTGCAAGAGACAGCTGATCGATGATTCTCTCTCATCAATGTTTCTAACTCTCTATCCCTCTCTCTTCCTCTTTGTAAAAAATCAATAAAATATATTAAAAAAAAAAAAAAAAAAAAAAAGAATCTCCCCTACATCGCCTAACTTGACTGCGCATGCACCATCTCTTGTTGGGCCCCTCCCACAGTGGTCTGCAGGAATTGGCAGGAGGCTCCCTGGGGAGGGCAGAGTTGCAGCTTCCTGATGAAGCTGCCCAGAGGACTATCTTATCATGCCGGGCCTCCCCTTTGCTCTCTTCCAGTTATTATTAATAACTAACTAATTGCAATGATAACAATACCCCACCATCAAGTGATAAAATAGTCATCTTTATGAGAATTACAGCAGTTTCTTATCCTGCTCTCTCCTTCTTTCTCATTCTACAACCCTAAAAACAAAAAAGATAAATTTGGTTATACAGCCATGAAATGTATATTGAGCCTGTAAAAAAGGACTCAGAGCTGTAAGTATATAAGGCACTGCACTCTGCTATGAGGGAATGAAGCCAGTTTAATGAAGCACACATGAAAAATCACTCCTAATTACCTATTCTATAATATTTCAAAGAAATGCTAATACAAATTCTAATTGCACTATATGGTTTATATTACTTGTAAAAAAAAAAAAACAAACATAAAAGCCTAAACCACAAATGAGTTAAGAACTGAACTAGGAAAAAATCATTTAAGTAGACTTTGGTAGATCTGTTATGTAGAAAGATAAAATACTGATGGCCAAAAGGGATTAGGCATAGAATACAAAGAATTTCCTTTCGTTGGAAAACCATTAGAATAAAAAGATGTTTACATTAACACCACAAGTATTTAGTAAGCACTTCCCGTGCAGTAGGACTGGTTTAAATGTGGTTTTGTAGGAAGACATCAAGCTAAATGTCCATTCATTTGATAAGCCTTTCTTGACCTTTTACATACGGTACTCTATGTATGAAGATAAATACCAAAGTCTTCATTCTCCAAACATCCCTAGGGGCAAGGAAGACACATGCATAGCACTGTGCCCCCAATCTGAATTTATGACAGATATCACTAATCAATCACCCACCTCCTTTCCCCCACAGATGGCCTTGGGCTCAGACTCCTCCTCACACAGTGCTCCACCTGGGTACCACCAGTAAGAGCTGGACTACAAGGTAACACCTGTTTGCCTAGAGTCTACAGCAACTCAAGCCGCTATAACAAATACCACGGAGACTGGGTGGCCTGTATCTCAAACACTAATTCTTACAGCTCCGGAGGCTGGCTACCAACACTCCAGGTTCTGTGAGGGTGGACTAGCCAGAGTCCTGGCCATGAAGGCCTTCTGGTTGTACCCTCACCTACAGGAATGAATCCCATTCATGAGGGCTCCACCTTGTGGATGAAGGAAGGAAAAAGGGGGTTCTGTGGAAAGTAACCCCACAAAGTGACCTGATCATAAATTCCTGACCAGAGAGGACAGGATGGGTAGTCACACCCCAGGCCTACATTAGTGAAAGGCCTATGTCTGCCTAAGCAAGCCTGTGCAATTTTCAGTACCCTCTGGGTAACACACCTTCAACAAGGCCTCTTTTCAGACCCCTCCTTCTAAAATGTAACCCCCTCAAGGGATCAAATAATCTTAAATATTCGGTAATCCAAGCCCCACCTTGCTTTCCCCCACCTTCATGTAATCTTCCTTCAATCCCCTCCTTAAATTCAAATGCATAAAGGAAACTTCAAAACTGTAACTCTCCAGGAGTATTTGAGATCTTGCTCCCCTGCAAATGCCATCTATTTGGTACAAATAAATTCTTACAAAAATGTTCTAGAAGTCTGAAAGTTTCTTACATCAACTTTCACGAATTAATTGCTTCTCAAAGGCTCTGTTACCAGACCGAGTTTGCGTGTCTGATGCTTCAAAAGGCCAAAACTCAAAATGTCAACGTTTGGAGTAAGAAAAGGTTTATTTATGGAGGAGGTGCCAGGCAAGATGGCAGGAGGCCTAAGGGTGCCTCAAAACCACCTTACTCCCTGAGCCATGGCAAGGGTTTTCGGGGCGCTGGGGGACCAGGTGTGTGTGCTGGTGGGCAAGTTTTAACTGGAGGACCTTGGGAACTGGCCATTTATGGTAAAGGAGGTCAGCACCAGATCTTTCTGGACTCTCGGCTTCTGAAAGGGTTCTGGTGCTCATTCGATTATCTCCTGGTCCTTAGGTGGGGGTGGAGAGACTTTGGCTCCGGGTGCAGCTGGAGGCCAAAGTTCTCTCCTACCTACATGCCCTTGGCCTTGGAGTCTCGGTCTGCTGTCTCTGAGAAACAACTCAGGACCTCGTTAAACAGGATAGAGCCCTTTTGGGGTGGTTCTGTGGTTACAGCTTCACCTCCAAAAATTGTCACTTTGGGGATCAGGGCTTCAAATACAAATTGGGAGATGGGGGGTGGGGGTGTGAACACTCCGACCACAAGACCTAGAACACTAATTCTTAATCAGCATTCTGGAGTAACATCACACAGAGGCCTTCCCAGCCCGTGTGGTCACAGCACAGCCATGCCTGCCCATGTCTGTGTGGCCTGCAACTGCTCTGGCCCAACTGCGGAGCTGAGTGGGCACAACAGACTGCATGGCTGCAGCCTAAAATACCCACTGCTGGCTGCCCGCTCCGGGGGACCGTCTGCTGCGCCTGACCCAGATTTAAAGGAGCAGGACATACACGCCTGGGATCCAGAGAGGAAACCGCATCTGAGCAGCCGCGGAGCCCGGGTCGTGGGCGCCTCTCCCTGGCGGCTAGGGGAAGCACCCATGGCCTCCAGGGCACACGTGGCTTTGTCAGTCCAGTATCCTTGGCTTATATGAGCTTCTCCAACGCCCATCAGGAGCCCCCTGCGAGCCCAAAGCCCGTTCTCCATCCAGGCCCCAGCAGAAGGGACGACCCGGGAGCCCCCAGAGGAGCAGGGCCAGGGAAGGGAGGGAAGGCTGTTACGCTTCCATCTCCCACCTGAGGGTGCAGAACAGCGGGAATGAACCTGCTGAGATGCCAGAACAGCAAATGAAGATGGGCAGTTTCAGTAGAGCTTTTCACCCGTGTCCAGGCACGCTTTCAGCAGACTGCCATACGCTTGGCCTCCTAAGGGCAGTTCCTTCTCAAAAATCACAAAAGTGAAAGCAACATGAAGCTCCAGAGTGGACACTGCATTTCTCTAGGCCCGTGGTCGGCAAACCGTGGCTCTCGAGCCACATGCGGATCTTTGGCCCCTTGAGTGTGGCTCTTCCACAGAATGCCACGGCCTGGGCGAGTCTATTTTGAAAAAGTAGTGTTAGAAGAAGCTTAAGTTTAAAAAATTTGTCTCTCAAAAGAAATTTTGCCCTAACCAGTTTGGCTCAGTAGGCCTGCAAATTCAGGGGTCCCAGATTTGATTCTGGTCAAGGGCACATATCTTGGTTGCAGGCACATCCCTGGTGGGGGGTGTGCAGGAGGCAGCTGGTCGATGTCTCTCTCTCATCGATGTTTCTAACTCTCTATCCTTCTCCCTTCCTCTCTGTAAAAATCAATGAAATATATTTAAAAAAAAAAAAATGTCAATAGTTGTACTGTTGATATTTGGTTCTGTTGACTAATGAGTTTGCCGACCACTGCTCTAGGTCATTCCTAGACGGAAAAGTGCTCCATCCCATAGTAACACCATTTTATCATCAGAGTGTCTGGGGTAGACAGTGATTTCACAACTCCACATGCCATCACCTTCACCAGAGCCCACAGAGAAGACGAGCGACCCCCCCCCCCCCATCCCACCGCACCCCACCACACTCCCCAACTCCCCCACCCCACCCCCGGCATCGTGCCTCACTTCCTGTGGCTCAGGGCCTGACCCGCATCTCCCTGGGAACCTGCCTCAGCGGCTCACCGGTACCTGGCTTTCTCTAAGTGTATGCTTCTGGTCTACAGGTGTGGCTGATAAAATAAACTGTGCACGCAGGATACTGCACCCAAGCCAACAAGAGTACTCTCCCCTGAGGAGGGCAAGGCGGTGAGAGATTTCACTGTTACTACAGTAACCTACATATCTTTTGCATTCTGTCCCAAGAACAACATAAATTGCATTTACAAATGGATACTTTTCTCTAGAACACCTTTCCCGACTCCCAAAATCAGGATTAGCAAACTACAGCCCACTGTCAATAAAGTTTTATTGGAACACAGCCATACCTGTTCATTTACACACTGTCCACAGCTGTTTTCATTGCAGAGACAGAGCTAAGTGGTTGCACAGAGCCTAAAACACTGACTTACATGGTCCTATACAGGAAACAGTGCTGACTCCCAGAGCTCACCTCAGCAGTCCTCTCCGAGGTTACCCCTCCTCCCTACGCCCATCATTCCCCTCAGAGGACGTCTCAAAGAGCAGCTATGCAGCTGTCTGATGGCGGTATCTGCACATCCTCCCCCACTGTCCCGTCTCAGAGGCACAAACCAGGCCTGCTATGTTCAACGCATTCCCTGGCCTGGACAGTCCTGGCTTGAAGGAAATGCTTCATAAGTACTTGCTAAATGATAATTAATTTATAGATAGATAGATAGATAGATAGATAGGGCTAAAATATATAAAAGTATCCGACCAGTCACTATGACACACATTAACCACCATGGAGCAGACTCTCAAAGCAGGAGCTGCTGAGCTGCAGTGATTTGGCAGCATCGGTTCTCGGGGGCGCTGGGCCATGCCATTCCACCTTTAGCCGTGGGTTGTTTCTGGGACTCTGTAGGCCCTGAATCTGGTTTACTGCACACTTGTGTTTACATTCCACACCCTGTACGACAGCTACTTTGCCCTCTCGCACTCAGGACCCCTCGGGGGATTTTGGCTGGATCCCTGCAGGCCAGGCAGAGGGACCCCACGTACCAGAGGGACCCCACTCACTCCACAGATGCCGGGGAAGGACTGAGGGACACTGGCTCCAGGGTGCTTCCGGCCCATCTTGCCCTGTCCCGCCCCACCAGCCACCTTCTAATTAATTTCCTTTTAATGTACACAAATCCGTGCACTGGTTCACTAGTTAGATATCAAGACCACTGAGAAGTGACCATGAAACTAAAACTGGGCCAGCTTTCATGGCAGATGCATACCAATAGTTCTCATGACAATAAATTATATAGATGGCCAGGCTCTTCCCTGGGCTGACAGTCCAGTGCTCACAGTGCAGGAGCAATGCAAATTCAACCCATGTGTCCACTTATCCATAGGTTCCAAAGCTGAGTTCTTCTCTGCATTCAGCCATTATTACTTACAAATGACCAAAAAGCCAGTTCAAACAAGCTCTACAAACATGTGCCTGGGAGCATATTTACTGAGCGCCCACTACGCGTCAGGTGGCATGCTGACACACAGTGAGGTGGTTGAGGTTATGGACTCTAGGCATGGAGACCTGCCCGAGTCCTGCCTCTCTATGATGATGACCATGGCCACTTAATGGGAGATGACCAGGGGCAGCAACTCCATCCTAGCAGAATTCTCCAGAAACAGCAGGGAGGGAAAGGATTATTCTGTCCAGCTGCAGGTGGAAAACTGAAGCACAGAAAGACGAAGACATTTTCCAAGGTCACAGGGACTGAAAAGGAACTTCTGGAGCCCTTGTCCTGAGTCCCTGTACTGTAGTGTAAGGTTATCACTTGTCATCTGAGACATGCCTTTGAAGCATGGATCACAGTGCCTAACACGAAACAGACCCTCCCCAAAAGCTTTCACTGTTAGAACTATCCCATCACCATAACCATGCAGACAGTCAAGCAAAGAACCCATCCGATCTTCCACAAAGTTAACAAACACAGACAAGGATATTTCACAGCCCTCTATAGTGAAACATAAACTGAGCTTGTCTGATTTTGCTATTCCCCCACCCTCATCTCTAGAACCAGATATAGAGGGATGAATGTACCTGGCACTGCATTTTTTTAATTAATGTACTCAAGCCAGAACAAATTAATAATGAAAATTAAAATATTTTAAGGTTATTCAAAAGAACAGGATTATGTTTTTCTGGCTGTTCCACAAACTGATTCAGGTAAGATTTATCTAATTCCATGCTAAATGAATTACTTACTAGCAAAATGTATCCATTAAATATTTATTATATCAATATTCATAAACATTGTAGTGCACTGCAACCAGTTTCTGTGTTAAAAGTCATTTACACAGAGGTCAAACCTTCAAAACCCAGAAACAGCAAATGAAGTCTTCACATTTTCAAAAACCAAGTTCTACATCGAAATCCATGTGGTTACTATTCCCTGACTCCTTCCTTCTACTAGTATATTTGTCCCATAACCTGTAAAATCATGCAAGTACCCAAGTGCACATGAAATTTAATAAATATTCCATGATGGAAGGACAGGAAAATATCTAGTTGTAGTAAATACCAACAAAAAACCAGTGCTACCGCCCGGCCACATGGCTCAGGGGTTGAGTATCAACCTATGAACGAGGAGGTCATGGTTCAATTCCCAGTCAGGGCACATGCCCGGGTTGTGGGCTCCATCCCCAGTGTGGGGTGTGCAGAAGATGGCCGATCAATGATTCCCTCTCATCATTGATGTTTCTATCTTCTGTCCCTCTCCCTTCCTCTCTTAAATCAATAAAAATATATTTTTTTAAATAAATTAAATAAAATGAACACCAGTGCTACCTATCAGTGTCAGCAAGGTCTCCTGGCAACAGTGAAGCCTGAAGTAACCTTCCAGGGGGCAGCTGTTTGCCATCCTGGGCTGGCTGGGAGGGGCCCTCAGACGAACCTGGATAAAGTACATTCAGTACATTTCTCTTCACTTAAGGGTGGATCCCTCTCCAGTTTCTGCCTAGTTTCAGTTATTCTCCAACACTTCAGATACTTCAATATTTTTATAATTTTGTTTATTTTGTATATCTTGTCTAGAGGTTATCACTGGGTTGTGTTACATGTCAGTCCATTAAGAGCTACTGTGTTACTGGAATAAAGGTCTGTTTTAAAACTGCGCAGTTCAGAAAGGACACATTTCCAGATGTGGTCTAAACAAAAGCGGGAACACCACCGCCCAACCTGGACGGGCCATGTGCTGCCTCGCCCGACCCTGGAACAGCTGACTTCTGCATCGGTCTAGCAGGACGCGCAGTGCTCAGGACATTGCTAAAAGCCCCTCGGTCCAAAATAGGAAGGGGTTTCTCTTTCTCTTGCCAGTTCTTGACTATGGCCACTACCACTACCCAGGGGGCAGTCCAGAGCCTGGAGAACTCTGAACAGATTTCAAGAATTCCCGGCCACACACAGAAAATGGTGAAATCTCGTATGAGCAACTTGACTACATTCTATAATTTGCTCCTCCACATGAATAAAAGCCACAGATATTTAGCTTCTAGTCAGTACACAATGCCCTTGGGAGAATCTAAGTCATCTGAGATAAGCTAACTGCTCACTTGTCACTTATTCCTTTCAATTAGGGTTCAATCTTGGGGCCTAATATTTCTTACCTTTTCCCTGACAAGTTCATGCCAGTAAACTTGATAACACATAATCAGAAAAATGATATTGTCCAAATCTACCTTGCCCAGAAATCTACTGGAACTCAGTCCAGAACACACCTGTCATCCGACTCAACCCATGATTTTGAGAGTATATACATGAGTAAATACCATACTCGCCTAGTTTCCGCTTCCTCCTGGTTTTACCATGTTATACTGTGTATTCAGCCTCTCCGGTCCTCAGCCATTACATGGGGATGATAAACAGGGTTATCATGAGAACAAAGTCAGTAACTACATGTTACTGACAGTGCCTGCTATGTAGAGAGCTCAGCAACTACTAGCTATTCTCATTTACCATTACTGTGATTTCTACAATATTCAGCACTGCTCCCAGTGCCATTCTGAAGATCCTGCACAGCAAGATGAGGCACCAGTGGCACTGGCCTGCATGGGGCCAGCCTTCACAGCACCCCAGTAATGGTGCAAAAGAAGTAGGGACTGTGACAGAACCATTATCCTGCAAACCTCGTATCAAACTCTTGGCTGAGGCTTTGAACTAGTTCTAAATATTTTAGACTCTTCTCTGCCTTGTAAGCCCAACAACTGTGGAAGAAGCATGTGCGACTGAGACAGCCAGCTGAGCAGCGGGAAGGAGTGTATTTACAGTGTGTGCAGAGCCACAGTGCAAACAGCTCAGTGAGGAGGGATTCACGCTGACACATTCAGACTCACATGGCAAGTTCTGTCTCTTGGGCGGCAGCTCAAATCTCAGTTCAGCTCTTCTTTACGTTAGCTGGGCCGCCTACAGTCAGCCCTGCACGTACCCTCAAGGGTCACCTGACCTGGGCAGAGTTTGTACACAGAATCCGGACCCGCCCTCTCTGGCTATCCTTTCCTGGCACACCCCTTCGGTCCAGCGACCCTAGTGTCCCAAGCTCTGGCCTGGTTCTTCAGGGCAGAAAGACTGTAGGCTTCCTGCTGGGGTTTTAGACACCATTGTGGCCTGCTCCAGAGAAACGCTGGAAATAAAAACTGGAAACTTAGAACATGCCTGTCCCTCCCAACTTCTACTCCCTTTCGGGATCTCCCTGCCCTTCTCCACTCTCCAGAGCCACCGGGCAGTTGGGTTTTGTATTTTGCCTGGAGGAGAGTCACTAGCTAGGGAAGCTCAGTCCGCTGAGAGCCTGCAAGGCCATGGACATGCTGCTGTCTGACACATTCCGAGGGATTCACACGGACACCTTCTCTTCTGTCCAAACAGCCAGGGAACTCCTCAGCAGAGACAGCGCTGTGAGAGTTCATACTGAGGCAGGATAGTGAGAAGCTAGGAACATTCCTTAGTAAGTGGAATGGGGAAACAGACAGAGAGCAAGTTCAAACTGTCCTCACCCAGCACTGGCCTCACCGGTCTCCTTCTCCCTGCCGGCCACTCCCTTGAGCAGTAAGTCCTCAGAACAATGACGTGGGATCAGCATTAAACAATCTCAGAACAAAGCCTGGGCCCACTGACCCAGACAGTTTTGGTCAAACCAGAGAGGACATCTAGGCCCAGCTGTGTTTCAGCTCCAGGCCCAGAAAAGCAGTGACACTAGATGAAGTGACGCCATAGCCGCCTCAGGACCAGGTGAAGTGATTGACGACCAACACCCTAGCACTGACGTATCAGTAGAGACCACAACTCAGATCCTATACACTCATTCTGATGAATCAGCACACTAAAGGACAAACCTAGAAAGCTGATAACATTCTGGTGAGATCCTCTCCTGAGACCTCCCCTAAAATCCCTGCATGTACTCTCTCACAGGTGTGACACCCCCCTCACCCCCACACACACACACGTGCGCACACACACACACACACACACATACACACACACACACCTGCACCCCTTTCTTCACCTGTATCTTAGCTTTCTTGCTCCTAAGCTCTAAGGCTCCCCAGGAGACTTGCAACCAGGAAGGCAAGGGGCGGCAGCAGTCATCCCTGGCTAACCCCCTGAACCTTTCTCCAAGAGCCCTTTTCTTGCCTCTATAACGTTTCCTGAGTCCACACGCCCAACTGACTCTGTGCTTTCTTTCTAAAGGCCAAGGCAGCCCAGCTGTTGCAGCTCAGTGGTTGAGCATTGACCTATGAACCAGGAGGTCACAATTCAATTCCCAGCCAGGGCATATGGCCAGGGTTGTGGGTTTGATCCCTAGTAGGGGGTGTGCAAAAGCTGAGCAACAATTCTCTTTCATCATTGACTAGAGGCCCAGTGCACGAAATTTGTGCATGGAGGTATGGGGGGGGGGGGGGATTCCCTCAGCCCAGCCTGAGCCCTCTCCAATCTGGGACCCCACAGGGAATGTGCAACTGCCAGTTTAGGCCCCATCCTACTGGGGCAGTTGGACATCCCTCTCACAATTTGGGACTGCTGGCTCCTAACCACTCGCCAGCCTGCCTGCCTGATTGTTCCTAACCACTCTGCCTGCCAGACTGATTGCTCCCTAACTGCTCTCCTGCCAGCCTGTTTGCCCCCAACTTCCTTCCCCTGTGGGGACTCCAGCTGGATGAGGTGGGGCTGAGGGGACTGGGGGACTGAGGCTGGATAAAGCAGGGCTGGGAGGACTGGGGGACTCCGGCTGGATGAAGGTGGGGCTGAGGGGACTGGGCGCTGCCATCTTGTGGCTGTGGGCACCGCCATTTTGTGAGGGCATGGCAGTCAATTAGTATATTCCCTCTTTATTGGCTGTGAGGGCCGCCATCTTTGTGAGGGCGTGATGGTCAATTATCTTATTCCCTCTTTATTAGATAGGATGTTTCTATCTCTTTCTCCCTCTTTCATACTCTCTGAAATCAATATAAACATATATATATGTGTATATATATATATATATATATATATGTATATATTAAAAAATTAAAGGCCAAAGCAGCTCTCTATGCAACCCTCTACATTCTTCTCTTCAAGTGTACTTTCACTAAATAATCTTCTCTTGCAATAGAGTTCTAGACTTTCAATTCTTTCTTTGCTGAACTCAAGAACCTAGGTTGCTGAACCAAGGGCTGGCATGGCCAGTAACAATGTTATTATGTGAGGAAAGAATTTGTCCATTAAGTCAGAAAGTCACCTCCAAGAACAACTCTGGAGGAATGGGCAAACACAGTCAGGAGTAAGTCCAGTAGTTTACCCCGAGATGCACATGCTAGATGGCAGCGTGAGACCTGAGCACATTTGGGTTGTACGGTAACACAGAGAGGCCCAGGAATGGGAAAGGTCTTCATCCAAACAGTTAGAAAAATGGGAGTCCAAGGCAGAAATTTAGGGAAAACCACCAGCTGATAATGTAACTTACTCAAGAGATCACCAAGGGGGATGTGTAAGTCTAGACCAGCGGTCGGCAAACTCATTAGTCAACAGAGCGGCAAACCGTGGCAATTGAGTTGCAGTTTGCCGACCACTGGGCTAGACTGAAGAGGATCAGCATCCGGATCACAGATAGCAAAGAGCCTGCTCACTCTAACCACTGGGAATGCTGCCTGGCTGCTGCGTGAGGATGGCCTCCGAGGTTCTGTCTGGGCTCAGCAGAGCAGTGTCACAACTGATACTGACACCTGCCAGAGAGGCGAGCACACAGTCCCACACAGTCACAAGCCAGATTCAAGAATAAGGTTATTAAATTTGGGAAGAATAAGACAGGACAGATTCGTCAACATCATCATTAATAATAGTGAGTATCTTCAATATGCCCAGATGATGTTTAGAGTAATTCAAATATAAGTGAAATTAAAAAGGGCTATCAGACAGGCTAAAATAAAAAAGTGCCTTGAATCTTAATAAGCCCTCAGTACATGAACTGCCTCTAATTAGATTTAGGAATATGACTCCTCTGGAAACCAAGTAGGAGAAAACACTTATTCAGAAGATTTCAATGAAAAATTAATAACCACTTGGCTCCACTTTATCATGCACAGGCCTCAACAGATTTTAAAAAACTAAAGTCGGTCTTGGAGAAATTATTCTTGTGAGTCCTTCAGGAACGAGGACATTTTAATCAATAAGGTGTAAGGGCAATTTACTGACTTACATAAATGAACAGAATACTTGCTATTCGACATGAGTGAAGTATGTCACTGAAATCGTTAAGGGTTTCTGTAGCCATACAACTTACTACATTAACAAAAATGCAAGCAAAATCTGACCTCCAGCTTGATGTTCATGCTCCAGTTAAGCAGCTACTGATGTGGCTAATGGTGGGTGAGGCCTGTAGAGGTTAACTGGCCTCTGCCTGCCCCGTTCAGAGCCCCATGGCCTGCCCACGGTAAACACAATTACATCAGGGACCATGCTGCCTCCGACCGCAGCTAGCTTTCCCCGTAGCAGATTATGTCTTACTGAGGGATGTGAACTAAGCGTGTAAGTTTCACAATTGAATGGCTAACACAAAACTTCGCAGAGTTGGTTACGAGTAGAAGGACTGAGCATGGAATTTTCTGGGGGTTTTCTATTTTCATGCTGGGGAGTGACGTTCTCTTTATGATTACATATTAAAGTACACATCTGTTGCATGGATTTCTCTCAGTGTTGTATATTTCATAATTTTTATAATTTCTTTCAGTGTTGTACATTTCATAATTTTTAAAAGTTTTAAATAAAAGTGTAAGCTTTGAAGTCCCATAGCTCTGAATGCACATCTACACTCAGTTATTTACAAGCTGGTGAATTTAGGCAAACTACTTAACCTCTCCAAGCTCCCGTTTCCTCTTTGGTAAAGTGAGGATAATGGCAGAGGATTATAATAATAGCACAGGCCGCTGTGTCACAGAAAATGCAGTCACAGCGCTTAACCTGGCGCTGAGGGGGCCTGTGGGGCCGAGGCTGTCCCAGCGAAGGCTCAGACGCTGCCCCCACAGCATCTCCCTGATGGTGCACATCCAGGGTGTAGCTCCCCGTGACTTCTCACCTCTCAGTGGACAGGTGCAGCTGCTCATGCTGCCGAGGGGCAGCGCACAGCCGAGTGTAAATGTAGCCTTCTACGTGAACATAATATGTGGGCCACCAGTCTAATCCCAACAAGAAGCCACTAAGGGAAGTAAAGCTCTTCACTCTTTACAGCGAGGAGAGAGGAATTGAGGGAGGCAGGTGGCACAGGAGAAATCATGCAGACATGGGATTCTGGATGACATTTAGGGGGTTCACATCCTAGCTGGGCCACTCCCCTGCAATGCGGCTGCCGCAGACATGTGAGGGATCGCCCAGGATCTTTTCTACACCATCCTGCTGTCTCAGCCAATGAAGTCCTTTGACAAGGACTGGTCCAGCAACAAGCCTGTGATCTAATCCTCCCCGACGAGTGAGAGGATGCCCGAGGGAGGTTAGAGGAAGAACTCTCCTCTTCGGGAGAATAAACACAGGTGATCTCTGGATATTGTCTCTCACCCAGAAAGGCTGTCATCTTAGTTTCAAAGTAAAGGTAATGCCAAAGCTTTGGCAGAAGAGAGAAGCAAAGATGTTAGACCCTCGCACACCTTGGCATGTCTTACCTCTGGAGTCCCTGGCACATGGAATAATGAGTCCTTTACTGCTAGGCCAGTGGTCGGTAAGCTCATTAGTCCACAGAGCCAAGTATCAACAGGACAATGATAGAAATTTCTTTTGAGAGCCAAATTTTTTAAACTTAAACTTCTTCTAATGCCACTTCTTCGAAAGTAGACTCGCCCAGGCCGTGGTATTTTGTGGAAGAGCCACACTCAAGGGGCCAAAGAGCCACATGTGGCTCACGAGCCGCAGTTTGCCAACTATGGGCTTAGGCCAATTTGAGGCCAGGTTTTTTACTTGAAGCCAAAATCATTCTAGCTAAAAATGACCTGAGTGTGTGGATTTCAGCTTCCAGAAACTGGATTATTAATGCTGAACTTGCCCAGTTGTGAAAGGTTTAGCAAAAGAAAAATTATCAAAAGCAATTAAAACAATATATTTAATAAATGGTCCCCATTTAAAACAAACAAACAAACAAAACAAAAAACCCACTTAAAATGTTAAAGTTTTTCTTTATTCAAAATTCATGAAACAGACCATAGTGGGTGTTTTCTCACGTCAGAGCTAACATGGACCCTACAGGTCACTAGCTCAGCGGTTCCCAAACATCCATGTGAAAGATTCTTATTAGGATGCAGAGTCCTGGGTGTTAACCACAGACTACATACATCCAAGTAGGCCCAGGAATCTGCATTTAGCGAGTGTCCAAGGTGGTCCTAATGCAGGTGGTCTTAGAATCCCCTTAGACCTTTCCCACTTGCCTCTCCCAACAGCCTCCCTAGCTTCCCTGTTTCCACTTCTGCAGCCACAGTCTGTCTGTCCAACAGCTAGAGATTTTTTGAAAACTGCAATCTACTCACATGGCCTCCTTGCTCCAAACCCTTCATTGGCGAAACTCGATTAAAATGCTTAACGGAACAACATATCATGAAATAACCTTCAGTCTCCCTCCTCAACCCCAATTATATATAATACAGTAAGACCTTGACATACATATCCATCAGGTTACAAGAATTCCACTTAATGAGGAATTTCTTTAATAAACCTAGTTTGACTTACATGACATTTATTTGCATTTACAAGGATCATTTTCAATAGCTCACGCCTTTTGAGCAGCTGAAAGCTGGGGAACGAGAAACATCATGCAAGCAAGCTTGTGTCTGTACACTGATGTCAGTTGGCCATCACAGTTTGCTAGTTCATAACCCTGATTAGAGTATTGCTTTCATTATTTTCCTCTGAATGCTTTATGGGGCTTGCATTAAAGTTCCAATTACATAAACAATGAATATCAATGAACACTTGGTGAGTATACTGCTAAGTGCATATATGTAAGGCTAAAAAAGGCTGAAGGAACATGGGTAACAGACCTGTTAAAGGGCTAAAAATGAAAGAAAACAGTCTACTTGTCATTTCAAGACAACTGCTGAAGAAACTGTATCCATTTTAACAGGACTTCAGTGTTGTTGAGCATAAATTGGAGCTTATTTGGGGGTTCAGCCATGCTTTGAAAAATTTCCTATTGAAATTAACAGTAACTATATTTTTGATTCACAAGAATTTAGAATGTGTCTTAGGAGATTTTCAGGAACAAATTTCTTCCCAAGATAGATAATACTGCTTGTTTATAGCAGATGAAAAAAAGGTACAATCTCTGTAGGGTCAGAGCAATGAAATCTATAACAATGAGAACTTATTTCTCATCTAATGAACAGAAAAACTTTTTTTAAATGATCGTATTTGGTGCTGCTCAGAGTACTAGAGAACCATCTCATATAATGCATGTTGCTTTTCTTATCTTTGAAAGGACGCTCGTGTTTTGTGAGAAATAAGAGAATTCATTCACACAAAGAGCCTAGAATAGGATGTGACACATAAAATATAATAAATCGTCAATAAATAGTAGCCACTGTTATATTTGTTTTACAGATAGGAGTATAAATTTGTATATCTTTCTGGAGGTCAATCTGACCAAATGTCTTTAAGAATATGGTTGACTTGGTAAACAGAAACGTATGTTCAAGAATATTCAACGTAACATTAAAGAGTGGAACGGCTCTGCCAGGGTGGCTCAGAGGGTGAGCATCAACCTATGAACCAGGAGGTCATGCTTCACCTGGTAAAGGCACAGGCTGCGGTGGGAGGGCATGTGCCAAAGACAGCCAATTGATGATTCTCTCTCATCATTCTGTTTCCATCTATTTCTCCCTCTCCCTTCCTCTCTGAAAGCAATATAAAATATATTTTTTTAAAAACACAGTGGAACATCAAAAATAACACAAATGCCTCCTAACAAGCAAGTGACAACATAATGAGCACATCTATGTGGGTGCAGCTTCCTTTTTGTCCATATTCTTTGGCATCAGAAATATTGGCAAAAATGTTAACGCACAGGTTAATACACTTCATTTGATGTCAGATGGGAGGGAACTAACAAATTATCTAAATTAGTATGACCCTAATCTTGTCTGAAAGATGCACACAAACATACTGCACACGTGTGCAAAATAATGAAAGTCCTCATTACTGTCCACAGCAGCTTTCTCTAGAGCACAGAGCATCTTTATGGTCTTGTGATACGTTTCTAGAGTTTCCAAGTTTTTTTACAGTAAGTGCAAGGTGAATTTTCTTACTCAGAAATAAAATTAGAAAACGCATTACATTACCCTTCAAACAAGATAGCTGAAATATCTGACACCCATAGGTTTTCTCCAGGACTATCTCATTTTATGTCAGCAACTCGATAGCTTTGAAATATTATTTAATTATCAAAAAAGTTTTTTAAAATATTCTCAAATTTTGCCTTAGCTGGTTTGGCTCAGTGAATAGAGTGTTGGCCTGTGGACTGAAGGTCCCAGGTTCAATTCCAGTCAAGGGCACATGCGCCTCGGTTGCAGGCTCCTCCCCGGCCGGGGCCCTGGTCAGGGCTCCTGCAAGAGGCAACCGATGTGTTTCTCTCACATCAATATTTCTCTCTGTCTTTCCCTCCCTCTTCCACTCTTTCTAAAATTCAATGGAAAAATATCCTCAGGTGAGGATTAATATATAATTAATATATATATATATATATATATATATCCTCAAATTATAGGCAGACTGAAGTTTCAGTATAAAGCTAAATTCCACCTATCAAGCCAGACAACCGCCTATTTTGAGAAAACTCTGTGAACAGAGTAGGAAATAGGAAATAGGAAAGGTGGACTTGTTGGACCATAAAGAAGCATGAAATATCCAGATAATGACAAAGTAAGGATTTTTTTAATCAAAAGGCTTCCTCTGAAACAGCTTCCATACCCAAATGAATATTTTAGAAAAGACCAGATTTTTGGCTTTGCTATCTCCCTCAAATAGTTTATCTTATTGAGTCTTTCATTCCTTCATTTCATACCACAAAATAAATGACCAACAAATATCCATGGCCACCAGGGGAACTCTGGAAACTAAACACAAAGCTAGGATTAGGATAACAACCAGAAAAAGATGTTCAAATGTTCTATCTTCTGTGCAGCTGACCTTGCATTAGAAACAAAAGCTTTCCCAACTATGCCTAGGCTTATTAGCAATATTGCCATTTAGTACAATAAAGGCTAATGCACTGAAAAGCATGCTAATAACTATAATATAGAAAAAGAAGTGCCAACCACCTCCCCATCCCAGAAAATTAAAAACATATATTAAACCATCAACTCTTCCTTTCTTCTCTATAATCTGTTCCACATCATGCTGATTAAAAAGATCCGCAGGTAAAAGGCTAAGAGATTGGATTTTTACATGTGGAGCGAAATGGTTGAAAGCAATATCCAATTATTCTCACAATTACATTTTTATCTGTTATTGATGGACATTTTTATTATGTACTTTTTTTTTTAATCATTGTCAGAAGATACATTTTCCATAGATTTTTAGACAGAGTGGAAGGGAGGGAGGAGTAGGAGAAAGAAACACTGACTTAAGAGAGACACATTGATTGATGGTCTCAGGCACGCACCCCAATGGGGGCCAGGGATTGAACCTGCAACAAAGGTACGTGCCCTTGACCAGAAATTGAACCCATGACCCTTTGGTCGGAGAGCCAATGCTCTAACCACTGATCAACCGGCCAGGGCTCATGGGCATTTTTTTTATTAAATGACAAAGAAAACTATTCTCTCAACTTTTCAAGTTTCAGTGATGCTATCCAAATACCCAAACTTTCTCCCAGATAACAGAAAGTTACTAATTATTCATCAAAAGCATCCTGGAGGGTGGGTGTGCTTTCTTAAAAGAGCAAGCTAACTAACACTCCTTGCCTTCAATTAATTGTAAGCTCTGTTCACCATGATTGGACATATGCAGTCCTCAGACCCTCCATGGGCCAGATGCTGGAGATTCAAAGATGACAGAGACTCGAGGAGAGATGGCATTGGGAAACACACAGAACATTACTCCTGCCTTTGGGCTAAGTTGCGAAGACAACAAGGCGAGTGATTAGGGTGAGGCACCTGCAGCACCAGGACGTCCAAGCCCAGGCTCTGCAGGGACCTCGCCGCTGAGTGCGGCTCAGACACAGAAGGCCACAGGCAGGGGGAGAAAAGAGAACGAGGCCCAGAGCGTGCCTCAGAATGAACTCTGACTTTCCAAACTGCTAAACTGTGTGGCATTTATCGTGTTATTTAGCTTGCTATTTTAAGAAAGCACACCCACCCTCCAGGATGCCCACAGGTACAGAATGTCAGGAGGATGCTCAGCCGGCCAGTGTGGCTCAGTGGTGGAGTGTCGCCCCATGCACCAGGAGGTGGCTGGTTGGATTCCCAGGTCAGGGCACATGCCTGGGTTGCTAATATCACTGATACCATCCCCATCATTTATTGAGACTTACTGTATGCCCAGCACAGCTGACACATGAAGAAAATTAAATTCTGGGAGCTCATTTAAGTTCCCTGAGCAAGGGCCAGGGTCAGAACTCAGAAGTCTGCCTTAAGAACCTGCATTTTGTTTTTGTTCTATTTTGTTTGCCTTTCTATTAATTTAGTTACTATTTTGTCCCCAGCTTCAGAGGCCTAAATGACAAAATTGTAAGGTATTCAGTCTCTGTGATGATTTGGTATGCATGCACACTGTGAAAGGGTCCACCCCCCCCCCTTGGATTAACTAACACATCCATCTCCATCCACTCACATGTCTCCCTTTCTTTGATGGGAACATTTAAGTTCTCTCTTGGAAAAGTTCAATTACACAACACAGTATTATCAACTACACTCACATATTATAAACAGATCCTCAGAACTTATTCATTTTAAAACTGAAAGTTTGACCCTAGCTGGTTTGGCTCAGTGGATAGAGCATCTCCCTGTGGACTCAAGGGAGATGCTCTATCCACTGAGCCAAACCAGCTAGGGTTCAATTCTGGCCAAGGGTACGTACTTCCGTCCAGACTCCTCCACAGCCCAGGCCCTGGTCAGGGCTCATGTAGGAGGCAACCAATCTACCGTATTGTTTCTCTCACATCGATATTCCTCTCTGTCTTTCCCTTTCTCTTTCACTCTTTAAAAATCAATAGAACAGATATTCTCACCTGAGGATGAAGGAGGAGGAGGAGGTTGAGGAGGAGGAGGAGGAAGGAGGAAGGAGGAAGGAAGAAGGAAAGGAAGAAGGAAAGGAAGAAGAAAAGGAAGAAGGAAAGGAAGGAAGGGAGGGAGGGAGGGAGGGAGGGAGGGAGGGAGGAAGGAAGGAAGGAAGGAAGGAAGGAAGGAAGGAAGGAAGGAAGGAAGGAAGGAGGAGAGAAGAGAAGAGAAGAGAAGAGAAGAGAAGAGAAGAGAAGAGAAGAGAAGAGAAGAGAAGAGAAGAGAAGAGAAGAGAAGAGAAAAAAGAAAAGAAAGTCAATTTGTGCCTTTTTCCTAACCTCTCCCTATTTTCTCCATCCCCAGGGCCCAGGCTTGGGTTTTAGCCACCAAACTATAAATGCTTCACAGTCTAGTTACAATATTTGCTACTGAAGCTGAATGTGGACAAAGTCTCTAATACACCAGTTTGATTCCATATGACAGCCATACACAAAGGTAAAAAACAAAAACACACACAGATTTCTGTTCCCCGTGACCATAAAAAGTTTCCATTCCCCGTGTGGATGAGAAGAGGGCCACACCGAACCCTGGCCACGCAGGGGAGGCCCCATGGCCGCCTCTCAAACTCACAGACCTACAGGAAGCACACGGGGTGGTCTGACATAACACTTCCGAACCGAGCGCGAGGCATGGCCGGGAGTCACGCCCCAGGCCTGCGGCCTCCCTGACAAAGATCACTCTTTAGCTCCCGGAGCGGCTGTTGTCTTTCTGCATTAAGATTACAGGCCTTGGGATGTCAGCTCACCTCCTCCCCAGACCCCACCTGGCTCACCCTCTTCCTGCGAGAGCAGAGCCCAGGAGCCCTCACCATTACCTCTTCCCCACACCACCTCCCTGTGCTGGGGCTGAATATGACCACCCACGGAAAGGAAGCACGTGTTTCTGTTTCACTTTTTGTCCAATCCCTGAGGATTCCCCACTTTGCTTTCTGCAGCCCCTAATCTCCCACCAATGGAGGTCATGTAGCATCCTTACTTCTGCTCCTTTGACTGTAATGAATAAAATAAAGTGTAAAACTGCCATTGTACAGAGCGGCGGTGCCAACCATTCGGACCTCACAGCCATCAGTGGTCTGTGGACCACCAGCTGGCAACCATTGCTTCAGAGAATTTTCTCAATTCATTGAGTTTTTGCCTCCTGGCAATTATTGTCAGTTTGGCTCAAATAAACTCATAAAAATTCTCTACAGGATTGAATAATTCATTACTGTTTCCCCCAAAAAAATGGCCCTGGCTTGCGTGTTGGGACTAAATAATTTCCAAAGTTGCTTACAGTCCTAAGATCCTATAAACCACTGATAGAAAAGAATTACGACCTATTTTTGAGATTCTTTAAAGAGTCAAGGGAAAGCTTTTATCAATTATTTTGCTAAGAAACCACAGGAAGGAAGCTGAGATAAACCAACCAGTTATCAATCACCTGAAGCCAGTTCAGCAATTGTATCTGATCAACATGATATAAACTACAAGGCCGTGACCGATGGAAACATCTCCCCATTCCGTGTTCCCTTATACTTCAAACCTGCAGGAAGGAAGCTCCTGAAGAGAAAATGCATACGCTGATTTCACCAAGATACTCACTTTTGAGAGCAATACCTTTTTAATGCAGATGGATAGACAAGCTCAGGAGGGTTATGGGCCCAGGGTCCATGGCAATATTAAGCCAAATGTTCACTATCCCATTCCAGAATCTCAAACGGTTCTTAATTCAGAAAAGCTTAAAAACCAGGATGCCAGGCAGAGACAAAAAAACTTCTGAGTTTACATAAAAAATAAACTATATCCAAAGACCCAAATGCACTGATGTCATTGGACTCGGAAGCTGTAAGTGCCCCGGAAGGGAATGAGGGACAAAGGCGCAAACCTAGCTTGGACCAAGGCCGCAGAACGGGGCTCCCACGGGAACTGCTCTGCCATTCAGGTGCACTGTCATGTAAGTTGCTTGTCAAAGACGCCTAACAGCCAAAAACCAATTTGGCTCAGTGGATAGAGGATCTGTCTACAGAATGAAAGGTCCCAGGTTCGATTCCGGTCAAGGGCATGTACCTTGGTTGCGGGCACATCCCCAGTGTGGGGTGTGCAAGAGGCAGCTGATCAAAGATTCTCTCTCCTTGATGTTTCTAACTCTCTATCACTCTCTCTTCCTCTCTGTAAAAAAATCAATAATATATATTTAAAAAAAAAAAAAAAGACGCCTAACAATCCCAAAATTCCAGATTCCATCAGAATAAAATTAAAACTTATCCAAACAAAATTACCGTATTTTTCGGACCATAAGACGCTCCGGACCATAAGATCCACCAGTTTTTAGAGAAGGGAAATGAAGAAAAAAAGATTCTGAAACAAATAGTGTCCTAAAATATTTTATGTGCATTAAAACCCAACATCACAGTCATAAACACATGTAATCAACCCTGTAAAGTAAACAGCAGCATTTAGAACCAACCATTTTAGAGCCGGGCAAGCACACAGAGACCACACAGAGCCGGGCAAGTAAAAAAACTTTTTTTTTAAAGTATATGTGTAGGCTATATTTGGACCATAAGACGCAGGGACTTTTTCCCCCCACTTCTGGGGGGGAAAAAAGTGCGTCTTATGGTCCGAAAAATACGGTAATTCAATGCAGGAAGAACAGCTTTCCAACAAATGGTGCTGGAACAACTGACTATCCCTAGGCAAAAAATAAATAAATAAACCTCAACCTAATCCTCACACCTTACATAAAAATTAACAAAATGGATCACAGAGTTCCATGTGAAACTGTAACGTTTAGAAGATAACAGGAGAAAATCTTGTGGATGTAGGGCTTCGTGAAGATTTCTTAGACATAACCCAGCAAAAGCATGGTCCAGCAAAGAAAAACAATGGATAAACTGGACTTCACTAAAATTTAAAACTTGCTCTGTGAAAGAGTCTGTTCAAAGGATAAAAAGACAAGCCAGACATTGGGAGAAAATATCTGCAAATCATATATCTGAGAAAGGACTTGCTTCCAGAATAAAGAACTTCTAAAAACAAGACAATCCGATTAGAAAATGGGCAAAAGAAATGAAGAGACAGTTCAGTGAAGAGGATATGCGGGTGGCAAAAAGCACATAAAAACGTGCTCCACATCCCCAGCCATTAGGGAAATGCAAATTAAGACCACAATGAGACAGTAGGATAGTTAAAATTTAAAAATACTGAGAATACCAAATGCTGGCAAAGATGTGAAAAACTGGATCCCTCATGCATGGCTGGTGGGAATAAAAATGAAACTGCCACTCTAAAAAAAGTTTGGCAGTTTCTTAAAAACTGAAACGTGCACTAGAACTATCACCTGGCAATTACATTCCCGAGTATTTAGCTAAAAGAATAAAAATGTATTTACACAAAGCCTGTAAATGATTGTTCACAGCATTTTATGTATAACTAGAGGCCTGGTACACAAAATTCATGCAAAGGGGGGTGAAGGGTATCCCCTCAGCCCAGCCTGCACCCTCTCCAATCTGGGACTCCTCGGGATATCTGACTGCAGTCGTACATCCCTTTCACAATCCAGGACCACTGGCTCCTAACTGCTCACCTTCCTGCCTGCCTGATCACCTCTAACTGTCCCCCACCCCCACCAGCCTGATCATGCTTAACCACCTCTGGTTGCCAGCCTGGTCACCTCCAACTGCTCCCCTACCCACACAGCCTGCTGTTCAGTCATTTGATCATCCTACACTAACCCTGCCGGCCTGGTCATCCTACGCAGCCTGCTGTTCAGTCGTTACTGTGACAGTGTCCCAGACAATTTGTATATTCCTCTATTATTAGTATAGATTATTAGTATAGATAGCCAAACACTGGAAACAAATTATCCCTCAGTAGGTGAAGAGTTAAACAAACTGTGGAACATCCATACCATGGAATACTGCTCAGCAATAAAATGCAACAAACATATGCTTTGTGGATGGATACCAAGGGCTTTAAGCTGAGTGAAGAAAGCCAGCTTAAAAGGTCAGATGATGTAGAATTCCACTTATGTACCATATGACAAATCCCAGCGATGGGAACAGATTGGTGGGTTACAGAGGCCGGGGATGGTAGAGGAGGGAGTGATGTGACCATAAAGGGTTAGCATGAGGGGGAGCTTTGGGCTGATGGAAAATTACATGTGAAAAATGGCATAGCACCACACACACATTGTGTCAATAGCCAATTCCTTCTGACTGTATATTTTGATTATGTAAGATACCAGGGGCCCAGTGCATGAATTCATGCACCTTGAAAGGAACTGTGGGCCACAAGGCTGCAGTGGGCCCAGGGACAGGTCTTGGCCCATCCTCTGCACCACACCCAGCCCCTCCCACCATGGCCCTGGTCCCCTGAATGCAGACTGCCCCACTCCCGTCACCGCCACTCTCACGCACTGATGGCACCAGCCCCGCTTGCACCTGCCTACAGCATGGAGCGATTTGGGGCTGGCACCAGAAGCAGGTGCAAGTGACCCCAGCACTGTCAACGGGTGTGAATAGCGGTTGCTGCCCCGATCGCCTCTTAGGAGCAGGATGAAGTGAAGAAGCCCTCAGGGCCAATTGGGGCTGGCAGCCACTGCTCGCACTCACTGACGGATCAGGGCTGCTGGCAGGCCCTGGCTGCAGGTGCGAGCAGCAGCTCCAGCACAGGTGCAAGCATCCAGCGGGACCACGGCACAAGGAAGGAAAGAATTTTCAGTAACCACCAGAGGCCTGCCCCAATGGCAGCGACAGGTGCCCCACCTTGGTCTGGTGCCCCTGCTCACTTGCTCCATCATCCCTCCCTGGCCAATGCCCGCCAAGTTTCATGCTTTGCTGCCTATTGCTGATGCCCACCATGATCTGAACATGCCCCCTGATGGTCAGCCCACGTCATAGTGACTGGTTGTTTGTTCGTTCTGCCATTTAGTCTATTTGCATATTAGGGTTACATATATATATATATATATATATATATATATATACACACACACACACACACACACACACACACATATATATATATATATGATAACTACTAGGAGGCCTCTCTATACTATCTTTTCAACTTCCTATGAATTTATACTTCTTTTAAAGAAGATGCTTTAAAGAAAGCTTTCTAGGAAACTTTTCAGAGTTGAGTAAGATTGATAAGTAAACTCCATCTTGCCAGTTAGTCATTATTGAATCCTCTCTTCTCTTTCCTGACATTTAGCCCATCAGGAAATATGAGTCTCCTTACACCATGCTTCCAGAATCTGACCGTCTCTCCTCATGTGTGCCCAGCTCTCTGGTCCAAGCCCACTCACCTCTCCTCTGGATTACCACCTGGTCTCCCTGCTCACACACACAGCCAGTTTATTGAGGACACCGAGAATCCTACCTGAAGCCAGTGTCAGGGGGCCAAAAACAGGCCCAAATGAACCTCTTTTATCTCTGTGGCATCTCCCAGCACCTAAACCAGAGTGGGCTCATTCCTGACACCCACCAGCGCTTTTCCCAGAGGCCGTCACCCTGGGCAGAAAATCTACACAGTACATAGTTTTCACTTTCAGCTGATCTCCCCATCATTCCACAGAACACTGCTGCTGATTTCCATCCACTGTGCACTTTTATTACTCCTTCTCAACTGCGGCTATTACTCCTTTTTTCTTTCATTATAACCCTTGGAATTGATTTCACTTTTATGTTCATTATTGTTCATTTATAATCAGCTTTTGATTGCATGCTGATTATTCTTAAATTCCAACTTTATACTCCTGAAGAAAACTGCGCTTGGTATTATGCTCTGATTATAAAATCAGATGGATTAAGTTATATAACTGTTTTTAAAAAGTCGTGAAACACAAGTTTTAAAATGCAGTTCTTTTGTTTAACCTTGAATGAGCTTTCTGAATAAAAGAATGGTTAAGAACTAGGTGAAATAAAAAAGAAAAAATAATGAGGTGTTTGTTGTTGTTTCTTAAGTAAAAAGAAAAGTACAAGAACTTACTCATTTGAATAAGCAAGGCTCCGTATGTATTTCAGTTTCTTACTACTGTTCAAAATACTCCTGGAACTCTTATTTGGGAAGTGGTATCATGTACCACATCCTTGGAATATTTGTCTCGACTGCAGCCCTTCTTCCTTTAAACTGACTCCACTTTCAGAAATGGCCAGGGATGTCTAACCCAGCATTGGAGGATGAGATGGTAGGAAAGTGTTCTCATTCAAAACAAGTGCATAAAGCATAAAGCAAGACGGGCCGTGGCCGAGCAGCTGCAGAAGAAGACAGGCATCTGGAGGCTAAGCTCAGGTTCCAAGCGCCGGGGGAGAAGCTCAAGATGAGCCCGGCGCTGGCACAGGGCGCACCGCCACAGCCACGGCCCTCATTTCCACGTCATCACAGGCATATCGGCCTCCTGTGGTGGCAATGAGGACTCTGCCCCCGTGTGGACACAAGATGGCCGCCACAAGATGGCCAGCAGGGGAGGGCAGTAGGGAGGGACCAGGCCTGCAAGGGAAGACAGTTGGGGGTGATCAACCCTGCAGGGGAGGGCAGTTAAGGGTGACCAGGCCAGCAGAGGAGGGAAGTTGGGGGCAAACAGGCTGGCAGGGGAGCAGTTAGACATCAATCAAGCTGGCATGGGAGTGGTTAGGGGGTGATCAGGCTGGCAGGCAGAAGTGGTTAGGGGCAATCAGGAAGGAAGGCAGGCAAGAGTTGGGAGCCAGCAGTCCTGGATTGTGAGAAGGTTCCCAGATTGGAGAGGGTGCAGGCTGGGCTGAGGGACACCACCACCCCTTCCCCCCATGCATGAATTTTGTGCACCAGGCCTCTAGTATTTTATAAAAAACATTGTTGAGCCGAAGCCGGTTTGGCTCAGTGGTAGAGCGTTGATCTGCGAACTGAAAGGTCCCATGTTCGATTCTGGTCAAGGGCATGTACACTGGTTGCGGGCACATCCCCGGTAGGGGGTGTGCAAGAGGCAGCTGGTTGATGTTTCTCTCTCATCGATGTTTCTAGCTCTCTATCTCTCTCCCTTCCTCTCTGTAAAAAAAAAAAAAAAAAAAAAAAAAAAAAAAAAAAAAAACATTGTTGATGTAAGAAATATGCAAAGCTGTGGGGGGAAAAATAATTTAAGCCAAGTTTATTTGTTCATTTTCACATTTGCTTCCTGACCTTTTGGCTAAGCTCAAGAGAAGTCCTGCTCGGTGGCATCCTTGGCCTGAGACTGCCACAGTCTACCCTACACAACTGCAACCACCCCCTCCCCGGGCTTCCCTCCCCTGGTTCCCGAGGCCTGCCATTCTCCTAGCTTCCTTCATCAGCCTTCATCAGGCTGACCTGGCGGGGGCACAAAGGACCGCCCCACCTGCCGGGCAGGCGCATCCCAGGCCGTGCCAGCGCACAGAGGTGGGCGGGCACTAAATCCATCCAGAAGTCCGGATGCTTCTGCAATCTGAAATGCCATTCACTTCACTGGATGGCTTAGTTTTGCAAACTGCTGAATGAGGGTTTCTGTCAGTCGTTTAGACAATGTGAAATTAGCCCCGCAGCAGACAGGGCTGTCAGACTGTGACCGTTCACTCATAAAAGAAGTGAAATGTAAAGAATTTTTTTAGTTTATTTGCTGGGAAGCAAGACATCAACTGCTCTGGAGAATCAGCCTGCAGTTACTGTATGCACCTGAGATTCATGAGGG
Organism: Pipistrellus kuhlii; assembly: GCF_014108245.1. NCBI lineage: Eukaryota > Metazoa > Chordata > Mammalia > Chiroptera > Vespertilionidae > Pipistrellus > Pipistrellus kuhlii. The sequence goes on along the minus strand of NW_023425416.1, from coordinate 3,803,136 downwards.
ACTCAGGAAAGAGTACATGAAGGAGGGAGAAAGCCGGGTGGGGTGGACTGGACTGCAAGGCAGTAAGACTATGTGTTCTCCGAAGGTGGTTATGCCTTTATGGGGCCACTCCTGGCATTGTAAAGGCATGTTAACCAGAACAATGGATGGGGCTGGCTTACAACCACCCACATAGCAGGCACCGGCCTGGGAGTGGCTGCCCACCATGGCCTGCCCCATTAGGAATCTGTGATTTATTGCAGGACCCTTTTGTCCACACAAGGTGCAGTGAGAAGACCAGTTTTATACACTCACAAAAGCCTCACCATAAACCAGTCAAACAAACCGGGAAGCATCAGGACACACGCAGCACGCCCCGCCACCTCTTTAATGTGCCATTGGGAACCCTGCCAGTCAACCTATGACACGATTCTGAAATATGAAAGAGAAAAGAGTATGTCTCACAAGAAAGCACATAAGTCATTTTCACAAAATCACAGATCTATTAAGTGCTGAAAGCCAGGTCTGAGCCCAGACATGTGGTTCTGGTCCTGGTTAAGCCCACCATCCTGGCATAATTGACAATGCTCCCTTTACTCCCGAATGTGCTTCAGTTTTATGGATGCCGTACAAAGCCCTCCTCCTCAGGGTGTGAGTGACATGGCCCGCATGCCCTGTTGTCCCAGCTGCTTCTCCCGGGAGTCAGGGAGGCGCTGGCAGCCCCTGCAGGGTGCCAAGAGGCCCAAACAAAGCGCACTGGGAAGCACACGTGGAGCAGCACGAACCCTGAGCACGGTCCCAGCCAAGTGGAGGAAGCGCCCGGCCTGCGGGGAGTCTGCTGTCTCCTTTGTCTTGGGAACACTCACTTGGCTACTTGTTCGGATGAGATGACTTCCCATGAGACCCTGTTTTCCCACTTAATCATTCTCTCCTGAGAAGTAATTAATTCCCAATCATTAGTTACTCTTCATTGTGACCCAAAGAAAACGGTCTGAAAGGCCATCTGCCATCACCTTAAGCTCTGGCACATTAGTCCAGCGCCAACTAAAACCGCCAACCAAAACAGGGAACAGTAAGAGAATCCTCAGAAACGTGGGAATGGACAAAAGGAAGCAAAGCAACATGAACATGTGACCTTGAAGGGAAGACAGGTGAGCAGCAGGCCAGGAAGCACAGAAACACAACGGTGCTCTACATGGCTCCAGCCGCCCCCACCCCGCTCTCAGAGCCCTGCTCCTCTCCTCGGGGTCACCGTCCGCACAGCCTCTCACCGGCCGGCCGGGGCACAGGGGTGGGCACCTCACGCAAAACCAGCCCAACTTTCAGCTGACCAGCAACCCGAACCTGGGTGCAAAAGGATGAGACAGATCATGGAGACTTTCCTGTTACTGGACCTGTGGCTTTCTGAGACAGGAGCTGGATGAGTGTGCAGGCAGGGGCTGGAGGGCCATGGGAATGGACAGGTCATGGGCAGACAGGAGTTTCAGAGATGTTACCACGAGTAAGCAGCCAGTGACTGGAACGGAAAAGCAGAGAAGCCAGCACATGGAAGATTGATCTTGAGTTGTAATGTGAGTTGCTTCCAATAAACCTTTTCCCACCCTGGAGACAAGTCCTAGGTCTCACATCCTCTATCAGGGACAATACACAGCCTTCACTACAGTTCTGCTCTATGGCAGAGGGCAGAAGCCAGCAATGGGCACCCAGCAGGGAAATCGGGGGTCTTGTCCAGGGCATCCCCTTTTCAGCGCCGATCTTTCTCCTATCCCATCACCACCACCGGGTGCATTTTGGTTCAGTGGCTATAAACCTGTTTTCAGGGGCAATCTGGTTACACCTGTTGTCCAGGTGAAATATTTCAGTGTTCAAGCGCACACTCAAAAGTATCCCAATTTGGAAATAAATTATTTTGTCACCCTAATTTTAGTTCAAGCCCCATCTTCTCCCATTTTATGTGCCATTGGAGGGGGAAAACTGTCAACCAATCTATGACACGAGTGTACAAACACCTCCAGTTCTCAGAGAGGCGGAAATGTGAGAAAGAAGAAAGGGAGTCTTAGATGATGTATTATAGAAATGTACACCTGAAACCTATTGTAGTGACCAATGTCACCCCAATAAATTCAATAAAAAATAAAATAAAACTATAAATGAATCAGAAAACAAAGTAAGTGAGTCTTGTAAGAAAACGTTAAGTGTTGAGAACACAAAGGTAATCGGTGTCAAAGGCAAGATCTGAACGCAGGCAACCTGGCTGCAGTCCTGCTTCCAGCCTACTGTGCTGGTGTAATGACGAATGGCACCGAGTGGCTGGGAGTCCCCTAAGTGATCTCCGTTCTGTCATTCCTCCCGCCCACTGAGCAACATGCAGAAAAACACCCTAACACGCAAAACTGCATGATCCCAACATCTAACACCTTCAATGGCTCCCACTGCCCGCAGAACAAGCCCTAACTCCATTTCCAGATTCACAGAATGTTGCCCCTGCTCATGTCTCCAGCCTCCTGTCTCACTGCCCCCCACCCTCAAACCTTACAGGGCAGCCCCGAGGTTCCCCCGGGCCCTGGAGTCACAGCCGTGGACAGCCAGCCCAGGGATGGAAACGGGACACGCACATGGAGAAAGCTTACACACCTCCTCTTGTGCGTTGCCCCGTTTGCAATATCAGTTCAACTTTCCAGCAAATCCTTCCCATTTCTAAAATAACAATAAATGTTAAAGGTGAATGTTAGAAACCTTCTATTCAAGACTAATGCCTAAGTGCTACTCATTTGGAATAGTTTCTAGAAAAGGGCCACAGCTGGCCGCCTAGCCAGCACACTGATCAAGGTCTGCACTCGGGCCACCGGGAAACACCACCCTCGTTTCCATGGCCCACGTCTACCCTGCAGAGCAATGCGAGTTCACAACTCCTCCCGCGTCCCTGCAGCCCTGAAGGCCGCTCCGTGCTGGGCAGGCAGTGAAGGGCATGGACCGAGCCCTTTGGGGCGGGTTGTGATTAGTTTGTTCTTTACGTGGCCCCTCCTCCCTTCAAATCTTTGACGCACGTGAGGTCCGGAGCCGTGGCTGCTAAGTCAACACCAGGATGTGCAAATGTTTCTGGAATGAGCAACAGCAAGGTTGGTGCAACTGAGCAGCCTGGCCCGGGGCCCTCCCCGCTGCCACCCTGAGCCTCATCAGACGTTGGCGCCATCAGTGGAACAGCGTCCCGCAGCTCCGCGGGTGACGGCTTTGTCACCAATCCCCTCTCAGACCCGGGGCTCCAACTCTCTGCCCTCAGGTCCCCCGGATGTAAACTGAGAATAATCACCTGTCTCACATGGTTGTAGCCAGGATTAAATGAAATAAAACAGAAATCCCAAGCCAGTGCCTAACCCCGATATAGCAGCAAAAATAACTTTATCAATTTGGGAAATGAAAATTATTCTAGTTTAATAAACCTTTAAAAATGCAAACTTAGCTTCAAATCCACTGGGAGAAATCACTGCTACACCCACTACCTATCCATAATGCCAAATGTCATACACATCATCCTACTTGATCTTCGTGACCATCTGTGAGAATTATGCCCTTTCAGAGAAGAACTAATTGAGGTTTTATCAAGTTCAGTAATTTGCAGAGCAAGAACCGAGCAGACCAGAATTTGAACTTGGTTCTATTTGAACATAGAACTCATTCCCTTTTCTCCTTCGTTACTGTTTCCCAGACCCCAAAGCCAGGGACGGGGGGGGGGGGGGGGGGGGAGACACACACGGGATGGGGGGGGGGGGGGCGGTTGGAGCAGGGACAGCTACTCAGCGGTGATAGCACCGCACCTGAGTCAGCACAATCCCAGCACTCCACTTGGGGCAAAGGCAGGGGAAAGGTGAGCATTGTGTACACTGTAACCGAATGTCAGCCCAAACAGCCCAAACAGGAGCAGCAGGTGCTTATCAGCAAAGGCAGGTGAGTGGCGCACTGTGACTTTAAGCGAGTGGCCATGTGAGCCCCTGTGCCTCTGCTCCCTGACATGCAATGTGAAGGCAGGACAATCTCTCCTGCAGGAATGCTCTCAGGGCTAAGAAACAACGTGCAGAAACAGTGCTGCACAGCCTGCCACAGAGGAATGATTACGCCTGTCATTATTACGAAAGCCCTTTCACAACTGCACTTCCTCCGGCCCTTCCTCCCTCCCTCGCCCAAGTTACCTGGGTGGTCCCTCACCTTGTCACTCACCTGCACTGCCCAGAGCAAACTGTCTGCAATGGCCCCTCTGGCTCCCCTGTTCTCTCTCCTCGGCCTACACACGCAGCCCTCTGTCTGCAATGCCTCCCGCCTCCACCTTCTTCACCAGACTGACTCCTGGTACTGTCTCCTAAAATCTCATTAGTGTATTGATTTTACCATTTGCTCAAACATGTACACATCTCTTAAGCTCTTCAGACAAAACATTTCCATCAAATAAAAGAAAGCAACGTATCAACTGGCAACTCCAGACTGCGCGGTAAAGAGAGGTCAAGGGCGAATGATCGGGGGTTACTTATGCAATTTCTGTCCCTCTCCAAAATACACAGAGTTTCAGCTCCTTTCTGGGCACCGTGCCGGCAGAACTGGGCCAGGGGACAAGGGCAGCAAAGCCCTCCCTCCTGTGGGCCTGGGAGCGCCACCAGCCCCCACAGAAATGTTTCATTTACGGGAAACAACACCAATCTGACCCAGGAGCTCTGCCTTCAGGCCTTCCCCTCACAGGTTAATAGTGGAGCGTCTACATTATCTGAGACACGTTTCCTTTCTCTTCTAGGCAAGAAGGCAGGTCCAGGTGAAGTCCCAACCTCAGTGCGGCTCCACAGCCTCATTGAGCTGATAGGAACAGGCACATGACCTTCAGTCCTTCCCTAAAGACTGGCACACATCAGTCCCACCAGCCATTCCGTGAAGGGCAGACAGAGGAGCGGCAGCCATCATTCTAGAGTTTACAAGTTCCTTCCACCACGTACACCTCTCTCCCAGGTCCAGACAGCAGCTCTGGGCTCCGGGGAGAAGCATAAAACAAGGACTCCAGGCTGCGGCCTGGCGGGAGGAGTTTCCCACAATGCCTGTCTCCGGTCCTCTGACAGATCAGCTCTGTGGACTTCACCCAGCTGTTCCAGGGGCAACCAGACCACACTTAGAATCACGACTAACCATTTAAACGCAGCGCCCTCACCAAGGTGTCCGCTAAGCCACGAGCTATGGTATGGAGCGGATTAATCTCACGCCATGGCTGGGCCTGCTTTATCAGCTGCCATGTCCCACAGCGCCCTGTCCTGGCTATTCAAGGTCTATCTACCAGGATTTAGGTCTGAGAGAAGACTCCTAACCAGGTAGATCTAAACTGTGCCATGGAGAGTTTCAAAGCCAGACTAGCTGGATCCAAATGGAGTGCACAGCAGTCAGGAACATGCGATTCAGGAACATGCGGTTCACCAACTCAACAGCTTTGGGCAGGTCACTAAATCAAGGTTACCGGACGGAATTAAGAGGCTGGAGAACTATTTACCGAGTTTTCTTGCAAAACCAAGGGTAGCTCTCCCCAAGCAGGTTCTCAAGGGCTGTGCTCGGGCTCCCATTTCTTGGTTAGGCAAGCAAGAAGTCCTACATGTCAGCTAAACACCCGTTTCTCTGAGTAACTACTTCATTTGCTTGAATGTTCATACCCTAAGCCCACTTCTTACCAAGTCAGACCTACGCTCACAGTTGGCACCTCAGTCTTGTTTTCTGTCACACCTACCCAATGAACAGGACTTGATCACCTGGAGGCATTCCCCTCACCCCATATTCCCAGTTATTAGTGATTTCAATTAGACAAAACCACCGCACCTTCCACCACCCCACCATACTGTCAAGTGCCTAGTAAGGGTATCACAGTAATAAGTATTAGCACCTTTTAAATTTACATTAACAAAAAGAGAGAAATGAGAAGTCAGGAAATGAAAGAGGAAAAAAAAAAAAACTTCGCAGATGTCAGCATTAGACAAAGCTTAGAGTAACTCAAAAACTCATTAGTAGCTATCTTTAAATTTTCTTAAAAACTGACTGGCCGGTTAGCTCAGTTGGTTAGAGCGTGGTGCTAATAAATTTTCTTAAAAACTATACTGTGCATGTCCTGGTTAACAGTGCACGGGTGCCCACTTGCTTCTCATCACTTAAAAGTGGGAAAGTGGACAAGGAAGTGGCTTTGCTGTGCTTTCTGTACAGGAGGGAAGGGAGGGGGCGGGGCGGTGGCTGAGGGACTCCTCCGAGTCCCATCACAGGCCCCCCCCTCCCCAGGGTGGTCAGCGCCCCTGGACGCCGAGCTCCAGCCGCCTCTCTGCACCCAGGCCCAGGGCTTTCCCTCTCTGTGAACAAGAAGCCGGTGCTCCGACGTGTGTTCGTAACGGAACTGCTTTTTACTGACTTTCCCGCCGGCCCGGCGCCCAGCCTGCAGACGGGGCGGCTGCGCGGAGCGGGCTGGACGGGCTGCGGCGGGTGCCCACGTGGCCGGAGCTCGGGCGCGGACCGGAGAGCGGGTCGCGCCTCGGGCTCCGGGGCGGGAGGGCCTTCCCTCCGCTGGCGGGAGCGCTCAGCTCGGGCCGCCGGCGCCGCGGGACACGGCGGCTCCAGCCCGGACCCCGGCCGCCACCTCCTCGGCCCGGCCCGCGCCGCGTCGGGTGCGGGTCCCCCGAGCGCCCGGACCGAGCACCGCGCGCCGCGCCCCCGGGGCAGCAGGAGGGGACCGGGCAGCGGGCTCCGCCAGCGCCCCGCTCACCTGCGACCTGGCCGCCAGGAGCCGCGGCCGGAGCGCCAGGTCTCGCAGAAGCGCCCGCGCAGCCGCCAGGGACGCCATCTTAGCAGGAACGGGGAGCGGGGCCGGAGGCGGGGAGGCCGGGGGGACGAGAGGCCGGAGGCGGGGAGGCCGGAGGCGGGCCCGCCAGCCCCTTTGTTCCGCCCCCTCGCCAAGGCCACGCCCACAAGGCCAGGCCAGGCCCCGCCTACAAGGGCCAGCTCCGCCCACAATGCCCCGCCCCCGCCACGTGCCCTGCCCGGTGTGCCGGCCGCACTGGGTGGGGGAGCTCTGGCGCAGCTTCCCTGCCATCCGGGGCCGCGGTCCCCAGCCCCGGCCCCAAAGCCGCTTCAGAGGCGGGTGGTTGGCGCTGTGCTACGGGTGCAGTTTTGAGCAAATGCAGATCCCGCCCCCAGCCCTGCGACCCTGCGGCTTCACTTGTCCCCGGGGACCTGGGGACAAGGGACTGCTGCTGGCTGCAGGAAGGGCTCCGCGGACCTGCCCACGGCTGACCTGGCCTCCCAGTGACCTCTGGTCAACTCCTGGGTCACTGAGCCTGGCCTGGCCTGACGACGTTTGAGCTGAGACTGGAAGGAAAAGGGAGCACGAGGACCTGGTGAGGTTGTTGGAAACCCTCTGCACATGAGCAAGCCTTTTCTTTATCTTTAATGGATGGTGAATGCTAAACGACTGAAGGATTGGAAGCCCTGCCTTCACCATCCCAAGAGCAGACAGACATTTGGAGTTTACGAACTTTGAACACTGATGTGCAATAAAAAGTATTGTGGCAAATATGTCCAGTGCCTGCCAAGCACTTTACAGATATGAACTAATTCAGCCAACATAGCAACCTTTCCAGTAGGTACATGTTAACGTAAATATATATATATATATGTGTGTGTGTGTGTGTGTGTGTGTGTGTGTGTGTGTGTGTATGTAGTATATTCAAACCCGAAAGAATTTTTTGTGAGTTTATTTGAGCCAAACTGCCAGGAAGTGAAACCTTAAGATATTGAGATAGTGCTCTGGAGAAGAGCAGTTTTTCACCCAGTTTTAGACATTAAAATCAAAGGAGGAGACATAAGTGGGTCACATGAACTCCACTGGTGATGGATTAGGGAGGCCTGAGGAAGCAAAGCAGGGAAGCATCTGGGTTTGGATAAAAACTAAAAAGATAGACACATATTTATTTTACACAGGTGGGTACAGGATAGTTAACAATCAATGATTAACATGATAACAATGAGAAAATTTGCCCTGAGGAGTCCAGAAAAAAAGGGAATTTGCAAAGCCTGATATTCTTCAGGTATGTTATCTTAGATGCCAAAATACAATGGGCTCACTAAAGATCATAGTTGATCTTTGTCAGAGAAGACACTGGCCTAGGACATGACTACCACTATAAACTGCTTTTTACCTAAAAGGTTTTAATTTCAGACCAGCGTTTGCGGTTACTTTAGGTCTCTTGAGTTTGCAAGGCCGCCATGCAGGCCTTCCCTGAGTTAGCCAGGTTAGCTTGTGGCCCCTTTTCGTCAACAAAGGTTTTGTTTTGTTTTTTAGTTTGAGAACTAAAAAAAAAAAAAAAAAAAAAAAAAAAAAGGCAAACTAAGCCATAGACAAACTCTCAAGTTATTTGGTAACTCAAGAGACAGATTACTCTGCTTGCCTCCATTGGGTTCCTAAATGTAGAAGAAAAAGCTAACAAATTGTGGGTGCAGGGGTGACTAAATGCTGCTTCCAGAGAACCTGGACACACTGGTGCAAAACCCATTTTCTACGAGGGGTCTGGGTCAGCTGTGACATAGAAACGTTGACTGAGGGCAAATAGACAGCTAGTCTATGCTTTTTCTCTGCCAAAATGGCAATGCAGATCGCTTGAACAGAGACTGATGTAGACAAAAGGGGCCACATGCTAACCTGACAAGCTCAGGGAAGGCCTGTGTGGTGGTCTTGCAAACTCAGAGGCCTAAAGTCACCATAAAGGATGGTCTGAAGTTAAAACTTTAACTAAAGCAGTTATAGTGGGTAGCCAAGTCTCAGGTGGTATCTTCCCTGACAAGGTCAGCCTTTGCCTTAACTGAGCCTATTGTCTTTTTCATCTACGATAACATAGATAACATATCCTTGAAATGTTAGGGTTACTTGTAACTTCCCTTTTTTCGCCCCCAGACCCCAAAGGACACAACCAAATGCTCTGGGCCCTGGAACAGAATGCACAAATTCCTTTATTCTTACTGTTATATTAATTGTTGACTGTTCACTGCCCTGCACCCACCTAAGTAAAAGAAGTGTCTATCTTTTTACTTTTTATCCAATCCCAGAGGTATCCCCCAAACACACATTTTGCTTTCTCCTGCTTCCCTAATCTATCGCCAATGGATTCCATGTAAACCACTGTCTCCTTCTTTGATGGTAATGTATATAAAACAAGGTGAAAAACTGCTCTTCTCCAGAGCATTATCCCAATCCGTTGAGATTCTGCTTTCCGGTGATTGTCAACAGTTTGGCTCAAATAAACTCACAAAAGTTCTTACAGGTTTGAATGTTTTCACGTTCACACTGGCCACAGGCAAATAGTGATATTGGAACGCATTCTGCTGCCTGGTATCAGAATGAAGCACCGAGGTGGATGTAGACAAATCGCCTTCAAGTCCTGACTTGGTGATGTAAAAGCTGCATGACCTTGGACAAGTTACTCCACAGCCTTCGTTTGTTTCTCTGTGGGAAGGGGATTATACTACTACCTATTTGCCAAAGAAATGCGAGCCTCAGTTTCACCATTAGTAAAATGAAGGCCAGGTGTGACAGCATCTTCTATGAACTGGGAGTTAACAGTGTAACGCTTCTCATAAACCTGCACACACTGTTGAGTTCTAAAACTCCATGAGCAAACTTTGGGTTTAGTACACACTGCCTACGCTGTTTCCTAAGTTAATCGTCTCAAGAATGAAAACAAAGAATAAGCCCACACACCTTCTCTTGCATCCCAGCAGTGGCTGCTAGCAGTGAAAGAATGTACTGGTTTTCACATCCACGCTGATTTCTCTAAGGGCCTGAGCTGCTAAAGAGGCATGGGTGGTGCACCCAGCAATTCCAATGGTTGTTTGTCATCACCTTTTCTTTTAAGCATAAAAACCCATCTGACAAATACAAACTCATTATAACCCACAGAACTGAGTAGAATTTTTAAAGAAACAACCCTAATTTCCATGAATAATGTATTTGAGTTCATGCTGCCTGCATGTCAGAAATGAAAATCACTATTACGATGATGAAATAAAGGGCATTTATGGATTTCATTCCGTTATTTTTTAGTGGATTACAGATTTTTGAATTTATAGGCAGAGATGTTGGCTTTCATTATGCACACAAGCCATGTCTCTGCTGCTACTTGTGACAGCCCTTTTAACCAATGCTTCAGTTGTTCTATTGGCCCAGAAAGAACTGCCATTGTGCTGATGTTATTTTTCCCTCTTCAATATGCATGAGCATGATTAATTTTAATGGCATTTTTCAGGAGCTTATTTAAATTATAAGGTGCCCAGAAAAAAGGAATCCACAAGTAAAAGCACATCTTTTTATAAAACCACAGTGGGCTCCAGAGAAAGTCTCACTGAATGCATGAGAATTCAGGGAGTCAAGGCTCCAGCGGTGGAGCAGGTCTAAGTGAAGATGAGAAAGTGAAGAGAAGGAAGCTCATGAACTGGAGGAGCAGTCAAGGAAGTCAGCGGGAAGACAGTAGGTGGAGAACAGGAAGTAATGACAGAAACAAGGGAGTGTGGAGACAGATGGAGAAGGTCAGAGCAGAGTGAAGAACATCTGCACAGAGGACAGTGGACAGACACGGACTAAGAGAGAAATGGCACCAGATTATGGGGAAGAAGTTCCCTCCAGAAACAAAACCTACATTCCTTTGCCATCAGCAGCCTGCATTTAGCGTTTTCAGTGTTATTGAAATGGTTCCTTCTTTTAAATACTAGAATAAAAATTGAAGGAACATTTCATTTCAAGTGTCCTTAGGAAGTAAGCAGTCACAACAATGATCGCACAGATTTGCCTTTCGGAGTTTTATAAAAATGCCTTTGGGGCCATATTCTCTAGAGGTTCTGATTCAATAGGTGAGTAGGCCCACCCCACCATCTATTTTTTAAAATATATGTTTATTGATTTCAGAGAAGAAGAGAGAGGGAGAATCATCATTTGGCTGCCTCCCCCATGCCCACTACTGGAGATCGAGCCTGCAACCCAGGTATGTGCCCTTGACCAGAACTGAACCTGGGACCCTTCCTTTGGCAGGCCGACGCTCTATCCACTGAGCCAAACCAGCTAGGGCCTCACCATCTATTGTAGATGGTCCACGGTCCAAGACTGGAGAGGCACTGACCTGGAAGGGGACTTTGAGAAGGCTGGAGGGAGAAGGCAGTCATCTTGCAATGCCCTTCTTTCTCATTTTCCTTCCCATTTCTGACCCACTTATACTGCCCTCCTTAATCTTTGTGTCCAAAGCCTCCACACTGTGCACTCTGCCTGAAACACCCAGCCAGTGGTTCACCAGCCTCAGGCTCTCTCTCATCCCTTGAGTATCAGCCCCTCCAGGAAGCCTCCCTCAGAGCAAGGCTGGGCCCTCTCAGTGGTTATAACAGGGCAATTACTACATCAGCTTCTTGTCTGCTCTTCCTTCAGGGATTTAAAATCTGCAAGGACAAGGACTTGTGTCTTCTTCCATGTTTTTATCCTGCTCACAGTACATCGCCTAAAGCGGAAAGGATAAATAGATAAAAAGGAAGCTGATGCAATAATCACCCTTATGAGAAAATTCCGAGTAATTAAGGTCTTGAATTCTGTCAGTACCTCCCCACAGGGCAGGAAGTTGAGGCCCCTGGAGGGAAAAACCTGCCCTTTATCACACACTAGGCTGGTGAATTTATACACTGTCCCTCAGAGTTCCTAGCTGCCTTAGAGATCCATCCCTCTCCCTCTCTCCCCACACACACATTTATTGAACACTTTTAAAAACATTTATTTTAAAATTACAGTAGACATAGAATAGTTTATTAGTTTCAGGTACAAAATATAGTGATTAGACTTATAACTTACAAAGTAAGAGCCCCATTAAGTCTAGTACCACCCTGACACCATACATCACATGTGTCAAACACAAGGCCCGCGGGCCAAATCCGTCCCGCCAGGCCTTGCAATGTGGCCCGCACCGCACTGTCATCACTGCACTCCGCTGTGTTTCCATCACAATGACAGTTTATGACTGTTCAGTAAACCATTCGGCCCGCGATTTAGGCTGGATTTTAGATTTTGGCCCCTTCTCTGGTTGAGTTTGACACCCCTACCATACATAGTAATTACAATATTGTTGACTATATTCCCTGTGCTGTACCTTAGACCCCCGTGACTATTTTTTATCTACCAATATGTACTTTTTAATCCCTTCACCTTTTCTACCCAGTCCTGAACCCCACTCCCTTCTGGCAACCACCAGCCTGTTCTCTGTATTTATGAGTCTCTGTTTTATTTGTTTATCTTGTTCCTTAGGTTCCACATATAAGTGAAATCATATGGTATTTGTCTTTCTCTGTCTGACTTATTTCACTTAGCATATTAGCCTCCAAGTGCATCCATGCTGTCACAAATGGTAAGATTCCATTCTTTTTTTTTTTTCTTTTTTTTTTTTGTGGCTGAATTAATATTCCATTGTATCTATTCACTATGTTTTCTTTATCCAATAGTCTAATACTGGGCACTTAGGTTACTGCCGTATCTGGAATATTGTAAATAATGCTTCAATGAAAATGGAGGTACATATATCTTTAAGAATTGATATTTGGGGTTTCTTCAGAAAAATACCCAGAAGTGGATTTGCTTGTCAGAAGTAGTTGTATTTTTTTATTTTTTGAGGATCCTCCGTACTGTTTTCCAGAGTACTACATAAATTTACAATCCCACCAACAGTGCATGAGTTTTCTTTCTCCACATTCTCATCAACACTTGTTTGTTGAGATGATATTTCCTTGTGGTCTTATTTTTAATGTTCCTGATAAGTAGTGATGTTAAGCAGCTTTTCATGTCTGATGGCTATCTGAATGTCCTCTTTGGAGAAATGTCTAGTTAGGTCCTCTGCCAATTTTTAAATTGGACAGTTTGAGTTTTTTAGTCTTTTTTTTTTTTTTGTCTTAAGTTGTATGTGTTCTTTATATATTTAGAATATTACCCCTTATTGAATAAATCATTGATAAATATACCCTTATCTAGTAGGTTGTCTTTTTATCTTGTTGATAATTTCCCTTATAATATATTTTTGTTTGATATAATTCAATTCATTTATTTTTTTTTCTTTTCTTTTGTTTCCCTTTCCTGGGTAGATATTTTCTCAAAACACTATTGCTGAGAATAATATCAAAGAGTTTACTGTCTATGTTTTCTTCCCAGAGTTTTATGGTTTGGGTCTTACATTTAAGTTTTTATTACATTTTGAGTTTATTCTTGTGTATGATATAAGAAAGTGATCTAGGTTCATTTTTTGAATGTGACTATTCAGTTTTTCTAATCTCATTTATTGAAGAGACTGTCTTTACCCATTGTAGATTCTTGTCTTCTTTGTAATAAATTAATTGACCATACAGATGTGGGTTTATTCCTGGGCTCTCTATGTGTCTGTTTTTATACCAGTATTACATTGTTTTGGTTATTATAACCTTGTAGTATAGTTTGATATCAGGTACAATGATACCTCCAACTTTGTTCCTCTTTCCTAATACTGTTTTGGCTATTCTGGGTGCATTGGTGGTTCTGTATAAATTTCTAGGATTATTTGTTCTATTTCTGTAAACATGGCAATTGGCATTTTGTTAGGGATTGCATTGAATCTGTAGATTGTTTTGTGTATTATGGGCATTTGAACAATGTTAGTTTTTCTTTGTATCTTTAATTTCTTTTCTCAATGTCTTATACTTTTCTGAGTATAGGTTGTTGGTGCAACATGGACAGAGAATGGGAGAAACAGGAGAAGGCGGGGGAAGGACGGTCACTGCTCCAGTTCCAGGTGGAGAGCCGGCCTCCAGCCTCCATCTGATCCCAGGTGATCCCCTTCCCCTGGGATCAGATGGAGGGTCTCTGGAGCATAAACTGCAGGATTTGTCTCCATCTAGAAGGAAGGAGCTGGGCTTTTACACCTACGCACCAGCCATTGGGTGAGTTGGCCCTGAGGGGCTGTGATCGCTGAGGCACGCCCAGCTCTGGCTCCCTGGAGGTGAAGCAACCCTAGCAAACCAGGAGCTAACCCCTTAGAAGGCTGTAGGTACCAGCTTTTTGCAACAAAATCCAAGGAAGTTTGGGGCTGGGCACCCAGCCCTCTAGTCTGCTGTACACACCCATCCCTGAGTGGCCAAATGTTGGGTCTCTGATTGGCAACCTCGACCAGAAGCACGTTGTTGTGCCAAAAATGGGGAGTTGACTCAAACAGGGAATTCTGTTGTATGAAGAAGAGAGAAGTGATGGGCAGACAGAACAAAGAATGTCAGTTCTGCATGGCTGCAACTGATGTGGACTCCCCAAATTTGACTCCAAGCAGGTTGAGTGAAGGTCAGATGAATATACATTCAGAGAGAGAAAATTAAACTTACTGAGAATCTACTAACGCGTTTGTTAGCAGCATCATTGACATATAATTTACATGCAACGAAGGGCACATATTCAAGTGTAACTTTGACAACATTTGATGTGTACACACCTGCGAAACCAGCACAGCCGTCAACATAATGAGCACCTCCATCTCCCCGTTGTTTCCCATCCGGGCCCACCCTGCTCTCCCCTTCTTCGTCCTCCAGCAATCACTCACGTGCTTCCTGTTTCTATGGGTTATCTTGCATCTTCTAGAATTCCATGTAAATGGAGCTGTACAGCACACCCTCTGCTTTCTGCCTGGCTTAATTATTCGGAGATGAGTCCATATTTTGTGCCCCAGCAGTTCGTTATTGTGTTGCGGGGAGCATGCCATGGCGGAGATGTGCCACCATGTGCCCATCGTTCCCCAGGTGGGGGACGCCAGCCCTTTTCCGTGCCATCGTTCATGGACATGTCGTGCTGTCCCCAGAACTGTAATGGGTCTTCCCCACGTAGCTCCGAGCACTGAACTCCGCTACCTGGGATCTCAGCTCGTATCTAGTGGAGCTTAGATCTCGGGTTTTTCCCTCAGGAAAGCCTACATTTTCTACTCTCTCCACCTGTCTTAAGAACACAAAGCAGACGCTCACTAATGAATTATTCTCCATTCTGATTAGCAACTTTTACAAATTCAGAGGAGCGTTTGCAGGGTACACTCACACTTAAAGCCCCGCCGTCCGAGCGATGCTTTCTCCATGCCACCCGGGACAGACCACTGCCGCCTCTCTTTCCTCTAACGGGAATGGAACAGAATCATTTGGTAGATGTTTTCCAAACAATTGTCCGGTCTTTGGTCACTTTTACTCTATCGTACCAAGTCTTTTGTCCATTTTGCTCCCGAGCTGAAGAGCTGTCAGCTGGAGTCACCCCATTCAGATGCCTCAAGGCTCCGAGGGGAAGGGAGGTGCTGCCCACACAAGCTCTGGGCGCTCAGCAGATTTCTCAGCAACAGCTTCTCCGAAAGCACTCCTCAAATGTCTGAATTTATGTTTTGTGCTTGTGTATGTCCAGCCCTCTCAAGTCAATTGTATGTTATTTGAGGCATTTGCCAAAGCAGCCTGCCCAAGGTCTGGATGGCTGGTCTCAGGGTTCCAAGTCACTCAGCCCAGAGGGCACACTCACACCCTGGCCCCCCAAACTCTTCCGATGAGAAGATGCCAGGAATGCAATCAGAAGCAGTTTACCCCTGTTAAAGTAGCCTCATTCCAGAAACCGGTTTGGCTCAATGGATAGAGCATAGCTCTCCTAGCTGTTTGCAGAAGTAACATCAAGATGATATCCTCTTCTTATTCCTGCCTGCCATTTGTTCTGGTCCCACTGATGGTGGCTGATGAAATTACATACTATAAGTGAACATTCTCATTCTGGGCTTCTCATTACTGAGGAAGCAAACTCAAGGATTTCCCAATAAATGTTAGTTTTTAATATGATAACACACATTCTATTTTCCTTGTTTTGAATATATGCAATTTATCAGAGCAGGTTGCATTTCTTATTCACTTGCTTT
This sequence comes from Pipistrellus kuhlii, assembly GCF_014108245.1. Lineage (NCBI taxonomy): Eukaryota > Metazoa > Chordata > Mammalia > Chiroptera > Vespertilionidae > Pipistrellus > Pipistrellus kuhlii. The sequence continues at coordinate 3,787,195 of NW_023425416.1, read as the reverse complement.
TATTCTTTTCCATCCGCGTGCCGGAGAGGAGAAATGCTAATCGTCAAGGAGCATTTGTACAATAAAAGTGGCCTCTGCAGTTCCGTCAGCGACGAGCATGAATAAATGACCTGTAGATTCTTAATGCATTGCTCCAAATATGGGTTTCAATTTGCACAGAAGTTTCAATAAATTGTTTTGTGTCCCTAAAGACCTACAGATGCCTCATGGGATACATTGCAAAGGATTCCATTTAGAAAGAATTTTGTTTATGTGTAATATATTCTCTGCACTTTTCTGCTCTCTGTTAACGGCTGATGACAGTGAACAACACGGGCGCGCTGTTTTCCTTCTAATGAGGCCCAACAGGAACTAAGTTTTCTGAATTTTTAAGAATTCAGCACCAACTTCTCGTTCAAAGATTTAAAGCACAACACAACAGTTGAGCTCAAATGAGAGCCTAAACTGATACAGTAATTAAGTTTACACTTAATAAGTAACACACATTACACTTAGTTTGTATCTATTTTCATCTTTATAATATGCCTGTGATACAGGTACTGTTATAGTATCCACCTTTTTTAGGTAAGCAAATTGAGGCGTAGAAAGGTAAATTTAAAAAGGTAAATTCTGAAGACCACACAAATATTAGCCTAAATGTCAAATATTTTATCTCCTAAACTTGGCACTTGTTTCAAAGGCATTTAGTACTTTATGCTTCACATTATGTGGGTTGAAGGCTCTTTTTTAAAATCGTCACCCGAATATATTTTTCCATTCATTTTTAGAAAGAGTGGAAGAGAGAGGGAAAGACAGAGAGAAACATTGATGTGAGAGAAACACATTGATTGGTTGCCTCCTGCAGGAGCCCCGACCAGGGCTCAGGCCCGGAGGAGCCTGCCCTTGACCGGAATCAAACCTGGGACATCTGCAGGCCAATGCTCTATCCACTAAGCCAAACTGTCCAGGGCATTGAAGGCTTTTTATACTCCTTTTCTTAGTGAAAGGAATGGCCACATTTTTGTGACATCTTAATTAGTTTTCACTTTTTTAACTTAAATAGTAACATCAATGTTCTCATGTTTTTTCTGTTTCGGCGCAGTGGGTAAGAGCACAGATGTGACATCCATATGCTAATGATTCATTTCTGGATTGATTGTGGTCTGACAGTATTGAAGAAAGACTGTTGAAAACGAATTATTATGGACAGAATAAATAAATATTTCCTAAATTTGAAGTTTAGATTTTTTTTAGCTTACGGATGTTGTAAACCTTCAAGTGTGATATCTGAAAACGTGTGCAGTCTCACATCAGTGGAGTATCATTTTGCTTACAGAGAGGGAAGGAGCGGGCGTCCATTTGTACCTTATTGGGTCTCTGGCCTGTGCCGGGCCTGTTGCAAGGGGCTATTGACAGCCTTGGGGAGCAGGCACTGATATTTCACAGCCGCTTTACAGGGCTCTGCAAGGTCAAGGCCATGCTGGAGAAATTAGTGGGCCAGACTGTCCAGACACAAGTGGCATTGAGGCTCTGGCAATATCTTCAGACAATTAATTTTCTAAAACTCATATAGGAGGATGGGATGTGGCAGAAGGCTTTGTTGGCATGGGCCTCGGGTTCCAAAGCCTCCCAGCCCGGAAGCCAGTCCTGGAAGAGGTGCTGCTGGGAGTGCGGTACCATCAGAAGCAAGGCCGGCACCCAGGGTTTGTTTCTGTTGCATGCTGCAGCCGGTGTGGTTCAGCATTCAGGCCAGACTCAAGGCCATTAGCCCACGTGTGGAGCCCAGTGTGCCTGATCTGTGGGTACAGGGAGCCCAGCAGCCCCTGCATCCTGAGTCCTAAGGAGGCAGGTGCCCTGGAGCCAAGAGAAAGCCCAGAGTGCAGCCTTCCTCTGTTTGGAAGTTTAAATATTTAGGTTTCCTGCACTTGCAGTGGCCAAGCCCATCCTGGCAATTTCCTGTTTCTAGGTGTGATTGACATGCAAGCCCTTGCCCTTGTCACTGAGACCTTACTGGGCACTGGGCGTGAGTCTAAACCTCTGCTAGCCCCTTCCCCCTCGGATGAGCAGTGAGGACTTGGACTGTAAGTGCAGCTTTGTGACAAAGCTGTATAAATGGCATGCCTACATCTAGCCTTCCCTTTCCTCTTTCCCTGTTAAACAATAACTATGTCACTAGATTACTACAGCGGTATCAGAGGAATTTGTTGGACTCCAGGGCAACGCAATCTCTAACGACCATCTGCGAGCTTCCCGCCACAGGGGAACGGAGGCCAGGACAAGCTCTCTGGCCACCGGGACTCATGCCATTCAAGGAACGGAACTGTCCTGAACACCCCTGACTGCACCCCGACGTTCCACCCAGTCCAAGCCCGGCTCAGCCCCAGCCGCTAAGGACAAGAGCTTCCTGCCAGTGACTGCACATGAGGGTGAAACCCCGAGCTCCTGGGGCTGCCAGCATCGCTCAGTATCCCCTTGGCTCGGGGCTGGGCAGCCCTTCCCTTTGGAAATCCTATTCCCCACTCCCATCCCCTCACCTCAATTTCCCCTAAATAAATTCATTTTTCATAAAACATATATTTTTATTGATTTCAGAAAATAAGGGAGAAGGAAAAACAGAAACATCAATGATGACAGAGAATCATTGATCAGCTGCCTCCTGCATGGCCCCTAATGGAATTGACCGGAATTGAACCCGGGACCCTTCAATCCTCAGGCCGACACTCTATCCACTGAGCCAGACTGGCTAGGGCTAAACTCAATTTACTTTCATCACCATCTGAGATGGCTATTTAGCCTGCCTGCGTGCCACCACACTAACCTTTCGGAACTCATCCAAGCGGCTGCCCCTGGGAAGTGGCGGGGAGGAGCCTGCCTCCCTGCAGGGCCAGGTGTGTCTGCTCCAGTGCACCCGGAAGAGGGCTGACACAGAACCTCATGTCAGTGATGAGGAAAGATGTCCTGTGAACACAGTTTTCACATAGACCAAGTTATTAGAAGAAACACAGATGAAACGAAGCTTGCTCTAAGACTTTTCAGACCCCACAGCATCCTATAATAATTCACAACTGAACCTGGTTGTGGCTGGCAGTGTTCTGACACAGCCCCCGAGATGCCGACCCCTGTGTGCTGTGGATGGAAAGGGGCCAAGTGCTGACCTGACACGCTGAGGGGAGGCCTATGTGGCTGCTGCACCAGCTCAGAGGCCTCCACAAAGGTGATCTGAAAGGAAAGCACTTTGACTAGAAGCAGTTTGCGGTGTGTGGTCATGCCCTAGGCTAGAATCTCCCTGACAAAGGTTAACTTTCACCTTGATATATGTTCGTCATTTTACTTTTTATCCAGTCCCAGGGGGTTCCCCACTTTGCTTTCTCCCTCCTCCCTTCATCTATCACCAGTGCTGTTCATAAACCCACTTACAGCTCCTTTGATTCTAAAGTATAAAATAAGGTGCAAAACTGCCATTCTCTGGAGCATTTTCTCAATCCCTTGAGGGTTTTGCTTCCTGGCAATTGGAGACAGTTTGGCTCAAAGGAACTCACAAACCTTCTCTATGGGTTTGAATGTCCCTGAATGTTCCGTGTGTCACAATGTGCCCTTCCTGTGTAATACCCGCCCTGTGAGTGAGGGCGGCATTGCTGAAGCTGATGAGACATCCCTCCTGGGATTAGGCTACATCTATGGCAAATATGAAGGGTCTTAAATCATTGACTTGGAATTAACCCAAAAGATGATGTGGGTAGCCTGACTCACTCAGGTGAAAGCCTGCAGTCTCCCTGCTGAGCCTGGAGCACAGGCACTGGGGGAGATGGCGGGTGTGTGTGTGTGTGTGTGTGTGTGTGGAGGGGGGGGGGAGAGAATGGTGGGGGGAGGGCCAGCTTAGGCGTTCAGGGCCACAGGACAGCTCCCTAAGGAACGGGATTCAGGCAACACCTGCATGTGCTCGGGAGAGGACTTAGTTCCAGAAAAGCACAGCTTCGCCAACACTCATGTCGCTCCCGTAAGAACCTGAGCAGAGACTCTGACTCACGGGAATGGAGACAGTAAATGTTGTTTGAAACTGCGAGTTTGTGGTGATATTTCCCATAGCATAGAAAACCAGTACAAGGACAGAACACTTAACAGGAATTTCTGTCTTTCTTTTCTCTTCCCAGTGTATCTTACAGCCTGGTACGACCCGCAGTGGACTCTCAGAGTGCTGCATTGTTAATGACCTTCTTTGCTCCTTCGGGGGAAGAGTTAGTGGTCATCCCACCTCTGCTTCCAGGTCGGGCAGACCTGGTTCCCACTGAGGGGAGAAGGTTGTGTGCGCCTTTGCTGGCCTGGCCTCCCGGGGGGGACGAGGGTTAAAGCTGATGAATTAGCAAGGCCAGGCCAGGTCGGAAAAATAATGGCCAAGTTTAGCTTGTGTGACGGTTAATTTTACGTGGGAACTTGGCAGGACCAGGGTGCTCAGAATTTGATTAAACCTTATTTCCTGGTGTGTCTGTGTGGGCACTTCTAGGTGAGAACAGCACTGGTACTGGAGACTGGGGAAAGCAGAGAGCTTGCCCAGGGTGGGCTGGCTTATTCCATCAATTCACGGCCTAACCCAGGGGTGGGAAACCTTCCCTTTGCTGAGGGCCATCGGGTGTTTAAACATCACTGGATATTTGTGACATCACACACAATTATCAGCTTAAAAGTTAGCCTACTCTATTGGACAAACATCTGATTCAATCCCCAATGCCTTGGCAGGGCTAGACCAGGTGATTTCAAGGGCAGGAACTGCCCCACCCCTGGCAGAACCAAAGGCCAAATAAGAAGGAACTGCCCCTTTCTGTGGGACTCTGAGCTGAGCTGTCTTCTCCTTCCTTTGGACTTGGGCTCAGAATCGCTGAAACTCACCAATCAGCTCGCACGGTTCTCAGGCTCTCGTCATTGACCTGAAACTTCACCCTCAGCTTTCTGTGTCTCCCGCTGGCTGGCTGTAGACCTTGGACTTCTCAGCCTCCAAAATCATGTGAGGCGATTCCCTGGGATCTGGCCACATCTGACAGAGAGAGCACCCAAGTTAATCTGAAAAACGATCAGATTCATTTTAAATCCTAGAACACATGTACTTCTGTGAACAGAGGGTTAACTTTCTTGTGTGGGAACAGAGGGTTAAGTTTTTCTAAGTTTCTTTCTCAGGCCGGTGCTCCGGCATGCTCCCTTTGATCCCCCACGAGGTGACTGAGGAGGGGGCTCGGCTGTGGACAGTGTACCATGTACCCAGCAAGCAAGCAGAACTACTTAGCATGGTCAGGCCAAGAGTTAAGACATGATCTCATCACCTGCTGACCTGAAACAGTAGCTGGATTCTGCAGACCTCCAGGCCTCTGTGTAGCTGCAGGCTGGCCTCCCCTTAGCCCATCACTGGATATTTAAAATATCACTGTTAATAAGCCTGTCCCCTGTATAATCCTGTCCCCTGCACCTTGCTGGAAGACAGGATTTGATGCTTGTAAGCGCCTGTCCTCTTGCTTGGCTGAACTTCTCAATAAACACCTCACATGACCCAACCCTGCCTGGGTTATTGGACACAGGACAGGCAGTCCGAGCCCAGCCGGGCCTTTCCCGGTAACACTTATAATAAATAAATATTTGTGAATATAATGTACAAACATGCACATCCTGTTGGTTCTGCTTCTCTGGGGAACCGCTGATACAGCCGTGGGTTCGCAGTGTGGAACCTGGGTAATGGGTGGGCTGCTCAGGGGGTCTCACAGGCATGTCAGGCCAACAGATGAAGGGGGGAGGGAGCATGCGGACCTGGCATGGCGAGGTCTGTCCTGAACGGGAGGTGCTTTCCTCTTTTAAAGAGTTCAGATTTAAGCCTAAATGAATACAGACACAAACAGAAGCCTGTGTAAGGCACACAAGCGTGACTGTGGGCTCCAGTCAGCCCCGGGGGCACCTGTTTAGGCCCCTGAACTAAACTTTGGAAGAACTGGGGGAAGAGGTGGCGGAAAATTAGAAGGAGCAAAATATACAGGCATACTAACCTGTGCTCATGCAGTCCCGGGGAGCTTGCAGCTGGCTCTTCCCACCCCCAAAATGGGGAGATTCCTTCAGACTGGGGGGCAAGAAAGGGACCAAAGCGAGGGCTTAGAAGGCCCTCTATGTCTCCCGTGGGAGGAGAGGCAGGAAGGCTCACAGCAATGACTGCGCCCTGCGCCCTGCGCGTGGGGGCAGCACAGCTCCGCCGGGGGCCAGGCTGGCAGGCCCAGGGGGGGCTCCAGCCGCTTCCTGGGACCCAGCCCGCGGGAGCCAGAGCAGCCCCTGGGCCTCAGCCCTGAAAATGTGAGTGCATCACATGTTAGGCTGAGGGTTTCTTTCCTCCTGCAAAAAGGAGAGAAGTCAGACATGAAGCCAAATTATGTTTAAAAGAATACAAAGTACGATGAATTTTGCCCACTTGATGATCTGAGCCCAAGCTTCGTATTTGTTAGATACATTGTGGAGTTCCACAGAAATGTCTGGGAATACAGTGGGCTGGATGCTGAGGGGCTCCTCCCCAGCAGAAGGCACCTCTGGCCCTGAGCTGTCTGACGCAGCATGAGAAAAAGCATCACCAGAGAGAGCACATGCTGGAGTCTGACAATCATGGGTGCTTTCCTAGGAAATACTGGTGAGTTTCAAAATACTGGTGAACTTGCTCAACTCAGGTGTTTTCACCTCTGCATTTCCAGACCTCAGTGCATTATACCTGGTACCAGTAGTGTTTTATCAAGGAATGATAAAACAATCAGTATCACTTACTGAGTTCTTACCATGCATCAGACACTTCTTTGCTATCTCAATGTTCACAGCAACCCTCATCTTTACTGTTTCTATCATTTTATTTTGCAAATGGAGAGAGTGAGGATTAGAGAGGTAAGTCGCTTTCCAGCAAGAAAAGGAGCCAGTGTGGGTGCCATGCTCACCTGGCTCCATGTTCTTGTTGGTAACGGCCCCGCTGCACCCTCTCCCTTTAGCAGGAACCCAAATTGTCTGGCCATAATCACATTTCCAATTACCCAGATGCTGGAGTAAATGCCTTTATAAGCTTCATAAACTATTCTCTCCTCCTCCTCTTGTGTTTTGTTTATTGCCACTCTAAAGTTGCTATTGCAATATGCACATTGAATTATAAAATACGGTATTAGTCAGGAACATTCTATTTTTTTACAGAACAAACATTTCCAGATGTATCCCTGGGATTTATGCATTAATACAGCCAGTTGGATGGTATGTTGGATATTATTTCAGTAGAGGAAGCATCCTTCCAGACGGGCTTGAGGATCACAGTGAACGAAGATTGCCAGCCCTGTCCCCAGTGAAAAATCTCATTCTGTTATTTTGGGGTGAGGTGTAACCCAGCACATTTTTTAATTTTATTCCCTGATCGCATTGCTCTCTCAGTTACTGTACTGAGGAGGGAATAAAAAGTTGACTAGATGGGAAGGTCAATGGCAGAGCACATAGACTCTGAGACTGCGGCCGTGGCTCATGCCCATCAGGCTGTCAGACTGTTGATTGCTTTCTGAAAGCTCTGAAGACAGGAGGTCAATCTGCTGCAGAAGTCTCTCCTAGCACCGCGGGAGTGCTCCCCAGCCAGTGCTCTCAGCAGGGGGCTAGGGTAGACTAATCCTGCAAATGACCCAGAAAACACTTCCACCCTTTCCCCCATCTGGCCCATCTACCTCTTCCATCTCCTCTCTGTCTACATCTACTCTCCTGCCTCAGAACCCCAGACACCGTGGACAGGGTTAGCCCTAAATAAGCCTCTCCCAGGACGTTCAGATTGTTTGGTTTTGAGTGCTCTATCCTTTGAGATGTGGACAGTTGTTTCTTCAAAAGCAATTTCAAACACCAGGTTCAATGATTTGCTCACCTGTTTTTTCTAACCAGCAATCACTCCGTGGCCAGTCCCACTGAGCCTTACTTCACCTTCTGTTGAGGAAGTGGTGTATAGGGCAGGGATGGCTTCAGCCTCATGGAGCCTAGGGCCTAGGGAAATCCAGAGGAATTATTATAATTACTGTCTTTCCTGGATCCTTTGTTGCTCTTTTGTCTCTATCTATAGCATGTCTTTATTTTTCATGGGCTTACTGAGCGTCACAGATAATTCAGTCCCATCCAATAGTCCCCACACAGCAGATATGCCACAGACTTCTGTACAATAAGGTCAAATTTTCAATGTGACACTTTGTTTATTTTTTAAGTTTTATTAATGAAATTTCTTCTTTTTCTAATACATTTTTTATTAATTTCAGAGAGGAATGGAGGGATAGAAACATCAATGATGAGAAAGAATCATTGATTGGCTGCCTCCTGCACACTCCCTCCTGGGGATTGAGCCTGCAGCCCAGGCATGTGCCCTTGACTGGAATCAAACCCAAGACCCTTCAGTCTGCAGGCCATCACTCTATCCACTGAGCCAAACCAGCTAGGGCTCAATGTGACACTTTGGAAGAATCCAATAAACATGAAACAATCCCATGGTTTTAAAGATTTCCCAACACCAATCTCTCCTTTCTCTAACCTTTGTTCCAGATTTATAGCAGAAAAACAAGCAAAGAGAACTGTCCTGTCCAGCTCATTTGGTTTCTTCTAGGGTAAAGCACCTCAGGATATAAGCTCAGATCATTCTGGATCTGGGCTAGCAGCCCAGATGGCTACTAAGCCTGTGAAATGAGGCTTGTGTGAGTTGAGGAGTGTTGCAAATAAAACCCAGTGAAATATGTACTGGATTTAAAGATGGAAAATATCTGATTAATACTTTCATATTAATTACATATCAAAATGGTATTTTATTATATTGGCTTAAATAAACTATATTATTATAATCTATTTTACATGCTTCTTTTTACTTTTTAAGTTGTGTTTACTAGAAAATGTCTAATGGCTTAAATTCCTTTTCTCTTGGACAGTGATGTTCTGGATCCTGCTCCTCCCCCGTCCCTGGCCCTTCTGGCAGCAATCCCTGTAGGGAGCTCCCATAAATCCTGGTATTTGGTGAAAGGCCTTAACATTGCCTTTATCTGTGTCCAGGGTGTTCCACCTGGTCCCTCAGTGTCCTGAGGCGGAATCTACCAGGCATGACTGGGTTCTTGGCCTCTTCTGCTTGTCTCCCCCAAGACCCCTCCTGTCAGCACAGGAGGGTTCCCCAAGTTTCACTCTTGGGAAGATCTGGCCTCACACCCCATCTTTTCCCTGGGGTCCTATTCCTCAGCGTCTGGGCCTAATCTTTGTGGCAGATGGGTGAGGGAAACCAACTTTCTCCCAAGAAGGAAAGTACAGTTTGATATTTCAAACTATCATTTCATTCCATCCATATTGGTTGTTTGAATAAATACAAATGTGAAACATCTAGTCATGGCAGGCGTTGGTCTCATGGGAAGTAACACTGAAATTTATTCTCCTTGCCATGGTCCTGAGCAGGGAAAAGATCCCCATTTCTCACTGTCTCCTTCCCTTGTAATGCTAGAGGAGAGAGAGAGAGAGAAAGAGAGAGAGAGAGAGAGAGAGAGAGAGAGAGAGAGAGAGAGAGAGAGAGAGAGAATGTTGCAAGTAATCATCTCAAGGACATAGTCTTTCTTTCTTGAAAGCCACTCAATGGGTAAATATTAGTTTTTCAGACCCAGCATGACTCATTGAGTAAGCCTAGCCATTTATAACTTCCCCAGGATTTGAAATCTCAAAGTGTAGGAATTCTGAGCTTTGTCCTGTGCAAGGGTGGAATGGAGTGGTCCCCTCTAGGATTGTGGGTTCCACATCCTTCATGTCACTGAGCTCTCTGGGTCACATTCTCAATTTAACAATTCAGCGTGAACTTTCCATACTCCTCCCAGCATCCGGTGGTGGCTGCACACAGAATGTCAGCATTCGCTTCTGGATGAATCCCTTTAAAAATATTGCCCAGCAAAGTCTTCAGGCTTCAGGTGTCTCCCCATTACTGAAAGGGGTCCCCATTACAGCTCTGTTACTGAAAGTTGGCAGCCCAGGTGATGTTTCTTCCTTTTCAGATTTCACCCATTGGGATGAATGATCATTCCAAGTGTGCATACATTTCGGGGACGCCCTATAGTCACAATAGTCACAGAATGGCCTGATTGCCCATGCGTGCTCGCCCTGCCCTTCGATTCCTGGTCTGAGCACCAGCAACAAGCTGTCCCCTCCACTTGGTTGTGTTCCCTTCCCCTCCCTGGCAGAAGTGATTGTTGTTATTTCCCTCACATCAGTTTAAATTATAAATCACGTCAGCACATCACTGCCAGCCCCATTTTTAATCACTGAGCTCAAACGCCCCTCCCCCCAATCAGAATGAAATGCACAAAATGCTGCCAACTGTTTCCCCAGTTCTTCCAAAATGGAGTCTGTCCAAACTGTTGCCAAGCCTTCTGGTAGAGTGAGCCACATCAACACACAAACATTTAAAATCACTTACAGCCCTGGCCGGTTTGGCAGTGGATAGAGTGGACTGTGGACTGCAGGGTGTAGACTTCAATCTGGTTAAGGGCACCCGCCCAGGTGTTTCTACCCCTCCCTTCCTCTCTGAAATAAGAAAAATATATATTTTTTAAAATTAAAATCACAACTTGCTCTGCTTGGGAGAAATGTGGGTATTTGAGTCATGGAGGTTGCCCATCAGGATGAGTGTGTATCTGTTGATTGCTGTTTGTGTTCCTTTAAAGGTAAGAATGAGTTCTGCCAATTTTCAATAGCCTGCCACTGAGATTTCTGTAATTTGTCATCAGATATCTGAGACTGCATTACCAATGAGAAAGGACAGAGCTGTTGGGAACTGTCATTTAAAAAATTAATAATTTATATTTTATAACAGTTTTATTCACAACAAAACTGAAGGGAAGGTTCGGAGATTTCCCATATACCTGCTCCCCGCACATGCACAGCCTCCCCTGTAGTGAACACCCACCAGAGTAATGCTTTGTGACATCACAATGAGGAGCTTACATTGACTCATCACAAACTCCTAAAGCCCAGCGTTTACATTAGGATTCACTCTTGCTGGTGTACATTCTATGGGTTTGGATGAATATATACTATTTATCCATCAATATAGCAGCATATAGGATATTTTAACTGTCCTAAAATCCTCTGTGTCCATCTGTTCATCCTCTTCCTCTAACGGTTGGAGAGAAAGAGAGAGAGAGAGAGAGAGAGAGAGAGAGAGAGAGAGAGAGAGAGAGAGAGAGAGAATGTTGCAGTAATCATCTCAAGGATATAGGCAAACACTGATCTTTCTACTGTCTCCATAGGTTTGCCTTTTCTTGAATGCCATGTAGGTGGAGTTATGTAGTGTGTAGACTTTTCTGATTCGCTTCTTTCCCTTAGTCATATTCATTTAAGATTCCTGTAGGTATTTTCATGACTTGATAGTTTTCTTCGCCCCCCCCCCATTTCTTCTTCTTCTTCTTCTTCTTCTTCTTCTTCTTCTTCTTCTTCTTCTTCTTCTTCTTCTTCTTCTTCTTCTCTTCCTCCTCCTCCTCCTCCTCCTCCTCCTCCTCCTCCTCCTCCTCCTCCTCCTTCTCCTTCTCCAACTCTGAGTAATATCCTATTGTCTGGATGTTCCACAGTTTCTCTATGCATTCATCCACTGAAGGACATCTTGGTTGTCTCCAAGTTTTGCAACTTGGACTAAAGTTGCTATAAACATCTGTGCGCAGGCTTTGTGTGGCCATAGATTTTCAACTTCTTTGAGTAAATACCAACGAGCACGATTGCTGTGGGAAATGGCCAAGCTGTCTTCCAAAGTGGCTGCTCTGCATTGCATTCCAACAGCAAGAATGAGCATTCCGGTTGCTCCATGTCCTCCTTAGCAGCTGGTGTCGTCAGTGACCCCGGGTTTGGCTATTCTGAGAGGTGTGGAGTGTATCTCAATCTTGCTTTAATTTGCGTTTCCCTGATGACATCTGGTGTGAGATGGCCATTTTATTTTTTATTTTTTTTAATATATTTTAACCGAAACAGATATATATTTGGCTCAGCGGTAGAGCATCAGTCTGCAGACTGAAAGGTCCCAGGTTCGATTCCAGTCAAGGGTATGTACGTTGGTTGCTGGCACATCCCTGGTAGGGGGTGTGTAAGAGGCAGCTGGTCGATGTTTCTCTCTCATTAATGTTTCTAGCTCTCTGTCTTTCTCCCTTCCTCTCTGTAAAAAATCAATAATATATATATATTATTGATTTTTTACAGAGAGGAATGGAGAGGGGTAGAAAGACAGAAACATCGATGAGAAAGAAACATTGACCAGCTGCCCCCGCACACCTCCTACAGAGGGAGTGCCCACGGCCAATGTACATGCCCTTGACCAGAATTGAACCCAGTACCATTCAGTCCGCAGACCGACGCTCTATCCACTGAGCCAAACCAGTTTTGGCTGAGATAGCCATTTTAATAGCTATTTGACCTCAGGCTTGTGACTGATTCTGAGCTCTGCATCCTCCTTTACCAGCTACAAATGGGAATGTGGTCTTGCAGGACGAAGGTAATTACAAATGACAGGTGTGCAGTGTTTGACTCAGGTCCTTAGCAGTGCAGCTGTTATAGGGATCTACAAGGTGATAGCACCCAAGTGTCACACGGCAAGCCAGGTCCCTCTTCTCTCAAATTTTATGATTAGAATAATTTCAATTTTTGGAAGGATCTGATCTAAGCTTAAGAAACGTTTATCTTGTTGAGTGAAGACAAAGAAGAAAGCAAACCAACCATCTTCTATTTCCTTCAGTTTCTATAAGGACATAATCTCTGCAACAACATAGGGAAGGGCATAGTCCAAGAAAAACAGCACAATTCTGACGAAATAAGTGCAGTTTCAAGGGAACAGTTCTTGTGCTTTTCTTGTCACTGTGAATGGCCAATTCAGGCACTGGCTGAACTGACGAGGCCTCAGGAAGGCCTTGGCCCCTCTGACATGTGTGCTCCAAATCACGTTTCTCTCCGTCGAGCGCCTCTTGTTCTTTAAATGACCAGCATGGCAGAGCCATATCTTTCGAGGGAAACAGGGAGATGGCGAGCTTTGTTCACCCCCTGAGGCTGAGTTTAAACTCTTCTCTCCACGCGTCCTTGTCAGGCTGTGGGGCTTCCGGGGCTCTGTGCAGTGGCTCTCCATCTGACCTAAGCACATGCACATGGGTGCCTGTTCCTGACGTTCCCATCTGCACAGATCTGTTCATATTCTCAGACTCAGATGCCTTATTTTATCAGCCTCCATTTGCCCTCCCATTTTCAGAATATTACAGGTGGACTGTCTGAAAGCTGTATCAGTTTTGGCTTAATTTACTACTTCTTTAGAAATAACGCTGGCCATTCCTTTCTTATCCTTGTTTGCAATGAGTTTTTCCTTAATATTTGTAGGCTGCAGAGTTTATTAAGTTGGACATTTGGTTTAACATATGTATCAACAGCAGAAGCTTGCATTCTGTAACCATGGGAAACACATGGGATTGTCTCCATAGGAGTAGAAACCTTAGAACAGGGACGTCATATTGTTACAGAATTAGAGCTGAGGATTCAAAGATAGCCTTCTTGCTAATAGAGAGACCTGAGGTGCAGATGGGAAATAAAGACCTGCCAGTGGTCACCCGCAGGGCTAGCCCTAGAGGATGACAGTAAAAGCAGGTGGAAATGGCACTGTGTGGGTGATGGAGCTGGTAAAGAATGTTTACATTTCTAGAATTACTGAACTAGGATTACATTCAGAGTTTTTGATTATGTCCCTCCTATAGAGTATGATGGTCCTGACACTTAGGATATCAGTTGTCCTGAAACCCAGATCACAGTTACAGACAGTCCAGAAAAGAAGTAGCCAATCAAGCACAAATGCAGCAGCTGCACCACGGGTACCACTTCTGGTTAGACATTAAGCACATTCTGGCTGTTCCATGCAAAGGGAGCAATACCTAGGAATGGCTAAAGGTTGGAGCTTTAGAGCCAGAAAAACAGAGTTTGAGCCTTGGCTCTAAAGCTTCTCATTGTATGAATGACAATGATATGTTTAACTTCTTCAAGCCTCCGTTTCTAATCTCTAAAATGATAACGTTGCCTTCAGCTCTACCTTATTTTTGTCACAGTAGTTAAATACTGTGATAACAAACAAGCAGGGTACCCTGTGATCTCCCAACCACTGGAGGCTATTTCTTGAAGATACTGCTCTGAGCAAGTTTTGTACAGTGTATTTACAGAGCTTTGGAAGGTCAGCGTTAGGTGATTGGTTATGGCAAAATGACCGGGAGAATTGTGTTAAAAGTGTGATCAGAGGAAGTATATATTGAAACTGTCATGGGCAAAGGGGTTCTCCTCCTGCCCCCCATGATAGAAATCAAGGAGGAGGCGAAGCATATTCAGAAGCAGAGGTTTTACTGAAAAGAAAGCGGCGGGAAAGGAGAAGGGGGGGCCTGATGCCTTGGGGAGTGCACACCAGTGCAGGGCAGGGCTCGGCGCTGCTGAGGGGGTTGGTGATGGGCTGGGCTCTTTGCGCAGGCGCAGAGATTTCTTTGCCTCTCAGGTTCCCACTTTGAGTTGGTATTGACCACGCAGGTGCAGAGCGAAGCTCTTTGGGGGTGAGGGTGGGGTTGGGGGTGGGAGGTGTCTGCAGAGACACTTTAAACTTATCTAGGAGAGACTTAAAAAGTCACCAAAGAGCATTCCCTTCCACTTAAGAGAGGCTCAGCCTGTCTGAAAACTACACAAGGAGGCTGTGGAGTCATATGTACAGGTATGTGGTAAAGGCAGGTATAGAACAGGGGTTGCCAACCTAGGACCCCTGGGCCTGCTGCCTGCATTTGCAAATAAAGTTTGTTGGAAAAAGCGGTGCCCATTGATTTAGATGTTATCTATAGATATGCTACATTTGTGTTGCCAAAGCAGAGTCAAATAATTGCCATGGAGACCAGACGGCCCACAAAGGCTAAACTATTTACTATCTGGACCTTCACAAAGCATGTTTGTCTGCCCCTGGCACACAGTGATGCTGGTGCTGTAGGTTTATGTTCATTTTCCGGGGGAGGCTGTGGGGCCAGGGCAGCCTGATTTCCCAGCCTCTACTGCCATGCCAGCTCAGGGACCTGTTCGCACTAAGAGACAGTCTGTGCTTTTACTCTCTTTCTCCTATAACTTTAGAAAAAGTAATTATATAGCACAGGAAGGTGGCTAAAGTTCTTCCTAACATGGACGGTAAAGAGCTACCTGCATCCCTAAATCCTGGCTCATGAAACTTTTCCAGCATCAACCTGGTGGGTTTAGCTCAGCGGTTCTCAAACTTGAGTGGCATCACAGTCCCCTGCAGGTCTGATGGAACCCCTGCACTCCAAGTTTCTGCTTCAGAAGATCGAGGGTTGGCAGGGGGTTGGATGGCGATCTCCACAAGGCCTTAGTGGAGATTCTAGTCATATAAGTGTCCCCAGCCTCTGACATGGGACCTGGCCCATCCTTACAGCACTCACCGCACATGCATCCAATGAGGAATAAGCCCTGCCTGCTCCAGAACCACGAGGGATCCTGGGAGAGGACATCCAACCGGAATCAACTCGGGTGAGGCTTCAGCACAAGACAGGTTTCCATCTCAACCACATCTGGACACCCATCTGGTTTGTATGGCCCTTGGCAGACATAAAAAAGCTATGGTAAGCCTGAGTAGTGGCTTGCTTGGCTGGTGTGTTGTTCCACACCCCGAAAGGTTGTGGGTTTGACTCTCGGTTGCAGGTTGCAGGTTCCATTCCCACCTCTCTCACCTCTCTCTCTCTCTCTCTCTCTCTCTCTCTCTCTCTCTCTTTTTCTCTCTCTGTTTCTCTCTCTCTCTCTCTCTCTCTCCTTCTTTCTCTCCTTTCCCTTCTCTCTAAAATATATAAAAACATATAGTGAGGATTTTTAAAAAATCAGTTGTAATTTTTTCACTATA
The DNA here is from genome assembly GCF_014108245.1 of Pipistrellus kuhlii. Lineage (NCBI taxonomy): Eukaryota > Metazoa > Chordata > Mammalia > Chiroptera > Vespertilionidae > Pipistrellus > Pipistrellus kuhlii. Next base: position 3,771,294 of record NW_023425416.1, on the reverse strand, counting down.
CCAGTGGCCATGGGTTGCTGCTCTGTTGACTAATGAGTTTGCCAACCACTGACCTAGACTCTCAATTCCAATAATTACAGGCTGCTGTTGTTCCTTGTGATTAAGCCCCTATCCCAGTGGTCAGAAAACTCATTAGTCAACAGTGCCGCAGTTTGCCGACCAGTGCACTATACAAATGCTGCCTTGTGTGCCTGATCAGGGTCAACAAACCATTTCCTGAAGGTTTGTTGATTATAAATATTTCAGGCTTTGCAGACAAAGAGGCAAATTAAGACCATTATGTAGGTATTTATATAACTGTTTAAAACTATCTTTAGTCTGAGGACAGTCTAGAGCAGGCAGCTGGCTGGATGTGGCCCACAGACTAGTTTGCAGATTCCTGAGTTAGAATCAGAAGATAGAAGGGAGACCAGGGAGAGAGAGGAGAAGGCTGAGCAAACTAGGAAAGTGATTCTGAAATGAAAACCCATTTCATTCTTCTACTTGGGCATGTCCTAATGATACCACTATAACTAACCTAGTTAGGGATAACAGGAGAGGGAAGGCCAGGAATCACAGGCATGTCATTGGGACAGCTTCACCAGGAAGCGACAGCTTTACACTCTCCTGCAGAAGAGGACTGGTCAGGGGAGAGAGAGAATTATGCTCAGTAAAGTTTGGGTAGAGTGAGGACAGAAAAGGTGCTTGTCTGTCAGTCATATCTGGGAACAGAATGGGCATGGCCACTGCAGGGCTCAAAATCAGAAACCTTTTATACCCTGTGAAAAGGAGTTCACTCTCCCGCCTCCTGTACTCTCCATTCTCTTGGGGCTCTTGTTGCAGAGAGCATGCTCTCTTGGCCCCCCAGCATTCGCTCACATGGCTCAGGGCCCCACATGCAATGGACTGATGGACTGCAGCTGGCCTGCTGCTGAGCTGGACCTGGCTGCAACTTGAAACAGAAACTCTGAACATTGGCTTTGTTTTAGCTCTACTGCGTCCCCAGCTGTACCTCCTCTGGGACTGACTCAGGGAGGGGGACTTCAGAAATATAGGGATGTTATTCCACACCAGTAAAAATCACTCATCCTCCTGTGGGAGTCTCAGAAAATTCACCCTCAGCGCTCAATGGGGAAAGGGTTACCTCACTTCCACAGACAACACTAAGACATTGGCCTTCAGATGTTCAATGCAGCAGTGAACACAGCATGACGTAACCATAGTCTAAGTCAGTGGTCAGCAAACTCATTAGTCCACAGAGCCAAATATCAACAACGATTGAAACTTCTTTTGAGAGCCAAAAATTTTAAACTTAAACTTCTTCTAACACCACTTCTTCAAAATAGACTCGCCCAGGCCATGGTATTTTGTGGAAGAGCCACACTCAAGGGGCCAGAGAACCACAATTTGCCAACCACTGGTGTAGGTTAACTCGCCATCATCTCAGTTCCTGGCCTGAGGGAGCAGATACAGGTGACAGCTCTGCTTCAGAGTGCATGTAAGGAAGCTGCACTCTTGGCTTCGTGGTAGCAAACATAGTTGGCATTTGTGACCTGCTATCATTCAGAAAGCTGCCTGGAGCCCCCAGAATCCACTACCCCAATGTGCACCCCACCTGGGAGCCTGCAGTGTGTGCACTCACTAGTGTTCACTCATCCATACCAGCCCTTCCCCGTTCACTCTCCTCTGTCCCTGGAAGCATGGTGTGCGGGCATGAACGTAGCTGGCACACTCTGCTTTCGGTTGTGCCGGTTTCTGTGAACATCAAGAAACTCAGGAGATCCCCATGGAACTCCAATGGTGTACCCTGACCCGCAGACCACATGGCTTTGCTGTTACTGACTCCTTGGCTGGTTGGCTCCCAAGAAAGATACCGAGATGGAGGTGAGCACCAGGAAGGTCACTAGGTGCTCCTCTTGAAAACCATGCCTGCAGGAAGGAGCAGGATTTCAGGAGAATTTCCCGAGGCTGGAGCAGGGGGCTTCCTTAACCAGGCTCAGCAGCCGAGGGGGAGTTTCAGCCTGGGTGGGGCCTCTGAGAGCGTACCGCAGCCCCCCACAGAATAAACATTTCTCCAGTGTAATTTTTTCAAAACATTTCCATATGTATCTCTGGGAGATAAAGACGCATTTATGAAAAATCCACTATACCGTTGTCATATCCAATTTTTTCAATAATTCAGGTTATAATTGCCTGGTAAACATCATTAGCATTATATGTAACTGTAATTATATATAACTATATAGAATTAGTTAATTTGACATTTGTTTGATTTGAGATTCAAGCAAGTTCATAAATTACAATTGATCAATAGTTCTCAAATCTCTTCTAATTTATAGGTTTTCTTGTATTTCTTGTTTTTGAAATATATTTGTTGACTAAACCTGGTAGATTTCTCTCCTGTAGTGCTGGAAAACAAATCAGTTTCACTAAAAAAAGATGTTGACAGGAAGCCAGGAAGGCTGGTCAACAACCTTAATTGCTCTAACTACTCACCCTTTGGTTGAGACATTGTTAGCTGAAGCAGCCTCCACCTTGTTTGTCCCATGTAAGTTTCTATTATTTCCTGCCTAAAGGGCTACATGTGAATTTCTGTTTATGTTGCCTAAGATGTTTCCCCCAAAGCTTCAATAAAAGGGGATGGAAGGGCCAGAGCAGGAGTAGTTCTCCCATTAGAGTTGGACTACTGCCTGGCCCCCCATATCGCCAAGTTGAATTTCTTCCAAGTTTCAAGTCTCTTCATTTGTGTGAGGCCCTTCTCCAAAACTAGAACCCTGGATTGGAACTCTTTCCAGTAGGTCGTGAAAGAGATTCCTATACTGTAGTGTTTCCCATAATATTTATTTCTAAAAAGTTCTCCATGGTTATGTCCATCTGTTGAGAAGTCAATGGGCTTAGCTGGGTACTCTGCTTAGGGCTCATCAGGTTGAAATCAAAGTGTTGGCCAGCTGGCGTCTTAGCTGGAGTACTGGGTGGGGGGCAGTGTGTGTGTGTGTGTGTGTGTGTGTGTGTGTGTGTGTGTGTGAGTGAGAGAGAGAGAGAGAGAGAGAGAGAGAGAGTGAGTCTGTTTCCAGATTCATTCAGGCTGTAAGATAGAGGGATGGAGAACTCTGCTTCCTTGCTGGCTGTTGGCCAGGGGTCATTCTCAGCTTTCAGAGGCCACCACTGTCCCCTGGCTTGTGACCCCCTCATCTTCAAAGTCAGCATCATATCAGAGGTCGAGTCCTTCTCATGCTTTGAATCTCCGATTTCTTTTTCTGCCTCCTTATTCCTATACCCAGCTGGAGAAAGTTCTCTTCACAGTTCATGTGATTAGGTTAGACTAATGCAAACAATCCAAAATAATCTCCGTTTTAAGGGCTAAAACCTTAATTACATCTAGAAAGTCCCTTTGGCCAGGTAAAGTAATACCTTCACAGGTCCTGGGGATTAGGAGACGGTCATTCTGCCTAATCTCATGATCAATTAAGTTTGAAGGATGTATGTTTCCTAACTCTCTTTTGGAGATTACAAACCATTAATATTTTGGAAATATTTTATTGATTTTTTTTTTTTTTTTTTTTTTTTTTTTTTTTTTTTTTTTTTTTTTACAGAAAGGAAGGGAGAGGAATAGAGAGTTAGAAACATTGATGAGAGAGAAACATCAATCAGCTGTCTCCTGTGCACCTCCTACTGGGAATGTGCCCATAACCAATGTACATGCCCTTGACCGGAATCGAACCTGGGACCTTTCAGTCCACAAGCCGATGCTCTATCAACTGAGCTAAACCAGTTCGGGCCATAGAATCTTTTTTATACATAGCACTTTTATTTTTATTTTATTTATTTATTTATTTATTTTTTAAAATATATTTTATTGATTTTTTACAAAGATGAAGGGAGAGAGAGAGAGAGCTGAGAGAGAAACATCGACCAGCTGCCTCTTGCACACCCCCTACTGGGGATGTGCCCGCAACCAAGGTACATGCCCTTGACCGGAATCGAACCCGGGACCTTTCAGTCCACAGACTGACGCTCTACCACTGAGCCAAACCGGTTTCAGCTATACATAGCACTTTTAAACATTCTGCAGAGCTGGAGTTTCTAAGGAACACATTTAAGGTATAGACTTTTCTCTATGTTTGTATTATTTCATATCTGAGTACATTTTACACATTTAGTATCACATCATATATTTACTAGTGTAATTTTTTTTTTTTAGTTATCACAATGCCATTGAATATCCTTTTAAATTGATCATATTGGTTTTTCATTATTGCTTCCATTATAAATGACCACACACTTGGTCCCTTAAACAACACAAATTCATTATCATACAGTTCTGCAGAGCAGAGGTCTGACACGGGTCTCACTGCGCTAAGATAAAAGTCTCAGCAAGGCTGTGTTCTTTTCTGGAGGCTCCAGAAGAGACTCTGTCTGCTGACCTTTCCATCTTCTGGAGGAGCCTTCATGCCTTGGCTTGTGGCCCCTTCCTGCATCTCCCTGATTATCCTTCCATAGTCACTTCTCTCTTGAGCCCTGACCCATAGGAAAGATTCTTTGATTTTAAGGACTCATAGGTTAGATTGGACCTATAGAGAGAATTCAAGACATCTACCCCTCTCAAGTTTCTTAATTTAACCAGATCTGCCTTTTACCAAGTACCATACTGATAGTTTCTGAGGGTGAAGGTGGGAACTGGGGCTGCTATTCTGCCTACACACTGCTTCTGTGAGCCAACCAGCAAGCACATAACCTAGTTTGTAGGGAATTGAGTTTCAAGATTTTTCCATTTTGTGTTTCAACTTTTAAAAATACAAGGAAGCTCAGTAACATAATACTTTAGCTAACATGGATCAGCTTCATAATAGATAGCCTTGTGGTGAAAATGTAGATTAAAGCACAGTTTTCCTTTTTAGTTGATTGAAACAAAACCCAGGCCACTCAGGTTCATGTAAGCTGTTAGCTATGTAGAGCTCTAACGGAAGGCATTCTTTGTATTCTTATTTATCTCTCACCCAATGCCTATCTTCATAATAGTTCCTTTACATCTTTTTTTTTTTTCTTGACAAGCTCTTCTGTACTCTTTGCCTTGCTGTCGCATATCATTTTTCATAAAGTTGTTCTATAGGAGGTTCATATATAGATTTCTGTTTGGTCTCTAACGTGATGAAAATACATGGGGCAGAAGCACACTGCATGGGCATATTTTCCACTCTGAGGTCACACCCTAAACAGCACATTTTAATCTTTTTGAAATTCTTCCCAAGGGTGGGAACAAGGGGGAAAGCGTAGAATTTCATATGTAGAAACTAAAATTATTGGGTAGAGAATATCTCCAGCCAAGATCACTAAACAGACATGAAATGAAGGGAAGTGCACCCAGAAAACAATGATGGAGGGATAGGGGCAGTGAGGTGTTACGGAGCGAGTCCCCAAGAGATGGACCACCGAAGCCAATTTGATTAAGTCAGCAAGAATTTATTACAGATTTGAATCTGGGCTCAAACCGTGGCTGATGCAGCAGCCAGCAAACACCCAGGTAAGAGCCCCAATGGAGGGGCAGTCCCTCCAGAGCTCACACAAAAACACAGACAAACACACACCTACCGCGGCCAGTCAGACTCTCCGGATTGGGGTCCCTCATGGTCCTGGCTGGGGATCCCAGACTAATTCGTGACCCCCAAGGACCACCAGGGAGCCGAGTCCGATGCAATAAACAAAAGAGCCTTTTCCATGCTAGCATGGGCTGTCCCACTCATGCCGGCAGCATGGTGGAAGAGAGCGAATTTCGCCCAGTCCAGGGGTTTTACTCAGGTCGGTGGTGATGTTACTTCCTCGGCTAACCCTGATTGGCCCCTCAGGGCAAAGAACTGGCAGTCCTTATCTGTTCCTAAATCCTAAAGACTAAATTCTAAAGACTGGGGACAGCCAGCAGGGTTGGTTCCCAGTCACACCCTGCTGGACATTGGAATGTGGCCCTATCTTGCCCATAATACAAAAGCAGAACTAAAGGTTATCTACAGTTTCTACCCCTGAAGCTACTGAGTCAGTGGGAGTCAATCTCCTGTAATTACCCTATTGTTTAAGCAAGTAATCGAAGGTGGAAGTCAGATAGCAAGGTTAAAATTCAAACAGCAGTTTTTACCCAAGTATGATTGCTACCATATTTCATGAGGGATCTCACAGGGGGACAGGGCAAGGAGCTTTAGCCTTCAGTCTGAGACCAGGAAAACCCAGGGTGTGTGTGAAGAAGGGGGTCCAGTGGAGTGTAACACAGAAGAAGGCCTTCTTATAGTAAAAAGTACATTCTTGAGAAGAATCAGTCCCACATTCTTAGAACACTAACCCAGCAATTCCTGGACTTCAGCATTCATGATCACCAATCTGGAAGATTCTAGGCCCCATCTACTAAGGATTTGAGTTCAATAGGTAGGAGATGAGAATGTAAAACAGGGTTTTAAACACTCACAACTTATTCCAATACAGATATTTCAAGGACCTTTTTCATATATTTATTTATTCATGTATTGATCAGAGATCTATTGCACATTTGCAATACACCAGGCATCGTTGTAAGTGTGTGGATATGGAAGTGAATAAAACACTGGCTTTCTCTCCTCAAGGGGCTTATATTCTAGACAGGAAAGACAGACAGTGAACACATACATTAGGAAAACTTATAGTATGTCAGATAGTGATAAGTGATACAGAGAAAATAAAAAGCAGGAAGAGTGTTAGGGAGTTTTGAGGACAGGAATGAAGTTAACTTTTACTTTATTTTTAATATATTTTTATTGATTTCAGATAGGAAGGGAGAGGGAGAGAGAGATAGAAACATCAATGATGAGACAGAATCATTGCTAGGCTGCCTCCTGCATGCCCCCTACTGGAGACTGAGCCCACAACCCAGGCATGTGCCCTGACCGGGAATCAAACTGTGACCTCTTGATTCATAGGCTAATGCTCAACCTCTGAGCCACACTGACCGGTCATTCATGCCACTGTTTCTTATTCCTTCTCTCCCTCTTTCTTTCTCCCCCTTCCTATCTTTCTTTATTGAAGATTAGTTTGCACATTTGATAGCTTGAGTTCAATTCCCCTTAAGTTACTTGAGCTCTGAGCCTAAATTTGCCCATAAAATGGGCATAATAATAGTACACTTTTATTTATTTATTTATTTATTTATTTAAAATATATTTTATTGATTTTTCACAGAGAGGAAGAGAGAGGGATAGAGAGTTAAGAACATTGATTAGAGAGAATCATCGATCAGCTGCCTCTTGCACACCCCCTACCGGGGATGTGCCCGCAATCAAGGTACATGCCCTTGACCGGAATCGAACTCGGGACCTTTCAGTCCGCGGGCCGACGCTCTATCCACTGAGCCAAACTGGTCCCTGCGATAGTACACTTTAGTAATGAGGTAAGTACTTACTTGTGCTCAGTCTCTGGCAGATGGAAGTTTTCTATTATTATCTCTTTGGATACAGCAGTGACTATGACCAATGTGATTGTCACATCCCTGGAGTTTGTTTCTAATGGAGCTATTGAGAAATCTGAGGTATGCAGCCACGAAGTGGCAGAGCCAGGGTTTAAGGTCAGACCTGATTGTTTTCAAGGTAAGAGTCTTCTACACTACTCAGCTTACTGTTTAAGTCAAATTATCAAGTGGTCAGGATTCCTTTTGTTCTTAGAAAGAGTTGTAGAATTCCTGATAACTGCATGTCTATCTATCTATCTCTCATCTCTGAATAAATGTATAATTACTTGAGGTCATCAAACTCAAAAAGACTCTGGAGGGTTTGCTAGAAGTAAATAACAAATATTTATTCAAGGGTTGTAGAGTTTGAAAATCAGAAACGCAATTAAGTGTTTGAAGGGGAGAGTAAAGCTAAGAGTTCTTATAGTAAAAAGTACATTCTTGAGAAGAATCAGTCGCACATTCTTAGTCTTGGGATTGGTTCAAGATGGTAATCCTATGAGTCCTATGACATCATCTGAGTAATGGATGTCTCGTGGTCTGTGTAAAAGGACATTCTTTCCTTGTTCCTCCAGGGAGTAACCAGAGGGTTGTCTGGAGGTTTGATGTATATCTAGGAATTGATATAGGGCTGGAAAGTTCAAAAGTTTAAATTCCCAGGCTAGTTAAGACAAAAATAAAATGGTTTTCTCATGTCTACTTGCTTTTACAATAGTAATTTAGCAGCTTCACTGTAGCGACTCCATTTTATTTCTTTTCTCCCTTCCTGGCCTGATGTGGAGAACTTGTTACTACATAGGGCATGCTCTTGCCTTCCAGGAGTCTGATTCCTAAAAAGGAATAAAGTTATGTTTTGATAATTAAATATAATTTTATACTTGTCTTAGCTACTTGTTTATTTCCTCGTAAACCTGACTCAAAATAATGTTTTCTTTAAGACTGATTATTTAATACAAGATATTTGGAGAGAAAAGTCTATAATTTCACATGATTTATTCTTTCTTTAGTGGGTGGGTGAATCTTCATGCGTTTAACAGGAAAGGTGAATAGTCAGTTAAGGTTTACACAACTTCCTGATGATTTCATGAATAATAGCAACATTTAGCATGATTCAGGATCAAGTCTCTTTTTGCTTAATAGCTATACTTTCATGTACAGCATCTCATAACAGCTTCTGGGTTGTAGGTTATATAGTTCTGTGAAATAATAGAAAAATATATACAGGGTGGAGCAAAAGTAGGTTTACAGTTGTTTATATGAAAAACAATACAATAATTAGTAAGTAATAACACCAGATTAAACTCTGTTTTGAGTATTCACAACTTTAAACCTACCTTTGCCCCACCCTGTGTATAGGTGTCTGCCCTGGGTTTCTGACACAGAGCTCCTTAAATCTTAGGGATATCCTGGGTGATAGGTGTGCTTTTTGTTCCCATGATGCAACTGGATGGCTTCAGAATGGGGACTTTCAGAAAGACCATCTTATAGGAGAAGCTGAGGACTGTTAGCTACATCCCCAATATCATGGGAAGGGAAGAGGGCATGAAAATTGAGTTAATGGTCAATCATGCCTATCTGGTGAAGCCTCCATACAAATCCTAATAGCATGGGATTCATGAAGCTTCTGATTGGTGAACACATTCACATGCTGGGAGGATGACTGCAGCGACAGAAGTTCCTGGGCTCAGGATTCTTCTGGACCTCATTCCATGGATCTCCTCCTCTGGACCTCACTCTATGTATTTCCTCATCTGGGTGTCCATTTACATTCTTTATCATATTATTTATTATGTAAAAAAACAGTAACTGTATTTTCCTGAGTTCTGTAAGTTGTCCTTGCAAATGATCAAACCTCAGAAGAGGGTTATGGGAGCCTCCTAGTTAGAGTCAGTTGGCCAAATGTATAGGTGACAACCTGGGGCTTGAGACCAGCATCTGAAATGGGTGGGGTCTTGTGGGACTGAGTGTGGGGTTTCCAGTTAGTACCAGAATGGAGCTGCATTGTAGGACACCCAGCTGTGCCCAGGGAATTGCTTGGCCCCACATATCTGGTGTCAGAAGTGTTGTAAGTAAGAATAGAAAAGAAACACACAGCATTTTTCCTTGAGAGGTTCTGATGGCCATGTTCACTCTGTGGTCACACTGAACAAATAGAAAGTTGTACACATCAGTCAGCATTTGCTTACAGTTGTTATGCATGCTTCTAATGTAACATAGCAGTTAAGAATGGGGAACAGAGCTACCAACACCCATTCTTTAAGCTTTATCGGCTGTGTGATCTTTTTTTTTTTAAATAAATCTTTATTGTATATATTATTACAAATGTTCCTCATTTCTCCCCCCCTATTGTTCCCCTCCACCAGGTTCCCACTCCACTCTCTGCCCTTTCCCCAACCTCCATTGTCCTCATCCATAGGTGCACAGTTTATGTTCAGTCTCTTCCCGCACCCCCCACTCCCTTTTCCCCCAATAATCATCAGTTCACTTCCCTTCCATACCTCTGATTCTATTATATTCACTAGTTAATATTGTTCATCAGAATTTTTAACTCCGTTGGTTTTTTTTTTATTTTATTTTATTTTTTAAATATATTTTTATTGATTTTGTACAGAGAGGAAGGGAGAGAGATAGAGAGTTAGAAACATCGATGAGAGAGAGTCACCGATCAGCTGCCTCTTGCACACCCCCTACTGGGGATATGCCCGCAACCAAGGTACATGCCCTTGACCGGAATCGAACCCGGGACCCTTCAGTCCCCAAGCCGACCCTCTAGCCATTGAGCCAAACCGGTCTCGGCAACTCCGTTGGTTTTTAGATTCACTTGTTGATAGTTACGTATTTTTTGTTCATAATTTTTATCTTTATTTTCTTCCTCTTCCTAAAGAACCCCCTTCAGCAATTCATATAATTCTGGTTTGGTGGTGATGAATTCCTTTAGCTTTTTCTTATTTGTGAAGCTCTTTATCTAGCCTTCGATTCTGAGTGATAGCTTTGCTGGATAGAGTATTTTTAAAAATATATATATTTTATTGATTTTTTTTACAGAGAGGAGGAGAGAGGGACAGAGAGCCAGATACATCCATGAGAGAGAAACATCATCCAGCTGCCACCTGCACACCCCCAACTGGGGATGTGCCCGCAACCAATGTACATGCCCTTGACCGGAATCAAACCTGGGACCTCTCAGTCCGCAGACCGACGCTCTACCACTGAGCCAAACCTGTTTTGGCTGGATAGAGTATTTTTGGCTGTAGGTTCTTACTATTCATCACCTTGAATATTTCTTGCCATTCCCGTCTGGCCTGCATGGTTTCTATTGAGAAATCGGCTGACAATTATATGGGTGCTCCTTTATTGGTAACTACCTGCTTTCTCTTGCAGCTTTTAATATTCTCTCTTTTGTCTTTTGCTCTTGGAATTTTAATTATGATGTGTCTTGGTGTGGTCCTCTTTGGATTTCTTTTGTTTGGGGTTCTGTGCATTTCCTGGACTTGTACGTCTATTTCTTCCACCAGGTGGGAAAAGTTTTCTGTCACTATTTCTTCCAATATGTTTTTGGTATCTTGCTCTCTCTCTTCTTCTGGGACCCCCATAATTCTGATTGGTTCGCTTGTTGTCCCAGAGGTTTCTTACATTATCTTCAACTTTCTGGATTCTCTTGTCTTCTTGCTTCTGCGGCGGAGTGTCCTCTGGTTCTTTATGTTCCAAATCTTTGACTTGATTCTTGCCATCTTCCATTCTGTTTTTAGGACTCTGTATAATATTTTTTATTTCAGAGAATGCATTGTTTATTTCTAGTTGATCCCTTTTCATATCTTCATAGGTCTTGTTTATTTTATTGGCCTTTTCTAGGAGATTCCTGAAAAACCTTATAAGTGTGGTTTTGAACTCTATATCCAGTTGCTTTTTGTCCTCCATATCTTTCATTTGTGATCTGTTTCCTTGTCTCAGCATTTTTGCTGCTTCCCTGAGTTGGTAGGGTGGCTTTGTGTGCTAAGGTGTCCTATATGGTTTAGTAGGTCAGCCTCCCAGTTACCTGAGGTGGACACTCTTGGTGGAAGCAAGCTCAGACTTTGTGGACTGTGTGTACAGACTTATTGTAGTTAAGTTTTGATTGTTGTTGCTATCACTGGGAGGAACTGGCCTCCAGGCCAATTGGCTGTGAGTATCAGCTGTGTCTATGCCAGGAGACAGCCTTATTCGACTAGACTTGAAAAATTGCAAAAGCCTCTGTGCTCAGCTTGGATAGAGCATAGTTTCAGGGTAGAGCCTACAGCCTTAGCTTCCTGTCAGCCCCGTCCTATGAGGTTCCTGAGTCTCAGTGTTCCTCAGTGTCCTTTGGTACTTGCTGCAAGCACCTCTGAGAATTTTGCCCACTACCAGACAGTCTAGTCTCTCCCCCATGAGCCCAGAACTGGGGTTCAGTGCAGTTGGAAGTGGGGTTCAGTGTAGTCCAGAGCTTTTGTCTCCTTCCTGCTAGGGCAATCTAGCAGCACAGTCAACAGTCCATCCTCTGCGTGCAATGTGAGTGCCTCCGGGACTATGCCTTTCACAGCTCCCCTGAGTTTCCACCTTACATCCCAGATTCCCTCTGTTTGAGCCTGGGTCCCCAGGGTCTTGTCCAGAACTGGGGTTCAGTGCAGTTGGGACTGGGGTTCAGCACAGTCCAGAGCTTTTATCTCCTTCCCGCTAGGGAATGCCAGCCAGGCACTCAGCCGCCCCCTCCTCTCCAGCTCCATCCTCTCCCCACACACCTAACGTGTCCCCATACCCTAAGCTTTTACAGCTCCTCTGATTTTCTTTCTGGTTTTCTCTTTCCTTCTAGTTGTAGAATTTCCAGTCAGTCAACTTTCCTGTAGTTCTGGATAATGTCCATTTTGTATTTTAGTTGTATTTTTTGAAATTGTTGTGTGAGGCTGCAGTTAGGCATTTATCTACGTCGCCATCTTGGTTTCTTCGTGTGATCTTTCTAAGTCACTGTTTATCACCTATAAAATTGTTATTGTCAGGCAATAACTTTATCATGTTATTGGGAAGAATTAATGAGAAAATCCACATAAGACATTTTGGGTAGGGTTTGGTGTATATGAAGAAGTTATCCCTATTATTAATTTGTTTCTTAAATGGCTTTTGAATACCTAAATGTACTGGACATAGGCAAAGTGCTAGAGATGTAAAGGTGGGCGAGCCCTGTTCAGTTTACCCTCAAAGAATTCACAAAATACCATAAAAATATTTTTGGATAAAAAAAGCAAAACTATGTTAAAAATTATAAATGCTCAAAGTCTCCTGGTCCACCAGGTGCGGTGGTATAGGCCAGTGGTATGGTCTGACTTTGCTCTTAATTTTGCTCTGTGTGTAACTGTTGCTGATGTCAAATCTGACAGTGTCCTTTCTTGTTCAACATCTGATGCCTCAGTTCTGAGAAATTATTTTTTCAAGCAACACTGTGCAAATTTGTATGTTAGAATATTGTCAAATAAGCTAATGCAATTAGAACCAAACATTGCTGATGTGATCAATTTCTAAACCTGTAGCCTTTGAATATAACACAGAATAGTTGAACTCCACTGAATTTTTCAAATTAGACTTTATTTTATTTTAGCTGAGTAGGAACTTACAGAGCCTCAAGGCTCTAGGAAAATAGAAGCAACTGCAAAAAGACAAAGAATGTAGACAGACAGCCTCACAAAAAGTGATCAAATTAGGAATTTTGTGGAAACGGGCATCATGATTGCTGTGCTATATGAATAGCAAGTTGACGCTGCCCATAAACTGGGTTTGTTAATTATTACCACCCCTTTCTGGAGTGCAGAGATCAAGCAGGAGGAGAAAGTGGCATAAAACAAAGACTCAGAGTGGGGTAACCCGGCTTTGCTGAAAAGGCTGCTGCTTCGGGCAAAGCAGTGCACACCCCAGGATTAAAAGCCTCGCCTCATCAGCAATGTGGCCGGAAGAAGCCGCCTGGGTTCAGTTTCTTTATTTGAAAGAGAGATGCTGGGACATTCTCTCTTGGATTTAAAAATCAAAACCACAGTGGCTTGCCCAATCTGTGTTGAGGCCTCAGTTTCTTTTTAGTGAAAGCATAGTTTAAGTGAAATGCAATATGGGACATTTGACAATTGCTCATCTGATCAGCTAAGTAATTTCCAGAAGTGACCTATTCAGATATGGCTTCAAGATCTAAAGCCCTGTGCCGTGGACATTCCCCCTGTTCAGGGGCAGCAGGCAAGTGTCTCCTTCTGCAGTGCTGGCTTGCTTTTCTCCTGGCTCCCTCCCATCACCCTGCCTCACAGGTCTCTCTGTCCCCATCACCCTGCCTCACAGGTCTTTCTGTCTCCATCACCCTGCCTCACAGGTCTTTCTGTCTCCATCATCCTGCCTCACAGGTTTCTCTATCTCCATCACCCTGCCTCACAGGTTTCTCTATCTCCATCACCCTGCCTCACAGGTTTCTCTATCTCCATCACCCTGCCTCACAGGTTTCTCTATCTCCATCACCCTGCCTCACAGGTTTCTCTGTCTCCATCACCCTGCCTCACAGATTTCTCTGTCTCCATCACCCTGCCTCACAAGTCTTCTCTGTTTCCGTCACCCTGCCTCACAGGTCTTCTCTATCTCAGATGAATTGACCCATCTCTTCTATGATCTGCATTAGCTTCTATGACCCGCTAATCCCACTGCACTCATCCTCCTATCTGGCTCCACACGGCTTTTTGCTTTCCATTGATCAAATCTCCTGAGATCACACATTGACACTTGATATGCATTCTCAGTCCTTGTTTTTTGTTTGTTTTTGCTGTGTGATAAAGTTCTATGCTTGCTCTAGAATCCATTTCTAATATTCCCTCCTCCATGAGGCCTTGGCGGTCCTCCACAAGTTACTCTCACCTTCGTCCTCGCCATTTCTTTTGTCCTCTAATTATTCATTCTGTTGTGTTTGTACCTTCAGAGCCCAGCACAGGCCTGGCGCATGGAGGTCCCTCACAGATGTTTGTTGCACAAAGACACCTGGCTAAGCGGCACTGTGCCGTGACCCAGCCTGCGTGGCATTGTTAGAATCTCAATTGGGACAAATCTCTAGAGAAGGGCAGGTTTTCACCTTGTTTTACGCATTACAATCAAAGGAGGAGGAATAAGTGGGTCACATGGACTCCACTGATGATAGAATAGGGAAGTGGGAGAAAGTAAAGCAGGGAAAACATCTGGGGTTGGATAAAAAGTAAAATGATAAACACATATTGTTTAAAAATGTTTCCCCCCTTTAATCTTATTGTAGAAAGTATTAAATAGGCCTTCCTAACACATATTTCCTTTACTTAAGTAGGTACATGATAATTAACAGTCAACAGTTAGCTCAGTAACAACAGAGAGGAATTGACAGGAGTGCTCCAGCCATGAAGACAGAAGAGAAACAGTTCAGAGATGGAAGACGCTGATGATGCCTTGCCATAGTAGCAGTCAGCAGCTGTGCGTCGCTGCAGGTTGCCCAGGACCAAACCAGAGACTTGCATCACCACCATTTGTCCACTATCCAGAACTGAAATGTCATGGCTGACATGTACACATAAGGACTGTTTGACATAGAAATTGGGACTCAAAAGAACTGTTGGACCAGAAAGAAACTCACTGTAGACTGATTCATTTGCCTCTCAGCATAACCATTATTGCTTGTGTCATTTTCGGTTCTTAGAAGTGTATTCTAGTATCACATGATCTCACTCATCTAGGGGAAATGATTAACAACATAGACTCATGAACAAGAACAGCAGCGATCAGACTGTCAGACCTCAGAGGGAAGGTAGGGGAGGTTGAGGAAAAGAGAGAGAGATCAACCAAAGGACTTGTGTGCATGCATATGAGCCTAACCAGTGGTCACGGACAACAGGAGGGTGGGGGCATGTGTGTGGAGGGGTTCGGGATGGGGATGAGGAGGATGAGGACAAATATGAGATACCTTAATCAATAAAGTAATTAAAAAACACACCAAAAATAATAAAATAAAAAAAAACCAAAAACCAATTAGCTCATAACAACAACAGAGTGGTGCCTGTGCTTTGAGGGATCCAGAAAAGGGGAAATTACTTTGACATTCCGATGTCATTACTTTGACATGCCCCCACAAATGCAAATGGCAATAGGCTCAGTTAAGATAAAGATACCTTAAGGTAAAGTCAGCGAAGATACCAGCCTAGGAGTGACTTCACACCATAAACTACTTTTAAAGTTTTAATTTCAGACCATCCTTTGTGCTTACTTTAGGCCTTTGAGTTTGCAAGGCCTCCAAGCAGGCCTTCCCTGAGCTGGTCAGGTCAGCATGTGGCCTTTTTTTGAGCACAGTGTAAACCTGGCATTGGCCCAGGCAGCTCTCACAGAAGACCATCTCTTTGGAGATTGATTTACCCAGCAGAGCCCCTTTTTGCAGCTCCCACTGGCATAATATGTGCATTCCCAGTCGGATGGATGGGTAAACAAACAACTGATTTAAATTTCCCACAATGTAGTGGAGCTATTAAAAACCAAAACAGAAGGCAAAGATGCTTTTTCACTGGGTTAAGACCACCTGGTCTAGTTTCCAAACTGATCAGCTCAACAGGTCATTGTTCATCTCTTTATTCCGGTCAATCTCTCCTGCCATCTGTTCCTTAGATTGTGCCATTCCATGGGCAATAGCATCCGGATGGTATTCTGAATGCAGGCATTTCTTATGAGGACTCTGTGTGTGGCTTCTGTCATCTCTGTCCCTTCTACATATGAATAGTAACTTGTTAAACATTCTGAAGGGATGGGCAATGTGTCCATAAAGACTCACACAGCTGTTATGTGTCTATATGCTTAGAAAAGAGGATGGCCCTGAGGTCTAGTTGTGTAAAAGCCATTACAAATAAATAGGTAAATCAGTGAATAATTTCTAGGCAAAATGCAGACTGTTTAGGTGGTTTGAAAAAGTACCTTAGATCCAGTACACTGAAAATGCTAAATCCTACATTTCTTTCTTTCTTTTTAAAAAATATACTTTTATTGATTTTCCACAGAGAGGAAGGAAGAAGAATAGAGAGCTAGAAATGTCGATGAGAACGAAACATCGACCAGTTGCCTCCTGCACACCCCCTGCCAGGGATGTGCCCCCAACCAATGTACATGCCCTTGACTGGAATCAAACCTGTGACCCTTCAGTCCCCAGATCAACGCTCTATCCACTGAGCCAAACCAGTTTCTGCTAAATCCTACATTTCAATACCCCATTATCCTATATAATAAAAGGCTAATATGCAAATCAACCAAATGGCGGAATGACTGGTCGTTATGATGCACAATGACCACCAGAGGGCAGATGCTCAATGCAGGAGCTGCCCCCTGGTGATCAGTGCACTCCTACATGGGAAGTGCTGCTCAGCCAAAAGCTGGGTTTATGGCTGATGAGTGCAGCAGCGGTGGCAAGAGCCTTTACCGCCTCCACGGCAGAGCTAAGGATGTCTAATTGCAGATTTAGGCCTTCTCCACTTGGGGAGTGGGCCTACACCATCAGCTGCATATCCGCCGAGGGCTCCAAGATTGCAAGAGGGCACAGGCTGGGCTGAGGTACCCCCTCCGGCCCTGAGTGCACAAATTTCGTGTACCAGGCCTCTAGTATATTAGAGAAGGACCAGAGGGAATGTTGACTAAGAACTCATGCCATCACTCATTCAAAAAATGTTTATATTTCTTCAATGCTTAATGTAATGCTTATCATGTATAGAGCAGAGACTGGGTGAATATGACCAAACTTGAATTTATTCCTCTGTGCCTTCTTCATGCATATTTATGGGACAGCCACCTCAGGCCAGGCCTTGGTAGGCCCAGGAGGTATGTTGGTGATCACTGCAGGCAGTCTCTGCTCAGGTGCTCAAACAACTGCTCTACATACAGTCTCCCTTCCAAATAAGAGTAGACCGTACGCTTACACATTCTATGAGCCAGACCTTTAATTAGATTCCAATGCTGTACTTGGGAAGCCGGAGATACTTTAGCATCGCCTGCCCGGCCCTCACCCACACAGTTCAGTCGGAATCAGCGAGGGTGAGACCAGGCACAGCTCTCTCCAAAGCTCTTTAGGAGATTGTGAGGTGCAGCCACGACCTTGAATACCAAGGGGCTCCCTACCCTTTTGATGTGTCACTCTTATGGACTGGAGGGCGTCGCTGACTCCTCCTCCAAACTCATATTCTTAACTGGAATGTGACCTTTTTTGCAGAGATGGTCTTTACAGAGGTGATCCAGTTACATGAAATCATTATGATGTGCTCTAACCAATACGACCAGTGTCCTTACCGAAAGGGGAAATTTGGAGACCAACACCTACGTAGGAGACTAGCATCTGAAGAGGGCGGCCGAGATTGGGGTGATGCTTTTGTAAGCCAGGGAATGCCGAATACCGCAGCCAGCTACCAGAGGCCAGGAGAGAGTCAGAGAACAGATTCCCTGCAGCTGCCCTCAGAGGGAGGTCTCCTGGCCTGGGATGTGAGACAAAAGTTGCTCTTGCTTAAGCTGCCCAGACTGCAGTGCTCTGATGGCAGCCCTAGCGAACCTGAGCGTGGTTCCACATCTTCATAACTGTACTTTAAAAAACATTTTTCTGTTTCCTTTCACCCCTTCCCCCTCCTGGAAATGGGCCACTCTGCCCCTAGGGCCTACTGTGTCCCTGCTCTTGTCCAAGGTCGGTTATCTTTATCAATAGGGTCAGAGTGTTGAAAGGTACGTGAGGGGCCACCGGAGCCAGGGACTCCCAGGGGGACTCGTGATGCGTGGCCACGCGCAGCCACCCCCTTGCCCACGAAGTGGGGAGGCGGGCACCCACGGGCAGATCCAGAAGAGCCCAGTGCCACTGTAAGGTCTGCGTCATCTTTTGATTTGTTTCGGCAACATTCAAGTCTTGCCTCTTTAAGTCATTGTTTTAGCAAATTCAGTTACAGTTATGCTCAGTATGGACAGCTTCAGAGATTCAGTTAGAGCCTCTGTTAGCTGTGAAATAGGCCTGGTTTGGGGCCCATTTCCCTGGTCCCTGATCTGTGGCAGCAGCCTTGGTGCCTCGCTGTCCCACAAGTTATTCCACTGCTTTAAACCAGTCCTAGGATGCAAACTCAGTTCCTTTCCCTTCAGTGTCAGAGATCCCTGGGGTAGAGCAAGCTCTCTGAAGACATTACGCACAGCGGTACGTTTTTCTTATCAAACATGGATCCGGGAACAGACAGCTGCCAGCGCTCACAATGATGCTGATTTTGTTTTTAAATCAAGGGACAAAAAGGCCATTCCGGCAGGCTGGCCTTCTTGGGGGCACAGGGGAGTTTATTGCTGCATCGCTTGGATTATTTGCAGCAGGTGCTTCCTGTCTCTGATAACTGCATGTTAAAAGTGGAGAAAGGGATCCTATCTGCCACATGCCAGCTTCCTCATTGAGATGAACAAGGACCTACGCTGTGAGTGTATCAAACTCGTCGCCTGCAGGCTGCACGCCTCATTTAATCACCCCCCACAAGTTCATTGCCCTCCTGCCTCTGCCCCACTGCGCCCCGCGCATGGCAGCCTGAGCCCACACCACAGCCTGTTCCCTCACAGCTTTGCCGCGTTCCTTTCCTCCCAACATCCAGGTCTCTGGTTAAAAGTCACTAAAGCAGAGAAGCCTGGTGACTGGTCTCCTCCCCACCCACCCACCTGGCTCAGCTCCTTCCGTTTCTCCTGCTGTGTTTTCACCACAGCACTCACCTCTGTATGTGCCAGTATGATTTCTTCCATGCTTTTTCTTCTTGGTCTCCCCTCTCCCTACTTGTAAACCAAGCACGTCAAACTCAAAGGCTATCTCAGGCCAAATAAACAAGGTTTAAGTTTATGTGGGTTGCAAAACAAAACAAAACAAAACAAAACAAAAACAAAAACACAAAAGCTTCAATTTTCATAGAAATGTAGGTTTATTTCAACAGAGACATGCTGAATACAAAGGGCTGAAACAAATGAGTAATCATTAACATAAAATTTAATAAAAAATTAATATTTTTTTCTTGAACATTAACTTACCAGACACTGAATAGCTATACAAATTAATAAGTGTAAGTCAAATAAACATATTTTTCTTGTTTTCTGAAAGCAAAATATTTTCTATTGTGCACACCAAACAAGTCAGAATAAGACTAATGATATGGTGATTGGCTGCTAAAATATTTGCTGCTGGTATTAGTGGAGGGAAATGGGAATTGGGCCAAAACCAGCAGTCTAACACCTCCTGCTGCTCCTGCTCATCCCAGCCCGCTGAGCCTGCCCTGCCACCACTCAGTAGGCTTGCTGCCACTCTGCTGTGGTCTCCGGGCTGTGGTGGCCAGGCATGACCTGCATCTGGCACCCATTGGTCAGCTGAGTGGCCCTCCCCCTGTGGAAGCACACTGATCACCAGGAGGCAGCTCCTGTGCTGAGCGTGTGCCCCCTGGTGGTTAGTGCACGTCACAGTGACCGGTTGACCAGTCAAATAGTCACTTAGGCTTTTATATATATAGGTTATATAAAACAGGATATTGTAAAAATTAAGTTACAAAATTTTTATTAATATGTTTCTTATAGCCCTAGCTGGTTTGGCCTGTGAACTGAAGGGTCCTGGGTTCGATTCTGGTCAAGGACACATGCCTGGTTGCAGACTTGATCCCTAGTAGGGGGCATGCAGGAGGCGGCCAATCAATGATTCTCTCTCATCATTGATGTTTCTATCTCTCTCACCCTCTCCTTCCCTCTCTGAAATCAATACAAAAATATATTTAAAAAATATTTCTTACATACCCTTATATTGGCTGGACTGCAAAAATGTTCATTGTGGGCCATGAGTGTGACATTCTTGCTGTCAACACTGGAATGTGGACAACGTGGGAAAGGGGCCGTTGTTAGTGTTCTCTGTTTTCGCAGTGCTAGTGTGGCAGAGTTCACACTCAGCAACTGGCCGTTGGATGAATGAGACGGAGCAGAACATTCCTTATTGCTGCATAAAGAACTACCACAACTGAACCCCAAACCATATTGAATTTCTTAGTCTGGATGTCCTGGGAAGTCAGGCAGTGCTGCTCTCTGGTCTGGTGGGTTTGGCTGGGCGGCTGGGCTGGGAGGTGGGCCTCTCTCTGTGGATCCTTTCATCTCAGATTCTTTTATGTCTGCACTCACAGTGGGCTCAGGGCATAAAGAGGAGGAGCAGAAACTGTAAGGCCTTGTAAGGCCTAAGTGTTGGGACACTTTTTGCCAGATTCTATCGGTTAAAGGAAGTTACTGCAGGCTGGCCTTACTGGGGATGCAGGGCACTAGGCGTGGCCTCCTGCTCGGAAGAGTGACACTGAATCATGAGGACTGGGATGTGATTCCTGATGGGGTCATTATTCTAATGATCTTCCCCAAATCCTAAATGATACAATTTTATGCAAATGCTCCACCTGACATACATATGAGGGCAAGCTTTTGAGACGAAGAGTTAAATTGCCTTTCCTTTTCCTTTTATAAAGCCCAGGCACCACCAACAGCCAGACCACATTGCTGCCTCTGCGGTACTCACAGCGCTGCCTTTAGGATGGGCGCTATTTCACCCTCTCGTCGGCGGGCATGCAGCGATCCTAGGAAGCCAAGTACGTCACTTCAAGAAAATGTAAGTGGGCTCTGGAATAAATTATATTGATTTTAATTCAGACTTTTAAATTTGTGTATTTTTATTGCTTTTGGCAATGGAAGAATTGATCTCAACAAGGCAGACAGAACAAAAATAGATTGCTTTTATTGAATTCACAGTGACCTGATTAAACAACATAGTTGTTATGAGAAAAATAATATTACTTCCTCTTTCATTACAGATTTTTTTTTTTGCCTTTCAAAAATTTATTGGCTTAATAGAGTAAGTAAAGAAGACGATGGATTTTATTTAGTACAGAATGGTTTGGGGCAGTGAGGAAACACATTTCTCAGAATATTTCTTTCTTATTCTGATGATTGCTTACTTAGTTTATTTTGGCTCAGGAGTAGCTGTGTGTTACTTTTTGTGTTGACTGGGCAACAGTCTCATGGTCCATCACACAATTCACATCCATATCGATTTGGAGCTTCATTTCCTAAGAAAATGTTAAAATGTGAATCACTTCACTACTCAATATTTTTTAAAATAAAACAAACACTGAACTTCGATTTAGAGAATTTCTAGAAGACGTAAGGAAATGGAGAAGAAAGTAAAAATCACCTGGCCTCCTAAAATCTCACTTTGACTGCTTATGATTAAAATACAAAATCCATTATTTAATTACATTTTAAACTGTCCCTATTTGAACTCAGGAGACAGAGGTTTGAGTACATTTTCTGATCATTTCCTCACTATCCAGACTGCAATCACCAAGTAGATTTTGGATAACTCAGAACCCCTTGTTAGCTCATTGTGCTCTGCAAGCTCCCAGGAACGGAGCAGATACGGAAAGTGAAGCACACCTGTATTTGGATTATCTATGCTCTTTAAAGAAATTGGTATCCTACTGCTCTGTGGTCTATACTGTTTGTAAGTTGTTGTTATTATTATTATTATTATTATTATTTACCAAAAAATATATCCTGAAGGGAAGATGCCAGCAGGGAAGCATGGTTTATGAACCTCTTAACTCCCCACATAAAAACAGAACAACCAAATAGCAAAACCAAATCCCTTATATTTAGCGCAAAATCATGTCACATGGTCTCCTCATGAGCTCCACCTGCAGACCATAGGGAGAAATGCATGTGCACAACTAGTAAAAGGTATGATAAATGCTCTGCTCTGAACACTATTGGGGCAAGGCAGGGTGCAGGGGGTTTCTGGGAAAACTTTGCAGAGCATCAAAGAATATTTACAAAGAAACCGTGACATCACCAACTTTTAATATTGTCTAATTTTAATCTTTTTATCCTCAGAGTTTTCCTACTTTGAATTTTAAAATCAACTTTAAAATCATAATTAGATGATGATTTAGAATCAGAATTATGAATTGGACAGATGCGTACATTTACAGAGTTGGCACTGGAAATTATAATGGAAAGTTGTTCATTTCTAAAGCAATTCCTCTTCCTCCCGAGGATGGGCGAGCAGATGCATATTAAAGTAGAGAAAAAAGAGGAGGTTTTATTCTTTAGATCCTCAGTTTCGAAAAAAAAGAAAAAAAAAATTAAGCACAGAACTTGATGCTGCTCTTTAGACAGTCAGGTTCCTCAGTCGGGAGCCCAGATGAAGGCTGGTGGGTCAAGATTTCAGTCTTTGAAGGAGTTACACACATGCACACATTTAACATCTCTGCAGCACTGTCTAGACACATATTTGTAAATCAACAAATGATTCCTGTGAAAATAAAGATTAATACTTTAAAAATGATTTATCTCATTATATGTTGTCATCCAGACTTTTTACTGGATCTTAATATTTCATATGGCAATGCTTGATCAGATTGAATATTGAACATTAAAGAGCATGAACATTTATGAAAAATGACATAATTTATTTTGTGAAACCAATTCCAGATACATGAAAACATGGGGCTTGAATTAATTCATCAAGAATATCAATAATCTGATAAAAACAGGGGCATTTTCATTTCAATCATAATCTTTAAGCTATATTCACAAAAAAATTACTTATTAAGGAAACCATATGTGTGATTAATGGGTTGGTAGTGGTACTAATTACTCATTAGAATACAAGGACTAAAAATACCCCAGGACTTGAAAAATATAGTGATTATCATTAAACAAGTTGGCTGGTCTGAAAGTCTTAATGAGTTTATATTCTAAGCAGTAAGGACATGATTTGGATCTGAAATGGGAGGGAAATTATCTGAGGAAGGTCTAAGTTGATACTAATGTGACGAAACTCTTCTTTTTTACAAGCTTATTTAACCAATTGTACCGTCTTTAAAGAACAACCAGGCTCCCCTTCCAAACACTGGGATGTGTATTTCTTTAACCCATCAAATGAGTGATTATCTACAGACAAGTGATCCTCCACTCTATGGCGCTCATTGTAAGAACACGGTTTTAGAGTGGTAGCCGATATGGCTGCTTAAATAACTAGACTTTAGAAATCATAAATACAACCAAGCATCAGATGAGAAGCATCAATCATCATTAGAAGACAAATAGTGCCTGTAAGGATGACTTTCTACATATTAAATACATTTTCTCCATCGTTACCACTGAGCACTGGAGCTTGTAGTAAGAACAGGTGTAGGGAGAATAAAACCTGCTGTTCAATCATGATAAATATTCTGAAACAAAATGAAAAAGTAAGGAACAATTTGAAGAAAGCCAGATTAATTTCTGTTTTGAATACTACAATCATGTTAAAACTAGAGGCCCGGTGCACAAAATTCATGCAGGGGGGTAGAGGGTTGTCCCTCAGCCCAGCCTGTACCCTCTCTAAACTGGGACCCCTCGAGGGATGTCCAACTGCCCATTTAGACCTGATCCCACCAAGCAATTGGACATCCCTCTCACAATCCAGGACTGCTGGCTCCCAACTGCTTACCTGCCTGCTTTCCTGAGTGCCCCTAACTGCTTCTGCCTGCCAGCCTGATCACTCCTTAACCACTCCTCTGCCAGCCTGATTGATGTCTAACTGCTCTCCTGCCAGCCTGTTTGCCCCTAACTGCCATTCCCTGCAGGCCTGGTCACCCCAAACTATCCTATCCTGAAGGCCTGGGTCACTCCCAACTGCCCTTCCCTATAGGACTAGTTGCCCCCAACTTCCCTCCTTTGCTGGCCTGGTCATCCCTAACTGCCCATCCCTGCAGGCTTGATCGCCCCCAACTGCCCTTCATTGCAGGCCTGATCCCTCCCAACTGCTCTCCTCTTCTGCCCATCTTGTGGCAGCCATCTTGTGTCCACATTGGGGAGACCATTTTGTGTGTTGGAGTGATGGTCAATTTGCATATTATTCTTTTATTAGATAGGAGGATAGAAGCCTGGTGCATGGCCCCACACCTAGGGCTGGTTTGCCCAGAAGGGTGTCCTGGATCAGGGTGGTGGTTCCCTTGGGGTGTGGGGCAGCCTGGGTGTGGGGCCTGTGGTGGTTTGCAGTCTGGCCACACCATACAGTGACCCAAGTGGAGGCCTTGGTATCTGGGATTTATTTATCTTCTATAATTGAAACTTTGTAGCCTTGAGTGGAGGCCTAGACCAGCCAGGATGTGCAGAAAGCTTGGCTTCCTCCATAGCTCGGGAAACCCAAGCCTCCTGCTTGCTCCGTGGCTGCAGCCATTTTGATTTGGTTAATTTGCATACTTGCTCCTGATTGGCTGGTGGGCATGGCTTCTGGGTGTAGTGGAGGTACTGTCAATTTGCATATTACTCTTTTATTAGATAGAATTCTATGTATCAACTATAATTTTCTTATAACACCAGTAATTTAAAAAAATATATTTTTTATTGACTTCAGAGAGAAAGGGAAAGGGAGAGAGAGAAGAAACATCAGTGATGAGAATCATTGATCAGCTGCCTCCTGCATGTCCCCTACTGGGGATCGAGCCCACAACCCAGGCATGTGTCTTGACCAGGAATCAAACTGTGACCTCCTGGTTCATAGGTTGATGCTCAACCACTCAACCATGCTGGCCGGACAACACCAATAATTTTTATGCGCTAACAATGAAAACCTAAAACCTCACCCAACAACACTTTACTGTGAATCAAATGCTATGGAGGTAAGTATTGTGAGTTACAGTGGTATTTATTTTTTATATTGGATACAGAAAAGAGAGCTTCACATGTTAAGCTTCATAAAAGAAAAAGTCAAGAAGGATTCTAAATATATTAAAGAATAGCTTAAAAAACTGAAACATTGAGTTAACATTTTGAGAAGTGACAGAATATTATCTTGTGAGTGATGGATCCAGTGGAGTTTTCGCCTCTGTAGAAAACAAATTTAAGCAATTGTACAGCTTCCTTGTTCCAGGGACAGAAGAGAAGGGCAGCATGAGCCCCACCACCAATACAGAATTAAGAAGTAGTAGAATGATAGGAAGAAAATATGGACAATTTGGATATTTCAAAACTCATAAACCCAATTCAATCTGTAATTTTAAGTAAGATGATTTGGCATAGCAGTTGAATGCATAGCAAGCCTCAGTACTTGTTTTTTTTTTAACAAGTTAATTATAACTTCATTTCAGGGTGAGTTTTTCTAAATTAATTTGTCATTCTATAATGACAGTGGGTCACATGGAACACCAAGATTTCACTGGCAATGGGAAGCTGAAACAATTATTCTTACAGTTCAGATCGACAACACTTGACCTTTTAAGCGCCCACAGGAAATCTGTTGCTCAGGCAGCACTATTTCTAAGCCTGTGAGATAAAACATCACCTTCACAAAGTCCTAGAGCTCTCTGAAAAGGAGAAGCGGAGGGGGGCACTTACAAGGTGTTAGGGGACAGGCTAAGTGTCTGGAGGGTGAATCTCGCCAGGTAGGAAGCTGGTTGTGCTTGGGTAGAGTCTGTGACATCACAGCTCTGCACTGCTGGGCACAGTGCGGTGAGTGCCCGAAGCAGCCTCCATGAGCAAGATGTTAGTCTTATTACACATGCTATGTGCGTTCACACTCCTGTCTTTAAGGGGCAGGTGTTCCCTAGAGCCAGCCTCGAGAAGCATTTGTTCTTAGTGTTGTTTAATGCAGGGAGCGGGCCCCTCCCAGGATTGTTGGACACGGGTTGGGAAAGAATGCAGAGTCTGAGTGCTGTTCCCCTGTGAGAAGGAAGCATGCTGTGCAAGGGGCAGTCTGCAGGCCCCTGACTGTGCCTGCTGGTGTTTCTGACCTCATGGAACACACTCCGTCTGAGTGTCAGCTCGATTGAATGGCTCCTAATAAACAGAACAGGACAGCCGAAACTGGTTTGGCTCAGTGGATAGAGCGTTGGCCTGTGAACTGAAAGGTCCCAGGTTCGATTCCAGTCAAGGGCATGTACATTGGTTGTGGGCACATTTCCGGTGGGGGGTGTGAAGAGGCAGCTGATCAATGTTTCTCTCTCATCAATGTTTCTAGCTTTCTATCACTCTCTTCTCCTTTCTGTAAAAACTCGATAAAATATATTAATAAAAATAAATAAATAAATACATAAATAAAAAAACAGAACAGGTCAAAACCATGATAGACCATCACCTCTGAGGTTAGGTACTGCACACTTTGACTTCCACTTTGCTGCTCACTCTCTCACTTCCTCCTGCGGACCGCCGTCTGGATTAACCAGGCTGCTGTGTTGAGAGAAACCCCAGAGAGGCCCGTGTGACAGGGGACTGAAGTCCCCAGCCAACAGAGATGAAGAGCACGGGGACCACCAGCAGTGTGAGTGACTTGGTCACAGACGAAGTGGGAGTGGGTGGGGCCACCTTTACTGCAGCCTGGGGTGAGACCCTGCTGCAGAGGCCCTGCGAGCTCTGCCTGATGCTCCAGCCTTAGAAACCATGACACAGTACATGCATGTCCTGTTGTTTTAGCTTACTGTGCTTTGGAATAATTTGTAATGCAGCCATACATGACTAATCCATATTGCTTTCACCTTTTAGGATGCATGAATATTATACTAAAATTTCCACTTATTCAGAATAAGCACATTTACTCGCTAAGATACTGGTTACATTTACTAATTCCATCAAGTGATATGGAGACTTGAGGGACATACACCTGATATTATTTTTATGAAGGACATTTCTTCACTCTGCTCTGCAGAAACTGGGCCCACTTGCAACGCATAGTGACTGCCCGAGGGAGGGGCAGCTGAGGGCTGACGTGGGTGAGTGCTGCCTGGAGGAGCACCCTGGGTGGTGTCTTGGAAAAAGCTTCCCCAACAGAAGGAGCACTTCTCTGCAGCCATGTCTCTCTGGCCCTGGGTAGGACCGAGGTCGAGTTGAGACGAATAGGTGTATGCTGGGACCTGCTCAGAGGCAGGGTTTCCTAGCTTTGGGCCTCCACAGAGATCACTGGAAGTTGTGTGGCACCGAGTCCTGACCTTGGCTGACCTTGCCATCTGTGGGTTGATCTACCAGCTGCTTGAAGGGAACAGTTTTCTTCTCTTATCACTGGCCCCTGGAAACTAAGTTCTTGGCAGACAGACATCTTTTGGGGACTACAACATTGTTTAAATTTAAAAGAAAACATGTCGAATGACATTCTGAGAAGTTTTAAAAGGTGCAAGTGGTTACTAATTGGGACAAGAAAAGCTGGACAAGATGTAGCTTCCAGAGCAGTTGGTGAAGGGACAGTTGCCACCACTGACCTGGAGGATGTGGACATGCCACGTCTCTCCCAGCCGTTACCAAACTGATGAATTGAGCTGTTCCTGGCGGGGACGAGTGGCAGGCGGGCAGGGGGGGTCACTTCTGTTCTGCATGTTTCCCAGTTGGCTTTGTTCTTGAGTCTGGTTTCAGTCAGAGTGGCAGTTACGTTCCTTTTCTTCTCTATATTCAACTTATTTGGGCCCCACACATGTACTTTGCTTTGCTTCTGGTTTGGGGGTTTATAAGTTCTTTTCCATCTTTATTTTTGCTCTGTCCAACAACTTTTGTGCTATCTGCTCCTCTCCAATTTTGTGGGCCTGTTGAATTAGGATAAAGAAACTAATAGCCCAAGTGACAATTGGTGACTGCCATTGATAAGCACGGATAGAGCAGGTACTATGCAAACAAAAGACCGAGCCAGCCCTGAGCCTATCTGTCCTCACAACCACTGCATCCTTCAGGACAGCGTCATCTCAGCATCCCTCCTGGCTAGCTGGTGGCCGTGGCTTTTCTACTGTCCAAGCCTCCTTTTCCTTATGGACACTGTTCTGCCAACTTGAGGAGCTTGACGCAATTCATAGTGAGCCTTTGCAAGTCATAGCTAATGTCTTCATTTATGAAAGCCAGGGCTTCATATGGTGGGGACCTGCTCATATTTAAAATCTGGAGCATTCCTTTCAGTCTACCCAGGTGTGCTGCTCTAACTGCTGTGGGATTGGCTTCAGAAAGGCTCAGGGCCCCAGAGGAATGCATTCCCATATTGCTCTGGGCAGAGGCCTCAGAGGCCTCAGTCTGAATCACTGCATCAGGGTAGAAGGTGTTGAGCCTTCATTAGCTTAAGCCCTGCTGTCCACGAGTCTCTGGGATAAACCAGAAATCCTTACCAGTTTCTCAGGGCCAGGCTCCACAGGAGGGGATGTATGGGGTGGAGTGTATCCAGAACCTTGAACACCGAAGAGGCAGAGCTTTTGATTGAAGATTGGTAACGGGCAGCCAGAGGTTTGTTTGTTTGTTTATTTATTATTTATTTATTTATTTTCAATTCATTTTATTTTTTTTCTTCCTTGAAACTTTTTCTTTTTAAATTGATTATGGTCTCACATAATTGTCCTTATTCCCCCATTCCCATCCCAAATCCCTCCCTAGATATGCCCCCCCCTTCCTTCCCCATTGTCCATGGCCACTGGCTAGGCCCATATGTATGCACACAAGTCCTTTGGTTGGTCTCTTTCCCTTACCCGCATCCACCCTTACTGTCCCTCTGAGGTTTGAGAGTCTGATTGCTGGTTCTCTTTCTCTGGGACTGTTTATGTTGTTCATTATTTCCTCTAGCTGTGTGAGATCATGTGATCCAAGAAATACCCTTGTAAGAACCTAAACTGCAACAAGCCATAATGGTTATGCTGAGAGGCAAATGAATCAGTCTGTAGTGAGTTCCTTTCTGGGCCAACAGTTCTTTTGAGTCCCAATTTCAATGCCAGATAGTTCCTTATGTGTACATGCCAGCCATGATATTTCAGATCTAGTTGGACAAATGGTGGTAATGCAGGTCTGCCCCTCTCTGGTTTGGTCTTGGGCATCCTTCAGCAACCCGCAGCTGCTGTCTACTGGTATACTGAGGCATCGTCAGCATCTTCCATCTCTGAATTGTGTCTCTTCTGTCTTCATGGCTGGAGCACTTCTGTCTATTCCTCTCTGTTACAGGATTCCAGATGGTCTCAGAGTTGTTTTCTGAAAATATACAAACATATTCTCGACCAAAAGTTAATAAAGGGATATTTTCTTTAAATTTGATTTGGGATTCTTTTCATTCCCCACCCCCCCAAATGATTTTCCCCTGGCTTGTTTTGTCTCCATGTCTGTATTTTCATGGGTATCTTGCTATTAGCGTTTCAAATGAAGGTTAATTTTCTAAAGCACAAATTTTTTAGATGTAAATTATTCTCAGGATATTTTTCCTTACATGATATTCTTCCACTGTTACCCCCTTTATTAACTTTAAATAATAGGAAACTTTTGGAAATTTTATACTGTATTCTTGATAGCTTTTACATTTTAATTTATTTGCGCTACACTATGACTACTTTAGGTTCATAACATGTTGTTCAATTTTATGGTGGGACGCTCTGCCAATAAGAATTTTTGTTAACCCTTTAGGAACAGCTTTTTAAACAGTACAATCATTTATTTTTTTATTTTATTTTTTTAGAATATTCATTTATTTCCACTAGTCACATTTCTTTCCTCTGAGAAATTGGCTACCATTCATCTGTCATACTCAACACTCTAGCACCAATCTCTTTTACCATGTGTGTATTAGTGGAGTTGATTATTTCCCTTCTTTTTTTTTTTTTTTTTTTTTAAATATCTTTTATTGATTTTGTACAGAGAGGAAGGGAGAGAGATAGAGAATTAAAAACATCGATGAGAGTCATCAATCAACTGCCTCTTGCACACCCCTTACTGGGGATATGCCCGCAACCAAGGTACATGCCCTTGACCAGAATCGAACCCGATATCTTTCGGTCCTCAAGCCAACGCTCTAGCCATTGAGCCAAACCGGTTTCGGCTATTTCTCTTCTTGAGAAGGGCCTGAGCATTCCTGCTGCTAGGCTGGACATGGATATTAAAAATCCACTTGCCCACACCATGGGTATGAGACCTCTCAAACAAGTCTTGTTGCAGTGAGAGGGCAGCTGCTGTCAGCCAAGTCTCTGTCTACTACCTGGGTCCCAATTTGAGCTGTGCATGGGAAACTAAGCAGCCATGGGGGCAGGAGACCTCCCTCAGAATGGGAGAAGGTTCAGGCGCCTGCCACGTTGGGGGAGGGGGGTAAGGGTCTGTGTCACACCTCTGTTGACCCCCAAGTTCTCTCCTGATGGCCCCTCTGAGACTGTGCCTGTCTTAGGTTGTTCCTTCCCTGAGGAATCTTTCCTATCTCTGGCTAACCAGCCATCCTCCAGGGCCAAGCAGGATCATGTGAGTTTTGGTCTGTCTCCTTGGTAGTCTATGCCCCCATGGGCTCCACACCCAGCACCTGCCTCGGGAACCCCTCACCTGCTGGCGGGGCCCAGGCATTGATCTCATATTTTTGGGAACCCATGTTTCTTTTCCAGAGAGGGCCCAGCTTTCCCCACTGGGCGGGCAAGAGATCCGTGGTACCAGCCTTAGTGCTTCAGCCTCGGCATGAACTGAAAGGTCAGGCAACAATTGTGGGCATCTGGACCACAAGAAGAGGGCAGCCAGAGTTTTAATCAAAAGGCCAGGTAATGGTGTGGTGGTTCCCCCATGGGCTGCACGTTGGAGTCACCTGGGGATGTTTTAAAAAAGACTGTAGCTGCCTAGCCAGCATGGCTCAGTAGTTGAGTGTTGACCTAGGAACCAGAAGGTCACAGTTCAATTCCCGGTCAGGATACATGCCTGGATTGCAGGCTCCATTTTGTGCAGGAGGCAGCCAATCAATGGATCTCTCTCTCCCTCTCCCTACCTCTCTGAAATCAATAAAGACATTAAAAAAGGGGGAAAAAAGAAGAAAAAACAAAGAGCCGAAACCGGTTTGGCTCAGTGGTAGAGCGTTGGTCTGCGGACTGAAAGGTCCCAGGTTCGATTCTGGTCAAGGGCATGTACATTGGTTGCGGGCACATCCCCAGTAGGGGGTGTGCAAGAGGTAGCTGGTCGATGTTTCTCTCTCATCGACGTTTCTAGCTCTCTATTTCTCTCCCTTCCTCTCTGTAAAAAATCAATAAAATATATTTAAAAAGAAAGAAAGAAAGAAAGAAAGAAAGAAAGAAAGAAAGAAAGAAAGAAAGAAAAAGGAAAAGCCTGCAGCTGGCTTCCATTCCGGACATTCAGATTTCACTGTGGGAAGTGGGACCTGGGATTAACACTTTGAAAAATTCACCTTAATCCTAATGCACAGCCAAGACTGAGAGCCACTGGAGAATGGGTAAAGGCCGAGCTCTGGGTTTAGAGAGATCTCAGTTTCAAGTCCAGCTTGACCCCTGGACAATATGACTGGGTGTTATTGACCTTCCTGAGCCTGTGTTCTTTCCTTCTTCACCATCCCTTCTTTCTTCCATTTGTAAATTGGAGCTAATAACAGTATCCAGAACTTACGGTTATTATTAACATTAAATATATGCGTAACACAGTGCTGGCATGAGTATGTACTCAGGATATATCAGCGTTATTATTACTGCCAGAGTTTTGGAGTGAGACGGGGGCTTGATGGTGGTTACAGGTGGGGGGAGGGGCGCGTATGGAGGATCCAAGGCAGCATGGGGTGGAGAGACCTGCTCCCTCCGGGGCTTCTCCCTCCCTAGGGCCCAGGAGCAGGCAGTGAGACTATCTGAGGAAGCTGCTGCCTATTGTTCCCAGGGTTCCCACGTTGCATCATCATCGTCACTCAACCCATTTGACTGATTACCATTATTTGCAATTTTGAGGTTTGTGTCAAAGGACCAGGCTTGTCATGGTTGTTCTCATTATGGAAGTCAGATGTACTATAACTATAATACACGTGCATTTTTATGACAGATCACTTAGAAAACAGGTTTCACTTCCAATAGTATAACAGAGGGGCTGGCCTAAGGCTTAATGAGAGAATTTTAAGTGCCTGGCAGGCTGAGGACTCATGGATCCAGATATTTCAAATCTGTGCTGGAGCCGAAACTGGTTTGGCTCAGTGGATAGAGCGTCGGTCTGTGGACTGAAAGGTCCCAGGTTCGATTTCAGTCAAGGGCATGTACATTGGTTGTGGGCACATCCCCGGTAGTGGGTGTGCAAGAGGCAGCTGGTTGATGTTTCTCTCTTATTGACGTTTCTAGCTCTCTATTTCTCTCCCTTCCTCTCTATAAAAAATCAATAAAATATACTAAAAAATATCTGTGCTGGAATCAGCTGAGAATATACTCAGAACCATCAGGGTTTATAGGTAGATATGAATATTTTAAATTTACACTATCCTTTCTTTCATTTTTGACTAGAACTAAGCATTCATTTGGTAGACACTCCCATTGTTGTTAGCAGATAGCTGTGTTCACAATAATGAATATGCGGACACAATTATACACACAATCTGGGCTGACTTTATATGCTGCATTTAAATCTGCATACTACTTGCTTTTATATCTTAAGTAGCTTATTAACAACTACCAGCAGCCCATTCCAAGTGGAATTAAACCTTTCTGTGGACATTAAATAGCGGCAGAAAAAGCCCTATAAAATTGGTTTATTTATAACCAAGTGTCAACTAATTACTCCAGTAAGTTGAAAATCCTTGCTCTTTTAAACAAGGGTTATGTTCCTTTTCAAATAAATAAAAAAAAATCCTGTCATAAAATCTCTCTCCTCCCCTCCCACCTTCTTGTTATAAAAAGGTAAGTGTTCCTTCATCTGGGTTTTACTGCAGGAGTCGCACAAATGACCAGGGCTGTTAAGCAGAGCCTTCCTGTGCGTTCAGGGAGTGAGGCTCAGAGCCCACCAATGGGCAGCTCTGGGGAATGGGCCGAACCTGGGGCCTGGCGGGTGCATCAGATCTTGTCTGGGCTGATGGCTCAGCCACTGGCTCCCACAGGGCGTCTCTGCCTCTTCCCACCACTGTCCTGCCCATCCTGGGACAGTGGCAGGGCGCACCCGGTTTCCTGTCTCCCCACTGTCAGTTCAGGCAGTTACACCTCAGGAAATCCTTCCTGGCTGCGCCCAGGCCTCGCTCATAGCCCTGCCCCCAATTCCTTTCTTTCTTAACTCCTGTTACTTTGGAATATCAGAATCATGGTCTCTTCTTGTACAAATGTGGGAGTAAAGTTCTGGAAAGATTAAATGGCTTTGCTAAAGTAGGTGTGTTCTTAGTTGAAAGAGAAGATTAGAACTCCAGATCTCTAACAAGAATAAAAACCTCTCTCTGTCTTTGCTACATTTCTATAATTTCAGCTTTTTCTTTTTTATTATATTTCTAGTTAGAGGCCTGGTGCACAAAATTCATGCACGGGTAGGGTCTATAGGCATCACCAGCTATCAGGGCTGATCCGGGCCTTCTGGCTGCCAGCCAGGCCTCCCTTCCTTGGCTGTTGCCTGCAGTCTTCTTTTGTTCCTCGCCACCCCCTGGTTGTCAGTGCATGTCATAGCAAGTGATAGAACTTCTGGTCTCTAGGTCGAACTCCTAAGGGGACAATTGGATGTGTCCTCTGGATGCAGCATCCAGCCTCATGGAGGGGCTGACAGGCGCAGACACTCCAATGGCAGTGAATGCAGCCTCGCCGCTGGGCTCCCTCAGCCCTGGCCAGGCTGACAGGCTCAGACACAGGCCTGGATACTCCAGCAGTGGCATCTTTGTTGGGTTAATTTGCATAGCTGCTCCTTATTGGCTGGTGAGCATAGTGGAGTGACAGTTATTTTTGCATGTTTCTCTTTTATTAGAGTAGATAATCTCTCTTGGGGCAGGGGAGGGAGGAATAAAACATTGCTAACAATGGTTAATGAATGGTAGAAAGAGACCTAAATTAAGGAAATAAATGGCATATGTAGATAAAATATAGCAAAATAACCAGTGTTCCCTAATTAACATCTCCGCAAACCCCCTGGAAATTGCTGAAATCCAGCCTGCCTGGTGCCAGAGCCTGGAGAGTCTGGGTGGGTCTACCTTGGTCTTCCTGTAGAAATAGTCTAAAACATTCTCTGTAAGTTCCTATTCGCTATAAAATGAACCAATTATTTTGGTTGAAAGTGACAGACAGCCAACGAAAACTGTCTGAAACATAAAGGAAAAACCATCGGTTCATCTGTTTATGAAACGGGCTTGAGGCACAGGTGTGTGGACATTGTGCTTAGGGTTTATCTTTCTGCGTTGCTTGGCTCCATCTTCCCGTGATGGCTTAATTTCCAAGGAGGCTTGATATTTTAAAATAAGCCGCCCCTGGCTATTATGTCCACACTTGGGAACCCCTGGGGAGTGATGGTTCCCCAGAAGCCCCCGGGAGCCGTGCACACCTTCCTGGCTGCAGCTGCTGAGCTATAGGTATTCACCTCCCTACCAACCCACAGGCAGGGCAGGAATGCTCTGATTGGCTCAGATTCAATGTCTGGCAAACTTCTTTTTCAAGCATAAAATGACCTGCTTTTATTACATTGTCACAACATTATATACACAATTCCAGGCTGACTTCTTATCCCGCAGCTCAGCTGATCAGGCCCAGGACTGCCCTGTAAAGCAGGGTGGATCCCCAGTGGCCTGTGGCCCAGAATCCTTGGGAAGGCTTGAGGTGGAACTGATCTGAGAGGCGGTCTGGAGCTGGGCCGGCTGTTCTCACTGGGCTGATGCAACCACAGTGGATGTGGGGCCCAGGAAGTCTGCAGCTCCTGAGCCTGTCCCAGGCAGTGGGCCCAGCTGGCCTGCTTCTGAGCCTCCATGTGGAGTGAGCTCTACTTACAATTCCTGAACTAAGAGTAGGTCAAAAGTTTTTCTTTACAGGAATGTGGAGCTACCATCACCAGAAGAAAGGAAAGGGATGCTGGGGAGATAGAACAATGCATAGCTACCAGGAGGAGGTAGTCATATGAGTTTAGAATGAGGTTGGGGAGAATCAATTTGTGAACACCAAGGCTGTCCTCACTACTGCTGGCTTAAGTATCTTTTCTGAATTGAGGATAAGATCCTAAAGGTTCAGATTTCTCCCCGAATCTGTTTCAGAGTCTTTAAAAAGTCTTCATTGATATCAACCATTTTATTTAAAACTGCCTTTTTTTTTAGCATGAGCTTCAAGACACATTATAAAAAAGGAAACACATTACTCAATCTCATTCCTTCTGCTTTGTTTAATCATGGTCACCAAGGCAATGTGAACCCATTTATGAATATGCTTTATTCTAACAAAGTTTCAGGCTAAATAAGTTTGGAGGCTACGCTGGAAACTTAACCACCTTTTATAATAACTATTCTTTAATGGAAAAATGAATTTCATGTTCCATGTAACTGATTTAGAAATGAAGCCATTGGAGTACAATCCATCTGCAATCACATACTGCTAAGAACGTTAGCAGATGCATCGATGAACCTTAATTACATGGAGTCATTTTGATTAACTTAGTCTTCCTCCTCTATTCCAATATCCAGGTATCTTCCTGGAGCAAAGTCACAGACAATCAGACATACAGAGTTGGGTTGGTCACGTTTATCTATAGAGATGACCATGGTTTAAGCAGAACTCCTGGTGAATATGAGGGAGTTAGAAAAATCCTCTCATGGTCAGATAATTTATCAGAAAATCATATATATATACATATATATATATATATATGTATATATATATGATTTTAATGACTCAATGTATGCAAGATCTTTGAGTTGAAGGCTCTTGAATAAAACTCTCAAAACAGAACTTTCTGGGGATGCAGAAAAGCAGTGTTGGTATCCACTACCCTGGTCTGCTATCTGTGATTTCCTGACTTGCAAGGCATATGACAGTGATGTTAAGGCACAATTAGCCTTTTGAGGAGAATCCATCCACCCACCCATCCTCCATCACCCATCCTTCACCCATCCATTCACTGAGTAAACACAGGTATAGGAGACTAGGTGGGGCCATCTAGGCCATTGGACCCTAACCCTCAACCTTAAAGAAACTTCGACTTCTGCCATCTGATCAGCTACAAATGTGCATGGGGATAGCATGATGCTTAACACAGATGTTGAGCTCACTTGAAGTCTGAGGTTCCAAGACAGCTAAATAGGAAGCTAAAAGGATATCCACAACCTGACAGCAAAGGCTGCTGGAGTCCAAGGAAAGCTCTCAGAGAGTGTTCTAGATGTTTTGGTGAGAAGATAGAGATATGGAAACAGATAAGAAAAGATCTCAGGATTTATAGTCAGATGGAGAAGACTGGTGTATGAAATTCATTATACACAAACAGAAATATGCTTTGCTTTATTTTTAATAAACCACAATTATTTACTGAAGGCTGTGTGTGCCTGTCGGTGCTGCACAACTTCGCAAACTTTGGTATCAAATAGGGCACTGCCACCTCATTTTCTGGCTTTTTATCACCAAAAGCCCGGCTTGGCAAAGGTTGGGTGTCAGCAAAAGGAGCTGCAGCTGATGTTGAAGCCGGTAATTCCTTAGGTGTGGACAGAGTCTGGGTGTGTTTCTCCCACACATCTGAGATAGCCTGCAGCGCTCTTGTGTTGGCTGCAGTGCCTGCGCCCAGTCCGAGAGGCTGGCCCTGGGCCGCCTCTCCTCTATGCTGTTACAAGACCCTCCCTCCAGTGTGAGCTCTGGCCTCAGGCCCAGAGCTTGTATTCAGGTTTGGAAGGGACTGGAGGCTTCTGCTGAGCCAAAAGTGTGGACTCAGAAAATTGCCAATAAATGGAATCAACATCAATTATGTCGCATTGCACTCTGCCCAGGGGGATGAACCGTCAGGTCTGGAGGGAATGACAGAGTGCACCGACTACTCACATCCAGAGCCATGGCAGCCTGAGGCATGCATTCTCCGTGATTCAGAAGCACTTCCAGATCGCAAGGCTCTCACAGGATCATCTCCTAACCTGGTTCTAGAGGGTTCGGCGGGGCCAGTTTATAGACTTATGTCACCAGAATGTCAGTTTTATACTAGCTGCATCTACACAGGCCTTCTTTCTCTAATCTGAGTAATGTCAAATTAGCTGTGAGCTGCAGATGACTGGAATAGCAATGCTCTCTGGCAGCAGTGAAAAGGGATGAGACAAGTTTGTGAGAACAAGGAATCCTAGTGAGAATGAGACTCCAATATACTCGCCAAAGTTTTCTTCTAGGACAGGACACGGGTAAAGAGGTTGTTTCTGAAACGTACAATAGATCTATTTTTCATTTCAGTAAATCCTGTTGCCCTGTGATTCTGCCCTCATCTCTGGCCCCAAATCCACAGCATTCATTGGCTTAGAGAAGGACAGGTGCCACCACGAGGAAGGAAGTCCCTGCTGGCTCTGAGGCTCAGAGACAATCTCTTGAGGCCTGACAGCGATGGTTCTCTAACGTCACAGCGCAGCATCGCCGGGAGGGTCTGCTCATAGCAGGGTAGTGGGCCCCATCAAAGAAACTGGCCAGGGCTTCTGACTCAGTACATCTGCAGTGGGAATCAGGAATTTGCCCTTTTCATGTTTCCAGGTGATAAGGATGCTGCTGGTTTTAGACCAAACTTTGAGAACTACGCAGCCCTGGAGTGTCAACAGTTCTTGAAAGCCAAGGGCCCCGAGAGAAAGGAGGTTTATATACCTCAGAGCTTCCATTTCCACACCCAAAGCCAAACCTGGAGTTTGAAAGCTGGGGTTTCCCAGGAATGAATGTGTGGCATCATCAGACACACGTCCTTCCTGCTGCTGTGACAAAGCGGGGTGGCAGGAGACAGAATGACCACACAGAGAGACAGAATAACATCACCTTCCCCTAATATCATCACCTGCCCCTGACTAGAGGCAACGGTCCTTCGTTAACGTGGGCGACATCTGTAGTCAGTGCCCCTTTCCACCCGAAGGATGGCAACACTCAGGGAAACCCTCCTGGGGTTGCTTTTTGATTTTTTCCTTATGCATAAAAGATATTCTTGTTACAAAATCCAAGGTACAGCCTCAGGAAGTTTTGCATCTGTAGGCCCAGAATGAACCATGGCTTGTAGGAGAAGAGACCCTTTGCGGCCAATGGGCCCTGTTGTACAGAGCATTGGCCATCTCCACCCCTTTTATGTGAGCAGAAGGTGTGTTTAGAACTTTAATTGTTAAGCATCTTTCTCTTGTTTCTGACTGAGGACAAAGGCTATATTTTTTCTGTCATGGGCACAGGGCTGAATGGGATGCTTTCCTATTTGGCTATGACCAATGCCCTTATAGGAAGTAAACTCATTTCTACATGATGTGCTTGAGACTTGGAGAAATAAACCACAATTTATCTCCTCTAAAGAGCACCTCTCAGTTCAGAGCAGGAGGCAGATAACCTCAATGTGAACTTTGCCTATGGATGTTTATCTACAGCTCCAAGTAATATGGATTTATTCCGGTAATATGAAGGCCGTTTGGCAGATAATGTCAAGAGAAACATTTTATTACTGATTTCTTGTAAATTACACATGGTTGTGTTTTAATGGATTTTCTTTCCAAGCCTCAGTCTCACAACACGAGGAGTTAAACAGATTTTTAATATGATCTTGGATGTTGACTTTTAATTATGCACTGGTTAACAAAACAAGTAAGACTGCTATTTCCATCAAGGGAACAGTAAGGATGGAGGGTATCTTTTGACACCCCCCTACCTTCCCGTTCTATTACTACTTTTCAAAACATCCCCCATGCCGGGCATAAAAATGTGAAAATCTCACATTACTTTAAGGAGACCCTGGAGCAGCTTTTAATTATGTTTATCACAAAGGATACATGGCTCTTTAGTGATAGGTGGAGGGAGCCTAGCAACCATGTTCAAGGGTAAGAAGGGCCCTGTGAAGGGGCACAGGAGCAATTATTTTAATCTTCGTAGAAAGCAAACTGGAAACAATACCTTAAAGGTAAAGAAAGAAGGTAGACAATCAAATGAACTTCCTGATGACAAGGGTATCAGGGAAAGAAGCCATTGCAAACCTGAGAACTAAGCAGCCCCCTTTCTGGTGCACCTCAGCTCTTCAGTGGCCACAGAGCAGGCAGCACCCAGCAGCAATGGTCCCAGCGTCCTGCCAACCCAAGGCAGCATCCAGAGTGTGACCCCCCCCCGCCCCCCCAACAATGCTCCCTTTCTAAGACTTGGCCATCTCTTCCTGGGAGACAAGAAGAGGTGAGGGACTTCTATTGGATGGGAATATTTTTAGATTCTGTTTCTAACAATGTGGAGGGCTGAAGGCTTTTCGAATTTCTTTCCTGGCCATTCAGGCAAGAAAATAGGTCAAGAGCTCAAAAGACCAAGGAGATCAATGGCTTATTGCTGCATGGCAGTGAGCATTCTTTTAAACTCTTTCTCCCAAGAATTTCCTGGAATGCATTCTGGGAGGAAGTGTTAGTGGTGAAGACAAACTCAGGGTATTGACGTCTTAATGGGTGTTGGTTGCTTAATAAAGCTGGGCGGGAGATAAGAAAGAGTGAATGGACACATGAAATTTTGACAATGATATAGCTAAGCTGAAATCAGGCAAATGTATTTTATTTAGAACTCCCTGAAAATTGAAATAGAAAAGGTCCCCAGAAATAAAATCTAATGTATTTTGAAAAATGCACAGGGAAACTAAATAACATTCTTTCTTTCTTTCTTTCTTTCTTTCTTTCTTTCTTTCTTTCTTTCTTTCTTTCTTTCTAGCCATCTAAACAAAAGAGTCAGAACTGGGAATTTAACTCAGTACAATGGTGCTTTCATTATATTATTCTCTTCTGGATGTCAGTTCTCTGCAACTTGTCATATAGAAAAACCTAGAGGTAGCTTTTGTTTGCTTGCTTCTTATTCCTATATACTACAACCGCAATCAACATCCAAAATAAGTTATTTAGCTCAATCTGGAAAATCCAGAAATTACTTTAAGTTCTTACACCACATTAAAATCTTTCCATGCCAAAACCGGTTTGGCTCAGTGGATAGAGCATCCGTCTGAGGACTGAAAAGTCCCAGGTTCGATTCCGGTCAAGGGCATGTACATTGGTTGGGGGCCCATCCCAGGTAGGGGGTGTACAGGAGGCAACTGGTCAATGTTTCTCTCTCATCGACTTTTCTAGCTCTCTGTCCCTCTCCCTTCCTTTCTATGAAAAATCAATAAAATATATTTTTAAAAATAAAATAAAATCTTTCCATTCTTCCTGGGACCATCATGCCAACTTTGTGAAGCAAGGAGCAATAGTAAGATAGTGTTAATCACATTTAAAAAATCTCACTACAGAAAACACAAGTTTGGTCACCATTATAAAACAGTACCTTACAGACCCTCGCCAAACAATTAGA
This sequence comes from Pipistrellus kuhlii, assembly GCF_014108245.1. Lineage (NCBI taxonomy): Eukaryota > Metazoa > Chordata > Mammalia > Chiroptera > Vespertilionidae > Pipistrellus > Pipistrellus kuhlii. The sequence continues at coordinate 3,730,641 of NW_023425416.1, read as the reverse complement.
GAAGCTGTTGCTAAAAATACCAACTATATGATGGCTTCTTTGTATTTTATCCATTGGCTGTCGTTTGACTTGTTGATTGAAATAAGATGGAATACTCACCATATTGAGGAATACTGGGGAGTCTGTGGTCTCTTTGAATGGAGAATGCATATATTTTGGGAACAAAGATACAAATGGAGTATTTTTCTAGCACCGAAGAACTTTAAGGTTAGCACTTTTGGAGAAAAACCACCTGCCCAACAGAATTTATCAGGAATTCTTTCTATCCAGGTGTTGGAATCAAGAATCCAGGAGTAATAGAACACAAGCCAACTGCAACCCCAGGAAGCTACATTTATTTCAGCCTCAAAGAGCTCTGTGTTGTTAAACAAAACATAAAATGTGCAATAAACTTTAGGTATAAAGGACTTTGTTGGCCATAACATTTTATTTTACTGCTGTCCTCCTATGGCTAAGCATGTTCAAGATGGGTAAAGCATTAGAATATTTAAGACCACAGAACTGGAGGCCTACTTCCAGAACTGCAGCCGGAAAGTGTGTGACAAGGGGCAGACACAGCATGCCTCTGTGTCATCATAAAGTCCAGCATGTCAGCATGCACTCAATTAAAAAGGCCAGTGAGCACCCTTAATTGGCCATTCTGTTGCCCTCCACACAGGCACGGGCTGGACTGAGTGGGGCGGCTCTGAGCCCCAATCTCCTTGTGCCCCTGAGTCCCACGCAGGCGCTTCTGCACACAGTCAGGATGCAGACTGTCCTGAGGCCCACATTTTCCGTGGGAGCTCAGAGCAGCACATACTGTTTTAAATTTCCCTGAATGTGCAGGGAGGCAAGGATTTATGCTTGGAAATAGAAAGCCCTTACCTACTGTCTAAGAAGGCCTTTGTTACGGAAATAAGTCTTTCTGTGGGAAATTATGGTTTCCAGGGGACCTATCTCTTCTAATCAGACTCATGATTGATTTGGACATAGCAGCCTTGTATTACATCCCCTCAGGAGAGGGAATTACTAAATAAGGGAAGCAAAGTCTTAAAATGAGAAGGCGGAGGTGATTTCTATTGAGCCACCTGCAAAGTAGGAGAATTAGGAAATTCTTTTGGCTCTTCTGTCCAACTTAAAAGCACGATTGGAATGGCATTGCCAAAACTTACTGTATTTGCAACTTTTGGAGTATTGTTGTTACATTGAACTTGATTTTTCAATCTCCAGGTTTTTAGTATGCACACTTGGTTAATTGTGTTTTTGTTTGTTTGTTGTTCCTGTGTGTATGTGTGAGTGTGTGTGTGAGTGTGTGTGTGTGAGTGTGTATGTGAGTGTGTGTGTGAGAGTGTGTGTGTGTGTGTGTGTGTGTGTGTGTGTGTGTGTGTGTGTTGGAGGAGGGTGGGGGGTGGGGCGGGGTTTCATTGTTGTTTCCTTAGTTTCTAGCAGAGGACCTGACAAATACTAGGATCTCAATCAATATATCTTAAGGAAGACATTTTGAAGCAGTTACTTTTGCCTCATATTTATAAAAGCAACATTTATACAAATGGTAATAGGAAAATAGAGAAGAAAATTAAATTCTACGATATCCAGTTAAGTATTAAAAATTTAGTCTGATTCCAATGATCTAATTTGTATATGTTTACATGTACATACACAAGTATACTCAGAAACACAGAGACACACAAATATATGCATACTAGACACTCACAACTAGTATCAAATCAAATGGTCAGTTACTATCATCTTTTCAATTAATGTGAGTGAGTTAGGGAATGTTTCACGCAATGGGAACCTGCTTAGTCACAGTGCCCATTCACTGACACTCTCCGCCTATGGACTTACTCAGCGGTTGAGGAAGCTTCCCCAGGCTCCTCACCTGCTGGTAAGGACACTCACTGAGTGGTAACTCAGTGCCAGAAATGCTAAGTCCTTGACTCCTAATATTCCCTTTCAACCTTCACAACAGCTTTCAAGGTCAGTTAGGATTTTTTTGTAGGACCCAGGGAGCATAAGTCATTTGCCCAAGCCCACAAGGTGGCTCGTAGGGCGGGGTTTGGAACCCAGGCCTGACAGCCTCTGACCCCCAGCTCTGAATCCTGGGGTTGGTGCTGCCTTGACTATCCCCTTGCCTTGTTACATGTTACATGCCTGACTCATTTTGAGACCTTTACCTTTTGATCAATTGGGTCTATTTCTGAAACATCCCATTTCTAATCTTCCATCAATGCCTTAACTCAGTTCTCAACCAGATACAGTTTTTCCCCCAGGAGGGCATTTGCAATGCCTGGACAGTTTTCTTTGTTGTCCCATGAAGTGGGTCACCACTGGCATGTACTGGGTAGAGGCCAACGCTGTTGCTGAACATCTGCAATATACTTGGGGCAGGCTCCCACAACAAAGACTTACCTGGCTCAAAACGTTAGCAGTGCCAAGGCTGGGACATCCTGTCCCAGCTTATTTCCCTAGCCGCTCTTTTCTAAACACAAGCACCCTCCTAATTAGTTTTTCTACTTAAGTTTCATTTTCATACCTACTGCTGCCCTGGGTATCGCTTTAAGCAGACACACTCATGCCATTCTGTTGCTCTATTTAGCTCTATGGCTCTGGAGGACGCCCAGGTCCAAATGCAGATTTAAACCGTTCCAGACCAGGTGACCATAGGCAAGCAATTCAACCTCTCTGAACCTCGTCCTGCCTGCACAAGTCCTCCCTAATGTTATCCATCACTTACAAGTGACCTTGAAGGCTTTCTACTGCTCGCAGAAGGCCCACACTTCTCAGTGTGGCATTCTGGCTCTGCACCGCATAGCCCACTCCTCTTCTCGGCGCTGCTGCTCTGGGAGATGGTGCTCCAGTTGGCAGGACCACCTGTCATCCTAGACTCACAGCCACTAGGATGTCTGTGTCTGTGCTCTGCTCTGCTGCAGCTGAGACTCATCTCTTTCTCCTCTGCTTGGAAAAGTCTGTCTTCTTCAGGACTCAGGTCAAAGGTCACCTTTTCTGTTCAGCCTTCTCTAACATCTAGTTAGATTTATGTACTCCTTCCCCTACATGGTCACAATATTTTTGTTATTCCATCTATCAGTCCATCTGTCCATCCATCCATCCATCCATCTTTTTACCCATCCACTCTTCTATCATCCATCCATCCATCCATCCATCCATCCATCCATCCATCGGCTGTAATACAGAGTAATTAAGATCACAAGCTCTGGAAACAGATTTGTTTTCACTTAAAAATCAGGTTCCAAAGTCAAGTTTATGTAACCTAAAACAGATTACTTGGCACTATAAAGTCTTAATTCCCTTGTCTCTAGAGTAGATATACGAATACGATTGGTAAAGCTATTGGAGGACTGCATGTGTATAAACCATTCATCATCTTGCTTCCTATGGATAAGCCATAAGTAAACGTTAGTTCTCACTCACCTTGTATTTGTTGAGTACCTACTCTCCAACAGGCCCTCTTCCCATTGTGCCTGCATCATAGTGGGTGGTGCCTGTGTCCAAATCTCTCACTGATGAGCTTGTTGGGGAAAGGTAGTTTCCTTTTTAATCTCCTCTTCACACCAACTCTTAAGTATAGACGACAATAATGCCATTTTTGCATCAACATCTGGTCTTATATTATAAAGTCCTGCTGGCCAGTATTTCCTCCTAAGATGCTCTGCAGGCATCTACTGATATGAGAGGCATGGCGGGTGAAAGAAATCTGCTATTCTCCTGCGGTGGCAGACTCCCTCCATTTCCCACCGCCTTCTAAGCTGCCTCCCTGAGCAAAATCAAAAGAAATCACCTCCTGGTTACAATGGCTTTCGGCCTTCCCCATTGCCCCGGAGCTGCAGAGACGATGTCAGTGACATATTCCTGCAGAAGGAGCTCAGCGACTGCTTAATTCTACCTGTGGATGTTGAATGCTTTGTACTTTGTTAAAATCCAGATTGCATTCTTCTAACTAAGCAAGAGGTCTGATCTGATTAATATAATGCATTCTCCTCTATTGCCCGCATTGCCAAAGGCAAGGTATTACTTAGCGAACCACTCCCTCCCCCAATATGCACGCACATAAATGCAAAATAAATAGATCCCACAATCATTATTGAACTAATATAGCACTTAGAAATGCATTTTTATTGTGAAAAATGGCCAAATAAGAGCTGCTGACTGTTTGTACCCTGGAATGTAAGTCAGATGAATTGGTGCCCAGAAGTCTGACATTTCAAAAGCCTGAGAATGAGTTGCATTTTTCCTGGTATGCCATTTTTGCAATTTGCCCAGCTATTTTCCTTCTGCAGGAAGCAATTCTTCCTTGTCCAGGCAGTTCAATTAGAGCATGGTGAGAGTACTCAGAGGGACTTCAGCAGAAGGATCCCTGAGCAACAGTCATAATTTGGGAGAGGAATAAATTCTGCTCTTACCACCCGGTGTCGGCAATGGTGTCAACTAACCTGGAAAAAGAATGCGCCACCTGTGCCTTCTCAACTCAGTTAACCTGCCCAGAGAATGAGACACATGCCCTCTACCTCAGAGAGTTCTCTGGGTCCGCTCAGCGCCCTGTGTGTCTTCAGCCAACAACAGTGTCCTCCCTGCTCACTGAGGGGCCGGCTCCATCTCTGGTGGGTTTAGAACCTGTGCCCAAACTCTTCTCTCCTTAGGCATGGGCTGGCTTACAGGCTTACTTCGAGTGAACAGCACGCAGCAGAAAGGACACTGAGACATCTGAGACTCAGTTGGAGGTCAGCAAGCTTTCCCTGAAAGGGTTCAGACAGTAAATGTATTTGGCTTTCTGGGCCATATCTATGGAGTCTGGTTGAGACTGTGCAACTCTAGCATTGGAGTGTGTAACACCAACGGGCCTGGCTTCTTTTGAAGTTAGCTCCCAGAATTCTCAAGCAAACAGGCTGCTTGTTTGCAGTTATAGTTTATAATTTAGAGAAACAAGGTTGGAAGAATGGTGGGGTGGTGCTGTAGTCACTTGCATTTCCATGAAGACACACAATGTGAATCGTCTTTTGTATGCCTCTGTTGCTATCAGCACCTCATTTTTGGTACCTCACTCTCTCTGCAAGCTGCCACGTCTATCCATCCTGAAGCCCCCGTGCTGGAGAGGCCAAGAGGAAAGGCCACATAGAGGTATGGGAGAGGCCCAAGGAGGCCCATCTGTCCAGTATCCCCTCACATGTATGTGAGGAGGATGTCTTCAAGAGGAGTCCAACCTAGCCACCACCTACCTGACTTCAGCCATATTGCATGAGACCCACTGAGAAGAGCTTAGCTGAGTGCAGAATTGAAAGATGGTGGACGGACAAATGACCTAGCTTTCACTTGTCATTGCCCACACTGCTTTGTATAGAGATGGGCATGTATCTCCATTTGAACCAATGAGATCCAATTCCTTGATCTTCATAGTAAGAAAGAGTGGAAGTGTTCTCTTTTTGCTATATTTCTAATAAGGTAGCATGTAAGCCTGGGGCTGTTAGTTGACATTTTGATCCCATATAGGCAGAACCTGTCCAAGACAGAGAGAAATGAAGAGAGAGAGAGAGAGAGAGAGAGAGAGAGAGAGAGAGAGAGAGAGAGAGGAGGTAATACGAATGGCATCAGTTGGGTATGAGTATTGAACTATTCCTAAGAATTAACTCTGGGTATTTCAGTTTTAAGAGCCAATTATTGTATTATATAGTGGTCTGGTGCATGAAATCTGTGCACAATAAAAATGGATTAATTAGAAGAAATAGTTTAATATTGCTATTTGCCCTTTCTCTATAATAGAAATGAAAGAAAATCAGTAAAATATATATGAAAATCTTCCTCCTATCAGAGTCTGGGGTGCACCATGGGACCCAGAGTCAAGTCTTTGCCTCCCACCTGTGCCTCAAAGGTCTCCCATCAAGCCCTGCTGGGTAGAGGGCACAACCTGAGGTTCTCCGGCTTAGTACAAGGCCTGAGGTCCCCCGAGATGGGGGCATGGCCTGAGGTTCCCTGGCCCCGCACTGGGGGTGTGGGCACATCTTGAGGTCCTCTGTCAAGCCCCACTAGGTGGGGGGCACAGCCTTAGGGTTCTCATCAAGCCCCACTGGGCAGGGGGCATGGCCTTAGTTTTCCCAGCCTGGCACCAGGGCAGGGGGTGCAGCCTGAGATCCCCCAACAAGCCCTACTGGACAGTAGGTGTGCAGCCTGAGTTTCCCTGGCCTTCCACCAAGGCAGGGTTGCTGCCTGAGGTCCTTTGTCAAGCACCATGGGGGCAGAGGAGGTGCATCCTCAGGCTCCTGCTGATTGCTCATTACAGAAACTTGGCCTCCACTGCTGGCACCGCCATCTTTGTGGTGGAATGATGGTCAATTTGCATATTCCCTGTTTATTCTGTAGGATATGTCATAAGTGCACAGGTTGATGAATTTTTAAACAATATGTTTTTATTTATTTTAGAGAGAGGAAGGGAGAGGGATAGAGAGATAAAAACATTGATGAGAGAGACACATTGATTGGCTGCCAACTGCATGTACCCTAACCAGGAATTGAACTGGGGAGCTCTCAGTTCATGGGTCAATGCTCATGACTGAGCAACGCTGGCCAGACTTGGTTTTAATAAACCAAACACAACCATGTAGCCATGTAACTACAATAGAACCCAGGTCACAAAACTAAAGCTTGCAAAACTGTCCAAACACTGTGCCTCTTTACTTCCTTTCACTGTCCCTCCCAGTAGCCACGATCTGGAATTTTCACAGCAACTGTTAGTCTTTCTTCTTTCAGTGCTTCATACAAAAAGAACCATATAATATGTATTCTTTTTCATCTGACTTCCTCCATCCAACCTTCTGCGTATGAGATTTCTCCATGCTGTCATGTGTAGAGTTAGATATGTACACCCCTATATAATTTTTGATTGTGCGAATGTTAACGCAGTTTATTTATCCAGTCTATGGTTGGCGGACATTTCCAGTTTCATTCTTGCATGTGCCTTTTGGTGACTATATGCCCACATTTCTACCTGTCTGTGCCTCCTGGTGAAACTCCTGGGCTGTAGGGGATGCCTCTGCCTGGCTTTATTAGGTTCTGACAAACAGTTTTCCCTAGTGATGCTCCTCCATCGTGTATGCAAGTTCCTGTCCTCAGTCCCCTTTCTCAGCAGGGGGTACTTTTCATTTTTCCCTTTTTTAGTGATCCCAGGAGGGGCATTGTAATATCGCCCTAAGCTTTAGATTTATCTCTCCCAGATGATGCATGGAGGTGAGCAGCTTTTATTAGTTTACTGACCATTTTGAAACCCTCTGTGACGAAGTGTCCAAGCCTTTTGCCCACTATCAATGAGTTGTCTCTCTTTTTCTCTTTGACGTTTAACAATTCTTTATGTATTGCAAACATGGACCCTTTTGGAATAATGCTGAGGCATTTGAGGACGTGTGTCTGAAAGGGGACGTGGTCACTGAGACTGTGGCTTTTTAGAGAGCATGGCTTGGCCGCAGCACTCGGTGTGCACTCATGGGCACAGGTTCACCTGTGTTCCGGGGGGAGCAGGAACTGACATCACTGCGTGGCTGAGTGACAGCTGAGGATGCCTCTGGCAAGCTCCTGTTCCCTTCTTTGTAAAACAGGGGCGTTGGGGAGGAAGAGATATCTTACATATGTAAAACGGGCCTGGGTTGTCCTAGCTTCTCTGTTGGCCTTTCCAGTAGGCGACCCTGGAGACCTACCTGCACGGTCACTGCTGCTCTCCGGCTGCCACAATCACTGAAGGCCCCCAGGTTGGTTCGTCCAGAAACCAGCGTGAAAAAACCAATGCGCCACTGGCTCCAATGGTGGAAGAGGAGGCAGTGGGACTGCAGGCTCTCAGATTTTTCAGGAAATTGTCTAACCTTCTCAGAAACTCTCAAAATCTTTCTTTCTTATCTTCTTCCTTAGCACCAAGATGTAAATCAAACACAATATATTTCTCAGTGGGGAGGGGGAATGTCTTTTTCACTCTCTTCTGAAATCTGCCTTTCATCTCCAGATAAAAAATGTAAATGTGAATTTTTGAACTTTATTCTCACTACACAGCCTTGATGGTAATTCACCCTTTGAGCTGGTAGGGGAGTCCATTATCAATAATAATAATAAAAAGTGGCTAAGAGACTGTGAATAAATAAAAATTGACAAATCAGTTAAAATGGCAAATCTAAAATAAACATGCATCAATAAATATGACCACATCTATTTCAGGATTGTTAATATATTTGGCTCCTTAGAATTTGGATATATTGAAGGGTTAAGAGATTAGATAATGCACAGAACATATTTTATTAACCACTTGCCGACTTGAAATAAATTTTATACCAATAACAAAAAAATTAGATGCTGCCTACAAATAGTTAAACTTGAATTTGCTGTCCATGAAAGTAAATCAGTGAGAGAGCAATGCCTTTTAACACATCACCCTTGGGAACCGAGTTCAATTCTCCTTCTCAGCATGTCGCCATTAAGTCTTCTGATCAATTAGAGTGAGTTTTCACATGGGGTATGACCAGTATCTTGGAGGAAGTGAGGCTCAAAGGTTTTAGAGAGAATTATTCAGTCTTCCTTACTCATCCTCCCCAACAAACAGACAAGCAACAGTTACAGCAATCTCTCAAGGTCGGTACATTCCCAAGGAGATCAACAGCACTCATGCAGTTGCACTGGTACTGCCTTTAGTCTACCAGGTGTGGCGAGGTGCATTGTCTTTATCTTCGAAAACAGAAAACAAGATGATCAGTTTGCACAACCTGTCCACTTTGATACATGGTCATGACTAGAAAGCTGATGACCCTACCCCTTAGGACAGTAGTCAACTGTTTTGCACCAATGATTTGATATGAAGGCATTTTTGAAATGCTACACTTTCCTATCATCCCTTGCTCTGCCAAACAGCTATCTTTCCATATTCGTATGACTTGGTAACTCAGTGGGTTTAGTTACATTTGGCTTAACTAAATTTCTCAAGAAAAAAACAAGAGGGCTCATTTGTTTAAAATATGACCTGTGGCCCCACCTGGTGTGGCTCAGCAGTTAGAGCATCGATACCCAGTCAAGGGCATGTACCTGGATTGTGGGTTTATTCCCTGTCCCCATTAGGGCACATGCTGTAGTCAAACAGCTGATGTCTCTCTCCCTCTCTTTCCCCCTAGCTCTCCTTCCCTTCATCTCTTCCTGAAAAAGCAATGGAAAATATATTTTCAGGTGAGGATTAAAAAAAATATTACTTGTGGACAAATGTTGACTAAAACTTAAGCATATAAAATAGATGCTCAACATGGATTGATTGTAATATTATTTGAAAGCAATTGTCATACCTAAATTTGGTTACCAGTTTTAAAAACCCGGTATCATTCGAATTAATAATTAAGGGAAAGATTCAAGACAGTATAGTCAATAATTTTTTTGGAAATGATAAAAATGTGAAGTGGAAAAGTAGCAACCAAAGAGTCAGAAGTTAATATCTACCAAAAACGATAGTAACATTTATAGCTATATATCTATATGAACACTGATTTATGTCAATTTTGCCTACAGACTTACCCTGTGGCATTAGACTAAGCAAAGAGCATTATACCCATTATAGAAAAGAAGACATTAGACAACTTGACTGAATTATCTTTAACAGCAGACCTAAGTATATAATTAGACTCTAACTTCTTTTCTATTTAAGTATATAATGAAAACATCGAAACAAACAAAAAAAAATCTCTGGTGTATTATAATAAACTTTAGAGGAAACGTTATTTGCTTCATTTCTAGCTGATAATATCATTTAGAACTACTGGTGTTTTTTTTTAAATTGATTAAATTTGATGTAACATAGTATAAGTTTAAGGTGTACAATGTGTTACATTTATTCTATCTAACAAAAGAGTAATATGCAAATTAACTGTCACTGAGACAAAATGGCAGTGCCCATAGACATAAGATAGTGGTGCCCAGTCCTTTCAGGCCCACTGGAGTCCCCCAGTCCCAGGAAGGGCTGCCAATGAGAGCTGGCAGCATGCAGCCTGGGCCATGGGCCTGGGAGAAGCCTGCATGGCCCCCCTGGCGTGATCTGGTTCCAGCCATGGCCCAGGCCTTGGGCCTGCAAGGTGCCCCTCTTCCCTGGCGCAATCTGCTCAAAGTTGTGGCCCGGGCCATCAGCCTGGGAGGTGCCCGCTTCCCCACCCCTCACCTCCACCCCCCAGAGATCAGCTCTCAGCCACAGCTGGGAGTGTAGGCCTGGGAGGCAGCCAAGACCCCCAGAGCTATTCCCTCCCAGCTGCAGCTTGGGTGTCAGCTTCTAATGGGCCTGCATCCCCATGGAGTGACCCCCCCACATATACCTATAGCCTCAGAACTTCCCTTGCCCACAGCCGAGTGATTGATGATGGAGGGTTGGGGGTATCTGATGCCCAGCAAACGACTCCCATTGGGTAGAAAATTCTGACCAGGTTAGGGAGGTAAGTGGTTTCTGTTTAAAATCTTTACAAACTGCAGTGAAAATGTCTGAGGTAGGGTTTCACATTGGAAGTAACTTAAAAAACTAATTTCTGAAGGCAAACGGCAACATTGCAGTTACATTCCTGGAGAGTACCCTGTGGTCTGGAGGTTAGCTCTGCAATGGTGGTGGTGGGTGCTCCCTGCTCTGGTTCCTCAGCCCTTGGGCAGAACTTGAGCCCACCCAGGAAGGCCTTTTCCCCTACAGTTCTCACCAAGGCAGGCAGGTTTTGTAGACATGAATAAGAAGTGCCCATGCACAAGTCCTAGAGATGCACGGTCAACAGAAATGACAAACAAATTTGGAAAAGAGCAAAACCAGAAACACCACTGATCCCAACATAGATCATCTTTTTCTTCAGAAGACGGTGTGTTTCCCTCTTTTTCATCTCCAGGAAGCAAGACAGATTCAAGTACTGAGGATTCTACCAATGGAAAGGTTAAGAGAAAGAGAGGACAGAAAAGGAGTAAAAGGAGAAAAGAAAGAAAGGACAAAAGATGAAAATCAAGAAAAAGAAAGAGAGGAAGAAATTAAGAAACAACCACATCATGTCACCTTTCCAAGGTCTCATGAAATTCTTGTTTAAGTAGTTTATTTTATGACACTTTTAGTTTGCGTTTACATTTTTTACTGGTTTGTCAAGACCATTGCAGGTATACTGTCCAATATGTTAAAGAAAAAACCCTATCTAATAAAGAGGGAATATGCAGGGGAAGGCATTTGCAAGTGACTGGGCTGTCAGGGCAGGGCAGTTGGGGATGATTGGGCCAGAGGGGAAGGAACAGTTAGGCATTGATCAGGCTGGTAGGGGAGTGGTTAAGGGGTGATCAAGATGGCAGGCAGAAGAGGTTAGGGGCAATCAGGCAGGCAGGTGAGCAGTTGGAATCCAGCAGTTCTGGATTGTGAAAGGGATGTCCAACTGCTGTTTAGAGAATTGGTCTTAAACAGGCAGTCGGACATCCACCGAGGGGACCCAGATTAGAGAGGGTGCAGGTTGGGCTGAGGGATTCCTCTCCCCCAGTGCATGAATTTCGTGCACTGGGGCTCTAGTATATTATAATTTGACTGTTGATGTAGTGATATTTATTACATTACATAATTGAAGCACAATATTATGTCAATATTTATTATATTGTACAATTGACCTGTATGGCTTATTTACTACACATAACAAGTTTGTACCCTTCCACATCATCTCTGTTAGTCCTGCCCCACATCCATCTCATGGTAACCACCACTTTATTCTCTGTTTTCTATAGGCTGATCTTTTTAAGATTCTGCATATAGTGATATACCGTACTTGTCATGCTCTGAGGTATCTCACTAACCATAATGTGAAGAGCTATTATTTGTTTTGTTTTTACTCTATACATTGTGCTGGCAATGCCATTTGAAATATACAACAACCTTATGATGTAGGAATTATTACTCCCATTTCCTACGTAATTTGCCAAAGTTATATATGGTGACCATGTAGGAAACATTATAAATCTCTTACGAATGAACACACAAACTAACAACAACCATAAAAACCTGATAGAACTCTGCCAGAATCCCGGTTTCTAATACCTCTTTCCACAAAAAAGGATAAGGTTTTCTTGGAGGAATGGCTGATTCTAGAAGTGGGGTAGGAAATAAACAAAGATGAGCCTGGAGCAGCTGTAGGTGAGGAGTCACCAAGTGGTCCCACAAAGGAAACACCCACAATAGTCAAGAGGACACAAGTCAAATGAAAAAGTAACTGGGGCCAAACTGGGATAATTTGAGCAACAAAATGAAATAAAATTGGATTATAGTGCAAAGTACAAAATAAATATCTGGAACCCATACTGACATGATAAATGATAGAATAAATGAATCCACTGGAGAGCGCACATACCACCTGTGCAGGAGTCCCTATGGATCCTGCAGGAACTGCTCTCCTGGGGCTGGAGCACACTCCACTCCTCCCCCGGGGGCTCCCCCAAGGACTGCGATCCAACGGGCAGTGTGGGGGCAGGAAGGCAACTGCATTGGGGACCTGGACAAGCAGCCCATCAGCCACGTGACCCAAGTTACCATACTTAGTAATAAGCCATTTGATGGCATGTCCCCTGGGTGTGGTGTGATGTGATGAGACTGACTTCTCAACTCTGTGGTCTTTCTTCCTAAACCAATAGTCCATTCTGGTCATGAGACATACACCAGACAGAGCCCAATAGAGGGACATTTTTCAAAATAGCTGACCAGTACCCCCAAAACAAACCTGGCTGGGAGATTGTCCCAGCCAAAAGGGGCCTAAGAAGACATGACAACTACATGTAATATAGTGACAAATGTAGTATATTGATACATGACATTAACAATGGGAGAGAAACATGAGGTATATGGGAATGCTGTATTCTCTTTGTAACTTTTCTATATATCTAAATCTGTTATATAACACAAGTTTTATTTTAAAAATCCTATAGCCTTGAAATAAAAAGTGGGAAAGCAAACCAGAAAAAATTAAGTTATTTATGAATTAATAAATTCATCTGTTCATTCTTTTATTTATTCATTCATTGATATCTCTATTATTCAATAAATATTCTTTTATGTCTACTTTGTGACAGTGTAGCCCTAGGTCATAAGGAATTTTTAGCTTTACAATGAGCATCTTCTCTATCCAGTGATTGGCATACTCCTGAGGAAAAATTGTATACTATATGTGTAGTCCAAAATTCTAGGGCAGTGCCATAGAGTGATGCAATTTGATAGGATTCATAAAAAAGAGAAATATTAGAGGGCGGGATGGTTACTCAAAGATTATTGTGGATGAAGAATTTGCCACAATTGGATTCTGATTATAGATTTATATTGCATATACTTGTTCATTGAAAATGGCTTTGATTACTTTTTTTTTATTACAAGGCATTTCAATGCACTGAAGTGTTACTCAGAACTTACAATGATTACCTGTTATTGATAACTATGGCTTTATCATTTTTTGATAGTGGCAAATAATCAAGCGCTTTATGTAGCTCACCTCTTTTGGCCTAAACCATAATTGAACATAAGTTGTTCTCATTTCCTAAGCCCCATATTTTAAAAGAAGTGGTTGAATTATTATCTTGGCCATTTTTGCCTTCCAGTAGGAGTACACTCTGATTATGTAACTAATTTTTTCCCACTGAAAAATATATTGAACACAGAAGTAAAGTTCTTGGAGCATTTAGGTACCCATTCATTTTGTAGAGACCACTGCAGTGTTGATGACAGCTAACTAAAAATTCACCCTCAACATGATGATCTAATGGCTGTCCCCCAAGCCTACAGAAAGAACGCATGGCCCAAATCTATGTTTTCTGAAAATATCACATTGTGCTCTTGAGGACTCCAGCATGGAAATGATCTCCAGTGTCAATTTATATGAGCTATATGGAACCCTTTACAAGGCATATTGGATTATTTGCCCTCTTGTAACTTTGAAAACCATCTTTCTTGGATGGCAGCAGAAAGCTTCCATATACTTGCATGAATTATGGATGATGCCCACACTCTTGTTCAAGTAGCTACAGGATGCTTTTCTAAGAAAGACCCTTCATTCTGTGGAGGTTGTTACATGCATCTGTCACAGCAAAGACTTGCTTTTGAAAATACTTTAGTATTCTAGACGTTTTTTCCTCAGTAAATTGAACATAGTACTCAAAGACTGATTTTTTTTTGTTGTGTTTTGTTTTTTTTCTTAATATTCTGAGAATAATACAGACATGTATTTAACTTAGAAATGAAGTCATGGCTTTTAAACAATTAGCCCCAAAGAGGAATTGATTTCAAACAAGGGCTGTTTGTGAAGGGGTGGGAGACAAAACCAACATTGATTCTGGAATACAGCTTCTTAATAGTTCAGACTTTTAGGTGCCTTAAAAGGAACATCTCTACTGTCAGTAGAGAAATGGGATGACACAGAGATCGGAGGGCCCGAGTCAACAGTCTCCTTTTCAAAGACTCACCCTTCACGTTATTTTCCATATCTTTTCTGATGTTCTATCTAACGCTACACACATTTCTTGCATGAATGCTTATCATTTCAACATTTTTCTTTAGTGACTGACTGACTAAATAAATAAATAATCAGTTGTATTTTAGGATATACCTATTATTTAAAAGCCAATGAAATAAAATCAGACTCTAAGTATTTTAAGTGAAGATTATTCAGTTTTGTAAATGGGATTTTACAATATTAATCATATTTATTCTTACTCTAGCAAAAAAAAATTTTTATACCTTAAAATGGTTTTCTTATTAGATATAAACTGATAGAGTCACCAAGAAAGAGGACTAAATAAATGTGTATAGTATTGGATCATGTAGAATTCTAAAAATATTTTTTGCACAAAGAAAATATTATGGGAAAGTGCACAAGATTTGCAGACCTATCATCTTTCATTGTTTCAAAAAGAAATTATAAACTAAAATTACAGTTGGAATTATGTAGAGACAAGACCATTGGACAATGAGTCCAGAGGATTATAAAGATTCCAGTTTTTCTCTGTGTTAACTCTGTGATTGAGGGTGGGTAGCTTTTCTTCTTGAGCTTCATCATCCTCATTTGTAATAATTTTTATAGACTTGTTGCACATGATTAAAGTTTAGTAATGCAGTTAAAAGTGTCCCTCACTAAGCCTTAATAAAGATCAACAGCTTTGTAAATTAAAATCAGAAATACAAGAGATTTAAAACAAATAAAAAATGAGTCATTTAGCCTAGACCAGTTTGGCTCAGTGGATAGAGCATCAGCCTGAGGACTGAAGGGTCTCAGGTTCGATTCCAGTCAGGGGCATGTGACTTGGTTGCGGGCACATCCCTGGTGGGGGTGTGCAGGAGGCAGCTGATCAATGATTCTCTTTCATCAATGTTTCTAACTCTCCCTCTCTCTTTCTCTCTGTAAAAAATCAATAAAATATATTTTAAAAAATGAGTCATCTAAAAATGTAATGCAAGAAGTTCTTGCTTCAGCTCCAATATATAAAGTGTTTGGCAGTCATTTACCAACCATGTCTACTTTTGACAACAATAAAAGGATGAACAAACTGAAAGTCAATGACCCATCGAGTATTGAAGTTCCAAAGCAAATCTGGAGAGACAGGAAGACAGAGAACCAGAATCAAGATCAATTTACTTAGAGAAGAAGCATTGAAATCATAAACTGGTAGGAATTAAGAGTAAAAAAACTTTTGGGAACAATTTCAAGGGGCCCTCACACTCGTATGGATTTTATCTTTAGGAAGCCCACTGGATTTTTATTGTGCTGATCCTAGGGAAAACCCTCAGGTTTTGGTCAGGTCAAAGGGAAAGATAACCTTTTTGAAATGTCCCCAGGGCATTATTCATAGCAAAGACTCAACTTTTTTTTTTTTTTTTTTTTTTTTTTTTTTTTTTTTTTTTTTTTTTTACAGAGAGGAAGGGAGAGAGAGCTAGAAATGTCGATAAGAGAGAAACATCAACCAGCTGCCTCTTGCACACCCCCCACCGGGGATGTGCCTGCAACCAAGGTACATGCCCTTGACCAGAATCGAACCCAGGACCTTTCAATCCGCAGGCCATAGCTCTATCCACTGAGCAGCACTGGCCTCGGCAAGGGCCACAACTTAATCAGAACCGGGGGGAAAGGGATGAACCCACTCTGACCCACTCCAGTCTTCCATGTCAACCAAGGGAAGGAAAAACGCTCAGAAACACTTCTGAAAGTCACAGCCCAGGACTCAGACTCACTAAATGACTGAACTGTAAGATTGGTATTACCTCCAATTTACCACCACATCAATGAGCTCCAGGATCATAACAGTGGATTGCAACTGAAGAGCTGCAAGACTTTATTTAATGAGTTAGGAAAACCCAACAGTGGAGGAAACAAACAAGAATTCAGAGGAAGCTGAAGACCCCTGTGTCTCTAACTACAGAAAATATTATGGAACAACCCAGTTCTAGACAGATTAACATAAAACCTCATACTAGGCCTGTTTACCATAGTCAAACACCATGTTTTACTTTCAACAACAAAAAATTACAAGGCATGTTAAAAAAAAGTAAAGGCATAGTTTGAAAAGACAAAGCAAGCATTAGAGTTAGGTTCAGATCTGATACAGAATTTGGAATTAGAGAATTTTAAATAACTATTATTAATTATGTTAAAGGGTCTAATGAAAAAAGCAATGAGTGGATGGTATGCAATAACAAATGAGTAATTTAAGCAGAGATGAAAACCCTAAGGTAGAATTAAAGAAAATGATAGAAATAAAATCTTTATAATAGAAATGAGAAATACCTTTAATGAACTCATCAGGAGTCTGGACACAGACAAGGAAAGAAAAAGTGAACTTGAAGATATATCAACCAAAACATGACAAACTGAAATACAAAGAAAAAAAAGAAACAAACACCAGAATATCTAAGAACTGTAGGGTAATTACAAAATGTGTAATATAGGCATAATTGGAATACTAGAAGGAGAAGAAAGACAGAAGCAGAAGACATTTAAAAAATACATTTTGCCCGAACTGGTTTGGCTCATTAGATAGAGCATTAGCCTGCAGACTAAAGGGTCTCAGGTTTGATTCTGGTCAAGGGCACATGCCCAGGTGGCTTGCAGGAGGCAGCCAATCAATGATTCTCTTTCATCATTGATGTTTCTATCTTTCCTTTATGAAATTAATAAGACTATATTAAAAAAATTAATTGATTTCAGAGAGAAAGGAAAAGGGAAGGAGAAGGAGCTGAGGAGAGAAAGAGAGAGAGAGAAACAGAGAGAGAGAGAGAGAGAGAGAGAGAGAGAGAGAGAGAGAGAGAGAGAGAGAGAGAGAGAAACAGAGAGAGAAGAACACCAATGTAAGAAAGAAACATCAATTGGTTGCCTTCAATGCCCACCCTGACTGCAGATTGATCTTGAAACCTGGGTATATATGCTCTGGCTAGGAACCTAACCTGCCACTCCCTGGTATATAAAACAACACTCCAATCAGTTGAGCCATACCAGATAGGGTACAGAAGTAATAGTGGCCAAGTAATAGTGGTATTTAAGTAATAGTGGCCAAGAATTTTCCAAAATGAATGACAAACACCAAACCACAGATCCAGAAATTTCAGAAAACTTCAAGTAGTATACATTTAAGCATATTATATTTAAACTGGAGAAAAACCAAGACAGAGGCAAAACCTTGAAAGATGATGGGGGTCAGGAGAGTGAAAAACAACAACAACTCACTTATAGAAGAACAAAGCTGAAAATTAAATCAGAATTCTTATCAGGAACATGTAAGGAGAGAATATAATAAAGTATTTATAGTGTTGGAAGGGGGAACAAAAGTAACCTAGTATTCTATATCCATTGAAATTATCCTTTGAAGGTGAAGGAGAAATAAGGATTGTCTCAGACACACACACACACACACACACACACACACACACACAAAGACATTATCATCAGCAGGCCCACTCTTCTAAAAATGTTTCTCAGAAAAAAGAAAAAAAAAGAAAAATGCTATAGGTCAGAAACTTAAATCCACATTAAAAAAGAGCATTGGAGAAAGAATGCATATAAGAGAAATTTGGCATATTTGAAAGATACAGTGAAAGCTGTG
Organism: Pipistrellus kuhlii; assembly: GCF_014108245.1. Lineage (NCBI taxonomy): Eukaryota > Metazoa > Chordata > Mammalia > Chiroptera > Vespertilionidae > Pipistrellus > Pipistrellus kuhlii. The sequence goes on along the minus strand of NW_023425416.1, from coordinate 3,712,572 downwards.
CTCAGAGGGAAATTTATAGCATCTAACACATATACTAAAAAAGAAGAAATCAATCATATAAGCTTATACAATATAAAGAGAAAGAAGAGCACCTTAGGCTTAAAGTAAGTAGATGAAAAGACATCAGAAACATCAGAGCACAAATCAATGAAGTTGGAAAGAGGTAATAAGTAGAGAAAGACAATGAAATAAAAAGCTGTATTTTTTAAAAGATCAATAAAACTTATAACCCCATAGTTAGTCTAATAGAAAAAAAGAGATACACAAATTATTAATATCAGAAATGTGCTCATCACTATTAGAGGATATACACATTAGAGGATAATAAAAAATACTACAAACAAAACTATCTGATAAATTTGATAATTTAGATAAAATAGACTACTTCCTTGACAGACACAAGTCAACAAAACTCATGCAAAAATTTAGAATATCTGAAAAGCACTAAACCTATATTGTTTCATTGGTGAAGTCTACCAAACATTTAAGGTAGAAATGATAATTTCTCTACAATCTCTTCCATAAAATGGAAGCAGAGAGTACACTTTCTAACTCGTTTTATGAGATAAGCATTATTGTAATACCAAACCCAGAGAAAGGCACTATAAGGAATGAAAATTATGGGCCAATATATTTTATGAACTTAGATATAAAAATCCTCAATGACATATTAGCAAATTGAATTCAACAATGTATTGAAATAATGATATGCCACAATCAGTGGGAATTATTTTATGTATGGAAGACTAGTTTAACATCCAGAATCAGTTAATGTAATTCATCACATTAATCAACTAAATAAAAACCATGTGACTTTTATTAATAGAATATTAATTGATATAGAAAAAATCATTTGACAAAATTTAACATTCATTAATGATATATAAAAACTAGGAATAGAAAGGAACATCCTCTATTTGGGTAGAACATCTAAAAAAAAATACAGATAGCACCATAGTTAACTGTGAGAAACTGTATGCTTTCCTCTTTTAATCAGGAAGAAGGCAAGGATGCTCTGTCTTGCCACTCTTAATCTACATTCTTTTGGAATGCTACATCCTCATTAGTGCAAGAAGACAAGAAAAGGAAATGAAAGGTATGCAGATTGGGAAGATATTGTAAATAACACTGTCTTTGTTTGCAACATGTGAACATATCTATTTTGAAAATCCCAAAGTATGAACAAAAGACTTTTTGGAATTAATAAGTAATTATAGTAAGATTGTAGGATACAAAGTTCATATACTGAAGTCAATTGCCATTGAATATACCATTAATGAATAATTGAAAATTGAAATAAAAAACATTACACAATTCATATGTAACTAGAGGGCTGGTGCATGAATTCGTGCATGGGTACCAGCATCCCTTGGCCTGGCCAGTGATCAGGGCCAATCAGGGCCATCTCACCCAGTTTTGGGGGAAGGAACTGCAGGAGATTGGCTGACTATGGGAGTTTGGCTGTGGAAGCGCACTGACCACCAGGGGGCAGCTCCTGTGTTGAGCATCTGCCCCTGGTGGTCAGTGTTTGTCATAGCCACCAGTCAATCAGTCATTTAGTTGACCAGTTGTAATAGTCACAGGCTTTTTTATATATAAAACAAAGAAAAAAGAAATGCAACCTAACAAAATGCATATGAGATCTGTGTTATATATGAAAAATTATAAAACTCTGATGAAAAATATCAAGGAAGATCTAAATAAATGGAGAGATAGTTCTTGTTTATGGATAGGAAAACACAATATTGTTGAGATACCAGTTTTTTAAAAATTCATCTATAGATTCAATAGGACACCAATCAATTCCAAGAAAGGTATTTTGTGGGTATTGGAAAACTGATTCTAAAGTTTATATGGAAGTTTAAAGATCCAGAGTAGACAATAAATACTAAAATAAACAAAAATATAGAACACTTCAAGTAGTAATATAAAGCTATAGTAATAAAGACAGTGTAATATTAGTAAAATAATAAACAAATTGATCAATGGGACAGAAAAGGCTAGACATAGACCCAATAAGTACAGTCAACTAATCTTTGACATAGAAAGGCAATTTAATTGAGAAAGGATATTCTTTTTAACAAATGGCTATAAAAAATTTGGAAATCTGTATGCATAAAATTAAATCTAAATACAGACTTTATACTTTCTATAAAATTAACTTAACATGCATCATAATTCTAAATGCACAAAAATGTATAGCATTTCTAGAAGATAACATAGGAGAAAATCTAGGTGACCACAAGTCTGGCAATGAGGTTTTAGATACAACATCAACATCAATTTTGAAGTCCAAATTTAATTGGATTTCATTAAATTTAAAAATTACTTCCTGATAAAGATATTTTGTAAGTTACTGAAACAATAAGCCACAGACTTTTTGAAAAACATATATTTTAAAAACATGTATCCAAAAATATAGAGAAAACTCTTTATAACAGGCCAAAAATCTGAACAAGCAACTCACCAAATAAGATATACAAAAGGCAAATGAGCATATGAAAAGATGCTCAATATGATATGTCATTAGGGAATATTCAATTGAAACAACATGGAGGTGCCACTATATATTAAATGCTATTGACAATGCAGAGCAGTAGAAAATCTAATTCACTGCTGGTGGGAAGGGCAATGGTACAGCCACATATGGAGTCATTTGTCAATTTATTACAGAATTAGGGTTATACAGTCTTACCGTATAATCTGCAGTCATGTTCATATATATAATTAAGTCCTTATACTTAATTAAGTTGAAGACATATGTCTACACAAAAATCTGTATACAAATATTTATAGCAAGTTTATTCATACTAACCAAAAAACTGAAAGCAACCCAGGTGTCTTTCAATAGATGAGTGAATAAACCATGTGGATGTAAATCCATACAATGGAATACTATTTGGCACTAAAAAAATGAGCTATCAAGTCATGGAAAAATATGGAAGAAATTAAATGCATACTGTTGCATTAAAAAAGCTGGTCTGAAAAGGCTATGTGCTGAATAATTCCAATTATAAAATATTCTGGAATAAAGTAAAACAAAGAGACAGTAAAATGATTAGTGGTTTCCAGGGTTTTGGGGAAAAGGAAGAACAGGTTAAGCACAGGGGATGTGGGGAACTCTGAAACTGTAATGGTGGATACATGACATCATGCATTTGTCAAAAACCATAGAACATTACAGCACTGCAAGTGACCATCATGTATGTAGATTTAAAAAATTGAGGTTGTCAGGGGATCTCAGACACAACACAGACTTGAATAGAAAATCTGACTGCATTATCTGTAATAATAAAAGCATAATATGCTAATTAGACCGCATTGCTGAACGACTTCCAGAAGTCCTTATAGATGACCTTGATGATCTTCTGGATGAAGCTGGAACATCAAGGGCTGAGCCCCTTGCACGAATTTCGTGCATCAGGCCTCTAATAAAGTATAAAATGACCTTCCTGGGTGAAGAGGCCTAAAGATGATAACTTAGGTAACTCTGGAAATAAATGGAGGCTGTAAGACTAAAGGCAAAAGAGATTGCAACAAAGAACTGTACTCTAGTTGGTACCTGTTTGCTTTGGGTTCTGGCTAACAATTCTGATACATGTGCACTGAATGGGGCAATTAAGTTAAGGATGGTGAACAGCGGGAACGAGATTTCTCACATTTGGAGTGGGAATTTGCAGGTAAACTAGGGGAGGAGGCTAGAATGGTCAGTATGGTAATGGATTGAAATTGGAGACACCAGGGGAACCCTAACTTAATATAGGTATAGAAGGTTACATATAGAAATATTTATAGGTATGTGTATGTACACGGGTATGCATGCATGCATATATTTCTTTGCTCTATAAGCTGAAAGAGCTCCAAAGAAATAATACCCCAGTATCAGTGAACACACTTAGAATGCAGTTCTTGGTTTCTAATACCATTTTATAATAAAAGTGACAAGGACTCCTTGGAGAAATGGAAGAAAATATGTAAAATGGGCCAGAAGCACCTTATAGAGCCATAAAGTAAGCAGTTGCTCAAAAAATACACATATGTCACAGAATGATGGTGTGTCAAAGGGACACAGAGCTGACTGAAAAAACTTTTAATGGTCAATGCTGGAAAACTTCTAACAATAAAATAAATAAGATAGTATTGGATTCTAATTCAAAGTATAAAATGAATATGCATGGATATAAAATGATGATGACCAGGTAAAGCTATGCAGAAAAATTCCATGTAAATTATGTAGGTATCACACCCTGAAGATATGGGTCCAAACGTGTGAGCTGTGCATAGTGACTTCCTTCCAAAAAAGTACAGAATGGAAAGGTGGAAGAGAAAGGAGAACTGCATAGTAGAGAAATTTGACAAAGACTCCTTAGCCAGGTTGTCAAGGTCTATACCAACAGCCATAAATCATGTGGATTATATGTATGCTTGATATAATGTAATGGAAATAACTTCGCCTCTGTGGTCTTTTCCCCCAAAACAAATAACCTCAGAATAATTGTGAGAAAAATATAAGACAAAGCCCAACAGAGGATCGTTCTACAAAATACCAGAACTTCTCAAAACTGTCAAGGTGACAGAAACAAAGTGAGAACCTATCCCAGCTGAGGAGCTTGGGAGACATGACACCTAAATGTCACATGGGATCCTGGAGCAGAGCAGGACATTAGGGAAATGTTAAGGAAATCTGAATAAAGTATGGAATTTACTTAATTATAATGTATTGGGAGAGATATGAATAATAAGGGCTGAGTGGGAAGAGTATACAGGGAATCTCTGTATTATGTGAACAATTTTTCTGTAAATATAAAGCCATTTAAAAATGAAATATATTAATAAAAATATGGATTACCATTGAGAAAAATGGACACATAATAATATTAATTTATGGTGCAGCTCAGAAGAGCAATGTTCATTTTGGTTACTTTTTAGATGATTATTTTAAGGGCTCCTTTAAAGATGAACTGCTCTACCCAGCACATACATCTACAATATGATTTTACTTACAAATATTTTACTCGCAAATATGTAATTCTACAATTTTATAACTGGTGGGCAAATTGAGACATTCCTGAATGAAAATGATTGACATTTACAGAATTTTAAAGAGAATCCAGCTAAGTATTACTTTTTTTTTTTTTAATATATTTTTATTGATTTCAGGGAGGAAGGGAGAGGGAGAGAGAGAAACATCAATGATGAGAATCATTGACCGCCTGCTGCATGCCGCCCACTAGGGTTGAGCCCACAACCCAGGCATATGCCCTTGACTGGAATTGAACCCAGGACACTGCTCCACAGGCTGATGTTCTATCCACTGAGCCAAACCAGTCAAGGATAAGTATTATCTTTTTGATGCTTGCAGGGATCTTCAAACTACGGCCCTCGGGCCACATGCGGCCCACAGAGGAATCTGATCCGGCCCGCCAGGTTTTTTGGGCAGTGAGCGCAGCCGAGGTGTTACAGTAGGAATTAGTAGTTCATATAGTCCGGCCCTCCAGCTCTCTGAGGGACCGTGATCTGGCCCCCACTTTAAAAAGTTTGAGGACCCCTGCTTAGAGGACACAATTTATTCAAAATTTAAGCATCTCTCTCAATCTCTCATTTTTGTAGGTTACCATAATCAGTAGCAAGTACATGTATATTGAATTCTATACAATATTGCACTCATGAGATCTTTTGAATGAGTTCTGTTAGAAAATGTTATTTTTTAAAAATAGTTTCATAAATTTAAATCCTAACCTACTAATATACTAAAAATGAATTATGCAAATTGCTTAACATATATATCAATATATATAATATATATATATATTTTAACCTAAAAATGGGTTATTAAGAGTACTAACCTCTTTTTAGTATAAGTTAAGACAATCAGTATAAAGCTCTTAGTACTGAGCTTAGCATATTTTAATATTAGCTATTGATACTATTATTATATTGTAGTAGCTAAAACATGGGAGGAATGGAAAACAGCATAAGAGATTAATAATACTTTATATTTGTACAGAGCCCTGGGGCTTTTTAAAAGCTTCATCACGTGAAAACAATGTAAAAACTTCTAATGTTCTTTGCAAATTGCAAATGTAAGAAATTAATATTTTCTTGGGCTTTTTGAGGTTCACTTTAACAATGATTCTGGGAGGTCTGTGGGGAGAATGTTCATCTTGATTTTATAGGGGAGGGAGTGAGATCCAGAGGGTTCTCCAGGGAGGTCCAGCACCCCCACCGTGGCATCTGGGACCAGCCACCCGCCCCCCCCCCCCCCTCTGTGTATCAACTTCTTCTTTTATAAAGTAGGGTGTGACCCCTGACCTGCAGGGTGGTTACTGCGGGAGCCAATTAATGCACATGACGGACTGGCTGCTTGCCTGGTTTCTAAAATTGCTGGACCTCTATCACTACTGCCAATGTGCTGTTCGATGGTTGTCTGTTTTCCTCCAGCCCTGTGCAGCCTCTGAGGGCGGGGAGAGTGGGTGGATAAGACAGAGAAGGGTCACTATGTGATCTCCATCACTCAGGACTGATTTGGAGCAGTGCGGCTTCCAGAAAAGCCCACGTGTTATTAATCTGCTTAGTGTTTATTGGCACCTCCCATAGCCAGCCCTCCATGAGGTGCAGTGACTACGGAGAGGTGAGTGCGCGGAAAGTGCTGCTCTCTCTGTGCCAGTGACCTGAGGGGCCCCAGGCCCAGCGCAGTGGGATCGCTTTCGCCTGGTAGGAGCGGAGAGAGCCCCCGGGGCAGGCGCCCGGCTGGGCCTGGAGCGGAGAGTGGAATTCGTGTGGCATGAAGTTTGAGCTGGAAGTCCACACCTGGGAATTGTCAACTTGGTGATAGGCTGTATTCCATTATTTTGATACTTTTAATAAAATCATTATTTGAATAATAAAGATAAATGAACTGTAAAGTCTGCTCTGCTGCAATACATGTTTCACATCAAATTGTTAATAGGTAATGATGGTTTTTAAAGAATTTGTTATTGGTTTCAGAAAGAGGAAGGGAGAGAGAGGGAGATAGGAACATCAAAGATGAGAGAGAATCCTTGATGGGCTCCCCTCCAGCAAGCCCCTCCTGGGGATGGAGCCTGCCACTACGCGATCCAAAGGTGACCTTCTGGTTCTTAGGTCAACGCTGGACCACTGGCCCACACCGGCTGGGCGGCAACGCTGTGTTTTTAACAGAAAAGTGCTGTGGTGTCCCGGCACCTTTCCTTAGGCCGGGGGAGCTGGAGCGTGGGTGGAAGGCATTCCCAGCAGGAAGGGCCAGGGCTCTCCATTAGCTGTGCAGGCGGACACACCCCAGCTCTGCTTGAGAGCAGGTTAAAGGTCAGCCCGCGAGCAGCACCTGGACTCCAGAGCCTGGCCTGGCAGGGGTCCCCCCTGCTGCAGAGGCCCCGCTGGCTGGGACGTGCGCCCCTACGTCCACGTTTGCAATAAGCCGAGGCCTGTGCTGGGCCTTGTTCATTTCTGTTCAGAACTCCCTTTGCAGGTACCAACTGTTGTTTGTTGTTGATTTGGTTCTGACACTGAATGGGTTTGGAGATTTCCCCACACGTTTGTTATCTTTAATGCGCTATTTTATAGACGACACAAGCCTTGCTCAGAACATAGCTAACTTGTCCGCGGGGCACCGCCCTCAGGTCTTGGCGGAGCACGCTGCTGGGCTGTCACCTGAGCTGCGCTCTCCCAGGACATGCCCTCGGACCAGAACCGAGTCTCCTGCCCACAGGGGCTGGCTCCACTTCCAGAGCCTGCTCCAGCCCCTTTCAGACCTTGCTGCCGGGGAGGGTCGCTGGTGAGGACAGCTCATGAGGACAGCCGAGCCTCGAAGGTGTGGGGAGGCAGTTATTTGTGGGGAACACATGGCTGGGTGTGCCCGCCCTGTATGGTGTGAGGCCTGGCAAAGGGTGAGGGGCGGTGAGAGGGCTGAGGCAGGGCCTTCCCAGGCGATCCCTGTCAGCTCCAGGCACCAAGGACCTTGAGAATTCAAAATTCACATCTGACCTTGCAGTCTGTATCTATACAAATAAATGTGTAATTTGCTAATTAGACTGAATGTCCTTCTGGGCGTCCTTCCAGACGAAGACAGGGCTGCGAGGGAAGCACATCTGCGAGGGAAGGACCACTCTTGGCAGCTGGGGGGAAGGAAGGCCTACTCTTGCAAGAATTTCGTGCATCAGACCTCTAGTGAGGATATATTTGTCAATGTAGAAAGAGAGACTGTACTTACTTAACACTTGTGGGCTATGTGAGATTTAACATTAACTCTCTGACCTGTGGCCCCCATCTGTGGTCTTACTCTGCACAGTGTGAGAATTAGGGGAGGCCTTGTAGAGATCAAGAACACCCATTGCTCTGAAAGTGGGCACCAGAGACGCAAACTTTCCTTCTGGTTGGAATGGGCCTTCAGCCTTAGCAGGGATGTCCAATGGCTGTGAAGGAATTGGAAATGTCAGTTAGCATAGCTGTGTTCAGTCCTTTGAAAGCACTGCAAGCACCCTATCATTATCATTGCTGCTCTTAGGCCGACAATGACTTCCCTCCTCCTCCCCACGGTCCCCAGCTGGTGAAAACAGGGCTGCCATACCCTGGCCATAGGGTCAGGCCCAAGACCCACCCTGGCTCAGTCATTGTCTTCCTAGAACTTTCTTTACCAAAAGTGGTCAAGGAAGGGCGTCTGTGGGGCTGTGATCCCTTCCAGATGAAGGGCCTGGGAGGACAAGACCGACAAGAGAAAGGAAATGAGAGAGCCATGGAGAGATCTGGCTGCTGCTCCCAGCCAGCCTAGCGCCTGCCTTCGGTGCTTTGTTCACACACCCAGCCGATTACCGCATAGTTTCACGTAGTTTCAGGGGTTTCCTGTTTTCTCACCCAGGATTCTGACTCCCGTAAGTGCCCATTGGGCTTAAAATCTTGTAGATCGGGGCTCTGGCAATGAAGACTGTTCTTCATTATGCTCCCTCACTGATGGAGCCGGGAAGGACTGGACACCACTCCTCGCTAGAGCAGAGGTGCTGCTGCTCCCAGGACACATCTGGCCATATCTGTGGACACTTCCTGTTGTTGCGACTGGGAAGCGGGCATGAGTGGAGAGAGACCGGGGATGCTGCTGAGCTCTGCTCCCGATTAGGAATGCCAAGGTCACTAAGCAGTGATGTAGAAGAAAAGCCACTGGGAGGCAGGGGAGCTGTGCTGTCCTAGGGATGCCCTCCATCCTGTGGACCATGGGCAGCTTAGTTCACCATCTTGGACAGAAGAAGCACTGGCCGCCCTTCCACAAAGAGGCTGGCATGAGTGACATGCAGCTCCCCAGGCTTACTGACTTCAGTATCGTTCACCAAAATGTGGCTTGTTTTTTCCTGCCTGTCTCCCCCCCCCCTTTTTTTCTCCTATCAATACATTCTCCTGTATGACTTTTTGCTCCCTATAGTTTTTCTTTAAAATCAATGCTATATGAGCCAAATTTGCAATATGCAAAATTATCTCTAAGGACTCTACATAAAACATATCTGAGAGCTTTAAGCTTGGAGTGACAGTTAAGGAGAGAAGTCAGATAGAAAGGCAACTTTTGATTTGCTATAAAAATGAATTCTCTGAATCTGCATTGCTGTAGTCCAGTGGCAAGGTAGAATCCCACAGCCAGGAGGACTTAATAAAAAACACCTCCTTGTTTCTGTGAGCTAAAGAATATTTCCCCCTTCCCTGATGCTGAACTTCCCGTGACATCCCTTCCATTTGTGACTTACATATTCCTGGTGACAGCCTTCACCTGCCAAGTCCACTATGGTGAGGTCACAGTGACAGATTCTGCTGCTGGTGAGCGGGCTGCGTGCCGAAAGGTCTTATTCAAGCACATCGGTGGGGAACCTCGAGCAGCCTCAGTGCAGCTGGCACTCAATTGCATTCCAAAAAGAGACATAGGATGAAAGTAGATGAAAGGCCAATATAGGAAGGATCAGGAAGTCCAAAGGTGGAAATAAGTCAGGATGTGTTTATCTCCAAATGCCTGTAGGGTGCTTTGTTCCCTGCCAGTGACGGTGGAGGATGAGACTAGAACATAGCTCTTACCCTTGAGCTTCAGAGTGACTTGAGAAGCCAAGCGCCTATGGAACAATGAGAACAAAAGGGAAGCAATGGCTGTGGAGGAGTTTGTGAATTTAGTGAAGGAGTTGTGCTTTGTGGGAAGGACCAGGCAGGGGAGAGGGAGACTGTGGCTTAGACCTGAAGGAAGAGAATTCTATCAACATTTCTAACCAATATTTTTTATTATGGAAATTCCCTATTCATTCTTTTCAGTGTTTATCCACTCAATGAATATAAGGTGTCTTCCATGTCCCTGGAAGGAAGAGGGTGACATGCAAACAGACACCCAGGGGTGGAGTGAGAGGTAGTCATCTTAGGGAATAACAAGTGCAAAGTTCCGAGGCCTGGTCTGACTGAGGCCAAGGTCTGACCTGCATGTTTGTGCCACAGCAGGAGCCAGGAAGGGTGGCGCTGAGGGGCTGGTAGAAGACACAGGCGAGGCCTGAACAGCAGGAGTCAGATCAGATAGGACAGTAAGGACTCCGACTTGCTCAGTGATGGTGTTTATTTGGCTTTGGAAGCCACTGAAAGGTTTTCAACAGAGTGATGCCACGATCTAACTTGTGTGTTAAGGGTCATTTTTATCCGTAAGATCAGAGGAGAACAGGGAGACTCTAGATGTATTTATGAGGCTCTGAGATTCATCTGGGTGAGAGATGGTGGCAGCAGCAGAGCTGATAAAAAGTGGTCGGATTCCAGATACATTTTGAAGGCAGAGATAACAGAATTTGCTGACAGATTAGATTAGGCACAGGTATAAAAGAATAATAATAATAAAGGAGAAGTCAAAGAATTGTGGTGTCTTTGAATATAATTTTGGAAAGTCCAATATGAGGGCAATGCAATACTTCTCCAAATGCATTCTACACACACACACACACACACACACACACACACACATACTCACACACATACGTCTGCAAATACTCAGATGCTGGAGCTCATGCACTTAAGCCCTTTATTGTGAGTTTGGAGCACACAGGAAGCACCTCAGCTCTTTGCCTGCAGACATTCACATCTCGTTGTGACCTACCCAGAGGTGGCTGGAATCTGGGCATTTTTGTTTTGCTTCATTTTGGTTTTACAAACTTTTAGCCTTTTATGACAGTGTTGAGTCAGGCTCTGCCTCTCCCCCTCTCTCAATCTCTCTTTCTTACCTTAATTAGATAATTTGTTTTTAGATAATTATAGGTTCACATGAAATAATACAGAGAGCCTGTGGACATTTTACTTAGTTTCTCCAAATGATAACATTCTCCAAAATTGCAAAACGTCACGCCCAAGATATTCCCCTTGATCCAGACAAGCTATACAAAGCCCTCACAGGAAGGTCCCTTGCTTTAGGTATCCTTTTACAACTGCCCTTACTTCCCTTCCCGATTTCCTATCCTGGACCCCTCTACTCTGCAGTTTCCATCACACTTAGAACACCACGCTCACACCAGGGAAAGCCTGCTGCCATTGGCCACTGCTCCAAGAACTACTGAGGATGAGGGAGGACCATAAAATAATATCTATGGCTCGGCTGGCATGGCTCAGTGGTTGAGCATTGACTTATGAACCAGGAGGTCACGGTTTCAAATCCCTGTCAGGGCACATGCCTGGGTTGCGGGCTTAATTCCCACTATGGGGCTTGCAGGAGATAGCCAGTCAATGATTGATGTTTCTCCCCAATCATTGATGTTTCTGTCTCTCTCTCCCTCTCCATTCCTCTTTGAAATCAATAAAAACATATTTAAAAAAAGAATATTTATGGGGGGAAATAACTGAGAATGTTAAATATAAAGAAAGTCAAACTCAGAGCAAAAGTTTTGGGCTTTGTTTTCGATGGCAAAGAACAGCCATGGATCTGAGGTTTGAGCTGCGCTGTGGGACCAGTGGATGAGCTTCTTCAAAAGAGATTCCCTTTTCTACTTCAGAAAACAGCATGTTAGATGGAGAAACTGTTACTGATCACCTGGGGAAGAGGCAAAGCCTCCCACAGTTCAAGTGACTGGAGGTTACCCAATCACCAGCGAATAATTCAAGAATTTTCTAGGGATTTGAACATTATAATTTCATTTCAATGATGACATTTATAATTATATAAAATTATAATATTTATAGTTAAAGGCAACATTTTTGAGTATCTATGATGTTCCAGGAGCTGTGCTAGAAAATTATATACATTAGATGCAACTTCAAAATAAGACTACAATGGAGACATTCAAAAATTATTTATCTACTTATTCTAAATGTATTAATATGACATATGTTAATGGGATTATATAGGTTTCAAGTATACATTTCTAGGTACAAGGTCAAAAGAGGTAATTTTAAATTTCTTCTGATGACATTAGACTACATACACTTATTAGACTAGTCCATGAGAGTGGTCCAAAAGATATTAGTAATTTCCATATTACCATTACTGTAAGGGACCCTCAATTCCCCTTTCCTCCTACTCTAATGACTTCTCCATCCTCGGTGACTCATTACAGACAGTGGGGGCAGCACAAGAGCTGTGGGAAAAATATTAAAATTATGATCATTACATTTGTGTACCCTAAGCCACTCTACCCTTACTGGAGATAGCTATCATTTATTGAGTTTCTGTATGCCCTTCCTTGCTATAGCATTAACATTTTTATAAGTGGCAACCATGTTGACATTTATTCTTAATTTACATAAAATAATGGCATTGTTAGAAAGTGACTGCACATGATGTTTAACGAACATTTATTTTTCACCTGGTTCTCATTTTTTACAAATCAAAGCATAAATCCCAGAGTCATAGGACAAGGGGAAAAGAAAGAAGCTGAAAATGCACCTTGACATTGATTCTCTCTGCACTGTGTTCTCTGCTGCTCTCCCAGGGGAGAGGGTCAGTCCCTAAAAGGCACAGGATGGGGCATGCAGCATGTTGTAAGTGGCACTGCTTTGGGTGAACAAAGCCAGCCATGCAGCCATTCCAGAGCGCATTGCGCCATTTCCTGGTGGCCTGAGCTTTGCATAACAATCTATTATTATTGTCTCCAGTTTTCATTTGGGGGGAACTGAGTCTGAAGGAGTATAAATAGTCTAATATTGCTTAGATAATAAGTGTCGAGGCCTAATTTAGATAAAAGTTTGATACTGACTTTTGCCTTCTAGTTATCATACAGCATAGCCTCTGCTATGGAAACTGGTGACATCTTCCCACCCATCTGGCTGAGTTAGTAGTTATTCCAGTGGCTGATGCCTGGGGCATTGTGTCACCCTGAGGAGCGAGCCCTGAGAGTGTAGTTACAACTGGAGCAACATCCCTACACGTCAGGAGAGGGGCAGGGGAATGAGACACGGGTTTATTTCCCTCCTTTCCCCGATCTTTTATTCTGGTCTTAAAATGGCTTGGTTGTAACTAATAAATGTTATTGGGTGAATAAATGTTCATCCAGTATACTGTTTTTTGACATAAATAATGTGATGTCCAAATAATACAGGAACTGCCTTCAATAAAACATGTGAATGCTGGATCTTTCTTGTAATAGTTTGAAAAATATCAATAATATTGTCAGTTTAACAACAGAACATGCTATCTGCCCTTTGCATCTCCCTGGCTACATTAGAAAAGGAGAAATGGCCTTTCATACACAAAAATGGCCTTTCACACCACCATGGTCTTAGGAGTTGTTTTAGGAACCCTATGCTTAAATTTAGAACTGAGCAAAAGAAGGTCTGTCCTGAAAGTAGTATGGTTTAGTAGTGGATCAGAGTAATGACTTTAAAATTAGAATACTTTAATTAGAATCTCAGCTGAGAGAGTTTGGACAATGCTTACCTTCTCTGAACCCGTTTTCCTATGTGTAGAGTGGAGATCATTACACCTGCCTCAGAAAGTTGCTGTGAGAATTAAATGAGATAATGAATGCCTACAAAGTCATTAACCAACCTAAATTTCATGGAGGTATAAGCAGAAAAGAACTTTATTTTTTTATTCTCCAAACACAATTTTCAATTCTTTTCTTCTTTTTTAAAAATTGATTTTTTATTAAAGAGAGGAAGGGGGGAGAGAGTAAGAGAGAGATAGAGATAGATAGATAAATAGATAAATGTAGAGGTATCAATATATAAGAGGAATATTGACAGGCTGTCTCTTGAATGCTCCTAGACTAGGGATCCAGCCTACAACCTGAGTATGTGCCCTCACTGGGAATGGAACCTACCACCTTTTGGTGCACAGGACTATGCTCCAACCAACTGAGCCACAACAGCTAGGGCCATTCCCTCCTCCTCCTGCTCCTCCCCCTCCTCTTTTTTCTCCTCCTCCTCCTCCTTTTTAAACTATATGTTTTAGAGATGATGGGAGAGGGAGAGAGATATAGAAATATCAATGATGAGAGAGAATAATTGATCAGCTGCCTCCTATACAAATCCCACTGAAGATCACGCCCACAACCTGTGCATGTGCCCTTGACCAGAATCAAACCCAAGATCCTCAATCTGCAGGCTGACACTCTATCCACTGAGCCAAACCAGCTAGGGCCAGTTTTTTGCTTTTTAAAGCTGTCTAGTTGGAATTCATAACTGTAGGTAACATTTATTGATAAAATAATTTCATGCTGGTAGCTGGCTTAGTTTGCCCCCTTTTCCTCTCCCAAAATGACCCTGAGATAAACATTTGGGTGCAGTTAGTCTATCTAGGTGATGAATCCATGTAATAGTATAAGAAACAGGAAAAAAGACAGAAAAACAAAGTCCGTAAATGCTAGGTTATGAGGTCCCTACTGTGAGTAACTAGAGCTCAATGTCTCTGAAATGCCATATGGAACATAGAACGTTCTCTTTAGAGGACCAGGAGTGTAGTAGATACTGCTGGTTCTCCAAGTGGATCCCTTTACTGGTCCAGGGCACATATCTTGTAGTTACCCTGAGCATGGCATGGCTCACAGTGGCCTTCTCCTGAGAACTGTCTTTGGTTAAACCCATTATCTAACTCCACATGCTGGAAACTACTGATTGACTGACATGGAAATACAAAACAAAACAAAAACAAACAAACAAATAAACAAACAAAAAACATAGAGCCCTTTGCATCAAAAGGGAACACTTGGGTAGTTTAAGCTACAGAACTGTCTCCACCCATGGATCAAGCCAAGGCTAGCCTTACCTGTGACCACACCTGGCTTGACTCTCTCCCTACCCTTTGCTGTTACATTCATCCTTTACAGGTTTCTCCTGAGATGTCTCAGTCACTAAATCCCATTTGAATCCATCTCCACCTCTGCTCCTAGGGAACATGCTCTAAGACAGGGACATTGGTGGAAATTGTTAACAATGCTCACCTCCCATTGGCTGATGGTTTAGTGACACTGACTCGCTGCTGCCTTTCGGGGCTCACACCACAGCTTATTTCTGATGGGGTTTCCCTGCTCCCCGCGGAGTGACTGTGAGCATGGTCCCATCAGGATATTTTGAACTGGGTAGCCAATTTCCTTGATACTTGGGAACCTTGTCCTGCTGGATATGCTGGTTGCTCCCACTGCCAACCTCTCTTCTTCCAGCTGTTGGGCTGCCTCTATCCAGCCTTCCTTCTCATCGTTAGAGAACTTTGAACAGAAAATGAATATCAGTTTCTTCACAATATGCTCACAAACTTAAGGGACACATATAAAACTTTAAGAATCACTGTGCTCTGCTTAGCGGGGAGCTGGGAGGGAGGTGGGAAACGCTAGGATTTTCTGTAGACCAGATGCAGCATTCCAGGAATGAGATGTGAGTCTCCATCTTGTACACAATCTCCGATCTCTTCTTGGAAACCCCTCACTTGGCTGGTAGGATACCCACTGGACCAACAGTTGTCCTGGTTCAACCAATCTATTTTTAAAAATATATATTTTTGTTGATTTTTAACAGAGAGGAATAGAGAGAGGTAGAGAGTTAGAAACATTGATGAGAGAGAATCATCAATTAGCTGCCTCTTGCACACCATCTACTGGGGATGTGCCCACAACCAAGGTATATGCCCTTGACTGGAATCGAACCTGGGACCTTTCAGTCCGCAGGCCGACGCTCTTTCCATTGAGCCAAACCGGTTTCGGCAACCAATCTATTTTTTAAAATACATTTTTATTGATTTCAGAAAGGAAGGGAGAGGGAGAGATAGAAACATCAATGATGAGAGAGAATCATTGATTGGCTGCCTTTTGCAAGCTCTGCCCTGGGCATTGAGCCCGTAACCCAGGCATGTTCATTGACTGGGAATCGAACTGTGACCTCCTGGTTCATAGGTCTATGCTCAACCATTGATCACCCCAGCCAGACCAAGCAATCTAAACTCTAGTCTGTTGCTTATATGGACTGCATAGGTGATGGGATGAGAGTCAGAGGACCAGACTGACCATCTGTTGGGAGCACTCGTTCCTGAGTCTGCACATACTCCTGAACCCTGCTCTTTGCATCAATTGTTGGGAGTAAGCTTCTCATTGACCATACAGTAATTGAGAGTACTCACTCCTTGAATCCTGCTCTCCTCTGCCAACTGTTGGATCTGAGTCCCTCTGACAGGGACTGGACCTCCTTGGGCTCTGGGCATTAGAAGCAGAGAAGACATGAAAAGTTGTAGGGGTATAAGACAATCTTTATGGCAGCTATTAAGGAGCCATTAGACAAAGGAGTTCTTGCTAACACAGTAGCAAACACAGGAGCCATCCTAGCAAAAACAGCCAGCACCAGCTGGTCAGGAATACATCCTTCCTACAAAGCAGTCCCCAACATAGGAGCTCTTTAGGAGTCAACCACTAGCTGGTCAGTGAAAATTTACAATCCCTGACACAAACTCAAACAAAAGAGGCTTTATGCCAAATGGTGATCCCGGTGTTTGGGCTACAGTAAAGGCATGCTGCACAATGTATAGAGTGAAACTGCTGTGTCCTTGCACCTGCCTATGCCAACTTGGCCTTGAACATCCAGCGTACACTGACTGATCAGGGTTCCCACACCATCTTTTTTGAATAAGGGGTTACCTATTGCTTTTTGGCACTTTGGGACTTAGTTAATATTCAGGAGCCAGCCACAGAATACATTCTGCTTATTATTCTTTTATATTTAAGTAAAGACTTAAATACTCAATAAATGGTAGCTGCTATTTAATTATAGACTTAGTTTCTAGAATTTTTGAAAAGCCATCATATCTTACTGTTCAATTTAATAATGTAACTCATCATGTTTGATGAGAAGATGAGGGGTCTAAGAATCAAGAAACCTGGGTCATTGTGGTCTCAGCTCTGTGACCTGTTTCTTTTCATTTCACCACCTAAGGCTTTGAATTCACAGCCATCAAACAGGATAATAAAGCTACTTTACATATTCCATAGAGTTGTTGTAAGTATGAAATAGAGGGTAACATGCAAAAATGTATTTGAGAGCAAAATAATAAGCATAATTATGCAAATTAACCTAATGATCAAATAGCAGAATAACCGTTCTGATGTTCATGCTATGACATGCACTGTTGCCAAGCCAGCCAGAGAGG